>NC_142136.1:26743333-28115416 GCF_024610735.1 Ursus americanus
GAAGTAAATGCAGTGATTGCAAAAACAGTAATAAGGCTGGAGTTATGTAACTGGCCCTGAAAGTATTATATGTACGCATGCTTCAAGAAAAAACATCACTCAGAATGTAATTTGGGGCAGATTATGAGGAGACCAAGCATTCTAATAGTGTGAAAGTCTGAGGAAAGAGTAGGGATGTGGTATGAATTGTCCAATAGCAACAAGAAGAATATCAAGAATTATAATATTTGGGATGGGAGAATGGGTGGCGAAGAATCTGCCACTAGGAGAAGAATTTTCAGAAGATGTAGCTCCCCAAATGGCAGGAAACCGGGGCAAAATGAAAACACTTCTTTAACTGATTGGGAAAGCGTCCTTAAAAGCTGAGAGTAAACGTGATCATTGCAAGGAAACTTGCAAGAGAACTAACAAGTAAAAACTTAAATGCACTCAATTTTTACAAGAGTTATGAAAAATCACAATACAGGAAATAATAACACCAAAAAAAGTGAATGAAATAGAGGGTAATTTTTAGAGACTTTTACTTTTAGTCTGACATTCCAATTTGAAATTAGACATTTAAAAGAAAAGAATTTTACAGAGAAGTATTGTTAAAAAGGTATAACTGTATAATACAAACACATTTTTATCTTCATAGCTACATCATTGTTTAATGTTATACCCAAATGTAGAGTAATGGACTCCAATGATGACAAAAGAGAGAAAAGTCAGATAACAAGAATGAAGACTCCCTTTTTAAGGCTGCATACTGCATTTCCTATCAATGTGCAAACATAAAACTTGTAAAAATGTATCTCAGGTAATACTTGCTTTGTCATTTTTCCAGACAACTGGGCAACAGAAATGTCATTTGATCCATGCTTAAGTTCTTGAGAGAACCAGAAACATAATGGGCTCCAAAACACCTTGAACTGCTGGCATCGTGAACACTTCCTGCCTAATTCTGTTGGACAACAGAGACAAAGTAAGCCCTGTAATTACATCCCAGCCTGATCTATGCTTGCAGTCATGTAATTAATACTTCCTCTGTAAAGCAATGGAATAATTTAAAGAGCAGATATTTTTCAACCATGGTCTGAAAAAAAAAAACTCTAAGAGGAGAATACATGTGCATTTTAGCTATGTACAGACACTTCTGGGATTCCATTTGCGAAGAGAAATTGTAACTAGATTCTCAGAGCTTTCATTGTACCAAGAGATGGAAATGATACTTCCTTCCTGCTAACAGCAATAGTGGGGGGTAGAAGAAAGGGGGACTGGAGCCTATATTTATTCCATGAGGGTTTATGAAAATGGTAAACATAATCTCAGTTCCTGGCTACCTGAGCCAGCTCATGTGGTGCCAACCACAGTCACAGAGCCTCGGCCAGAAAATCGCTGCAGAAATCTGGCTCCGGAGGTTAGACTTTAACTTACATGGTGGAAATAAGACACTACACTCCAGCAAATCTATACTGACTTCCCAAAGACAGGCATGGTTTCCAGTGTCCATTTGTAGGGAGGCATTTACAATCATGAATGTAGATCCCACAAATTCGGAGACACGTACACAAAAGTAGAGGACAGAAAGAATGAGAATGTAAACTAACAACATTTTCAACAATTGTTCCAATTTTAAATACATTGACATTATTTTCTTTTAAATGATTTGCATATATGCCCAGTAAAAAATTTATATTTTCAAAGTTCCTCTCCATCCCTAAATAAATCCAAAACAAACTTCATCTTTATCTACTTCTTTTCAACTATTTCTGTTTAATATTTAAAATACACAGAGTGGCTTCCTAAAACACTCTCCTGCCCTTACTCCTCACATCACTAATTAACCTTATTCTCCACAAAAATGCCATCTCCAAAAAGAGATCTCTCCTATAATTCTTCTGCTTCTCCGTTACATTACCCTGTCTACGTCCTATACAGTACCCCCCCCAGTCTCTGAACATTTTGTTTATTGATTTGTCTGCATTTGAAATATGAAGGATGAAATAGAATTCTGAATATGAAACAAGGAAACAGCTACCATGTTTCTCTTAGTCTGCTTGGGCTTCCATAATAAAAATACCACAGACTGGGTGACTTACACTGCAGACATTTATTTCTTCACAGTTTTTAAGGCTGAATCCAAGATTCTGTTTCTGGTGTGAATTCTCTTCCTGGCTTGCCACGTTCTGGGCTATGTTCTCACAGGTGCAAAAAGAGATCTCTCTCTCTTCTCTCTCTCTCTCTATTCCTCTTTTTATAAAATCACTAATCCCATCAGGGGGACCCTACCCTCATGACCTAATCCAGTCTTAATTTCCTTCTAACTACCTTCACACTGGCGGTTAGGGCTTCAAGTGTGCACTTTGAGGCAGCCTCAAACGTCAGCTTGTAATGGTAGAATTCCAGATTTGGGGTCACCTCAACACAGCAGAAACAATAGCAAAAACAAATTGCTTGATTATTTGACTAGATTACCCTATAACTCACATAAAGATAATCTGTTCTGTTCCAGCAGAAAAATATAGTTCCCAACTATATTTTCATTTCCAGAGCAACTTGACTTAATGCATCTTTACTCTGGTGGCTTGATTGGTTCCATTTTATATTCAGAAACTCAACTGATTGGCTCATAAATTATAGAGGCTCTTAATTCTAATTTAAGAATTATGCCAAGAAAAACATGAAATTTTAAAGATAATATATGACTCTACATGAATATTTAAAGGCAATAAGCCAGATTTACATTCTGTGAAACACAAAATAAAAATCTTAACAAAAGAACAAAATGATTGATAGAATACATCAAAACACACCACCTTTTTGGCACAGTGATTCTGAGCTCACATATAAATACTCCCCTGTTCTGCAGGCAAGCTCACAGGAGAGGGAGTCCCTCTCCATTGGAGATCACTTTATTTTTCCATTAGAAAAGAGCAAATGGGGATTTTTAATATGCTTTTGGCTCAGGAACTCTGAAATTTAATACATGTTCCAATTTGCAAAAACTGGAAACACAAAATAGGCCAATGGCCCAAGTCCAAGTAGACTCAGTTTTCCGGAATCAAAAACTAAAGCACAGAAATGGTAAGAAAACTCTCACTAAAATTACCAAGAGTAAGGAATACTTTAATTGAGCATTTTATTCATTGAGCTTATCATTTCCCACTTTCTTTGATTATCAGTCTCATCTCACAGAACCCATTTTAAAATGATCAAAAATGTTTTTTTGAAAATGTGTTAGATTAATAAACATAGAAGTCAGCAGCAACATCGTTCACTCATTTGACATTTTCTGGGTGAACACAAGCTATATACTAAGCCCTGTACTACAAACCACGTTCCGATATCACTTAGGAAACAAATAACTAGAGGTGAAATTGGGGATGTTTGCCCAGAGATTATTTTGAGGACTCAGAGGTTAAGTTCTTCACCTGAAAGCAAAGACATTCTTCTCAAGTGTACAAGCAAATGCTCTCCAGTTAGAGAAAGACAAATGTGAATCTTTCAATCAGATCACAGCAGAAGACAGCACCATGTACTCCAGTTGCACAGAGAGAAGAAAGCTGTGAACACAGGCTGTCTTGAATACCTCCCGTAGTCTCTGCAGACAACCTCACCCAGAGGGGGATTCAGACTGCAGGGCGGTGGTGGGGTGATCAGATTCCCTGCCGGTGCACCTTGCTCCGCACCTCCCGTTTGGATAAGTCAAACCACAGAATTACCCCATGCCGTAAACTTACGTAATCGCATCACAATTATTATTTTTCTCTTCTCCAATTTCTACACTGCTGTTCTTTTATTTACCATTCTAGTTCTTGAATCTATCTTTTTCCATCTCTTCTCTAGCATATTGTTACAGTTCACTCTTTAAATACTGAGATTCCCCTGCTTAAGAATCCCATCATCTAACCCTCAGTCTCTCCTCTGAGTTCCAGATCCGCGTATCTAACTCTTTACTGGAGAGTGCCTTTGGGATGTCCCTTGAGTACCAGAAGTTAAACACAACAAAAACTGAAGTCATCATCTGCAGCTTTAAAACCTGCTAGCCTCACTATTCTATTGACTGCTTTGTCAATAGTACCACCAACTCAGAAACACAAACCTAAAATCTGAGAGAGAGACTGACTTCTTCCTTTCCTTCATATTCCAAAGAGAGGTCAGGTACTGTTGATTAAAACTCCTCTTTCATCCCTGGAAGCCTTGGTTTAAACTTCCAATTTTATTTTTCATGTACTTATTGAAACAATAAGATATTATGCTAACTAAACAATGAAGGAGGCTTGAAAAAGTGTCTATACTAGAGAAACAGACAAGCAAATGCAGAATCATATATTAACCTTACTTTTAAGTGGTAGCTCTCAAACTCTCGTAGCTTTCAACTCTACCCTTGACGTGGTCACAGTCTTCTCATCAAGATGCTCTTCAACTAATTGAAAACCCTCCAATCATTCCTTATCATCTATAAACCAGGAATAGATTCCTGAGAAGGATTTAAATGAATTTAAATTCCCAAAAATGAATTTAATTTTCTAAGAAAATTAAGGGACAAATGAATTGCAGTCCCTTTGAGAGTTCAGCTCTAAAGACAGAAAAGCAAGGATGTCAAAGCTGGGTATGAACTAAAGTCAGAAAATGAAGAGAATGGAGTGTATCATTACCTGGAAGCCATGAACATAGATCAAAAGAAGGAAAGAAGAAATCACAGCAAAAATGAGCAAGCAAATCAGTAAAACAGATCTCTGTCAGCCAAAGCTTTATAGCTATAGCAGTTGACAAAGAATGAAGTCAAGGAAACTCAGAAATGATGATTAGGGGCTGGAGTGACTTCATCAGTGTTCAGCAACTGCTAAAGGAGATTCCTCCAAGAGACCGGAAATAGCCTCGATATGTGTGTTCCTTAGTCTGTCCATAAGAGGCAGAGCTCTCCCCTGATTTGTACTCTCCACAAAATATTCTGCAGAGCCATTATCCTCAAAACTGTCTTGAACTGTAGAATTGTAAACATGGGTTGCTGAGCTACCCAAAAGGTTGTATTTCCCAGTGTTCCAGATGAGGCTAAAGCCAAAAAAACAGTGACGGTCTCCAAAAAGGCAAACACAGGTCTTTCATTTTAAGTACCCTTAAGTCCTCATAGTAAATATCCATACTTTCTGTATGTCATTCAGTATTATAGGGACATATTTTATTTACTCCAACATTAAATATAAATCACATTATGTCAGAGACTATGCCTCTGTATCCACACAGAAGTGAAAACAAGCTTTTTTTTTTTTTTTACAAGGAAGGCCCTTAAAAAGGATAGTAAAGTGACCGGAAGTTTGGAGTTGAACTATAAGAGCTCATTTTACAGACACTAGTGAACTGAATTTATGTATGGGAATGGGCAAAATTAATTTGTGACAATGTGGTGATTGTAATAAGACAATCAACATCACTGGGATTATTTAGGTCTGCGTGAGATAAGCCGAGTAAGCAGACTTCATAGGCAAACTTATTTCATCAACTGTCTAACTCATTAAAGAAAGCCTAAGTCTTGAATCCTAAAAGAGTTCTAAATACCTCTTAATAGATTCAACAGTTTTACTTTTGCTATTTGCCTTCTTTAAAAGTTAACCATAATTGATGTTAAGTAGTTTTATGAGGGTCTCTGCATTTGGACATAGACCATATTTGCAAGTTTGCCTTTCTTCAAATGGATGTTTCTCTAAATGGGACCTGTAAGGAAGATATGATTTGCATTTATTAGAAATATTTTGGTGGTAATGACAGATACTCAGTAAGAACAAACTTTAAAGGAGACTTTTTCTTGGAAAGATATAGGAGTATCTTGCAGAACAACTAAGCTACAGGCAAAGCAGAGGACCAAGAATTCAAATAATTCAAGTGCCATCAGGACTGTCCATCTCTCCTCTTTCACCCCATGGGTCACCTTAATCTCTTTCTCTCCCTTCGCAACGTCCCTTTCCTTCCTCTCCTCTCATTCTCTCTCTTATTCTTTTTACCGTCCCTCTCCCAGTCCCTGTCCCCACAGAGAACCCACCTTTGTCCTTCTAGCCAATGAAACATGACATATGTCAATTTGCAACTACTGCTTTCTTTCCATATTAAAACTGTAGCCACAATCAATGCACATGGCAACAAGATAATACTAGAGAAGAGATGCAGTGGCCAACTGTGGCCTTGGACCCATAACTAGACCAGTCAACTCCCCCGGAGGCCAAGTGAACGGGGTACTATAATTTCCCCAGTTTTAAACTAATCAACTATTGCCTAGTAAATTGGCATCTTTAGGACAATGAAGTGGAGTAAGGCAGAGTTTCCAGCTGAAAAGCAGATTTTTTAAATGTGACACCCACAGATTCAGCTGTTATATAAATTGGTATTCAGTAACTTAAGCATAAATTTCAACAGTCTCTTGTGTAAATAAAGTCCAGGCTGCTTACCAGACCTTATGCCCTGCTTTATTTCCATTGTTATTTATTTAATGTTCCCAATGCTATAATAAAGCATTAAAAAGTGGTATTTAACTTCTTTGTGTGAAGTAATTTTTTGTCTAAATGTTTTTAATAAGACATGGTTTTCTTTAAAGTAAATGGAATGTTCACATGACTAAATTTAAATTGACTTTTATGAGTGAGAATGATTTTCTCAACTTATTGAGAGCAGTGCTTCAAAGAAGCGATAATATAGCAGCTATGTATTTAATATGATAATGGCCTTATTTAAGAATAATTTTTAAAGTACAGTCATGTTAAAATCCCATCCAAATTCTATAGAATTTGTACTAACCATTTCGCAAGACCATTTCACAAGAATTTTAAATGACATATACTGGAATAAGATTTAAGTCCATAAAAAGAATATTACATTTCTCTGTCATACAAACATGGATCTTAGTATGATCATTATGATCCAAAATATTTAAAAATTAAGTAAATGAAAATATCAAGTGAATGATTACCATAAAAACAGGTTTTTTTAATCAAAAATTAAATACCAAGTTAAAGTAACATTTTCTATTTTGCCCATAAAACTCGCACTCGAAAATTATAGGACTTTCAATCTTTTTCCTTAATTGTCCTCAATAAGGAAGAGGGAGCTATTTGGTCAGACTCGATGGGCCCCTACATGTACTTGTGAAAAAAAGCTGTGAAATCCTTTGAATCTATATCAGTAGAAAACACCCTTTTACCACAGATTCCATTCCAAATTGGTCTTCCTAAAAAGGAAACAGGAGACAAAGAATGGGGCAGGAATTTCCTAGCTAGTCTGTCTTTCACTGTTATTTAGACAGAATCCAATTCAAGGGCTGAATGACACCTGACATAATATACTGAGTAAAGACCTCTGGGCAAACTGTCCACCACACCCGCCACAGGCTGTTGAACCCCTTTGCTTAATAGACTTGGAAACACTGGCAAAGAAAAGGCTCTTTCCAGAAGCTATAGACTCAAAGAGTTTTAACCTCTCAATCTTCTTTATCAAACCCTATAGGGAATAGAAAGTAAGGAGAGATGGAAAAGAATGTGCAAAGGAAGGTCTCCTCGCCATCATCAAAGCTATATCAGGGGTTATTATTAAAATACCTGAGGGGATGGGGCGCCTGGGTGGCTCAGTCGTTAAGCATCTGCCTTTGGCTCAGGGCGTGATCCCAGCCTTCTGGGATCAAGCCCCACATCAGGCTCCTCCACTGGGAGCCTGCTTCTTCCTCTCCCACTCCCCCTGCTTGTTCCCTCTCTCGCTGGCTGTCTCTCTGTCAAGTAAATAAATAAAATCTTTACAAAAAAAAAAAAAAAGATACCCGAGGGGTGCCTGGGTGGCTCAGTCAGTTAAGCATAGGATTCTTGGTTTGGTGATTCAGGTCATGATCTCATGGGTTGTGGGAGGAAGCCCCGCCCTGGGCTCCAGGCTCAGCACTCAGTGGGGAGTCTGTTTGAGATTCTCTTTCTCTCCCTCTCCCTCTGCTCTTCCCCCTGCTCGTGCTCTCAATCTCTCTCAAATAAATAAATAAATCTTTTAAAAATAAAATAAAATACCCAAGATAGAGACAGAAAAGAAGATAGATAGATGATAGATAGATAGATAGATAGATAGATAGATGAATGAACCCTTTGTCCCTGCCCCCCCACAAAAAAAAATCAGAAGAGCAGACAGTATAGGGAAAAAAAGGACTGAAAACAGAAAAGTTCATTAATCGAGGAGAATATGCAAAGAAAAGAGGAGACAGAGTGCAAATTAAGGAAAACTAATATTATTCATAAACCAGTGCATGGCATACCTATCCAGGTCACAAGTGCATGAGGAAAAACAGGACTAAACGGTATATAAGTTAGCTTGTTATTAGTTAAGCATAAAGAGTACTGGCTTTTTCAAATAAATTATTTTCTATCTTTTGTGGGGGTTTTTTTGACATTATTTTAAAAAATTGCTATCAGTTTAGTTTCTAATATCCAATGAACCCTCTTTAGCTAGATCAACTTATAAAGTTTAATCCATTATCTTGTCAGTTATAGTGTCTGTCATTGTAATGCACATAGGACTGTGGAATAAAAAGAGACTAAAATGAGTTAAGTTTAACATATGAACATGAATTATCATTTTCTTTTTTCAAGTAAAATCTTGATGAGTAACTCACTGTCAAAACAATGCATTGAGACATGAGGAAAACTGTCAAATTAAAAGCAAATTAGTATAATAAATGGAGAAAAATAGACTATGACGTGAATAATTCTGGGGAGAATAAAAAGCAATGAGGATAAGTTTCAATATAGCATCCACTTAATTTTAACAGCAGAAAGAAAAACAGATCAGGAAATGTATATGGGAATAAGGAGATTCATTTTAAGGCTTTCATAATAGCTCTCCTGAGAAATAGTTTTAAATTTATATATATGACAAAAGCGGGTATTGACCATCCTCTAAGGAACAAAATCCTCATCCACAAAAATAAATTATTTTTACCAGGTGATTAAATCATGCTATTAGCACAAAAGACTATTTTCTAAATTGATTTGTGCTAATCTATTTGCCATATATGATTGCAGATTTGAACCTAAGAAAGTATTTTTCATTGGCAAATTACTTCAAGAGTGAGGTTAAGTGTTCATTACTTTTGAATTTTAAAATATTTCTCCCTGTTAATACCTTTTTGGCCCCCTTTAATAGAAAAATGGGTTATATTTAAGGCCTGGAATAGAGGGAATAGAAAGAAATAGGATAGCCAAATTTTTTTTATTTTAAAAAAAAATTTGATACATACGTCTTGAGATTTATACATTGTTATTGTTTAAAAGAAATAGAAATAATTTAATTAAATGATGATTCTCCAGGTACTGTCAAGCTCTGAATGTGCCTGACGGTAACTATCTCCAGTAAAAAAAAGATAATTGGTGGTGAGTCTTATAGGTGAGTCTGGACTGAGGTAGCAATGAAAATTCCCAAGTAAGCACAAAGATCTCAGTTAAGCCTAAAAAAAGCATTGATTCGATTCAATATGTCAGCCTGAACAATGTCAAACCTGTAAGTTGATAGAAGACACACTTGAAATCCATAAACACATAGCTATGCACAAAAATAAGGTGAGAACCCCTCCGTCAATCAGAGACCAGGCAGAATTGCTAAGTAATGGAAATAGGGACAAGAATACAACGAAGAGGGAAAACGTAACCCAGGAAATGCAAGTAGAAGCCCTCACTAATGACTGGGTGCTGCATCATGGTCCTCCAGGCCTGGGAGCAGTGGAGGCTGAGCAGGTAAGGACATTCCAGGGACCACACCGGCCTGGCGGCCTGGCAGAGCTGCTCCCTCTCCGGGGATCAAGGGGTCAACTTCAAAGATAGGAGTGTGGGAGCTCGCGTTAAAGAAACAGCGCAGCCCTGGGTGGCTATCGATGCCTCGGAGACAAGAAACTTTCAGAACAAAAAAACCAGACTTTAAGAAAATGGATCTGTGTATTGGAAGACATAATAGAGTATAAGTCGTAGCAGAAGTTCTCAACACTTTTATCAAGCAGCGTGTGCAAATGGATACACAGACATTCTAACAAGTCATCTTAGATGCAAACATCTACAATCAAGAATCCTATCATCAAAGTTTTCAAGAGCTTAAAGTCTTCCCCGTTATTTTGTTTGCTTTGGTTTGATTTTTATTCAGCAGACTCGTTTCCCTCCCCCAAACAGAGTAGAATCAAAAAAGCAGTTTGCCACCCTCACCCCCAGTAATGTCATAGTCTTATATCCCTTGGTAGTACCCACTTCTTAGTACCAGCAGACAAATGTTCAACAATTCATCTCTATATATGATACTTGATCAAAGGAGTCACTCTCTTTGTAAAAGTCAAAAGCATATACGTGCAATACTACAGCTCGATTACCCATCCTAGGCCGAATTTTATTTCATTTTTATAGATGAGAGACTCACAAAATCCCTTTCAGTAACTATTTCCTGAGAAAACCAGCCTTGCATATCCATGATTTAAGTGCTTAGTCAAATCATTTCCTCTAATATGAAGAACGCTGAAGGCAATGCAATCCAGCTCAGCAATTCTACCTTTCATAGGACTCAACATTCTGAATGTATTTGTGACATTAAGAAAGGAAATAGAGACTATCAATCAGACTTTCAGATCCTGTTTTAATCAGAACACATTCAGGAGACAGTCTCAAAAGCCAGAACTTTCAGTGCCCCTGTTTAAGAAGGTTTTTTTTGTTTTTTTGTTTTTTGTTTTTTTTTTAACTTGCAGCCCACAGAGGAAGAACAAATACTGGCCATCTTTCTATTTAATTTGGTATAAGTTCATAAAACAAATTGCCCAGATAATTGGACATGTCTTCAATTCTACACTACATTTTCCATAGATGTAAACCAGATTTATAACTTAGAAGTGCAGCAACAAATGAGCATAACTTGTAATAGACTTGTGCCAAGTCTTATGTCAAAGTGAAATAAAAAATGAGACTGACCACTTTGAGTCATCAAATCTGTCAGCTCAGTGAACTCCTTCTAAAGTATTGATGGGAAAGTCTAAAGCCTGAAAAAAAAGTTTAATTATTTCTACTAGTGCAAATAAACACATGCAAGAAACAGCTATTTTAAATAGATTTCCTAAAAATAAACTTATCATTCCTAAATCCTATAAATGATTTCTTTTTGTGTTACTCCTATTTTTCTTCCTTTGGAGAAATTAAAGCCCTCTCACACATGGAAACTACTATCTTGAACTAAATTCCCACTTTCCTCTGAGGGATTTTTCCACTCCCACTTAAATCAGAGTTGGCAATTATGCTTTTCCAGACTGGACCGTCTGGTCACCATTTGTCTGGTCCCTGTTCCAAAAAGAAAAAAAAACAGAGATCGACAATATTATGTTGGGAAATAAAAGGTGGTTTTAGACACATCTGTTCGTCCTGTGATATCTAAATAAATCCAGTTATGATAAGGCAAAACTCAAACCTAAAAGTGTCCTTTAATTGAATTCTTCCTCTTCATGGTCAAGAAAAGGGAAGGACATTAATGGTAATAAAATGCGGAAAGCAGAATTTCCATCTGCAAAGACTTTCCTAAATTTATGTACTTCTTCAGGCTATTTGCCAAAGGCAATGTTCCAAAGAAAGTAGGTTTAAATAATACCCAATTCCAGGAATGGGAAAGATAGATGTATGGATATGTGGAAATCAATTGATATTAGTAACACATTTCCAGGGTTAAAAAAAAAAAGTTTATTTATTTTCAAAGAATAAACAATTTTTTTCTAAAATCTCTGCTTGTATTAGTGTTTAAGTAAATTATTTTACTCTCTGTTGTTAGTATCCAATTTACTCAAAACAAATTCTTTACCTTCCCTCTGCTCTTCTCATTTCTATTTATGTGAGTAATAAAAACATCAGTCACCATCTGGCCAAACTAAAAACCAGGTAATCATTCTTGGTTTCTTTGTTCCTCTGAATCTAATTAATGATAAAAACCTGATAGTTCTAACTATTAAATATTTCTTAAGACTATTCTTTCCTCTCTTACTGCTATCACTACTTAACTTTTCTTTCTGCCTAAGTGCTCAATTCTTTCCAGTTCACCTTTCAAGGTCCTACTGGAGATCTTTTCGAAGGCAAATTAAATCATTTCTATCTCCCTCTTAAAATCTTTAAGTGACTCCCCAGTACCTATAGTAAAGTACAGATTCCTTGGCTTAGCATTCATAAGTCCCTTCAAACACCTTTCTGTCACCTCACCTCCTACCACTTCCTGAAAATCTGCAGTGTTTCTGCTGTGATTTCCAAAAGACAATCCAAGCCCTCTCATGATCTGTGCTGTTACGCATTTTCTTCTACCCGAAATAATCCCTCCACTGGTTTATTGTTGAGAACTTAGTTATGCTGAAATTGAAATCAAGCATAACTTCTGAAACCTTCCTTTGTTCTCCCCACCCCAACGCTTAAACATCCCGTCTCCATAAACACTCATCACATAGCAGTTCTATGATGATAAGTTCTGGCTTTCACCTTCCCTAAAGGTCTGAGCTCCTAAAGAATGAGGACTACGTGTTTTTTTCCTCTCCAATATCCTGACACCCCGCTGACAATAAACACTAAGTAATTGTTTATAAGCTGAAAGAATAAAGCAATAAATGAATGATAGATATATAACTGACCTCGGTAATGAAATTTCTGCTTTAATTGTGGTCAACATTATGCAATTTACATCTTCCTAGGATAAATAGAATTGGACCAGTTGTCAGGTTTTTTGACAAATTACTAAAATACATTGGATATCTTTTAATATCTCTTGAGTTCACAAGTCAGCAAAATAAAATAGTCCCACTGATTTTTTAATTGGCATGGATTTTTTTTTTCCTTAGAATTGGTTCTGCATTGCACTGTTTCCTTAGATTTTTGTGTAATGCTTTTATTTTCTACTTTTAATTTGTTTACTCTCCTTCTCTCTTGGCTTTAAAATTCAGAGATGGATGTCACTTTAAATATATTTTTCCTTTTCTTTATAATTTATCTAATGTAATTATCATTATACCATTAAGCACTTAATAAATATTTTTCTACACTAATCTGAGAATGTATATTTGGAAATAGAACCAAGAGAAAAGGAACATGAATATTCTTCATGTTGTTCTGACTTCATTACAGAACATCTCACCACCCTCCCCCTCTCTTCTCACCAATCTTTGTGTTATACTTCATTTTCTGTGCTCTGCAATATTAATAAGATTTTTTTTTTCCTTACAGAGGGATATGGGGCATAAAAATATATAAACTTTTGGGGGAAAATTTTTTCATGTAAATTTTTTAAAGAAATTCGTGTAACCTGAAGTGCTCACTAGGAAGGCTATTTGGGAAAATGGTACTTTTTTCCTAACTTCATATATTTTGCTTCATTTTTCTTTTTAAATGTCTGAGGCCTTATCCAGGCACTTATGCCATTAACTTGAATTAGGGTGGTTGGCCGTCAGGAGAACTCTTCTACCTTCTTCAAGTTCTTCTGCCATACAGAGGTCTCTTATAAACCACTCACTGCATCGGACTAGAAATTATTCAGCCCTCAGAACTGCGCCTTACAAGAATGGAGGCAGTTCTTGGATCCTAATTTACATGCTGCTTATTCTTTTCTACTGGCATATCGGTTTGAAGCTGTACCGACATGACTTGGTACAGATACTCGCGTGTTTGCCTGGGTTTCAACATTTTCTGTTATGTCTGCTTCTTTGACCCAATATTTACTTATCCTTTGAAATTATTAAGTATTTCATCAAGTTCTTGAAAATGAGAAACAGTCATGTTTCCAACGATTGTTATTCTACTTTACTTTTATTTTATTTTTCATTGCTGTGTTTCTGCTCTAGAATGAGCAACACACTCCAGTTAGTGCTCCTCCCAACTAGGGCACTGTTTCTGAGTCACACTGGAACTCCTAATCCACTCTTCTTGATGGCAAGATTGATTTCTTCACTCTCTCACCTCACATATGAAGGTTGTTACAAGTTGATGAGGATAATCAAGTCATACTGGAAAGAATGTTTTGGACCGTGAATATGCAGCTGCAATGAGGAGATATTTTGGCACTTCCAGCATTATAAAAGTTAGAATGATTAATAAGAAGAAGTACGGAATTGATCTACTGAGAATACTATAATCCCTTCACGGTTATTAAGAGATGTGTGAAGTGCATAGAAAGAGATGTAGATTATTTGTTACTGAAGGGATCCATGATTCAATTTGATCACCTTTAGAAACTTATGCTGGTTTTTTGCATTTTTATAAAACATTGAAAAGTTGTGACTTCCATGCTCAGAGCAGTGTCCTTGTATAATGCCATATCTTATGAAGGTATATCAAAAACTTGTATGTTCTAAATACAGAGGAACACACTGGTGATTGCCAAAGGGGAAGGGAGTGGAAGATGGGCAAAATGGGTGAAGAAGAGTGGGAGGTACAGGTTTCCAGTTATGGAATGGAAAAAAAAGTGTGTGTGTGTGTGTCTGTGTGTGTTCTAAATAGTCTAAATTGTACAGCAGAACCAACGTATGCTTACCTCTGCTTCTTCATGACACTCTACTAAAATAACTCGGGATTTTAAGGCATTAAATGACAAATACAAATGTCACGCAAGAAGCGAGACTGCAACGCAATTTTGGAAGTTAGAAGGCAAATAGACAAACTGTAACCACCTTAGCCTGGAGAAAGGTGAATTCCAAGACATTCATAAAGAATGTCCAGAAGTAGAAGCAATATTATTTGTACTGCAAAATTCAGAAACTCTCTAGAATTGCCACCGTTGGGTATCCATGAACCTAAAGATAAGGGTGGGGTTAATACAAGAGGATTGTTAAATGTCTGCAAGTGGAGAACGAGATCCCCAACCGCCTCACAGAGAGCTAGGTGACTTCCCCTTCTGTGGAAGGCTGGGCTTTACTTTCTGTGGAAGAGGAGTCACAGGAGAAGCTGCAGGAGAGAGCACAGGGCCAGCTAGGGCACTTCTAACTCCACGAACTGCACACAGAACCCTTGAGATCTCGCTCATCTCTCCCCTAACCTAACACTATGAATCCGAGCAGCCAGTATTCAACTCTCCTGCTATGAGGTCAGATAATTCTTCTCTGGGGAATCGAACCAGGCTAAGAGAAAAGACCTGAAAAACATTAACAGTCAGGAGTTCACTGACCAAACAGCAGGGCCGGATCACCCACCAAGGAGGTGCACCAGTTGACAAGCCCATAAGTGTCTAATTAGATGTTTAGTGACTCATTCTTACATATTTATGACCAGCCAAGTATCCCCAGACATCTGAGGAAAGCCTCTAAGGTGAAAGACAGAGACCAAACAAACAGAAATAACAAATGTGGAGAAAATTAAATGATGGAAGCAGTAGAAAACTTTAAGTGTGTGTGTGTGTGTGTGTGTGTGTGTGTGTGTGTGTGTGTGTGTGTGCGTGTTTAACATCTGCCTCCCAGAGCTAGGAAATTTTATTTCCTCAGGAAAAAAAGACCGTGATATTAAAAAAATAAATATCTGGACAAGTAAAGGAAAATTTGGGGGGATTAAAAATAGGACAGCAGAAATGATTTTTAAAAATCAACTAGAAAATGTTGAATTTTAACTTCAGGAAAACTCTAACAAATTAGAATACAAAGCCTAAATGTAGAAAATTAAATAGGAAGAAAAAAATACAGCACCAATCTAAGAAGTTCATTATCTCAATAGTCGGAAAACCAGAGAAAACAGAAGAAATTATGATAAGAAGATTATCAGGAGATAATTTAACAAATGTCCTGAAACTGAAGTTCAGAGTGAAAAGTCCATAGATGCTTAACACAGTGGTGGTGGGGGTGGGGGGGACACCAATGCATATCACTTTAAAATTTAGAACATGGGTGCCTGGGTGGCTCAGTCGGTTAAGCCTCTGCCTCTTGGTTTCAGTTCGGTCACGATCTCAGGGTCATGAGATCCAGCCCCACACTGGGCTCCACACTCAGCAGAGTCTGCTTAACATTCTTTTCCCCTCCCTTTCCCTTCCCCTCTGCTGCTCCCCCCAATTGTGCTTGCTCTCTCTCTCTCTCTCTCTCTCTCTCGCTCACTCTCAAATTACAAAACAAATACAATCTTTAAAAAATAAAATAAAATACAATTTAGAATATGGACGAAACTTCCAGAGAGAAAAAAACAGAATGGCATCAAACTAGCCAGCAGCAACACTCGACAAACAAACAAAACCAGTGGAAAAATTAGGAATATAATTGTTATCCTATATTTTTACAGCAGCCAAACTGGAAATAAAGTGCGAGAGTGGAATAAAGACATACCGTATTTCTAAAGATACCACAAACTTGATCTCCCTGAGTGCTTTCTCAGGAAATTAATACAAGACATGTCCAAAAAAAGGGTATACCCAAAAAAGGGGTATAAATCAAAAAAAAGAGAGAGAGAGAGAGAGACATAGACTAACACACAAGGAAACCAATGCATGTGAAAAACAACGGGAATTTCTGGGATGATGGTGAAGGAAGATCCCAAAACTACAATAGCTATGCAAAGGGCCAACAGAGAGCTGGTCCGGAGGAGAACAGGAGGAGAAAACTGTCCCAGCATATCTCAGAGAAGATAGAATTAATAGAAATGCCAATATGTTTAAAATACTGAGAAGACATTTACACTTTGGCAGAGTTGAGAGATAAATAAGTAATAGGTATTTAGAAAATCAAGCAACCCAAACAACATACCTACACACGCACACAATTTTTAACTCAATTAAAGACAAAACCAAAATAAAAAGTATCCGATAAAGGAAATGTGCACATTATAATTCATATGCATTAGCTGTGAAAAATGTTTATCTACTCACAATAGTGCAAAAACTGATTATTGACCGAACAAACAGAAATAAACATATTGGAAAAGTGGGAGAAGAAAGTGAAGGAGTTTGGGGGTGATGAAGGAATTAAATTTCATTTTTCACTGTAGTAAGTAAGTGCATAATTTCTAAAAAGAGAAAAGCACAGCCAAATTATTAAAGTAATTTAAGACTTTTTTTCTGAAATATACAGGTTAATATCAAAAACATGAGTAAAGGATTTGAAATTGATTGGGAGAGGTAGAAAAAAGGAGAGAGAAATAGACACTATTTCCATTAAAAGCCTTGTAGAAATATTGGCATGTAAATTTTTATCAAAATTATACATTTATTTATTTTACTTCCTACTTGTTTTAAAAGTAATTTTAAGAAATAATTTTGTTGGAATTGCATTGAATTTTTTTTTTTTTTTTTTTTTTTTTAAGAAACAGTATGTCATATTGGAAAGCTTGGAACAAGTTCTGGGCCTGGAGAAAGAAGCTCTCACTTAAAACTAACCAGGTCTGTGACTGCTGAGTGTTGAGGTTGATGAAGTAATGGGCAATCGTAGTAATTGAAACCAGAATCTACACTAATGGTTTTTTCAGAGGGAATTTTTCTGGTGCCAAGAAAAATGTTGGGAAAAAAATTACAAGATACAAGTATTGAAAAGAGAAAATTATAAGGTTTGGAGCAGATAGATAAATCAGCATTAATCAATCATGTGTGTTGAGCACTTCAGCACATATCATCTCATATAATGTTCTCAGAAACTGCTACCTTCAAGAGGTTCAGATTTTAAATAAGAGTTTGCATTGACCATATCACCTGTCTTTAATATTAAAGGAAGCTGTCTTTTTTCCTCCTCAACGCTAGGTTTTATGCTTGATATGAACTTGGTCCAACAGTTATATTCTCTTTCTGAATAATTTTCTCTCCCAGTTTTGGCTCCTAATTTATGGGCTATACACATGCTCAGAATGGCTCTCCCACTTTTTTTTTTTTTTTTTTTTTTTTTTTTTAGAGAGAGACAGAGCAAACCAGGGAAGGGCAGAGGAAGAGGGAGAGAGAGAATCTTAAACAGGCTCCAAACGCAGTGCAGAGCCCCATAAGAGGCTCTATCTCACGACCCTGAGATCAGGTCCTGAGCTGAAATCAAGAGTTGGCGCTAACCGACTGAGTCACCCAGGCGCCCCAAAGGCCCTCCCATTTTATAGATTAATTAAGTAATCAAGAAATCAGATCCAACCTCATCATGTCCATCGATTGCTACTGCACACATTATACCAGCTCTACCCTTGGTAACTGAGTCTTCAAAAGAATGGTCTGAAATTGCTGTCTCCACTGTCTGCCATTAACTTCTTCAAATGACTTAAAAGAAGTTTTTATCCTCCCCATGACTCTGTAAATGTTCCAGTAAATGTCACTATTTTCTAATGGGTCACTTTCAGTCCTTATTTCGTTAGACCTATGGGCCCTCCATGTCCCTTAACCTGCTTGCTGTTCCCCTTGGTTCTCCACTGACCTCTAAATATCCCTCAGTCTCTTCTGCTTGCTCACTTCTTGAAGCTTTGTGTCCCTACGTCTGAGTCTTTGATCCTCTCCTCATCTCACCGAACAATCTCATCTCCGACTTTAGCTAAAATAGGTGTCCAAACATCTACCATACCTCCTTGATTAGAGCTCTTAAAATGACAAGAATTGTATACAGAATTGCTCCCAGATCTCCTTATCTTTCTGAGTTTCCTTTTTTCTTGAAAACTCTTCTAATTCGCATGGGAATAGAGGACCAACCCTGGGAATAATCCTACTCTCCTTCTTCACCCTTAGCCCCTCAGCTGTCACCCACACCTACATATTGCTAATCTGTCTCCTTTTCCTTGTTCGATCCCTTCTTCCCACCCATTGCTGTCTCTTCTCAAAGCCTCATCTCACCAGCACTTTCACAGACAGTAATACCCGCATTCCTAGTGTCAGCCCTCACACCTCCGGCATCTATAATTCATCCTCCACAGTACTATGGGGGCTATCTAACCTAAAATACAAATTTTGTCATTTTACTCAATGGCTTGAAATCTTTCAATAGCTTCCTGTTACCTGTAGGATAAAGTCCAAGCCCACTGGCTCATGGCTTTCCATTATCAGGCAAGCAGCTACTTATCCCACCTTACCTGTTGCTGTCACACCTTGCATTCTACACTTTAGCCATGATGTATTTCTTTCAGCTTCTGGATCACTCATCTGTACTTCCATTCAGATTGCATCATCATTCCAGAATTACATTCGCCTTTTCTTCCCCATCTACACACCCAACTGGGAACATCTACAATTAAGATGCTTTTTCAAAGTCAATTTTGTATGAAGTTTTCTAGGACTCCTCCCAACTCAATGTAACCATTTCTTCATTGCACCTCCACTTATCTCTCTGCATAACTACATTTTTAGCAAAGAAAAATTTTTTGCATTTCTATATTGGACTGAGCTCCTTTAGGACATAATATGTGTTCTTTTTGTTTTGTAACATCTGGATTCAAAAAGTTCCTACAGAATCGTAGGTGCTTGCCCTAGGAAACTCATAAAGCTCTAAGTGTGATCTACATAACCAAAAATGTCTTAGGAATACAGCTCTAGACAATTCTTTGCATGGAAGTTGATATATTTTGAGTTATGTTGTTGCAAATGACAAAATTTCATTCTTTTTATGGCTGAGTAATATTTCATTGTATATATATTATCACAACTTCTTTATCCATTTATCCATTGATGGACATTTACATTGCTTCCATATCTTAGCTATTGTAGTTAAAGGAGATATTTATATGTAGGATCTATATACAATAGATTTTGAAGACAGTATAAAAATGAATATGAAATAACTCATGCTAAGTGAAATAAGTCAGACTGAGAAAAACAGATACCATATGATTTTATTCATATAAGGAATCTAAAAAACAAAACAAATTAATAAACAAGAAGCAAAATCAGACCAATAAATAGAGAAAAAACTGATGGTAGCAGAGGGGACAGGGGTGGAGGGATGGACAAAATGGTTGAGGGGAGTGGGAGATACAGGTTTCCAGTTATGGAATAAATAAATCACAGGAGTAAAAGGCCCAGCATAAGGACGATAGTCAATGATACTGTAATATTGTTGTACGGTGACAGATGTCAGCTAACCTTGTGGTAAGCACAGCATAACATGGAGAGAAGTTGAATGATTATGTTATACACCTGAAACTAACGCAACATTGTGTGTCAACTATACTCAAATAAATCTTTTTAAATTTCATGAATGTGTATATTGATTACTTATTGAAGTGATATTATTTTGGAAGATCAAGTTAAATCAAATACATTGCAGCCTTCTTTTTGCTTTTTTAAAGAAATATGCCTACTATAAAATTTAAAATTACACAGGTGGCTCATATTTGTGTCTCACATATTTCTATCAGACAGTATTGGTATAGAGGTTATGTGGGAAAGGATAGACAACAAATAGTAATTGAATACCCTCTGCGGGTTTTTATTTATGTTGTTTTATCTTGGATTCACAACAATTAAAGATAATCTCAATAGCTATTATTCTTACATCTGCTAGTTCCAGGAAACTCCATGTTTTCTCTCTTAAACAAAATTCTAAAGGCCAGGGTAAAATAAGTTAAATGGTAAGGGTTTTGTTTTGTTTTGTTTTGTTTTTCCAACATTGTAAGTAATTCTGTACATTTAATATTAGTCTAAGAAAGGGAAACAAAATTTAGGAACTTCTAAGTAATAAATACTGTATTATCAGTTGTTCTGGTATAGAAATATGTTTTTAAAGAAGCCTGTCTTAAAAGCTGAATTATTTAAGTTGCAAAGGAGAAAACTGGTATCATTACCTGCTCTGCTAATTTACATTGAGATAACATGTGGACAGACTATGGCCTGCCCTTCCTGGATATTTTTAATTGGTATGCCCTCTGCCTTTCACTAATGTATCATATTTCTTCCATTATCTATAAAAGAAGCAAGTGTCCTTTCACCTTGAAAACTGAAATACCTCTTCCTGATACAATCAGATGCTTTCCAACCTCTTTTAAAAGAAAGGAAATTGCTTCTCTGGCTGCGAGCCATCATGAAGCTGAGAACATGTCTCTTGGTAAAGGTAAGGCACCCTAATGAATGACTCTCTTTTGGAAGGAGAGACAACCCCTGCAGTAATTCAGTATAAGCTGCTGTTATTTAGACACTAATGGAAGAAATAAAAATAGATAAATAAAGACACAGCTTCCCATGGGTAGCTGTCAGAGGTGACACTGAGATAGGAAGTCATTTCCAACCAATCAAAATGTGGACTTGAGTTACTTAAAGGAACAGGACCAGAAACCCATTTTAGTACTTTGGGTTCTTTTCTTTTATATATGGCCATCCCATACACTGAAAGGAAGGGCGGGAATGGAAGGAAGAAAAGAAGGAAGGGAAGAATCAAAACAGTAAAACCTTTATTGGTGCACGCATCTGCTTTGAAATATTATACTTTACTCAGAGGCCAGCTTTTATGTCGCCTTCATGAGAAAAGACCACAGGTTTTGTACCGTATGTTGACGTCCCATTTTGTATAGCTGTCATTTAATACTTGTTTCCTCAATTTGTGGTATTTTTCTTAGATACAGAAAATACGGAATTGTCATTCCTTTACTCTTTGGTTTTTCTTTATTTGATATTATTTATTTTACTCTAACGTAGAAGGCCAAGATACACAATTCAGAACAAATACATTAAACTGCCTTAAAATTTGGCATGATCAAAATTTACAATGTTTTTTTCCCTTCAGTGCTTTCTACTTATCTGTTTTTTTGTCTCTATTTTATTAATGGTTCTACTCCAAACTGTAGTGGCTGAAAACAACTGCCATTTTATTGCTCATCATTCGGCAGGTCAGGAACTGGAATGAGATTTTATAAGAGAAAACTTGGCTCTTGCTCCAAACAGCATTAGCTACATGGCTTAACTGGGCCTGGAGTTTTCAAGATGGCACACTCACATATCTGGGGCTCTGATGTTGGCAACCGTTTCCCACATTATCTGTCTCTGATTTTAGTAGCCTTTTTTTTTTAAGATTTTATTTATTTATTTGACACAGAGAGAGACAGCCAGCAGCGAGAGAGGGAACACAAGCAGGGGGAGTGGGAGAGGAAGAAGCAGGCTCCCAGCTGAGGAGCCTGATGCGGGGCTCGATCCCCAAACTCCCGGATCATGCCCTGAGCAGAAGGCAGACGCCTAATGACTGAGCCACCCAGGTGCCCCTGAATTTAGTAGTCTTAATCTACTTTTATCATGTGGTTATCTAGACTGAGCATCTTTCCAAGGGTAGAAATAGAAACTCCAAAGCCTCTTCACACTTAAGGCCCAAAGTCACACAGTGTTACATATGTTGCATTCCACTGGTCATAGCAGATCACAGGACCAACACAGATCAAGAGGAGGGGAAAGAGACTTCATCTCTTGTAAAATGAATGTTGAAGTCACATTACTAAGGGGCTGGTTGGACAGGAGGAACTATAGCTATCTTTGAAGACAATATGCCAAGGACTTGTAAAATAAATGAGAATAAAAAAGTAAAGGGACAGATGTAAATGGTTCACATTTATATAGATACTTATGCTTGTAGAAGAAAATGATCTAAGATGGGCTATTCAGTCTTTTTTGGAAAAGGCCTATTACCCACTTCCTTATAGACTTGAAATCACCAGGACATGGGACTACTGATAACAAAGTCCCAAAAGAGTAAGTTGAAGGTGAAGTAAATAGGTGCATGCATGCTATGACCAAAAATATTGTCACATCAAGCCAAAATGAGGAGGCATATTGACAACTTCCTTGACTGTTACCTGAAAAGAAAATTAAAGGCCACTAAAATCATTAAAATCAGAACTTTAGACTAAAGTTTAGTTTTTAAAAAGTGTTGCTTGGGGGCGCCTGGGTGGCACAGCGGTTAAGCATCTGCCTTCGGCTCAGGGTGTGATCCCGGCGTTATGGGATCAAGCCCCACATCAGGCTCCTCTGCTATGAGCCTCCTTCTTCCTCTCCCACTCCCCCTGCTTGTGTTCCCTCTCTCGCTGGCTGTCTCTATCTCTGTCGAATAAATAAAATCTTTAAAAATAAATAAATAAATAAAAAATAAAAAGTGTTGCTTCACATGCCAATAATTTTTTCTAAAATCCCAATAATTTTTAATCAAAGAAAAAATAAATTCTGTAATATTGCCGTTAAGACTACTTTTAATGTAAGAAAGTGTGAAAGCTACCCGCCTATGGGTTTTTTTTTTTTTAATGGTACTCATAATGCATAACCTTAAAATCCTTCATTTGTACGTAAGAAACAATACTTCATAACCTTAAATTCCTTCACTTATAAGTAAAAAATAATCAAAATATATCAAAATTCTACTAAAAATAGGAAAGTAAAGAACAAAATATCCTGAAATAATGAAAAGACGGAAGTTAATAAATTATTGAGCAGAATAACAATAAAATTGAAAAGTAAATTCAAGAGCCAGAAAAAGATTTAATCAAAAAATCTAATAAAATACAAAACAACTTCTTCTTCTCCTTCTCCTTCTCCTTCTCTTCCTTCTTTTTTGGAGAGGGAGAGGGGTGGAGAAAGGAGGGTATAGGGAGAGGGAGAGAGGAATCTTAAGCAAGCTCCACACCCAGCGTGGAGCCTGACACAGGCTCAATCTCACAACCCTGAGATCATGACCTGAGCTAAAATCAAGAGCCAGATGCTTAACCGAATGAGCCACTCAGGCACCCCCAATACACAAACTTCTAATAAGATTATTTAAGAAAAAATAAATGACAAATGCTGCAGTAGACTTTTGAAAAAAGATATAACTACAAGAGTTCTTCTTAGTTATGAAGGAATATTAATAGAATTCTGTGTTAATATATTTGAAAATTTTTAGTATCAATTATTTTCAGAGAAAGATACAGAAGATCAGAATTTATTCTAGAAGTATTAGAAAACTAAAATAGAACTATAACCAGTACAGTACTTAAAATGTTTTCAAGAAGGTGCCTTCAACAGAAAATTTTATTCTTCCTATGTATGCTTATCAGCAAATTAAATGAGTCAAGAATTACAATGTTATTTAAATTGGTCAGGCACACAAAAATAGATGAAACCACCTTATTTTCTTTTCTTAAAGAACCTTGTATCATTAAAGTTATCCACCACAGGAAAACAAGAAACCAATGTTTCCTGAAGAACATTCTACAGAATTCTAGCTATCTAGGATTATGCTAAATATTCTTTGGGAAAATTGGTAATCTAGTTAAACATCATCAGGAAATGTTGAGTTTAAATAAGTAAAGTAAGTTTCTAGCTACAGGATTTTATCAAAGCATTTAAGTGATAATGGATAATGTTAATATGTGATCACTGGTTAAACTACTTTAACTATGGAAAATTTTCTCACCAGACAAAGGTTCTGAAATATACAATTTGAAAAATGACTACAAGCCTATCTAAATTACACATAGAGTAAAATCTTCAAAAATCCATGAAATGTGTTACCATCTTAGAATAACAACACACGATAGCAAAGAATAGTTAATCCCAATAATAGAATAATTGTTTAATATTAGAAAATCTACTGATATAATCTATTACATCAAAAATCAGATAAAACATAGGTAAGATTAATAGAAATTGAAATACATGTGATTAAATTCAATGTTCATTTATAAAATCTCAATCAACTATGAGTAAAGAGATAATTATTTAATATAGTAAGGAATATCTAGACAGAATAGATAGAAAATGATATCTATCTCAAACAATAGCTAATGTCACATTTGATTATGACAGAAGTATTTCCAATAAAGTCAGAAACAATTACCACTATTACCCATTATTACTAACATTATTCTCTACATTAGCAGTTTTTAGAAATTCCAGATGATGTAAAAAGATAAGAAAAAGAATTAGTCTTACATGGGGAAAGATGATTAAATTGCCATTATTTGATGATGACGTATACTGGAAGCACCTAAATGTGATGAGGAAAATGACAGAAGGACTAAAAGAACGTTCATCCAAATACTAACCATAGTTTTTTGGAGGAAGGGAATAGAATTCAGTTATTTTCATCTCTGATCTTTTCTGAGTTTCTCAACATTTAGACAATGAAATTACAAGAATTCTATTCAAAATAGTATATTATTTTCATAAGTGCACCTGAACTTTGTAGACAAAAGCTTGGGATTTCTTAATCTTAACCTAGTTCCTACAGGGCATAATTGAGAATACTATCATGGTGAAGGTGCATTAATTCTCCTAAAGAACCAATTATAGATAAATCAAGGTGCTCAAAATTTCCTATCCACTAAGGAGCCGCAGTCCCTTTAGTCATAACTGGCAATTTGAAAATTTGAAAAAATGTGTTGCTATTTTGAAGGATTTTCTATGGCATTTTCAGGCAATATTTTCCCAAATGTTCCTATAGGGAACTTCAGCATTTACCCACTGTTCCATCTGGATCTCTAAAGAACACAAATTCACCTGCTGGTGGCCATTTTGTGGTAAATACTGTAGAGAAAGCTCCTTCCAAATTTCAGGATGCATTTAGAGATTTAGGAAGGGCTGAAAAAGTTCACACCAGCTGAAAACAGAGAATCGTGATTTTTTTTAATTCAAACCCAAGAGAAGATGTCTTGACATGGCAAATTTTTAAACTGTTCTCATTTTTTAATAGTCACGAATATTATCTCTAATTCATTGACCTGAATGGTAAAGATACTCTTAACTTTTTTTCAAAAGGCTAGTTGAAATGAACAAATGCATTGATAATAATGACAGAGTTAATGAGATTAGGGCAATGATTCTCAAATGGAGACAGTTTTGCTCATTCTCCCTCCCCTTTCCCACTGGAGGAAACATTGTTAAATGTCTTGAGATGTTTTAGGTCATGGAAACTAGGGGTAAGGGTGCTATTGACATCTGGATTTAGTCTACTAAACATTCTAGAGTGCACAGGATAACACACCACAATAAATTACCTGTCCCAAAATGTCAATACTGTCAAGATTGAGAAGCTTTAAATAAGATAATGTACTATGTTGTGTATGTTGTGTATATTGTGGTTTCTTTCAAGAAAACTTCTATATTCCTCCCAAAGAAGCAATGCAAATGCTTTTGGAAATGAATTGACATGTAACTGGGAATCTATATATGATTTGTTACTCTATTTTCTGAGTGTTAACTCATTTGCAAATAGGTTGGTTATATTAACTAATTTAAACCTCACAGCAACTTTGTGAGGCACTATGGCAGGACCTAAACTACCTTATTAGCCATTCTTCTCATCTTCCCCAGTCTTGAAGTCAGGCACATGGTTGCTCACCCATAGAACATGTTTCTCCACATCCCTTAAAGCTAGGGGTGACCTCTCAGCAAAGGATAAGGATGTAATGTTTGTGCAATTACCTATGTATTTCCTATAATACAACTATCATAAGATCCCCTCATTCTTTTCTTCTTTTTGCTAGACAGAGATGGTGAAAATTTTAGTAGCCACATTGGACCCACATGTTGCAGCTATGTGTGAGGATTATAATGCCACTTTCCTACTATAAATGCTCCCCTACCTTTGGACTATTATGTAAGTCAGAAATAAATTCCGTATTTTTTTCATCCACTGTACTTACAGGTTTTGTTGTTTTAGCAGATTATTCCATACCCTAACTGTTACACAGAGGTACTATCATTATCACTATTTTAAATATACAGATCAGAGAAAGTAAGGCACTTAACCAAAGCAACAACTAGCAAATTTTAAAGGCTGAGATCAAAGCAAATACAGCTCCAGACTTTGCGATGTTGACCGCCATTCAATGCTACCTCACTAGCTAAAGTTTGTAAAAGTCACTATAGTATAGAACAGATCAACAAAACTAAGGGCTGATTTTTGAAAGAATTAATAAAATTGAAAAGCCCCTAGCCAGACATTTTACAAAGAAAAGAGAAAGGACCCAAATGAATAAAATCACAACCGAAAGAGGGAAGATCACAACAAATACCACAGAAATACAAACAATTATGAGAGCATATTATGAAAAATTATAAGCCAACAAACTGGGCAATCTGGAATAAATGGACCAATTTCTAGAAACATACAAACAACGGAAGCTGAAACAGGAAGAAATAGAAAATTTGAGCAGACCCACAACCATCAAAGAAATTGACTCATTACTCAAAATCTTCCAAAACAAACAAAAGGACAAGGCCAGATGGCTTCCCAGGGGAATTCTACTAGACATTTAAAGAAGACTTAATACCTATTCTTCTCAAATTGTTCCAAAAGCTAGAAATGGAAGGAAAACTTCCAAACTCCTTCTACAAGGCCAGCATTACCCTGATTCCAAAACCAGACAAAGACCCCACTTAAAAGGAGAATTACAGGCCAAAATCCCTGATGAACATGGATGCAAAAATTCTCAACATACTAGCAAATTGACTCCAACAGTACATTAAAAGAATTATTTACTGTGATGAAGTGGGATTTATTCCTGGGCTGCAGGGGTAGTTCAGTATTCACAGATCAATCAAAGTGATACACCACATTAATAAAAGAAAGGATAAGAACCATATGATCCTCAATAGATGCCAAAAAAAGCATTTGACAAAATACATCATCCATTCTTGCAAAAACCCTCAACAAAGTAGGGATAGATGGAAAATACCTCAACATCATAAGGGCCATATGCAAAAGACCCACAGGTAATATGGGGAAAAAACTGAGAGTTTTTCCTCTTTGGTCAGGAACAAGACAGGGATGTCCACTCTCACCATTACTATTTAACATAGTACTGGAAGTCTTAGACTTCAGCAACCAGAGAACAAAAAGAAATAAAAGGCATCCAAATCAGGAAGAAGTCAAACTATTTGCAGATGACATGATATCCTATATAGAAAACCCAAAGACTCCACCAAAAGATTGCTAGAACTAATACATGAATTCAGCAAAGTCACAGGATATAAAATCAACAGACCAAATCTGTTGCATTTCTATACACCAATATTGAAGCATCAGAAAGAAATTAAGGAATCAAGGCCATTTACAATTGTACCAAAAACCATAAGATACCTAGCCAAAGAGATAAAGTATCTATACTCTGAAAACTATAGAACTTATGAAAAAAATTGAAGATGACACAAAGAAATGGAAAAACATTTCATGCTCGTGAACTGGAAAAACAAACATTGTTAAAACATCTATACTACCCAAAGTAATCTACATATTTAATTCAGTCCCTATCAAAATACCACCAACATTTTTCACAGAGCTAAAACAAACTCTTTGATTTCGGCTCAGGTCATAATCTCAGGGTCCTGGGATCAAGCCTGGCATTGGGCTCCATGCTAAGTGGGGAATCTGCTTGAGGATTCCCTCCCTTGGCCTTCCCCCTACCCCACTGCCCCCTCCACTCATTCATGCACTCTCCCGTTCTAAAACAAAAATAAATAAATATTTTTAAAAAGACAGTCTCTTCAACAAATGGTGTTGGGAAAACTGGACAGCAAATGCAGAAGAAAGAAACTGGACCACTTTCTTATACCATACACAAAAGCGAATTCAAAATGGATGAAAGACTTAAATGTGAGGCAGGAAACGATCGGAATCCTACAGGAGAACACAGCAACTTCTTTGACCTTGACCAGAGCAACATCTTACTGGACACATTGCCAGAGGCAAGGGAAACAAAAGCAAAAATGAACTATTGGTACTTCATCAAGATAAAAATCTCACGGTGAAGGAATCAATCAACAAAACTAAAAGGCAGCCTATGAAATGGGAGAAGATATTTGCAAATGACATATCTGATAAAGACCAGTATTGCACTGTATGTTAATTAGAATGTAAATAAAAATTGGGGGGAGAAAAGGAAAAAGTCATTATAGTATTGTAACAGCATGATTCCAAGAAACTCTTAAAAGATTTTCTGCAATGTTTTTCAAAGGGAATTGGCATTTACAAAAGAAGAGGGGGTGGAGATAGTTACATTGCATCTCAATGAAGCAACTATCACAATTCCATAGAAAACTCAAATTTACCTTTGTCTCTAAAGGGAAAAATTGAAGAGCTTTAAACATCTGATTGAACCTTGAAGGGTCACACATTAGAACCAGTGAGCAACACTGACTAATGGTGTGGTGGGTCTTGGTACAGATTACTACTAGCTAGACCACTTTCTAGAACCTAGAAAGAAAGGGTAGTGTATGCAAACCAATAATTTAATTTTAAAAAAAGCAACAAAAATAACAAGAAAACTCCCATGCTATTTAATGAAATAATCTTGACTTCCTACTGCCAAAGAGTACAATTATTGGTGTTAAATAGGAAGTGTCATAGTATCAGCTTTAAGCAGGAAATAGTTGGCTTCACAAATCATAGGAAGAGTAGTAGGATATAATATTTTAAGGAGGTATAAAGAACCCAGAAATTTGAGAGCAGTAGAGCCCTATAGCCAGGTCTCACAGGAACCAGACAAGGGAAGCCATCAGAAACCAAAGGCTATGCTCCCTATCTCCCCCTTGGGATCACATTTTCATGCATTTCTGCTTTTTCTGCTAGACTACTTCATTCATCTAGCCCCTCTTGCAAGGGTCCCTTCATGCATACTTCAGCCCCTCTACACAAGAGCAGCTCTTCCTACATCATTGTGATGATGTCCTTAAGGTTAACTGCCTTGGGCAGGTCTGTTTCCCAATTCTAAATTCCTAAGAGATGGATCTGATTGGCTCTCTTCACATTTTTTGAGCCAGGCTAGGCAAGTCATAAGCTTCTGCCTTGCTGAAACATAGGCCTTTGCCTTGGGGTAGATGCACATCCCTGGGCCAATAAGTAACAGCCAGACGGTGTGATCACGTGGTACATGACCATAACACACCCACTCATTATCGAGCAAGAACCTCAGCAGCTTCCCGTAGAAGGGGCTGAGGAAAAAGCAGGCCATCATAAACAAGTCTAGTACAGCTCTGATAATTTTGCTCAACTGAGAAACCATTTTCAACTCAGATACTAATCAAGAAACAATTCTTTCTGCCAAATATAGGAGAATGAAATATGCCTGCAACTGCTGCAGTGGGAAAGAACACAGAGGCAGCTGGGCAGAGCACACAGAATACAACAAAGCAAAACACCAGGGTACATACAGAATGTGTGGGTAGAGAGCAGAGTTGCAGCACTAACAAATAGAGAAAGAACCTGTATCAGATAGGATTCATAAAGTTTTGAGTAAAAGAAATTTACTCTGGCCAGCTTGGGTAAATGAATATAGGATGAATACAGGAGGAGCACTCAGGACTAAGAGGAAAACTCGGGGAACAATCAGGTAGTGTTTAGAGTCTAAGTTTGAAGGAGCTACTTGAGAAGTCCATCCAGGTGCTGCAGGTGGATTGGATAGATCCAACCATTTTCTGTCTGTCACTCTGCCCACTACTCAGATGCTCAGAATTCCAAGAATTCCCAAGTAGACTTGAAGGGAAGAAAGCACCGTCTGCCAAATCGTAACTAAAGGTGGAACAGAGAGAATTCCCCAGGAAACTGGATTCTATTTACAAGTTAAGGGGGGAGTGGTGGTTGGGATGAAGATGATGATGTCCAATACAAAAACTGTTTCTTGAGTAGTGAACAGTTAGTAGAGGCAGTTGGCAGAATATAGTACTGAGCACAGCCTCTTCAAGAATCCCGCGGAAAAGACTGGTTAATAAAAGTGAAATTTGAACAAATGCAGATGAAACTGAACTAAATCTTCCACTGGAAATAAAGATAGTAGCTAAAATGTAGAGAGGTTCCTATGTGCTAGAAACCTTTCTAAACATATTTCATTTATTAACTCTTTTAATCTATACTTCAAACCCATGAAGTTGTCAGTCAAGTCCCACTCAGGGAGAGAAAAGCGAAACCCTGAGAGGTTAAGTGAGTTACCTAGGAAGCAGCTGACCTGGGATCAGATCCCCTGCACCCATCTCCATTCCATGCTCTACCCAAGAATACATTGCAAAATTCTTATGAAAGGAAAGGAAATGTTCCACAGAAAGACCAAGAAACGTAGAGAAGAGAATCAGCAGAACTTAGACAAAGTGAAAGGAGAAATCTAAAATTAGATAAAACCAGATCTCCTGATGCTATGTCAAACTAAAGATTTCACTGACTTTTTAGTTAAGAGAAACACAGGCACTAAGGGGAGAAGCTACTGCATATTGCTTATGTTTTCTTGAATCTGGAGGTGCCGAAGTTCATAATAGAGTTGATTTCTTATTGCAAATTGTAAGATTATACATTCCCAACTAATCTGGTCCTTCAGTCTTTCCAGATTAAAGCGTTCTCCATGGCGAACCCCTCCAACAAGAGTTGTTAGGCATAGTTGAAGTGCTGACTGAGACGGGTATTTTCAGTTTATGCTGTTACACAAGGAACTATTTTGTATAGTTTTCAATCCTTCTTTTAAATAATCTTTAAACAAGAGAAATTCCTGCTAACCAGATTAATTTCCTTCTGGTTTAATTCCAGGAAAAGAAGAGCATGAAAGAGTGTGAGGGCCAGAGAGAACCTGGCTGTAATGGTCTACATCCTTTTATTGGGCAATTGTTTATATCGCAGTCTTAAGAATTTCACTTCTTCCCCTTCCTGTTTGTCTTCATGAACAAATTAAATGGGACTCCAAATTGAAATTGTTTGTAAACAACAGAGGATTATTTGGTTGGTAGAAAAGGCTTGTCTACAATTTCAGAGAAATTGAAATCCTGTGTACTAGAAATGGCCAAACACTGGTCCTGAACTAACAAACTGACCATCTTTTTGTCTCCGTCTCAGGTTTTCTGCTTATAATATGGCTAATTGTTCATGGAGGGTAGACTAAATTGTATAGATTTCATGAATTCCACCAACAGTACACATTTAACCATATGGTAAATAAAACAGGGAATTTTAGTGTATTCTGTTTCCTGAATCTCCTTCTATGTTCATACCTGAATTGCTTCAAAAAAGTGAAAGAGCAGAAGTAGATCCATCCAAGGGCAAAGAGCGATGGATTTCCAAGGTAGTTTATCTTTACCTTCCTACTTTCTCTCACTTCATGAACAAACAAATCTATTTTTCCTCTCTCGTTAGAAACACTGCGCTAGAAAGAAAACAAAATGAGAGGCTTTGGAAATGTCACTTATGAGCTGACACTAAATTCTTAGCCAAGTTCTATTTCTTAACTTTTTTCCCTTTTAATTGTCATTTAATTTTCAGCTTTATAGGGCTATAATTGACATACAACATTTTCAACAAGTTTACAAGTATAATAAGTTTATGGTGTACAACGTGTCGATTTGATACACTTACACGTTATGAAATGATTACCACAGTAGGGTTAGTTAACGCCTCCATCACATAATTATCATTTCTTTCTTGTAGTGAGAACATTTAAAATCTACCCTTTTAGCAGCTTTCAAGTATATATAATACAGTATGGTTAACTATAATCATTACACTGTATATTAGATCCCCAGAACTTATTCATCATATAACTGAAAGTTTCTATGACCACTGTCTTCCTTTTCCTCCACCCTCCAGGCCCTAGGAATCATTTTATTCTATGTTTCTATAAGTTTAGCTTTTTTAGGTTTCACAAATAAATTATACTATACAGTATTTGTCCTCCTCTGTCTGACATATTTCCCTCAGGATGATACCCTCAAGGTCCATCCATGTTGTCACAAATGGCAGGATTTCCTTCTTTTCATGATTGAATAAAATTCCATCATATATATACATTTTTTCTTTATCCATTTATCTGTAGATGAATACTTATGTTGTTTTCATATCTTGGCTATTGTGAATAATACTGTAGTGAATATGAGAGGGCAGATATCTCTTCAAGATTTTGATTTCTGGGCACCCGGGTAGCTCAGTCAGTTAAGCGTCTGCCTTTGGCTCGGGCCATGATCCCAGGGTCCTGGGATTGAGTCCCACATCAGGGGCTCAACTGGGATGAGCTCCCTGCTGAGAAGGGAGTCTGCTTCTCCCTCTCCCTTCTGCTCTAGCTCTCTCTCTCAAATAAATAAATAAAATCTTAAAAAAAAAAAAAAGATTCTGATTCCATTTTCTTTGAGTATATACCCAGAAGTGGAATTGTTGGATCATATGACAATTGCATTTTTAATTTTTGAAAAACCTCCATACTATTTCCTATAGTGGCTGTATCAATTTACATTCCCACCAACAGTGCACAAGGGTGGGTTCCTTTTCTCCACATCCTTACTAACACTTGTTATCTCTTTTTTGATGATATAACAGCTGTGAGGTAATACATCATTTCAGATCTTTGGTTAAATTTATTCCTAAGTATTTTACTGTTTTTGATACTATTATGAATGGGATTGTTTTCTTTATTTCTTTTTGAGAGATTCTGTTGTTAGTGTATAGAAATGCAACTGATTCTACATGTTTATCCTAAAACTTTACTGAATTTGTCTAATATTTTTTTGGTGGGGTCTGTAGGATTTTCTACATATAAGGTCATATCATCTGCAAACAAATACAGTTTTACTTCTTCCTTTCAAATTTGAATGCCTTTCATTTCTTATTCTTGTCTGATTTCTCTAGCTAGGACTTCCATGTTGAATAGTAATGGTAAGAGAGAGCACCTTTGTCTTTTCCTGATCTTAGAGGAAAAGACTTGCAAGTTTCACTATGAAATATGATGTTAGCTGTGGGTTTGTTATATATGGCTTTTATTATACTGAGGTACGTTCCTTCTGTACCCAATTTGTTAAGAGTTTTTGCCATGAAAGGATGCTGTATTTTGTCAAATGCTTTTTCTGCATGTATTAAGATGATCATATACTTTTTACATTTTATTATATTAATGTGATGTATCACAATTATTGACTTGTATATGTTGAAACATTCCTGCATCCCAGGGATAAATCCCACTTGATAATGGTTTATGATCCTTTTAATGTACTGTTAAATACCGTCTGTTAATGTTTTGTTGAGAATTTTTGTTTGTATGTTCATCAGAGACATTGGTCTGTAGTTTTCTTGTAGTGTCCTTATCTGGCTTTGGTATTGGAATAATTCTGGTCTCATAAAATGTGTTTGGACGTTTTCCCTCCTTTTCAATTTTTTGGAAGATTTTGAAAAGGATTGGCACTAATTCTTCTTTAAATGTTTGGTAAAATTCACCAGGGAAGCCATCTGGTCTTGGGTTTTTCTTTACTTGGAGATTTTTTATTACTAATTCAGACTCCTTACTAATAATTGTAAACTGTTCAGATCTTCTATTTCTTCATTATTCAGTCTTGGTAAGTTGTATGTTCCTAGTATTTATCCACTCTTTCTCAGTTATCCCATTTGTTGGTGAATAATTGTTCATAGTATTTTCTTATGATGCTTTGTATTTCTGTGGTATCAATTGTAATATCTTCTCTTTCATTTCTTATTTTATTTTGTTTATTAGAGCTGAGATTTCCCTTGGCCATAAGCTGTGCTGCCTTGGGGGCAGGTGATGCAAGTAAAGTAAAACTGTTAGTTTTACCCTCTCCAATGACTCCAAACTCATATTTTTTTTGTTCTAACGGTGTGTTGGAACTTCACAACTGAGAACCTGGACTTGCACAAAGGCTCTCTTTGTGGGCGATTGTCTAAGACATGGTTTTCCAGGAGTTTACAGACCATAACCAAGAGGGGCTAAAGACAGTCCATGGACCACTGCAAGGTCCAGAGCTAGGGCTGAGTTCTGTATGCCTATCACTTGACACATGGGTGGGCAAGACTCTTCCCAGGTCATGTAGCATATAGTGCTAGATCCCATAGCTCTTACAAAGGCACTTTTTTCCACAGATGGATGGCAAATTATTGTTTGGTGGGGCTGGGGGGGGGGGGCCACAAATGAGTAACATCTTATTCAAATCAGTCAATGCTAATGTTACTCCCTTTTCAGCTGTTATTGAACACATACTATACGCCAGGCACAGGGCCAGTCACCTTTTTGCATTATTCCAGTTAATATGCTGACAATAATTTGATGAAGCACATTGCATTATTATCATTACTACTATTGTCAAATGAGAAAACTTAAAGAAGTTAAGTAACTTACTCATTATGTACAACTATTCGTAGAACACACATCCAATTCTACTGGACTTTAAAAACATTGAGACAAAACATGCTGTGAACAGGTCTTTCTTAGCTTTCCAGTCTTCACTGCTCAAGAATTAGTTATTATGTGGTAGGTGCTATTCTAGGCACTGGAAATATAAGTCAATAAATAAGCCAGACAAAGACCCTGCTCTCCTGAAGCTTATATTCTGGTAGAGAAAGCAGATAATCAGAGTGAGTTATTTTTTTTTAATACGTAATTCTGAATAGTAGTAAGTGCTGAGAATATTCAAGTGAGATAATTAGCTAAAGAGTACGTGGCAGAAACTAAATGATCAGAATAACCTCTGAAGAGAAGCCTCTCTGAAGAAATTATATTTGAGCTGAAATCTGAATGATGAAAAGACACCAGCCATATAAATATCTGGTGTAGATTATTCCAGGTAGAGAAAGGGACTGTGAATATACCCTGAGGGAGGAACATGCAGGGCATATTTTAAAAAGTGGAATAATCCAGTGTGTCTGGACTGCAGTAAACAAGTGGAAGAGTGTAAAGAGATGAATTAGAGAAGTGAGCAAAGACCAGATCATGAAGGTCCTTACAGGTGCGTGGGGGGGATGTACATGGATTGTACACTAAAGGAAATGGGAAGCCATTGGAGAGTTTGAAGCAAGAAAGTGATCCGTTGTAAGTCATGTTAAATATAATTTATTATAAAGATATAGAAATCGATAGAGACAGAAAATAAAATATATTATAAAGATATAGAAATCAATAGAGACAGAAAATAAAATTTATTATAAAGATACAGAAATCAATAGAGATAGATAAGATATATCTCCCCCTAGTTCCTAGGTGGCAAATGGAATAGAAGGAGCAAGAAGAAAAAGACTGACAAGGCTCTTGCAGTAGTCCAAATGGGAGATGATGGTGGCTTTGTCAGGGTAAATGGTTTGAGGGAAGGGGACTTCAATACACATTTTGAGTATATATTGTATGTACAATTGCCTGTATTTGCTGAAGGATTATATGAGGATAATTTAAAAAGAGAAATCAGGGTGCCTGGGTGGCACGGTCAGTTGAGTGACTGACTCTTGGTTTCGGCTCAGGTATGATCTCAGGGTTGTGAGATTGAGCCCCAGGGTGGGCTCCACGCTCAGTGTAGAGTCTGCTTTCTCTTTCCCTCTCCTTTTAACCCTCCCCCGCCACTCTTTCTCTCTAAAATAAATAAATACAACTTTTTAAAAAGAAAAAAGAAAAATCAAGGATGACTCTTACATTGTGGGCCCAAGCAATTTATTTATTGGTAGTATCATTAACTAAAATGTGGAGAAAAAGCTCCTGACATCTATTATGAGCAACATGGATTAGATTCTTACTTTATTGGGCACATGACCTAGTCAGAGTGTGGAAAGGGAAATGAAAAGGAAGTCCATAGATCCAGCTTTCCCACTAATAGCATGGCCTGAAAGCAAATCACTTCACCTTTCAGAGTCTTAAGTATAAAACAAGATCAACAGACTAATCACCCTTTCCCAGTATCCTTTCGCACAGTAAAAGGACTGTATCTGACCTCCTTCCTATCTTCCATGATTTTTGTGCGTATGACTTCTATCTCAAATCACTATCTTCTGTTTCAGCTTATTTCTCACCCCTTCTCCTATAATACCTCTTGAAATGCATATTAACAGCAATTGCTTTTTTTTACTTGAGGGAGGGGGCAGAGGGAGAGAGAGAGGGAAAAGCAGACCCTCTGTTGAGCAGGGAGCCTGACATGGGGCTCAATCCCAGGACCCTGAGATCATGACCGGAGCAGAAGGCAGGCATTTAACTGACTGAGCCACCCAGGTGCCCCAACAGCAATTGCTTTTTTAACTGAAGGGAGAAAGATTCAGTAAGGTGGAGAAGTAACATAGAAACTTTCCCATTAGCAATTGTGGTTAATCATGACAAATCCATCTGTACTACACTAGCATACAAATTTTCCACTGTAACATATATCCACCCTTATCCCTTTTACAAACTATCATCACCAATTCTCTCCTTAAATCATTAGTAACGTTCTTCCATATCACTTTCTCCCAGGAGATCACCTCTAGCATGCCTATTCTTCAACTGCCAGGGCTTTTAAAGCCTCAAGAACTGGGAAATTGTTCCATGACCTACAGTGCCAACCCGATTTTTGTTCATAGGATAGATCTTAGACTAGTAAAAATCATTAAGATAAAAATTTTCTTTTTATTACATTTCAAAGCAAACCTCTATGGGTTATAAATAAGCATTTTGAGTCATTCAAATACATATTATTGATATCTAAATCAATTTGACAAAGTCTGGAAAGCTTTAAGTTTACATACAATATAAGTTGATAATATTTTTAAAGATTTATTTATTTATTTGAGATGTTAGAGACAGCAGGAGGAGGGAGCAAGGGAGAGGGAGGGAATCCCAAGCAGACTCCCTGCTGAGTGCAGAGGCCCACACAGGGCTCCATCTCATGACCTGAACTGAAATCAAGAACTGCTTGCTTAACCGAATCAGCCACCCAGGTACCCCTGTAGGTTGATAATTTTTAAAATCATCCTTCAACTATAATAAAATAACTGATGATGTCATACTAATCCTTCACATTTATTATTCTACAGTCTGTTGAAAGAATTGGAGGGGTGCCTGGGTGGCTCAGTCATTAAGCGTCTGCCTTTGGCTCAGGGCATGATCCCAGCATTCTGGGATCGAGCCCCACATCAGCCTCCTCCCCTGGGAGCCTGCTTCTTCCTCTCCACTCCCCCTGCTTGTGTTCCCTCTCTCTCTGTCTGTCTCTCTCTATCAAATAAATAAATAAATAATCTTAAAAAGAAAAAAAGAAAAAGAAAATAATTGGAGATGTATCTAGTTTAAAAAAAATTAGACTAGGATACTATCTCATATTATACATGAAGATGTATCCCAGATAAGTTATAGAAAACAAAGATAAAAAAACAAAATTAAAGCAGAAAAAGATGATATAGGTTGACATTATTATAACTTTGGAAAGAGAAGATCTAATTACAACACAAAACACAGAGACACAAGGTAGAAATTGGTACATATTACCACATTATAAAAACTTCTGCATAAAAAAAATAGGAAATTTTTAAATTTTCTTTTAATAATTTTTATATTGTTATATTAGTCAAAGAACTTCTCGAACTCAATACACGGGAAACAAATAATCAAATCAAAAAATGGGCAGAAGATAAGAACAGACACTTTCCCAATGAAGACATACAAATGGCTAACAGACACATGAAAAAATGTTCAAAATCATTAGCCATCAGGGAAATTCAAATCAAAACCACCTTGAGATACCACCTTACACCAGTTAGAATGGCAGGAATTGACAAGGCAGGAAACTACAAATGTTGGAGAGGATGTGGAGAAAGGGGATCCCTCTTACACTGTTGGTGGGAATGCAAGTTGGTACAGCCACTTTGGAAACAGTGTGGAGGTCCCTTAAAAAGGTAAAAATTGAGCTACCCTATGATCCAGCAATTGCACTACTGGGTATTTACCCCAAAGATACAGACGTAGTGAAGTAGGAAACTTTTTTAAAAGGAAAAATTGAAGGAAAAATATTTGAAATATATATAATATCCAAAATGCCTCAATAATTCCTATAATTCAATATTTAAAAAAGGAATTAACCAAACCCAAAAGAAAAAAAAAAACTGTGCATGGAAATACACAGAAGAGGAAATAAAAATGCCAATAAACTCATAAACAAATGTTAACTAAGAATAAAGAACATGAAAATAAAATACATATCATTTTTCACTCATTACATTGGAAAAAATATTTTTTAAATGATAATGTCAATGAATATTTGTAAAGACAGATATTCTTATAAACTCTGGATGAAATTGTAAATTGTCAGAGACAATATGGATGGCATTTGTCTGTATTAATAAAATTTAAAAAACCCACAGGTTTCTTTCTATCTAGTACTAGTCTGATATCTTCATGAAAGGCAAAAGGCATGAACAAGGTTTTCTGCGTAACAAGTTTGTACTAACGTAAAATGCGAAGCAATCTAAATATCCATTAACAATTGAATGGTCAAACTGTAGAAAACTAAGCAGTATTTTATAGTATGGGAAGACATTTAATGACCTCCAAGAGATACTATAAAGAGAAGTTACATGTCAATACATATAATACTGTTCATGTTTTAAAATTGTCAATTTCTTTTGTTTTGAACGTACATATATGTATGAAATGAGTTTTAAAGTTTAGCAAAAGCATATATCAAACATCTAATCATGGTCAGTGTTGGGAAAGCGAATTGTAGGAGGTAGATGGGGCTACCAAAGGACTTTTGCTTTATCTGTCTTGTTTATATCTTTTGCAGTGAGAACATATTTATGTATAAGTTGAGTAATTGAATTAAAACATAAAATAAATAACTGGAGGAAACTTCTTAGGTTTAAGCCAGAAAAATAAAACTTTGTCAGACTTAGCCCAAAGATCACATTTTTTCAAAAAGAAGCATTAAATCCATATCCAAGCACAGATTTCAACATCCATATGTTGAGAGGCTAAAAATAAAATGAAATCCAGAATAAAAAATTGCAAGATGTTTTCATCTTTCATTCTGAATTAGTACAAATATGCTAATATATAAATTACTCTCATTATTAACCTTTGTTCATTTGAAACCTTTGAAAGGTGATATGAAGAAAAGAGAAGCAAGACATATTCCTGAATTTCTCTTCTATAGTTCAAAGTGGAACATGGGAGTAATCTAATTAGTAGTAACTGTTTATAAAAATCCAGTCTTGTGTGCAGGTCCAAATATATCTTGCTATCGGTATAATCAATATACAGGTAGTGAGTACGAGTTAAATCAAGTGCAAGAGCAGATTCTATTCCTGTGGTTTTCTTTCAACATTTATAGAAACCGTTTCAGACTATATGACATGGTTTTAAAAATCATATGTATATATGAATATACATATATAACATATATGTATGTGTATATATTCCAAACCCAAAAAGAGATTATAAAAACATCACTATTAGTAAATAGGTAAAACTTTAGCCATATATAAGACAAAAAACATAGTTTGGGACCTAACTAATTTTTAACTTTAGAGGTTAAAGTTAAACCAAGAAAACAATGAAATGGAATAGCTCTAAATCTCCAGAGATATTGAAGAAGACAAAGCATTAGGGCAGTGGAAAGCCCTCTTAAGTATTTATTAAGAATTAACCAATTACACATCTATAAATTGTTCAGATATCATATGATTAAAAGAAAAAGACATAATTTTCCAGAAATGAGCTATTAATGTGAACAATTTTACGCATACCAAAAAATAAGAAAAATTAGAATTGTTCAAGTGCCCTGAAGTCTTAATAGTATAATCAGAAGTTTATTAGAGTTATTGTTCAAGTTTATCTTACTGAACTAAAGGCTATGTAGGCACTTCCAGAGACACCTAGCAAGTGATAGATATTTATTGAGCACCTACTGGATGCAATACTCCAAGCTAAACATAGAGAAAATGGTGGTATAAGCATTGTAAACAAGATCAAGATATATAGTCCATGCTCATTTGGAGTTTAAACTCTAAAGGAAAATTGAGGTAGGCAGGTCTCAGATCAGATAGGGTTTTGTAGACCACATTAAGGATTTTTGATCTAAGGAACAATAAGGAGTCATTGAAAGGGTTTTAATTAGAAAAAGAATATAATAAATGTACACTATTATAAGGATATCTTGACTACGTATGAAGACTGATCAGAGGGGATCAGTGATACACCTGGGAAAATCAAAGAGAAGGTTTTTACAATATCCGCAGGAGAGGTGGCTCAGCTATGCTTGGGATGCAGAGATTCAAGAGACTGCTATGTAGGTGGGATGAATAGGATTGAGTAGCTGGAAATAGGAGAGAAAGAAGATGATGTTCATGTCTCACAGATTTTGGTCAGGGACATATGAAAAATCTATCAGGATTCTTACTAAGTATGGGCGCAGAGCTTGGACACTTCTGGTTTGCATAGCTCTGCAGTGAAGTACCTGTGAAGATCATTTGAGAGATCTTTTGGGTAATATTCTGCAGTCATTAGGAAAATTTATACTCTGTAGACAATCTCCAAGGAGTCCTAGAAACTCCTCTGTGGAATTAGTCCTTGAAAGAAGCTTGGGCTTCTGCACCTAAGAATACTGATATTAGCTGTGCGCTCTAGAAATGCTGAGAAAAGCAGTTCTAAGTCAAAGGAGGAAGGAAGAATCATTGTCTCTGGGAACCCCGCAAGAATGACGGGGGGCTCAGAGAATGCCAGTAAGCCCACGGGAAGAGTATTTGTATCACAATCCTTTGCTAAGTATTTCTGGGGAGGAAGTTGTTTTCCATAAAAGCTCTCTAAAAGATGCTACTGATTACCTACTAATAGAGTTGGAATTCCAGAAATTCTGGATCAAGACTTGAACCTGTGACAATTTGATAACATTCACTAATTACTAGTAACAGAAAATCTCAAGAAAGTGAAATATGATGTGGGGTACCTGGGCACTCACTAGGTTGAGCATTTGACTCTTGGTTTTGGCTCCGGTCATGATCTCATGGGTCACAGGATCAAGCCCCTCGATGGGCTCTGCGCTCAGCTGGGAGTCTGCCTGAGAGATTCTCTCCCTCTACCCCTCCCCCCACTTGTGCACTCACTCTCTCTCTCTCTCTCAAATAAATAGATAAATTTTTTTTAAAGTGAAATATGATGTAGGCATCTAGTTGATTTTGCCCATGTAAAATATTAGAATAAAACACAGGCATGATAATAATGGCATAATAATAATATACACTGCATAAGAAATGCATACACACACAGAGTTAGAAATGTTTACTAAGATACACGTCCATATAGTATGTCTTGGTTCTTTTTTATATAACCCCCCACTTAAATATTTTATTAGTGGATGATAATTTTTTTCCCTAGGCTCCTCCTTTGACATACATTTTAAAAGAGAATTCTTAAGCTTCTAGGAGTTATCTTTTGTCCTACAGTTAATCTCTTAATAAGACCAATTTAGCTGTAATATAAATGGTAATGCATAGCGTTCTAGTCACTGCACAATTCTGAACTTGCTCAAAGATTGCATTTGAGCAGACTGGCTTTACCCGTGGGCAGAGTTGATTAAAAGACACGTGGTATGGTTTCAGAACCATAGAGAGGACTCAGTTTTTGACCCTTGCTAAGTGTTCTGGGAAGAGTTTTTTAAGACCTTGTCAACCCTTTAGTGAGCCTATTGTATGTAAGAAGTACAGTAGACATCTTATCTAACCTTACAATCTATCTGAGGGATACAGAAGTCAGAGGGGGGTAAAATGCATAACAATAGCAGGGTCACATCTGCAAAAGAGGAAATCATCATAAAATGAAAAGCATGACTGACAATTAGCAGAATGAGCTAGAGCATCACCCGTGAATGAGGTGTATTACTAGATGTGAAACAATAATATTCCATTTTAATTTCTTGGATTGTCTATTTCTTTTTCTTTACAGATTCATACTACCATTACTGGTTTAATTTCATTTGCAACTGTTGAGTGGCCTGCCATTTGGAATGCGTTTGCATTCCATCTGTTGCAAATGAAGGATTTGCAAATGACATTATTCCATATTATCTTAAGGCTTTAAGGTGTCACTAGCCTTCAATTTACTCTACTAAAGGATTTTTTACCAGGATCCTTCGTGCTGATGCCAATATTCATTCAATCTTCATAAATGTTTATTAATACAATAGTGCACAAATTCTTCTTTAAGTATTGAACGTGCCAAAAGAGGTATTTGTTTTTCTGCTTCTCTTCTCCCATATTTAAATATGTTACGTAAATATGTCCACACCTAAATCTGTCCCATCTTGTTGATCCATTTTTAAAATTCACACCTTGTCTTGTATAAACGCAACCCAACCATGAAAGTAATTTGTTCGTGAGTCATAACCTTGCAAACATTGAAGTAATTGTAAAAGCTGCTCTTGTTAGTTTACAATTAAGGTATTAAGTTTGATATAATGCTGCATTATATTTTAGAAGAAGGGTCATAAAGGGTTTTATTTCTTAATGCTCAATAACATTTAATCATAAACACATACAAAGATAAAGCTAAATATATATTCATTTCAACACCTACAAAAATAATTCGTTTTCCTGGGTATATCATGGTAGATGGAACTGTTTTCTTAAAGAATTTGTATAGAACATGTAAACTGAACAGGTATCTATAGGCATGCCACAATATGGTGGAATGGTCTGTGTATTTGATTAGCATAATATTTTTAAATGAAGCTCTCATCTTCAATGTAAAAAAAAACATTTTTTTTAATTGTAAAACAATGAATTTGAACCAAATATAGCTTTAGAGTTCAACTCTCTCTGTATCTGGCATTGACTCAGAGACTGTATAATTCAAGTGCAAGAGGATTACAACGGCAAATACACCCCTGTTCAATATGATCTGATGGTATCCCTCTACTTCACAGATTACGAAGGCCAAGAACTGAATTTCTTCTAGAAATCTATGAAGCAGACTAAGTTCTAAGATGCACATTATCTGCCAAAACTCTCCTGATACAGCAGTGTCTCAAGACAACTGGAGAACCTTTGGTAGCAGAAGCTACTTCTCCTGTATTATCTCATTTAATGACTCTTCCCTCTCACTCACTTGCCCTACACTGTCCTTAATATCTGTTAAAGCTATCCCGTTCCCATTCTCCATCACAAACATTTCCTAAATCAGATTTGTTACCATTTCTTACCATTTATTGAAATATTTCCTTATTAATCTACTAGTTTCCAGCTTAATTCCCTTCCATTTCATTTGCTACTCCTTCAAACACAAATTTCATCATGTTGTTCTGCTTAACATAGCTAATTATCTCCTCAATAACTCCAGGACTCCAGGTAACACTTCTATTTATTAGCTTTAAGTTGCACTCTTTTCAAAGCTCCGTTTGCATGATCATGCCCACTTTGTGCCTACACTCAGACACCTTCTGCTGTAACTTCTCTAAACATGCTGCTCTCCTATTTGGAGCCCTTTGCTGAGAATGCCATTCAAAAGTTAGCTCAAGTATCTCTTTCCTGAAGATTCTTCAGAAAGTGTGTGCTATAGGAATGTGGGATGTGCTCTGCAGAGCAGCTGGTGTTTGAAAGTGCTGGGATCAAATTCTAATTCTCTGGCTGGCTGTGTGATCCAGAAAAACTGGTTGGTCCCCACACATAACAGTCAACCATCTCCACCCTCACTAAGTAGGTGCTGCCACCAAGGAAGGGGACAAGTAGTCGATGCCTGAGTACCCATGGTCCTTTGTACTCTGGCTGTGACAATTGTTCTTTTATTGAGATATACTTGGCATAGACCATTGAGTAGTTTAAGGTGTATAACATGTTGATTTCAAATACATATATTGCAATATATATAATTACTACTGTAACATTGCTAACACCATCATCTCATATAATTTTCATTTCTTTTCTGTGGTGAGAACATTTAGAATCTAGTCTCTTAGCAACTCTGAAGTATGCAATATAGTGTTGTTAGCTATAATCACAATCCAGAATTTATTCATCTTCTAACTGCAAGTTTGTACCCTTTGACTAACATCTCCCCACAATTCTGAAAAAGAAGAACAAAGCTGGAAACTTCACACTTCCTAATTTCAATGCCACAGTAATCAAAACAGTATAGTACTGGCATAAACTCGGAAACACAGAGACCAAAAGAAAAGAACGGAGAGTCCAGAAATAAACACTGCATGTCAAAAGCTGATATTTGACAAGGCAGCCAAGAATACTCAGTGAGGAAAGGATGGTCTCATCAAGAAATGATGTTGGAAAAAAATGGATAAACACATGCATAAAAATGAAATTAGACCTCTACCTCACACCACTCACAAAATTAACTCAAAATGGATTCAAGACTTAAGCATAAGACCTGAAACCAAAAACTCCTTGAAGAAACCATAGGGAAAATGCTCCTTGACATTGGTCTTGGCAATTTTTTTTATATGAGACCAAAAGCACAAGCAAGAAAAGCAAAAATCAACAAATGGGACTACACCAAACTAAAAGTCTCTTCACAGCAGAACAATCACCAAATGAAAAAGGAACCTATGGAACGGGAGAAAATAATTACAAGTACATATATGATGGGGGCTAATATCCAAAATATATAAGGAACTCATATGACCCAAAAGCAAAATAAATAATAATTATTATAATAAGAATAATTATTATTATTAATCTTATTAAAATGAGCAAAGGAAATGACGTTTTTCCAAAGACACACAAATGGCTAACAGGTACATAAAAAGGTGCTCAACATCACTAATCACAGGGAAATGCAAATCAAAACCACAATGAGATCTCTCCTCACACCTGGTTGTGACATTTGCAAGCTTGCCAGCCTGTCATCCTTCGGGGCTTTGCCCACGGTTTAACCCAATCTTGCCATAGCTGGACTATGGTCCTCACAGCTTCCTCTTAGCCATTCTGGATTCCTACAAACCATCTCTAGTACTTCTTCTTGCCTACTGCCTCTATTTGGCCATATAGCCCAATCTCTAACCTTGGTTTGCTCTTTAAATTGATATATAGATAAAGAGATAGAGATATAGAGATAGCAATACACACTTTTTTGATGTATGAAAGTATCCTCAACTATCATTTTTGCCCACATTAATTTGATAAGTTTGCTTTGCCCTGCATCTCTCTGGCTTAATCTGCCCTCTGTCTCCTCACTGTGGTACTCATAGCCTATTATATCTGAATCACATAATAGCAATAACTATAATTCATGGAACACCTGCTATGTACTAGTCAGAGTGCAAGACATTTTGTATACATTGTGTTATTTAATTTCCCCACAATTCCAGGAGTACGTATGACTTGCACCATGTTACAGCTGAGGAAATGCAAGCAGAGTGGTTGAGTACTTGCCCAGTAACACCCTGTAAGCAGAGTATTGCTGCACAAACACATACCAAGTCAAGCCAGAGAAAGGTGGAAGAACAGAAAATAGTGTGTGTGTGTGTGTGTGTGTGTGTGTGTGTGTGTGTGTGTGTGTGTTTATCTAGAGGGATGAGGAAGGGGTGATCAGGGAGGGGAGAGAAGTAAAACTTCAGAAGAAAAGGAGCATACCTCAGAGGGACTTAGAGAACATAGCCTCCTACTTTGAGTATTGGACATGACACATCTGACCCAAAATCTCTTACCCAAACTACATCGTCCAACCACATTCCTAGATTGTGACCTCAAACCAGAAAGGCCCAAATTTCCATGGCAACTTCTTCTGCTGTCCAGACCCAAGGAATGTCTGTTACATACAGGTAAGGCCAGATGCCTTAATCCTGAGTGGTAGGGTCAAAACAAGTTGGAGCCTGGGGAGACAGAAAATGGGAATCCAGAGTATTACCAATGGATCATTAGCTGCTTTGCTGAATTAGAGAATTTTGTAAGAAAAAATTTCAGCCAGGAATTTTTTTTGGGGGGGGGAGGCAGGAATTTTGAAGGAGATGACAGCAGTACGTAAACAGTACTCTGCCAGAATTCAAAAGGAAGTTGACTGAGGAAGCTTTATCTCCATGCAGTGGGAAGGAAAAGCTGAAGGAAGAAAAGAAACAGACTAGCTAGAACTGTTTCCTTCAAGATTAGGGCCTTAAGAAAGGTTCTGTGCTGTGAAAAATAATCATTAGAATAACACAGTTACTGTTTAATAAACACCTACTTTGTGCAAGATACTTTGCCATCCTGATCTCATTAACCTTACAACAACCTCATAAAATGGGTAATATCATCCCTCTTTCATATGTAACAAAATCAAGGTTGCAAAAGATTGGGTAACCTGCCACATGAGTCAGAGTTCTCCAGAGAAACAGAACCAATGGATAGATAGATAGATAGATAGATAGATAGATAGATAGATAGATAGATGATAGATAGATAGATAGATAGATAGATAGATAGATAGATAGATATAGATAGATAGATATAGATAGATAGATAGATAGGCAGACATTTATCTCCATCTCCTACATAAAAAAAAAAATATGCATGGAAAGAGGTTTATCATAAAGAATTACATGATTATGGAAGTTGACAAGTCCCAAGATCTGCAGTCAGCCACTTGGAGACCCAAGACAGCCAATAGCATAGGTCTGGTCTGAAGGTCTGCAGGTCGAGACTCAAGAAGAGCCAATGTTTCAGGTCAAGACCGAAGTCAGAAAAAAACCAACGTCCCAGCCCTAAGGAAATCAAGCAGGAGGAATTCCTTATTCAGGGGAAAGCCAGCTTTTTTATTATTCAGGCCTCCAGTTGATTTGATAAGACCCACCCAGATTAGAGATGGCAATCTGCTTTACTCAGTCTATTGACTTAAATGTCAAATTCGTGGCACCTGGGTGGCTCAGTGGGTTAAGCATCTGCCTTCGGCTCAGGTCATGATTCCAGGGTCCTTCTCCCCCTCCTTCCCGCTTGTGCTCTCTCTTGCTATCTCTGTCTCTCTCAAATAAATAAATAAAATATTTTAAAAAATAATAAATGTCGAACTCATCTAAAAATACTCTCACAGAAACATCCAGAATAGTATTTGATCAAATATATGGGTGCCTTATGAACCAGTGAAGTTGACACAGAAAATTAACGACCATTTACCTAAAGATATCTAATTTGTTAAGTGCTGGAGACAGGATTTAAACCCAGGTCTGTCCTCTTCAAAAGCCAACAGCTATCCATCTATGCCAGAAACATGGAAGCACAGAATTACCTAGAATGTATGACTTTTTTACTTAGAAGATCTATGCCAAGACCACAGAAAAATTAGTCAATGAGTGATTTACACACACACACACACACACACACACACACATAACAATACACACACATGCACACACAATTTCAGAACATTAGCTAGATTTGTAAATACATTTTATTTTTGTACCTGAAACAAATTAGGTATGTTGGACCCGGAATGCCTTAGAAAAGGAGAAAAGGACCAGTAGTGCCGAAGGTGCTGTGGGTCAGGGAAAAGCCAGCCACCTGGATTTCTTGCAGTAATACAGGACAGTTTTTTTCAATGGCCACAAACTCCACCACTTCAAACAAATCATTTGTCAGTTTGATTATAGTCAAATAAAGAGCAAAAATTAGTTTGAAAATCATCCTCCCTTATACTTGCAATGGTATCTTTCTTACAATGTCTCAAGAGAAAAGGGAGAATCACATTTTTTTGGTTAAAATAAGGAAGTCAACCCCCAAAATACAGGTGATTAGTAATCATATTCTGTCCAGACAGCTTAATGACTTACTGGAAATTGAACATCAGGAATATATTAAGGAATTAGCTGCCTAAAATAAGTCAATTCTATTTTGTTCCCATGGTTTCATGTGACATTATATTCTCCAAGAGGGGAAACATTATGCTCAAAATGTGCCTGGTTCAGGATGTATCTGCATGTATAGAGATTATAACCCCTTGTTAAGTGAAAACTATTTATATGTGAATGCTGTTCATAAAACCCACTAACTGATATAACCATATGCCTTTCCCTTGGTACAGTTTCACTAACCAAGTGCATACTATTTTTAAACTTGTCTGAGGCTATATGAACAAATCAGTGAGCTTCTAATTCCATCAAAATCCAATGATAACCCTTTAAGATTTCTTCAGCATCAGATGATTCTGGGGATAAAAAAAAGAGAACATTCTTGATTACTGAAAGAGTAAAATCCAAAAAATTGGGAGCAATTTGATTCCTAGGAAGACTGTATGTCTGAAAACTAATAGTCAGTTGTGATAAGCTACTTCTTAAAAAAGATACTCTGAGGTTACACACATCATCTGTCTAATTTGCAGAAATTTGCTGAGTCAAGCAAGCCTGACCCAGTATACTTTGGCTTCTTTTGCTCTCTTTGGAGAAGGGTCATGTGGTAAAATACTATTTAAAAGGGGAAGCCCTAAATTTTTTTTTTAACATTTTACTAAACATGTGGTTGGAGGTTACTAATATGAATATATATAAAGGTAAAATAAAGTTGGGGGTCAAAATGCCATGGTTCACTCTTTCATAGAAAGGGAAACTACAAGCTAGATGAGACAGCCATAGACTAATATGGACTTCAACTCTAAACCCCAACCCAGGCCTGTCATGGACTGTGACACCACCCAAGTCATTGTCCTTAAGTCCTTTTTATATGTAATGCCTAATATGAGAATAATAGTTACTTTGTATTTCAATTGCATGCTATGATGATTCTATAGAGAAATACCAAGGAAGAGAATGGATGAGAAAACACTTGCAGTGACAACGGAAAAAGACTGGACAGGAGAAGGCAAATCAGAATAAAATGCTGGCACTAAAGATCTTGACGAAGAACAGTAAGAGGAACAAAATACGGAGTAGAGTCAAAACTATAACTATACTAGTTATAGATGTGGTGAGAAGGAGAATTAGAAGCTTCTGGGGAACCCTCTTACACTATTGGTGGGAATGCAAACTGGTGCAGCCACTCTGGAAAACAGGAGGCTTTCCTGTTTCCTATGGAGTTACCTTAAAAAGTTAAAAATAGAACTACGTGAGACCCAGCAATTGCACTGCTAGTTATTTACCCAAAGGATACAAAAATACTGATTTGAGGGGCGCCTGGGTGGTGCAGTCATTAAGTGTCTGCCTTCAGCTCAGGGCGTGGTCCCAGCATTCTGGGATCGAGCCCCGCATCAGGCTCTTCAGCTGGGAGCCTGCTTCTTCATCTCCCACTCCCCCTGCTTGTGTTCCCTCTCTCACTGGTGATCTCTCTCTCTGTCAAATAAATAAATAAAATCTTAAAAAAAAAACTGATTTGAAGGGGTACATGCTGATGTTTATACCAGCATTATCAACAATAGCCAAATTATGGAAAGAGACCAAATGTCCATCAACTGATGAATGGATAAAGAAGAGGTGAGATAGATAGATAGATAGATAGATAGATAGATAGATAGATAGATAGATGATGGAATATTACTCAGTCATCAAAAAAAGAGAATGAAATCTTGCTATTTGCAATGACATGGATGGAGCTAGAGTGTATTATGCTAAGCAAAATAAGGCAGTCAGAGAAAGACAAATACCATATGATCTCACTCATATGTGGAATTTAAGTAACAAAACAGATGAACATAGGGGAAAGGGAAAAAAAAGAGAGGGAGGCAAACCATAAGAGACTCTTAACAATAGAGAACAAACTGAGGGTTGCTGGAGGGTAGGTGGGTGGGGGATGCACTAAATGGGTGATGGGTATTAAGCAGGGGACTTGCCGGATGAGCACTGGGTGTTATATGTAAATGATGAATCACTAAATTCTACTCCTGAAACTAATACTGCACTACATGTTAACTAACTAAAATTTAAATAAAAACTTGAAGATTTAAGAAAAAATAGGAGCTCCTAGGTAGAAAATTTAATGCTTAAAAGGGAAAAGAAGGAAAATGTAGTATGAAAAGAGGGAGGAAAAAGCTGTTTGGTGCTATCTGGTGTCCACCAATTTCCCAAAAGACCCCAAAGAGAAAAAGGAAGGTCCTCAGGCTCACAATAAAGTATTCTGTAGCGTATTTACATCCCTGCATGTGTTCAAGCATGTTTACTTCTTTCTCTCATTTGATACAAGACAGCAGACCAGAGAATCTTAAAATATGTTTTTTGTAGAATTATAAACAGGAAAAGATGTAAAGAAGTTAGCAATTGCCCGTGTAGGGATTAGGTTAGGAAACTTTGACTAAAAAGACACTGGAAATAATTCCAAGACACATTTTTGCAATGATTCAAATGTCAGGATTGTATGATGTAAGTTTGGGAAATAGCACACTGATTTATTTTCAAAGATTTATTTGGGGAAAAGCATCAGAATACAAGCTGCAATTTGTAATAGCACTGTTTAAAAAGCCAAAAATAAAAACTGTTTACATATTATATTAGAAATGAAATATCTACTAAAGACAACAGCTTTTTGTGTTCAAAGAGGACTGCAGTGTTAGAATTCACCAAATAACTTCATAAACTGATACAAAATCAGGATGAAACAAGAGGAGCTAAAGAAGAACTGAAAAAATTGCACGGCTAAAATAAGCCATCCACATAGATTCTTGATCCTTTAACCACATAAATCTAGTAGGAACATAGATGAGTCAGTAAGAGGAATAGCAACCAGCAAGATCAGATAAATAACTGGTTGAAATAACTTCTTTACCTGAAACAGAAAGAAATATACCTGGACTTTTAGGGAAAAAGATCTTCTCGGATGTATAATTATATTTGTTTCAGGTAGTGCTTTATGATCGTCTCACTGGTCAGAAATACCTTCTGCCCTCCAAAACACCATGGCGAAGGAGGCTCGTGTGCTAGTAGGGAGAAATCACATGTTCAGAGAAGTGAAGAGGAGGGGGAAACAGCATATCCCCTGGAAATATCCAACACTTCATTAATATGTGTCACTGACAGGTCCCTTCTCTGTCACCTCATTCAACTTCATAAACTCCATGCCTAGCACTGCTTAGTACATAAAAACTATAATATTGTACAAAGTACAATAAACATTTTTTGAAAAATCCATCTCTCAAATATACTGCTATTACAATCCTAATAAAAACTTATTGAAAATGAGTTATTGGTCATCTTTACCAATACAATGAAGGATAGAAGGCATTTCTGACCACTGTGGTTGGTGACTTTCCCTGAAAGTTCAAATTTTTATTCTTTTTCCCTTTTAACAAGACCATTTGTAATAATCGACATATTTTTATTATGCTTGATTTTTAACATCCTTAATAAATACCTTATTGCTATTTCTTAGTTTGGGCTGCTTTAACAAGATACCATAGACTGGGTGGCTCATAAACACCAAACATTCATGTTTCATGGTTCTGGAGGCTGGGAATCCAAGATCAAGACACTAGCAGATTCAGTGTCCAGTGACAGCCAGCTTGATTCATAGAGGGCCGTCTTTTTGCTTGCCCTCACATGGTGTAAGAGGGAAGAGAGCTCTCTGAGGGGTGTCTTTTATAAGGGCACTAATCCCACTCATGACAATTCCACCTTCATGACTTAATCCCCTCCCAAAAGCCCCTGTCCTTACACAATGACACTGGGGGTTAGGTTTCAACATATAAATTGGGGAGGAGATAAATATTCATGCATGGCATTCTGCCCCTGGCCCCCCAAACCTCTTGAATGCATACTACATTCATTCCATTGGAATAGTCCCCAAAGCCATAACTCATTCCAGCATCAACTCTAAAGTCAAAGTCCCAAGTCCCATCTAAACATCATCTAAATCAGACACAGCTTAAGACTTAAGATATAATTCATCCTGGGGCAAATTGCTCTTTAGCAGTAAACCTTGAAATCAAACAAGTTCTATGCTTCCAAAATACAATAGTAGAGCAGGTGTAGGACAGACATTTCCATTCCAAAAGGGAGAATTAGAAAATAAGAAAGGAGTGATGTTATTGAGCAAGTCCTAAATTTGACAGGGGAAGTTCCAGGAGACATTAGGCTCAAGAACTATGCTCTTTGACTCCATGCTCTGTCCTGCAGGCCCGCCAGACCAGGGGTCCTGCCCTTGCAGCTTTGCAGGGCAGGGAATGACCCCCGAGCCTTGGGCAGCCTTGTCCCCAAAGCTAGGCCGGGAGTTCCCACCTCAGCTCTCTGCTTAGACCCTCCCCAAAAGCTGGGGTCCCGTGCCTACAGTTCTGGTGGGGTGATGTCCAGTGCCCAGTGGCTGTGATCTGACTTGCATCCCTTGAAATCTAGGTGGAGGCAATGAAGTAAACACAGCTTTTACACTCTGCAAACCTGCAGAGACGGCAGCAGGGACACCACCAAGGTTTGCCACTTGCACTTTTGGGAGAGGCCACCTGACCTGCCAGAGCCATACATGGGGCACTGGAGTGGACCAGCAATGTTCAGTGGGCTGTGTGTGCTGATATCCCACATGTACCAGTGGCCCCTTCTTTGTATTCTTCCATGGTCGTGAATATTAGTTTCTGTTTTCTTTTGGTTTTTTCAAGATTTATATATTTATTTATTTATTTATTTATTTATTTATTTATTTATTTATTTTAGAGAGAGAGAGCACATGCAGGGGGAGGAGCAGAGGGAGAAGAAGAGGGAGAGCATCTCCAGCAGAATCCGTGGTGAGTGTGGAGCACAACAAAAGACTCAATCCCACAACCATGTGAAGATGACCAGAGCTGAAACCAAGAGTCAGACATGAGTCACACAGGCACCCCGTTAGCTTCTGTTCTCTCTGGACGGGCCTGACTAATCTCTCTATCACACAGTTGTTTGACCACACCCTTTAGTACAGCAGGCCTTCTCATTCTTTACAGTATGGATAAGCTGAGAATTCTCCAGATCTTTAAGTTCTACTCTCCTTTTGATAAACAATTCCATCTTCAAATCATTTCTCTCTTCTCTTGTTTTACTGTCAAGAGGATCCAGGCCTCTGGTGTAACACTTTGCCTAGAAATAGCTCCAGTGCTAAATATCCAATTTCATCATTCACAAGTTCCACCTTCCACAAGACACTAGGACATGAACACAATTCAGCCAAATTCTTTACCACTTTATAATGAGGATGGCTCTTCCTCTACTTTCCAATAACATGCTTCTCAGTTCTTTCTGAGATCTCATCAGAATGTGGCAGCCCAGTGTGTCCATCAATCCAGCTGATAGCTGGACATATGAATAAGGCCAGTCAAAATAGGGAGAACTGCCTGGCAGAGCCAAGACTAAATCATTGACCCACAGGCCCATAAGCTAAAAAAAAGTACTTATTATTTTTATGGTGCATTATTGTGGCCGTAGAAATCTGATACAGGGTTTCACTCGGGTCTTACTTGTATCACACCTGTATCAGTTAATGACCTCACTGCGGATCATCCTATACCCGGTGAAGCTTTTATACGTGTTTTAACATATAACTTACGATTCTAGTTGAAATATCTGCCAAGTATCCTGTGTTCTCCAGCTGGTCCTTCTGGTCCATTTGAGAATCTGATGCTAAATATTGAAGCAGACACTTTGCCATGAGCAGCCTTATGTGCTCAGTGACTTGGCAGACCCCTAACAAACAATAAGCCTGGAACGTCGAAGAATTCTTAGAAACTTATCAACTTGACCAAACATGGGCAAAATCAAATTCATAACAACCAGGAACTAACAAAATAAAACCATGTGTAATTTTTTTAAAAAGTTACATAAATCATTCCAGACCTTGACTAAGAGCTGTAGTTTTGAATTAATACTTGAAAACCTTGTACTTTAACATCTTAGTGACCATTTTATGTTTTCAGATAACAATGATATATCAAAAATGAATATTTCAAATATCTTCAGTCAAAAAGTTTCAGAACTCACACATGATTTTCTGTCTATTTATTCTATCCAAGGAAAGCACATTTAAAACAAGATGCCTAGCTTTCCCCATGAAAAGTGAGTTAAATCTTAAAATAGAATTCAAGATTATATTCAGAATATACACTAGACCCTCAAGATACTATACCCTGAAAGTGACATTTAGACCAGGAAACTGGAAAGAACTGGCAGCCCTCCCATATAAAGATGACTCAGTGAAAGAGAAAATATGGCAATAAAATGAAAATTGTTCTTCTTCTTTCTGGCAATTCTCCAAGACCTCCATTACAGAGAGCAGGTAGCTGATTAGTTTAATGCCGAAATCACTCAACTGATTATCCCATTACATATTTGTTAAAATAAGAAAAGCAGGGGCGCCTGGGTGGCACAGCGGTTAAGCGTCTGCCTTCGGCTCAGGGCGTGATCCCGGCGTTATGGGATCGAGCCCCACATCAGGCTCCTCTGCTGTGAGCCTGCTTCTTCCTCTTCCACTCCCCCTGCTTGTGTTCCCTCTCTCACTGGCTGTCTCTCTCTCTGTCAAATAAATAAATAAAATCTTTAAAAAAAATAAAAATAAAAATAAGAAAAGCAATTCCAACAAGGCAATTTTGGGCAAACAGACTGGTAATCGGCTGGCTCTGGACGATATTGAGGTAGTATGGCTGGAACCAGAAGACAGTCTTTTATATTTCATTTTCCCACACTAGCAACCCTTCTTGGGTCTTAACGCACATGGAATTGGTGGAAGATCGAGCTGAGCTTCATGTGCTACAACCAGCTGTGTTCGACCCATAACTTCTCTTCCATACCATCTACTCTTACTCTTGGGGGAAAGTTTTGGAGAGAGCATTCACGCTGAGGTGTAAGTGACAGATATGTCTGAATTGATAACCCTTCTTGAATACCTTTGCATTTTCATTTTTTAAATGGAACCTCTGATTTTGGCATTTCAGATATCCGTGAAGCATTAGAGTAAACAAAATTCACACACATAGCAATTTGCCATTTCATTATATTTACCCCCCCCAAAAAAAAAAAAAACTGGCTTTGAATGATCCTATGACAATGACAGACCTTGTGATTTATTTAGGACAGACCTGCCACACAAAGATGCATCTCGAGGAGTGACACTCATTTGTCAGGAAGCCATGAGAAATTACCATTCTTTATTATCTTGCTTTTAGTTTTTCTTCCACATCATTGAATTCTTCCAAATCTGATCCATGGTCCTTCATTCTGATACCTTAAATTATTCTGGTTGTTCAAGGTCTTTTGTTGTTGACTGCAACAAACATTCCAAGTTCCCGGGAGCTCATTGTCAACTATTTCCTTATATGATGTCACTGCTTCAACCAACATATTTGCTCCTGTGATATAAGAGGGGTTTTTGTTGTTGTTGTTGTTGTTACACATGCCCCAAATGTATGATAGGGAAAGATCTTCCTCTCTATTGATCTAAATCTTCTTTTGCTTTCTACACAGTTCAGATCTCACTTCTTTCTTTGAATTGATGGCAACTGAAATCTTAGTTCTTTTAATGTCTGAGTGCCCATTTTACATTTCTAGTTAACGTTGATATTTTAAAAATGAAGTTTCCAAGCTAACTATATTTTTATTCAAGAAGTTTTAAAACAGCCTGTAGCTATCTGCATGTTTACCCATTCTAGCCCAGGAAAATACATTGAGAATAAGATAGTTAGGTTTCCTATTGAAAAGTGACACCATTCTGAACAAGCTGATCTGAAGTGATCTGTCCCTTCTCTGAATTCCTATAGCAATTGTTATATAAAAACTTAGTTTGACATATATTGACCACCTTTGATATCTTCTGTATACTCTCTTAAATAATTACTTAAATTTTATTTAGCTACATGTATTTAAATCCCATTTACTTAATTACCTCAAGAATTTTTTGAACAGCAGAATCTATGATTATTTTAATGTTAGCCCCGTAGGGAGACATTCACCTAGTAAACAAATTATAAATATTGGATGGCTTCACTGTTTTTAAAAACACACCTAAGAATTTTTTCTATATGTAACTAAAATAGCACTTATGTATTATATCATTAAAAAGAAACTTAATTCTTCCCTTTTTATTTATGGAGTAAGTGCAAGAAAAGGGACAATAGGAAAACTGTTCAGGGATATAAGAATTAGAAACCATCACAGCTCTTCTCATATTAAAGTTAAAATTTTCCTAAATTTATTGTTCATGCCTTTTTCATTAAATTGTTTTTAACAAATTCCTAGTGTAAATCTCCTTCAATTTAAATAAATTTTACTTCAACATTGCTAACAAACGTTAATAACAAAAAATTTTTAAACTACTATGCAATAATTCTGAAATTTAATCTTCATGAGCTCTTGCTATTTATTAACTGAAAGTTTAGTTACAGAAAAGTGATTCAACATCTGTTTCTAATGGCCAAAAAGCTAGCACTTTTTCTCCACCTTAAAATGAGAGAAGTGCTCTTTTTGCAAGGAAATCTCCTAGACCAAATCTCATTATCAGTGAAAAGAGACATGCAATTTGAAGTTATCACTCTTTAAAAACCACAATTATTGCCATAGAAAGGTAAATAAAAATAAGAGCATCAATAAATGGACTTTTGTTCAATGATAATGTCAAATTAATCAACATTAAAAGCAATCTTGGTGTAATGAAAGAAAAAAAAAGCCAAATGATTTCAAATAAATATTCTTTTTTTTCTGGATAATACAGGTTATAATCTATTGTCTCTAAATTTAGATCATTTTTTCTTCTAATTGGTCTCATACCAGTATTAACAGTATTTTCTACATCTTGATGTTTTTGAATCACTTAGAGAAAAAAAAACTATACCTAGTAGGGAAGAAATTAATGTAATTATGGAATCTCTATTAAGTCAAAGCTAAGCTTTGAATTCTGACTTAGCTTAATGTTTTGCCAAATCCTTTTTTCACGATGATGTTTTAGAATACGTTTAAAGCAGTTAATCAATTTGTCAAAGGTAGATTAGTCTCTCCAGAAGACGATAACATAGTACGGGCTCAAGCTCTGTTGTTTTTCTGACAGGCTGGACTCCCAGTTGCAGTTGTAGTCAGATCAGCTGCAGGTAGGGAAATTCCATATCGCTGAGTCCGTGCTTGACCTCAGTCTCTGTTATTATAACCACTTCATAATGAGCCCATAAAGCAAGCACTGGATTGGGTGAGGAAAGACGTGATTGACATCAACTGGGTAATCTTATCTAACTGATCATTGAGAGGCTCCTCCACAGAGGGTCCTTCTGGTGAGTTTTCACCCAGGGCACAAGTGTTCTCATACTTTGGACCCACAGCAAGAGGCCCATCTATATTTCTGTTCGACAAGCCAATCTGTCACCAGTCCTCTGGCTTTTTCTTTCTAAATCCCTGACTGGTCAATATAGTCATCAGCTACTCTGTATGACCTGGTGGTGACTGATTGTTCTTTCACCAAGAGACTTTTCTTTTCCCTTCAATGCTGCCCCTCAGATGGGCTGTACAGTAAACTAGTCCTCTGCCATCTGGGGCCAGCAATTTATTTACCACCTTTAGAGACTCAAATCTCCCTTCCCCCTAAGTCAACTGTTCATTGGAATACCCCTTCAAGGCCATTCTAGAGGGTCATAAGCAGAGCCTCAAGAGCAGCTACAGCGGGGATCAGCCACTCACTCATGCAACTTTCTTGTGCTTTCGGAACCTGATAAATCTGGATTTCATATTTACCATTCCCGTTTATTGGTGGAGAACTCTTCAGCACACCCAGCTTAACGCTTGGAGAACAATATAGGAATAGTTCGTTTTTGGAGCTCAGGTTGCAGTTACCTGCCTGCAGTGTCTACCTTAGACCAGTAACAAGCTAAGAACAGTTAGCTGAAGAAGACATAGCAATAAAACCTTAGTGGCTTTTGCTGTAGTTCTCTTATTTGGACTTGTATGTGCCTTATATAACACATCAGTCTACCAAAGATATCACAAGCCCCATTGGATCTGTTGCTTCATAAGGGTCGGGGGGAAGAACTTCTTGTACTACAGCCTAGATCTGCTGGAATGCCTTCTCTTGCTCTGGCCCCACTATTTGTAAACAGTTTTGTAAGCAGTTCGCTTGATAAACATGTCAGAGCCACATATCCACATGTGTTATATATAAATCCAAAATCCAAATAAGTCCACAAACTATTGCATCTCTTCCTTATTAGTATAGGATAAAGAGGGCCCCTAGTAAGCCTTCACTTTGGAGGGGATATCTCAACAAACTCCAGACCACTGGACCCATGGAAATTTTAAGTAGCGGAATCTTGAAGTTCGTGCGATCTATCGTTCATTCTCTTTCAAGTGCAGGTATTACTAAAACATTTATTTTACTACTACATGGCCCTAGAAGCATGATTGGTATAATCTCCAAGCATTATATCCTAAAAGATAATAGGATAATAATAAAAAAAAAAAGGCCTGGTAATACCTTAAGGGATGATAAAGTAATAAAAATCCCCAAGGACCAAATTATGACGTGGAGCTAGAGAATTACCAAAGATAAAGGTGAAGGTTTACATTTACCTCTACCAAATGAAAGCAAATGTCTTTGGGTGAGCTCTGCTTATTGGAATAGAGGAGACCTCCACCAGCTCCACCGCCACCCAAAAAAAATGTTATATTGATAGCTACAGAGAAAGCCAGCTGCTAGGTATGTATTGGTTTGCCCCACTAAAGAGAACCATATGAAATAGCCACTGAATGGAGTCATGAGATACTTATAAATACTATAATTCATTTTCCTTCCTAAGATCTACCTACCTGTCTTCTACACAGACCAAACAGGTAAGTTTAATGGAGGTGCCTTAGAAATCATGACTGCATGGCTAAGTTCATGATGGTGGCTCTTATTACTGCAAATCCCCCGGTGACGTGGCATTGCTTTGCACTTAGCATTTTGTTAGGGGGCAGCCTCTGCAGACTCTGCTATGCCAGTGCCACTATCATAGTCTTAAGAGTGTGTGTCAGGGAAAGATTAGGGCATCTGCCACTTTCTGAATAGATCTCATCCAATTATCCGCACAGGAACTAAGGAATTAATCATAGTATAGGTTTGGGGACTCATTGAATCCAACATGAAAGGACCTTTGAACAATATTTTACTTATCATCTGACATTCACCTGACCATGATGGGACTCAAGGCTGAAAGCCATATTTCTACTCAGCAAACCTAGGGTTTCATATTGTTTTAATAGAGTTTAAGTAGAATTTCGGTGCCCTGACCACATATTTTGATCTCAGGACTACATGATCACTTAGCCAACACCAAAGATCACTGTAGGCCTGACCAGCTAAGAGTAACTATATTCACCTTGCCTCTATCGTGTAAGTAATTCTGTTTGGCCTCGATTCTGATGCAATTTCAACATGTGCACTAAAATCAGGGAAGCCCATTCCATTGATCATGTCAAATGTGCACACCCCCAGCTATACAGCACCAGAGAATATCATCCATGGCGCTTTTCAAAGATTCTTGTTCTCTTCTCACTAATTTATATCTAAAGTTGAATGAAGATAATGTCTCCTGGCTCTCTTGGGACAAATGAACATAAATTACTCCCATATTCTTATCTCTGTACGATTTTGGATTCCTCCTCCTACGTTATGCAGACAAATTTCTGTCATCTCAACTTTATTTAGCATAGACTAGCACTAAGTCCATTTCCTAACGGGAATTTTCTTTTCTTTTCTTTTCTTTTTTTTTTTTTTTAAGATTTTATTTATTTATGTGACAGAGAGACAGCCAGCAAGAGAGGGAACACAGCAGGGGGAGTGGGAGAGGAAGAAGCAGGCTCATAGCGGAGGAGCCCAATGTGGGGCTCGATCCCAGAACGCCAGGATCACGCCCTGAGCCGAAGGCAGACGCTTAACGACTGCGCTACCCAGGCGCCCCAAGGGAATTTTTTTTTTCTGATATAAAATTCTTCTCCTGCAAAACTGTCAACTAGTATAAGGGTGGAATACGAAATTCATTAGCTGTGTAAGGATCAACAGTTTGCCTCCATGAACCCGTGCTTAGAAAACTACTGGAAAATATGCTCTACCGAAAGAAACTACAAAGACATGTGGTACAGAAAACAGAAGATCAATATAAAAAAGAGGCAGAGAAAATATGTAGGATAACGGTGGCGGCGGAGGTCAGAGGAGAAGAGTTGTGCACAAGCACAGAGAGCAGCTTGCCTGGATTTAAGCAGGTCAGCAAGCACCAGGAGAGATTTCTTCAAAAATATGAATATGTCACTTAGATGTTTGATGGCTATTTGGGGCTTGAATTAGGAATAAGTATACATAAAATCAAATCAAAAAACAGTTGGTAAGACATTTCATAACTCCTTCTGGGAAATAAAAATAGCTACGGGGTATCTTAAGTCTCATCACCAGTGATTACTGTTTCCATAGTCGTTATAATCTAAATCCTGAATACGGATCTAACTAAATTGTGTTCTAACTATAATAACAGAAATGCAACACAGGGAAAGAGAGAGAGAGAGAGACTGAGAGACTAGAAAGGCAAGCTTCATTCTTTTCCATATCAATAGTTAATACTGAAAATCACAAGGTCAATAGTTGCAAAATAAGAATGTTCAAGGGACTGGGAAGGAACAGGAGGACAAGAAAGAGCCGTAGAGGACCTGTGTTTGCCATGAGCAAACCTTGCAGAAAAATTTGGGTATCTCAATCATGGGTCTGAATAAACTTGATACAAGTAAATTCTCCTTTGCTAAAGGGGAAAATTATCATAAATAGGTATAGTACAGGTATCTAAAAGAATTTATAGAGTCCCTGGCAAATTTCATCGCATCTAATCTTGATAAAAACTACGTGAGATAGAAATTACTTCAGTGCTACAGATGAGAAAATTGGGACTCAAAAAGCTTCAGTAACCTCCCCAATGGCTCTCGGTTAGTCAGTAGCGGACCCAGGAATCACACAGCGAACCATCGGGTGCCAAAGTCCGTGTTCTTTCTATTATAAGTGCACTACCCTCAGTAAAATATCCTGATAGAATGGCTAAAGGAGCCATGGGCGGGGCCTGTAATGAACGGATTCCAAATGTATTGTGAGGGAAAGAAGTACATCCCTAGCGGGAGGAACGCCGCAGTGTGCGCTGAGAAAGGCTAAGAACAATCAGCGCTGAGAAAGGCTAAGAACAATCAGCCCGATTGTAAGAAGGTCACATTATAAAAAGGGGGGACTGATGTTTGTTAGCTTTAATGTGGAGATGGTATTCATTCCACAGGATGTTTTCTCATTAATATCAGGGGGAATAAAGAACACTTTAGCCATTATGCTACTTCCTTTATTTATAAAATTAGATTTTTCTGACAGAGGGACAAACACTCATCCATCTGGAAAACTCCCATGTCACAAGAACAGATGTTTAAATGACCCACAACAAGAAGAAAAGTAAATACAGAAGAAGATCTCTTGCCAAAGCGAATTATTGTAGGAGCGTCAATCTCTCTTGCAGTCAGGAGACTGTCCGCTGAACTAGGTTACGGGCATGGACACAGGCCTCTTGGGCCAGAGTGAGCCCATTTCCATGTAGTAGATCCGTCTTCAAAACAAAACCACAAATAGAAACAAATACTTCTGTCTCCTTCTGTGGAAGTTCTCATCTAACAGTAACCGAAATTGTTCAGAAAAGCAATTGGTGGAACCTTGATCGAAACATTCTTGTCAGGTTTATCTTGAGGTTTATGAAATAAAACAACTATTTGAGTTCCTTCCAATAAACGCTTATCGTCTAAGAACTTTTTAAAAGGCTATTTCTCAAGTCTCTTTGACCTTCTCTGGACTCTGTGACATCACCTTCATGAATAGGAATGTTATATAATTGTAGGCTTAGGCGGAATTGTTTTGGATAATGTTCTCTATGGACATACATTATGAAAACAGTACTTAGATTTGTTCGTATAATTATCACATAAAGCATTCAGCTGTTAACATAGTGGGTGTCAGAGCAAATTGCAGGGATGGAAAAGAGCTGCAGATGTCCCGCCAATTATTTTAAGTACTATTATAATAAAAATCGAATGACTTGGATGGTTAGGTTAATAACATACTAAGAAAAACCATTTGACTTTTTAAAAGTAGTTTGAAGTTATATTGCACTTTCGTGCAATATTGTGCTAATCTAACAAAGAGTCTGTCTTACAGTCTCAGATCCTGACTTGGCATGCTGAATGAGAACATATTATTCAAAGTTTTTGCCTATGGCCAAGCTTTAAAGAAGGTAATTATGATTCCAGGTATTTGAGCAGAAAAGAGGTTCAGCTGTTTACACATTAGGCACAATAGGTGAGCTGTTACCTAGGTTTGAAATAGAAATCTCGAATGGGAAAGAAAATTATGTAGGCTAGCTTGAAAAAAATCATAATTCTATCAAGGTATATGTCGAATTGTAACTTATCCTAAAATATCTACACAAAAGAAGTATATTTGTAAATTGTCTCTTTCTAATAAAGGCTCGTCAGGTATGAACTCCTGCTCTCCTGCAATCCTATTCATCCCACAGTTTCTCGTAGACGCTGTGGAGACGAGATTCTGAACGCCAGGGTCACTTAAAGCTTCAGCAGAAATGAAAACTAAATGTGCCCTAAGAGACCTTTTGCAGCCCTGGAGTAGAACGGGGTCAAGAACTCACACCCTCCCTTTCACTACTTCAGGGATCAAAACAAGTAACTCGAGGATGGTGGGCGGACTCTTGTACTCGTGTCTCCGGGCTGATAAAGTCGCCTCTGACTCACGTAGAGGTTCAGAGCTAAAATTGTTATTTTCCACACCCATACATGCATAAGTCTCATTGGATTCCCCTGAGATTTTATTAGTCAGGCTCTTCAAGATGACAAGGAACAGAGATACGGCAAGTTTACTCTGACTGATGTGAGTTTTTGTAAGAAAACACCCAGAAGTAGGTAAGCGAAGAAAGCCATCTCCGCAGCAGCCAGATGGACTCCTGCCTCTCTGGGTCTCTTCAAGTTTCTAAGCAATCTACTGTCCCATCAATGTGTTTCAGAGTTCTTTGAAAGAAATGATCCAATTGGGGTCAGCCAGGCAGAGTTCATTGAAGAATAGCCCTCAAAGACAGAGCTCTCAATCCAGGCCACCTTCTGGATCACCAAGTTCCCAGGTGCCCAGCCTGTGGCTAGCTGCCATTTGGCAATCCATAAGAAAGGAACAAGCTTGTAGAAGCCACGTTCTAGAAAGGAGCTGTGGATACTCAAATACTCAGAGTGACGTGGAATCCAAAGCAGTTTAAAGCCAGGCTCTGTTTTCAGATTGTCTGCATTAAATCCTGAATTTACTATATCCAAGCCCACACAGCCCATGGAAGGGTTTTGATCGTCCTACGCCTTGGTTTCCCTATCTGTACAATAAGTGGATTAGTATTACGTATCTCATAGCGATCTTACGATTAAATGACATAATCCATGTAAAGAACCACGCAGAGAGATAAGATAGTATAATTGTTTAGGAAAAGCCATTAAATCATACTTAACTATTAATCATTTGAATATCCATTTGCATACCACTAAAAATCTCAAGGGCCACAGTATGCACATGTATATTTGGGAAAACACAGCACGTGAGAACCTCGAAACCCTGCCTTGAATCCTTTCGTAATGTGAAAATACTGTCCTGTTGGAGGGTGGTTCTATTTTTCAATTCTATATGGAATTTCTGTATAGTGAACTTGTGGAAAATAGGGGCATATCACGGTAAGTCTGGATGGTTCATGGATTTATGAACAAAAGTATTTTTTAAAGTAATATAAAACAAACATCGCCAAGGTATATTCACGCCTTGCTCTTGACATGCAAAATCATATCTACATGTACCATTATTGTTCAAGGACTCTTTCTTATAAGGAAACAGAGATAAACAATAAGAGGCCTTCTATCGTGAGCCCCGGTGCCCATGAGAAAGGCTGTTAGACTTCCGCCTTCACACAGCTTGACGGATGGATGCAACAAAGGGACACACACGGTCTCGGTTTCAGCCTGATCTAGGCATTAATTCCCACCTATTAGCTCTGTGACTTGAGGGAGATTAGTCAATCTCTCAGGGTCTCAATTTCCTCACACCAATGAAACCATATTCTCGGGGGTGGGGCCCAGGTACCATAGTTGTAAACTCCCAGGTACCTCTGCTGTGAAGTCAAGTTTAAAAGCCCACACTCTAAAACTGGTGGTTTTCAGACGATGGCATGCACCACAGTCAGGCTGGCAAACCCCACCTCTAGAGTTTCGGACTCTGTAGATCTGAGGTGCGGCATGGGATTTGTATTTCCAACAAACCTCAGATAACAGTGATGCCGCTAGTCCAGGGACTACGCTTTGCAAACCACTCCTCTGAACGTATCTGCTTGTTGCCCTTGCATGGCACCTCTGAATGCCCAGCAGCAAGTCAAACTCCCCCGTCTCCTAATTTTTCTTTTCCATTCTCAATTCCCCCAACAATATTAACGACAATATTAATGTTCTTTGTCTATGTCCATTACTCTTTACTCTTTGTAATTATTTTAGTCAAAGCTCCAAAACCAGAATGTTATACAGTATTTGTTTAGAACTCTGTTGTTTTTCCCAGTCTCCCAATTACCCCAAGGGCAAAAACATGCTCTATTCATTTGGGTATCGCTGGCTTTGAGCAAAATGCCTGGCACATAATAGGAGCATAATAAATGCTTTGTGGAACGCAAATAGCCCATAGGCCAAAAATACTTATCTAGCACCTAGTATCAGACCTGTTTCTCTGAAAAAGATTAACTCGAATCAATGAGGATGTAAACTTTACCACCATTTACCAGGACCTTTCAGTTATTTTAAGAAATGTGAACAGAGTTTTGCTTGGTAAGAAGAGGCGCATGTTTTTATAGCCTTATTCTTGCTAACATTTTTTCACACCTCTGTTCCTCAGTCTGACTGTGCTCCTCTCCAGCAGCCTACACAGGCTAAGCTTGCTACCTACACCCCCCTAGCACTTACCACACTGTGACAAAAACATACCAAATTTTCCAGACAGGGGTTTCTTACTTTTTAAACAATATTAAAATAGAAAACATCAACAGGAAAGTTGACCCTGTTCAGATCTACGGTCTAGGTAAGTAAACAGGATGGAAACTATAACAGAAACGTTTGAATTAGCCCCAGTGGTTCCCGCTGAGGTAATTGGCCCAATGTCTGTGGAGTATGTCTACTTAATAAGGTGGAGACCAAGACTGTGCCTGTTATCCTTTAACCTCAGGGTCTGTTTATAATTTGTTATTCATTAAACAGCTAATTCTTTACCAGGAGGCCAAAAGCTAGCTATCTTTGCCATGATATAGTATCCTAAGTCCTGTTGCTGCTTGTTCTGCCCTTTCTTTAGCAGACATAATTACAAGTAAGCTCCAGGAACAAAAGCACTCAAAAAGAAGAAGCAGAAGCAGAAGAGGAGGAGGAGGGGGAGGAGGAAGAAGGAAGAGGAGGAGAAGAAGAAGGAGAAGGAACACTGTGACACTAGATGTGCCAAGGCCTAGTGAAAGCTCTGGAAACAACCTTCAGTAAAACAGGGTCTTGGTCATTGGATCCCAATGGGCTATGGGGGAAGACGGCTTTGTTTGTTTGCTTGTAGGTTGTTGTTGTTGTTGCTTGGGTTGGGGAGGTATTGATACTGATATTAATGTCAATATTATTCTGGTGGGCAGGAAGATGAAACGCCAGAATTGGCCAGAGGAAAATGCTGGGATCTTTTACTCCAGAATGCAAGAGACTCAGAGAAATCTCAGAAATGAGATAGTGCCTGAAATGAAACGCTTGGAAAACAAACCAACAAACAAACCTGTTAGCATAGCAGCCTAGTCTTAAGAACAAAAATGACAGAAGACTCCTCCTCTTTAAATGTAAGGAAAGAATATGAATTTGCCTACTTAATGAAACTGCTTGAAACACTCCCTATTAAGATTTCCCGAAAGAGTTATGCACTCATGATTCTCTTACTATTTTACCATCTTCTTAACAAATCATATCTCCAAATCCACAGGCATGTTCCCCTAATCTCAACAATCCCCCCACCTGTAGCTTCAGTCACTTGAGAAATATTTTCTACATGCATACTGTCCTTAAAACTCTATACTGATTGAAGAAACACACACTTGCACACACACACACACACACACACACACACACACGATGAATTCAGTCTCTGTCCTCACACAACTTTTAAGTTCCAGAAAACCTGATTTTAAAGAACATTTAAAAAATAAATTTTAAAAAAATGTTAAAGATTAGACCATCTTTATCATGAAGAGTTTCAGAATTAGTTATAAGCAGACAACAGAGACTAAGCAAGTCTTAAATGATGGCCTCTGGATACGGAGAGAATAGCCGAGATGCAGAAAGACAGTTCCTGTGTGTGAGTAAATACTGCTTCATGAGGAACCATCCTCCTCCTCACCACCACAGAATCTCCTCTGGAAGGAAGTTACTAACATCAGTGACGTCAGTAGGAGCAAAAGCTTAAATTATCACTTTAGAGTCATAAAGAAACTTATCAGGAGGGGAGCCACCTGTATTTCTTTGTTTTCATAATGTGGATCAGAATACAAAATTGGAGAATTATTGCTAAGAAATTTTTAAGAATATGGTATTCATACTTCATTGTATTGCAGAAAACAGGAATAATTTCCCCCTCACATAAAACAATCACTATCCCCTTTTTACGTATAAGTTTGAACAACACGAAGTACAGTATCGTCACTATTTGTGAATCCATATCACCAAAAAAAATGTTGTTATAAATGCAATTTTCTTTTTTCTTCTTTCTTTTTTTTAAGATTTTATTTATTTATTTTCTTTAAATAATTTTTTTATTATGTTATGTTAGTCACCATACAGTATATCCTTAGTTTTTGATGTAGTGTTCCATGATTCATTATTTGTGTATAACACCCAGGGCACTTTATTTATTTATTTGACAGAGAGGGAGACAGCGAGAGAGGGAACACAAGCAGGGGGAGTGGGAGAGGGAGAAGCGGGCTTCCTGCTGAGCAGGGAGCCCGAGGCAGGGCTCGATCCCAGGACCCTGGAATCATGACCTGAGCCGAAGGCAGATGCTTAACGACTGAGCCACCCAGGCGCCCCGTAAATGCAATTTTCTGCTCACCAGAAATTCTCTGCCATGTGGCTCTTTGTAGAGTTGTGTTCTTCTCTTAAACCATTTGATTCACCTCCATTCACGTCTGAAAATGGATTCTGGAAATTTTTGTTGTTTTTTTGTTTTGTTTCATTTTATTTTTAGATTTTATTTATTCATTTGAGAGAGAGAGAAACAGAGAGAGTACAAGCAGGGGGACAGGTAGAAGGAGAGGGGGATGCAGGCTCCCCACTGAGCAGGGAGCTAGATGTGGGGCTTGATCTCAGGACCTGGAGATCATGACCTGAGCCAAAGGCAGACGCTTAACCAACTGAGGGACCCAGGTGCCCCGAAAATTTTTGTTTTATTTTCAGGGAATACATGCTTAACCTTGATTATCATGCTATATACCTTGAGTCCAGAAAAAATTTTAATGTAGCCAAAGCTTAGTATGTTGCAACCTAGCACACCACATATTGGAATAGATTGTACTATACATAGCAAGTAGTCAAGGGCGGTGTTATTGAAACAGAGCAAAAATTTTCCCCTTGTTATTTTGGGACATTTCAAAAACGTGCCTCTGAGCTCTAGCATGGGGCTTGATTAATGCATGATTTCCTCTTTAAAATTAGAAACAGGAATCGAGAATGAAGCTTAATAATTTTCATTTGCTCTTCTTTTCCAAGCATTCTAATTAAGGCCTGGTTCCCAGACCTGATTAAGCAGCTCCTACGTCTGACTGCAGTTTTTAGTTATCCCTGCAAGGCAGGAACTCGAGCTTATTTGGAGTGAATGGGAACAATCTGGGAAGGAACAATGAGGTGGGATATGCTTGGGGGGGCGGGGGGGGTTGTTTGGTTTTGGTTTTGCTCTTGTAATTAGAGTTTGCCATGTCCGTTGCAGAGTGTAACAGCACGATTCAACAACGAACGTCAAAAACGTCATTCTAAGGAAAACACCATTACTTTAGGACTCTCAGAGCATTCTGTCAAGAATATTCTAGTTTCGTTTGAATTCCTTGAGTGCAATGGTACAAGAGCAATATGTACTTTGTTTTATACTGTCTTAAAATGTAAAAGATGTAAGTGCTATCAGTATCCAATGCTCTCAGCCTCTTGGGTTCACTGTAATCATAAAATGAATTGGACGTATATTTTTTACGGCTTTCAGGGAGCAAAAAGATGAATAAAGGAACAGTAATTGTCAGGGCTCCTGGCTGGCTCAGTCGGTGAGCGTGCGACTCTTCACCTCGGGGTGGTAAACTCGAGCCCCATGTTGTAGAGATTACTTAAAAAATAAAGTCTTTAAAAAAAAAAAGAAAACAGTAATCATCAAACATGAATTCCCTCAAAACTATTTTTCTATTTGAAGATTATGGCCCTGAATTCAGAACATTAATTTTTGAAACATTGAAAAGTTGCACTGTAATACAGTCAGTGGCCATTAAATGTTTCTGGCTAATATTTAGAAAATAGATAACTAAGTTGTCCCTTGTATCAAAGGAGTAAAAGTTGACACTTGTCTTATGCAAATTATATAATCATGTTTGAGTAAAGCCAATTTCTCAGAAGATACATAGATGTCCTCCCAACCCTCATTTTTTAAATGAATTTTTAGTTACCACGGCAGAGCCCGGCCGTGAGTGGGGTCCAAACCTGAGACGCAGGGAGCTAGACTTCGCTCATACGTTCTTTCTCTATAGCTCATCTCTGCACTTCCATCCTCTGCATTCTCTCTCTACCTCCTAACTCAAAGAATACCTACTTGTTTCATCTTCCCAGGGTCACGTGAACTCCTCCCCACCAGTCACTGAAATTACTAAGTCAGAGTGTTTTACCAAGTCCCTTCCTTGCCATTCCCATTGCCAAGAGTCCATACCAGACCAATATTCCTTTGCTTCAGGGTTGGGTTGTATTGCCCTCATTGTTCTCAATGCTCTCTCTCCATCTCTCTCTCTGCCCGCCCCCACGTCCACCTGCAAATCGGAGTCACATTGCTCTTCCTTAAACATCACTTCATTCACCTATTCTCCAGTTAAACAATCTCAGCCACATCCAGACTGATCATCAGGGACCTTTAAATCCTACATGCCTGACTGTCTCGGCGCCTCCCTTCCAAACCAGCCTTTACCATTAATACTTGCGTATCCAACGCCTTGAAAGAGTTCAAATAACTGGTGGCTCTTATCAGTTCCAATACAACAGGTCTGATGTGGAGCCTGGGATTCTGCTGTGACATTGTTGCTAGTGGTACAGACTACATTTTGAAAAACAAAGATTTAGACACTGTTCTCTTTGGTCATGGAAACACTGGCCTCTGGCAAGGGCTTATTTGAAGGATCAGAAAAGAGAATTAGATACAATAAAACATCTCATATCTGATCAAATCAAGTTAAAGATGGGGCAAACCTTAAGTTCTCTTCAAAAGTTATATAGTAGTGCATGATTAATTGATAACTGTGTACATATAAGCCATAAAATTATCTATATCCTATGGAAGTAAGGAAGGAAAAGAAGGAAAGAAAGAAAGCCCAATATTAACAATTGAAACTTCTAAAACAATTGTCCAACATATTTATAAGCTACATAAAACCCAAATACTACCACAAATAACATGACCAAACTTTGTCTGAATACTGTACTTCTGTCCTGGGCATCAAGCATTTATTTGCTTTTGCTCAGTCACTGCCCTCCCACCTGCAGCAATCCATGACCCGGATTCTCTCCATTTGTTCCACTACCCAGAGTCCAACACCCTTTAGCAAATGGCACCTCTTGCCTCTTTAAATCCCTGCATCACTGGGAAAACTAAAATTATGCTTTTCAAAAATCCTAGAGGGCCAATGTTATAGAGTTATATACTTTTATTTAAAGCACCCTTTTGTTTTAAGAGGTCCATGACTTCTACATTGTTTCCTGAGTAGAGTATTGGCAGAGATCAATAATCCAATAGAACAATCTTTGACATTGCACAGGCACCGCTCTTAATAACACTGCCTAGAACCGTGGTGGAAAGTAAAACTTAACATATTCATGATAAAAGTTTGAATCCTCTGCTCTTTCATCTGGGCTGCCAACATGCCATCCAGACTGAAAAAGACCCAGAAATCTGGGGGCCGCGGGAGCCATGGCCACGGCCCCGTCGACAAACACCAGAAGCACCCAGGAGGCCTGGGTGATGCTGGTGGCACACATCACCACAGGATCAACCAAGACAGGTATCACCCAGCTTACTTTGGAGAAGCTGAGATGAGACATTCCCACTTGCAGAGGAACAAGAGCTTCCACCCAACTGTCAACCTTGATAAACTGTGGACCTTGGTCAGTGAGCAGACACATGGGTAAATGCTGGCAAAAACCAGACGAGAGCTGTTTCTATCATTGCTGTGGTACAATCGGGCTACTACACAGTTTGGGGAAAGGGCAAGCTCCCCAAACAGCCTGTCATCATGAAGACCAAATTCTTCAGTAAAAGAACTAAGGAGCAGATTAAGGGTGTCGGGGGGGGGCTGAATCCTAGTAGCTTACAGCCAGGGGGAGAGAGGTTCACTAAATGCTAACAAGTGCTTTTCCAAAAAAAAAAAAAAAAAAAAGAATCATCTGAACTCTGGGGCATCGAAGAAAGCTTTTCTCTTATGGAAGATGGATTTAGCATTTCAGTAGGTCTTCCGTAACTACAGCTCAGTTTTTATACACTGGAAAATCATATAAATTTGATAGAGTAAGCATTTTCAGATAATGGGAACTAATTTTTTCCATGTGTACTACTGCATCTTTTAATAGGACCATAAAGTTGTAAGCACCATCTGTTAGTCTTGTAAGAGACCCTCCTCAACCCCCAGCTAACTTGAATTCCATGTGACTTAATCCATGAATGGACATGTCATTTAAGCAAGCTAATCAAAGACCTTACCTGAAATTGACATATGAACTTGAGAAGTTCTGTTTCTACCAGGTTTGCTAATCTGAGAGAATATGAATCTGGGCTTTACAGTAGCCCAATATCCTGCCACTTAGAAAGAGTGTATGAACTCAAATGCATGTGTTCATATGAGGCAGAGGAGAGGAAGAGAGGACAGGAAGGAGAATAACAGAATAGGCTGGGAGGTGAGGGGAGAGGAGAAGAGCCCGTCCTGAGCTTTCAGCAGCTGTGTGTCCTTAATATCTCCATGCCTCTGTTTTCTCATATGTAAATCGGAGAAAGCAGTAATACCTCCAGCGTGTACTTATGGTGACAATTTAATGAATCCATATATGTCAAGTTTCAGTACTACTTGTCACATAGAAGTGGTCTCTCCGGGCACCCTCTCACCACGGCTTCCTGCACTCTCCTGGTCACTGCTCTCCTACTCCGCACTCAGCATTGACTCCTTCTACATACACCAACGGAAGTTAAAATCCTTAGCTCCTCACTTCAAAGGGAATTCACTGCTTAACAGCTTAATGCCATTTTGAGAATTTGTGTTTGTTACAGAAGCAAAATAAAATAAAAACTGACAGAGTTAAGAACTTCATCTCGTCACAGATTTCAGTCCAGAATTTAGATGCAAACTTAGAGCAGTTATTTTCAAGTTGATATGATTAATATAATGGCAAAGCTAGCTTAATATTTCTGAGTAAAACGAAGAAGGAGAGAAATAAGGAAGGAGGGAGGGAGAGTTAAAGAGGGGGGAAAGAAAGAAGAAAGGAAGAGGGAGGGGGAGGGGGAGAAGGGGGAGGGGATGGCAGGGAGGGAGGGAGTAAAACCACTCTCAGGAAAATCATGAAACTACATCAAAATTCACTGTAAAACAATCCCATTTCATATCCTATTAAGCTCCATAGGAAATGACATTTGCTACAGTAAGGAAAACAGATGGTGGAAGGAGAGAGGAAAATAAAATTCTTTGAAAACCGAGAATGAAAATGCCACTGCTAACACTTTGGGTCCCTCTGACGTGTTCATATATCAAGTTATAGCCTCCAAGACAGTCACTTTCTTCATCATATGCATGCCTTCCAGCCTAAAATAGTCCCACAGGGCTTCTAAAGTAAGACGTGTGTGGTGTTGGGGATGTGTGTTTGTGTGAGGTTGCGTGTGAGCTTGTGAGTGGGGCCAGGACAGGGAACAGTGGGGGTCATTCAAGCCCACGAGACAGGCAACCCTGACCGGGACACTTTGCCAGCAGCACAGTGATTCATCTTCCTCTCAGGCACAAGTACATCAAGGCCTCTGTTTTGCTCTTAGTTCACATTTGTCCTCTTTAAACCAATGAGTCATAAGTTGGAAATATGTATGAAATAAGCAAGAAGAATATGTCACTGAGTTATTTCTGGTCGTTCAATATACACATCCTAGGACATCGTGCATTTGAAAGGCAAATTTTTTAATATGAGAGGTTTATACAAAGGAAACAGAATTGGTTCTGTAAGAAAAAAGAAAGTCAGGTGCAAGAAGAAATGGAGCCTGGTCAAACGATTAAGTTTAGGTGAAGAGAATCAAAATAGTTCTTTACGTTCTTAAAAGGATAATTTTCTTCCAAGGAAATTGCATAAATTCTTGGTCACTCGAATTAGCAGAGAAATATTCTTGCCAAAGTTGAGGGCTGGGAAACAAACGAGATGTGGTTTGCTGTAAAGCTGTTGCACTCCCCACAGCAAAAAATCAGCTTGATATGCGAACAGAATTCTTCCGTAATGCCTTCCCAGCCAAATCTAATTACCTGGGAAATCAGAGACTAAATGATTGAGTTTTATCATGAGAAAATAGAAACCGGAAGGCAGCCATATAAAATGCCTTGCCCAGTAATTACCAGTACAGGACCTTTTTCACTTACCCACTTGGTCAGTAGTTACCTGTCGGGCACCTGCCACGTGCCAGGTTGTAAGCATCCCCGGCGTTGAGGACAGAGCAGTGCACAGGCTGATGCTGCCCGTTTCCTCATGGACCTTAGGTTTCCCAGGGCAAATCATAATAGGAATAATATTTGTGACAGTCAGTGGTATGACTGTCTGGGCTTCCGGCAGGGAGTATGTGATAGAGACATGAAGATTTGAAATCGAGCTGAAATCCAAGTTGCTGAAGGATGAGAAGGTGTTGGCAAGAACATTCTAAGCAAAGAGAATATCATTGTCAATCCCTGTGGCTGGAAGGAATGGGGTTTCTGAGAAACTGAGAGAGGAGTGTTAATAAGAACATGGAAAGGGAGAAATAGAGACACAGGGCATGAGGCTGGAGAAGAACCGAGGTCGCATGCGGAAAACCTGCCAGGCCATGCTGAGGGCTATGGACTCGTTCCAAAGAATAATTACAAGGTACTGGAAGCAGGGGAGTGACACAATCAGATGTGCAGTTTTAAAGATAACCAGCTTTCATGGAAACAATGTGATAGGGAGATAAGGAGGGAAAAGAGAAAAATGTTTAGGGGCTATTATATGCCAACATCTTGATCCAAGATGATGGCTGTGGAGATAGGAAATGGAGGAAAGGTTGTGATAAATTGGGAAGGTTTTATCAATAAGACAGTGACTGTTTTCATGCCATGTAGAGCCAGATGAGAGAGAAAAAAGAAAGGAGAGGTGGGGTCTGTGGACCCTCCTCTGTGAATTATAAAGAAAGAGTTCCAGGGTGACTGGCTGGCTCAGTCAGAAGAGCACATGACTCTTGATCTTGGGGTCATGAGTTCAAGCCCCATGTTGGGTGTAGAGATTACTTAAAATCAAATGAATAAATAAACTTTAAAAAAACATTTAAAAAAGACTCACTCTCTGTGTCACATATATACCTATATACTTCTCCTAATTTTCCCACTCTTTTTGTTCCTTTCCCCACTACTTTATGTGAAGTGGTGGAATCTCTGGTTGGGGTCGTGGCAAAGCGAGGGGAAGAATGGAATCACCCAGGGAGTGTGGCCTGAGCTCGATGTAGTAACTGATAAGATTTGGGTTGTTTCCATTTTGGAAGGCAGTAGATACATCCTCGGTTTTATATGGAATAATTTATTATGTTACACGCAAGCAATTTTCTCTTTTGGACGTGTAAGTTTAGAAGGAAGCATGTGTTGATTTTAAGCAGCCAAAGGGTATATACTAATATAGACATATGTCACTTTTTTGGCTGCCCAGCATCTGACCTTCTTCTGTATATTTAGGAAATTTTATATCTTATAAATCTTGATGGGAGGCATATCCTACTGTAGAAGCAGAAGATGCCAGATACACAACTAACCCAGATGTTTTTGCAGCTAGCGATGGGCACATTTCCCACTCTGAGCCAATCAGATGTACCCATGATGTATTATAAATCAGAAATTAACAATGAAAAGAAGGAAGAGCTGAAAACATGCTCTGATGCTGGTAGCAGTGGCAGCGTCAGTACCTGCTTCTCGGGGACGGCAGAACCAGGGGACCCCCAGGAGCAGTGTAGGTGGGACGCACATCAAGGCACAGTTCTTAGCAGTAGATACAATTGTATTTTCTCCCAATATGCCTTAGGTTGTGGCTCTTGCCCCATCGAATGCAAACCTCTTTGTTCTGCCTTCCCAGTGATTCCGAGACTCTTAGTATCCTTTCAATTTAATTCCTTTGCTCCATTTGTATCTGGCCTTTAACTAAAACCCTTAAGGCCTTAAGGAACACAGTAATAGTTCGCAACCCACTCATTGGACAGTTTAACGAATTGAAGAACATTTTCCAAATGTGGATGGTTGATTTAGTGGTCCATTATATGTTTCAGATGATCCGTTTCTTTATGTGACCTCTGTCCTCATTCAAGAGTCTCAGTTTTTATTGTTTGCCATGTTTGTCACTTCTTTAAATTTATAAAAACAGATCCCTTCCCCCCAATACACATGGGCCATTTCAGACATTTAAGAAAATGATGGGTAGAGGGGCGCCTGGGTGGCACAGCGGTTAAGTGTCTGCCTTCGGCTCAGGGCGTGATCCCGGCGTTATGGGATCGAGCCCCATATCAGGCTCCTCCGCTATGAGCCTACTTCTTCCTTTCCCACTCCCCCTGCTTGTGTTCCCTCTCTCGCTGGCTGTCTCTATCTCTGTCGAATAAATAAATAAAATCTTAAAAAAAAAAAAGAAAAGAAAATGATGGTTAGAGATTTGACTTTGAACTCCAAGGCAATAAATGTGACTCTTTTAGCTGGCATCTCCTTGATATTCCTGCCAACAGACATGCTTGCACTCACACTGCTGACATAGAAACTGGCCCCTTGCACCACCTGCCAGAACCCAGAAGGCACATGACTTCAGAAGGAGTATTAGCCAAAGGCAACACAGGCGCAGCGATGAAGGGAAAGATTTAATGTTACCACAAGCCAAAACGGAGAAGACCAAAAGTCCATGATTCCAGGCTCCAATTCCCACACATTCCTCAAGTGATTCTCTTTTGGTTTAAAGAAAAATCCACCAGGCAACTGGACATGCTCCTCCACCAGGAGTCTAGCCGAGACTGATACTCCTGCAAGCATTATCACAAAAGGGGTCGATGTCCCAGCGACTCCTCCAACATGACCTTGTGTTGTTGAGAATACTCATCCTCCTCTCCATTCTTAGCAGGGCAGCCTCTGAATGGATTTGGCAAAGATCCATGACAAAGTTCAGCTCTCTATTTTAAAAGGCAACCTCTTACTCTTCGCAGCCAAATTTATTTCATTTTCTTCTGAACTATAGAAAGCTCCTGATACTCCACTAGTTTTAGCTCCAATGTCTACTCAGTGTCAGAGCCATTAGAAGACTCCACTCTGATGTCACAGTTAATGGCATTGGCATTGCTGGGGCTCACGACAGCAACAGGAATGAATTGACAGTAAAGACTGCTGGCTAAGTGGGGCCACCCCGCTGGAAGAAATATTTACAAGAATAGGGGCTCTGACTTTTTAATTCTATATCTAACCCTCCCAGCCTAGGTGATTTCTGATTCTCTGGTCCCATGACTTCAGCTGTGATCTGACAACACCAAATGTATATTTCAAGCATGGATTTCACCCTTACACTCCAGAATCATATACCCACCTGCTTACTTGACATACGCACTTCAATTCTGACAGGTAGGTCAAGCTTAAAACGAACAAAACCAAGGCTTGATTACCCCAACACCTTCCCTCAATCTGTTTCTCCCCTAGTAATCCCCACCTCAATTAATGGCAGCTCCACTCTACCAGTTGTTCAGCCCAAAAATTTAGAGTTATCCTGGACTTCTTTCTTATTCTCAAGCTTCACATCCAAACCTTCAAGAAATCCTGTCAATTCTGTCATTGAACTAGATCCAAAATTTTACCAGTGCCTATCATCTGTCTCACCGTCACCCTAGTACAAACTGTCATCACTGCTCAGAGGACTCATTTCAGTAACTCCTTAATTGGTCTTTATGATTTAATTTGTACCCCCCCCCACCTTCACTAAAGTCATTCAGTTTTCCCTTAGCAAGGTTAAACCTCAAGATGTAAGTTCTTACAGATCGAAAGTCTCTTGTGGTTTTTCATCTCACTCAGAATACAATCTGAAGTTTTTCTCATGATTGGCAAAGCTTTCTTTGCTATGGTCCTTACTTTCCTCACTCACTCCATACCCTCTCATTCCCCTCTCTCCCTCTTCTCACTCCAGACACATCAGCCTTCTTGTTTTTTCTTGTACATACCAGGCATCCTCCTACTTGACATTCTTTGTGTATTGCTGTTTCACCTTCCTGAAATGCCCACCTCCAAATTATAACCTGTAACTTCCGTTACTTCTTTCAGGACCTTTCCTGACCCCTACATTTTTAGTATATGTGCTGCCAAAGCAAGCACTCCTGGCCCCTACGTAAAATTGCCTCTCCATTGAGTAACTTTGTACAGCCTCATTACGCTCTATTTTCCTTCATCCCACGTATCCCCATGTTTTTGCTTATGTGTTTATTTTCTGCTGTCTCCCACCAGGTCTTATTTCATGTAAACAAATTCTGCTTATTTGGTTCACTGCTGCATCCTAACATCTATGAAAATGTCTATCCATAATAAGCCCTTACTCGATATTTATTGAATAAATAAAGAATGGAGATCTAAGAAGGGATCCCTGAAGGAACATTCATATTTGAGGATTTGGGGAATAATAATAAGAGAAGCTTGTAAAGAAAACTGAGTAGTTTCCAAAGAGGGGAAATATAAACCGGAAGAGTTCAGTGGCCTAGCTGAAGCCACAGGAAGCGACTGTGTCCAGCTAGAGGAAGTGGTTAACACTTGAAAATGCTATCGGTGAGATACTAGTGCAGTACGAGAAGAATGGAGAGAGACTATTAAAGAGTCAGGGTGAAGCAAAACGAGAGTTTCAAAAAGGAGACAATGATCAACCCTATCAAACCTTGTTTATAAATTAAGTACATCAAATGCTCATTGGGTTTAAAAAACAAAGATTTTTGTAACTTTAAAAGAGCAGTTTTGGTGAAGCGGTAAAAATAAGAATCTAACTGCAGTGGTCATAATAAGCTTCAAGGAAAGAGAGAAAAGAAATAATGAGTACAGAAAATTTTCTGTAAAACGAAACAGAATTGAAGGAGTTGGAACAGGATGTATGGTCCCATGGGACATTTTTCTTTTTTTTCATGCAAATTTTATTACATCTTTGTCTGCAGGTGACAATAATCTTGTAAACAAAGAAAATTAATTAATGCAGTAAAAAAGAGGGAATAGTAGAAATAATATTTTGAGTATTGGATTCCATTTTCCCTTGCCTACTCAAAGACATCATTCTTATCCTTGTCCTTGTCTGAAGACATACATTTTTAATTCACTAAAAAATTCAAACTATCTTGCTCTTAGTATGCCTTTTCTCTTTTTACAGTATGTAAACAATTGTAAATCTTGTACACAACTAGATTAGACCAATGTATAACCGGGTTCAGACACTAAGCATATACTAAGCGTGCTGATATTTTCAGTTTCGAAGAAATTTTAAAAGAAATTTTAATTTTAAAGAAATGCTCCCTATGGGCACCTGGGTGGCTCAGTCTATTAAGCATCTGCCCTCGGCTCAGGTCATGATTCTGGAGTCCTGGGATTGAGCCCCGAGTTGGGCTGCCTGCTCAGTGGGGAGTCTGCTTCTCCCTCTCCCTCTGCCCCTCTACCTGCTTGTGTTCTCTCTTTCACTTTCAAATTAATAAATAAAATATTTTTTTAAAAGAGAAAGAAATGCTCCCTATGACATTGCATTGATTTTATAATCTGCTAAAAGGTCATGACTGAAAAACACCAACCCAGTGTCTGACAATAAAAAGTGAATGGCTGATGCAGGGGGAAAGACAAAAATCTTTGAAAATGAGGAGGTCAAGGATTTGAGAGACCAGGGTGATGGAAATACACTCAGTAGAGGCGTATTGAAATCACCAAGAGTTTGGCAGGATTAATGTTAACAAAGGAGAAGGAATGAGCCAAGTGCTAAATCTGGAAGAATTGAGGTGATGTAGCCCAAATGTCTCTGGATGGCTGCCACAAAGAGGCAGGCTGGGCGGCAGGACCTATTTGTGTCAGCTTCCATGGAACTGGGTATTCTCACTCTGTCTACCACACCTGGGCGATCACATAGCTCCTACCACCCTAATTATCAATTTTATATTAATGGCTCAAAATACACATCTCCAGTGTTGCTCTGTCCTCTGAACCCCAGACTCAGAACCATCCACTTAAATGACATCTTCACTGACTCTCCCACAAGCTCCCAAATTAAATACATCGAAAGTTAAAGCAATCACTTATTCCTAACTGCTTGAGAAAGAAATATCAACGCCAACCTTAATTTCTTGATCTCTCTCATCCCACATGTCCATAAATCATAAATCCTTTATATCCCTCAGATCTGCCCATTTCTCCACACTTTTTTGTCACAACTTTACTTCAGGAGCCCATCATTTCTTGCCTGGGTCTCTGCAGCAACTTCCTTATGAGTACCTGTCTCCTCTCTTCCCCTGGTTTCCATGAGGAAGATTGATTAGAGAGGTCCACTTATTGGATGTTTCTTTTTGTTATTATTATTCTTGCCACCCAGTTTTTCAGTATTTCCAGTTTAAAAAAAGAATTGCCCTATTGTGTGAAGCTTGGGGACAGCAGCACCCACTTCCTATCATAGCAACTAAATGAGGACAGATTTTTTTTTTCTCCCCATCTTCCAGTACCTAAAGCATGGGCGTGTTTAGTGTTGGCCAATTTGACACTTGCACTCAGGACTTTGAATATGGAATGAATAATGGGAAGGGACAGTTAGCTATGGCATTCAAACATAGAACTGTTCAGGGGCCAGAATGTCAGTGGGGCCAGAGGTGAGAATGGTACTTTCTTCAGCAAGGCCAGTGTTAGCAGTAACATGCCAACCTGACTGTTATAACACATCACATTGGCTATGGCCCCAACTAACTAGACGCCATTGGTTTCCACACATTTTCCGGATCTGGTTCTCCAACTATCCTGTTGATTCTATAAATATTCCCAAACCTGTATGAAACATTCTCTTCTGCTTGAGCTAGCCAAAGTCATTTTCTATTGCTTACAATGAAAATTCTGACCATCACAGACCAGCTAAGAAGTTGCTGCAATAATTTAGGAAAAAAGAGGACAGTGGCCTGAATTAAAGCAAAGGTAAAGGATGATGGAAAGTAGGGGAGAGGGTAGAAAAATAGGAGCTAAAATTCATAGGAATTTATTGGATTTGGGGATAAGGAGAAGAAAGTGTCACCAAAGATGGTTTTTAGCCTGGGTAAATGAGGTGTAGTCAGTACTTCCAAACACAACAAAGAATAGAGAAATAATAATAATAAAGGAGTTAGGCAGATGGGAGAAGAGCAGATTTGTGGTGGTGGGAGTAATTACTGTTTTATAAAAGTTGAGTTTGAGACTATAAGACGACATTATGGGAGACATAGAGCAGACAGATGGATAGAAGTATGAATCTGTGGGAAAATGTCAAGGATAAAGATAGAGGACTGAAGTCACCAGGAACTGAAATCAGGAGAGGAAATGAGATCACTCTGGAAGAGTTTACAGCATAAGAACAGTGGGTCGAGGATGGACATCTGGAGAATGCCATAATTTAAGAGATGAGCTTAGGAAGAAAAGACTAGAAAATAAATCACGTCATAATGGACCACAGTTCCTTTCCTGATGAGATGGTATGACTTTAATTATGCTTTCTAGTTTCCTTGGACATGTAGAGCCCCTTGAAGACAATTTTCTTGTCTTCGTCAGCTCCTTCTCAATGAGCAATGGATTTCAAATAATTAGTACCTGCCTCGAGTTTCTACCCCAAGATCCAAGCCCTACATTCTTTGCTGGTAACTTCTACCTGCAAAGTCTGAAGAATAACAAACCCCTCTACATTTTAGACAATCCCTTCAGAGGGCAAATCTTGAAAACTAACACAGTGAAGGGACCAGCTGTCACTCCCACTCCCACATAGATCTCTTATATATGCAGGGGTTCTCCATTCTCCCCCAGGCCCACCCAAAGTGTATAGGTTCTAAAGAAGCAGAGCCCTATTCCATCCATCTAGTTAGGTTCTACTTGACCAACAAGGGATTCTATCACCTCCTCCTTCAATTTTTAACTTTATTTTTTATCTTTGTTACCTCATATCAAACCAATATCATTGGTTAAAGATGCAGACTATGATGACATAAAAAAATTGCCTACAGTTATGTAGTCTCCTTTCTATCTTTCTCTTGGTTTCCAGTGGCCTTCTAGTATTTAACTGATGTCGCAACACAGCCAGCTTTCACTGATGTACAGGAAGTGGTAAGAAGGAAAATTAACCTATGTTCAATTCCTCCCTCTCCCCCTTGCCTTGGGGTGGAGGGAGGATGAAGTAGGAGTTGTGTTCTATAGACCTCTGATGGTTAGTTTCACATGTCCAACTGACTGGAATAAGAGATATTCAGATAACAAATAAAACATGACTTCTGGGTGTATCTGTGAGGGTGTTTCCAGAAGAGATTAGCAATTGAATCAGTGGACTGCATAAAGAAGATCACCCTCATAGTACAGATGGACACCATCCAATCTGTAAGGGCCTGAATAGAACGAAAAAGTGGAGGTAGGACAAATTTGCTTTCTGTTTGAGCTGAGATACACATTTTCACTCCTGGTTGTCAGGCCTTTGGACTCAGACTGTGACTCTCACCATTGCCCACCCTTGGTTCTCAAGTCTTCAAGTTTGGACTGGGACTATACCACTGGCTTTCCTGGGCCTCCAGCTTGCAGATGGCAGATTGCAGGACTTCTTAGCCTCCATAATTGGCTCACTGGCTCATGTGAGCCAATCCCTCATAACAAATCTCTTTCTACGTATCTGTATATCTCCTCTTGGTTCTGTTTCTCTGGAGAACCTTGACTAATACAAGGACCATGATAGGACAGAGATTTCCTAACAAGTGACAACCCAAGCATAAATTCATATGACTGTGCTGAGATTCAGATAAAGCAAACCCATATGAGAATATCGAGTTCAGAGTAGTCAGAGATTAATATCAAGTTGAAGTCACAAAGGCAAGAGTTTAGGTTAGAAACAAGAAGACTGGAGGAGAGAGGAGTCCTGAGGATTGTCGCAAAACTAGGAAAATGTTTATAATTTATATAAGAATATATAGTAAGGTTTGCTTAAAAGTCAAGGAATGGGAAATAGCTCTGGAAATAACTCTGGAGAGTATAGGCAGAAGAAGAGGAAGCAAAAGGATTGAGCAGAAGCTCTTTGAAAGTTACATAAAAAAACTTAAGTAATGAGAGAGGAACTTTAAGAAGGCCAAGAAAGAAAATAAAGAGAAGAAAGGAAGTTCGTATCAACTGACACCAATGGAGAGAGACTGAATAAGTTAAGAACTAAAGTAAGTCCATTGATTTGGCTATGGCAAGCCACTTATGTCCTTGTGAATAGCTGTTTCTGTACAATGATGAGGATGGAAAGCAGAAACCAGGGGGTTGTCAAGTAAATGAGAGAAGAGGAATTGCAGAGACCAAGCAAACATTACATTTTCAACTACTGTAGTGATAAAAAGAAAAATAGTGAAATGATAGCTAGAAGAAGACAGACACCATGAAGGGAGGTTTGTTTCTTTTCTTTTCTTCCCAGAAAGGGATTTGAGCTTTGAATATGTTTTTCTGTTACATGACAAACATAATATTCAACCTGAATTGCTTAAACAACAAAGGGAATTTACTGACTCTTTAAGCAAAATGATCCAGAAGGAGAGTTAGCTTCAGAAGTGGATTGATAAAAGTTTCTGCTTCTCTGGTAAGAACAAGTCACTAGAGTCAGTAGTGGGGTAAACTTCCCTGGAGCCTCATGATTTGCCCAGAGATTGTTAGTGAGATGAAGGGAAAGTTGGCATTAGACACAAGGAAAAAACCAAAGGTCATTCCTCTCTAGTGTACACCTTTGCTTACAACAAGTCAAGCAGAGAAAGACAATTATCATATGGTTTCTCTCATCTATGGAACACAAGAACTAGGAAGATCGGTAGGAGAAGAAAGGGATAAAGAAAGGAGGGGGTAATCAGAAGCATGAGAGACTATGGACTCTGAAAAACAAACTGAGGGCTTCAGAGGGGAGGGGGGTGGGGGAATGGGATAGGCTGATGATGGGTAGTAAGGAGGGCACATATTGCATGGTGCACTGGGTGTTACACGCAACTAATGAATCATCGAACTTTACATCAAAAACCAGGGATGTACTGTATGGTGAATAACATAATATAATAAAACTATTATTATGAAAAAAAAACCAATATCCAACATCCAAACACACCTTTCATCCCAGATACACGCTTCCAAAAATGCCTGTGCCTACGTGAAATATACTCCTCCCTCCCCAAATGGAGTGAACTCAAAATCCTTTCCAGTTATTGTGTCTAGGACAAGCCCAGGAACAGTGTTCTCCAAGAACACAACTAGTAGTAAAATTGAGACGTTATCCATCACACACTATCTAACATTTATTAATGAAAGGAGAACATGATAGTTATAATAAAACCTCCCACTTGAGAAAAAGAAGAATTGAAATCAGCAGTGCTCTCTAGCCATTGCTAAATGGAACGGTTTCTAGGACAGCTCTCTGGGGGAATTTCCTTGTCCATCCCCCACCCCACTGCAACATCAGAGACAGACAATGGAATGGCTGCTGTGTCTGACCTGACTACTTTATGACAGTGTGAATTTGGGGTCTAGGGTTGAGCAGATAATGGGCTATTTTTAGCCAGATTTGGTTAGGTTTTATGAGAAATACTGTTGTCATAGGAGCTTAAGATACATTCTTATCTGTTTGTTTCTAGCACATATCAGGGGCTACTAGTTAAAGCCATAGATGTTATCTAGTAAGAACTGCTAAACCCAGACCTGGGCCTAGAAATTTCTGTTTCCTACTAGGCCAGCACTGGTTTCTACCATACTCCTAGTCCTCAGAATAACAGTTTCCACCCCAAATCATATAACTGACAAGGAAAATATAATGTATTCCTTGGCCCCCATGGCTACATCTCAGGTATTTCACCAAAACAGGAGTGACTTTTACTTTTGACAGACAGTGAAGCCTCAACAGAGGAACCGGGAAGAAGATCGAAAAATCAGTCCCTTTCTGACCCTAAATTTATCTCTTGTTAAGTTCTCTCCCTGCTTTTGCTTATATTAACCTCAGCTTGGGGCCAGAAATTAAGTATGCCAATCCTACGAGAAACCAGAAAACCAGAGCCTAAGTCATTTTTTATAACAGTCTATAGGCAGAAGACCCTCCTTAACAAAACCTATTTTCTCTCCTCTCAACCTTCAGAGGCCTAATTTCAGAAGCAGATCTTGTTGTCATAGGACATTACTGAACATTAAAAAAAAAGACTTCAACACACTTCAGCATTCTGACCTTTCTTATATGATCTGTATCCCAAAGACCAGCAGGCCATGGTTTGGAAAACTCCTTTGTAACTACAGAGAGAAAGCCAACTCTCCAGTACAAGACAGAGCAGTTCTCTTTTCACTCCTTCCTTGGTTCAGCCAGTTCCACATTTTTACTCACAACACCTGATTTTCTATTGCTGAGGTCAAGATTAGTCAAGTTCAGTAAGACTCACTACGTTGCAAGCATAAAGAGTTTGGGTTTTTGCTTGTGTGGTTGGTTGGTTTTTGTATGGTTATCTCATGCATTAGAAAAAGTCCAAGACAGTAGAGTCTTTAGGTACTTTTTGATCAGGTCTCCGTTCCTCTGCCTCTCTCTTGAGTCCGCTCATCTCTGCAGGAACTCCATCCCTGGCTGGCTGGTTTAGTGATGAGAGATATGTAGGTTTCACATCTGCATATCACAGACACCTTGAATTCCCACAACATTCTCTGGAATTCAATTAGATCTGCGATTGTCATGAATCTACTACTGAACAATTCTCTAGGTCCAGGAGGACAACATGAGCTGAATAATCAAACCTTGGCAACATTCTCCATAACTGAGTTCTTCCACTCAAAGTTGCCTAGACTCTCAAAATCAGAAATTAGAAGATGGAAGCTGTAATAAAACTACAAATTTGGGGAGCAATTAAGTAATGCCACTATAATATTAAAAAAGGAAAAACTGAACACATAGTAAAACAGGATTTATTCAAAGGAGGAAGATCTTGTCGTTGAAAGAAGAGATAAATCAAAAGTTAAGTGGGAAGGATTACCTTCAGGTAGGAGAAAGTCACCTTATACTGCAGCACATTAGCTAATTAATAATCCTGATTGTATTTTACATGAAGCATCCCCGCTGCCTACATTTCCAAAGCCAAACTGTCTTGCCTGGAAACAGACTTATCTTGGATTTTATTTCAACTGAAATTTTTAAGATAATTGTAGATTCACATGCAATTGTAAGATAAATAAAGAAAATAAATAAATAAATAAATAAATAAATAAATAAATAAATAAAAAATCACAAAAAGCTGTGGTGTATACTTTACCTTGTTCCCCTAACAGTAACATTTTTATAAAAACTATAGAATACAGTAGACAAGATATTTACATTGATACAACCCGCCACCTCTCTTGGATTTTTAAACCAATTTGAAGACAATGTAACTGATTCCTACTTCAGAACTGGAGAGCATAAAGTTCACTTGAAGATGTTTTTGTCTGACAGCCTTTATCGCTTTTGAGGAAAGATGGCCTTTAGACAATCAAGTATACTGGGAAAAATGGGGAAGAAGATTATGGTGAATCATACTGAAAAAAATCAGTATTTTTCAAGAAATTATTTTGCATACATAGTAGTCCATATTAAGACACTAATGATCTCTCTCTCTCTTTATATATATATATATATATATATATATATATATATATATATAGTGCTTTTCTAGTAATAAGCCTGAGAAAATGTGATAAAAGCAATTATAATAGCATTTCAGCATGGGCTGGCTCTAAATCAAGGCGATTAAAACAGATTATTTCCAAGTTTTCGTTATTTGTAATTACTTATAATTACTTTGCCTTGCTTAAAATTTCTTTAATCATGTAGTCCAAATTCATTAAAAATACCATTGTATTTTAGCGCCAAAATAAATGCAAAGGGTGAAACAAAAACTCTACCAGAAATGAAGTTTGGCAAAACAATCTTTAAAAAAAAAGAAACAAATGACAAATGACATTTTTCATCCAATGTAGCAAAAGATTCTGCAGAAAGTTTTATGTTGCTTCATCAAAGGATCTGAATGCATTTATAGAAATATACAGTCTAGGGCTAGAATTTTTGAATAAAATATTATCTTTTAACAGTACTTGGAACAAAAGAAGTCCTAACTTCTTATTAATTTTATACTATCCCAATTTTGTATCTTTAAAATCCATTTCTAAGTTAATTGTATTCAATCAAAAGTATTTATTGAGACCTATTATATGACTAGATATGACCTATTGAGACCTGTTCTATAGCTCTGCCTGGATTCTGGGAATCTACTGGAAAACAAAACAGACATAGTTCTCCTGATCATTAGCTTACCTGTAGGGAAAAAAAGCAAAAAGTTTTAGGGAAAAACAAAAGTTTTCTCTCCAAAATTTCTCAAATATGAAAGAGTATTTGAGCAAAACTTTATATCTATTAGGAGAGACCCTTCTGTTATGATCATTTAACCATTCTTCTGAATGGTTAACTCCCAGGGTTCATGAGGCTCTTTAAAGCACATATAGGGGTGCCTGGGTGGCTCAGTCAGTTAAGTGTCTGCCTTCAGCTCAGGTCATGATCTCAGGGTCCTGGGTTCAAGTCCTGCATCAGACGTCTTGCTCCATGGGGAGCCTTGCTTCTCCCTCTTCCTCTGCAGCTCCCCCTGCTTGTGCTCTCTCACTCTCTGACAACTAAATAAATAAAATCTTTTTAAAAAAATTTTAAAAATAAAGCACATATCATTGCCTCAAAGCCCACTCCGTGAGATTCTGGGTGATTTTTTCCAGAAACCTTAGAACAGCGACCTTTCTAAGAAGAAGTTGCAGTTGAATCCTGGAGTCCCTCTGCTTTTCCAACATCTATTTGGCATGTTGCTGAACCAAAGGTGACAGTCAAGCTTTTCCTGTAGTTTCTCTCCCAAAATCATTTAGGAAAATAACAGATTTAACTGACATATAAAGAGAGGAAGACCTATAAAAAGTTTTACATTCAAGCAAAGCATCCATTCAGACTAAATACTGCATTCAGATTTTATAGGCCTTTAGCTAACGTAATGGCTGTGATTTTTTTTTTTCCTTACAGACCATTTTATTCAATGTAAGACTCCAGCCTAAACCATCTCTCTGGCCTATCTTCCTCAGCTGGCCCTTTCTTTTCTTTATCCAACCCTCTGTGCAACCCTGATGTTTCTCACCCTCTTTAGCCTCCTGTCCAAACTCAGTTATAGGCCTGCCTTTGCATCATGCAGATTTATCAACTCCTGCATCATCCCGCTCCTTTAAAATACGATCATGGCTCTCAACAGCAAATCTGCCCCTCTGTAGTTGACATGAAACAGTTGCTCGATTATACTTCTAGGTGAAACAAGTGAAAATAAGCCTCATATTTCTAGAGAGAGGCATCGGCTGACTGAGGCAGAGGCCGTGGAGAGCAGGCATTTCTCTCCGGTGAAGAGACTTCAGAAGAAACACATGAAAGACATCAGAGGACAGTAAAATAAGTTTAAATTTGCCTTTACCATGATCCCTGCCACTCCACTGTTTTTTGAACACTGTGTGTCTCAAGTGGGAAGTAGGACTAGAAAAGCATCAGTCATTCTGGCTGGCAGCCCCTCAGAGTGTGGGAGGTGAAGACATGACAGCCCCACACCGCGTCAGAAGAGAACGAATGCAGAACAGAGGAGGGGTGCTAGCAAGACTCGTGCTTAAGTCAGCGCCGGGCATGGCTACAAATAACAGACAACCCAACAAACAACGCCTAAAGGGAGGGGTGAGTGTCTCTCAGATAATAAGAATCCCACTGCCCTAGGCATCAGGATGTCACTCTTTTTGTCTTCTGTCATTTTGTAGCATACAACTTTCATCCTCATGGTCACAAGACAGCTGCTAAGTCTCTCAGCATTGCAGACAAAGAAAAAGAAGGGCGCAAGCAGAAGGGTAAAATCTCCTTCCTTACATGGCTTTGCCTTTTTCTTTGACAAGAAAAGGAGGGACGGTCTCCCTCAGAGTTTCCCTCACCATTTCCTTGCCCACCATCACGTTACATCATCACTCTGGCTTATAAGAGGTGGGATTGCGAGCACTGTTTTTTTCCTTAGATTTTGTAGTAGAGGAAGTCAGTAGAAAAGGAGTTTGGAAAGGGTATTGAGAGGGTCAACTTATCTGCACAACCAGAGTAGAGGGGAATAAGAACCCTTCCCCATTTTGAAGATCCAAGGAAAGAAGAGCACAGTGAAATATGCTCATCAGAAAGGCAAATTCACCTCAAGGATTCACATGCTTACTCAGGAACAATAATTTAATGTTTCAGTGATATCAAATAAGATGAAGAGTTTTTACTATCAAAGTTACTTGAGAAGTTTCCAGTGTTGATATGGTATCTATCCAAATATAATATAGTTATTATATACCCAAATATATGCCCAACAGAATAAATACCCAAATTAATATATATTTATTATATATTTAGATATAGATAATATATATATATCAAGTTTGTGTGAGCATGTGCATGTGTGTACAGAAGAAAGAGGGGGAAGGGGAGAAGGAGGAGAAAGAAAAGAAGGAGTCAACTCTTTGAACTTGCTCACTGACAAGAGAACCTGGAACTGTATTTTGAATACTTCCAGAAGTATTAGGAAATAAGAATATGAAACTGGGCTATAGTCCATACAAGTTAATCTGAGAACTTAAAAGAATTAATGGATTATGGTTTTACATAAATAACCACATTACCTCCAACCTACAGCAGGGTTGGTCACATATTTGTTGATTAAGTAAATTCCTTTAAAAAGATTTTTTTAAAAAAGGTCAGGCTCAAAGAATTTTTCCAGAAATTTTCAGATAGATGCAACAGACTACTGATGCGTATGGGTTGCTAGATATGTGTTAATATGCATTCCAATAATGTAGTCCAAATAGTTTGAAACTCATCCTTGTTTCAATATTTATTTTTTTCTATTTAGGTTATATGAATCAAAGCACCAAGACAAAATTAACCAAAGTAGGGATAAAATGTGTTATATTAAAATATATGATTTCTGATGTTACTTTCTGCTTTTGAAAGAACACCAATAATATTCCCATCACTCTAAACATATATTTTTACAGGAGAAATTGTTCCAGTTTCTCTTAGGTTCTGGTTATTTCGAAGGCTCTAAATTTGATTTTGAATACTGGTACTGCCATAATGCTAACATCTTTTTTTTTTTTAAGACTTTATTTATTTATTTATTTATTTATTTATTTATTTATTTATTTATTTATTTGAGAGAGAGAGAGAGAGAGAAAGAGTGAGAGGGAGAGAGAGAAGGAAGAGGGGGAAGGGCAGAGGGAGCTGGAGAAGCAGACTCCCCACTGAGCAAGGAGCCCGACGTGGGGCTCAATCCCGGGACTCCAAAATTATGACCCAAGCCAAAGGCAAACACTTAACCGACTGAGCCGCCCGGGTGTCCCCACCCTTTTAATAAAGACATACATATAATAGTGGATCGGGACATGCTAACAATGAAGTTTCACATGAATATTCTGGAGAATTATCACTCACAGAGAACTGGAGAAGAAATATATAGATAGTTTTGTAACCCTGCTTTATTAGGTGAAGGGAGGGATTGATTTTGTTACCTGAATTATCTAGGCCCTTCAAAAGCAAAATAAATAAATACATACATAAATAAAAGGCTCAATTAATTTTCCTTGAGCCAGTTGAAAAGTAAAAGCATTGGGGCATCTGGCTGGCTCAGTCAGTGGAGCATACAATTCTCAATCTCTAGGTTGTGGGTGAGAGCCCCATGCTGGGTATAGAAATTAATTAAATAAATCTTTTTTAAAAAGAAAGAAAAAGAAAATCATTAAATGGGAATATCTCAATTTTGAGTATTTTTCAAAAGTATTCTCAATAGTTTAATAATTATGAACAATAATTCATAAATCTAATAATTCCACTCCTAAGAGTCTATCTTAAGGAAGTATCCTAAAATGCTGGTACATCAATTTATAAACACATTTACTTCAGTGTTTATTTTTTTTATTTATTCATTTAAACGCATATTAATCAAAGACTAAAAACCTGGGACTGTTGTTCTACCCATCAGAGATATAGCGGTAAACAAAAAATTTGTCCTTGTGGAATGCCATTCTAGTTGAGGGTGGGAGACATAGTTATAAAGAAACAAAGAAATTTTCAAAGTGTGTTAGATGGTGAAAAATACTATGGAGAAGAATAGAAGGAAATAATAAAACTGGGAGGGTGTAGGGAGATTCTCTGTGTTGATTGAAGTTTTAGTGTTGATTGAAAAAAGAAGTAGGGGGCTCCTGGGTGGCTCAGTCAGTTAAGCATCTGCCCTCAGCTAGGTTATGATCCCAGGACTGCATGGGGCTCCTTGCTCATCAGGGGGCCTTCTTCTCCCTCTCTCTCTACCCCTATCTCTCTGTCTCAAATAAATAAATAAAATCATAAATAAATAAATAAATAAATAAATAAATAAATAAATAAATAAGAAATAAAGGAGTGAGAAGGCAAAGTTCAAGTAAAGGCTGAGGAGGTGAGAGGACCAGCCATTAAGCTTTCTAGGAAGACCATTCCTGGCAGAGGACGTGCTGGGAAGGCTGGAGGTACAATAAGATTGTCAAGTTCAGCGAACAGGGAAGAGTCCAGTAGAGCTGGGGTAAAATGAAGAGAGGCAGAATCGGAGAAGATGAATTCAGGGAGGTATCTGGACACCATATCATGAAGGGCCTCTTGAACCATCATTAGGACTTGGAATCATAATTACAAGTTTGGTTATAAGTGACTCTCTAAATGAAATGAATAGTACATTAAGGAAGAGTTAATATTTCTTCAGGATGCTGGGCTATAACATAGATATTAAAAATACATGTATAAATATTTCTTAAGGACATTCCAAAACCTTGTGATAGGATGTTAAGGTGAACAGAGCACCATATAACATTGTACAAGTACTCTGGTTTCAAGTATCTTTAAAAAGGCTGGAGAAAATCATGGAAGGAAATGTATTTACATGTGAAATAGCAAGTAGCAAAACTATGGATGTTTTGTTTACATTAGTTTATTTTTCCCCCAACCGTCTTTCAACAGGCACCTAGAACTTTCATAACCAGAAAGTAATTACAGTGAACTTCTTTTAATTAAATGAATATTTTACAAAGGGTGAGACCCAAGGTAACCAACTCTACACAGCCACATCTCAAGGAGAGTTGTGACAGTGTGTCGCTGATTTTAGCAGCTCTGGCCTCATAGGGCTTGTATAATAGGAGTCGTCACACTATTCCTAGTGATTGTCTGTGCTACTGTTTTGAGGATGTAGAGAAATAGCTGAGAAAAAAATCTGGAATCAGTTCCTTGGGAGAGACTAGCTACTCAGTGCTGGAGGCAAGCACAGGCTCAATTCTGAGGCTTGGTCTGAGGTAACTTTACTCACACTTTTGGAGAATGCAAGATTTCTGGCATAGAGCTACTTATTTTTCTAAATCTAATGGATTTGCTATGAGAGACGGTATAAAATTTGTCAGAGACCAAGGAGGCAGCTTCAAATGAGATCTTTACTTACTGATTTATTAGATGGACTTGTGCAATATATCTGACCTCTCTCTGTTTCAGGGCTTCTTGAACTCTGAAATGAGAGGGGTGAAGAAAGGGACAGTAGAAGGGAAAGCATTAAGCAATCCACATGCAGACATTGCTCAAATCCAGGCTATGTTCATATCACCTCGGGTTCTGTTTGGTAATAGATCTTGTCAGTAACCCTTCTCAAAGGGTAAGAAGGAGTGGAATTAAAGAAAAGTGTAAGCATCTTTTCAAAGAAATAAAGCTTAATGAAGGCTAATGAGGGGGAAAAATCATAAGTCTAGTCTGTGGAGATGCAGGTTTATATGATATCATGTCAGCAACATGTACATTAGGATGGACACAGAGGACTTGGACTAAGGAAGAGCAGAAACAAGCCAGGGACACAACATGATGACAGTTCCCCAATTCTTAGTGTCTTTCCAGGGGAACATCCACATAAAAAAATCTATGATAAATTCAACTATCTGTTTCTTCTGTACAAATTGATGTAACTTTAAAGTGTGTTGATCTCCCTCCATTTTCCTGGTAGCTACACATTCAGAGCTATAGTATATGCAGAATCCCAGGACATGAAGAATCCAAGTAGACAGAGGGCATACCTCTTCTCAAATAGACAATACTTGTGGTCATTTATTGGACTGAAGAAAATAAATGAGTTCCTAACATACTCCCAGTAAGTCTAACCTTCCAACTGGAGAGGTAATAAGTAAGCTTCCACACACCCAAGAAGCGATGTCTTCATAGGTGTCTGTAGAGAAGTGCTTCCTTCTTTGTACAACAGTGAGTTAACTCAAACAGCTGAAAGTCACACACACACTCACACAAACACACATACATACTGTTTTCCCAGACATCAGCATAGCCAAAATATCAGTAATTCCTATGAAAATTGAATGATGGCCAATTATAAACTGACTTGTCATACAAATTCAGCAAGAACAAATAAATCACTTTCTTTTTCATCTCTGCAAATAGCTAGAAAGATGGATGGACGGATAAATGGTTGGATGGATGAATGGATGGATGGTTGGTTGGTTGGATAGACAGGCAGATAAATTCATTCATACATACATACATACATACATACATACATACATACATTAACTGACTATTTCAACTGTAGCAAACTAATGACCTTGAAACTTTTGTGGCCAAGGCTAAGTTCTGATAAAGGCTCAACTGAGAAAGGATTTACTTCCAAGCTCCCTCGGGTTGTTGTCAGGTTGTGGCTATAAGACTCATGGAAGCTTACTTCCTCAGAGCCAATAACAGGGAGAGAGAGAAACTCCAGTAGAACAGATGATACACTCTACATCATTATGTTCAAATACCCCTATCCACCCCATCACTTTTGCTGCTTTCCCCTGGTTAGAAGCAAATTTCAAGTCTTGTCCATATTCAAGCAGAGGAGGCTTAGTCAAAGATATAAATACCAGGTGGTGGAAATCGTGGGGGGTGGGGGGGTGAAGAGGAGGTACCTTATATCCTGTCACCACAGTCTGCCCTGTGACCCCTAATGTTTCAAATCTGTCCCATATGAAAACACATATCCACTCCTTTCCGAGGTTTACGGGAATCTCATCACATTATAAACTCAGTTAAGTGCCCCAAATCTTATCATCTAAATTAGATCAAGGTACGGAGAAGGCTCCTGCATATAATCCTTTAAGTACAGCTTTTGGAGCAAAATTTCTCTCCATTTTTGGACCTGTGAAACTAAAGAGACAAGTCGACTGCCCCCAACATACCCAAAATGCAATGGTGTGATAAACATAGGATAACAGCTATAGACATTCATATTCAAAAGGGGGAAAAAGGAAGAAAAAAGGGGTCACTGATCCATAGCAGTTCTGAAATCCAGCTGGGCAAATGTTGGGAGTTCATTTATTATGTTTCAAAGCCTAGACATAACTTTAGTATGCAGTACCTCTCTCTCTCTTTCCCATGGTTTCTATTTAGTGTATAGTATAATATGACTCCACCCTCTGGGCTTTTGGTTCCTCTCCCTTTTCAAGAAAAGTAACATGTATCTACATCTGAGAAATCATATCAGCCTGCCTCCTGCTGTGGCATTTTGAGGATCTGACAGTCTGCTTTCATTTTGCATTCTCTCTGTCCAGTTTAATCCAAGTTGGCGGTGTTCTGTTCAATCATCTTCTCAAGACCTTTGTAGGTCTTCTGTGGATTTTAATGGGGTTCACTCCATTAGAAAAAAGCTACACCCACAGATCTTTAGGAGATAAACCCTTCCCTCCCTTCATCTCCTGCTGAGATGGTTGAGGGACAACACCCTGAAACCTCCTACAGGCTCCTTGGTTTGAATGAGAGAATCTGTGAAGCACAGCCTTAATCTCTTGAAAGGGCCCTTTGTGTGACTGAACACTCTGGGCTTTTGATCTTTTGGAGTTTTAGCAAAAGGTTGTAATATCACACCCTCAGCCTTTTCTCTGAAGCGTGCTTTCTTGACACTGCTCGGGCACCATATCTTAATTTAGTAATTTGCCATGGGGGAAACTAAGAATTTTCAAGATTATCAAGTCCTGTTCCCTTTGTTTCACAGCCCTTCCCTCAATTTCTCTCTCTCATCTCTTACTGTAAACAGGAAGAGGAGAACAGGTGGCTCCTTCAATACTTTACTTAGAAATGTCCTCACTTACAAGTTCTACTCTACACGTAATCGCAAGAAACAACTTTGCAAAGCTCTCTAGCACTAAATATCAAGGATCCCCTTCATCCAGTTTCCAGTAACATGTTCCTCACTTCCTTCTGAGCCTTACTGAGCAGTGTCATCAAATCCAGATTGTTAACTAACAGTCGATTGAAAGAAATTTAGTCTTTCTCTATCATGCTCTTCAAAATTCTGCCAGCCTCCACCCACTTTCTGGTCCATTTCAGTTACTTGTACAGCAAAACTCCATTTCTAGGTGCCAATTACATCAAATCTACTGATCTACATACAAAAATTGGAAATGTATAATTCATTTACAATGTAGAAAGTTAAAGCCAGTTTTCAGAGGTGCCAAAGCAGAAGGAAATTCCTTAATTTATTAAAGTAGTGTAACTCCAAGAAAGGTTAGATATTATATCCCAAAAGTAAAATGAGAATTTAATCACCAGAAGAGAATAACTGTTTATATTTTGGACAAAAAAATATATTACTAATCACTGCAAGAACCATGTTGCTGGCCAACATCTTGCTCATCAATACACTATAGGTAGGAAAAGTCCACTGAAATAGTAACAAAACACATTAATGTGAGTGACTTAGTGAAAGAAGTACGATCACTTGCTATCATGGATTCTGGTAAAATGGCATCTCCCAAAAGCATGCCAAAACTTGCAGATGACAGCATACATCCTGAAGCGTATGGTAATCAGAGAATAGAAGCCAACAATTATAAATTAGATGTTGGAATGTTTCTTTCAATATATGACCACATTTCATATCATGCAAAGAGGTAGCCAAGCATCGCTAAGGAAACTACTGCTAATGTTGATAATGTGTGATTGGCAATCAAATCAAACTGGCAAATCAAAGTTGTTCCTTTGACCAGACTTTAACCTCTCCTCTCAAAGGATTATTTATTATACATTTCAGGGCAAAAATATCAAACCCATTTGGCATTAGTTAAGCCATACTCATGACCTAGATTGCCATGTGACAGATGGCGTTCAACCACACTGAACTATATATTTAAGTCCTTATCAAAACTCAGCTACTTCTGAAGAATGTTCCTTTACTAACTATAGGTTTGGTTTCTAGCAGACCTAATATTTCCAGCCTAAGTATACCAATCCCATAATGCACGTCTGTTTCAATAAAGTAGTAAATACTGACAATAAGTAATTTCTAAAATACATCCTTCCGAGCACAAGTAAGATAGGAGCTTTCAACTATAAAATCATCAATGTTGTCACACCTGCCATGCAATATCTTTCCTATAATCCATCATTAATTGGGCCTCAAATTATCCTTACTTCCACTGAAGTGGTATTTATTACAAAATACTTCTAAAAAAACATCAAAAACATTAGCAAGAAAACATGAAGATGACATTGAGACTGACGATGCTGATGATGATCCTGACCTTGTAAAATGTGTATTTGGTTTTGAATTCAATGTGCTAAAATTAAGCATTCATGCTGGATCTTTTCAAGTTGTGTTTTGGAAGACATCGTGAGAGTTCCATGAGTAAATGGATGATGAGGTCACCATGCTTTTTCAGTGAACATTTGGATTTTCTTTAATAGGAACAGTAAAGGGTTTTTTAGTATCACTTCAAATGTAAGAAATAAAGTTGTCATTTGTTAATTTAAATACACATATTACTTTATATTATTGCATCTAACACATAATTGACTTTAAGAATCACCATTATGAAAAAAAAAAAAAAAAAGAATCACCATTATGTTAAATACCACTAAGGAAAAAAGGTACTTCCAATTAATCTATGACACAATGCTTTTTTATCCTATAGTATTTATACACTTATTGGAAGAGCTCTTTTAGACTCGGATATGGATTTTTATTGTATATTACGCTTGTGCATATATAAAAAGGAATGTATCACCAAAATACATCAATAAAGGTTTTTCAAACTACTTTAGATGCTCTTTTAAATCACATTTTGATTGAGATTCATTGATAATCTATTACTTTCCACAAAAGACTCCTTCGTGATGGGAAGATGGGCATCATGCACATTCCTTAAAAGAGCACTCCACCATTGATTCAAGAATTTTCTTCCATGACACTGACTTTCATACTGTAAATTTTCATGCCTTCTCTATCTTACCATAAGGTTCCAAGAAAGGAGTTTGGGATCAATTTCATGCAGGTAATTACAACTGTTTCATGAGTATAGCAATTTCTAAGATGTTTTCCATCATTAAAATACTGACTTCAGAGATGTTGAAATGTTTTTTAAAAAATCGTTGTCTTGGAATTGATGAAATATGGAAAATACATTCTCTTTTTTGGTACAATCATCACATTTAGGAAACACACCAAGATTGGTCCCAAAGTGATTTTTTATAGCTACCTAATAAATGCTTAAAAATAAAGGGATATAATGTAAATATTGAAAGTTATATCATAAATATAATCCTCTACCTGAAGGATTTCCAAGTTTTTCAGTCCATAAAAGGCTTCATGTTTCAACTGAAACATATTTCAAATGTCAAGTAATAATGGCATGCTCATATGACTGCAAGCATTACAAATAAAGGAACAAATTTGCTCACAACATATTCTGCCAGTAACCATTTTGTTCCAGAAGTAAAACAGATAAAAAGTTAGGTATGCCCGGGGCACCTGGGTGGCTCAGTTAGTTAAGCATCTGACTGTTGATTTCAGCTCAGGTCATGATCTCAGAGTAGTGGGATCCAGCCCAGTGTCAGGCTCCTCACTCAGTGGGGAGTCTGCTGGTGATTCTCTCTCTCTCTCTTTCTGCCCTTCCACTCCCCAGCATTCTCTCTCTAAAATAAAAAAACAAATCTTAAAAAAAAAAATGTATTGGAACATGTCCACGCTCATTCATTTACATATCGCCTTTAGCTGCTTTTCCACCTCAGTGTTAATGGAGTTGCCCAGTTAAAGTAGAGACTTTGCCCTGCAAAGCCAAAAATATTTATTACATAGCCATTTACAGAAAAAGTTTGCTGATCCCCTCTCTAGAGCAAGGTGACAGTTTCACCCTCTTCTTTGCACCCTATGCCTTATAGCCCACCTTTAGGCCAATTTGTTTTCCACTTTCATAATGAGAAAACTTAGATTTTTGTTTAATAGTAATGTACTATTTTCCAATACTTAGAAAAAATCCTCAAATGTTTCTTAGAGTAGAAGAGGAGTTTAAACTCAATGCGATCATAAAATTCCCTTGTGCTCCTATGTCAGGCCAAGGACTACAAACACCATTTCCTTCGCAATCCAGTTGATTGCCCTCTCCACATTCCCTAATGTTTACAACTAAGATATATTTGGTGTATTTCGCTTAGCATAATACTTTCTAGTTCCATCCATGTCATTGCAAATGGCAAGATTTCATTCTTTTTGATGGCTGAGTAACTATAGAGAACCAACTAAGGGTTGATGGGGGAGATGTGGAGGGGATGCGCTAAATGGGTGATGAACACAGGGTGTTTTATGTAAATGATGAATCACTAAATTCTGTTCCTGAAACCAGTACTACGCTACATGTTAACTAACTTGAATTAAGGAAAAAAAAAAAAAAACTTAGTATATTTCTACTTGGTAAATTCACTTCGATATTTTCAGCGGAGAATCTCAACCCATGGCATTCCCAAGGAATCAGATCGAGATAATCCTTATGCCAAAGAGGCATATTTCACGTGTCATATTCTGTTCCCCTTCAAGGCCATGAGACTGAGGTGATACCAATGCTACAGCAGCCTATACAAGCAAACAATAATCTATATCTGTAAATGCCTCAAGGTACCAACCAAAGCCTAAGGAAAACCAATCACAAATAGCCAATTCGGATTTAAGCTATAACCGATCAATGATTTCCCTACTTTGCTTCCACCTTTTCCCTATAAAAGTCTCTGTATCAAGTCCTGTTGGAAGAACATTTCTAACCACTTCTAGTTTGGCACTGTCCAATGTGCATCAACTTTTGCTCAAATAAACTCAAAATTTTTAAGATGCCTTAGCTTATTTGTAACACCTCGCTGTGATTCCAGGTGGCCCAGAAAAAAAAAAAAAAAAAAAAAAAGATCAAGTCAAAGGAGCAGCAGAGAAGAGATGGGGCAGGAAAAAGACAGGCCCTAGGTCCCTGATTCCAGTGACGATAAAGACACCCACTCCTGTCGTGCCTATAGTTTATATACAGCAGCCAAAAAATACCCCTCTTTCTCTTGAAGTAGCTCAAGCAGTATGTCTTGCAACCAAGTCTCCCGACTGCCAAGGCCAGACGACCGGCAGCGAAGGCAGCTGACATCATCTACTGTGTGGATGTTGACAGCACTACACCTTCAAGGCAGCAATGGCAACAGAACCTGAAGTGCCTTTCCTATTTTCTTATAGAAGCTTTCCCTCCCTTCCCTTTTAGTGGTTTAGGAAATTTAATTAAAAAAAAATTTTTTTAAAGAAGGAAAGGTATTAGCATAGCAATTAGCCCACGGTTCCTCGCAGAAATTGAATTTGCTATGCGCGCCCCAAAGTACATAAACTAATCACACAGTCCTGTGGTCCTTTTATTTTTCCTATCTCTCTATCTCTGCTTCGCTTCTCCTACAGTTTAATGTCTGAAAGTTTAAAAAGGAATTTATGTAAGATCTGCTATAAGCATTTAGCTTGAGTATGAAATTCCTTTACGTGCCGTTAGATATAAGAAAGAACCACGTCTTCTTCAGGCTCGAGGAAGGCAAAACTGTAAAGTGAGGCAAAAGGTAACACACCGAAGAACAAACTTTTTTTAACTTGGCTGAACCTCCCTGCTTGTGCATCTCATGTTTTGCCTCTGAGAATAGAACTTATTAGCAACCCCGAAGTAAAAAAGACAGGATATTTTCAACAAGGGCCTCGCTCTGCCAAACATCCCGGAGTTTGTCTCCAAGGACTTGAAAAGAAAGGAAAGAATGAAGAGCGGAAACCATAAAGCATGCAGTCCAGCTCTCATCTAATTACTGAATGAATGGCACCGTTGTTTTGTCTGATTGCACTAAGCTAGTTATCCACTGCTAGCTTCATTGACAAAAAGGGAATCTACACAAATTATAGGGAAATTCAAGCACTAAAGGAATGTTTTGGTTCAGAGGTTTGCAATGACTATTGGCTTTGGTTTTTGGCAAAGTCTGTCTTTGCCGTATGAACTCGGCTGTGCTGGGTCAGCTTGAAGCGTTCCCAAAAGCCTACAAGAGGACAGACTTCCTTGTCATCTGTATCCCATCAATAAATTAAAGTGATGTTCTCCAGCTCGTGTTTGTTTCTTGGCAGGCTAATCTACAATCAGAAAAAGAAAAGCCTTTCATTTGTGGACTCCAGCTAAAGGAAGGAAGCTTTTGTATGCGGATTCACCGGAGACCAAAATATTAAAAAGTGGAAGAGGAAAACCATATGTTGCAGTTCTCCTAAGTGAGCAGTTCAAAGTTCTGGTGAAAGCAATGCTTGAGTTCATTATACAGAAAAGCAAGTCTTACTGTGAGAAATGGGTGTACGAGGAACAACGCTGATACCTCCGACTGTTATAAACATTGACATTTTAAGTCATACTCTGTTCTCTTCTATTTTTTATACAAGAAAAAAACTAAGAATTAGATATTTCAAAAAAACCTGAACTGATGATACATTTTAGCAAGATGCTTTAAGATTTGCACTCCATTTAAGAAGGAAGTGAGCAATCCAAAGGAATAGAAATCGAAGATAATATTCATAAGATCATGAGAGATAGTCATAGCAAAGCTAATCCCTTAGAGATTGTCGTAGCGAAGCTACTCCCTCCCTTAGAGATAGTTGTAGCAAAGCTTGTTGACAATTTGTAGTTTCAGCAATTGAATCCAGATTAAAGTGGCAAAAATCACTGTGCTGCTTATCTGAACCCTCTCACATAGTCTATTAGATAGTATGCTGTGTTAAGAACCCTTCTTAAACTCTCTCGCTTCTCCAAGGGTTAACCTTGCCCTCATATCATCTGTGAACAAGGGCACCGAATTGGTGTGGTCCCTCAGCTGCCTGTAGGAGAAAGCATGGGGATCCTCTGGTCCCTTCTAGCTTGACCACATTTGTGTTTGGTTTCCTTTTTTATCTCTTTGAAGCAGCCAAGCAAGAAATCCTACTTTAACAACTGTATCCTTCAAAGAGTATGACTTCCAGCAAAAATTTTCAGTACTTCCAGTGATTCAGCTCCTTACAGAAAGGAAGTGATTTTGTTGCCTTTTTGTGGTAGAGTCATTTATAAAGACCAGCAGCAGATCAAGTGCATGGAACATGATTAGCAAGAATGCTTGATGGAAATTTGATGGAAGAGCTTCATCGGACAGAAATGTGGATCTGGTTTGAACATGCACTTACCTAGTTTACTGTAAAGAGGACTAAATTACACGTCAGGAGATTTTGTTCCTAATTCTGGCTTTACTGAGTGGTGAACAATATAGTCTCTGGAACCAGACTGTCTTTGAATCCCGGCTCTGCCTCTTACCAGCTGTGTGGGGCTAGTTACTTAACCTCTCTGAGCCTCAGCTTCCCCATCTTAAAATCAGAACTACAAAGACTACTCACCTCCTAGGGGTGTAATATATCTAGCACATAATAAGCACTGTACAACTGTTTGTTCAGTAAACGATTCTGCTATTGACAACAAAGATCAGATCTTAGCCTTACAAGGCAGGGATTTTTGTTTGTAAATAGAGATAACTGATACTTCTCATATCATAGAGGTCTCCGATGAGTAACTTCCCTCATCTTTGCCCCATCCTGCTTCCAGACACAGGAAACCCAGGCACAGAGGAACGGGACCAAACATGGAATTTAAAAGGGTTGCAACAAAATTCTATCAGGAACTTCTTCCGATTGTGAACAATTGAGTACCATTTGTCACTGAAGAGAGGTTTGTATCTGACTAAGAGAAAATTCATTAGAGGACCAAAGAAACTTTCTCTCTAAATGCCCAGAAGATACATCATTAACCTCTTCTCTGTGGCAAATCAAGTAGTAGGAGATAATGATGAGCATTTCAAAGAGAGTCTATTATAAAGACTAACATCAAAATAAGTGTAAGAAGTTTGATTTGTGACTGTAGGTAGATTATTTCTTTTTGAAAGAAAATTGCTTTCTAATAAAAGAAATCATTAGGTTAGTGTTGGTTTGTTGTTTTGTTTTGTTTTGTTTTTCAAATTACCTACCATCACTATTCTCTGCTATTACTCGTTTGAACAGTAATGAAGAGTTTATTCTTCTTAGGAAATCCCCCATAAATAAGAAGTAGACACATTTCATTTCCCTTCTAATCTCATTTTTTTCCTGAACTTGAAGTTTGAAGTTCTTTTAAGATCTTTTTTTTTCAATTGTTTTATTATTTATTCATTTATTTATTTATTTATTTATTTATTTATTTATTTTTAAAGTAATCTCTCTGCCTAACGTGGGACTCAAACTCACGACCCTGAGATCAAGACTCGCATGCTCTACCAACCTGAGCCGGCCAGGTACCCCAAAAGAGTTCTTAAAATGTCTTCCAAATTCAACCCATTTGAAACTTGACCTCTACAATAGGGCCAGTATTCAGTATATGGTCCCTGCTCTAGAAATAACAAAGCAGCCCATTTCTAGATCGTTCTGATTATTATAAAAAACCTTTCATAGCATTAATGGTTAAAAATTTGGCAAAAAATAAAATGTGGAGATATCCTTTACATTATGCACGAAAATATTTTTTGTTAGCTCAATGAGTACATTGCCTTTTATAAATCCATTGAAGTCATGGAAAACTAAAAGAGAAACTCATATTTATCAGTTCTTCAGAAAGGTGTTGACGTTTTATGGTTAAAATATAATAGAAACAACAAAAGAAAATAATTAATAGATTTAACTACACAAAAACTTAGTGATAAGGCGGACAGTTACCAAAAATATGGATGAGCGATTAACATAAAAGTAAATACAATGAGTACACAAATAAAATATTCAAGTCCTCACCAGTAACAAAAAATATGCAATATTTTAAAACAATAAGGTATAATTTTATGCCTAAAAAAATTATTGCTTTTAAAATTATATAATAGTTTTTGACTAGTAATAATTAGGCAACACAATGTTGACAAAATACACACAGTGTTGCTGGCAACATACATTATATGATCCTTTGGAGAGCAATTTGCCAACATATAGCAAAAAAAAAATTAGATTCATTATTCTACCATGGAGCTTCTCCTTGTGGGAATTTTATTCTATGTAAAAATCCAAGAGAAAAAGGACCTATCTATATTTATACACCCGTAACAGTATTTTCTAAATGGCTAAATATTAAAACCCATTTAGTGTCCAACCACTTATTCTTTCAAAAGAATATCTAAAAGCCATTTTAAAAAGATCAGTATGGGAACTATGTAGCAATATAAAAAAAAATTGCTTGTGTGGCTGATGATGTGGAAAATAACCAATTTAAAATTGTAGCCACAGAAAAATATAAATCTACAAACAATGAGAAGGAAAGGAGCAAAAAATTCCAATAATGCACTAAGGTTATTGGATTATTGCTGATTGTTTTCTTTTCCCTTTAATTTTTCAATAATACCATTACATGAGTTTTTATAATACGGAGTAAAAAGCCATCCCCCTCACTGGAGGCGGCCAGGTTCTCTAGCTCATGGAGATGGACTCAGTCCAGGACATGGACATGAGAGACAGAGAATTGGCCCTGGTTCTAACGATTCCCAAGGACAGTCTCAGGACCACTCTCCCCACGGTTTGGGAGGTAGGGGGTGGGGCATGCCAGTAAAGTATAGATATTTTTCTTTAAACGCCTTCCTGTGCTTTGCCCCCAAGCCATTGATTTCCATGAGTGTTACTACCCTAAATGCCAGGTTCATGATTCTTTATTTATAATGCCTCTTGTCTTTGTCCTTTCTCCCATGGCTACACTTTTTCTAACCCCTTATCTCCTTCCCTCTGAACAATTCCAGGGACCTCTACACTCATCTCCACAACTTCCGTCATCCCCGTCAGTCTGCTTTGCACACGGCTCCACCGCCAGTCCCATTGCTCAAAAACAATTCTGCATTATGACTCTCCTGCTAGAACACCCCAAAACGTCTCCCATTTACCCTCTATAATAATCTGAACCTCTGCCAAGTCCTTCCATAGAAGACCAACGTTCCATAAGGCCTATCATTGTTTTCCAAGGCTGCCCATGAAAACTTCTGTCTAGTTAGGCTTGTCTTCTTCCTGCGTTCTACTTCCGTTCCTGGAGTTCTCTCTCATTCTCTCTCTCGCATCCTCCTCATACATACACATGCACACCGACAGATAAACACACACACACACTCACACACATTCACAATTTTTATTCTGTCCTTTTTACCCTTGGAATACCCTCTTCACTCCTCTCTGTTTGCCTTCATCTTATTTTTCCTTCTTACTTTGGTCTGACCTTTTTCTGAATCCCTCTGTCATCTTTCCATTCAGTTTAACTAGCGCTTTCTTATACATTGTCTTCTTTTTAGAAATTGCAACTTATTTTCCTTATTTTATAAATAGCTCCTAGAATCTAATGTTAGCCCACAAGTCTAACAGGTGAGTAAATTAGAGTATTATAGAGAGTACTGGATTCTGGGAGCTTGGACCCATCCTAGATACAAATTAGGAGCCATAAGAAGGAGAGAGAAAAATTCCTTTCTACTGAAATTCAGTATTCTAAAAACTGAGTAAATTTCTGAAACTTTTTAAGTTTGTCTTTGTCAGTTTTCCAATCATTTTTTAACACTCCCTCCTCTCATTCTGGAGACCATCTCTTTAGAAACTCTGTGCCTACGTGTCTCTTAATTCCCCCTCCCACTGACGTTACACGGTCAGATCTGCCCTGTGAAAATTCCTAATTCTTCAGGCCTGAGGTGTTACCAGGGAAAACAATCAGGTCTCATGCTCAAAAGAAATGTATTTCCGGAGTCAGTATTTTCCTCCTGCTGAAATCTCTATATCAGTGAACAGCACCGCCCATTACTCAAGCCAGACATCTAGGAATCATCTTTTCTCTTTTATTTCCCTCATCTCCTCTTGATCATTGATCAAGATCTACAGAAATTAACTAATCTCTCTTCTATATCTGAGAAGTATATATAAAGAGAGAGATACTGAGAGTATATATCTATACTCAAATATCAGCAAAACAACATAGGAGTCTGCAGAAAAATTAATTTAGTGCTAAAATAACATGATTATAGAACTAAAAAAAATTAGAAACAGAAAGAGAAGCATGCTAAAAATATCATTTCCAACATTAAGGAAAATCCTAAAAAAATAATCATGAATGAAAAGAATAAAACAAACAGATCAAAGCAATTAGAGAAAAGAACATAAATACTGATGATGGAGGCATTCCAGCATAAGGCTAACTGGAATTTCTGAAATAGAAAACTCAACTGTTGAATTCTCTGAGAAAAACCTGCTTAATCATTCCCATCTGAAAAACTTGAGAAATAAAGTAAGTCAGTGATAGAGAATCAAAATATCACCACCATCAGTTATAAAAGCTTAGTATGTATCTTAGCTGGGCAGCCACATAGACCCGCTCTCTGAATCACAGCATTTGACATGCTTACCTTATCCACCAGGCAACGCTGAATCAGAACAGACCAGCTCTCCCGAGAGCTGGGAGGAGAGGGGAGTTCATCGGGAGGAGCATGGCCAAGCACAGGTGAGTGGCTGCTCCCCAAAGGGTGCCCACTCTTAGGAGGAAGAGAGGCAGAACTGACATAAGCAACCCCAATTTATCTTCCAAAATTATCAACGATAAGTTGTCAAGAGGTGGACAGAGGCTGACGTCAATGGAACACACATTATGAGAGGGCCAGTGTTCGCTCTCAGCGAAAGGGCTCTCAAAATGTCTGCCTGGGGGCACCTGGGTGGCACAGCGGTTAAGCATCTGCCTTCGGCTCAGGGCATGATCCCGGCGTTATGGGATCGAGCCCCACATCAGGCTTCTCCGCTAGGAGCCTGCTTCTTCCTCTCCCACTCCCCCTGCTTGTGTTCCCTCTCTCACTGGCTGTCTCTATCTCTGTCGAATAAATAAATAAAATCTTAAAAAAAAAAAAAAAAAAGTCTGCCTGATAGGATTTTAGAATTGCTCCGCTGTGTGTCTCCCAGTTGTCATCTTTCTCAGAGGGAATGTTTGATGCAGTTACTCTTCCCAATACCATCATTGTATGTTGGATATGTATAGAAGAGAAAACTTAACCGCATTAGCCCCAAAGTCTTGACCAAAAGGCACCATTTGTAGACCTGCGATAGAGACTACAGCACATCACCTGATACCCTCAACACTGTATTTGGTGTCATTACTCTATGGGACTTTTTTGGGTTGTTTTTTTCCCCTTGGGGTGGGAGCAAGTATATTTTGCACATAAAAAGGAGTCTGAAATCAAATATTTTGTTGCACAGAAAGACTGTAGAAGATATTAGGGTATGTTCTGCTTCTCTCTCCTTCTAGGCAAACAGATGGATTGTATTTCCCTCTCCTCTGTGACTTGCTTAGACCAGTAAAATGCAAATGGAAATGCCATATGTTTCTTACATGCAGTAGCATTAAGAGTCAGGACAAAGTCACCACATTCCTCCTTTCATTTTTTTGCCTTGGTGATTATGGAAGCATGTGTTGAGCTGGAGCACCTATCAGCCTGTGTGCCTAAAAGACTGCAGTGAGCAGAGGCCCTCCAACCAATGTAGGACATGTGGCAAGTAAACACTATCAAGTTATGTTGTGACTTTCTGCTGTAGGTTCGAGTGGCTGGTGTCAAGATGGCCAAGTTCACAAAACCCGGGAGGATGGTGCTGGTCCTGGCTGGACGCTACTCCAGACTCAAAGCGATCATCATGAAGAACATTGATGGTGGCCCCTAAGACCCTCCCTACAGCCACGTTCTGGTGGCTGGAATTGACTGCAATCCCTGAAAAGTGATAGCTGCCATGGGCAAGAAGAACATCGCCAAGAGGTCAAAGATCAAGTCTTTTGTGAAAGTTTATAACTATAATCACCTCATACCCATGAGGTACTCTGCAGATAGCCCCTTGGACAAAACTGTCGTCAAGAAGGATATCTTCAGAGACCTTAAAGGCAAGGCCTGACAAGAGACCAAGGTCCAGCTCGAGGAGAGGTAAACAGGATCCAACAAAAACAAACGGTTCTTCCAGAAACTGTGGTCTTAGATCGGTTTTGTTTCAGTCATTAAAAATAGCCCCAAAATAATAAATGAGTACAAAATAAGGCTCTGTTGTGTCGCGCTCAAAGCCGGTGAGATCTGAGAGTTGTTTGCAGCCACAGCATCATCTAGTACATCCGGACATGTATGCTGCTTTCTTGCATAGAAATGTGCAGTGGAGGCAGCTCTAGTCACCTGGTCTTATTCAAGGGACCGCCTCTTTTTCCCTTCAAGTACACTAAAAATCTCTTTTTTATTCTCTCCGCTGTTGAACTTAATATGGATTCTACCTGGTAAGACAGCATCCACAAATTCTTACGCCTGGGCATTTTCAGCACTATACCTCAGTGGGTATCGTCTCTTGGTGTAGAATGGCTGAGGCATTTTTTTAAAAGCCTCCTAATTAAGTTTTCATCTTGTCTCCACATTTAACTGGAAAAATCTCCTTAACACATTCCTAATCTAAAACAGCTGTTGATAATTTCTTAAGACTGAACCCAGCAAAGGGCAGTATCCATGCAATGTTCCAGATTCTGCAAGGTATTTCTTTCTTCAGTGTCTTTTTCTCAATTATGTTTTTTTTCCCCTCTACTCTTGTCAGGAAGTTTCAGCTGAATTTGTGTTGGTATATCTGGTATTGACTACTAGAGCCCAAGAGTAAGAGCATAAAACCAAAATCTCAGCTGCCTTGCAGTTCAAGTGAAGCAAATGCATGGTAGATAGATGGCCACAAATGCTTAAAAGTCCTCCAAAGAAACTCTTTTCTCTAGGTTTTGGAAGTTTGATTCTGGAATCAGTTATTGCTGTATAACCAATCATCTTAAAACTTCAAGGCTTGAACTTTCTTACACCATACACAAAAATAAACTCTAAATGTGAGACCTGAAACCATAAAAGTTCTAAAAGAAAACACAGGCAATAATTTCTTTGACAACACTGTAGCAACATTTTTCTAGATACATCTCCTGTGGCAAGGGAAACAAAAGCAAAAACAACAACAACCAACTACTGGGACTACATCAAAATAAAAAGCCTCTGCACAATAAAGGAAACAATCAACAAAACAAAAAGATGACCTACTGAATGGGAGAAGATGTTTGCAAAGGATATACCCGATAAGGGGTTCATATCCAAAATATGTAAAGAACTTAGACAACTCAACACCAAAAAAACCAAGTAATCCAATTAAAAAATGGGCAAAAGACAGGAACAGACATTTCTCCAAAGAAAACATCCAGATGTCCAACAGACACATGAAAAGATGCTCAATATCACTCATCATCAGAGAAATAAATGTAAATCAAAACCACAATGAGATGTCACCTCACACCTGTCAGAAGGGCTAAAATCAGGGGCGCCTGGATAGCTCAGTCATTAAGCGTCTGCCTTCGGCTCAGGGCGTGATCCTGGCGTTATGGGATCGAGCCCACGTCAGGCTCTTCCGCTGGGAGCCTGCTTCTTCCTCTCCCACTGTGTTGTGTTCCCTCTCTCGCTGGCTGTCTCTCTCTCTGTCAAATAAATAAAATCTTTAAAAAAAAAAAGAAAGAAAAAGAAAAAAGAAGGGCTAAAATCAAAAACACAAGAAACAAGTGTTGGCAAGTGTGGAGAAAAAGGAACCCTCACGCACTGTTGGTGGGAATGCAAACTGGTGCAGTCACTGTGGAAAACAGTATAGAGTTTCCTCAAATAATTGAAAATACGATTGCTATATGATCCAGTAATTTCACTACCATGTATTTACCCAATGAAAACAAAAACAATCATTCCAAAAGATATATGCCTCTCTCTCTCTCTCTCTCTCTATATATATATATATATATATATACTGCAGCATTATTTACAATAGCCAAAAGATGGAAGCAACAGACTCTTAACTATAGAGAGCAAACTGGTAGTTACCAGAGTAGAGAGGGGTGTAAGGAATGAATGAAACAGGTGAAGGGGATTAAGAGTACACCTATCATGATGAGCACTGGGTAATGTATAGAATTTTTGAATCACTATATTATACACCTGAAACTAATGTAACACTGTACATTAATTATACTGGAATTAAAAAAACAAATTAATTTTTTTTAAAATGTTGGGGTTTACAACATCAACTATTTATTACTTCTTCTCGGTTTTGTTGACCTAGGCTAGTTTAGCTGCTCTCACTTGGGTTCTTCCATATGTTTGTGGTCATCTAAAGGAGGTCAGGGACTCATGACCCATTTTTGTTTCATGTGGTCTCTTATCCTCCAGCAAACTCTACAGGCTTGTTTTCATAGCAATGGCAGGTTTCCAGGAAAGGAGTAGTATACCCAAGTACTTTTGCAAACCACTGCTTGTACCATGTCTGCTACTATTCCATTGGCCAAAGCAAATCATATGAGCAAGCCCAGAATCAGTACAGGAGAGCACTATCAAAGGCATGGATACAGAGGACATGAAAGATAGGGACCATCAGTGCACTTCATGCACTAATTGATTATTATTAATTATTACTAATTATCTATCCTAATGTATTAATCAGTGCAATTAATGTATCAGATAATGTACTTAGGAAAAGTTAAGTTTGCATAACAAGCTGTGTCAGTTTATACTTTAAAACCTTTCTTCTGGTGGTTGCTAGAAGGGCAGGGGACAAAATAGGTGAAGGGGATTAAGAAGTACAAGCTTCCAGTTGTAAAATAAACAAGTCATGGAGATGGGAAGTACAGCTTAGGGAATCTAGTCAATAATATTACGATAACATTGTATGGTGACAGACGGTGACTACACCTAGAGTGATAAGCATTAAGCAATGTACAGAATTGTCAAATCACTATGTTATACACCCGAAACTAAGATAACATTGTATGTCAACTATACTTCAATAATAAAATTTCAAAGATTTTTATTTATTTATTTGAGAGATAGAGCACTTGCACATGCAGGTGGGAGGAGGGGCAGAAGGAGAGAGAGAGAGAGAGAGAATCCCAAGCAGATGCCCTGCTGAGCACAGAGCCCAAAATGGGGCTTGATCCCATGACTCATGAGATGATGACCTGAGCAGAAATCACAAATCAGACACTTAACCAATTGAACCACCCAGGTGTCCCAACAATAAAAATTAAAATAAAAAAGAAACCTTTCCTAAAACCTGCTCACAGATGTGGTTCTGGCCACCTACATGGTTGTAATTTGATGATAGCCTACCTACTAGGATCTGTGTGCCCTTGTCAAGGCCCTATTTGACTCTCTGCATTCCTGCCAAGAAACTCTGACTCCCACAAACTCTTTTTAATGGTCTCATAGTCCTGTATACACTTGGCACCTAAAATGTCTATACACCCTTGATAAAGAAGAGAACAGAACATGGGCAGGTTGTTTTGTTTTTTTTTAAATCCTGAAATGTTCCCTGAATTCATAGAAACTGTCACTTACCTGTGCAGCAAGCCCCCATAAACTGCAGTTATAGGCTGCCAGGCACTGAATGTTTGTGTGCCCCCTCAAATTCTTTATGTTGAAGCCTTAATCCCCAATGTGATGGTAATAGGTAGTGGGGTCTTGGGGAAGTAATTAGATTTAGATGAGTTCATGAGGGTGGAGTGTTAATGATGGGATTAGTACCCTTAGAAGAAAAGGAAGACAGCAGAGCTTCCTCTCTCTGCAGTGGGAAGGCAGCCACCTGCAAGCCAGAACAGGGCCCTCACCAAGAACTAAATCTTCCAACACCTTGTTCTTGGACTTCCCAGCCTCCAGAACTGTAAAAAATAAATGTCTGTTGTTTAAGCCCCCTAGTCTATGGTATTTTGTTACAACGGCTCAAGCTTATTAAGACACAGACCAACATCAAATATCATGTGCCTAAAAAGAGTAGCATTAGAAAACTAGTATAAGAGAAACAATAAAGTGTCAAGGTCAAAACAATCTACATGCACATTAAAATCAAATGTCCAGGGGTGTGCAGCTTACTCAGTTGGTGAAGCATGAACTCTTGCTCTCAGGGTTGTGAGTTTGAGCCCCATGTTGGGTATAGAGATTACTTAAAAATAAAATCTTAAAAAAAAAAAAATCGGAGCAACTTGGGTGGCTCAGCCAGGTGAGCATCTGACTAGTGATTTCAGCTCAGGTCGTGACCTCATGGGTCATGGGATCGAGCCTGCATCAGGCTCCCCACTCAGTGGGGAGTCTGCTTGAGATTCTCTCCCTCTGCCCCTGCCCCTGCTTGTGTGCACTCTCTCTCTCAAAAATGAATAAATAAATCTTAAAAAAAAAAGACAAATATTCGAAGCCACACCTAAACCTTCTTCTTGTGTAATTTAAATCTCCAAATTCTATTGTTTGTTGCATCATGCAATATTTCTGACCTATACACCAAATGCCAAGACTTTCAAAGAGCTAATAAATAGCACCCCTCTTTCCTGCTGAGATTATTTAGAAATTGAAAAAGAAGGCATTTCAACAGCTGGACAACCAAAATATCACCTTTATGGTTGATAAAGGCCAAGCTAGAAGACACAATTAAGAGTGGCAGCCAAATGTACCTGCTCACTGAAACCGGAAATGAGGCCGACTTAGTATTCGGGCATAGGCAGTACTGATGAGAACGGCAGTCTTCCTAACAGGAGGTGGGTGGTCTGATCCAGTAAGAATTACTGCACAGAAAGTGGAAGTTATCCTGCTTCCTGGTTCTTGTTTCCCTTGGGCTTTTATTCTCCACAAGAACAAGAGTAGAAACCAAGCCAAGCAGGTTTAAGTTATTCATCAAAAATGCAGAGCTCAGACGTAACATTGATTGTTCTCTGGGATAAATTAAGCAAAGGAGTGAAAGTACACTAATTAAGCGACCCCCTTATTGAAGGATATATTTCCCTAAAATCAACAAATAGAATAAGAAAAACATTCAAAGGCATAACAGGAACAAATTTCCTGTATTGAAGGAAGAAGAAAATATGAACATTAAAGTGGAACACTGAATTCCACTTCTACCCATGAAGAAACTCAATGAAAAATATGTAGTCTTTTCAACAAATGGTACTGGAACAATTGGACACCAATTATTAAAAAATGAAACTTGACCTAAATTTCACACCTTACATAAAAATGTACTCAACATAAATCATGCACTTAAATTACAAAAGTTAAAGTGCTATTATCAAAAGATGGGGCAATGGTTACTGAAGAACTTTAATGACTAACAAAAAGAGTCCTTAACTAGTAACTGATTTGAAAGTATCTTTTCCTGCCAGAAGTATCAATGTTGTCTGGCATTTATCATTATTCTTTCATTCATTCACTCATTCATTCATTCGTTCATTCATTCATGTCACTCTTCTTGAAGGAGCTCAATACACAGGAAAATGAAGTATTTCTTCTTCAGTCATTATAACTGCTGACCTGGTACCCTGTTAATCTGCCAGAAGAGGTAACACAGAACCTCACTTGGGGTCCCCCTCTGCTGGGCACCTTGCATGTGTACCAACCACACTGCATTGGCTAGAGTATGGCAAGCAAGTAGGGAAACATGACTAGCTCCCCAGATACCTCATGTCCTCTTCTACGTTGAGCTTCAGAGACAGGACTTCCTTGGATCTTTTGGGTTCTTGGTATTCTGCTCTCACTCTTGTAATTTTTCTCAGAAGCAGCACAGAGAAAAAGGGGGAAAAATGCCATAGCAGTAGTATTTTCATAACCATAAAAGGCTATCTGGTTGAAGGTCTTCTGACTCTTTGCCTGCTTTCTATTGCCAAACAGCACATTTATTAAAACATACCAAAAGCCAAATAGGCTGGTTGCTGGCAGCGAAGTTCATTTAAAGAACTGAAGTAGGAAGATTACAGAACTGGAGAGCTATGAGAACTGTTTTCTGAAGAAAACTAAACAGCCAGGAAAGCACTAGAGCTTTTGTAACTGTTTGAAATTGATGCAAACGTGGGGAGCTGTTTCAATGTATCCGACGCACACTCCCTTTGAATGTGGCCCTGTCAAAAGCAGTATTATCAATGATGTGCTAATATCAAAAATCAATATGAGATATTAGCAATGACATCCTAATAATTAGATTTAGAAACGATGTTGATTTTTGTTATCAAAAACTGCATATTCTATTTTCTGTAAATTACTGCTTTTCGAGCTCTTAAAGTTTGTGTTAGTAAAAAAATAAAAATAAAAGAAGAAGGAAGAAAGGAAGGAAGGAAGAAAAGGAAGGGAAGGGAAGGGAAGGGAAGGGAAGGAAGGAAGGAAGGAAGGAAGGAACGAAGGAACGAAGGAAGGAAGGAATGAAGAAAAGAGGGAGGAAGGAAGGAAGGAAGGAAGGAAGGAAGGAAGGAAGGAAGGAAAAGAAGAAGAAGAAGAAGAAGAAGGAGAAGGAGAAGGAGAAGGAGAAGGAGAAGGAGAAGGAGAAGGAGAAGGAGAAGGAGAAGAAGAAGGAGAAGGAGAAGAAGCAGAAAGGAAAGTAAGAAATGTCCATTTGTATGTTCTTTGTTTTCTAAATCATTTCTTAATGCGCTGGATTTGACTCCTTCATAAAATCTTAGATCTTTCTGCCCAGCTTGCAACAGAGGATCCCAGTAGCAGCACCAAAGGGAGTTGGTGAGCTCCCAGTTAGGAGGGTTTTGTGTCCTGCCCCTTGTTAAGGACTATGGCCATCTGCTCACTCTCAGGTCCAGTCCCATGCCAGTGCTGTTTCAAGCCCAATCTCACTGCTAGTTCATCCTATAGAAAAATGTAGGCACTGTCAGCAAGTAGATTTAAGATTTGCTAGGAGCTTTACAGTTTAAAAACTCTTTTTACTGTTTTTACCATTTAAAAAATTCTAACAACTTGTACATCACCTCTTACACAAATTCTTTCTTGGCTTTATCTAATTGCATTTGTCATCATGTTGGTGACAATCTTCTATACAGGAAGAAAACTGGATTACTTTGGATTTTACAGAGACTTTATACATTATAAATGTGAAGTAGGTATTTTCACCCCTTTTTTAGAGGCATAGGAAAGGACCCACTAACACGCTCGAGCCCTCCTCGCTAGTAAGTGGAAGAATGGGAACTTGGACTTGGGTTTCCTGAACAAGTCCACCAAGCTTTAACCTCTGTTCAAAACATAATAACAACCATTCATATATTTATAGTATTTGGAAATAAAAGCATTTCATATGCACCATCTCTATCTGATCCTAGAAGTAAGCAGAACAAAGCATTGCATCCCATTTTATAGATGCAAAAACCAAGGCTGGGGGTAGTCAGGGAGGCGGAGTGGGGGGGTTAAATGATTTCTCTAAGATCAAACAACTTTCAAGTGGCCAAGTCAGACAAGACAGAGAAGCCAGGCTTTGGGACTCCTCACTCACACTATCCCAGCTCCACTCTATCTGCTGTACTTTGCCTCTCATTCCACTGCTTTCTCAGTTTATCTAATTAAATTGGTTATACGCAGTTTTGCCTCCATAGATGAAGAAAACTGGACTACTTGGCTTTTAAGAGGATTGGGGGATGTTTTTATAGGGTGAAAGCTTCTGTTGAAGACTTCTGCTCAACAGGACCTAGAATGATAAATGAAGAGGAGGAGGAGGAGGAGGAGGAAGAAGATAAAACAACCTGGCAATTATTTACCAGGGTGTGTGTAGAATTGTCGTTAGCCTTCCAATCATGAAGATTTGTGCCCAGTCTGTTTAAAATACCATTAGTGTGGAGTGCTTGGCCGGCTCAGTCTGTAGGGCGTGGGACTCTTGATCGTGGTGGTTTTAGCTCAAGCCTCATGTTGGGCCAGAGTTTACTCTAAAAAAAATTTTTTTAATTAAAAAGTAAATAAATAAAATGTATTAAAATACTATTAGTGTGGGTTTAAAATTTTTTGATTGCATTGTGAGCAGTATGGATCAACACTTGAGAAGTATCTTTAAATAATCTGCTAAGTTTTTATTTAAAAACTTAATTCTTAAAAAAATTATAACAAAAAATGTTGTAGGCACAGAAAAATTCCAACAACTGGTTGGTGTGAGCTAGGATCATTCGATGTATATACTTAGGTCTTTTTGACGTGGAGAAGGTGAAATTATGGTTATTTGAAAACAGAACCGTTAAAGATTGTGTCAAAACAGTTTCTTTCCTCCACTTGATTTTTTACTGTAACAAAAAGATTGTGTACTTCAGCCCCGTGTGGTATCACATGGAAGTCTAAATGTCCTTACAATGTTCTTGACTCAGTCCCAAGAGTGCAGGTAGCTGGCCTTCATTGAATAAGAATGCAACTGTGACTCAGAAGATTTAAAAACCTGTCTCCAAAACACTGATACCAGTGAATATGAGGACATTTGTAGAAAGATGAAAGAATCACATTTCCCTCTTTTGCAAAAAGGTAAGCTTTACTCTTGCTAAAATCAATTCCTATTACTACCAAAAAGGTAAGAGGTGTGTGTGTGAAAAAAAGTAATTTGTCAACTACAAGTCACTATTCACATATAAAATTTTTTTATCATCACCCTATTAGGGAATTAATAAAGTCTCATTTGTTTGGTGCCCTTTAGCCTTTCCTATCTGATTACTAGGCAATAGAGCTTCAGGGATAATAAAGGTGAAATCGCCAATAAATTTTTTTTAAGAAAAAAAAAAATCTAGCTATGCCAAAGTTCTCAGAGTTCCACATTGTGCAACAAAGCCACTGGGCTTTGAATCAGGGCCATGACTCCAGCACCTTGTGCCAGATACTACATTTACTCAGGGTCATTTGGTCAAAAGTAATGAAAAATATTAAAGCAATGTTTATGTAACAGATATGCAATATCAATCATGTTATGTACATTGGTGGTAAGAGTAAGGATTGGGTTGTTTGGGAGAAAAGTGACATTTTCTCTTAAGTAGTGGAAAATTACCAGTTGATAGTGTGTTGGAGTCTCTACTTAACTTTATTCCTTTATTCTTTCTTCATGCAGCTCCACTGTACATCATTATGATAGTAAAAAAAATAAAATAAAAAACTAAAAGGATCATCAGAAATGTTTTCTAAAAGTGATCTGAGAGTCGAAGTAACATGGTGATAAACTATAAATTATACATTATGCAGCCTGTCATTTCTGTGATGAGATACATGGGCAAAGTGTTGGAGCAATAATTATGCTCAGAAGATGCTTCCTAATTGCCCTTTCATGGCAGACAGCTGTCCAGATCCTACCTTTCCCAGCCTTACTCTGATAACAAATTCTAAAGACCTGGGGTTACAGCAAACACCCTGCTTGGCAACGTATCATAAGCTCCAAATTCACCAATGGGTTCATGTTGAGGGTTGTTTTGTGGCCTCAAAGGTGGTTTTGTTTGAAATCCACTAAGCTGTCGTTGTTCCCCAAGCCCCCGATCTGCTTGGTCCATCGTAGCAACGGCTTTCCTGTATTGGTTTACGCAGTAAACATTGAAATAGGTCCTTAAGTCCCTACCCAACTTTTATATCTCCTGCCCAAAACACTAGCTCTTGATACTGTATCTTTTATTTCCAAACTGAATGCCATTTCCCTAAAATACCGGGTTCTCAAAATAATTATTAACCCCAAGTTCAACCCGCAAAAGCCAAAGTGATCCATGGTATACCTAAAAATTCCATTTCAATACTTCCAACTATTTCCTTTGCCATGTTCTTTCCTTTGGAGAAATGTACTGAATTCTCACTAGTAAAGCCAAGGGAGAATATCTTCTCTTCAAAGTCACAGAAACCTTTACCTACCCCTTAAGAGACAGAAAGCAAACTTAACTTACTGCCTACATTGTTGCCCCAGGCACTTTACATGAGTTTTCTCATCTACTTCCCAAGTAAAGAGTACACAGGTTTTACAAATGGAGAAATTGAGGCCCAGAGAGCCCAAAGTGAAAAAAAGAGTTAGTGATCAAGATTCATACCGTTGGCCGTAGAATTTCATAATTCACGCACCTTCCAAGAACACCACCCTGCCTTTCAAAAGAAGAGGCTGGAGCCAAAGTCAGCTACTGCTTGGGTGTTCTAAAGGAGGAACAAAGGGAAAGTATTCCTGTTATGGGCTGAATTGTGTCCCCCTCAAATTCATATATTGAAGCTCTAAACCCCAGTGCTTCAGAATGTGACCATCTTTAGAGAAAGAGCTTTTAAAGAGGTAATTAAATTAAAGTGAAACCGGCAGGGTGGGCCCTAATCCAATCTGACCGGTGTCCTTATAAGAAGAGGAGATTAGGACCCACGGAGGGCCACCAGAAATGCACATGCACACACACAGAAGAAAAATCGCATGAGGACACAGTGAGAAGGCAATCATCTGCAAGCCAAGGAGAGAGGCCTCAGAGGAAACCAACCTTGCCAACACCTTGCTCTTGGACTTTCAGCCTCCAGAACTGGGACAAATAAATGTCTGTTGTTTAAGCCTCCCAGTCTGTGGTGTTTTGCTATGGCAGCCCCAGCAAACTAAGCCAATCTGTAAGAAGCAGTGGGTCTCCTATCCACGCAGAGGGATGAGTTCTTTTGAGGCCATTGTTGAAAGATGCAACATTTTTCTAGGCTTGAGGTTCAATTTCTATGGACCTTTCCAGAGGAACTAAATCAGTCCTAGTCCTATTAGGTCTTCAAATATTTTCTTTTCTTTTCTTTTCTTTTCAAGATTTTATTCATTTGAGAGAGAGAGGGAGAGAGAGAGCACAAGTAGGGGAAGCAGCAGGGGGAGAAGAAGCCCCTCCACTAAGCAGGAAGCCCAATATGGGGGTCACTCCCAGGACCCTGAGATTATGACCTGAGCCAAAGTCAGATGCTTAACTGACTGAGCCACCCAGGCACCCCCAAATATTTTCTTTAGGCACAGAAGACCACATCAATGTATGGTACTGGAGATAGAGGTCTAGAATAAACATGACAAAGATGTCTACAATGTAGCTGATGTGATTTGCACCCTCTGGTTCTGTGGGAGAACTCAACTTTACACCCCAAGGTGGGGATAAGGTAGGGAGGAGATTTAGCTCTATCAAAACTCTTGAATGACAGGATTTGATAAGCTTTAGGTTTGGTGAATATGTGGAGGAACTGGAAGGGTAGCCACCCTAAGAGGGCTTGGAAACCCCATGGCCTTTCCCCCATCCACACCTTGCCCTATGCATCTCTTCCATATGGTTGTTTCTGAGTTGTATCATTTGATACTAAATCAGTAAATGTAAGTCAGTATATCCCCAGGTTCTGTGAGCCATTCTAACAAATTATCAAAGGCAGTCACAAATCCCATTTGGTCAGAAGTACAGGTGGCCATCTGGACTTGCAGTCGGCATCTGAAAGGAGGGCAGTCTTGTGGGACTGAGCCCATGACCTGACCTGTGGGATCTGAGGTTATCTCCAGGTAGTCTGAGAATTGAGTTAAATTTATAGGACACACAGCCAGTGTCTAGAGAATTGGAGAATTGCTTGGTGTGGGAAAAATTCACACAGCTGGTTTGGAAGTATTGAGAATAAAAGAGAAAAATAAAGTTTCCTTTTACAGTACTCTAAAAAGTTTCTAAACTTTGGGTTGGCCTCAGAACATCATTGGCCTCCCACTGCCCGCTAGAAAGAGAATGACCTACAGCTGGGCAAGCCTCCCGGCGTCCTTCCAGGGTACACTCGCACTATCCAGGAACAGGGGAAAGTACCAGGAGTCCTGCTACAGGCTGCACTCGCCACACAGTGTAGAGCCTCACCCCGTTGAGCCTCAGAAGCTCACAGTCCTCTGCTCAAGCTGCAAACTTTGTTGAACAGTTCAGATGCAGGACAAAATATTTCATCAGTACTACAAGACACATTGCCTTCTTCTATATCCTATGCCTTGATATGCTGCTGACTTTGAATTAGCACCTCAGCTTTTTATTTCCCTTAAAACACACAGTAGTTGACCTGGAAAACTATTTTTTCCCCTCATCTACCCATTCCGATCCTCTGGGGTGGTGAGAGAATGGTGCCAGAATTGTTATTGTGTTTTGAAAATTTGTTTCCAAAAGATGGCATGGGCAACTCAGTTTTTAGATATTGAAGAAATTATAAGCTCCCCGGGAGCTTCCTGGGTGAAATCTGAAACCGGTTCCTGAATGCAGAGGGTTGGTAGGTGGTGGCTGTAATAAGCAAAGGGAATTTACATCCGAAGCTTGTCTTGGGCAGCAGCAAGATAAGGTGATCCCTGCAACTGCTCAACAAATCCTAAAAGTTTGTACAGAGACCTTAACTAGGTTCAATCACATATACTGTGCAGGTGTTCTCAACACCCAATCATTATCTCAAGGTCATGTCCTTGGAGCAGCCTCTGGGTGCAGGAAAGGCAAGCAGAACCCATATTCCAAGGACAGGGGAGAGGGTAGGGAGGCTCTGAGAGCCCGGTCCCACTCAGGGATCAACCAGTGCTCATGTCTTTTTGGTGACCATCCCCAACAGAAGCCCCAGTCCCTCCCTAGGTGGTTGTTGGGGGGGGGGGAGGGGATGCCTTGCAAGGACGCATGCTAGGATTCATGCGGCTTCACCTGCCACACTCAGTGTGTTGCTCCCTGTCTGCCCATGGCCTGCGGCAGTCACCTTAAGAGTGACCAAGGACTGGAGACTGTGGGAAAGCAGAAAGGATGGAAGGGGGAGGAGCAGGGAGATCAGAGATGAAAATCAGTCCTCCAATACAATTATCAGCTTGTTTTCTCTTGTCAAAGAAAGAGTTTAATAATGCACTATTTTCCTGGTCCCCTGGACAAGCTAAATGTTAATGCCAGGGCAGCTAAGAAATGCCTCAATTCTCAATCAAGACTGGAAAAATGACAGCCTCTGAAGGTAATGCTAGCCCTTTCCCAGACTCGAAGGGAAACTGCAAGCCGAACATCCACTTGTCTGACATCACCGATACATGGGCATCAACTCTATTTCACTAGAACTGAACCCTTTATTGCAAATTATTAGGATCATATTTTTCAGAAAAGCGTATTCCTTTATTAAAGATGAGCTCCCGCCTGCTACTCTTTATTTTTCATCCATGATGCTCTGAGATGAACTAAGTTCTCTTTAGGCCCTTGGGGCAGGAAGGTATCTCTGGGGTGGTGCGGAGACGCTCCCCTCCTTTCTCTCCATTGGCCCCCGGCCCAGGCAGCTGGCAGAAGCACACACGTTACACCACTTGAGAAGCCATGTATGAATATGCCCTTCAGGGGAGCTGAATGGGGCCAGGACTGGAGGGGAGAGCAGCTGCACCAAACAGCTTCCCCTGAGCAGTCTCAGACATACCATCTTTCTGGGAAGTGCAGCCAAGAACGTTTGGGAAGCCAGGTATGGCAATGAGGCAATGCAGAGAGAAACCAGGTCCCCGGCTCTTCTCTGAGGCAACCTGAGGAGGGATCCCAGGGAGAGAGAGTGCACTTCGCTGGTTACTTATCCTCCAATAGTAGGAGGAAATGGGCTTCTACTGGAATTCTTCAACAACAACAGCAGCAGTAAGAGAGTTCCTTAAGAAATCTCATTGGCCAATAGACATTCCTATTTCCTCTCACACAGCGGAGAACAGAGAAGAAGGTTGTGAAATGAAATACCCTAGTCAGGCAACAACATCTCAAACTAGGGATTAACAAAGGAAGAGAAGACGGATGGTTTTCTACTCTCATTTCTAAAAGCTCCCATTGTTAATCCACTAACAAGAACCAATTATCTGGAAAAATTATAGATTCCTAAAAGTACTATTGATTAATAATATTATTTATTGATTGATATTAGTATTATTAATAAAACGGAATAAAATGAGGCATTACCCATTGGTACTTGCAGGAAAAATTTTTCATTTAAAAATAGATTTAGCTTAGGGGCGCCTGGTTGATTCAGTTGATAGAACATGCAACTTTTGATCTTGGGGTTGTGAGTTTGAGCCCCATGTTGGGTGTAGAGATTCTTTAAAAATAAATCTTAAAAAAAATAAATTTAGCTTAAATATGATATATCTCACCATACACTTCTTGTAAGTTAGAATCTAGAGCAAAGATAATAAACAGAAAATAATTTAACAAACATGTAATTTAAAATTTAGAACAACGTATTACCTTTGGTGCAGCATAACACTCTTTTGTCAGAAATACAAGAAAATAATTAGACATATGAAAAATGATTAATTTTCCCATTTTTGAAAAATACTGAAAGGCATTTATTAACGTTTTAATACCCTAATATTAAATATTTCTTCTGTAAAGCTGGACAGCAATTTAAAATTGATTATATTCCTACTGTTGCCCTATTTATGACTGGTAATCCCTTATGCATTTGATGGCAAAAGGAACTCCTTGATGAGCCTACACGTGGATTGACAGCCTCCTTCACACATGTATAAAATCAAAATATTTTCAAGTCATGCTACCCAAATATATGTACCATAAAACATTGAATATAGGATTTAGAAGTTGATTTTCACATCTTAAAATCATTTTTATTATATTTATTTTTTTGTAGGTTTCCTCTTTTAAATCTTTTGTGTGTGTATTTTTCTCCTGCTTTAAAAATAATATAAGTAGGGGTGCCTGGGTGGCTCTGTTGAGCTTCCCAGTCTTGATCTCAGCTCAGGTCTTGATCTCAGGGTTGTTAGTTCAAGCCCGGTGTTGGGCTCCATGTTTTGTACTTAAGTAAATAAATAAATGATAGAATTCAACTACGCAAATTTAAATAGTACCAGAATATACAACAATAGACAATGAAAGGTCCCAGCAATATCACTCATAAGGCCAGAGTCTGGTATTTTCCATGCAAACATTGGTTTTGGACTGCCTGCGTTCAAGTCCCAATTTAGCTACTTGTTACCAGTGGGATGTTGGCTGAGTTATTTCCATCCATAAGAAGAGATAACAACAAATCTACCTCAAAATGTTGTGAACAACCAATAGAAGAATCCACATAAAACACATAGTACAGTTCCCAACGCATACCAAGAACCCCATAAATAATAGCTCATCATCATCATTATGTCTAACAGGCAACCACCTCAATGGCCTGATTTGATTTTAAGTCACTTCACTATTCTCAGTGGCTTAAAGATCCTTTCAGTTCACTTCCCTCTGACAGGCACTGAGGCCTGTTTCTGTGAATTCACAGGAACCAAATTCTGTGAATTACAACTAAATCCTTGATTAAGTAGAAGCAGAAAATTGAGACAGCATCTGCTCTGTTTCTCCGCTACCTGTTGGAATTTCCTTACTCACCAATTATTCATTTATTATCACTGGGAACAAAGGTGGTAGTCCCGTTCACAAACGGGTCTTCCTGGACAACTGTGGCATAGATTAGAAAAGGCTTGTGCAGATAAGTCATTCTTGGCTGATATCGAAAGGGAATCGACCTTCTCTGCCCCTTACATCCAGCATACCTCCTCTACCGTCGTGGATCCAGCCCAAAGACTCATTCATTCCCTGCGGTCCACTCGGGGCTCCACCAACTGCCCATCAGGATCTCCAACTCACAATCCCTTGCGACTGTAACACCTTGAAAGAACCTAATGCTGGCATTTCAGCTTTGATTCCTCACGCCTGGCGTGCTCTGACAGTCCTCCAGGCTGGAGGTTGCCAACACGGGCTGTGTGTGACAATCCACCGTGGTGTGTGTATCTACAGTCAGGTCTGCTGTAATGCTTGTCTTGAAAATGAGAATTTATTCCAGTGAGACTAATAAATTAGGAGAAATTTTAGCATAATGCTAATTTTGCATTGGCTTCTGCCAGTTTCATCACCAAGCACACAAGGAAAGTGCAGCCGGCCAAACTGAGCCGGGCACGAACCAACAAAATGCAAGCACACACACCCCTCTCTCGGACACTGAGCGCTACATCTGCTGTTGCGTTGACTGCAGCCACTTTCCACACCTGCTGTTCCAGCTTTCCGTCTGACTGCAGGTCAGTCCCTTGCAATAGCTCACAAGCTGCAACCCCAGCCTACTGGCCACTTGGCCCTACTCCCTCCTGTCATTTTTCCCCTCTTCCCTCTCAGCCTATTTTGTACTTTTCCATTGTTCTCTGCTCTTTTTCTCTCTTTATTCCCCTTTCTCTTACTCTTTTTCTCCTCCCTACTGTTCTGTTCTCTAGCACAGAGGGTGGCCGCCACGGGAACCAGGTAGGCATGCATCGCGAGCAACTATAGGAATGGTCACTCTCAAAGTAATGAGACATTGTTCAAGGTAAAGTGACAGATTTACTGCAGTTGATGTAGTTCTTCGCCATTTACCATGGATAAAACTGTGCTAACTTTTTATTATGTTCCTATCTTTTTTATGTGTCACTGATGACATTCTGGGCTGTGTACCCCAATCCCAGCCCTGTAGCTTCTATTTAATGGTTTTGTATAGCATTGTGAGTCTTAGGAACCCATGTGTTAGGTACGGCAGAACTGACAGTATCTATCATCTCTACAATTGATTGAGCTTTTATCAGATTTTCAAAGGAATCCACTTTTTTTAAAAAATTATTTTCAATAACCAGCATATAGTACATCATTAGTTTTTGATGTAGTGTTCAACGATTCATTAGTTGGGTATAACACCCAGTGCTCACCACTCTACTTTTATTTTTAAAAAAAAGTTGAAGAACTTTTGGTCTAGGGGAGTGCTCCTCAATAGAAATATGAGCCATTTTATGTAAAACATTTTTGAGTAACGAAAAAGTAAAAAGAAACAGGTTAAATTAACTTTAACAATGTTTTATTTAACCCAACTATCATCATTTAAACACAAAATCAATATAAAATATGAATGAGATATTTTGCCTGTTTTGTACTGCAGTCTTGAAATCTGGTTGTACATGACACCACATTCCCAGTGCTCGGTAGCCACATATGGCTAATGGCTACCGTTGACAGTGTATCCCTAAAGGATTCTTGTCCTTTTGACCAGAAGAAGATGGAAACAGGAAAGAAGATTCCTGATCCACCTTTTTTTCTCAGATAATGTAAATAAAGCTAAAAGGTAGCTTTGGCTAAAGAGGACCTGAAACAAATCCTCCAGCCCTTATGTGCTTTCTAACCTGATTTAGATTAATGCCTCGCTTAGTGTCAGATTTGTTATGGTCCAAAGGTGGGGAAAACATGCACCCATCAAAATATATAATCTATTCCATGTGGAACTCCAGGGGAATACAGAGGAAGTCTTCTCTTTGCAAACTGCATCTCTTAAACTGTGAGGCTTACGAGCGAACTTTTGACTAATAGTTTTTCTAACTATCAGGAACATAATTTGAAAAATAGCTTTTATGGGGGGTGCCTGGCTGGCTCAGTCAGAAGAGCATGCAACTCTTGATCTCAGGGTCATGAGTTTGAGCCCTGCTCTGGGGGGTGGAGATTACCTAAATAAACAAATAAACTTTTAAAAATAATTTTTGTGAACAAAACAAGAAAAAGAAACATATTAAAGTTGATTTATATCAGACTAAAAATTCATAAAGAATTTATTCATAAAGAAATCAATTCATAGGGGTGCCTGGGTGGCTCAGTTGTTAAGTGTCTGCCTTCGGCTCAGGGCGTGATCCCGGCGTTCTGGGATCGAGCCCCACATCAGGCTCCTCTGCTGGGAGCCTGCTTCTTCCTCTCCTACTCCCCCTGCTTGTGTTCCCTCTCTCTCTGGCTGTCTCTCTCTGTCAAATAAATAAATAAAATCTTAAAAAAAAAAAAAAAGAAATCAATTCATAAAGAACCCATCTTAGAAAGGAAGCTTTCAATGAAAAGTTCCCTACATTCAGTTGCTTCTAAGTTATCAACTTGATCGTCAGCAGAACACCCTCATAGCTTTCTGAAAATTTTTAAGGCAATTCTTTCTTCATGAGAAATACTATACAAAAGCCAAATAGGTAAAATCAAACCTCCCTTCCCTCCCCCACCATTATGTGGATTGTTGCAGCACCACAGAGCATCACTAGAAAAAAAAAAAAAAAACCCCAAAAAATAAATAACACCCCCCAACAGCTCTGTCATTTAGAATAACCGGGGTAGAAAATTAAGTTAAGCACTTAGGGAAATGCAAAAGATGTGAAAATCAGTCCTGCATTTAATTAACTTAAAAGATATCATCTGAGAGTTGGAATTAAGATGGCGGAGGAGCAGGGGACCCCTTTTTCAGCCGGTCCCCTGAGTCGAGCTGGACAGGTACCAGACCATCCTGAACATCCACGGAATCAGCCTGAGACACGGGAAGATACATCTGGATCTCTACAAATGAACATCTCCAGCGCTGAGTATTGAGGTACAAAGCGGGGAGCCGTGAAACCGTGCACAGATATCGGAAGATAAACGGAAGGGGGAGGGAGCCTCCGCGTTTGGGCGCAGGGAAGCGGTAGCCACGGGCACGGGGAACGGGCAGACTTGCAGACCGGCACCCGCGAGAGAACAGATTGAGACCATGAGCCAGAGAACGCACACCACCAGACTGAAACGGAGCTCCAGTGTGCTCAGTGGAACCAGACTGAGACCAGGAGCTCCAGAGCACGCACGGGCAGCTGGCGGCTGGCGGTGTTAGAAACACAAAGGACAGAGACGCACTGGCCCTGGAAGTGAGGGCTGGGACACCGGGTGTGGGGCGCACATCCCGGGACGCTGCAGGGTTGAGCAGCACCAACAGTAACAGAGTTAAAGTGGCCAGAACATCAGTGGAGAACGGTCCACAATCCCTCTGCTCTGAGACAGAGGCTGAGAGTCAGCCACTGCTGCTCTGACTCTCAGAAGAGGCACAGCAAACCGCCAGGGAAAGCTGCCAGAGAACAAAAGCCTGGAAAGACTAGCTCACAGTGTGCCCATCCCCATCACCCCTCGCAGGGGACACAGAGACTCTACCCAACAGGGTTGCCTGAGTATTGGTGCGGCAGGCCCCTCCCCCAGAAGGCAGGCTGAAAAATCAAGAAGCCCACATCCCTAAGATCCCTACAAAACAAGGGCTCACGGCCTTGGTCCCGGTCAATAATTTGGGCTCTGGACAACCCCGCAACCTCTCCTCATCAGAATGACGAGAAGGAGAAATCCACCCCAGCAAAGAAAAGACAATGAGTCTGTGGCCTCTGCCACAGAACTAATGGATATGGATATAACCAAATTATCAGAAATGGAATTCAGAGTAACAATGGTCAAGATGATGTGTAGACTTGAAAAAAGTATTAACGAAAATGTTAATGAGAATATAGAATCTCTAAGGGTGGAAATGAGAGCGAATCTGGCAGAAATTAAAAATTCAATGAGCCAAATGCAGTCAAAACTAGAGGCTCTGACGGCCAGGGTGAATGAGGCAGAAGAACGTATCAGCGAATTGGAGAAGGGGTTAGTAGAAGAGAAAGCTAAAATAGAATCTGGACCCAAAATATCCACGCGCAGGAATGTAGGTTACGGGAGATTACTGACTCAATGAAACGTTCCAATGTCAGAATCATCGGCATCCCCAAGGGGGTGGAGAAAAACAGAGGTCTAGAAGAGATATTTGAACAAATTGTAGCTGAAAACTTCCCTAATCTAGCAAGGGAAACAAACATTCGTGTCCAAGAGGCAGAGAGGACCCCTCCCAAGCTCAACCACGACAAACCTACACCACGTCACGTCATAGTGCATTCGCAAATGTTAGATCCAAGGATACAGTATTGAAAGTGGCCAGGGCAAAGAAATTTCTCACGTACCATGACAAAGGTATCAGAATTACATCAGACCTGTCTACACAGACCTGGAATGAGAGAAAGGGTTGGGGGGGCATTTTTAAAGTTCTTTCAGACAAAAACATGCAGCCAAGGATCCTTTATCCAGCAAGGCCGTCATTCAGAATTGATGGAGAAATAAAGACCTTCCAGAATCACCAGTCATTGACCAATTTCGTAACCATGAAACCAGCCCTACAGGCGATATTAAGGGGGGTTCTATAAAAGTAAAAAGGCCCCAAGAGTGATACAGAACAGAAAGTCACAGCCAATACAAACAAAGACTTTACTGGCAACATGGCATCATTAAAATCATATCTCTCAATAATCAGTCTCAATGTAAATGGCCTAAATGCTCCCATAAACACTACAGGGTTGCAGATTGGATAAAAAGACATGACCCATCCATTTGCTGTCTACAAGAGACTCATTTTGAACCTAAAGATACATTCAGACTGAAAGGAAAGGGATGGAATACCATCTTTCACGCCAATGGACCTCAAAAGAAAGCTGGGTTAGCAATTCTCATATCAGACAGATTGGATTTTAAACTAAAGACTATAGTTAGAGACACAGAAGGGCACTATATTATTCTTAAAGGATGTATCCAACAAGTGAATATGACAATTATAAATATATATGCCCCCAACAGGGGAGCAGCAAGATACACAAGCCAACTCTTAACCAGCATAAAGAGACATATAGATAAAAATATGTTAGTAGTAGGGGACCTCAACACTCCACTATCAGAAATAGACAGAGCACCCATGCAGAAAATCAACAAAGAAACAAGGGCGTTGAATGCCATACTCGACGAGTCGGACCTCATAGATATATATAGAACACTACACCCCAGAACCAAAGAATACTCATTCTATTCTAATGCCCATGGAACATTCTCAAGAGTAGACCATGTTCTGGGTCACAAAACAGGTCTCAACCGATACCAAAAGACTGAAATTATTCCCTGCATATTCTCAGACCACAACGCTCTGAAATTGGAACTCAACCACAAGGAAAAATTTGGAAGAAACTCAAACACTTGGAGACTAAGAACCATCCTGCTCAGGAATGACTCGATAAACCAGGAAATAAAAAATCGATTTAAACAATTTACGGAGACCAATGAGAATGAAAACACAATGGTCCAAACCTATGGGATACTGCAAAGGCAGTCCTAAGGGGGAAATACATAGCCATCCAAGCCTCACTCAAAAGAAGAGAAAAATCTAAAATGCAGTTTTTATATTCTCACCTCAAGAAGCTGGAACAGCAACAGAGGGACAGGCCTAATCCACGCACGAGGAAGCAGTTGACCAAGATTAGAACAGAAATCAATGAATTAGAAACCAGGAGTACTGTAGAGCAGATCAACAGAACTAGAAGCTGGTTCTTTGAGAGAATCAATAAAATTGACAGACCGCTGGCAAGACTTATCTAAAAGAATAGAGAAAGGACCCAAATTAATAAAATTATGAATGAAAAAGGAGAGGTCACAACCAACACCAATGAAATTGGAAGGATTATTAGAAACTTTTATCAACATCTATATGCCAATAAATTAAGCAATCTGGAAGAGATGGAGGCCTTCCTGGAAACCTATAAACTACCAAGACTGAAACAGGAAGAAATTGATTTTTTAAACAGGCCAATTAATTATGAAGAGATTGAGTCAGTGATAAACAACCTTCCAAATAACAAAACTCCAGGCCTGCATGGTTTTCTTGGCGAATTCTACCAAACATTCAAAGAAGAAATATTACCTATTCTCCTAAAGCTATTTCAAAAAAACAGAAACAGAAGGAAAGCTACCAAACTCATTCTATGAGGCCAATATTACCTTGATCCCCGAACCAGGCAAAGACCTCATCAAAAAGGAGAATTACAGACTGATTTCCCTAATGAATATGGACGCCAAAATCCTCAACAAGATCCTGGCTAATAGAATCCAACAGTACATTAAAAGGATTATCCATTAAGACTAAGTGGGATTCATCCCTGGGATGCAAGGGTGGTGCCACATTCACAAATTGATCAGTGTGAGACATCATATCAACAAGAAAAGACTCAGGAACCATATGATTCTCTCAACTGATGCAGAAAAAGCATTTGACAAAATACAGCATCATTTCCTGATTAAAACCCTTCAGAGTGTAGGGATAGAGGGTACATTCCTTAATCTCATAAAAACCATCTATGAAAAGACTACAGCAAATATCATTCTCAATGGGGAAAAGCTGGAAGCCTTTCCCTTAAGATCAGGAACACGACAAGGATGCCCACTCTTGCCACTATTATTCAACATAGTACTAGAAGTCCTTGCAACAGCAATCAGACGACAAAAAGGGATAAAAGGTATCCAAATCGGCAAAGAAGAAGTCAAAATGTCTCTCTTTGCAGATGACATGATACTCTATATGGAAAACCCAAAAGAATCCACTCCCAAACTATTTGAAGTTATAGAGCAATTCAGTAATGTGGCGGAATACAAAATCAATGCTCAGAAATCAGTTGCATTTCTACACACGAATAATGACACTGAAGAAAGAGAAATTAGGGAATCCATCCCTATTTACAATAGCACCAAAAACCATACGTTACCTTGGAATTAACTTAACCAGAGACATAAAGGACCTATATTCTAGAAACTATAAATCACTCTTGAAAGACATTGAGGAAGACATAAAAAGATGGAAAAATATTCCATGCTCATGGATCGGAAGAATTAACATAGATAAAATGTCCATGCTACCCAGAGCAATCTACACTTTCAGTGCTATCCCGATCAAAATACCAAGGACATTTTTCAAAGAACTGGAACAAATAGTCCCTAAATTTGTACGGAAACAGAAAAGGCCCCGAATCACCAAGGAACTGTTAAAAAGGAAAAACAAAGCTGGGGGCATCACAATGCCGGGTTTCGAGCTGTACTACAAAGCTGTGATCACAAAGACAGCATGGTACTGGCACAAAAACAGACACATAGACCAATGGAACAGAATAAAGAACCCAGAAATGGACCCTCGGCTCTTTGGGCAACTAATCTTTGACAAAGCAGGAAAAAACATCGGTGGAAAAAAGACAGTCTCTTCAATAAATGGTGCTGGGAAAACTGGACAGCTACATGCAAAAGAATGAAACTTGACCACTCTCTCACACCATACACAAAGATAAACTCCAAATGGATGAAAGACCTCGATGTGAGACAGGAATCCATCAAAATCCTAGAGGAGAACATAGGCAGCAGCCTCTACGACATCGGCCAAAGCAACCTTTTTCATGACACATCTCCAAAGGCAAGAGAAACAAAAGATAAAATGAACTTGTAGGACTTCAACAAGATAAAAAGCTTCTGCACAGCCAAGGAAACAGTCAAAAAAACTAAGAGGCAGCCCACGGAATGGGAGAATATATTTGCATAAGATGCTACAGATAAAAGACTGGTATCCAAGATCTACAAAGAACTTCTCAAACTCAATACACGAGAAACAAATAAACAAATCATAAAATGGGCAGAAGATATGAACAGACACTTTTCCAATGATAACATACAAATGGCTAACAGTCACATGAAAAAATGTTCAAAATCATTAGCCATCAGGGAAATTCAAATCAAAACCACACTGAGATACCACCTTACGCCAGTTAGAATGGCAAAAATAGACAAGGCAAGAAACAACAATTGTTGGAGAGGATGTGGAGAAAGGGGATCCCTCCTACATTGTTGGTGGGAATGCAAGTTGGTACAGCCACTCTGGAAAACAGTGTGGAGGTCCCTTAAAAAGTTAAAAATTGAGCTACCCTATGACCCAGCCATTGCACTACTGGGTATTTACCCCCAAAGATACAGACGTAGTGAAGAGAAGGGCCATATGCACCCCAATGTTCATAGCAGCATTGTCCACAATAGCTAAATCGTGGAAGGAGCCGAGATGCCCTTCAACAGATGACTGGATTAAGAAGTTGTGGTCCATATATACAATGGAATATTACTCAGCTATCAGAAAGAACGAATTCTCAACATTTGCTGCAACGTGGACGGCACTGGAGGAGATAATGCTAAGTGAAATAAGTCAAGCAGAGAAAGACTAATATCATATGATTTCTCTCATCTATGGAGCATAAGAAATACGATGATCGGTAGGGGAAGAAAGGGATAAAGAAAGGGGGGTAATCAGAAGGGGGAATGAAGGATGAGAGACTATGGACTATGAGAAACAAACTGAGGGCCTCAGAGGGGAGGGGGGTGGGGGAATGGGATAGACTGGTGATGGGTAGCAAGGAGGGCACGTATTGCATGGTGCACTGGGTGTTATACGCAACTAATGAATCATCGAACTTTACATCAGAAACCAGGGATGTATTGTATGGTGACTAACATAATATAATAAAAAAACATTTTAAAAAAAAGATATCATCTGAAAAGATAGAACTAAAATTGAATACATAAAAAAATGAGAGAACAATGATGTGGGACCGATGGTAAATGTAAAAGTTGAAGAAGGGGTGGTCTGGTCTCTTTAATCCCTAAGCTCAAATGCAGAGTGACTTTATAAGTAGGCTAAGTAAGCATAAGCCCACAGATCATGGTCTCAGAGGCAAAGGGCATGACCCCCCTTCCAATAGTATGTCCTAAAATTCCCACTTTGGGGCAGTTTTCTATGTGGCTTGTAGGCCCTAACTGAACACGCACTCCTGTGTACAAACCCTCTCCAAACTCAAGACAAAGGACCACAGCAGCACATTGGGGTCAGTATCAAATCAGTCTTGACCCTGACTGCTCATATCCCATGATCCAGAATAGGGATCCTGCCATGAATCTTCGTGGCCCAGAGCCCAGCTGCAGGAACTGTGTGTTGTCCTGACTTCGATTCATTGCCTTGTACTCCAGATCTTCTGGCACTAGAGTCACAGAATTTGTGCACCCTGGATATACCCAAACCTCCAACATGAATCATTCTTCCCATTCTTTTTGGAGTCTAGAAATCCCATACCTAACCTCCCGTGGCTGTGGCTGGATCTCTGCCTCTCCCTAACTCTGCCGCTTGCCTAAACCTCTACTGGTGTGGTCCAGGGCGTTAGGGGGATCTGACTATCTGGCTTATCAAGGACAGGTAAAGTTGATTTATGAGCTCTGGCTTTCTACCCTGTTATTTCTCCTTTCCCATTCCCGGAGCACCCCTCACAACGATGACTTTTTGAGAAGAAAGCATTGTATTTCTATCAAGGAAATGCAGCTCCTGACCTTCCATGGCGAACACCACTTCCCCCATTCTTTACTGTCTATTGCTTGGAGTTTGCTTAATTCTCTTCTCCATTCCCTCGGGTCCGTCCATTTTCTAGAGGCAACCTTCCCTGGTCTTACTAGCAGCACTCTCCCTGAAACCTACCATTACAAACACTTCCTTTGAAAGCTTATAGATTTCTCCAGAGCTCCCTATTAAATGCATATGTCCCTAGAGGAATCAGTTCCATACATTCTATCAGCTAATAGAAAATCTGAATATGTACAGACAGAATCTTCACATTCAACACCTTTAAGACACAGAATATAGTATTATAATAAAGAATATAGTAAAGATTTAGAAATGATTTAATACAGGTATTTGATAAATGAATAATACATATGCCTTACCATATTCTAATCTATGAAAGTCAGGATTCCCAGAAAACCAACTGATGAATTCTATGAATTTTAAGAATCTTTAGTTATAGTTCAGATAGCAATATTAATTAAATTAATGGATTTCCAAATGTCTTTTATATAGGAAGATATAGATTACAGTACTGATATAATAAGATATTCAATTTAAAAAAAAGTAATTGTCCACTGATAACGTCACTCCCCAATCCACATTACTTACTAGTGTAAAGATATTCAAATAGCCTACTGACTACTCGATCCAGTTACTGAGTTAGTTAGATAAGACTAATACCCACCCCAGTAAACTGAGAATAGTTTGTTTTATGTCCTACTGTTTGATATGAGAAAGGAAAAGTTCATTTAAAAATAGGGGTACCTGGGTGGCTTAGTCAGAAGAGCAGGAGACTTTTGATCTCAGCGTCCTAAGTTTGAGTCCCACATTGGGTGTAGAGATTACTAAATAAATAAATAAATAAATATTTAAAAAGGATTACAACTATCTAGCCCAACTACAGTATTACTATTAAATGTTAGGAAAGAATCTATTTTCACAAACGATATTGACACTTGCTTCCAATGAAGGATAAAATTTGTAGGTAGAAAGGGTGTTTAAAGATCAAAGAATCTTAATTTCCTTTGTGGTCTTTTCACGCTCTCAAGCTGGCTGGCAAGCTAATTGTTGCAGGAAACCAGCAGAGGGAGCACCAACCATTGTTTTTTTGTATGTGTGCTCTAAAAACAAAGGGACTGTCTTTTCCTCATACATTTTTAGGCAGGTTATCAAGATTGGCAAAACCCTTGTAAAATATAAATATGAATTGTGACTGCTAAATTTTCTCTCTGTTTTTATTAAATCAGTATTGAAACATTTTCTTTATTAATGTTTTATTTCAGAAAGTAATACATTTTATTCAAAGTGAAACACATAAAAAAATAAAGTTTAAAAAGTGAATAAGCTCCTACCCCCCACCTTCAGATCCTGTTTATAAACAGACTGGTATGTGTCTTTTCATACTCTTCTAATTAAAACAAGTAAAAAGAAAAAAAAATTTATATATATATATATACAAGTAAAAAAAATATATATATATATATATGTTCTTCACTTGCTTGTTTTTGTTTTTCTTTTAAATGGGGTCCTACTAAAAAAAAAAAAAAAAACCTTTATGTAGGTAGCAAAATAGCATGAAACATCCATGAATATGCAGTGGATTCAAGAGGAAATATCAAATAAATACAATGTCAAGCCATATAGAAACCACGTGTGTCCAGAGGGTCAAAGCATACAATACCGAAATGATATCACTGCTTTCCAAATGAAAAAAGTCTAAATATGTCTGAATGAACATGTGGATCTGGAAAAACAAATAAACACAAGCTAGAATGTGCAACGTTCTGCTTAAAATGCCATGAAAATACTACGTGAATTAATTTCTGGTATACAATGTATATTACCAACCTCTTCACAAAACAAAAGGAGAATAAAACAACAGCAATACTTAAAAAAAAAAAAAGTAGAATGTATTAAAATGCATTTTTTTTCAAATTCACAATATTTCACATATTCCAATTGAATTAGGGAACGAAATCCCTTTCCATTCAAAGCGATATTCCATTCAATTGCATAATTTAACTGAAAAAGAAAAAGGATGTAGCCATAGATGTGGCCAGAAGAGGCCCTCCATCCCATCCCATTGAGAGAATCCTGGCTTTCACTATAGGTTCCTATCCTTATCCAACCTCACCTCTTTGCAAAGAGAACCTTCTGAATAAATGGTCCCAGGTCCCAGAGACCCATCTAGCTGCCTGGTAGCTATCTCTGAAGGTTTATCTTTGTAAGCCCAGGAAATTTGCAGAAACTTTCATAGTCCTGGCTGTGACTCCCCATCCAGTTAACTCAAAATGCCTTCCTTGTTTTCCTCTATGTCTCTGAATACCCACGTTGGACACAACCTGCTAGAGGTATCACCTCGGCCAATCCCTAGGCACCCGGATCTCATAGCAGGTTGCTATGAAGGAAGCATTGCAGCGGTGGAGGAAAAGTGACAGAGAGGGATAAAAAGAGAGAGGGGAAGAGAAAGATAAAAAGAGCAAAAGAGGGGTACCCAGGTGGCTCAGTCTGTTTAGTGTCTGCCTTTGGCTCAGGTCGTGGTCTCGGGGTCCTGGGATCGAGCCCCGCGTGGGGCTCCCTGCTCAATGAGGAGTTTGCTTCTCCCTCTCCCTCTGTCCTCACCCCACCTGTATGCTCTCTCCCTTTCTCTCTCTCAAGTAAATACATAAAAATCTTTAAAAAAGAAAGAAAGAAAGAAAGAAAGAAAGAAAGAAAGAAAGAAAGAAAGAAAGAAAGAGCAAAAGAAAAGGCTGAGGGCAAGCTGACAAGGGTAGGAGGGGAAATTCCCAACATGGAGGATTATAGAGAGAATTCCTTCTGGGAGTGGGGAGTCTTTAATCAGATGTGGTTTCCTTTCCATCTCCCCAAAGCAGAAAAAGGTCATTTTATCTGATTTATTTTTTTTCCCCTTTTGCTAAGGGATTTTGGGATATCAAAAAATTTTCAGTAGCCACGCCTTTGTGAGAAAATAAGAGAACACGGCATACTGCTCCTCATTTGATAGATGAGGAGAACTGAGGAATGGAGAGGTCAAAAGCCTGGCTCAAGGTCACAGGAAAGGCAGTTACCAAGTTAGGATAAGACCCTGGGTTCTTGACTCCGGCCCTTTACTTTATCCACAAAGTCAACACAAGCAGTCTAGATTTGTTATCTCGCCCCCTTCTTTCTCAAAGGCTGAGTGACAAAGAGCGCTTAGTGTGATACTGAGTGTAAATGACAGCACAGGAAGTCCATTCTCAGGGCAAGCTGTGAGACTGGCAGCTGAACGGGAGGCTGGAAAGCAAGTCTGTGCAGAGCACTTTCAGTCTACACTCGCTATCTCGCCCCTACTGTGGCCAGAGTCCGCTGGGGCCCAGGGAGGAATTGTGAGGCTGCAGGGGACACCAGCAGGTTCAAAGTCCACTTAACTCATCAACGCCTGAGCATCTCTTAGCAAAATGAAAGGCTGTGACTTAACAAGGAGGAAATCTACAGAGCCAGATATTTCGTATCATTTTAAATGTTATTTGTATCATAATTCACGTATGAATTATGGATCATGCTATATAATCATTTCTACGATTGTGTATCTAATTATCGTGCAGATATTCGAGGAACATTGTTCTCTGACATGGTACTAGCCTGAGAATCCAACTCTTGGAAACATGTTAATACAGTTCTCAAGGAAGTCTATCCAGTCACGTATCACATGTGTGAAGCTTAAAATGCTGAAAGGAAAGAAATGTTACATCAAAACAGGTTCAGTATGAATATCAGCCATATATGGAAGAAACATTTATACGGAGGCCACACCCACTGCTGCACTCACAGTTGTTGCAAAACGCTGAGACATGGTGTGAAGTGTGTTGGTCTAGCTTGTAGCACAAAGACGGACTTATTTGCACTGTTACAGCACTGTCACTTACTCGTAATACAAAGGAAAAGAAGTAGATGAAGAAAAGAATAGAAACAGAAAAGAAGCCTATAGTGACTTAATTACACTGTAAATTGAATTTCATCATTATTTTCCTGTAAACATACCTTTTATTACAAGTGGTTTTATGACAAATGAATAATCTCTTTAACAAAATGCAGGAGAAAATAAACTTATCATACTTAAAGGACAGCATCTCAAAATATAATTTATAATTTCTTATCTAACGCTACATTGTGGCCGAGAATTATTTTTTACATTTTTAAGTAGCAGTCAAAATATTGTATGAAAGGGATGTTTTACATAATTTTTCTATCTAATCTTGACTGTTTAATTATATTTAAGTTAATTGACAGAGATGTAGTGCATTACGATCTGACAGATCCTCAAATACATTTCTTTCTTAATTCTAAATGTCTGCAAGTTGTGAAAAGCTAATCTCTGACATGCACACTCTGACTGATCATAAAATGTTCCCATATAGAATGGATCTGTTCTATAAAATAAAGACACATAGTCATCTATAAAATTAAGATATGTAGTAATCATCACAGATGGGAATTGTTTTACATTACCTATTTATACTCAAATTTCTAATTATTCTTAAGGTCAATCAGAAGTTGGCAGATTTTTCCAGAATCTAGAGGGCAAACATGGTCAACGAGGGAGACACACACAGAAACACAAAGAGTCAGGAAAAGTCCAAAATGTACTTTCTTAAAATACCAGACTACTTCAGTTACGACATATGTACTAGCTTGGGGTTTCTAAATCAACAGACTGAAGAAAAACTGCCTCGTCATCAGAACTCCAAAATATATGGATCTCACGAGAAACAAATATGAGAAGCTATTGCTCGAAACCCAAACTCTCTCTGTGAAAGAAAACAAATTTTAGCTGTCCACGTTGAGCGACTTGACCAATGCATCAGAAATTACACCGAAACTCTTGTGACAGGACAGTAAATGTGTATGCCTTTCAAAAGTGAGGAGAGAACAGATAAGGGACAATCAGGGAAGCAAATAGAATGCAAAATTGAAAAGCCTAAATAAAAAAGACCGATGAAAGCATAACATTAAAAAGAGAAGTGTTTAGCTGTTAAATCATCCAAATTGCTTTGCCAGATTTTGACATGCTTGATTTCCTGCAGGAGAAAAAAAAAAAAAAAAAGCTCTTTTTTTGTGTGTCTTTGAAAAAAAAAAGTGAGGAAAAATAACCAGCTGTTCCTTGTATAGTTCAGGAAACAAGTTTGATTTATTACTTTAAGGTTATTTTTGAATGAGCTGCTTGTGGCGGCCAGAGTGCAAGAAAAGTCACTGAGGCCTGTCCACTTGAAGGGCTCAAACTGTTTCCTGAACAGTCCTTCTTCACTCTGCACCTCCGACAGCTATTATTGACAACGTGTGACTGGGGCCTTCCAGGATTTTAAAACAGCAGGGGTCCCGGCCAAACAATCAGCCTGTCAATTACCTTTTCCCCTGTTGTGAAAAAGGGACCCAAGACAATGCAACTTCTCAGCAGGGAGGTGTGCAGCTCCGAGTCTGTAACCCACTTTGGCACCGAGCGGCATTCAAAACCCAGTAAATGGTTGGTGCCTTCACTTTTGTCTGTGTGTGTCAGCTCAAAACCAGAACGATTGCAAGGTAGATGTCTCCATGGAAGGATTTTTACGTTCTTGTGAGGGCAAAACTGACTCTGTATGTTGTTGTCTCTGCGTCTTGCGGACATTTTTTCTTAAGATCCAAACAGACACAAAGAGGACCCCGCTCCCAGCCCCCTTCTGCAGGCTGGTCCTCCGGGAACGCCCAACTCTCTCTACCTATATTGTGGCTTAAAAAACTTCCTGTGGGCATTGATGACTTGCTGTGAGGACTGTCCATCATCCCGCCCCTTTGTCTGGCAGTCACTTCCATTCGAATTTGACTGACTGAGGAAGCCTGAGTTATTTGTAAAGAACAACAAGGCTTTTCATTCATAATTTTAGTAGGGGGACAGGGTGCTAATGACTGAGCTTGAATAACTAGGGAATGCGGTATTCAAGGCAGGAAGAAGCCCAACTGGCTGCCAAATGAGGGAAGGAGAGGATGTAGGTGAAAAGTGCCTGGGTAAAAAGCCAAACAATGGCATGAGGATCGCACGTATATACAAATAGAAATCAAGTTTTTAAAAGGTGAGACAATCGAAAAGGTGGAAGCAGGAAGGAGGACAGGGAAAATCTAACAGGATTTCATTAGCTTTGGGGTCAAGTTACATGGCAGAGTTTACAGAATCCGAAACCCATAAAGTGTCTACGGAGGAAGTGATCTTTTCTTCCACTGCTGGTCCTCCTACAAAAACAAAAAGTTAAAAAAAAAAAAAAAAGTAAAACTGGTTTTCACTCTCTTTTGGTACCTTTCATATGTTCAGACAAAGAGAGTTTGTTTTCCAAGGGTATTCAGCCTGGCAATCAAGTCTGGGCTCCAAAGAGCTTACTTTCGGGGGGTTCTACTCATTTTTATGTACAAGCAGCATAAACACAATATGTAATAATTTTACATACCTGCTGCTTCCCATGAGGAGAAATTGTAAAAATGTAAATTTCTAGTTGAATTTAACTGTATAACTATTATGAGATTTATTTTTCTTACTACAATAATAAAATTGTGGTTTGGTTTTTTTATTAAGAAATTAAAAGAATCACACTGACATTTTTATATGCATGATTTTATACATAGATTCATGGGAAATAATCCAAAATAACAATGTTGCACATTTTAAATCTATTACGAAGTAGCAGAATGATGCAAGCTGCTTTTTACAAAACCAGTTTAATTTCCTAAGTGAAGAATGTTTCAGTCATTATTAGAAAATGTTTACTATGTCTCTTTTGTTAAAGCAAGTCAAATAAAGGTAAAATTGAACAATAACAAATGCTGATTTATGTGAAAATCAGCACAAATAGATTTTCAGGCAGGGAGACTCTTTAGGTCTATCTAGCTCTACTGGTCTCTTAAGAGTAGTGGTCTTGAGGAATACTAAGGCCGGAAGACAAAGTTCAGACTCTGGGCTGGGTGCTGAACTTATCCTAAGTTCGTAGGTCACAAACTGACCCAACAAATATTCTTTAAAACTGAGGAACTAACTACAACCACCATGAGGTTATAGTCCATTATCTCATTTCATTCTGACACCCATCCTATTCTGATCAATAAGGAAACTGAGGCGCACAGACATTCCAGTACTTTGCAATACTTTCCAACTATTTCCACTTGAGTGCCCAACAAAGGCAAAGGACTTTAAACATGCCCCTGGAGTGTTCCAAAACTAACCTCAAGTAGGGCTCAAGTGGGATTTCATCATCATCGTCACCCTCACCATCATCACCATCGTCATCGTCATTATTAGCTGCTTGTGTCTTAAGAATCTAAGTGAACTGAAATAGATGCACCGTGTTTATCTTGTGGCTTCCTCTGCCCCCTGGCATACCCTGCAAATCCTTAGTGGTTTTTCCCCCAACTTTATTGAGGTATAATTGAAAAAGTTGTAATATATTTAAAGTATACAACGTGATGATTTGATGTATGTATACATTGTGAAATGATTCCCACAACAAAGTTAATTAACATGTCCATCACCTCACGTGGCTTCTGGTTTTTTTTTTTCTTTTTCTTTTCTTTTCTTTTCTTTTCTTTTCTTTTCTTTTCTTTTCTTTTCTTTTCTTTCTTTCTTTCTTTCTTTCTTTCTTTCTTTCTTTTTGGTGAAAACACTGAAGATTTACTCTCTAAGCAAATTTCAAGTACACCATACACTTTTATTAACTATAGTCATCATGCTGTATATTAGATCCTGAGAACTTATTCACCCTATAACTAAAAGTTTGTACCCTTTGACCAATCTCTTCCCATTTTCTCCATCCCCTAGCCTCTGGCAACCACCATTCTACTCTCTGTTTCTATGAGTTCAAATCCTTAGGTTTTTGAGAACAGGTTTAAATAATTTCCTTCAAAACCCAGAATTAATGATTAATTAAGAGTTCAATTGCATTCTAATGATTCTAGATTCAAAACCAGGCAAAGACCACCGTGGTCTTTGATTTAGCACCCCTGGGACCCAAAAGTCAGACCGTAGGACCATGAATGACAGATGCCATGATTACCCAGGACCACGTCCAGGCCAAACCATGAAGTTTGTATATTTTGTTTTTCACTCCAGACTTCCTTGTCAACTGTGTTGGCCCCCTCATGTGGATATAAATGTTAATAACTAGATCTCTGGGGTACAAAAAAGAAAAGAAAAGAAAGCCTTGATTTTAGCATTTGGTGATTTCTGTGTTGTAAATATACCCACCTTGGCTGATTTTCAAACCTAATGTCACTAAGTGTAGAGATGAGAAGAGATATCCATGATCAGCTCTTGCAAGCAGGTATGAACCTGTTCTAGCATCTTCATCTATCTATACTTTGATGTCCATTCCATTTTCTGTTCTTGTTCTCAGTGAGCTATGGATCTCCATTATGGTTTCATTATAATAATACAATGACTTTCATTTATTGAAGCATTATTATAAGTCAGACTTCTTCTAACACTCTACATGCATTATTCATTTAATCCTCAAAATGATGCTTGGACATAGGAATATTTTTATCCCCACTTTTTATTACCACTATGGGGAAGGAAACTAAGGCAGTAGAAGATTGGAAAATTTATAAAAGTCCCCTCTCCGAAATCAACCTGAATCAGGTTCTATGTAAAAGATCTTATCATCTGATTTTTTTTTTTTTAATCTCCCAGTAAAATTTTAATATGCAGCCAGGGCTGAGAACCACTGATTTTGAAAACAAAACAAGGACCCTTACTACTTGAAAATATATATATAACAACTTTCCAATTGAGTGTGGCTAACTATATGTTAGGTCTTGGATAAAGCTTACTTCACACTTCTATAAAGGATTTTTTAAAGTAAATATTCATCAGCTATTAACCATAAGTGGGATTTGATGGAGAGTGGTCATCAAAATATACTAGAGATTTTGGGTAAAATCTCCACTCTATTACTGAAGTACACTCAATCCTTCCCAATCCCAGCTGATCTGATTTATGACACTTGCTGAGCTGTAATGCTGTGACCACCACACGGAAGATGCCTTTTGCCCCCTAAGTACCATGGGTTCAGGATATTTGGTATTATCTTAAATTTCAGAAGTATCATGATCCACTAATAACCGGAACAGTGGTCAAGAAGGTAAAGCATATAAACAACTTATTTTAAAATTCTATCAAGTTCTTGAGAAAAGCATGCTAAATACATGAAGACGATCATTTTTTGCCAAAAACCTGGTCCTGCCTGAGTTTGAAATGCCCCTATGATGTCTTGAATATACTTATAGGATTCTTTAGTGCATTAAAATATTTCACCTTCTACCTAGAACTGTCTTAGCTGAACTCCAGTATAAAGTTACAGTACTACAAACACAAGGGCCTTTCCCACCCACACTCTCAGTATATATTCAGAGAAATGCTGTTTCTTTTTTTTTTTTTAAGATTTTATTTATTCATTTGAAAGAGAGAGAAAGAGAGAGAGCATGAGCTGGGGGAGGGGCAGAGAGAGAAGCAGACTCCCTGCTGAGCAGGGAGCCCAATATGGGGCAAATATTCCAGGACCCTGAGATCGTGACCTGAGCTGCAGTCAGACACTTAACCCACTGAGCCACCCAGGTACCCTGAGAAATGTTACTTCTTAATAAAACACATAAAATGTGTACTGCCCAAAACAAGAAAACAGCATACCTGGAACCTGGGGCCCAAAGAGACGGACTAGCCCACGGCCTTGCTCAGAGACTGCCTCCTTCATGAGCCTTGCTAGGATTACCTCCACTGGGTCAATACACCTGCAAGCATCAAGAGTACCCAGCTGAAAACTGGCTTAGCAGATTCCCTCGAATGGCTTTCTGGTATCTTCATGGCTACCTGCCTCATCTCCTCATTTAAATCATCAGCTTCTTGCTGTCGAAACCAGCTGGTTCATATCTCAGACCCATTGAGCAAAGTGATGGAGCCAGCAGGTCCCAGGCCTGGGCCATGAAGACAGAAATTCGGCTCCCAGAAGGCCACACTATGTTAATATTAAATAAGAGTACCTGATATGTACTTGCTGATATTCAGTAAGAGAGAGTACTTGATATCTACTTGAGTTCCCAGAATGCTGTAGACTAGGACTTGTTATATAGTGCAAGACTCTAAACCTAAGAACTATGTTGGATTGTTATCATTTTGAGTCCTGTGCAAATTCACCTTTACAATCACAATAATCTAAAGAATTTAGGACAGTGAAATATCATAGCATCCTAGAGTACGACACATACCACTGCCCACAGCAGTTAATGTAAGTGAACATACATCTTCCTCCAAGTAAGAGATGGAGCTTCAGTACCATTTCAGACACAAGGCTGCATCCCCCAAATTTACAGTTACAAGAGCCCAAACGTTGAAGCCAATCTCAAATAAGAAGGAACTCACATTTCTCAAGCCTGCAGATTTCTTGAACAGGGAATTCAATGAGTACACATTCCAGTCAGAAACAACCACACCAGCTAAATAGGTCCCTTCTTCCCTAAAGTGCTTTACCTACTTTCAGGAGGTCATACTTGAAAACAAGAAATCAATGTAAGGTTAAGGCTTCTATAGAGGTATGATTAATAGCTGAATATAGCTAAATACAGTCATTAAAACTTGTCCTAAACCCAGATTCTTATTTCCACATAAGTGCAAACAATAAGATACATAAAATAAAGCAAATTGTGCTTATTGATTTTAAAACTTTTTGAAAATATGGAGGCAAAACAGCTAATTTTATCAAATAAACTACCAAACTCAAGTTAACTGAAATGATCATGGTGACTTATTAAGAGGGCCCCAAATGTTAAGCTTTCTAGATACTTCATATCATCCAGTCCTCCCAGCAACCCCTTTACAGATGGGAATGAAAGTTAATTATCCCCTTCATTCTTCATTCATTCACTCATTACATTTAAAAATAATGTTTAAGTTCCTTAATTGCAACAGGCCCTTTAGTGCTGTGGGTAAAACAGTAAGCAAAATCTACTTGGATTCCAGATCTCATGGAGCTTAGAATACAGTGAAGGGGAAAGTTATTAATCAATCATCTAATCACATGTATGTTTGTAACAGAGAAGGTCAGGAAAAGAAAAGGGAGATTTGACTTACTCAGAGAGGTCAGAAAAGCTTCCCTGGAAACAAGACAACTGGTATATATGGAAGAGTAGTAGGAATTAATATGGGAAAGGCCAGAAAAGTGAATGGGGGGGGGATAGCATATACAAAGGCCCTGTGGCAGGAGAGATGTACTTTGGAGCAATTAAAAGGTAGTACTTACAGCTATGAGGCAGACAGCAGATGAATGTGGTATACTAGGAGGCTGAGATGGGAATGGGGCTGGACAGTAGGACCTTGAAGTTGGGTTAAGGACTTGGATCTTTATCCTAGGAGTAATGAGAAGCCAGGGTGGAATTTAAGCATTAGGGGATAGTGATCAGTGTTGCCCAAAATGGCCTAGACCAAATCCAATGAACTCCCAAAGCCTCCAGAATCTACAAGGATATTTGAGATTTCAACCTGCAGTATCATTTTCTTTTAGGAATTACAGTTTAAAAAAAAAGATTCATAATTTTGAAGATTTAATTTCTAATTTTCAAATACGTGATTTTAGTATCTCTTAGGGTATAATGCAAGTATGTCTTTACCTGATGGCAAACCAGGTGAGAAGAATATTTCTTAAAATGGCAAGGAGATTTTCACATAGAACATGAAAGTCAAATTGTTCAATAATTGGTGGCTCTCTTGCAACTGTGTTTAAAATGTGTTCTCAAAACAAATAAACAAATCAAAAAATGGGCAGAAGAAATGAACAGACACTTTTCCAATGAAGACATACAAATGGCTAACAGACACATGAAAAAATGTTCAAAATCATTAGCCATCAGGGAAATTCAAATCAAAACCACACTGAGATACCACCTTACGCCAGTTAGAATGGCAAAAATAGACAAGGCAAGAAACAACAATTGTTGGAGAGGATGTGGAGAAAGGGGATCCCTCCTACATTGTTGGTGGGAATGCAAGTTGGTACAGCCACTCTGGAAAACAGTGTGGAGGTCCCTTAAAAAGTTAAAAATTGAGCTACCCTATGACCCAGCCATTGCACTACTGGGTATTTACCCCCAAAGATACAGACGTAGTGAAGAGAAGGGCCATATGCACCCCAATGTTCATAGCAGCATTGTCCACAATAGCTAAATCGTGGAAGGAGCCGAGATGCCCTTCAACAGATGACTGGATTAAGAAGTTGTGGTCCATATATACAATGGAATATTACTCAGCTATCAGAAAGAATGAATTCTCAACATTTGCTGCAACGTGGACGGCACTGGAGGAGATAATGCTAAGTGAAATAAGTCAAGCAGAGAAAGACAAATATCATATGATTTCTCTCATCTATGGAACATAAGAAATACGATGATCGGTAGGGGAAGAAAGGGATAAAGAAGGGGGGGTAGTCAGAAGGGGGAATGAAACATGAGAGACTATGGACTATGAGAAACAAACTGAGGGCCTCAGAGGGGAGGGGGGTGGGGGAATGGGATAGGCTGGTGATGGGTGGTAAGGAGGGCACGTATTGCATGGTGCATGTTATATGCAACTAATGAATCATCAAACTTTATATCGGAAACCGGGGATGTACTGTATGGTGACAAAGATAATATAATAAAAAATCATTTAAAAAAAAATGTGCTCTCGAAAGTTAGCAAAGTGCTAACTTCTTTTTTTTGAAGTTTACGAATTTATTTATTTTTAAATAATCTCCACACCCAACATGAGGCTCAAACTCACAACCCCGAGATCAAGAGTCATATGCCTTGACGACTGAGCCAGCCCAGCGCCTCAGTGCTAACTTCTTTTTTTTCTTTTTTCTTTTTTTTAAGATTTTATTTATTTATTTGTCTCAGAGAGAGAGAGCACAAGCAGGTGAGGGCTGGCAGAGGGAGAAGCAGGCTTCCCGCTGAGCAAGAAGCCAAGGGAACTGGATCCCAGGACTCTGGGATCATGACCTGAGCCAAAGGCATACGCTTAACTGACTGAGCCACCCAGGCATCCCCTAGTGCTAACTTCTTAACTTGAAATTACAGATTAATACTTAATTTTAATTATTAATATAATCATACTTTTGCCAAATGCACTTTTCAAAGTAAAAAATTCATGAGGTTACTTTCACCTATACTTTCTAGCTACCCATCATCAGCCTGTTTATTAATCGCTTTATTAAATAGTTTAAGAATAGGTGTTTCCTACAACCTTCCTTCCTATTATGTAATACTTTCATAAAGACTTATTCTTTAACTATAATATTTACTATCTCGGTGATTAAAAGTCATGGCCTTAACAAACTTGTTTCAGTCACTTCCTGATAATTAGTCAAAACACAATAATAATTTTCAGGCTAATGCAATGACTCTTAAATTCTGTCATTAAAAAAAATTCAAAAACTCTTAATTTGCTGTTACAAAATTAAGACAAAAAAGTATTTACTTATTTTAGTTACATTCATTAATTTCATTCATTCATTGAAAAGCGCTATAGAACGTCTAAGGTTTACAAAAATCAGAGTGTGTGTTTTCTTTTTTTAAGATTGAGAAGGTCAAGAATCTTTCTATTTCGGGGGTGCCCGGGTGGCACAACGGTTAAGCGTCTGCCTTCAGCTCAGGGCGTGATCCCGGCGTTATGGGATCGAGTCCCACATCAGGCTCCTCCGCTATGAGCCTGCTTCTTCCTCTCCCACTCCCCCTGCTTGTGTTCCCTCTCTCGCTGGCTGTCTCTATCTCTGTCGAATAAACAAATAAAATCTTTAAAAAAAAAAAAAAGAATCTTTCTATTTCGGTTTCAGGCCCATAACAAAGAAAGAAGTACATGGAAGTTCCAATATATACTCCCCGGATCCTTGGCACAGTCTATCCTTTTGAAGAATCACACTCAACACAGAGTGTGTATAGAAAAGCAGTTTTATATAACGCCACAATATTTTCAAATGATTCACAATTCCCTGTAACTTTAAAACATTTCCTGTCCAAAGAAACAAACAAATTAAATTTGCATGCACTCTTATTCCATTTACCGAATTAAACATTTTTAGATTTGACTTGTTAACTGAAATTAAGTCAGGGCTTGCTAGCATCCTCCATATTGTGGCATCTGGACCATCAGAATGACTTTAGTGGAATCTGTTTGACTACATCTTCCTTAAAAAACAAGTTGAACTTCCTGTGCTCTTTGGATCAAGTGCCCACATAACGAAAAGTATAAAACCCAAACCTCCTATTTATTCAGAGTTTAAAATCTTCCTACTGGTATTAGGCTTGGACAGTAATATCCAAACACTCATTTTAATTTATGATTTTCACTTATAAGCTTATAACCCAAGCTTTAGCATTGGGTTAAAAACATTCCTGAACAATGTGGATCAAATGTTAAAAACAAACAGAAAAACAAATAAACCTCAGGCTATTCAAGTAAAGGCAAAGCAACAATGCAGTGTTTTCACTGATTAGAATTTCTTTGCACACACCAGTCCTACAAAGGAAAAACCTTAATCTTGAGTTCAAGGGACAAATATATTAGCAATATTGATGAAGGATAATTGGAAGGCAGGCAGGCAGGGACAAGACCCCCCCCCCCCCCGAACAGGAAACCACCCTGAAAAGGATTTTACACAGTCCTGGAAGGAGCCCTCCACCCTTTCCCACAAGATAGATAGGTGACAAAAATCTGATTGGATGACAGGTGCAGGGAGGGTTAATCAGATTGAAACAGCCTGCCCACAAGCCCATAAAAACCCCTAGATTTAGGGACGCCTGGGTAGCTCAGTTGGTTAAGCCTCTGCCTTTGGCTCAGGTCATGATGCCGGGGTCCTAGGATCGAGCTCCACATTGGGCTCCCTACTCAGCGGGGAGCCTGCTTCTCCCTCTCCCAATTGCCCCCTGTTTGTGCTCCTGTCAAATAAATAAATCTTTAAAAAAAGAAAAAAGAAAAAACCCTAGACTTAGAAACTCCTGTGGCAACCCCTCCATCCTTGGGAACTTTGTACTATCACTTTGCTATCACTTAATAAACCTAGCTTGGCTGCCCACCTTTCCTGACCACCACTGTCTGGTCTACCTCTTCATTCTTCAAAGCAGTGTGACCAAGAACCACGGACACCGACAGAAAAAACCTGCCACAATATAATGAGAAAAAATCATGTTGGCAGCAAAGAAGTTCTGTTTTGCCTTGTTAGAGAACTTCGGTCCACATCTGACTTTACATAAATTGTATTAGTAACGTGCATGGATCTAACAGGAAGATCAATTATCCAGTACAAGCCACCAGGTGGATTCAGGTTGAAAATAAGATCTCTGAAAAAGACAAGACTCACAGGAGCCTCCAGTTCAAAGTCAAATCATCAAGACCACTCCTCTTACCCTGGGATAACTCTGGATCTTTCTCCATCATCAAAGAAGGTTAGATGCAGAGATAAGCTGTTTCCAGTTCTTCAGGCATTTTAGTTAAGAACTCTAGCAGTCTATTTTGAATTCCTTTGCAACTTTTAGTGTAGCTACTCCCAACCCCTCCTAGAGGCAGTATCAATAGAATTTGGAAAATCAAAGCAATTCAAAAATTCAGTGACCACAACCATGGCCACCAAATCAAAAGGTCCATTATTGCAAAGCCCTTTAATTTAGGAAGGTCCCCCCTAGAAGAGACCATGCATAAATTAAGTTTTCTATTGCATTTGGGATGTGAGGAGAAATGATGGTTGAAAGACCTCAATTGTTAGTTACTCTTGGAAGCAGTATACACTATTGTGTTCTGGGCCAGTTTTAAGTGTGAATACATAAATAAATTGCCTTGGTTGTAAAATTAACAAAACAACCAAGCAATCAATAACTATTAAGTCTTCTTTGTCTCAAAAACACATCATATCACTGCAAGATTTCTCTTTGGTTATCAAAACTGGGTCTGAACCAGTAAGGCCAAGTGGTTTGGTCAATCTCACAAAGAAAGTGGAACTAGAATTGTTTAAAGCTATGCTCTCCCATGATGACGGCATGACTCAGAAGCTTAGATGAGGAAAAGCAAACTTGGAATTCTGACTTAACTCAGCCAACATACCTACTGGTAAAGAAGCATGTCTACACTGTCTCTATTGATGCCTTCTACCAAAAATTAGAGGAGGCAAACTTCACAAAGGCTTATACACGGCCCCATTAAAAAAAAGAAATTGAGGATAATTATGTTTATAAAATGAAGTAAATCCAAATAAATGAGTGCAGAAGATAAAATGAGTGCAGGGATGAGATCCTAAATGTATGACACACAGTCCTGTTCAACAGCTGGGACTCCGAAAGCATGTTACTTGGCGCAACCTGAGAACCTAGGAGTGAGTATGGGTACAGCACGAGTTTCCATGGAGGTGGTATTTTTCAACATTGGGCAAATGGCAATGCCTGCTCACACATCAGGGCTGCCTCCCTAGAACTTAGCACAACACCTTTGAAAATGGGGCTTCACTGTGAAGTTTTACATAACGTTTTTTTCATAATTCTGAAGTAGCTTCCAGAATGAATCCCAGTTACAATTTTGGAATGCAATATGACTATTAATTTGGGTACACATTGCAAGAGCTGCACCAAACACTTCATTAAGTGTGTATACGCACATGCAGACACACAAACATCATTCCTCTCTGGGATTATAATTCACTAAGTAAATTTTGGAGCATAATATATTGTTGTACACATTACATCTGAAAAAAATAATAATTTCACTAAATAAAATAAATAATAAAGAGGAAGAGTGCAACAGGTTCTTGTTCTTACCTTGTGCTTAAGTTATAGGTTAAGTGTTTTTCCAGGCTGTGGGGGAAGGAAGGGAGAGCTAGGTTACATGGGATTCTTTCTAGCTCATGAAAGATAAATAGAAATTCCTAGGTTCCACCCTACTGACTCGATAAAATATAAGGTGCTCTGACTAGCCAGAAGCTCCTAATTTAATTCCAGTTTATGCTTTGATCCAAAACAGCATGTCTTTGCAACATTCCTGCAGCGCTGGGAGAGTAGCATGGGCACAAGTGTCTCCTAAGGAACAGTCATTGGGCGCAGGGGTTTGAGAACACGAAGAGAAGGCGTGTTTTCCACCTGCTCCGCTAGAGACCTGTTGCCCTCAAAGGGGCAGCGAGTTCCCCACCAGCCTTGCGCAACTTGGTTTTGGCCCCCAACTCCTTCCTATTGGTAAAAGCTAGAGTTCTTTCAAACCTGGGTACCTCATCTCGTATTCCACACGGAAGGTATCCCAGGAGATGGTACGAAAAGCTATCTGTTTCTTATTCATTTTGAAGCAGCCGACCTAATACACGATTTAGACCGCAACCTCCCTCCCCTGCCCCCGTCCAGTACTAGGTAAGAAGATTGCACTGGCCCCAGCCCCAGCCGCAGCACCAGCCCCAGTCCCAGCCCGGCGCCGAACAGGCGCCCCCTGGTGGCCAGATGACCCATAAGCGCAGCAGCGCCTACGTTCACCCCGAGGCTTAAAAGACTTGGGCTTTGGGCGAGCTGCCCGGGCCGTGGAGGCCCGGTCGTCCCATGCCCTCAGCCCTGGGGACACGGCGGAGCGGGCCGACGCAGCCTCGTCCACCCGCACCGAGGGGTGGGGGGTGGGGGGTGGGGGACGTAGGCCAGCACCCGGAAATAACGCATGCCACTTCCCCTGCCATCTCTTGTTCCAAACCCAGGGCGAGTGGGGAGAGCCCTAGAGAAACATGGAGAAGGCAGGACGAGAGCGCAGCGCGGCGGGGAGCGCGCCCGGGACATTCTAGAGCTAGAGCTCGAGGGAAGGCAGCGACTGCCAGGGCAGCTGCAAACGGATGTGAGCTGGAGCTGGACCCGGGGAATCAAGCACTATTTCGAGAACTCTAACCCCGCACGAGGGCAGGTGCTATTCGGGAGATTTGACCGTACTTCCCTGTAAAGTAAAAACATTCTGTAAATTATTAGAATCCAATATCAGGAGTGGGGGGGGGTAATTTCCCACCGTTGCTCCCACGTGCAAGCACGTTTCTTAGTAAATGAACGGCAGTCAGAGCAGTGCATATCTATGCATTTTCTATCTTTATATTTCTACTTTTTTAAGTGGGAAAATGCAGACCGCTTTCAAAGCGTACAATAGGAGCTTTTTCGGAAATGTTCTAGGTGACAAGGGGGAGTCAGAAATGAAGGATGACTTCTGGTTAAGTGAAGGAAATCTGCAGTGAAACAGTGAGCCCCCTACCATTTCAGAAGCCGTCATGTCGACCTTGAGTTATCGTGTATGTGTTATTAACTAATTTTAAAAAGGCATAGACTGTAGAATTTCCTTCAGCTATTGAGTCAAACAAAATAGATCCTCAAAAAACCTCCATCTATAGCTAACTCTCCTTTAAAAAAAAAATCTAATATTAAACTAAAAACTACAGAGCGACACAATCAAACGCAAATCTCGGTCAGAGCATAAAGTACTTGAAACCCGAATCTGCATTCCGTTCCTCTCGTACACGGCTCTGAGGTGGGGGAGGCGGTTTGTGCTGGTGCCTGGTGTATAATCGGGTTAATCCAGTAGACAAAGAATAAACCAATAGCCCTCCCACCTCACTTCCCGCTCCCCTTCCCCTCCCCCCTCTCCTCTCCCCGTCGCCCCCTCGAGGGGGAACAGAAAAGGGGAGAGGTGGGCTTGAAATGGATTCCGAATAAACTCTTAAAACCTACAACTTGTTTTAATGCTAACACTGCGTGGCCCGGATTAGTTTTCAATGTTCATTCCCTTTTCCCAATGGCAAGGAGAAAGTTCCATAAGTCAGTCCGAGCCTAAGGCTCGTCCTCATGGCCTCTGGGGAAACCTTAAGGTCAGTGTTTCCTTGAAACTAGATAAACTGACCCCGCCGTGCCCAGCCCGGCCCCGCGGGCGCCCCGCGTGACGGCGCCCGGGCGGCAGGACCGGCCCCGGGACGCGCGGGGCGGCGCGGTTGCCCTTTTGAATGCCTCCTGCGGCTCGGAGCGCTGGCGGGCGCTGAAGTGTGAGTGAATGTAGCCCCGCGGAGCCAATGAGCTGGGACCGGATGCGATATATCCTCTGGGACAACAACTGCTCTGTTCCGCCTCGGATCCACATGACGCCATTTACTGCTGCCGCGGCCGCCGCAGAGCTCCCTGCCTCCGGAAAGGCGAGGGCGCAGGCCAACGGCGAGCCCCCCCGGCCGGGCCCCAGACCCTCCTCCTCCTCCTCCTCCACCTCCTCCTCCGCACCCACCACCCCCGCCTCGGCCTCGCCGCCGCGCCTCCACAACGCCCAGTCTGCACCGCTGAGAGCCGCGCGGCGCAGCGCGAGCGGAGGAGAGGGGCCGGCGGAGCGCGCAGCGCCCAGGCCCCCGCGCCCGCCCGGCCCGGCCCGTGCCCCCGCGCCGCCTCCGCTGCGACGCGGCCGGGGCCGCACGACTTGGCCATCTGGCTTTAGATTTTCTCTAAGGCGGTTTTCTTTTTCTCCTTCGCTCGTCTACCAGGAAAAGAGACTAACCGTTGGCGCTTCGGCCTCCAGTTCATTGAGAAAAAGGAAATACTCCGCGTGCGTTTCTAGAAGGGGGGTCGCCCCCAGCCCCGAACCCCGGAGTGTTCATCGGCTGGGGACTTGGCTCCGGATTTTCCTCTCCTTTTTTCCTCCCGCCGATTGCTCGGAACTTGGACTGAAGCAGAGTTTGGAAAGAAGGGGCGAAAAGTTTGCATCGGGACTGGATTTTATTTGCACATCGCTGGAAGACGAGAATCCAACGGAGAGGGGTTGGTGCAAAGCCGCGATCACGGTGAGGCACGTTTGGCTCTTCCCCTCCTGGCGTCTTGGCCGGCGCGTTGTGGGCAACATGGAGTAGGTGCAGCAGGACCAGGAGTGGGGTCTGTCTCTCCTCAGGCCTCCCTTTCTCTAACCCCGCAGGTTCCCCGTGGGGATCCAGGGAGCTGCCTGTGGAGCTGCCTTGCCCCGGGCTCGGCCTGCCTCGGCGGGGGCTGCAGTGCGCGCCTGGTACGGTGTCCCCAGCCCCGGGACCCCACGCGCCCCCGCTCTGGGGGGTTGGGGTGGCGGACTCCTTGTCGCGGGTCGGCTGCTGGCCCTGCATTGGCGGCGAATTCGGCGCTGAGAGCGGGAGAGGGAGGGGGAACACTTTGTATTTTCCAGGTCCCCGTTGTAGGCGCCCGCATTTCTAACCTGTTCTTCTCCGGGAAGGCAAGTCCTGGGTGAGACTGTCCCGAGGCAGGGGCGCCAGCGGGACCGAGGGCGCGCGGGTCGCTCGCCTCATGGGGGCAGCGAGACCCCGCGGGTGAAAAATGGGCAGGGTGCCGGGTACAGAGGCGAGCCGGTGCGGGTGGAAGCGTCGCCCTACCGGGCGCCGCGTCTGCGGTTCGGAAGTGCAGCTCTCTCTTTTTTCCGTTCTCTGTGGTCGGCCTGGGTCACGCTTTTTTTATTTTTGGAAGCTTGGGCTGACCTAGCACAGGAAGAAAGTCATCAAGCGGTCGCGATCGTTTTCCATTACCTGAAAATAGGTGGCAAGAGGGTGGTTTTTTTTTAATTTCCTTTGATTCGCTGATCTACTTTTTTGTTGCTGCTCCTGCCTTGAATTCGGAAATTGTGTGTTTTTACAAAGCGGTTTCTGTGTTTGCCCCACCCTTGTGCTGAAGTCCTTTCCCCTTAATCCTTAGTCTGATCACACACTGTTCTTAATGGGGGTTTCTAAGCACTTTCGGGGTGGGGAATGGGGAAGCATGGGGGGTGGGCGGCGGGAACTGCGAAGGAGGCTAGGAATGGACAGCAATTATTTTTGTTTGAAAAAAAAAAATTCCCCCCCAACCCCCAAAGATGCTACTTTCCACTGCAAGCAAATCTTCGCGGAAAGTTTCCAGCCCAGGGATCTGCGTCCTGCACGCCTGGCTTGTGCAGTGGGGCCCTGGGAATTGCCCTTCCTTTAAAAAGCAATTTTCCTTTCGCTTTTTCTCTCCACCCAAAAGGAGATGGGGTGTGCAGGTTGCAGGCAATGACCCTTCGGTCAGTGCATGGTGGAGTCGCCCAGTGTGCGTGGGTTAGACCTCTGTCCGGGCGGTGTGTCTAAGGCATGGCTTTCGGCGTCAGAGCTTGAATCCTGTGCCCGACATCTGAGGGCCTTTGCCAGAACGCCCTGCGGTGGGCTGCGTGACCTCTGCCTGGGGGTGGAGTGGGCTCCCTCTTGTAGCTGGAAGGCAGTTCTCTGGGGTGGAGTATATTTTAGCCGGGAGGTAGGGAGGGGGAAGTGTGCTCTAGCGTTTCAGGCACGTCCCCTTCGGAGGCGCCCGCACCCCCCCCCCCCCTTCTAGTCAGTCTTGGGATTGTGTGCAGCGGGAGGGCAGCTTGGCCCCTGGGCTGTGTCAGTCTCCCCGGAGAAAAGTCCCCTGGGGCTCCGACTGTGTCCCACCTGCTGGGGACGGTGTTGGGACGCAGATAGAGCCGATAAACGGAGTGAAAGCAAAGACAACGTTGTCTTGTCTGCCTTTCTGTTGGAAGTTGGAAGTGAGATCCGGTTTCCAGTTCTGCCTTGTTCCGAATTGGGAGGTGTGTCACCTGCCTGTGTTTTTCTTATAAAAATCGAAGACTGGATAAAAGCACACTCTTGCCCGTTTTTGTTCACTGTAGACTTGGCAAAGGGGATGATAGTTTTGAAATTTATAGAGGGATTGCAATTTAAGCGATTACATGTCAGAATGATAGATTTGAGACGTGACACGAATTTTTGAAACACTTCCTGTTATCCCCAGTTTAGGTTCTGAACTATTTAGTTTTTGGAAACGGGCAAAGCAATTAAGATTTTTGACATAATTTATTTTTAAAACAGGGAAAACAGTCTTTTAGCTACAGAATTAAAGATGCCTTCTCAGGCTATCAAGCTGTAAAATATTTGATCCACAAGTTGTTGAGAAGTTGAAAATAAGTTCCTGTCTTCTTGTTGCTGGTTGTTCTTGTGTTCCTGGCACCTAACAGGATTTGAATGGCTTTGTTTTTAATTTATAACTTTTGCTACTTTATAGTTAATAATGCATGACTGTTGTAAAATTTATAACTTCCTGGGGGGGGCGAATATTTGCTTTTTGGCAAGTCGCATTCATTCTATGGTCTTCTAAAAAGTTGCATGGTTGTGGCTAAATTAGAGTTACAGGTATTTGATGTAAAAGCAGACAAAGTAAGAACCAAGAATTTCTAGGCTGCATTTATTGATGTTTAAGGCAAAAATGACCACGACAAAGTTAAACCTATCTCAGATTTTGAAAATGTATTCAACTTTCGCATCTGTTGGCAGCAAAGATGTGTTCTAACGTTATTTTCTTGAAATCTTTACCTTGAACCTGAACCTTGCAGTTTTAGGTTTATTTGAATAGGATGTCATTACTTAGGTGATTGAGACAAAGATTAGCTTTGTGTCACTACACATCGCAAGATTAAAGAATTGTCAGTCCCCGGTCATAATTTTTACTTTTTGGTATGGCATCGGATCATATGGTTATTCTAATACCCTTCCATCGCCACTCCATTTCAAATCCTGTTTCTCTGGGGGAGTGGAAAGTGAAGAGTTAATTCAGGTGGGCGGAGAGTGGGAAGTATCCTGGAGTGTAAACCCAGCTCTTTCCTCTTGGTTTCTGCAGGAATTCAGATGTGTTCTAAGCCCGCTGGAGTGACCACACTTCCCAGACCTGATGGAGGCCAGAGCTCAGAGTGGCAGCGGGTCGCAGTCCTTGCTGCAGGCACCCCGTGACGTTGGCAGGCAGCGTGGGGAGCCCGACCCCAGAGATGCCCTCACCCAGCAGGTACACGTGTTGTCTCTGGATCAGATCAGAGCCATCCGAAACACCAATGAGTACACAGAGGGGCCTACTGTGGTCCCGAGACCTGGGCTCAAGCCTGCTCCTCGCCCCTCCACTCAGCACAAACATGAGAGGCTCCACGGTCTGCCCGAGCACCGCCAGCCTCCCCGGCTCCAGCACCCACAGGTCCATTCTTCTGCACGAGCCCCTCTGTCCAGGTCCATCAGCACAGTCAGCTCGGGGTCTCGGAGCAGTACAAGGACAAGTACCAGCAGCAGTTCCTCTGAACAGAGACTGTTAGGACCATCTTTCTCCTCGGGGCCTGTTGCTGATGGGATAATCCGTGTGCAGCCCAAATCGGAGCTCAAGCCAGGTGAGCTTAAGCCCCTGAGCAAGGAAGATTTGGGCCTGCATGCCTACAGGTGTGAGGACTGTGGCAAGTGCAAGTGTAAGGAGTGCACCTACCCCAGGCCTCTGCCATCAGACTGGATCTGCGACAAGCAGTGCCTTTGCTCAGCCCAAAACGTGATTGACTATGGGACTTGTGTGTGCTGTGTGAAAGGTCTCTTCTATCACTGTTCTAATGATGACGAGGACAACTGTGCTGACAACCCATGTTCTTGCAGCCAGTCTCACTGTTGTACACGTTGGTCTGCCATGGGCGTCATGTCCCTTTTTTTGCCTTGTTTATGGTGTTACCTTCCAGCCAAGGGTTGCCTTAAATTGTGCCAGGGGTGTTATGACCGGGTTAACAGGCCTGGATGCCGCTGTAAAAACTCAAACACAGTTTGCTGCAAAGTTCCCACTGTCCCACCCAGGAACTTTGAAAAACCAACATAGCACCATTTATCAGGAATATGACAGTGATAAGGATTGTTCCTTTTTTTTTTTAACACATATGCAACCAACTAAACAGTTATAATCTTGGCACTGTTCATAGAGGGTTGGGATATCCTTTGCTGTTTGCAGTGAAATGCTTTTTGTCCATGTGCCATTTTAACTGATATGCTTGTTAGAACTCAGCTAATGGAGCTCAGAGTATGGGGTACAGAATCCGGGGACCCACGTGTTGCATAAGCTAAAGCAACAGACACTCCTAGGCAAAGTTTTTGTTTGTGAATAGTACTTGCAAAATTTGTAAATTAGCAAATGACTTTTTTTCCATTGTTTTCTCCAGAGATAATGTGCTATATTTTTGTATATACAATAATATTTGCAACTGTGAAAAACAAGTGGTGCCGTACTATATGGCACAGTCACAAAATATTATACTAATATGTTGTACATTCGGAAGAATGTGAATCAATCAGTATGTTTTTAGATTGTATTTTGCCTTACAGAAAGCCTTTATTGTAAGACTCTGATTTCCCTTTGGACTTCATGTATATTGTACAGTTACAGTAAAATTCAACCTTTATTTTCTAATTTTTTCAACATATTGTTTAGTGTAAAGAATATTTATTTGAAGTTTTATTATTTTATAAAGAAGAATATTTATTTTAAGAGGCATCTTACAAATTTTGCCCCTTTTATGAGGATGTGCTAGTTGCTGCAAATGAGGGGTTACAGATGCATATGTTCAATATAAAATAGAAAATATATTAACGTTTGAAATTAAACTGAACTGTTTTGTCTTATTTTACCTTTTCTTTTTGTTTGTTTTGTGTTTTTTTGAAGTGAAAAAAACCCACATTTTATGTTAAGACTAGCATTTCAATGAAATAGTTTGACTTATCTACAATGATCACTTATCTACAGTGATTTTTTTTTTTTCCCTAGATCATTCTAGCAATCGGGAGGGAAATAACTGAGCATTTGACTCGGTTGTATTAATCCTGAGATCATTGTTCCTCTTCTTCCCTTTTACAGATCTGTTGGCTTTCTTCTGTATGTTTAAAAAAAAAAAAAATCTTCAACTAATTCTTTCTGGAGACTTCCCTAAAAGATTAACAATTGGATTTTTTTCTTTACATATGGAATTAAGTATGAAGAATAGCCATGAGGCTAATTCAAGACCAGAAAAACGAGTTTAGTTCAACATTTATTGAATGTCCTCTGTGTCAGGTATATCAATGCTTGTAGCTGAGGCAAAAATGTTTTGACTTTAGCTGATTATGGCTGTTTTTTCCAGCCTATATGGTTTTAGACTTATCACCATGATGCCAAAAGTTTCTTGTGTTAGAAAAGACATGAAAATTATAACTTGTTTTAATTCAGGTGTTGGATATCATAAAATCTCATCCTATATTGGCCTAATAATTGAAGCCCAAGGAAGCCAATTGAGAGGCCCTGTCTTATTTAATCAGATTATCCAGAAAATTGTTCAATTCCACTTTGGGAAAAAGACACAATAAAGCAAAAAGCCAGTGTGTTTGCATTTGTCTTTTGGGAGCAAATACACAGTAAGCTGCTGCAGCCCATCTTGACAAATACTAGGTCTTCTTACTTGTAATAAGTCACTGCATTAATTAGTCACTTTGTGGATGATGATTTTTTTCTTTGGAAGCACAACCTCTTGCTGCCAAGAATCACCGGAAGTCTAGAAAATGATTTACCTATCATTGTTTAAATCTTGTTCCCTGTTCTGAGGCTCCTTCTCTTAAGAGGTCTTATCCTAGTACAGGTTGTCTTCTGTTTTGTTTTTTTAAAATTAGCTTTCAAGGTAATATACGGCCTCTTAAACCAAGACATTGCTCTAAGGAACTTCAAAGTCCTCTAAACTTTCTCCAAAAAACAATGTTAAATTAATTTAGAAATTATTTATTCTACTTTCAACTTTGGAATACTGAGCATTGCAATTCTAATACTCTTAGATTTATTCCTGATGCTCTACGAGAAGTTAATGTCGGAAAGCAACATTCATTGTACAGTTGTCAGGATTTGTAAAGCACAAAAATTTTGACTAATTAGCTTTATTCCTCAACAACTGCCCTAGGCACGGATTGGATGTATTCAGTATAGAAATTGCAAGTCATTTTTTTCAGCATACGAGCAGCTTTCCAAGTGTTTCTGTAGACGCTGTATCAAATGCAGTGGGGTGTTTATTGAAGAAGTACGTTAAGAACCCTCCCCCGTGGTTATTCCGATTTGTATGGTGTGGCCTAGGAATTTGTATTTTTAAAAAAATCACTCCACTAGGCATGTATAGTTTGAGAACTACTGACCTACGAATTGATTCCTAATTTAGCGTTTTTTTAATAGAATGGATGTAAAGCATAATTGACTAGTTTGTGGAACATATTAATAACCAACTAAAGTTAGGTTTGTGTAAGTGTATAAGTCCTGATGAAAATTATTTAAAGATAAATAGGAAAATTGGATTCCTCAAAAAGCTTCCAATGACACTTAAATGTTTAGTATATATACCAGTATAAAATTCATTTTCAGAATATGGAAAATTAAGTGTTCATATCTAAACAGACTGAAAACAGCTGGTACTCTTGAGTATGTGAAAGAGTTTTTTAAATGTTCCAGGTCATCTCACTGAGATGGAGGAATCACCAGTTCAGGTTTTTAATCTCTATAAAGTTCATGAAGATTCATATATAAATACAATGAGTTTATAATCCAGTGGCCATTATTTTGATATCATGATAGGTTAAAAGTAGAATGATACAGCAAACGTGTCAATTGATTGCTAAGCATCTAGGGAGATCTGAGCTATATTTTCTGGTTTCTTGCCCCCCCCCCTTTTTTTAAGAAACCTGTACATTCTCTATATTGAGATTCATTTAAGAATGATAACATGATTGTTGTTAGTTAAAACATTCATTTATGTGTATGGAAGAGGAGATTTTTTTTAAGGCCCTGTCAAATTTCTATCCTGTTGGAACATGCTGTGGGAATTGTCCGTGAAAGAAAGCCAAAACCAAGTGCAGGAACTCCCAGCCAAACTTTTGGCATAACTTCTTTCTCCAATACACTTTGTCTCAAAGATCACTTGTCTCCAGGATGTGTAAGTTAAGATATTGATGATGCCAGATAAATGAATTTGATCTTTGCACAGTGTTGTGAGGTGACTGATGGGCAGTTGATGGGTTTGGTGTAATTTATTAACTCGAGCAGATAGGTCAAACTTTTCAAAGGTTTAATGGGTTTAGAGTTTCACTTGCATTTATATCCACAATGGGCCATTTGCCTCCCTCTCTTAAGTGTGCACAAGGACCAGATACAGGTGCAAAAGTCTCAACTTTGAAAACTGGTTAAACTGTAGATCAAAACCAGTTTGTCATCTTGTGCAGTAGTCTTCACGCTATTTTAGTAAAGAAAAATAAAAATAGGGCATTAACTTGTTATATCAATATTGTTTCAATATTGGTTTGCAATACTCATTAAGGCGAAAGTTACGTTAATTTCTATTTTAAACAAGACAAGTTGCCTTATTTCTCTGTGACATACCAAGGCTGGGCTCCATCAATTGAAGACAAGAGCAGAATTTTAAAACAAGGCCTAACTGATGAGAGCGATGTTATACATCTGGAATATTTAATCACTGGTTTGGTCATTCATGGGAGGATAAAGCTGTCAGACTATATTCATCCTATACTTGGATTTTATTTGGGTGTCACAGCACCACCCTGCTTACGTCATGAGACAACCATGTGAGTAATGAGAGAGAGAATGTGAACACCACTAATGATAGTGCACCTCTGGTCAAAATTAAACTTGAAATATTCACTTGAGAGTCAAAAAAAGAAAAAAGGGAAGACAAACACAGCAAATAAAAGATTAGCACTGAAATTTATCCATGGCTAGCAAATGTTTCACATTTTTATCTAAAACTGCATTTTGATTGACCTGAAGAATTTTTAAGAGCCAGGCTTATTTGGCAACTAACTTTTTTTTTTTTCTTTTTTTTGAATAAACCGTTAAGGGAAATTAGAATGAAGCCTGTCACCTAGGCCTCTGGTTTGGCTAGAGGAGGCATGTAAGACTTCAGCATACCTTAAAGGAGTTTATTTCTCAAAACAATTCTAATGCACAAAGAAGAATAAATAATTTGGCTCAATGCAAGGACCCACTTGGAATGGAATTTGGGCACCAAAATAATTTGGCATTTCTGTTCATTTGAATGTCTACTCTTCACAAATCACAGGGCTAGTCGATGCAATACAAAAGGGAAGCATTAGCGGCTTTAATGTGAGACAGGACTTTCTCGTAGCAAAGGCGCAAGGAGCTATTAAGAGTACAGAAATTGGAAAAACACTGATGGTTCTCAACAGGGGGCTTGGTTGCATCTTTGCAATGGTTAGAGCTACTGAAATGCCAGAGTTTGCTAAGACAGATGCAACAGAATCAATGTTACTTAACAAACAAAACTATGTTCACCATGTTCATACCCTAATTCCTAAATGAAACGTGGCAATATTCGATTAATATTTAAACAGCTATATCTTGCTATGTTTATTCTTAATTTTAAGAGTCATGATTCACTAAAACCCTTCCCTAAAAAAAAACAGGGATAAAAAAATACATTTTTAAGATACACAACTAAGAACTAGGTTGATACGATTCATCAATTCTTGTTCTTCCAGTGTTTTCCCGAAATTTACCTCTTGTCATTAACCCATATTTTTAGCTTGCTTTGGTACCCAGAGAAGGATACACTCGTGAAAAACAAATTTTGGGTAATCAAGCAGAGGAAAAGAAAAATAAAGGTGTCTACCATAGTGTGAAGGGAAGTGGGTGAGCTTTGGAACAATTCTGCCCTTGCCAAAAAACAATCCCTGAGACCTGGCTGCTCAGGTTCCCGTGACTCTCAAAGCCTAGATGACTGTCTCTAGCACTCAAGTTAATCCACCTTATATATTTTGAAATGGGTTTGTGCTCCAAATCGCATCTGGTTTATTGACTTGCATTAATAGGGTTTACAGTCAAGCAGGGCTCTGGTAAATACCACATTTGCATCAACTCTCATTACTCCCAAGTTCTTCATAGGCTCCGTGCACTCTTTGTAGCCCAAACCTGGTTTTCTTGCTTAAAAGTAGGCACAAAGTAGCCCTAATATCTAGCTGCTCATACCAGAAAACTGTTCCTGAGACTCATGTTGGAAAGTCATCTTTATAAGTTCAGAACAGCATTTTAGGATGCAGATCTGTTGGTCACTGTGAACATTATAAAGCCTGGTGACCAAGAGGCCTGGCACGGGTCAAGCAGTAACACATACAGAGCCTTGGGATACACAGTATGTTGGCAAGCTAATGACTAGGATGTCCCAAGGAATGTCTGTCTCTGACCTGTCCCTCTGCTGGTGAGGAACCGTCCAGGGGCAGGAGTGACCACATGGCCAACATCTGCATTCAGGTCTAGATGTCACCTGGATTCTGACCTACACAATTAGGATATGGCCTCGCTGACTTAGATCCAAACATTCATCAACACTATACCTTTACACTTTAACTTCGGGAATGGATTCTTTTACAGGCGATTGGTCTGATTGTGGTCATCTGTGAAAAGGCACAAGAAAAGAACCCAGTAGTGTGTCTTCTGGGCCTCTGCCCTGCCACATGAGCAATCAAAACTATGGGCCCAGCACGCAATGACTTGGTCCTGAGTTAATGTTTATTGTGCATCTTCAATATAAAGGACATTACAGTTAAGTGGGGGAGAAAAGCATTCACTGGTTCTGTGTCAGTGAACTAGTGAATTAAGAATGATGCTCATAGGCCCTTCAGAAGCTAATAATGGAGGACTTAGATTCTAAGTCATAGCAAATCACTGGTAGCATTGCCGATGTGCTGTCCTGGGCAATTCGATCCCTCAAGGGATATTTGGCAAGGTCTAGAGACATTGTTGGTTTTCAATACTGGCGGGTGGGAGGGAGGCACTACCGGCATGCTGCAGGTAGAGTCCAGGGATGCTGCTAAACAATTAACAATGTCCAAAAAAGAATTATTTAGCCCCAAATGCCAATAATGCTGATTTTCAGAAATCCTGCAATAGCGGAAGCTGGGGGAGTGGTGGAAGAATGTAATATATCCTCTGACACATGGCAAGGAAAGCTGTCAGCTGTGTGAGGGAGGGTGAGGTCAAAGGACATGGGGAAATTGCTGGCACCAAAACTTTGGAATTTCCATTCTGAGTGCTAAGCCTCTGAAATTCTTCTAATGGAAAAATGTCCTACATTTGTAAATATCTATGTATGTGCAATATACCTACTTTTCTGTAATACTTGAAGTTCCTGGACTTTGGAGATAAGCCCCTCTGCAAATGCCCTCCTCTGTTACTTATTAGCTGTGCAGCCACAGGCAAGTTACTTAACTTCCCCAAGCCTAATGTCTTCTCTGAGAGATAGTAACTCTTGACACAAAGGTTGTTGTGAAAGTTGAAGAGATACGTGTAAAATATTAACCCTTGGAGATTGGTACAAAGTAAGTACTAAAGAAGTATTTACTATTATTTTGTATTTCCGTTGATTTTTTTTTTTTTAACCTCAGGCACAATGTTAAATCCTGGAGATATAAGACAATATCTCCTGCCCTGGTAGAACTTGTCTGTAGGACAACGAAACAAATATTTACTCTAGAGTATAATACATGTGATAACAGACTGAAAATACATATGTAGAGGAAGTGATTAACTCTCTCTTGGGTGTGGTATGTGCGATCAGGAAAGTTTCTCAGAGGCAGTAATGTCTGCAAAGGAACTTGAATGGTTCTCTAAAACTGAGGCAGTAGGTAAGGAGTCCACAGACAGCCAGGTGTGAAAGAGGAAGGGACTCTTTCTTAAATGTAAAAGAAGAAATAAGAATGGACATGAAGCCAAATGGATTGATAAATTTCAGATAAATGGTTCTTTATAAGAGATTTTATTCCTGAAAATTAGCTTCTAATAAATATGTATGTATATACGTGTATGTGTATATATACATGTACTCAGGATGCACATCTTTAGAATTTATTGATGTTGTAATTGTTTCGGACATTTCTTAATGGACATAAATTTGTTTCAAGTAGCAAACTTAGTTAACTCTCCCATAAAATTCACAAGATCACTTTGTCACCAAAAAAAAAACCACACTAAATGAAAACCCTACTTTAGGATGATTCTGTAAATGAAATCATTAGTTAAACTACTCTGGTTTTAATTAATATGTGGTATGAATACTATCTTTTATCTGAAGCTATTTGAAAGCTCTTGGAGAAAAGGTAGATTATCAATCATTTTAAATAATACACTAGTTTAAAAAAGATGTTGGGTGGTTAAGATTAAAGATCTTTTCAGAAGCCCCTTCTTTCTAGACGTATCTTTGATTGTTACTAGGTACTACCATGTTATTTTCTTCCCACCTACCTAGGTAGTTGACAAATTGAAGCATACATTTAAAATAAACTTGTACTGAAAAAAGACACGAGTAAGTCCCTTTGTAAAGGAATGAAAGTTTTCATATAACAAATTAATAATTAAGCTAGAAGTCTGAAATGAAAGTTTATGAAACTATTATTGTTAGATATTAGCCACCTCTAAGATATTAAAAATGTAAATTTCATATGGCTTAATAGGAAGGACATTGGCCATGTATCTTAGTGAGTTGCTTAACCTCTCTGTGGCTCAGTTTCTTCCCTGCAAATAGTAGGTAATAATATATACTTCATAAGTGGCCTGACAGTGAAATGAGGTACTACCCTTTAAATAAAGTACCTTGTTAATGGGAACTGTTAAATAGTTATTGTTAATAATGTAGTTATATGTTCAATATACTGTAACTTCTCCATAGAGAATGTATGCATGCATATATGTGTGTGTATCTGCATCCATGTGTTTCTGTGCACATATAGACTTTTGCAGGATTACTGTTGAAACAAATACCTATGTCAACAGATTTATATACTTTTGTTTTATCCAATGTTAATTTACTTTGAGAACGCTATCAGAAAGAGGAACTTCTAGGAATTTATTCATAGTCCCAAGTACTATATCTTTACATCGACAACATCATGATTGGATTTATGGCAATGCTACCAATTTAGGTGTTGTTTTGGGGGGAGAGGGGTAAAGGAGGTGAGGCTAGTGGTAGTTGTCCATTTGGGGAGAGCCCAGAACTGGCATATAGGAGATACTCAATGAAGATTGTTGATGAGTGAATGACTGAATGAACTCAAAGGAAAATAAAGGTATACTGAAGCTGTCTAAGAAAGAGAAGGTATGAATAATAATACGTGGTAAAATGTAAATATCAATTGAATGGTCTAGATATAGTATAGCTTTTCAATTCTACAATGAACATTTGTATGCTTATTCATGCATCTCTGAAACCAGGGTGCATCTTACAATGAATGATGTTTTACTGTTGTCGTTAGCTAGATAGCAGTCATGACATACTTATCATTCAGTTTGCAGGGCTTAACTTTGATCATTGCTACTCCTATTAGTCTACTCCAACTGAGTTAATATGCATTGTTGATTCCACACATGTTGAATTGTTGTTTAAAATATCTTCATGAAACAGCATAGCAACAAAAAGTTATGTACCCAGAAAGCAAGGATATTAAGTATCGTGTTATTGGGCTTAAATTTAATAGTAAGGAAAAATATTTGTTACTGGAGAAATTATTGTGGATCAAACTTTTCTTGCAAAAAACAAGTGCTTTATAGGACCTTAGAAATGGAGAAGCCCAAAGTACATGAATAGATGAGAGAAATTTCAAAGCGATGCTAATATGATCAATTTATGTATCTCAGCAGTCTAACAGTAAGATTTTGTCATGAATTTTTCAGCAGTACATTCACTTTTTTCTTGGTTCAAAAATATTGGTGTTTGTTACAATTCATGGTGTCTTAAATTTTCAATCTGGTAGCAATTTGAGATATTTACAGAAATGAGCAGTGTTCAACCACGGTACTGAGGACAGATGAAATTTTGCCTGGCTCTTGAAACAAATATGTACTGAAGAGGTGTTCTGGAAAACCAAAAATCAGGATTGAGGAAATCCTGTTCAGGGGAGAGAGAATGGATGGGTCTGGCTGAAATGCACATTCATGTACGGGAGAAGTGATAATGAAGACTGGAAACAGATTTGGCCTCAACTCTGAGGAATCTGAGTGTCAAACTAAAGAACCTGGATTTTATCCTAACATGTCTTCCAAAATCTATTTTTGGCCATCCCATAACATTTTCCAATTGACAGTAAAAATGATCCTTCAAAAGTGTGTTGTAAACATTTTGATCCCTCTTTAAACAGATGTGATGACTTCCTTTTGCTCTTTGAACAAAGTTCCAGTTCTTTCAAGACCCTGAAAGATCTGGTTCTTCCCACTCTGATACCTATCCCTCTGCCGCTTTATACCCTAGCCACAGGGTTCACCTTCTCTCTTTTTTCTGACATCAGTTTCTTTCCTTCCCTCCACACACCTTTCACAAATAGTATTTCCTTTACATGGAATCTTTTCTGTCCTTAACCCTCATCCTACATCCATTCACCTGGGAAACGCTTCCTCTTCCTCTAAGATATACTGAAAATGATACCTCCCAGGGAAGCTCCTTCTAACTCCTAATCTAGATAACATTCCCTCATAATTAGCTGTCATATTATTCAGTCTTTTTCTTTCATAGAACATAATGCAAATGTAGCTATATAATTATCTGTGCGATTATTTGTTGACTATTTCTCTCCATTAGACCTTTTTTATTTGGTTTACAGCTAGGTTTCCTGGGCTGAGCCCAGCACCTGGCATGCAGGAAGTGCTCAATAAGTATTTTTTGAGAAATGAATGAATGAATTCAATAGAGAGTAAAGATATACTGATGGTTTCTAAGAAAGGAAAGATATAAAGAAGTAGTCATTTTGGAAAATTCTACTGATTATTTTAGGTGGAATAAATTACATGAGTAAGAATTTAGTTGAAGGAAAACTTGGGACTTCCTCCTTTCATGGCTATTTGTGGGGGCAGCTGTGCTAAGTTACTGCTCTTCCTTACTTACACAACCATCCTTCTACTGAACTCATTGTCAAGTTTTTAAAGACAGAAATGAAGGGAGCAGTGGGTAGAGCATGTGACTTTTGACCTCAGGGTCGTGAGTTCAAGTCCCATGTTGGGCATGGAGCCTACTTAAAAAAAAAAAGAGAGAGAGAGAGAGAGAGATGAAGATTTCTTTCTGTCTGTCTTATCACATACCTGGCACAAAATAGGTGTCTCTAAATATCATTCAAATGAATTTTTTTAGGTTTATTTTTTTTAGTAATCTCTACATTCAGGTGGGGCTCAAACCCTGGATCTGAGATCAAGAGTCATCTGCTCTTATGACTGAGTGGGCCAGGCGCCCCCTGAAGGGGATTTTATTAACACAGCCCAACCATTACAGAGATGAGTCATTGCGATTTTAGATGTATACATTTCTTACTCTAGATGCTCAGGACTCTTCAAAACAATTTTTTTCCCTTAGCTGCGCAGCTTCCGCATCTATTTCATGAGCCCAAACAGAAATATGGACTAGGCTTTCCTAGTGCCAATGAGTTAGATTACAGAATTGGAGAGTTTTATCCTTTTTTTGAACCTTCAGTAGTAGTCAAATAGAACCAGCAACAATTTCCCTCGATAGCCCTTCCCGGCCCCAGAGCAGTCAACTAGCCTGAAGTGAAAGTATCCTCAAATGCCATGAAGACACACACCACGTCTAACAGAGATACACTTATAAACATAAAACGAAAAGGAAAAAAGAAAGAAAAAAAGCAGCGTTTTGAATTTCGGATCATCCTGGGTAGGACTTTTCTAACTTAACTGTGTCCACTGTTAAAATGCAGGTTCCAAACAGGAGATCAAGGCCAGGATCGGAGATTCTGCCTTCTCACGAGCTCCTAGTGATGCTAGTTGTACACATCCTGCAGGTCTGCTCTTCACCCTTGGACACGGTATTAGTCAGGGTTGTCCGGAGAGACAGACTCAATAGGATACACACACACCCCGCACACACCGGCATGGATTGAGATTTATTTTAAGGAACTCACTAGTGACTATGGAGGCTGGCAAGTCCAAAATCTGCAAGATGGGCCAGCAGGCTGGAGACCCAGGGAAGAGCCAGTATTACAGTCCAAAGTCAAAGGCATCTGCTCTTAGAATTCCTTCTTTCTTTTTTGGAGGAGGTCAGCCCTTGGAGGCCATTCATGATTAGATGAGGCTCACCCACATTATGGAGGGCATACTACTTCACTCAATATCTGATGATTTAAGTGTTAATCCCATCCAGATTACACCCTCCAGACACACCCAAAATAATGTTTGGCCAAACATCTGGACACTGTGGCCCTGACAAGATGATGCATAAAATTAACCATCACAAGCAGCAAGGATCTAGGGAAACACTCGGTTCTTAATTAAAATAGCTATGGCTGATTGTCTTTGCCTTTAGAGAGAGAGAGAGCATGCAGGCGGAGGGACCGAGGGAGAAGGAGAGAGAATCCTCAAGCAGACTCTCCTCTGAGCACTGAGCGTGAAGCCTGAGGCAGGGACTCAATCCCAGGCCCCCGAGATCACCACCTGAGTCAAAATCAAGAGCCGGCCACTTACCCAACTGAGCCACTCAGGTGCCCCACAAAAGAACAAGTTAACGTCTAAACAACCTATGAGAACTTTGGTGGGTCTCTAGGGAAGCACCAAAACATTATTTTGTTGCGATATAAACGTGACAGTCAAAATCACTGACTTTGGAACTTGAGAGATGGCATCTCACGCGGGGGCCTCCCCTTGCTGGCTGGCTGGCCGTGGGTGGTTACTTTTTACTCCGAGCATCAACTTACTCACATATAAAGAAGGATTAAGACAATCCTTTTTGTGAATTGTTTTATTATTAAAACTATGCTAGATCACCATTGTCTTCTTTAAGTTTCTGGAAGTTGGAGAGGCCAAGGGATATTGTATCCCCGTATCTGGCATGGGCCCTAGATTTACAGCATTTGCAGCACGAACACGTGCCAATAAACAAAGCACTTAATACGTGACAGCTCTGGATGTTAGGGAGCCACCTCACTTCCTTTGCAGGGTTAAGTAGGATACAAATAAAACCATTTTAAATTAAATATCATTATGTGCCAACACACCCTACCTTCGTTGTTTTTTTTTTTTTTTCCCCTTGAGTTCTAGACCCAAACCTTAATATGGAGATTAGGGCCACATCTGTGCAAAACACAGCGATCATTACATTTTATTGAACAGAACCCTACTGTTGACCTGTTGCTTTCACATACAGTATCTCATTTTGATTTTTGATCCTCACAGCTAACCCCGGGTGGCTTGTAGGACAGATATTCATAGTACTATTCTACGTAAGAAGAAATTGGAGTTTCTGCAGATCAGAGAATTGTTCCAAATCATACAGGAAGCAAGTGAAAACATCTTTACGCCCAAATTTTGATTCCAAGTATCATGTTCTGATCATATCTGAGTTATTTCTTCCTATCAGTGCTTGCAGAGAAACATCTCCTGGATGCATTCTGGGGGTACCTGGGTGGCTCAGTCATCTGACTTGATTTCAGCTCAGGTCATCATCTCAGAGTCATGGGGTCAAGCCCTGTGCTGGGCTCAGCGCTCACCAGGGAGCAAAATTGGGATTCTCTCTTCCTCTCCCTTGTCCCTTCCCCTCTCTCTTTCTCTCTTAAAAAAAAAGAGACAGCCAGCGAGAGAGGGAACACAAGCAGGGGGAGTGGGAGAGGAAGAAGCAGGCTCATAGCAGAGGAGCCTGATGTGGGGCTCGATCCCATAACACTGGGATCACGCCCTGAGCCAAAGGCAGATGCTTAACCGCTGTGCCACCCAGGCACCCCACAATTGTGACTGTTCTAATCAGACTCATCTAAAAATGGAGAAAGTGCTATGGATTTAAAAACGAAAACACTAAATTCCATACTCTATTTGAAGTTGATAGATATGCTAACTAAAGTTTGCCGAAGGAATGTACTGGAGTTATAACTGGAGGCTTCCAAAATTCTAGGATATTTACTACTGAGTTATTTTTTTTCTCCCCTGTAGAAGATGAAAAGACGTTGACCTACTGAGTGTGGCAGATCCATTTTTATTGTTTTAATTTGTTGCCAGAACAATCTCATACATTTTTAAACTCTAAGATTCAGATCTGCAAATGTGCTTATTCAAAAGAACAGAAGAAACTAAACTTTTTCCAAGTTCAACAGATTTGCAGGTACATTTAAATACATATAATTATCTGCTAGTCTTTTCACCCCTCCCCCATCTGCCCAAAAAACAAGTCTTTCTTAGGACTTCAAGTTTATTTTTTTACAAGAAAAGTCCTTGTGCATACATTGAAGAGAGAGATGAGGCAAGGATTTGGCTTAAAAGGGCCAAACCTTCCCTTAGTTACCTGATGAAATCCTTGCCACCAAGCCTAAACTTTAAGTAGCAATTTAAACAGTAAATAAATTCTGCTAATGGTTATTAGATTGGTAGTTGGAGAGGTTCATAGAGGGAGTAATTCTAATTAAACAGAGAACACTGAAGAAAGTTGAAACGTTTCAAGAGCAGATTTTGTCTCCCATGCCTCATTAGGATTATAAAATCAGCTTCTAAAGTGAGGACAACCTTTCAAAACACTGCTTTTTTGCTATAAAGAGGTTGTATAACCTTCATTTCCAAATTTTGCATTTCTTTTCAGCAGCAAAGGGTATTTTTATTGCACAAATCCAATTAAAACCATGCTAAATCACCACGTCCTATTTTAAGTTAACAATAACTTATCTCCTGCTTAGATACATAAAAAGGCTGACTTCAGCCATTGTAGCAAAAAGTAAGCATTCCCAGTGGTTCTTATATAGGGCCTGGAGGAGTGGGGGGTCGGGCTGATTCACCTTCCTCTTCACCTCGTCCTCTGTACCCAGAGCTCACCCATCTTGTAGCCCACTAAGTATAACTGGTAAATAAAAATAGATGAAAATGGTGGTAGAGTCACTAAGTAATTGATTTGGTCTGCCTGATGGTCAGTCTTATCAATTCCAAGTTTAATTGCATGATTCATGAAGTTAAAACAAAATGGATGAGGTGCCTGGCTGTCTCAGTCGATTGAGCCTCAGACTCTTGGTTTTGGCTCAGGTCAAGATCTCAGGGTCATGAGATCGAGCCCTGCATTGGGCTCTACGCTCAGCTTAAAGTCTGCCTGTCCCTCTTCCTCTGCTCTTCCCCTTGCTCACATGGTTTCTCTCTCTTGAAAATTAATAAATAAAATCTTTTTAAAAATGGCGACTGAGTTTTGTGGTCATAATAAACTATGGAAGTTTACAGATAAAAACTGTGTACTTGCATTTGTTGTGTCCCTTCTCCGCTACTATAAGTGAGTTAATATAGCTCGATAGCCCTGCCTGGAATCTTTGACCCATGTTTGTTCAGCAAACATGAGAGCATATAGGAGAGACTGTAGTGTATTCCTTTTCTAATGTAGTGTAATCATAATCATTGAAAAGAAAGGCTTAGACGCTGAGGAAGAAATCACTTCCCAAATTTTCGAAGTAGCTTGCTAGGGGATCTCTCTGAGTGTGGAAGATACAGGAAAAACCCCTGTGTTACTCTCCGCTCTGAGTGTCAGGTAATGAACCTACCAGGTATCACAGCCAGAAGGAGGACCAAGTGCCTAGCTTGATCTTCCTCCTGCCTTCACTCAGTTACTCCCCACTCTGGTTGCTCCGTGAAGAACCAGAACAAATCATACTATAGTTTTGTCATAGATTTTGGGAACATCATCAAGGTAGGTTGATCCATTGCAGGGATATACACGCCGGTAGGGAGCACACCTATAGCTAAGATTCCTGTGAGTCATCTTATTTATTAGTTTATTTGCTTATTTTACTAAGGGAGTAATTCCCTACAAAAATACACAGTCCATTTGTTTATTTTACTTATTCATTGGTACAGTGTCCCAGAAAGAGCATGAGCTTTTGAGTCTGCAATACCCTAATTTGACCCCTACTCTGCCAGAAGAAAACCATGTAACCTTGGGTATTGTAACCTCTCTGCATTTCTTCATTCTTGTTGAGGAAAAAAGTAATACTTACTTCTCACATTTTATAAGAATTCATGATAAGGTTGGTGCATTTCCAAGCATAGCACCTAGCTCATGTGGGTGGTAGATGAGCGTTCTTTAACCATGGTTTTGGTGTTTCAGCTTTAGATTTGTAGTTAAGCAAGACCGAGAGGCTGAATAGTGTGAATAATTCTCTTCCTACAATAGTGCCCTTCTTATCCTGCTCACAAGGAAGGAATGCAGTGAAAGTCAATTCCCTTTTGAGGAGTCACGTTGTTTCTCTTTCCTGGGGTGACCAGCATTCCCAGGAGTTGCTCATGTGTCGGGAAGGCAGGTGCACTAAACTCTGGATGCATCCCTGGATGCTGCTTTTGAGACACTAGGATGTAGGCATTATCTGAGGCATAATCACGTGGTAAAGATTCTCCCAGTTCAACCAACCCTAAGGTCCTGCAGAGTCTGCCAAATATAATTGATGGGAACCCTTCCCTTTTGTAACCACTCTATTCTATGCCCTTAGGGACAATACACCTACACCAAGGGTCAGGACCTTATCTTGGACCTTGAAAAGGAGTTCTGGGGATCTAGCACAATCAGATCCACTTGCGATACATGCAAAGCAAGGGCAGTATGGAGTCCTGAACCACCAGGTGGACGTAATTCATCCTACAGCCAACCGAAAACGAAGCTGCAGTAACCACACTAGCTTTCTGTTGCCTTGCACCCTCCCATATACTTTGATCCGCCGCCATGAATGCAGTCTACCAAAATAACAGGAGCCAAGGAGTAACTACATAACACGTCCTAGAGTGTGTCCTTTCCCAAGATCATTATATTGCTTGTATGATTCCAGATTTACTTCCCCCCACCCTCACTCTTTTTATCACCTGTAAGAGTTGAAGCTTGTGAGTATAAGCTGCTCTTTGAAAGAGAATGATAAGGATGTTGTAGGTCATGGAAACTTGGAGTTTCATGAAGTAGTTCAGCAGAGACATCCTACAGACAAAATCCCAGGGCAACAAGAGTGCCTTATAAAACAGAACTATTTTTTAATTGCTTGATTGCCCAAAGAAAGGCTTTGTTCATCTGTATAATACAATAAGTTACTGGCAGTAAATATTCTGTGCAAAGCACAGAATATTGGTTGTGAAGCTATCACTCTACAAAAGGCATTTGTAGTATATTCCTCATAAATCAGAATATGCGGAGTAAATGGAGCAACAGTGAGGAGAACCGGATTCTCATCCTGATTCTGTCACTATGTAACAGCAGACAAGTCATATAATTCATTTTGCCTCCTGTGAAGCAGGAGAACTGGATTAATATTACATGGTCACCAAAATCCTTTACCGAAATAATCGGTTCTGATTTGAGCAAATATAGAAATTGGGAATAGCTAAACTCTTGCACTGTTTTCCTGTCTAGTCACCAAGAAGCAATTCGCCTTCAATTTTTTTAACCACTCACAGCATCCCCAAAGTGTACTCTCAACCTGTGTTATCCAGAAACACAGTAAACTAAATTTTCAACACAGAATGCATGGCTATCCTATAGATGCATTGCACTGGATTTATATATGCCATAAATAATAAAAATAAAGGCAGGCTGATTGTCATTATAAGGGACATTTGCTCAAATGAATAACTCTTGCTTAGAGAATATATTTCTTTTAAATAAAATGCTACTCTACTGCTTGAAAGTGGCAATTTTCAAGAGGTATCAAAATTGTTTCTCTCATCAGTAAGCGGTTTCTTGTTTTTCTTTTGTTTTTGCTTTTACTGAAACTAATATTTCTGCCCAGATTTCTTCTTTTAGCCTGAAAGGTCTAGAGTAGTCTCTAGAGTGGGGCAGGAGCTCCTCAGGTGTGTCCAATGAACTACTGGTGTGTAAAAAAACCCACACCTTTAACTTTAAAAATACTAACAATTACTCTTTCTTAATACTTCATATAGGGATACACACTAGTGACTTGAAAAGTCTCATCCAAGTGTCAGACATTCCCTTCACGCTTGGTGAGCAGGGTCCTGAGGGAGGGTGGAACTGCTGGTACTTTGCTTTTAGCATGCACTGACATATGGCAGTCGTGTGCTCTAGGTTAAATGCACTTGCCCACCATATTATCCAGTTTAAACTCCAAACTGAGTTAGAGAAAAACTTACAGCATGACTTGGAGGAGGCCTTTTATTATCTACAGGATTTTGGGAAAGTGTCTCAGGTTTCTTATCTGTACATTGGGGATAATAATAGTATCTGATACATATACTTTTTGTGAGTATTAAATGTGTATGTATTTGTGTTTGTGTGAGTGCCCTTTAAAAAGTGTTTGGCAAATAGTATGCACAATGATAATGTGTTAGACATTCATTCATTCATTCATTCATTCGTGTTGTTACTACAACATTTCCCAAACTTTGTTCCAATATATTTTTCTGGAAAAGTGTCTGTATAAATTTGAGCAGTGCTGCGTACTCCTCTTTTCTTGGAGATTTGCAAAACAAATTACTATGTTAATAGTTTTGAGACTTCCTGAAGTAGAGGAACCTGTTTGATTTTATTTAATTCTTCATTTTTCAGATGCATTTTGCCCCAGAAGCCATTTTTTTTTTAAAGGGACACATGAATATATCTCAAAATAGAGTTTGGAAAAAAATGCCTTTCTTATCATTTATGTCTTGTTTTAATACTGTTCTGCTACCTATACGTCATGAAGATTAAAGTTCTAATGGGTTGATACCAACCCTCAGTGTCTAAGATCCATGCTCAGAGGACACTCATGTACATGAGTTCTGACTCTGATCATAGCACCTCTCTTTAGGGTAATGGTTCACGGAAATCAAAAATATATCAGGACAAGTCACTCAAATAGTGGTACAGTGGATACCCTAATAAGAAAGAAAGGAAAAAAGAAAAAGGAAGGAAGGAAGGAAGGAAGGAAGGAAGGAAGGAAGGAAGGAAGGAAGAAAGAAAGAAAGAAAGAAAGAAAGAAAGAAAGAAAGAAAGAAAGAAAGAAAGAGAGAGAGAGAGAGAGAGAGAGAGAGAGAAAGAAAGAAAGAAAGAAAGAAAGAAAGAAAGAAAGAAAGAAAGAAAGAAAGAAAAGGAGAGAGGAAGAGAGGAAGAAAGAGAGGAGAGAGGAAAGAAAGAAAGAAAGAAAGAAAGAAAGAAAGAAAGAAAGAAAGAAAGAAAAGAAAAGAAAAGAAAAGAAAGAAGACACTAAAATAATAATGGTGATGATGATGATAGTAGCGGTGGCAGGAGCAGCACAGTGGCTCATTTGGGAGGTGAGGGGGGGATTCTAATCTCATTGGACTCAATTCTTAGGCTGTTAAAATAAACGAACTTACACATCCCCTGACCTCTCTTTTATAGAGCATGAATCAGGTATGAACATTGCTGAACACAAATTTAGCAACAGTCTCTCCAGGGACAGTTTGCAAAATACAGTACACCGCTGTTAACTCTCTCAGAAGAATGAATTTCCATTTCCGTCTCTGGTGCTTAAAGTTAAAGTAAGCCCAGTAGAATCCTCATTCCCCTTCCCTCATGGGAAAGTCACATTTCCTTCCAATCTCCTGTAAAAACTTTTCTAAACAACTGTCGACATTAGCTCGTGAAACTTCTAAACCTTCCGGCAAATAGCAGAGGACATGGGGAAGCTTTCGAACATCCTTATTTAAAATGTCACTGGAATCTTTCCCAGTTCTTTCTGTTCTTTTTTTTGTGTGTGTGGTTTTTTTTTTTTTTTTTTTTGATAACATTCCCTTGGAAATTCACAATGAAAATCATTTTAATATTAGTGTTTCTGAAAAAAATATGTGTAATAGTTGATGTGAAAAACAAAATAAATGAAGAACCTCTTTAAATTGCTTTAAGAAAACTTAATAGCCTTAAATAAACAGAACTATTTCCAGGAATAACAACAATTCTTAGAGGTATTTTTTTTTCTCCTTTTTAAAAAATAAAATAAAGCATAAAACTGTGTTTCATAAATCACCAAGATGTGTAAATAAAAGAAGCTATGTAACTTCCTGGATTAGAAAAAAAAGTCTTTTTAAAACTTAATTTATCTATTTGTAAGAATAGATACAGCATATCTGAAGTATAAATAATTATGAAGTCACAAATAATTTATTCCTCAGAGTGGTGATTTCCAAATTTTGAACAATTTCCAAATTTTCAACACTGTAAATAATATATAATTGAAGACTCTTTTCTTTAAGTTACAGGGATGATGAAAGGTATTTTTCTTCTTAAATGCTGCCATAACTAGTTTATAAATTTGCTCAAGTTAAAAGCCAGAGATTTCATAATTAGATGATTAATGAGTTTGTTTCTTTAGTTCATGGGTCAGATAGGGGTCTGAGTTAAAGATTTCCTAGGGTTTATGAAAAAGAAAATGCATCCTTCCATCTCCTTTTCTGCCTAAGAAAACTTAAGACACCCCTCCCTGTTTCCCAAACACAGTGGTCATTTGGAGATCTGGCTTGGAAAAGGTCAGAGCCTCTTATTTTCCCATAGAGAGCCTTCTGTAAGCTTCCTTCCTGAAACTCAGACCTGATCACATAACTCTCCAGCTGAAATTCAGCCACACCAATACAACCTCTATAACCTTTACAAGTTGACCCTTTCTATATCCAGCTACTGCACAACGTCTCTCCTTCCTCCTGCCACCAACCCCACCACTCCCACCACGCCCACCCTCCCCGCCCCGCCCCACTGTCCCGACTTTACCCTTTCCAAGTACATTCCAAGTTCCTAAACTGACCTTCATCAACTACTATTAAAAACTGTTTTCTAAGCCTGGAATTCCCATCTTCCCTTATGCTCCTCAGCTGTACCTTAAATCCCACTGTGAATCCCACCCACTCTAAGATGCCTTTTGTGATGCCCTTAGTCAGAAATAAACTCTGCTTTCCTTAAACCCCACAGCACCTGTTAGACCACTGGTATACCTTTGATTTTTCCAGGATTCTAGGCTGTTTCATTACCTCCTCTTACCACAGATTCTCTCCCTGGGTCAAGTCACCTATCCTCATAGTATTAGCTACTATTGAAATAAAACGGATTCCAAAATTTACATTTTTAGCTCCAAACATCGAGCTCCTTTCCTCTGAGCATCCCAGTTAAAAGCTGTTCCTTAGGGACACCTGGCTGGCTCAGTCACAGAATGTGCTACTCTTGATCTCGGAGTTGTGGGTTCAACCCCCATGATGGGTGTACAGATTACTTTAAAAAAATAAAACCTTTTACGACACAATAGTGACAAACCCTGCTCCTTGGCCTGCATGCCCTGTATTGAATGTTATTATCTGCCTAGTCACTGGAGCTATATTCCAAAATCACCTTGACTTATGTCTCTTCCTTATCCTTCACATTCAATAGGTGTCCAAGTCTGGTCAAGGTGGCTCCAGTGGCAACAAATGGCTCCAGTATCTGCTACCTTTATTCCACTCCCATGGTCAAACACCAGACTTTGTTCATTTCTTGCCTGGAATATTACACTGAGCTCCTGGCTTGTTTTCTCTTTCCAGTTATCCCTTGTCTGTTTTGCCTTTCACTTATTGTTAGTTATCTTTCTGAAACAACAATGTCACTGAGAAGGTCTATCAAAGACAGGTAGAATTCAAGACCTGGATATACAAGTAAGGTTTTGCAACTAATTGTATATCCTTGGGAGAGATACATATCTCTTTAAGCTTCAGGTTTTTCAAGGGCCAATGGAATAAAAATGGTACCCATCTCATAGGATTTTTGTAATAACTGAGCAGTATAATGCACATAAAGCTTTCAAAACAAAATTCATTCTCAAAAATACGCTGCCAAAATGCTTCAAATATGAGCTCCTATTATACTATTATCATCATTATCCTCACTATCATAATGGCTAAACTCCTCCATGTTGAAAGGGTGAATTATTAACCATCATTAAATAAAAAAAGATCTTTATTAAATAAATAAACTAATAAGAAGCAGGTTGCTTGCAAGTCAATGCCTGCAATTTGGAACATCTGCTCTTAGAACTCATAGTTGAAACTACTATTTATTCTTTGTCCATAGTATTTTAATTTGTTGTTAGTCCCCTCCCAATGGGCTGCACACAAGCCTCTTTTAGCTATACTGATAGCTGCTCCTATGACCTCCAAAGTAAATTCAACACATGTCAAGAACTCTATGTTTTAGGGCCCATCAATTCAAATATAAATTCCAAATTTGATGAAGTGAATTCAACTCTTTTGCTGTGGTGGGGTAAGGACCCTCAGAGCATTTAATGTTTATTACTCTGCTGCCTTAAAAATCTAAGTTCTTCATTACCGTATTCAAAAAGTCAAGACACTTCATGATCTGGCTTCATTGTACGTGTCTAGAGTTATCTCTCTCCAATACCCCAATTACACTCCCCAGTGCAAACACACTTTAACATGTCAGCTATACTTGTAAGATCATGTTTTCTTAACTTAATGTCTTGCCTTATGAGCCTTATGAGCCCAGAATCCTCTTCTTCCCTTGCTTTGCCTAGTAACACATTGTCTTTTTCACCTAGATCCATCTTAAATGTTATTTGTACAATAAAACCATTCCCATGACTGATTTCCCTATCCATCCACAACTTTCTTTTGGACTCTCATGCACCATTTTATTAATCACATACATAAATACATCACATCACAGTGTAGTTAACTTTATGTATCTGAGTGTCCCCTGGGTAGACCATTAGCCTCTTGAGGATCACTAATCTTTGAGCAAATAACGTCTAGGATAGCACCTCGTATATATAGATACTAACTGGATGTTTGTTGAATGAAATAAATACTGTAGTGATGCTTAGTACCTCTTTTATAAATTGACTTGAAGCTACTTCCAACCAAGTTTGCCCAACTAGATTGTCAGTTTCTAGATGGCAAAGACCATATCTTACTCTTTGTATTTCTCAGAGGGCCTATAGCATTTTCACCATAGTGGGTGTTCAACTTATTTAGATTAGTGGCTTAATAGCAATTGTTTTGACAATTTGGGGATGGTTAATTGTCAAAGATTTGAACAGATAAATGGGTATACCCAAGGTGGGTGGTATAAGAATGGTAAAGAAGATAAACGAAATACCTAGTTTCACAATCCACTAACCTGTACAGAGAATGAGGAAACTCTTGGCCCCATCTGGCAGAGTCAGTATACTCCCTTTTTGAGCGTTCAAAACATCTAACTCATGTGCTAGGCCCAGTGAAGGAAATAGGCATAATCTTCCCTTCCTACCTCACCCTCACCCCAGTAATATACCTTTAAAGACCTCAGCACTTCTATTTCTTCATTGGATATACAAGTTAGCAATTCAATTTTACAATACACAGGGTATTTCAAAGTAGTTTAATTCAATTTAATATAGATGGGGGAAAACCAATGACACTGCAAGCAAAGAACGCAGTTTTTACTGAGTTGGGGTTATTTATTAAACAATCTGAAGATCTGGATAAAATTAATGCTCTTCTAAGAAAATGTGAATTAGCAAGATTTATTCAAGGAGAGTGAAATATGAATAGATGGGCAACCACAGAGGCAACTGGAAAAGGTTGCTAAAAATTTATACCTGAAAGAATGTCAGGTACCAGTAGATTTATAGGCTATTCTATCTATACCATAATTATAAGAAATCGTCATTCCTATATTATTGAAACTATTCCAGGGCACACAAAGTGTTCTGGGGAGTAAAGGAATAAAGTTTTTCAATAAATTTTATGAAGATAGCAAAATAGTAATATTCAACTAGACAAAGATGTCTCACAAAAGAAAAACATAGATCAAACTCATTTTTAGATATGAATGCAAAAATCTTCAAAATAATATTAGAGAATTAAATGAGGTGATTGATTAAACCAAATGAATCATTATCACACAAGTTTTCTGCCCAGAATTCAAGATTAGGTCAATGTGTTTTAAAGGACTAGAGCATGTGACTATTTTGATATTTATGAAAAAGGGATTTAGTAAAATTTAATACTCATTTATAATAACAAATTTAATTGAGAGTCAAAAGAAATTTCCTTAATAAAGAGTATATACCTAAACAAATTATAAGTATCAGAATGAAAAAATGAAATCTTAGAAAATTTCCACATAATTAGAAACATATCAAGGATACCATCTACATCCATTTGTTCTTTCAGTGATTATTTGTTAAGTGCCTACTATGTGGCTAGCTCTGGAGATTCAGGGGTGAATTGAAAACCTCTGCCTTCATGGAGCTTACACTCAAGAGAAGAAGACAATAAATAAGAAAAATAAAATGTATATTAGAAAAAAAAATGTATATGAGATAGTGATAAGTACTCCGAAGAAAAATAAAGCCATGAAGGGTTGCAGGAAGTGCTGGAGGGTATAATGGTTACAGTTTTAGAGAAGTGAGACAAAGAAGGCCTTACAGAGAAGGTAGCATTGAAGTAAAGACCTATAGGAAGTGAGGGAAAAGATCACAGATATTTGGAGGAAGAAGCCCTAAGTAGAGTGAAGAAATGAAAGGCCATGAAGAGGAGAAGAGAGGTTGAAGCAGGATGAACTACAGGAGGAGCTGAAAAAGACTGAGCTAGGGAGACAGTGAGGACAGATCATACAGTGAGTGCCTTGTAATTCCTAGAGCGGACTTTGAGGGGAGCTTTTGCAGGGTTTTGAGTGGAGAAGTGACAAGAAATTGGAAGAGAAGCATTCATGTGTTGTACACAGACCACACAGGGTCAAGGGCAGAAGAAATTAGACCATTTGGAAGCCTATTGCAATAGTGCAAGGGAGAGATGGAAATGGTTTGAACTTAGGGTGGTCACAGTGGAAGTATATGTGATCCAATTCTATTTTGGAGGTTGAGCTACAGGATTTCCTAATAGACCAGACGTGTGGTATGAGAGAAAGGAAGGAGTGAAGAACCTCTGCCAGATTCCTGGCCATAGCAACCAAAAAAATAGAGGTACCCTAATTAAAAAAATACAGGTACTTCGAGATAGAAAAGAATGAAAGAGAACCAGGATTGAGAGGAAATACTCAAAGTTTAGTTTTGTACATACTAAGAATGAGATATCTATTAGATTCCATGGGGGAGATATTGAGAAGGTGGTGGAGTATAGGATCATGTGGCTTAGAGGAAAGGTCTCTGTTAGACATATACTTGGGGTCATTGACATGGAGATTGTAGTTAGTCATGAGACTGGGTGAATGACTGAAGGTAAACAGTCCTGGGAGGCATTCTGTTGTTTATTGGTAGAGATGAGGGGAAAGAACAAGCGAAAGAGACTGAGAAGGAGGAGCCAGAGACAGAGGAGGAAAACTAGGACAGTGTGGTGTTTTGTAAACCTAGGAAAGAAATTATTTCAAGAAGCTAAGGAATAATCTGTAGGGTCAAATGTTGCAGATGGGACAAAGAAGAGAAAGTTTGGGAACTGACCACTGGATTCAACAATGTGTTGGTTACTAATGATGTTGACTAGAGCAGTTTGTGGTAGAATGTTGGGTTTAAAGAGAAAATGGGAATAAAAACAATGGAAGTTGTGGGCATAGATAAAAGCAGCTTGCTGAAAAGGGAAGGAAAGAAATGCATTGGTAACTAGAGGGAGAATTTGGGTCCAGAAAGGTTTGCTACTGACAATGACTCAGTTGAGAGGAAAAGTTGTTGAGGCATGGCAAAGGACTTCTAGATCATTTTTCATAAGCAATGAAAGGGATTTAGAAAATAAGAAAAGATGCTGACCCTAGTTGGGAACAGGGACAGATTATTCAAAGAATTGGGAGAAAAGGTAAAGAATGATGGTGCCAGACACAGGTGTGTAGTTTGTAGAAATTTATGGACGTTATACCCTGATTACTTCTCTTGTTTCAAAGAAATATGAAACAAATTACCAGCTGAGAGTGAGGATGGAGAAGTAGTTTTTGTTAAAGTTTGAAGAGAAGGAAAAGTTATGAAAGAATCATCTGGTCTCCTAGGTAATAAAAAGTGAACATTGCTGGGCAGCACTGAGTCTACTGCATGTTAGTAATCATGCATTTTGTGAGACTAGCCAGCAAAGCAAGGATTTATGTTTTTCTCCAGCTCTGTCAGGATGTGCTGGTGCAAAAAAGAGAGTAGGTGAAGGGCTGTATTCAACCATGTTTATGGTTTAGTTCGGTGAGCACAAAAATTGAAAAAGGGGCAAAGGAATTAAAGTTGTATGCAATTGTAACAATTGACCCAGAATTTAAGCTGAGTAAGAAGGAAAATGAATACTAGAGGGACATAGATGTCCTGAATTAAAGTTGACTACAAATTCTTTGCTACTCTGTCTTTTGAGCAGTGGAATTAAACCCCTTCCTCTACCATATTGAATCTGAGCTGGCACAGGTGGTAGAAGTGGAATTCTAGGACTCATGACAGTCCCAGGGCAACTTCCAACCTGTAGTCAGCAACAACTGACTTGGGCGTCCAACCTAGTCGAGTGTAAGATGATCGTGGCCCTAGTCTACCTGCAACTGCATCCAAGACCACAAGTTAGAACTGCCCAGCTGAGCCAAATCTAACCAAAGAATGATGAGAGTGAAATTTTGTTTTAGACCAAAAAATTAGGTATAGTGAGAAGGTGGTGGGATCAATGGATTGTTTATCCCTGTGAGGGTGGAAGGATTGCTGAGGTTGGAGTACTAGAGGAAAAAAAATTGGAAAGGTTATGGCTTCGTAGTTGAATATATGAAATTGACATTACAGAGCATTTCAGTTATTGGAAATGACAAGGTATAGAAAGCACCAACCATAGAAATGTAATACTAGTCACAAATGAAATTTAAAATGTTCTAGGAGCCACATTTCAAAAAGTTAAAAAAAAAAAAAAGTATTTACCTGTATAACACATTTTAATTTGGACTAGCCACATTTCAAGTGTTTAATAGCCACATGTGGCTAGTGGCTATTATGTTGCACGGTATAGGCCTAGAATAAGACCTCGGGGACTAGGTGGCTGAGTAGGGTAGAAGCAATAGATTAGACAAATCGAAAATTATGAAAAAAGTAACTTTGGAGAGAGAATGGGATGTAAATATCCTATTAACAACAGCAGGAAAAATTGGTCATTAACCTAATAAAAATATATAAAATCTATATGAAGAAAACTATAAAAGTATATTAAAATATTCTAAAAGTAGATTTTTTTAAGAAATGAAGCTACTGTACTTATGAATGAGAAAACTAAATATTTTTAAACATGTTTTCTTCATGAAATATTTGTCAATTTCTTTCCATCCTGATAAAAATGTCATTTTGTTAGAGTTTTGTGCATTAATCCTAATATGTACACAAAATTAACAAAAAAAAGTTTTGACACAGCATGTAATGAGAGGAATTTGCTTTGCCAGATATAAATTATGCCATATAAATAAGATAATTAACTCTGCTGATATTAGTGCAGTAATAAAGACAAGGTCAACAAAGCAGAACAGAATACAAAAATAGGCCATGCATGTATGAGTATTTATACTATATACATGGGAAGAAAAACAACAACAACAAGCCCCTCTTCCTCTATCCTCTTAGGTTCAATAACTACGGCCTGTAAATTAAACTGACAAAAGACAGATGAAGAGGGGAAAAAGTATACAGATTTTATTTGATGGTAGTATTTTAATTATTACATTGATGGAGGCCTTCACAGGAAAGAAGTGAAGACCCAAAGAGGCTTATATACCATTTTAATAAAGGGTGATAAATTTGTGCAGAAGATAAAGCAAAGGGGGTTTGGGCTTGAAGGGGTGGTAAATTATGGGAAGGTAAACTCATAGGGCGAACTAAAAGAACATAAGAGTTATTTTAGTAAGGTTTATTTGTGCAGACCCATCTCAGTGATTCTTCTGTATCTCCAGTGATAATGGTTGTGTTTCCTCCTCCTGGTAGGGAAAGAGGAGGGGGTAAACCTTTACAAAGGGAAGTCTGTGCCCTAGTTTAGGCAGATACAGTCAGAGCTCATTTTTATTGCACTTCACAGATATGGTGTTTGGTTGTTTTTTGTTTGTTTGTTTTGTTTTGTTTTACCAAATGAAGGTTTGTGGCAATTGTGCATTGAGCAAGTCTACTGGCGCCATTTTCCAACAGTGTTTGTACACTTTGTATCTCTGTATCACATTTCGGTAATTCTCACAATATTTCAACATTCTCATTACTGTTATATTTGTTATGGTGACTTGTGATCAGTGATCTTTAATGCTATTATTGTAATTGTTTTAGGATGCCATGAACCACACCACGTAAGACAGCAAACCTAATCAATAAACGTTGTGTATATCCTGACTGGTTCACCAATTGGCCATTCCCTCATCTCTCTCCCTCCCCATTCCCCAAGAGACAACAATATTGAACTTAGGCCAGTTAATAACAATGCAATGACTTTTAAGAGTTCAAGTGAAAGGAAGAATCCCACATCTCTCACTTTAAATCCAAAGCTAGAAATGATTAAACTTAGTGAAAAAGGCATGTTGAAAGCTGAGATAGGCCAAAAGGTAGGCCCCTTTTGCCAAATAGTTAGCCGAGTTGTAAACATAGAGGAAAAGTTCTTAAAGGAAATTAAAAGTGCTACTCCAGTGAACACACAGATGATAAGAGAGCAAAACCGCCTTATTGCTGATATGGAGAAAACTAGTGGTCTGGACAGATCAAACCAGCCACAACATTTCCTTAAACCAAAGCAATAGACTTTATCTACACAAAACAAGACAAACAAACATGTACACCTTAACATACCAACAGCAACCAAGAAATGTTACTGTGGCATGGTGAGAGAAGGCCCTGTGCAATGCCAGCAAGACCCAGGGGGAATTAAACCAGCAGAATCCAGTAAATGGGGACAGCACACTGGAACTGGGGAAAGGGATTCCAAACATCTCGGGAATTTCACACTGAACCAAGAGTGAGGGGCTCGAGCTCCAGATGGAATCATCTACCAGCTCAAGCTGACCTACTAAGCCCTGGGCTGGAAAGCAAATTAGATCAGGAGCTCAACCCAAAAGGAACAGAGCTCAGAACTGAAAGAGAATTTACCCACAGCCCTTAAAACAAAGACAGTGAACTTAAAGGGTTTGCAGGGTACCACACCTGTGTTTCTCATGTCCCAGAAGCCACCAGAAGTCTCTATCGGTCCCACTGTTGCCACCAAATCTATTAAACATACATTGAACTGAGTAAATTTAGAGATCAAATTGGCTTTATTCAACAATTCATAAATTGGGGAGCATCTCATCTAGTACAAGAAAAGAGCTCTGCCAAGCTGTAGAAAAGGAAAGGTTTTTAAAGGTGGAAAGGGATGGAAAAAGAATGCATTGTTTCAGGCAAAGTCACCTTGCTAAGGGGCATGGAAGGGCTCTATCAGGCAGGTTAGCTCACTAGCGCTGATCAGGTAATTCATGTGCACTGGTTAAAGGTTATATTCCCGTGGGTTTGAAACTACAGTTAGGCTAGGTATTATGTCTTGGTTTGCTGACGTGGGGTTTAGCACAAGTGACTCCACTTTGGATCTGCTGTCTCCTTTTTAACATGTGGTATTCTTAAACTTCTAAATATTCATTTAAGCACTAATACTGTAAACAGTATGAGAAAGGGAAGACCAAAAATTGCATCTATCTTGAGAAATAAGAGGAAAAGAGGAACAAAGTCATGCATTGGCTTTACTTAGAAGTGTCATAAAACAAAACTGTCAAAATGTTTTGTGGTCTCACTTCCCCTTCTATGAAATGGAAACATTGTGGATATAATTCCACAACACATGTAATGACTCAGTCCATGCATGCCCACCACCCTACACATGTGCCCATCTCCTAGCCACCCCTGCTCAATACCATCATATAAATGCCCACTTTAAATATAAATGACCATTCTGGATTTACAAACCCTCTCTCTGCTTTAAGGACACGTATCTTCTTCTGCAATTATAACTTGTTTGTCTAAACTAGTCTTACCCAAAACTGAAGAGATGAGCACGTGTCTGGTTGCAGGGCACACAACACAAATTAAAGGTATTTAATAAATAATTATAGTACACAATTTATGATCTTTATCAGCATTAAAGCAAAGATGGGTCTCTCCAAATTAGGAAATACACTCTTAAATAAAACAAACAAATAAAAATTAGCTCTAAGTGATAATGTGCTGTTGTAGAGCCTGAGTTTATTTGTTAAGCTATGCACTTACTTCGGGGTCCCTTGATTGTTTTCTAATAAGACTCCAAGACAGCTTCCAACTCTCTAGCTCTGCTTCTAACTGCTGAGGTAACATCATGCTTAAACACTTACACTTCAGTTTGAGAATGTGTATGCACATTGCTGGTTGCCTCTCTTAAAGTATTGATTTCGGGACAAACACATTTTGGGGTATCCAAAGCTTTGCAATCTAGGAAAGACTTGCTCGGCCATCGATCTCATAATTATTACAAAAAGCTGTGGCGAGTCTCCTCCGTTGATTGCTAGATAAGGTAGAGCTAATTAGAAAATAAGATTCAAGCTTCCAGCCAAACTCACCTCCCAAGTCAAAACCCAGCCAAGTGTAAATGCAGTAAAACATGATTTGCATTGAGCTGAAAGTAGTGACCAAAGGGTGGGGGGGGCAAGGGAAGGAAATGCACTAGTCAGCTAATGTGGACCTCTTTTTTTTTTTAATAAAAAGTCAGCTACTAAATTATTCAATGTCACAGGCTCGCTACCGTTTTTGTTTTTGCTTTTTGTCAGACATAAGGCCCTAGTGAAACCAATATCTAATTTTATCATTATACCTTATAAAAGGAAACTCGATACCTTTTTTTTTTTTTTTAACCCGGGAACTCTTGATTGCAAAGCTCTATTATTTGGTGAGGGGTAGTTTCTAGAAGGCAAAGAGTTAAAGACGTCACTTTAAATGACAAAAGCTAAACACTTTACCCCACTTTCAGTCTCTCATCTATTCATCCTTTTCATTGTGTACGATTTCAGCTTTCTAAGCTCTTCAACTACCTGCCCCTAATTTGTATTCCCAGGGAGAGGCCTGGCTGGTTATTTTGCATTTGTGTGCTAATGTTGCGGAGCTTCCTTCCCTGGGGGAGGGGAGAGGAGGAAACCGCAGAGCTGGATGGGGGTGGAAGAGAAGGTGCAGGCTTGGCCCAGGGAGGCATGCTGAATTTTAACCTTGAATGCCTCGTACAGAGCTCCTAACAAAGTCTTCCCGATTTTGAGAAATAGCACACCGTATTCAAGTCCTGTGTATACACACACTGGAACGAAATGTGAGCCAAAAGTGAAATATGGATTTGGAAAATTATTTAGTTATTATAATAATAACTCAAGGATAATAATGGGCAAGACCTTTCAAGCATATCGACGCTTCAGGAGAACTTTTATAAGTCACGAAAGAGATAGACTTCACTGTTCTTGGTGGGAAAAAAGGAAAGAAGGAGAATGGCAAATATTTCATCAAAATAAAGGCAGAGCATTTTTTTCTGAATTATTAATAGACTATGGAAAACAAAATGTTGACAGAAAATCATTTTAATTAAAATCATATCAGACATTTTTGGAGTTTACAAATATTAATGCCCTAATTTATTTCAACCCACGGTTTCATTGTTTCTGAGGGCACATCGGTTAGACTAAATGAATTAAATACTTCTGATCTGCTATTTGTAAAGCAAAATAACAGTGTACTCTCATATTTGTAATGGAGTAAATAGCAGTGCAAAAAGACAGCTCCATAATGAATAATTAGTACATGTATTCTAGCTTTTAATTAACTAAAGGGGGTGCCGAAACACCCACTGGAGAAGTGGCTGTGACCCACGATGGAAGTGTACTTACTAACCAGCAAGTTAGGGGAAATTTTCATTTTTCTACCAGCTTTATCCAAATTCAGAATTCTAATAAAGGCATAGAGTACCACTGCCTTTGCCCGATCAGTATTGTTAGAGGTCGTTTTGTGTACCTTTTTTGTAAGAGAGTAAATCATATCATTCAACATAAAAACAAATTTAAGATGCAATCCTGACAATGTTATCTGAGGGAAACTGCAAAAGAATCTTGGGGGAAAAAAGCCATTAGTTACAGGATATCACAAATCAGCGAACAGAATTCTGGGGGTACAGATCAGAAACCAGAGATCAGTGTTCAAACTTGGCGTCTAACAGAGGATCCTCAAATAATCGTCTGACTCTGTGACTTGGCCTTGAACTCTCTGTCTCAGTGCTTTTATTTCTCACATTAGGTTAACTGTAAAAGGTAGAATAACAAAAATGTTTTAAAAAAATTTAAATAGCTTAAAAAATATCAAAAAGGGGGAATATTGTCTTTCTTCTACTAGTACAAATAGTTATTGGTTGATTTACTTCCATGTTCTCTGTAGTTTTACTGATTTAACATAGTAATATTTACCCTCCATGCTGTGTTCATTTTCATCCTGGGAACACACTTAATGGACTAATCTTGCAATCCCAGCGAGTTATACGTGACAAATACAGGAATTCACAAAAAATTAAAACAAATAATGCTTAGGTCTCAAGTTTCTGGTTAACCTGACAAACATAGTTGTCAAAAACACAAGAAAGAAATGTGTTACTTCTCTGATCATCCTAGCGTGCCCTGGGATGAGAGGCTATGCAAAACTCTAAAATGGATTTTCCCCGTCAGATCAAGCCAAGTATCTGCCATTTGGTCCTTTCCTCCACTGAATCAACTAAAAACTGACCAATCTCTTCATTCGTTATGTATTCCATTATTTATTCAGTAAATACTTGTTAACGCATTTTTGCCAGACACTATGTCAGGAAGATCTATAATTTTATGGCATTGCAAACAAGTAGAAAAGGCACATGTGTCATACTATTACAGACTAAGTAATAAGCAACCCAGCAGGTGTGTGCCCAAGAAACTATGGAAGTTTACAGGATAGATAAGGAAAGAGCAAAAACAAAACAAAGCAAGACTCTGGAGGTAACAGAAAAAGTTTGACAAAGAACATTCTGCAGCTAGCAGCCCAGACATTCCAATATGCAAATTCTGATTCCTGGGAACGTACAATCTCCCAAGAATAAAGATATAAGACAAATGAGCAAGGATATAGATAACTGTTTTCATCAGAGTAATTGTTAGATTTGTAGGTGACCGTCTTAGAAACAATTTGAATCACTTGAAGTGCTTTCATGAAATGAGCTATTTTCTAACGCCTCTTTTGGTTGGCATTGAACTAACACAACAAAGTTTGTTCCCATGTACGTCTAAAGCCTCATCCTCAAGAGAATATGGCTATCAGAGAGTGTTTATGGTAATAATCATGGATCCTCAAACCACATGTTGAAGTTACTGTCCTTTAACGAGGAGAAAAACACTTATGTGAATATTTTAAATTACAATTTGAGGTATATTAATAAATAGAACAACCATGTGCAATGCTTTTTTGTCCACTTTTCTATCCCCGTAGCAAGGTTCCATCTTACATTAACTTTGTTACACAAATATAGTGACCTTTCAAATACATTCCCACTTCTTTTCTCTTTCCCACTATCTTCTATCCTTCTCACTGCTACCTGCGTTATCTTTAAAAATAACAAAAACAACAGTCTCCTCTTCCCAGGACCTCAGTGGGATCCCTGCTTTTTATAAAATCAATCCCCTTGCACTGATGAGCCTTCCCAGCCTTAATCCACCTGTCTCCCAGCCACCTCCTGGAAGATCAAGTCCTGTCCTCACTGATAATCCCTTTTCTTTCATGACTTTGAACAAGTGCTTTTCCTCACTGAAAATGCAGCTCCCTACATTTTCCCCTCTATCATGTCACTTCTACGAGGCTTTCCCTAACTCCCTCGCCTAGTTAGTTGTGGTTTCCTCATACTTCAAACACAACGCTATCAGAAAATTAATTTACAGGATTGCCAATACTTGCTTACACGTGTGAGATTAAAAACAACAAAAACCAGAACCTATTATCCCATCTTTTTTTCCAGGTTCCAAGCACAGAGATTTAAAAGCTCTTGGAATTTTTTGAGTATAGGAATGACATTTGTTATTCATAAGGAGCCCCTTTCACCATATCTGAATATATGTTAATGAAGTGATTCAAGGTGGGCCTTTAGTTTTAAGGGAGGGGCTGACCACACCAGAAAGACCAAGTAAGTGATTCAAATACTGGAACCCACAGCCTTACCTTGAAACTCCAGGGAGAGGAGAGGGAATGGAGATTGAATTCAATCATGTGGCTGGTGACTTGATCAATCATACCTAATGAAACCTCGATAAAAACCCTGGGCGTCCAAACTTAGTACAGCTTCCTGCTTGGTGAACACATGGATGCACTATGAGTGTGCCACACTGTTTACAAATACAACACATGGATGCACTATGAGTGTGCCATGATCCTGCCGCACTGTTTACCATAGCAGCTGCACTAGTTCACGTTCCCACTAGCAACACGCATGGCTCCAATTGCTCCACATCCTTGCCAAGACTTGTTGCTGTTGTTGTTGTTGTTATTATTATTGTTATTATTATTATTTTAATCATAGCCATTCTAGCAGGTGTGAAAAGGTATCTCATTGTAGTTTTGATTTGCATTTCCTTAATGATTACTGGTGTTGATCATCCTTGCATGTGCTCATTGGCCTTTTGTATATCTTCTTTAGAAATTGCCTATTCGAATTATTTGCCCATTTTCAAATTGGGTTGTCTTTTTGTTATTGAATTGTGGGAATTCTTTATATAGTCTAGATATGAAACCCTTATATTTTCTACCTTTCCATGGGTGACCTTTTTTTTTTTTTTTTAAAAGATTTTATTTTTTTATTTGAGAGCGAGAGAGAGAGCATGAGCTGGATGAAGGGGCAGAGGGAGAAGCAGACTCTGCTAAGCAGGGAGCCCAATGTGGGGCTCAATCCCAGGACCCTGGGATCATAATCTGAGCTGAAGGCAGATGCCTAACCAACTGAGCCACCCGGGCGCCCCCATGGGTGATCTTTGAACTCTCTTGTCATGTGAACATTTGGTGTTATGTTTAAGAAACTATTACCAAATCCAAGGCCAAAAAGATTTGTACCAATGTTTTCTTTTAAGAGTTTTGCAATTTTAGTTCTTAAATTTGTTTCTAATTCATTTTGAGTTCATTTTTTTTTAATATGGTATAAGGATCCAACTTCTTTTTAAATTTTTTTTCAGGTAGATATCCAGTTTTCCCAGCACCATTTGTTGAAAGTATTGTTCTTTCCCCATTAAGTTGTCATCATTGTTGAAAATCAATTGATAATTGAAATGAGGGGCTAATTTCTGGGCTCTCAATTCTATTCTATTGGTCTGTTTATCCTTAAGCCATTACCATACCATTTTGATTACTATAGTTTGTAGTAAGTTTAAAAATTGGGAAATGTGAGCTCTTCAACTTTATTCTTTTGTTTTCAAGATTGTTTTGACTATTCTGAGTCTGTTGAAATTCCACATGAATTTTAGGATGTATTTTTCCATTTCTGCAAAAACAGCACTGGGATTTTGATAGGTATTGTACCGAGTTTGTATATTTCTTTGGATAATATTCTCATCTTAACAATACTAAGCCTTCTAATCCATTAAACACTAGATGTCTTTCCATTTATGTATATTCACTTTAATTTCTTTCACTAATGTTTTATAGTTTTCAGTGTACTAATCTTTTTTTTTTTTTTTTTTTTAAGATTTTCTTTATTTATTTGACAGAGAGAGACAGCCAGCAAGAGAGGGAACACAGGCAGGGAGAGTGGGAGAGGAAGAAGCAGGCTCCCAGCAGAGGAGCCTGATGTGGGGCTCGTTCCCAGAACGCTGGGATCACGCCCTGAGCTGAAGGCAGACGCTTAACAACTGAGCCACCCAGGCGCCCCTCAGTGTACTAGTCTTGATCCCTGTTGGTTAAATTTATTCCTGAGTATTTTATTCTTTTTTGATGTTATTGTATATGGAATGTTTTCAAAATTTTTCTTTTTGGATTGTTCACTGCTGGTTTATAGAAATGCAAAGGATTTTGCATTTGATTTTGTATCCTTTAACTTTGCTGAATTTATTAGCTTCACTTTTTTTTGGTGTGTGGATTCTTTGGGTTTTCCAAAAGTAAGATTAAGTCATCTACACACAAAAATACTTTTGCTTCCTTTTCAATTTGCAGGTCTTTCACTTATTTTTCTTGCCTTATTGTTCTGGTAGGTGTATAATTTTAAGAATAATTGTTATATCTTCTTGATGGCTTGTATCTTTTATCAGTATATAATGTCATTCTTTATCGCTTAAGTTTTTTTTTTTTTTAAGTAATCTCTACACACAATGAGGGGCTTGAACTTACAACCCTGAGATCAAGAGTTGCATGCTCTATCAACCGAGGCAGCCAGGTGTCCCATTTGTCTCTTAATCTTTTTGATTTATTTTTTTTTAAGATTTTATTTATTTATTCGACAGAGATAGAGACAGCCAGTGAGAGAGGGAACACAAGCAGGGGGAGTGGGAGAGGAAGAAGCAGGCTCATAGCGGAGGAGCCTGATGCGGGGCTCGATCCCATAACGCTGGGATCACGCCCTGAGCCAAAGGCAGATGCTTAACCACTGTGCCACCCAGGCGCCCCAATCTTTTTGATTTAAAGTCTGTTTTGCCTGATAATAATATAGCAACCCCTACTCTGCTTTGGTTACTATATGCATGAAATACTTTTTTACATTTTTTTTTCCTTTTGAAAATTTATTTTTTATAATTTAAAAATTTTGGGGGCACCTGGTGGCTCAGTCATTAAGCGTCTGCCTTCAGCTCAGGTCATGATCGCAACGTTCTGGGACTGAGCCTGCATTGGGCTCCCTGCTCAGCGGGAAGACTGCTTCTCCCTCTCCCACTCCCCTTGCTTGTGTTCCCTCTCTTGCTGCCTCTCTCTCTGTCAAATAAAGAAATAAAATCTTAAAAAAAATTAAATAAAAATAAAAAAATTTAAGTAAGCTCTGTGCCTAAAGTGGGGCTTGAACTCATGACCCTGAGATCAAGAGTCCCACGCTCCACTGACTGAGTCAGCCAGGTGCCCCTCTTTTACTTTCAGCCTCTTTGTGTCTTTGTATCTAAAGTGAGTCTCTTAGAAATAGAAAATCTTTTTTTAAATAAAATATTCTGCCAATTTCTGTCTTTTAATTGGAGAGCTTAACCTATGTACATCTAAAGTAATTTCCTGATAAGGAAGGGCTTACTTCTACCATTTAGTTCTTCATCTTCTGTATATGTGTTTTTTAATTCAATTCCTCTATTAATGACTTTTTTGTGGTTAATTTTTTGTAATGTGTCATTTTATTCTTTTCCTTTGTTTTCTGTTTTTTGTTGTTATTTTCTTAGTGATTACCTTGGGAATTACAATTAACATCTTAAATTTATAACAATCTATTTTGACTAATACCAACTTAGTTTCAATAGTATGAAACACTCTAACCTTACATGTCTCTGCCCACTCCCTTTATATTATTATTGTAACAGATTACATGTTACTATGTTGTGTGGCTGTTTATAATCATTTATAATCATTGTTTTACACATTTGGCTTTTAAGTCATAAAAGAAAAAAGAGAAGTCACAAACCAAAAATAAAGTGATATAGGCTTTTATATTTATCCATCTAGCTATCTTTATCACTGTTCTTTATTTTGTCACATAGCTTCTAGTTATTGTCCTCTATCCTTTCATTTCAGCCTGAAAGACTCCCTTTAGCATTTCTTTTAGGGCAGTCCACTGGTAATAAACTCCCTTAATTTGTTTATCTGAGAATGTCTTAATTTCTCCTTTATTCTTGAAGGATAGTATTGCCAGATACGGAATTCTCAGTTAGTGGTGTATTTTCTTTCAGTAGTTTAAGTAATGTTATTACACTGTTTTATGGCCTCCATGATTTCTGATGGAAAATCAGCTGCTAATTTTATTTATGATCCCTTGTACATGATGAATCCCTTTTCTCTTGCCACTTTCAAGATTCTCTTTTTGGTTCTGTCTTTTAACAGTTTGGCTATAATTGATGTCTTGATGTGGATCTCTTTGAATTTAATCCTGTTCAGAATTTGTTCAGTTTTTTGAATGCATAGATGAATGTCTTGTATCACATTTGAGAAGTTTCAGTTTTTATTTCTTCAAATATTTTTTCTTCCTGTCTTTCTTTTCTCCTTCTAAGACTTTCATGATGCATATGTTGGCATATTTGATTGTGTCCTACAGGTTTTGTTCATTTTTCTTTATTCTTTTTCCTTTCTGACTCCTCAGACTGGATAATTTCAATTTCCTTATCTTCAAGTTTTCTTCTGCTTGTTCATATCTCCTGTCAAACCTCTCTAGTGGATTTTTTATTTCAGCTATTGTACTTTTCTGCTCCAGAATATCTCTTTGGTTTCATCTTATAATTTCTATCTCTTTATTGACATTCTCCATTTGTTTATACATTGTTTTCCTGATTTTCTGCAGTTCTTTGTCCATGCCTTCCTTTAAATTAAGCATATTTAAGACAGTTGACTAGACTAGTCTTTGACTAGTAATTCCAATATCTGAGCTTTCTCAGGGATAGTTTCTGTCAAATTGTATTATATTATAATTATAATTATTATTACTATTATTGTGAATGAGCCATGTTTTCTTGTTTATTTGTACACACTGTAATTTTTTGTTGAGGACTGGACAGATTGAGTATTATAATGTGGTAAGTCTGGAAATCAAATTCTCTTCCTCCTCAGCGATTACTTTTGCTCCTTGTTAAGGGCTGTGGTTGTCCATTTGTACAGTGACTCTTCTTATTTTTGCAAGGTTTGTATTCCTTGTTATGTGACCACAGAATGAATGAATATATATATAAATTATATATATAAAATCTTCCAGTAGAATCAGTTGCCAGATACTTCACTGCAGTCCGAGGGGACAAAACAAATATAAGTATCTGGACTTGTCCCTCAGGGAACTGCCAGATCTTCTAAAACATATAATCCTAAATATGTGAAAGATAATGTCCTTACTGCCCACTTTAGAATTGGTCAGTTGCTCTGGGCTACCATCCCCTTGTCTGAGCGGGGCTGAGGAATGAGGGAGATAGCTGGTTCATAAAGTCATTCTCTACCAAAGTTCAACAGCTTCTCCCTTTATCAAGTACTCCTCTGGTTGTAGTGTCTGATCATGTTCCCAAGTCTCAAAATAAGTGATCCCAATAGGTTTTTGTTTCCAGTCTAATTTATTATTCTTTTGGTGACGGGATTAACCTTTGGGGCTTCCTGGTTTGCTATTTTTCATGACATTGCTCAATGTATAGCATCTTAAATGTGCGTTTTACCATAATCTTAGGGTGAGTAGATCAATTTAATTGGTATATATGGTGTGTGTTTTTGTGTATGTGTTTCCGTGTGTGAATTTCCCCAAATACCTTACCTTTTAAATTTCTAACACTTTAAAAAAAGATTATTTTTAAGTAAACTCTACACCCATCATGGGGCTTGAACTCACAATCCCAAGATCAAGAGTCATATGCTCTACTGACTGAGCCAGCCAGGTAACCCCTCACACTTTTTATAGACCAATTCATCTGAGAATCTTCAAATCTGTAAGTTTTAGTAAAATTTACAATAAATTCTTCTTGTAAACATTGAGTGTTATTAATTTGCTTAACCATTATTGAAAGAAGTCATTTAACTGGATAGTATAGATATATTTCCTTTTATAAATCTTTCTTCATAAGTAGAAACAATAAGCTTTGTCATCATTTTAGTTTGGTTATACTGTGGTTTGAAGCAGTCAAACTGTTAATGCAGTTAAAATATACGTCAATCTTTATACTGATGCAGGCTAAAGGATTTCCTGTTTAGCACTCATTACCTATGCGATCTTATCAGCTACCTGTGGGAATTTTGTAGTGAGTACCAGATTTATTCATTTCTAGATAGCTATAAACAGATGTATCTGGTTTAGAACTGTATATGTGTATTGAAAGCATATAACAGATTTTGATAGATTGGGGGCTAGAGTTAACAAATTTTTATTCAGTACTGTTTGTGTGTTAAAGCAAAAATATGCCAATGTTTGGCTTATTGTGCCCTTAGACCTTGGGGAGATGATCTTATGTGCTTTAATGTGTGATGTGGAAGGAACAGAGGCAGATATGAAGAAAAAATCTGTCTTATAATCATAAACAGGATTGGGCTCAGGTGTTTTAGCAAATGAGAAAGAAGTGGCTTTGAAATTATAATGACTCACATGTCACCCTGGTGAAAATTCTTATACCTCATTGCAGCATGTGTTGGAGGACAAAATAGGATATATATATATTTACATGTAAACCAATAGTTTGGTTATAAAGCCCTTATTATTTGTTTGCACTATGATAAGGACTGAAAGAAGTTTCATTTTATAGCTCCTGCTGTTAACTCATTTACTCAATTATTCAATCATTCATTAAAAATTTATTAAGAGCCTATTGTGTTTCAGGCATTAGGGATACAAAGATGAATACAATATGGTCCTTGAAACTTCTAAATTAGTTGGGAGCACAAAGTGGCACAAATGAAACAATTAGCTAATATGAGAGTATTGAAGCCTGACTTAGAAGTTGTGCCTTTTATGTGTGAGCTAGAGCTTAACGCCAAAGGAATCTATCCTTTATATAGGCAAAGCCTGAGCCATTTATAAATGACTAAAAGAGGTGAATGCTTCAGCATTTTCTAGAAAAAATAAAATGAAATCTGTCTTGCTCATTAAGCCTAAATTTGCCTGATGCCTTATAGAAGCTACGCAAAGAGAAAGGTCTCATACCCTGGAAAAGACAGGTGACTGAACAGGATGGAATCACTGGGAACAGAATTCTCTGACTTGGTTATTTTCATTAGGGTATCTCTGAAATCAGGGGAAAATAAGTTACTTAATCCTCTCTGTCTTTTCCTGGGCAAGTAGATTCAGTAGCAGCTGTTACTCATCATGCCAGGTGCAAATATCTATAAATGAAATTATTATACAAGTGTCATGACTTTGTTCTTCTCCTTGTTCATGTGAGTGCATAAGAACCAGGCTCTAGTGTGAAGAAGGCTTCCCAAAGGAGAAAGGCTTGATGAGAATGTGGGAAACCAAGCAGGGTGAGCAAGGTGTTCACCTGTGTGGTAGCCTGGTATCAGTGTTACTGCCCAGGAAGAGTTTCAAATTGGGCTAGCCAGCTTGTTTACCTCCAGTAGGGTGATGATAGCATCTACATGGTGATGGTAGTTGGGTGGGGGTGGGGGTGGGAGTGGGGAGGATGGTCAGCTTGGTGTAAGGTGTAGAGTCCAAGCAAAGTAACGAAATTTTCCATATGGAGAAAAGTCCTGATGTGGTTTTGGAGCTGAAGCAGGTGAGGAGAGCTTCTACATTGGGGGTGTTCCAGAGGGGGTATTATACCATAACAGGGGTTATAGTGATGATAGGATTTTTGTTTCATACATATGGATAAAGTGAGATAGGTTCTTACTTTCTGACAAGGAAGTTACAAATAATGAAAGGGGAAAATTACAATTAACCCTGTGATGTTGGATTGGAATAGGAGGTATTGGTATGGACTCATGGATTTCAATGTAGAGAGATATATAGAGAAATAAAAATTGATGTTAATGTGTATATATATACATACATATATTCCCTAGTTCTGTGAAAGGACTTGAGGATAATATCCCACTAGCAATACATACATCTAGCACCAAACTCTGGGCTTCTAAATATCATTCTCTACACAAAGAAACCAGAGAGCTGTGAAGAAATAGCTGATTCTAAGACCTTTTTTTCAGAAAGCAATTATACCAGAAAGTAAGGAAGTGATAAAAAAATAATAATAATACATCAGATGAAAGGATACGGAAGCTAGCCTTCACGGCCTCCCATTGGCCAAAATAAAGATAAAAATACACATTGATAGTAATGGATTATAAGTCATTGAATAAAGTAGAAATGTATGAGATGATACTGATATAATAAATGAATAAACTGAGAAGTGAATGAGGAATAGGATATTTCCTACCTTGTAATAATCTTCCCCACAAAATACTTTTAATTGTAAAGGAACAAAAATAAACTTATAGCAGGAAAATCCGTCAGATACCATCTTTTTTTTTTTTTTTTTTTTTTAAGATTTTATTTATTTGACAGAGATAGAGACAGCCAGCGAGAGAGGGAACACAAGCAGGGGGAGTGGGAAAGGAAGAAGTAGGCTCATAGCGGAGGAGCCTGATGTGGGGCTCGATCCCATAACACCGGGATCTCGCCCTAAGCTGAAGGCAGACGCTTAACGACTGCGCCACCCAGGCGCCCCCGTCAGATACCATCTTTTTTTTTTTTTTTATTAATAATGATTTTTTATTATATTATGTTAGTCACCATACAGTACATCCCCGCGTCAGATACCATCTTGATCAAGAGATTAAAGTGAACATCCTTGCATGTCACTAGATAAGGTGCAATTACTTTGTGATATGCCCATCAAAAATGCACAACTTGAATATAATGAAGAAGAAACAACAGCAAAACAGAAGTTGAGGGCTATTCTACAAAATAAGTGGCCTAGAATTTTCAAAAGTCTTGATAATTAAGCAAAGACTGAAGAACTTTTCCAGAATGAAGATTAAAGAGACATGACCTGTAAGTGAAATGTGTAATTCTGAACTGGATCCATTTTCATAAGGAGATTGTTGGGTCAACTGGCTAGTATTAAATGGGGTCTGAGGATTAGACGGTGCTAATGTGCCAAGGTTAACTTCTTAATTTTGATGACTGTATTGTGCTTATGTGAGAAAATGTCCCATTTGTAGGAAATATACACCTAGTATTGGGTGGTGATGAGATTACTAATTCTCAAGCAGTTCAGGGAAAAAAATTCCTTGTTTTGTACCTGCAACTCCTAAATATGCTTGAAATTCAAAATAAAAACATATTTTACTTTATTAAAAATAAGATCTGGGACTCTGTTGTCAGGTTTCTTTGTTTCATACCCCAGCTTCTGCTGTATGAGCTTGGTTAAATCCTGTAAACTCTCAGCTGCTGTTGCTTCCTCTGGGAAAGGCATATCATAATAGTAACTTCTTAAAAGGGTCATTTTAAAATTTCAATGAAAAATGGGGTGCCTGGGTGGCTCAGTCCTTAAGCCTTTGGCTCAGGGCCTGATCCCAGGGTCTTGGGATCAAGCCCCGCATCGGACTCCCTGCTCAGCAGGACGCCTGCTCCTCCCTCTCACACTCCCCCTGTTTGTGTTCCCTCTCTCACTGTCTCTCTTTCTCTCTCTGTCAAATAAATAAATAAAATCTTAAAAAAATAAATAAATAAAATTTCAATGAAAAAGGACTTCACATAGTCTCTGGTTCTTATGAATTATTTTTCTTAATTAGAGGTTATTTTCCTTACTCAGTTTTATGGAATAAAATAAAGGGCTTAATTAGTTCATGTATAAATCACTACAAATTAGAATGCATGTAGAGTTCAATTTTTCATATTAAAGAGTGAAGCATTATACATTCTTTAGTCACTTAATAAAGAATCTCATCTTTCATCTTCAATTTTGGATCCAAGAACATGTTTTGGTTCAAATCCACCAGATGAATAATATAATTTAGTTTAACCATATTATAGTTTCATGTACTCTAAATGCCTCTATAATAACAATGTTGGATGCCACCAAGTTCCAGTTATGGAAATGCCCATGTATAAATACACATACACTTTTACTGCCAGAAATATTCAAGCCTTATGGATGTCACAGTGGCAGAAACTGTGTTCAAATCAACAACAATAGATGACAAAATAAATGTTCAAATTTGTAAGTTTGCACTTGCAACTGAGAAAATCCAAGGTACTGAGGAGGAGGAAAGATGTCCTTGGATTTTATGTTTGTTTTTGTTTTGCTGCCCTGACAAATTACCAGAAGCCTGGCCTAAGACAAAATCCATTTATTATTTCACAGTGCCACAGATACGGATTTGGGCTTGTATCAATGGGCTTGGCTTGATTCTTTGCTCAGGGTATCACAAGGCTGAAATCAGTTTTCTCCTGGGCTGGATCCTTATTGGAGGCTCTGGGGGAAAATTCCCTCCTAAGCTTGTTTAGATTGTTGGTGAAATCTAGTTCCTAGCACATAGAGATAGGACTGAGGTTCCTGTTTCCTTGATGGGTATTGTCTGGAAGTTATCCTGAACTCTTTTGAACCACCCACATCCCTTCTTATGTAGCTCCTTCCATCTTCAAAACAACTTGGTGCGTCCTTTACACTTTGAATCTCTCTAATTTTCTCTTCTGTCACATCTAGAGAAAGTCCTTTCCTTTTAAAGGGCTTGTATGGTTAGATCAGGCCCACCTGGATAATCTTTTTTTTTAGGCCAATGTTGCCATATAACATAACACAATCATGGGGGTGACATAGCATCCCAGTCACAGGCTCCAGTGACTAGGGTGTGGAATCTTGAGGGCCAACCCTAGAAATTCAGCCTACTGACTAAGATTTACATATGGGGGTGGGAGGGAGGGGGACAAATAATTCATTATTCTGTAAGATGATATTTAATTTTTTATGGCAATTTAGAGGCATATTTTCTTGAAGTGTTGCTGCATAGGTATATAAACATAAATGATAAGAGGAAAAAATTGAATCACTAGGAAGAGAATCTTCCTCAATGTTACTTCTCTTGTGTATAAGTACAACATAAGTAATTTTGAGGACATTTGAAATTATATACTCTGCATATATATATATATATATATATACATATACACACACACACACACACATACACACATGCTTCTACAGACAATACAAAATTATTTCAATTTTAACTTAGAAATTTAGGTTTAGTTAAAATAGAACTACACAGTATTAAATACTTAATGTCTTTCTTTCACACCTTCTCTGGTTCCCATTCTTAACTACCAAGTTGGCTAATTATTATCTACATAGATATAAAAGTCAGTGGAGGAAAAGAAAGATGGTTTACTGGAGGCGGTTTTAAGATGACTCTAGAGTTACTGTCATCACAGTTGTCCATACCAATTTTGTCTTTATTGTCACAATGACTAATGTTTCAGCGAATTGTATATTAGAAAGTGGAAAATGATAACGACTCAACCGGGCAATTACAGATGCATGGAGCAGCATAAACAGCGGCCCTTAATATGAACAATAACCTGCATGTCTAGGGGCCTTCGTGCGCGCACCCCCAAGAGTGCCTGAACCTGGCCAGCCCCTCCCCCATGGTACTATAGCTCAGAGGCTTGGCTTAGGTGGGGTTGGAAATGCCCTAGAATGGCTCTTTGTTGATTTTCCCTCGTGCTAGAGCCTAGTGTTGCTGTGAAGCAAAGTGCTATTGAATTTGCTCACTCAGGCAGAACACTCAACAGGAAGGAAGGAAGCAGCCATTCTTTCTGGTCCTATTGTCTGACCACCCGGCTTAAGCAATCAAACAGCTCTGTGGCCATAGCTGGATGCTTACAAGCCTGTCATGGTTTTTTTTTTTTTCTTTTACTCCTGGTGGGCACTGGGGAAGGGGGGCAGGGATGGATAGAAACTGGCTCTTTATGGTTTTCACTTATTTTTGATGATTTGATGACATCTTTTCATGACTCACTCTCAGGTACCCATTTTCTAACAGCAAAGTTTGTAAAGAGAGTGGATGAGTGTATGTTTTGGAAGTGGAGTAAAGATAGCAATACAATGGGCTTTCTCTACGGATGTATTCTGAAAGTGGGAAGAAGTAAACATTTTACATCACTAATATATTTTGAGATTAGTCATCTTTTTTTTTGAGATTAGTCATCATGTTTGAATAAGTTTTCAATGTGCTGCCAACTTCATGTCTTTAGACAAGTCGTTTGTCCTCTGTGCTTCGGTTTTCTTTTTTAATTACTAGAATAAGGATAACAACCCAAACTTGCTTATTTCACATGGATCATATAATAGCCAAATGTGTGAAAAAGTGCTTAGAAAATATTCCATTATCCTAAAATATAACATTAGGATTCTCCTGAGGAAAAGAATGCCACATTTAAAATAAATAACTGAGATGAGGAAGAAAACTTAATAAATTTTGTCATTGACATATGTTTCTAAATTATTGACAGCTACCTTTAAAATTTGAAAAGTTTCTCCCAAAACCGATAGCCTTGGGATTGCCATAAAGAAGTGGTTAGTAGAAATCTACACTTGGCACCGTACTTCTATGCATAATTCTCAATTTCTAAGTGCAGTTTTAAAATTCATTAAAGGGCCAAAACTTCATATGATTATTCATCTTTTACATATGAATTTCAGGGGAAATGAAAATTTAAAAATCAAATATAATTTGAAAAGTAATTATAGTTAAATTTCGTGAGGGAAATGGTACCTTCATTAACATGAGCTTTAAATTTAATTTCTTTTTTCTTTTTTCTTTTTTTTTTTTTTCTTGATAAGAATCCTAAGTAACTATAATGATTACAGTTATTCAGAAGTCATGAGGAGTTTAAATTACCCTGGGTTATTTGGGGACTTTCTGATACTTTCTGAGGAAACCATGCCATAATCTTTCAGAAGTAATCCCTTTTAACATTAAGTGGGAGAATGGCAGTGGCTTTTGAGGTGTGAGGCAGTCATCAAGACTAGATGATATCCTCTAAGGAACACAGTCAAGGAAATAGTCTCATTTGATTTGAATGGATTTTTCCCTTTTAGGGGCCAAATGTCAGGGGAAATCTGTGGCTCGCTTGTTAGTCTAGAATTGGAGGGTCTAGAGCAGAGTTCAGAAGGGCACAGTGAGATAGCGCCTGCTGGTTTTGGCGCCTCCCCTCTTTGATTTGCCACTTTCATAAGATAAGCAATGACGCCAGGCTCTCTTGGCTATGCCCACTATTCTTCACATTATCAATTCAGTATTTGGCACCATCCATGTAATTTCCCCAAGTAGAAGTCAAAGGCAGGTGTTCCGGAAAAAATGAAGGACTCTTGAGTGGAGAATCTGTTTTACCTTCTCCTTAAGGACATCCGGGCTATCAGAACAGTGAAGGGAGCTCATTGAAACCAGGACAGCCTTATAGAGATTAAAAGAGACAATAATTCCTCAAATGTAGGTTAGGCTTAGATATTCCCTGGAGCTATGATTTATAAGGGGGCTTAGAGAGCATACAACTCTCGAAAACTGATTTACCCCATTAATCTGGTGTCAAAACTTGATCATTTTGAGGTTATTCCCTTGGTTTATCATTCCTCTGGGTTAGGTCACTTCTTTTTCAGAATGAATATGCTTTCCAGGCTCTCTTTCTTAGGGGTGAGTTGATGTGAAAACACCAGAGCCTGCAGGGTAATGAAAGAAAGTTGAGCTGAAAAAGGAGAAAGGTTACCACAGAGAAGGGAGAGGCGTTGAAAAAGAGATTTTTTTTTTTTTTTTAAGCAAGTTCCATGCCCGACATGGGGCTCAAACTCAACACCCCTAAATCAAGAGTTGCATGCTCTACTGACTGAACCCACCATGCACTGCAAGAGGTTTAAGATGCATTACAACGTGCCTGGAGAGGAGCAAACTGATTCTAAGTAACTTGTCCACCAGAACAAAGTGTAATATTTTTTAAAGGAAATAAAAAAGCTACCATGTAAAATTCACAATGCCCAGAATTCAACACCAACCACAAAAATTACTATGCACACAAAGAAGTAGACAAATGTGATCTACGGCCCGGAAAAAAAACGGGCAATAGAAAGAGACCCCGAATGGCAGACATAGTAGAATTAACAGATGATATTAAAGCGGCTCAGGGATTAGAAAGGAAAGCACAAGCATAATGAAGACAATGATGGAAGATATAATGAGAAGCAAATGGAAATTTAGCTAAAAGTATAACATCTTACATAAAAATTTCACTGCATATCATATGATAAAGAAGAAATTATCATTGAACTTGAAATATACCATTAGAACTACAGAAAATAAAACACAAGGGACTCCTGGTTTGCAGTTTCTTATGTAAGGAGCTTGGATGTCACCACTCCATCTTAACAAGTGAAAAACTGAAGACACTGAAACATCAACAACTCTTCTTAGATCCTTCAGAGAAGTGAGTTTCCAGGACAGACCACCACCCCAAAATTAGAGACACAGGTATTTTCAGAGAATTACAAAGTATCAGATCAGAAATGCACAAGCAGAAATCTAATCAGGAAGGAGATTGATTTTATTAGATACTACTCTACATGGTTTGCATTTTTAGTACATATTATTTTAATTATTAATTAATCAATATTTTAATTCCAATATAGTTAACATATAGTATTATACTAGTTTCAGGTGTAAAGTATACTGATTGAACGACTTTATACATTTCTCAGGGCTCATCATGGTAAGTGTATTCTTAAGCCCCTTCACCTGTTTCACCCAACCCCCCCACCCACCTCCCTTCTGGTAACCATCAGTGTGTTCTCTATAGTTAAGAAGCTGGGGTTTTTGTTTTGTTTTGTTTTGTTTTTTGGTTCGTTTTGGTTTGCCTCATTTTTCCTTTGTTCGTTTGTTTCTTAAACTCCACATACGAGTGAAATTATATATGAGGGTATTTGTCCTTCTCTGACTTACTTCACTTACCACTCTACCCTGTTCATCTATGTTGGTGCATAAGGCAATATTTCATTCTTTTTTATGGCTGAATAATATTGCATTATCTCTCTCTCTCTCTCTCTTTATCCATTCATCTATCCATAGACACCTGGGTGGCTTCCACGGTTTGGCTATTGTAAATAATGTTGCAAAATACACAGGCGTGCATATATCCCTTCGAGGTTAGTGTGTTTGTGGTTTTCTTGGGTAAATACCCAGTAGTGTGATTACTGAACAGAGGCACAGTCCTATTTTTAGTTTTTAAGGATCCTCTATACTGTTTTCCACAGTAGCTGCACCAGTTTGCATTCCCACCAATAGTACAGAAGTATTCCTTTTTCTCCATAGCCTTACCAACACTTGTTGTTTCTTGTGTATTTGAGTTTAGCCATTCTGAGAGATGTGAGGTGGTATCTCTTTGTGGTTTTTGATTTGCATTTCCCTGACAACTGTGCCACTGAGCATCTTTTCATGTGTCTGTTGCCCATCTGCATGTCTTCTTTGGAGAAATGTCTGCTCATGTCTTCTGCCCATTTTTAATTGGATTATCGTTCATTTTCCAGTATTGACTTGGATAAGTTCTTTATGTATTTTGTATACTAACCGTTTATTGAATATGTCATTTGAAAGTATATTCTCCCATTCAATAGGTTGTGTTTTAGTTTTGTTAACTATTTCCTTAGCTATGTAGAAGCTTTTTTTTTTTTTTTTTTAATGTAGCCTCAATAGTTTATTTTTGCTTTTGTTTCCCTTGCCTCAGGAGACCTACCTAGAAAAACGTTACTATGGCCAATGTCTGTGCTGTCTTCTAGGATTTTTATAGTTTCAGGTTTCACATTTAGGTCCTTAATCCCTTTTGAGTTTATTTCTGTGTATGATGTAGAAAGTGGTCCAGCTTCATTCTTTTGCATGTAGCTGTCCAGTTTCCCTAACACCATTTGTTAAAGAGATTTTTCCCCATATTCTTGCCTTCTTTGTTGAAGATTAGTTAACCATATAATCATGGGTTTATTTCTGGGCTCTCTATTCTGTTCTATTGATCTAAGTGTCTATTTTTGTGCCAGTCCCATACTGTTTTGATTACTACAGTTTTGTAGTATAATATGAAATTTGGGGTGGGATATCCTCTAGTTTTGTTCTTCCTTTTCAAGATTGCTTTAGCTATTTAGGGTCTTTTGTGGTTCCATATAAATTTTAGGATTGTTCTAGTTCTTTCAAAAATGCTATTGGTAGCTCGATGGGCATATGCATTTAAATCTGTAGATTGCTTTGGGTAATATGGACATTTTAAAAATTTGTTCTTCCAGTCCATGAGAATGAAATATCTTTCCATTTGTTTGTGTCATCTTCAGTTTCTTTCACCAATATTTTATACTTTTCAGAGTATAGGTCTTTCACCTCTTTGGTTAAATCTATTCCTAGGTATTTTTTTTCATTCCTAGGTATTGTATTATTTTTGGTACAATTGTAAATGGGATTTTTTCTTAACTTCTTTTTCTGCTACTTTATTATTAATGTATAGAAATGCAACAGATTTCTGTATATTGATTTTGTATCCTGCAACCTTACTGAACTTACTGAATTCATTTATCAGGTCTTGTAATTTTCTTGGTGGGGTATTTAGAGTTTTCTATATATAGTATCATGTCATCTGTAAATAGTAAAAGCTTTACTTCTTCTTTACCAATCTAGATGCCTTTTATTTTTTTCTCTTGTCTGATTGCTGTGGCCAGGACTTCCAGTACTATGTTGAATAAAAGTGGTGAGAATGGATATCCTTGTCTTGTTTCTGATCTTGGGGGGAAAATCTCTCAGTTCTTCACCAATGAGTATGATGTTAGCTGTGGGTTTTTCATATATGGCCTTTATTATGCAGAGGTTTGTTCCCCCTAACCTACTTTGTTGAGGGTTTTTTTTTTTTTTTAACATGAATAGATGTTATACTTTGTCAAATGATTTTTCTGCATCTGTGGAAATGATCATATGTTTTTTTCTCTTTTCTCTTGTTGATGTGATGTATCATGTTGATTGATTTGTGAATACTGAGCCACACTTGCATCTCAGGAATAAATCCCACTAGACCGTGGTGAATGATTATTTTAATGTATTGTTGGATTCCATTTGCTAATATTTTTCTGAGGCTTTTTGCATCTATGTTCATCAGAGATATTGGGCTGGAGTGTCTTTATTTTGTTTTGGTATCAGGGTCATGCTGGCCTCATAGAATGAATTTGGAAGCTTTCCTTCCTTTTCTATTTTTTAAAAAAAAAATAGTTTGAGAAGAACAGGTATTAGCTCCTCTTTAAATGTTTTGCGGGATTCATCTGTGAAGCCATCTGCTCCTGGACTTTTGATTGTTGGGAACTTTTTGATTACTGATTCAATTTTATTGCTGGTAATCAGTCTATTCCAATTTTCTGTGTCTTCCTGATTCAGTCTTGGGAGTTTATATATTTCTAGGAATTTATCCATTTCTTTCAGGTTGTCCAATTTGTTGGCATATGATTTTTTATAATATTCTCTTATAATCCTTTGTATTCCTGTGATGTCAGTTGTTGTTTCTCCTCTTTCATCTCTGATTTTGTTTGAGTCCTCTCTCTCTCTCTCTTTTTCTTTGGGTAAGTCTGGCTGAAAGTTTATCAATTTTGTTGATCTTTTCAAAGAACCAGCTCCTAGTTTCACTGATCTGTTCTATTGTGTTTTTTTTTTTTTAGCTTTATTGCATTTATTTCTGCTCTAATCTTTATTATATCCTTCTTTCTACTGGTTTGGGTTTTGTTTGTTGTTCTTTTTCTAACTCCTTCTGGTTTAAGATTATGTTGTTTATTTGAGATTTTTCTTGCTTCTTGAGATAGGCACCCTTCTGTTGTGACGGAGCTGCTTTTACCTTCACTTCAGTTGTCTGCAATGGTCTTTCTTTGCCTGTTGTGGGCATGGTTTTGTCCTTATGTTGTTAGTGGGCCAATCTGGTGCCACACTGGGCTTGAGTTGAGTCAGGCCAGGCATTTGCCAGAGATGCAGTAGCACCAAACTGCAGGTGCTTTCCCTGTGTTGTGCCCTGAGAAGCTTCCATTGGTCAGTGCAGCCTGCGGTCAGACCAGCTGTCTGTTCTGTACCCACTACTGGGGCTACAATGAGAGTGGTGCTCCCTGTCAGGGCTGCTTACACACTGCCTGGCTTGTGGCATCAATTTGGATGGGCTCTGGTCAAGAGCATATTGGAGGGGGTAGGACTACAAGAGAACATGTGGGTGGGGCGCACAGTTAGCAAATTAGGCACAGCACTAGTTCCTACAGGTGTCTGTGTGTCTAGGCTGGGGGAGAGGGGAGAGAAATGGTGCCTGTCAACGCCTTTGTTCTTGGAGAAGTCTCCCAATGATCCCTGGTCACCTACCATAGGCTCTGAGATTAGTTAACAAATCATCCTCAGGTGTTTTTCAAACTGTTGCTTCTGTACTGTATCTCTGTGGGGCTATTTGTTATCTCTTTAAGCATAGGGACTTCACCCTCTTGGCTGTCCCAGAACCAAGCTCACTGATTTTTAAAGTTCCAGGTGTGAAGCCCAGCTGATTGTAATAATTCCAGAAATTAGGGGTGCCTGGGTGGCTCAGTCAGTTAAGCAACTGACTCTTCATTTCAGCTCCGGTCGTGATCTCAGAGTCTTGGGATCAAGCCCTGTATTGGGTGGGCTCCATACTCAGCAGGGAGTCTGTTTGAGGATTCTCTCTGTCCTTGTCCCTCTGCCCCTGCCTGTGCTTGCTTGCTCTCTCTAAAATAAATAAATAAATCTTAAAAAATAAAAAAGAATTCAAGAAATTAGGACCCTCTTCTTTTCAAAGCCAATGTCATGGGGATTTGTCCTCTCTGTGGTGGTTCCCTATGCCTGGGGTCCTGATGCAAGGGTCCTTTTCTCTCCGCATGCTGTGCCCACAGTGTCACTCCCTTCCACAGACAGTACTGCTGGTTTTTTTAGCTCACAACTTTCTCTGCTCTTCCTACTCTCTTCAAGGTGGCCTCCTCTCTACATTTAGCTGTGGAGAGTCTATTCTGCCAGTCTTCATTTCACCATCTGGGTTATTTACACAATATGGATGTTGTCTAGTTGCATCCCTGGGTTGAGTTGAGTTTAGGGTCCTCCTACTCCACCATCTTCCCCTGAAGTTCTGAATGCTCTTTTAATATATATATATATATATATATATATATATATATATATATATATATATATATATATATATATATATATATTTTTTTTTAAATTAGCTACCTAACATGATATAGTTTTTTGGGGGGGTGCTGAGTACAGCATACTTTATTGATGATACATGACAAGGTGGGGCTCCTCAAACTCCTCCCCTTCTTCAGGGTGTCTGGGATGAAATCTGTGGAGGTCAGGAGATTCTCAGTGTGTTGGGGAATTAGTTGGGGCAAGGACTCCCCAGCAACTGAGGGTCTCTCTCTTCTTGATTTTGCTGTGGCTGGTGGTCCAGGGGGCTTGTACTCCTTGGAGGCCACATGGACTGTAAGGTCCACCATCTGGTTGCTGTAGCCAAATTCATTGTGATACCAGGAAATTCATTTGACAATGTGGTCATTGAGAGCAATGCCAGCCCCAGCATCGAAGGTGGAAGTGTGGGTGTCACTGTTAAAGTCACAGGAGACAACCTGGTCCTCAGTGTAGCTCAGGATTCCCTTGAGGGGACCCTCTGATGCTTGCTTCACCACCTTCTTGATGTCATCATATTTGACAGCTTTCTCCAGGCAGCAGGTCAGATCTATAACTGACATATTAGGGGTAAGGACATGGAAGGCCATGCCAGTGAGCTTCCCATTCAGCTCAGGGATAACCTTGCCTACAGCCTTGGCAGTGCCAGTACAGAAGCAAGGATGATGCTCTGGGCAGCCCCTTAGCCATCATGTCAAGGCCCCTCACATAGGAGCCGTCCATGGTGTTCTGGGTGTTGCTGATGGCATGGACTGTGGTCATGAGTCCCTCCACAATGCTGAAGTTGTCGTGGATGACCTTGGTCAGAGGTGCCAAGCAGTTCATGGTGCAGGATAGATTGCTGACAATCTTGAGGGAGTTGTCATACTTGTCATGGTTCGTGACCATTACAAACATGGGGGCATCAGCAGAAGGGGCAGAGATGATGACCCTCTTGGCCCCACACTTCAAGTGAGCCCCAGCCTTCTCCACAGTAATGAAGACCCCAGTGGACTCCACAACATACTCAGCAGCAGCATCACCCCATTTGATGTTGAGGGGATCTCGCTTCTAGAAGATGGAAATGGGCTTTCCATTGATGACAAGTTTCCTGTTCTCAGCCTTGACTGTGCCATGGAATTTGCCATGGGTGGAATCATACTGGAACATGTAAACCATGTAGTTGAGGTTAATGAAGGGGTCAATGATGGCGACGATATTGACTTTGCCAGAGTTCGAACAGCCCTGGTGACTAGGCACACAATACGGCCAAATCTATTTACTCCGACCTTCACCATCGTGTCTCAGGGATGCAGCTGGCACTGCACCAGAAGTTGCAGCTGTCTGTCAAATGGGGAGGAGTGAAGAGCCCTAACATGATTTTTAAAGTTAAATAAAATATGCAGAGCCCTCTGCTACAGCACCAAGTCAAATCTCTTTCTCTCTAGCAACAGTTGAAGTAGTTCAAGAATTGTTTTGTTTAAGCTGCAAAACTCTAGTTTTCTCATCTGTACCCTCCCGTTATTGCCCTCTAGATGCACAAAATGTCAATGTTCCTTCAAAGAGTGCATTGAGGATTGGATGTAGTGATCTGGATAGGATTGTTCTACTGTGCCAAGGACAGCAAACATCCTCCTCTGTGGATGTGGAGACCACAGATCAATTCAGCAGCCCAATTGAGGGCAATTTGTGAATCTCTTATGATTTGGCAATTCCATTTCTACTGAATTGTTCTTTACAGCCACTTTGCACATGATTCACAGGAAGCCTGTTTTCAACTTATAAAACTCTTAATATGAATTGCTTTCATCTTCCATTTAAGTTTCAAAATAGAAAAAATTTAAAGAATAGAAAAAATTAAATACTTTTAGCTATTTCTCCTTATTAGTTATCTTTACACCATCTCCCCTAAGCAAAACTTTTGCCTGGGGGCAGAAATAAATTAAAATAAAGTAAATTAGATTAAAACATTGGATTGGCTGCTTTAACAGAGTTAAAAAAGAAAGAGTCCGACTGCTCCGACATCCAGTTGCCTCCCCCATGTAAAACCCCAAGGTGGTGTGTAGCTCAGGGGAATAGAGTGCTCTGATCCATGAAGTCATATAAACATCCTCTGACCTCCAGCAGTAACTTCAACAATCTCTTCACTGGCGTTCTAACATCTCTCATCTCCTTGACTTTTTCCTCTGCTCCTTTCCTCTATCCCCATTACTAGTGACTTTCTGCAACCAGTTTCTGTGCTCTGGCCCCCATGTTGCAGATCAATGCTGGAAAGTTATGAGAAAGTGTTGACTGATCTGTCAAAATTTCTTTTCTCCTCTTAAAAAACCTTTTATTAACAGTTTCTCTTCTATGACTATAATTTTCCTGTTTTATACCTCTCCCATAAGCCCTTTTTTTTCATTTGTACATTTTATTTATTTTTAATTTAAATTCAATTCATTAACATGTAATGTTTTATTAGTTTCAGAGGTAGAGGTCAGTTATTCATCAGTCTTACACAATACCCAGTGCTCATTATATCACGTGCCTTCCTTAATATCTCTCACCCAGTTACCCCATCCCCCACACCCTCCCCTCCAGCAACCCTTATTTTGTTTCCTATGATTGAGTCTCTTATGGTTTGTCTCCCTCTCTGATTTCCTCTTGTTTTATTTTTTCCTCTCTTCCCCTGTGATCCTTTGTTTTGTTTCTTAAATTCCACATACTTGTCCTATAACCTTTTAGTCTATAATCCTGTTCTCCACCCTGTTGGCTGTCACTGAACATGTGTAATTTGTACCTGTTTCTGAAATTCCAATAATTTTCAAATTTTGTTCCTCCTTAGTTTTTCCCTTTCTGACTTCCAGTCTGTCAATCCATTGAATGTTATTACTAATTAAGGAAACACCATAATTTTTCTACTCTTCCTCCCACAAACTTGCACATATATACGGAGACTACAACACTCAACAGGATTTCCCACTAATGGAGGATAGTTGGAAGAAAGGCAGACAGGGGCAAGGGGCCCCTGTCCTAAGAGGAAACTACCCCTAAAAGGAAAAAGACCTCATCTTATTATTCTACACTACCCCAAAATAAGCCCTCTACCCTTTCCCATGTAAACAACTATCTGGTAGATAGATGAGCATGTTGACCAAAACCTGATTGGGTGACAGGTGCATGGAGGGTTAATCAGATTAAAACAGCCCACCAACAATCTCATGAAAACCCCTAGATTTAAATGCCTGACTCCTTTGCCTTGCTTTGGGACACTGAAGGGCCACCCAGCTCCAAAACACCAGGTAGGATTGGCTGAGGTCTCTGTCACCACTCTTCCCTGGTTCCATTTCTCCTTTTGCTGGGTCCTGATTTCCTCACTCTTACAAGTGTTTTTCTCTCATGTACTTTCCAACAAACCTCCTACATGGAGATATATACCTTAGAATCTGTTATCTTGAGAATGCAGCCTAAAACAAATACTGGGTTACAATCCTAACCAGGTGAGAAATACACATTCCTTTGCTGGTATAATCGTTTGAGAAAGGACAATTTGCCATAATTCAACTTTGACAGCTGGAAAAACCAGATTAGATTTTATTTTTAAGAATCACCACCATTAATTTACTCACTTATTCATTTATTGTCTTATTCATTTACTCCTCTAAGTCTTGTTGACTGCCTACTATGAGCCAGACTCCATGCCAGTAAAATAGCCAAATAAATGAGAAAGTCCAATGCTGCTTATTAAATAATAGGATATCAGTACTCTTCCAGAAGAAACTACTAATAGCTTCCCTCCAAATTTAATGCTGCCAAAGTAGTTATAATTATTTGTTTCTCCTAATTCCACAGGGAATAGAGTCTTCCATTAAAATGAGCTGCTGTTAAGAAAACTTTATCAAGGATATATAATCTAGACAAACCTAGGGAGAGACAAAATCATAAGCACAAAGGACAATAATTATTAGAGTATTACTCTGGCATATTTGTTCACTGTTATCACCAGAACTAAACTTGGACATCACAGAATTTTATTCTGGTATCGGGAAAAAGAAGAAAATTATTTTAACAAATGATTTTGTATTTTTGTATAATGTATCCACATTAAAAATACTTGATTATGACAAATTTCAAACATACACAAAAATTGATAGGGAAACATAAGCAATCTTCCTGTTACCTTCAACCATCTTCCTTTGTGGTCAATCTTGTTTCATCTATACCCATAACTGCTTCCCCTCCTCTCATATTATTTTGATGCAAATCTCAGCCATTGTATCTTTACATCTGTGTTTCTGTGTATCTCTGTAAAAAGTAAGGACTCCTAAACCCAACATTCAGAATAAAGTGACCTGTCTGCAGAAGTAAGATATAGTGAGAGGATTGCTAAGGAATTGCCCAGAAGAGTTAGAAATTTTCCATATCCAACCAACATGTTAATGAATGGGGGCTGTAGGTACTGAGTGCCAAGAGGTTGCAGGTTCCAGGTGGTAGGTGCTTATGTCAGCCCCCGTGAGAACTTTGGCTACTACCTGTAGTAAGATAGGAAGATATGAAGGGTTTTAAGCAGAGCAGGGATAGAACATCACTCTCATAATTTTAAAAGGATTACTCTGGATGCTGCTGTGTTGAAAATGGACTGTAGAGGTTCTGGAGCAGGAACAGAGAGACCAGTTAGGATGAAGTTTCTCACAATCTATTGTGCATATAAATCACAGGGAATCTTGTTAAAAGGCAGATTATGTTTCACTAGATCAAGAATGAGGACTGAGATTCTGCATTTCTAACAGGCTTCCCGGTGATGGCCATGCTCATGGTATACACACCAAACGTTGTTTGCCAAGAAGTTAAGAGATTATTACACACATCCAAGTGTTAGATAACGTAGCTCAAAGTGGTAGGGGTGGAAAGTAGTGGGGTTGTAAGAAATGATGGGATGGTAGGTTTAATTTTAAAATGTAACTAAGAGGATTTCCTGGTGGTTTGGATATGAGGCATGAGAAAAGACAAGTCAAAGCTCTTTCCAAAGTTTTTAGCTTGAGACAACTGGAGGGGTGGGGAAACATGGAGGAGGAGCGTTTTGGCAGGAAATAAGAAATAGGAATTTTGACATTTTACTCTTAAGATACCTGTTAAACCCACAAAGGATGAAGATGGGTAGATGATTGGATACATGAGGCTGAAGTTCAGGGAAGTGGTTAAGATTGCAGCTGAAATTTTTGGGTCTCTGTATAGTATTTAATGTCACAAGAATGAAGATCAGTTAGAGAATGAGTGCAGACAGAAATAAAGAGAGTCTTGGGGCACTTGGGTGGTGCAGTCGTTAAGTGTCTGCCTTCAGCTCAGGGCATGATCCCAGTGTTCTGGAATCGAGCCCCACATCAGGCTCTTCCGCTGGGAGCCTGCTTCTTCCTCTCCCACTCCCCCTGCTTGTGTTCCCTCTCTCGCTGGCTGTCTCTCTCTGTCAAATAAATAAATAAAATCTTAAAAAAAAAAAAAAAGAAAGAAAGAGAGTCTAGGAATGAGCCTTGGGACCATCTGACATTTCAGGGTTAGAAAGATGAAGATAAACTAGCAAAAGAAACTAAGAAAATGCAGCCCTGAATTAGGAGAACCAAGACAATGTGTGTCCTGGAAAATAGTGACAAAAGTGAAATCAGTAATACTACAGTGAGACTAACAAATATAACATCATTAGGCACAGATATAGGATGCCCCATAAATTTACATTTAATTTTGAGCATTTTAAATTGAGATTGAAATTTCAAGTCATGCAGCTGTCTCAGGAAGAGTTTAGGAAGGAGGGACTCTACTTTGTAAAGCTGACATAATATCTATACAGCATATCATTGGTATTGAATTGTTCACTGAAACAACTAGACTTCAGGAAATAATTGGCTTGCATTTTCTTCTTATCTTGAAGAGACTGTTTACATTAAATAGTTATTTTGGCATTATACATAACTTAGAAAACATATTTGTCCCATCAGGAAACGTAACTTTTTATTGTTGGGTATTACATGATGTTTTAGTACTGATCACCTGGGATCTCTCTTGAATTCTACTGTGTGACCTTTGTCCCATCATCTGCCTCAGTTTCCTCACTACTAGGAGAAATTAATCCCTATCTTACCTAGGTCACAGAAATAACAATGACATAAGATAACAGGCTTCTATGGAGATATCAGTATTATAGGATGTGTTTATGGAAATAATAGTAATAAAAGAATCTCCTTTACCCAGCTTCTCAGTTGAGGTGATTCATAAGTATGTCTTATGAAATTTGTATTTTTTCCAAAGTTATATGAAGGGCTCACAGGTGACTATCTTGAAGTTATTTTACCATTACTTAATCAACTTGACCCATGTGAATGCTAATTTCACATGGTGCAAGCTAATTCTTCAGAGTCTTTGATAGTAGGAAAGAGAAGATATTTGATATTCTAGAGTCAGCTGTTTTTTCCATCATATTTCTAACATAACAAATAATAATATTTCTATTGTGTTCAATATGGGAAGCCTCCATGTTTTGTTTCCATATCCAGAAACAAACTCTCTCCACTTCTGCCCCTAAGTCTATAAAATTCCATTTTAGGGCTCAAGATTTATCATAGAAAGATGGAAAACGAAAGAAGGAAGAGGTGAGAAGAAGCACTAGCATCATAAAGGCATTTTTCCCTCCCTTTTTCTTCCTTCCTTGCTCATCACCTCTCTTCCAACCTTTTTTTAAAACAAACAAAATTAGCTCTATGTGTTCCAGACTAACAATGGTAAGTTGCAAGAAATAATTGGTGTATCAGTCAGGAAGAGCTAGGTTATGGTGCAGAAACAAACAATTCTCCAAATCCCTGTAACTCAGCAGAAAATAACATTTCCCTCCATCATTATTCTACATGTTTGAGCTATTTTTCAGGGGCCTTTACTCATGGTAATCACTCTGGGATTCAGATTAGTGAAAATGCCATCCTGCTAAGAGCTTCCATGATTATTAAGGCAATGAAAGGGATTCTGAGAATCATACTTGAACACTAAAAATTTTTTTATGGAAATAACAGAGACTACCTTTGCACACATTTCTTTGACTAAAGAAGTCATGTACTTGTTCCTAAGTTACCATGTGCCAAGAAGGATGAGCATTAGATGGCCCATGTGTGACCACCACTCCTATTTGATGAGGGGGTGGGGTAACAATAATAGTTCTTACCTCACAGATCATTGTGAGGATTTATATAAACATGGAAGCATAGAGTAAGTTCTAATATGTGAATTAAAATTAAAAAAATAATTCATACAATAAATTTCTTTTACAGAACTCACAACATACATGGAGACCATGATTGGTTAATATCTTCTCTGGGAGACTTAGGTGTAAAAAAGTAAAAAAGAAAAAAAAAGACAGGTTTTTCTCAGTGCGTTTCTTTTGCGCTGAATTATCTCAATAATTGTCTTAACTCCTCACTTTACTTAAGGAGTTCTTCCTAAAGCAAAGTTGTGGTTTGGCAAGTAGCCAATCATTTGGACATTAAAGGAGACAATTCAAGCCATTGCATTAAGTAGGATACCTGGAAATCTGTAGACCTGGCTGGAACTGCGAAGAACTACAAACCCTTTACGCATCTACACTTGATGGGTTAGACTGCTCTGTCTGGACCCTCTTGTCTTGCAACTTCCTTCTAATTAGATCCTTTTTTCCAGGTTATGCTAACCTGATGCACATGAGAAATAATGTGATCACAAAATACTCAAATCCTAGAAACGCTTGTTTTTTTTCTAAACTATATGAAATACAGAAGGGGATTCAGGCATATTATAAACATGGTGATTTGTAAAAACAAGCTAGAAAATAATAATTTTAATACATATAAAATCAAAGATGAATATAACCACATGTAGAAAACCAGTAAGAGTCTGATGGTAATAGAATTTTGCTATATCAAGAGGGGGAAAAACCATATTCTCAGGAACATTATTATTATTAGGTATTTTTTCCCAGAACCTAAAGAAGTTTATAGTAATGTATTTTATTCTCAGAAATTAATAAAAATAAATCGCACAATTCCCAGAAAATACAGTTTAAAAGCTGCCTTTACAGAAAGGAAATACTCGAATAGCAATTATAGCCAAAAGAAGAATTTGTTTCTTTGAGTGAAAAATAACACTGGAAAGTCAAAAAACTTTGATTTTTCTTTTTTAGATAAGGAGTATTTCTAACAATTTTTTGATAGGCTTGAAGAGCCTATGCAATTAAAAATTAAACTTTTTTTAAACAGAAGAAAGAGATCATTCTTTTTATTGTGCAAAGTTCTTCAATGATGGTAAGATTGGGAAAGAAGGTCAAATAGTGAACAAATATCATTTCACAGATATAATTTTTTATTACCAAAAATGAATGGACTGATCTAAATTCTTTCAGAAGACTGCCCTTTGAAAGACGTACATACAGCTGCTTCTCGTCTGTAAGAAGCTCCCCTTTTGAAGCAGAGAAAACTTTATTGTCCTCAAGATGGTGTGGTTTTTTCCTCCCCTAATAGTTCTTTTATTTCTTCCTTGCAATTGAAAATGCTAATTATTATAAGCTAACACACTCAGATTTTTATAAAAGCAGATTTAAATTCAAATCATATTGTTACGAAGCATTCTTTTACTCATTTTTCTCCTCCTTGTCCTCCATCTGCCCTTTATTCTATTTTCAATTCCTTTATTATTCACAGATCTTTTCATAGATTTCCGTCCTTCAGAAGATTATGGTCTTCCAATGTTAAACCACTTAAATCTGTCCTTCTAATGGAAATGTTTTTTTTTTCAGTGGTTAAGAAGCACATTGCTCCTGACACAACTGAGTTTAAAGTTTCTCCCTTGTTCTTTATGTAGCTTTTATTTTTCTCACTGTCCATGTTTTCCCTCAAATGCCATTTTACAGTTTGCTTTCAGAATAACATTGCCAATATTATAATACCTGTTATTTATATATTTTACAGCTTTATAAAGCACTTTCATTTCTTTTGTTTATTTATTACAATTTGCTTCTTCTAAATGTATTTGTTAAAACTTTTTTTTCATGTGGAAAATGAGTCATAAATGAAGCATAATATTGTTGTAGAACATCTATTGCCAGAAATAGTTTTCTTTAAACTACTTTCAGAATTATATTAATCCTGGAGTTTAAATCATTTCTGAAATATATTAATCCTGGAATTTAAAGCCATAAAGCATTAACTGTTATCATAATTTTTCATCCTAAAGTTACTTTAGATAATGGTATGTTTTCTTCTTTTTTCTTTTTTTCCTACAGACTGACTATTAGGGATATCACCAGTTTCAGTTTGGAAGAACAATGTCAAGACGTTAGCTTCTTTTTTTTTTTTTTTTTAAAGATTTTATTTATTTATTTGAGAGAGAGCAAAAGTGACCACAGAGGCAGAGGCAGAGGGAGAAGCGGACTCATTGCTGAGCGGAGAGCCCAATGCAGGGCTCAATCCCAGGACCCTGAGATCATGACCCTAGCCAAAGGCAGACGCCTAACCACAGAGCCACCCAGGCTCCCCCAGGATGTTAGCTTCTTTAAAAGATAAGCATTTCTTGGGGGATGTCTCTGGCTATACGTAGGTGATGGTCACACTGGATCGACTTTAAAGTGAATGCTAAAATTATGAATGGAATGGTAGTATTTTTTTTTTTTATTCCAGCAGGATAATCTTCTTAACACTAAAAAATACTATCTCTTTATTGAGGAAGTAAACTTAAAAAAAATTCTTATGAAAACAAGTTACTATAGTTTAATTTTCATTGAGAAAGCTGAACAAAGTAAATTTTAGTTTGTCCATAATAGTGAACAGAGCTTGTGATACTTCTTTTATTTCAGAGATTTGAGGAGAACATAGCTGAATTTGTTACACTGAAATCTCTCTTCAGATACTTCAGACACTGTGTCTACTATTAGAGATAGTGGGAGGTGGAATTAGCCATGATGGTGTGTTGGCCGTCGGATAGCACTTTTATGATCATTTTTCTAAGCACTTTCTCTTATTTTACCTTCCTAAGGATTTTCTGAAGTGGGTGCTGTGTAAGAAATTATGCTTAGCCTTAGCGGCTTAAACCATTTCTGAGGGTCTGGAATCTGGAAGCAGCTTATCTGGTTTGTTCTAGTTTGCTCAGGGTGTCTCTCTCAGAGGTTATGTCAAGACACTAGCTGGTGCTGTAGTCATCTCGAGTGCTGATCAGGTCGAAGGATCTAGCTGCAAGTTCACTCACATGGCTGTTAGCCTGCTTCGCTTCCTCACTGTCTGTTGGCCAGAGACTTTAGTTTCTTGCCATGAGCCTCCTCATAGGCTGATTTAATGTTAATGGCACGTGCAAGATGCCAGGTGAGAGAGACACAGAGAGACAAAGAAGAAGGAGGAGGAGGAGGAGGAGAAGAAGGAACATCATCTAAGAAGCTATAGTCTTTTTAATAACCCAGTCTCAGAAGGAACATACCATTACTTCTGTTGGATGCTACTGGTCACAGACCTGCCCTGGTACGATGTGACAGGGGCTATATATGAGTGCAAACTCCAACAGGTGAAGATCACTTGGAGGTCATCTGGGAGGGAGGCTGGCTACCACAACAGCCAATCAGACATTAGAAAGATAAACCACTGAGGCCCTGGGAAACAACTGCCTTGTTGTAGACCATACACATAATTTTGTGGCTTTGACTGTGGCGATAAATTTTCTACATGAGAAGCTCATGCTCTTCACAAGTTTTTTTTTTTCCCCTATAATCATTGGTTTCTATGAAGATAAAGAGATAGCAGTTAAAACATTAAGTTACTGGGGGTGCCTGGGTGGCACAGTCATTAAGCGTCTGCGTTTGGCTCAGGGCATGATCCCAGCGTTCTGGGATCAAGCCCCACGTCAGGCTCCTCTGCTAAGAGCCTGCTTCTTCCTCTCCCACTCCCCCTGCTCGTGTTCCCTCTCTCGCTGGCTGTCTCTCTCTGTCAAATAAATAAATAAAATCTTAAAAAAAAAAAACAAAACAAAACATTAAGTTACTGGATTCCATGAGACATTTTTCAATTTTTGACTGGCTGGTTTTTGAAACAAAGTGAGGCCTGCTGCACATGTGCCGTTGCTCAGCCAGACACTGAACTAGGACACCATTTAGATCGAAAATGTAATGCCTCCTGTTTAACTGTGGATCACACTCTCCTCCCTAATTTCATTTTATACGTGAGCCAAACCAGAATTGCATGATGGAAGATTGTGACTGCAAAGGCCCTTTATGTCATGAGCGCAGAGATATTTATGTTATAAGAGAGAGCAATGTGAATGGTGTCTTCGAGGAAGCTTAAATGTGGTTAATGTTTTTATCTACAAAGCACTAAGTGAAAAAAATATGTGGTAATTATCAGGAGAATTTTCTGATTCATTCAGTCAAGCCGTTAAAGAACAAGCTCCTATAACTCGGAACTTACTGTAACCAAATTGATCACTTAGTATTTCCATCGTAAGACTGCTATCGTCAACACATTGGGTTAGTCTCTGTACTTCCTGCTAATTATCGTTTATACCTAGCATGGCACTCGTGGTCCTCTGAAATTGAATATCTACCTCTCTCAACAGCTCCCATTCCTCAGTTCCTGTGATCCATGTTTGGTGATTCCTAACATTAAAAAGGTTTTCACGTATCTGTACTCCTTGCCATTTTCGTGCATGCGTTTACTCATCTGATAGATGCAAAGCAAATGTACTGTGCCAGGCACAGGGCTAGGTGATAGGAGACAAAGAGAAGAAGGCAGACCAGTTCCCTCCTATCGTGGGTTTCTTAATCTCTCTGTGGGAGATATTCCTGAAGAAATAATTATAGAAAAACTTACTAGATTATAATTTTTAAAAATTGTAGGTTGGAAGAAGATCAACGATTGCAACATTGTACAAGGAGGGGTGGTCTGACCTAATGCGCATGCGGGGAGTGCAGTTGACCCAGTCTTCCCTGAGGAGGTTTATAATGGCAAGAAGTTTACTTGAGGATCGACACAGGCAGACACTCAGGTCTGTTTAAGGTTGTTTTTTTTTTTGACATGTAATTAATTTACGTGGGAATTCCACAGCCAAGTGCAAAGTTACAGATATTATGTTGCTATCCTTCGAACATTACTGTAAGGGTTTAAGCACTGGCCTACTGTTTCACACAAATAGGTCAAAATAAAGCATGAAGTTAAGCACAGAGTTAAACATAACTTTATATACTTTGTTATTATAGTTAATGTACTTATTCATACATTTCATAAACTTTTGTTAAGTATCGTCTCATGGTAGCAAGAGAATGAACCTTGGAATCGGAGAGATTTGGGGTTGAAGCTTCACTTTGGCTTTACTGTTTTGGGGAAGAACCTGAGGCTCTTTGAGACTTAGTCTATTCATCTGTAAAATGGAGACAGGGATACATACTTTGAGAGCTGCTGAAATAACGTAGACGAAGTGTAGTTGATCCTTAGACAACATGGGTTTGAACTGCATGGATTCATTTACATGTGGATTTTTTTTTGATAAATACAGTAGAGCACTGTAAATGCATTTTCTCTTCTGATTTTCTTTTTTAAAGATTTTATTTATTTATTTATTTATTTATTTATTTATTTATTTATTTAAGAGAGTGAGAAAGAGAGAGAGGAAGCACGAGATGGGGGAGGATCAGAGGAGAAGCAGACTCCCCACTGAGCAGGGAACCTGATGTGGGCTCGATCCTGGGACTCTGGGATCATGACCCAAGCCGAAGGCAGACATTTAACTGACTGAGCCACCCAGGCACCCCCTTTCTGATTTTCTTAATAACATTTTCTTTCCTCCAGCTTACTTTAGTGAAAAATATATAACACATATAATATACAAAATATGTGCCAGTCAACACTTTATGTTATTGGTAAGTCTTTCAGTCAACAATAAGCTACTAGCAGTTAAGTTTTTAAGGAGTTGAAAGTGACACATGGATTTTCAACTGCACAGAGCTTGGCCCCCCAACCCCCACACTGTTGGAGTCAACTGTATATACCGGCAGCTGGGGCATTGCTGGTCCTCAATACACGGTGGCTACCATCATCATCATTATTATCGCTATTATTATTTGCCAGGGTGAAAAATAAACCAGATAAACTCGAACCATAGTACTTGTTCCATAATTCAATTGTGGAAATGCCATTAAAGTTTCAGCATCTTAATACAGAATTCTAGAACTACATTTGTAATTATCATTATCCCAGAATACTGGACTACTGTGTGCTCTGTAGAGAATGTGGTAATATATTCTCATTCAATAATTAGAGGTAGTGAAGAACCACAGGTTGTGCATAAAAGAAAAGGAAATGACTAAATAGCCTTGATTTTGGAAACTCGTATTTATGGTTATGCTAATGTATGTAATTAGAAACTACTTAGTGAAACCAGGAGCAGTGGGACTTGGTGGGGAGAAAGAGGTGGAGGCTTTAAGAACACTGTCAGCCCTGCTACAAATCTTGGCCTAGTGTGGGTGATAGACAGTGAGAGGTGGTAATCGGAGGAGTGGTGTGGGCAGATTGTGTTTTAGATGGCCTGCTGGGCGGGGGGGGGGGGGGGGGGGGGTTGCGGAGGGGTAGGGGGTAGGGGTGGTGGAAGTTGGAAGATGGCCTGAAGGAGAAGCAGAGGAGCTGGTGATAGATGCCTTAATAGGCTGGGTGAAATTTGCTGAGGAAATGGACTGGTGAGGAGATAACAAAGCATTATTCTAATTACTATTTTATTATTTTAATAAAAGTGAGCATTGCTGATGGCCTGAACCAAGGCAGAATTAAAATGAATTTTAGGAGACAAAACTGGAAGGTTTGGACGGATTGGATGGAATAAAGGAAGGAGGGTGTTTAAGGAAATGGATGACTCGGAGATAGCAATGGTATTGACAGAAGAACAAGGGCAGATTTGGAAAAATATATTTCAAAGGTAAATGTCAGCCAGACCTGGTGATTAAGTGGAAGGGTGGAGGCCGATGAAGACTCATGGAGACTCCTTTGGAGCAACAGAGTGTATTTAGAAGGAAAGTTTATAACCTCTGCTTTAATCCAATCTGTTGACTTTGGAATGCTTATGGGACATCCAGCTGATGTAACGGGTAGATGCTGGTAATATGCATCAATCCTGGAGACAGAAGCCCGAAGGATATAAGCGGATATGTGACAGCTGACCACGGGAAAAGAACGTCTCTTAGGAAGCACTGATTGAGTGGGAAAGCAGCGCACCCTTAACTTCTCTGGTGCCCTTTTTCATCCAATCTGTGATCATCTAATTTGGTGAGTAAAGCCTGGTAACACCTCTTCACTGGGTGCAGAGCTTACGCCCAACTTTGTAACATGACAATAAGGCTCACCGCATTCTACACCTTCCCATGTGCTCCAGCCCTCGCCAAGCTAACCAGCACCTCCTGCACACATCATGGACGCAGAGTATGCAGTAGTATCATGAGCTGCCACTCAGCCTTCAAGTTCTACTCAGATGCCCTTCTGTGCTCCGACCTTCTCCCTGACCCCGGAACGTGCGTCCCATTCCCAGCTCCGCCTTGTATGTGTACGCGCACATCTACATCTGGGTTCACATTTGTTCACATTTCTGTGAGCCCTTTAAAGATAATTGCATTATCTTTTTCATCTTGCTGGCCCATTGCTGGCCCATAAAAATCATCCGGTGCTTCTGTGACCTTTAAACATAATTGAAGCTTAAGTTGTAACTGGTGATGTTGAATAGGATTAACCATTTCCTGAAAAAAAAAAAAGTCTCTTAAAAAGTGTTATAGGCACTTTTGATTCCTTAGTAACTAAATAGAAAAACAGTTTTTCCTAATTATCTCAGGGCCATCTATCTTTGAAAGGATCAAATAAATATAGGGCCGCCTGGGTGGCTCAGTCAGTTAAGCATCTGACTCCTGGTTTTGGCTCAGGTCATGATCTCGGGGTCCTGGGATCAGGCCAGTGTCAGGCTCTGAGCTCAGTGGGGAGTCTGATTCAGGATTCTCTCTCTCTCTCTCCCTCTGCCTGCACCCTTCTCCCCATTCGCACAGGCTCTCTCTCTAAAATGAATAAATTAATCTTAAAAAAAATAAATAAAAGGATCAAATACTGCACAGAATAAGTTAGTGTATATGTACACACACACATAAATGTCATAGAGTCAACAAATGGAAATAGACTTCACAAAATAACTGTTATCACCTTCTCTGGTTATAAAAATTGTACATATTCACTGTAGAAAAAATAGAAATGATGTAGTCCTAGCACTGCTTCTCTCCCTCCTCCTTCAGGCTTAGGGATGAGAAAAGCTCCTGTCTGTTGCTAACTAAAAGAAACACCCTGCTCTCACTTTTATAATTAGAACTTGATTACATTACACGGTTCAGTGTACCATTTCTGTCCTCCTGGAATGTGGACTGATAGACCCCATCATTCCTTGGTACCTGGTGACTGCCATCATGCCACACGGGATGGGCATAGAGCTTAAGGTATCCCCAGTTATATGGCAGGGAGAAGTTTTATTTCATGGCTGAGGAAGTACTTTTATCCCTTATCTCTTCTGCTGGACCTGAACAAAGGAGATGGCTAGCCTAGTTGTTGCTGGCAGCTGTTTTGTAACCATGAGGGGAGCCAGCCTGAGGACGAAATTAACCCAAAAAACAAGGCCAAGAGCATTGCCAAGACAAAACTGAAGACCCAAACCTGGATCCTGGCTTGCTTCTAGATTCCTGTCCCATTAGATAAACTGTTTCTTATTTTTAAAGCCTACTTGAGGAAATTCCTGATTCTTGCAGCATAGAATTTCCAAACTGCTATGATTTTGCAATAGCTAATATTTATTGAGTGCTTACTATTTGACATGCACAGTACTGAGCACAATAAACCACAAGGTAGGGACTATTATTAGCCTTATTGTATACATAGGGAAGCTAAGGCTTCGAAAGTTTCATTGATTAGTCTTGGTTGCATAACTATTAAGTACTTCCGTTGTAATCCAAACCTGGGGTTTGTCGGACTACAGTCCTCATCCTTTCTCACTCTGTTTGACATGCGCTCACTTTTAGACGACAGCATGACCATACCTCAGTCACTCACTTCCAAGCAACTGAGGCATTGCCAGAAGATTCACCTCCAGATTACCTCATATTCTGATAACAGAGGTAAGGCATGTTGAGATGCAGAGCTCAGCGTCAGGCACAGGGTAACAGTAAAGAAATGCATGGTTAAAACTCAAGCAAGGGGGACAATCTAAAGGTGAGATTACTGTTCACTGAGGTGATGACAATAGTAATTTATAGAAATCATGCAAATGCATTGGGAAAACAATCAGGTCCAGGCTTAAATGAAGATCTAGGGTATGTGCCAAGGGAAATGATTTGTAGATGATCTGAGTTGGTGAGAATATGCCAATATCATGCTTTCGGTACAAGTTTTAAATAAAGTTTGAGATTATAAAATGCAATCAGGACACAGATTAAAATCTGACTAAATCAAATCAAAGTCTTGTATTTACCTGACCTTTGTTTTAGCATCAATACATACGTGAGCCGAATTGAATTTCCAATCATGTCTGAATTATACCTTCAGAAGTTCAGTCTGGGACTCTGTTTCATCGGTCCTGCCTCCTCCAGCAATAATTTGTATTTGCTCATAGATCTCTTAGTTCTGATTGAAATGATTTTTTTTTTAAGTGTTGAAAGGAGAAAAATACTGGCCTGAATCAAGCATTTGTCTTCATGGGGCTGCTGTTTAAGTGGTGTGACTGAATCAGATGGGGCAGCCTCATGTAGGCACTCTGACACAAAGAACTTCAGAGCCAAGTCTAATGACAGCATTTACTCTTAATATGGATGATGTGAGAACAGAAACATAATGTTTATTAGCAGCCTTTACGAAAACAGTAGCTAAAAGAAAGAGCAAAGAAGATGAAAACGGGAAGTACTCAGCAGAGAGCTCCCATTTTTCTTGTGAAATTAATTCACATTATAGGGTGTGCTGCCTTGAATGAATTTCCTTCCTTTTACACTCCCACTTAGCTTTCCTTTAAGTGTCAAATGAAGCGGGTGGTGGAAAATGCGGTGCACCCGTCATTTTGACATTCCTTTGCAAATTAGTCAGGCTTTGATAGTACAGGTCGGCTCTACCAAGCAGGGGGGCTTTCAGCTTTGGGAATCTGGCAGGAGTTCAAGAGCAACGTGTTGCTTTGAACTCACTTGTTAGCCGTGCAAAATAAACACCATCCACCTTGCAATAAAAAAGCATCAGCAGGAGAAAAAAGAGAACATTCTAAACCCCTCCCTCGAGACTTCAAAACCCTCGCGGGGGCTGCTAAATTAGGACGGGAAAAATAGGGCCTGCTTGTGAAAAGAAAGGAGGGGAAAAGAACTATCCTTCAACAAACACACACAAAAATTACAATCGCCGAGAACTAATTATGTTTTCATGATCACAAATGCATTGAGAGTCTGAAAGCTCACGGACGCATCCTGATGCTGCTATAAAATGTTTCCTGGCTAATTATTTGCCAGTACAACTGTTCACTTCCTGTGGTGGATTTATGCTAAATCCTGTTATTAGTCTTGCTCTGCAATTGCCATTGTCTATGACTAGAAGCAAGGCTGAAAGGCTACAGTCAGCCTTTTATTACACAACATTGAATGGAGATTTGACCCAATGTCCGACCACTTCCCCCCTTTGGTTTTTATGTGAGCTCGCTGAGCCTTTTCCTATAAATCACAGGGTTCCAATGAACTTTTACTCTTTTTTCTCTCCTTTCAACTCTACTACTTTGTGTGTGTGTGTGTGAGTGCACACTTTAAAAATAAACCATGCCGTTTTTTTCTTGAACAGTAGTTAAAACCTTTCATCGTACACAATTTCTACAGTTCTTGCTCCAAAAAGATATATGAAACCCATTTTTGATGACTTGAGTTAGGTCGGTGCTTGAAATGGGGAGCAGTAAAAATAAATAAGACAAAGCAATCATCAAAATCATTTACATTTTAGCAAGGATATACTCCTAAATAAATGTAATGTGCCGTAAAATGAAACACTGTAGTAGCTAGAACAAAAACGAAATACTTTCAGTAGAAATCCAACTAAACGTTTTCTAGGAAGTTTGATATGATGGGCATTATAAGCAAATTTGATTACACCTTAAATACAAATTCTCCTTCAGATAAAATTAATACAAGCATTGTGAATGATCTAAGACAAGTTTTCGCAAATACACAAATGCAGTATTCTTGATTTGTGGTGCTACTATATTCAATAGTTTAACCACTATGTTTAAAAGCTATTCTCAGATTTAGAAATCAAATATTAAGGATTTATGGAAACTGTAGATTTTTAAGAGCAAAGTAGATTATGAGAAGGAGGAAAGTTAGAATGATTATAAAGGCTTGATTTTCAGGTTATTTACCCCATTTCCCCCTCAGTTTTTAATGGTTGCACGCACATCTTCATATTCACTCTTTCTTTAAAAATTATTATCAAAATCACATCTGCAAGAATCAACAGGAGTAATCCTTGTCAGGCTTCAAAGTTTCCTCACAGATCTTTTCTAACATTCATTTAGATGATCTTAAACACTGAGAATCTATCTTCATTGCAAATACCCTTTGTCCCTGAAATTACGTTAGAAAAGTTCATCTAGAGGCACATATGTTGTGTCCAGATTTTTTCTTATTAATTATGAAGTACTGCAGGCAACCAGAAACAGGCACTGGTTAAATAAATTATACCATAACCAAACTAGGGGATACTACATAGCCATTAAGAAGATGAAGATGAAGAAGAGGAGGAGAAGGAGAAAGAGGAGGAGGAGGAAGGGGGTGGGGAAGGGGGGAGGGGCAAGGGGAGGAGGGGGAGACGGAAGGGGGGAAGGGGAAAAGGAAGGAAGGAAGGAAGGAAGGAAGGAAGGAAGGAAGGAAGGAAGAAAGAAAAAACAGAGAAAGACAAGGGTGGGTCTATAATGTGTGAAAAGATGTCCATGATCACTTTTAAATGAAAAGAGTTAAGTAGCAAATAATATGTATAGAAAATTGTCATTAAAAAGAAAAACCCTATATAAGTGTTTGTATACACAGAAGAAATCTGGAGAGTTATGTACCAGCTCATGAACAGAACATTCCTGAAGACACAGAAAAGAAGCACATAAGGAGGCCATTGTCACTATTTGGCTAATATAACCTGGTAGTATTTGTTTTTTTTTCCAAATGGCACTGTTCATTTAGTAATTTTTAAAAATAATAATAATAATTAAGGGCAGAGCAGCACAACAAAAAGAAAATGTGATCTAGACCCATACATCTTTGATTTGTGTTGGTTGTGGGTGTCAGCAAATCTTTTATTTCTTCAACAAATATATTGATTCTATTGTGTTAGAAACCATAAGGGGATGTTTTCTGAGGACACATCTCCTCTCCGAAATGGTCTGTGGAAAATGGCTGACTATGGCCCAAGTCTCCTTCACTCCTTATTTCCCTCTAATAGAAAGTGGAGATGGGTACCGAGAATGCTGGCTACATTCCACAGCAGCAGATAGCCCTGACCTTCTGAGGGCGTGCGAGTGTCTCCTTCACACTCAGAACAGGGGTCAGAAGGAAGCTTGGATACCAGAGGTAAAACTGTCCCTCAGTGCCCCATCACACCCGTTGCTTCCAGAGCTCTTTTACTGTGCATGCATCTCTCTGCCTCTCCACACACCCTCCCACACTCACACTCACTGCCCCACCCCCACGGCCTTCCTATCCTCTTCCAGTCCCGCAAAGGCCTGATCTGATTCTTGTGTTGTGTGTATCTTGAGATGGATGGTGCATCATTTTCTAAGAAGTCTAGGACCCTAGACTTCTGGAATGGTGGAAAGAACTTGGGCATTGACTTTGAACCTTGATATTTTCCTGTTTACATAACCCTATATGAGAGGTATTCTTAGATAAATTTTAAACATTTTAACATGCAAACCTGCCTATGATAGTGTTAAGGTAATCTGTGTAATAGTACCTCTCTTATGGGCTTGTGTAAAAAATAAATGCCTACCACCTTACCTAGCACATAGTCCTCAGTAAATGAAGAATGAAGTAGGATTTAATATTATAAATGGTAGCTATCGATAGTTTTGTTTTGTTTGAAATATATTTATGTAAGTTTCCCTGGAATTTTAGCAAACAAGTCTGAGGATCCGGTACTTTCTTTATTCTGTTTCTGGGGCCAGCTGTGTGGATTATATACTATACCTGAGGGTTGTATATTACATTTATTACTCTTTATAAGTAACAGTGTCAGTATATGCTCTTAGTGTTAATTTTTATGTAAAGTCACATATCTGAATTCCACTAACTAAACCAGGCAGCTTCTTCCCTGATTCCCTGAACCTTGAAAAGATCATGACCCCCCCAAATCTCTCCCCAGTTAGGCTGAAAATAGCATCTGTAGAATATTTCCTTGATGTTAAAATATTTTCTCTGGGAAGTGATAATGAGTGCCAGCATATGAACCCGTTAACATCATGGTAGGAGTTAGTTCATGAGATTAGCTAGATTTAGCAAATTAGAAGCCAAGGGGGAAAGTAACGTATTTGTCAAAGTCCACTGCCCAGTAGGTGGATTTGTAGAGCATGGAAGTATAATTGACAGACCTGGCTTGGAACCTGGCTAAAACCCTCCCTTGCTGTATGACCTTGAGTCCATAATTTAATCTCAGTTCCTTCATTTGGGAAAAGGGAGCAAAGATACCCACTTAAGAGTTTCTGTGAGGATAAAAATATGAAAGATTTTTTAAATCACAGTGGGTACTTGGTAAATATTAGTTACTTTTTTTGTTCCACTAAGCCCAGAGCCTTACTCCCTACGATGGCTTGGCTTTGATTCAGAAGATACATACTTGAGAGCTGATTATATTCCAGACATTATAATAAGTATGAGAACACAACACACAAATGGATGGATGAAGGAATGACTGGAGCATTCAAGGAGCTCAGGTTGAGCCAGATGAATAAACACATGTTTATGCATTAGCATGATAGAAGCTATGGGCAAGCACATAACTTGGGTGCAGAGAGCACGGACTGAGGGAAATATATTCAGAGAACAAGACCTTTGAAAATAAAGAACTATGCAGAAAGTGAACAAGAAAAGAGCGGGCCAGAATGTAAATTGAATGAACCACATGAGCAAAAGCACCAAATTTAAAGGAAAAATGAAATCCTGATGCTTTGGGAACACTGAGAACAGGTACAAGGGAAATCTGTACAGGATGTGGCTGGAATTAGGCTGAAGTAGATGTGAGTCATGTTATGAAAGGTCATATATATCATGTTAAGGATTCGGGGTTGTAAACTGAAGGCACCGAGGAGAGATCATTATGCCAGGGAGTGACAAGATCTGTTTTGAATTTTAGAGAGATCATTTTGAGTATGGTGGATGGATAAGAAAGAGTTGAGTGAGTGGGACCAACCTGATAACCGTACTTCCAACAGAGACCCAGTTCAGGTTTAGTCATTGAAAGTTTAATAAATACCTATTGAGTACAATCAGTGATTCAGAGACCAACCCAGGAGAAAAATGAGAAAAATAAAAAGGCAGTGGAAAAGGAGATGAATGAAGAATCAGTTATAAAATAGATTGATATGTATAAGATAGAGGGAGAAAGGGAATAATTTGCAAGTACTTCAAATATCCTCAATGTGCATGCTCAATTATGTAAATTTAATGTAAGGAAATTGCATTATTCCTAGCACTGTGATTTGATTACTTGAGTTTTAGAATACAGTTTTCCACTCAAAATATAAACATATACCATAAAATAAGCATCTTTAAAATGCAACATTTAAGTTATGTTTGATGGAAATCATTTTCCTTTGTATAAAACAAACAAACTAAATCAGATTCTGCCTACCACTCATATATCCCCTGTATCCACACATTCTCTGTGGAGAAGTTGACAGAATTCATTTGTTAGAAATTGCTTGCAATTGCTTTGATTAATGATTTATCTGCCTTGAATTTTTTTCCAAAAACATATGAAAGAGAGCAATTCCTACCCAATATTATATCAAAATCATAATAATTATCATCATTCTAACAGTCGAAAGAGTCCTTTTTCAACTCATTGCAAAGCCCTGTTTAGTTACAGATACCATTATCATCCATTGAGTGGCAACAATTGTTTTGGTCACGGAGGAAGAAGCAAAATGTGTAGGACCCAGTCCTTTCCCCCAAAGAGATTACAGTCAGTGGGGATTCAGAGAAGAAGTCAGAAAACTTTTTCGGTCAAGGGCCAGATAATAAATATTTTAGGCTTTGTAGGCAAAAAGGCAAAATCAAGAATATTATGTTAAGAGAGTAAAATTTTCTACAAATTTTGCATTGATAAAATTTTAAATAATAACAACAAAGTATAATTTTGGTGATACAGATCAACTAATAAGACGAATACAATTCTTTTTTGGGAGGTGGTAACATTTCACTTAAGGTTCAAAATTAGTTCAAAATTAGTTCTCTATCATCAAAATTGATTGTAAATGTTTATTTGCTAATGCCGACTTATAAAATGTGTATGAGATTTTACATATTTCTCCTTTAAAAATGTCCTTTCGGACAGAAGGTATCCATTAGCGTCTGACTTCAGTTAGCACATTCATCATTTGGAGGGCATTCATAGCATTCTATGACATTCTTCTCTGATATTCTCACTTTAGCATGTGATCACATTGCAGATTATTAACTTCCACTTGAATGTTGGAAGCTCCTCAATTACACACTTCCATGGATTTTTGAAATATGGATATTTCCTCACATTTAAATCATGTTTTGGAAATGTTACTGGAGTTCAGAAGATATATCTACTACACATTTGTGTAGGACTGGAGATCTTGCTCCTTACTTTAACCTTTGATAGACTGGGAAGTAAATAGAGTAGCTTGACGTTACTTGTGATTCAGACAGTGTTAGTTTTTGTCAAAATGACTTTACTGCAGGACAAGTTTCTCATACAGTATTGCTTGACCTGGTAATTTTAGGTTGAATTCGTAAAGAAACAACATCACGTCCACAGCAAAAGCTAACTTCCAAGGCCATTCAGTGTTTGAAAATAGTGGTTGAAGGTAATTCTCATTCATAAAAATTTAAAAATCTTGACCCTGAGCTTAAAAAGAAAAAAAAAGAAAAGAAATCATAATAAAACTTTCTCACTGCTATACCATCAGATTTCTGTGTGATAGGCCACATCAGAATATTCATCTCCTATTTATGACAAAAATTCAGGGAACCGATGATGACGGTTAGCCCACAGGAGAGAATGAAGTTTGCTGTTGACACTACTGGCTTCAGAAGCATATGGTAGATTAATTTTCTGCAAAGCTGTGCTCATGATAGAATACAATGAATAAACACAGGCTTTAAACTTCTTACATTTTCACAAACTTCCCACATTTTTTCAACTAAATAATTTTCTGCTCCATGCACATTTTTACCACTGTTAGTTTTAACACATCTTAGCAGATTCCAATTCAGGTTGTACTGAATTCATGTTTTCTCAACATCTTGGAAAATATTCTTGTCTGTAGTTGTTATATGCTAACCCTTCATAGAGGCTAATTCTTCAGCCACCTCAAACTCAGCATTGCCTCCTCAAATAAAAAACAGCTGGGCAACCTTTTTAACATCTGTCAATTCAGCAAAAGCCAAGTAAAATTATTCAAAATCATTTGCTTTCTGTATTATTTGGCTATTGATGCTGCCCTCGATATTCTCAATTTTTTGACTAAGCATTCTTACCAATAGGTTACGATTCTTAAATAAGCTTGTTTTCTCCAGACATGTAACTTCGGCTATAATATCAAAGTCAATTGAATTACATCACCCTCAATAAATATGTTTTCTTGCATGGGTAACAAATAAAACGTTTTTGGTTGCAGTTCATTGTAATACTTTATTTTGTGAAAAACATCTGCTAAGATGAGGTACTTTGTTTTAACTTTTCTAATTTTCCTACCTTCCGCTCTCCTGCAAGTTGAAAATATTGTAATTAATACTTGGTCTAGTAATGTTGAAGCATACTGTATTCTTTTAGCATAACTATATTGTCTTTGAATAACAAAACAGCACTTTGCCATTTAATTTCATAACAAAATAATCCACACTCAACCGTGCCTTAAATGTGTGACATTCAAAGTCCACTTTTATTTTATTTTCTTGTTTTGACATGATGGATTTATGTTGGTAATAAAAATCAGAATAAAATGCCTCGGTACAGGGATATGTATGACACTTGCAAAGCTGCTGAGTTATAATTATGTCACTGTTATTTGTACTGTGCTTAGCAGCAGTGTCAAGTGAAAGAGTGTGTCATAGATGGTCACAACTACTCACCTGTGCCTTTGTGGCATGAACACATCCAGACATTGTTGACTTTTTTATACCTTTTTTTAAAGATTTTTTTTTCCTAAGTTATCTCTATGCCCAATGTGGGGCTTGAACTTACAACCTTGAGATCAAGTCACATGGTCTACTGACTGAGCCAGCCAGGTGCCCCTGTCCAGACGGTATTGAAATTAATGAGTGTAGCTGTGTGCCAACAAATCTTCATTTATAGACACTAAAATTTCACTTTCATGTAATTTTTATGTATCAGAAAATATTCTTTTATTTTTTAAACCCTTTAAAAACATAAAACCTATTATTGGTTCATAAACTATATAAAAATAGATGGCAGGATGGATTTGGTCTTCAGGCAGTAGTTTGTTAATCCCCAGTCTAGAACAGTGCCTGGTGCGTAGTAGGTACTCAACAAATATTTGTGGTTGAATAGTTTGCAAACTATAGTGCACTTGTGAATCATACTCACTTATTAAAGCAGGAATTCCTGATATCCACCCCCTAATCTCACTTAGCAGGTTTGGAAGGTACATTTTTAACAAGTATCCTTGGTCTCCTGATACTGGCAGTCCTCAGACCATTCATTGGAAAAACTGCTGTGTTTCTTTTCTTTTTTTTTTTTTTAAGATTTTATTTATTTATTTGACAGAGAGAGACAGCCAGCGAGAGAGGGAACACAAGCAGGGGGAGTGGGAGAGGAAGAAGCAGGCTCCTAGCGGAGGAGCCTGATGTGGGGCTCGATCCCAGAACGCCGGGATCACACCCTGAGCCGAAGGCAGACGCTTAACGACTGCGCCACCCAGGCGCCCCACTGCTGTGTTTCTTAAATTCTTTAAAACTTCTCTGATAATTTTCCTCCTTAAATACATCTTAATTAATCCTTGATAAAAAAAATTGCAGTGCCTTAATTATTTTTTCAATATTGAAAAATCTGGGGTGTCTGACTAGCTCAGTCAGTAAACCATGTGACTCTTGATCTCAGGGTTGTGAGTTCAAGCCCCACATTGGGTGGAGACATTTAAATCTTTAAAAGAAATACTAAAAATCCACCTTAATATTTGAATTAATTGTCTTCTGAGCAGAGGGTGTATAAATGTCATTGGACTAAATGAATGTAATTATCAGTAGGTAACAAAAAATTAAATATATATTGTATTTGTAAATTATATATTAATATCTAATATTTAAATAAAAACTTTATATGTGTATATATATGTGTATATATATATATATACACATATATATATATAAAGCACACATATACATATATCTCAAGATGTATTTCAAGATGTAATGGTAAAAATCCTTCAAACCCGATAATTTGTCAGTCTCCCTTGGATCTGGGCAAGCAATTGTCTAATTAAGGATGATTTACTAACCTTCATGGGCTGCTTTCCAGGGCTCAGGTTTATGAAATGGGGAACCATTTCAGATTTCGTGAAAGATTTGCAACCCTATTTGCAAATCTGTTTTTTCATTATTTCAAATTACAATCAGCTTTGAAATATGCATGTAGGTAGTACGCTATATGCTGGGTATGACCTGAGAAGTTCTAAAATGCCACACAGTTTTCTATGTGTTAGATGACAATGTCAGAAGCTTTTGTCTCCAAAAAGCCTTAATTATTACACATTTCATTAAACAATGGATATTTGTACCATCAGCCAATGGAAAATTTAAACATTGTTAAGAGGTTGGACTAAATGACTGCAAGGGGACTTCTAATGCCGAGATTCTATAATTTCATGTGGCTTTATTTTTCCTGAATATCTGGTTCAGATCCTGGGGTAAAAACCAATGACAGAGGGAAAGCAATTTTCAATTACAGAATGTAGAAAAAATAATGCTCATACATCTGCAAAATTTTAAGGGGGAAAAACATAAAGACTGTGTACTTCATACTACATTAGATAGAGTATATATTGTATTATGTTGAAGTATTAATGTAAGTTAGAGAATTGGAGGGAGCCCTAGAAATGATGGTGAACAGTATTTCACCAGAGAAAACATCATGTCATTCAGCTACTTAAAATCACTTAGCCCTAAATTTTGATGCAACCAGTACAAAACAGAAATATAATAAAGTTACATATGTGTCTGAATCAGACAGGAGGCTTTTACATTAATTTTGGATGATTGGTTAGAATTAACCTCACAAATGTCTGTTGAGATTCAATGAAACCATAAAAAATAATAGATGACTCTCTAGCTTAGTGACTCCTAAATGAGAGTAGTCTGATGTACTTTATCTGAAGACACACAATTTATGTGATATAAACTTGGATGGTTATTTAATATATTGAAGATTAATGTATTGGTAGAGACTGAGGAGACTATAACTCACTGTTCACCATGAGACTGAGAGGATTATATTAGACCCTTAAACCTCTCTACCTGGCAGATATTACTGCCCCATTTTATAGAAATGGATACAAAGCTTAGAGAGGTTAGGATACTTGTTCAAGGTCATGTATAAGAGACAGGACTTGGATCCAAAGCTCTTCTTCCCACCATATGCCATTAAAAAATCTGATTTCTTGACCTTTACTTTGGATTGTATTGAGCAATTATTTTAGTGGATAACAAAGTTTCCATTTTATAACTTTCATGAGTCATTTAGATATAAAATGATAAGTGAGTAATGCTTTACTCCCTCCCTCCCTAACTTCCCCATCCTCCTCTTACCTCCCACATATTCATTAATACACTGCACCCATGAAGGTAAAGTATTTTTTAAAATTATGAACTCCTGAGTCACCATGCCAATCATATATGGCAAGTAGTGTTTTCTCTTCTCAATGTTAGTCATAGAATAAAGTTGGTTCTAATGTGTATCATTTGTTTATTCATTTTGACTACATTTGTTGATTTCTTTCAAGATGATTGCTGCCCTTAGATTACTATTATTGAGATTAATTTCATACTTCAGTGTGGTAGAAAGAATAACAGTCTCCCAAAGATACTCACATCCTAATCCCTGGAACCTGCCAATATGTTGAACCTTACACAGTGAAAGGGATATTTCAAATGTGGTTAAATTTGGAATCTTGAGATGGGGGTGGATTCCTGGATTATCTGCTTGGGCCCAATGTAGTCAAAAAAATCCTCAAAAGAGGGAGGTGGGAGGATTAGAGTCAGAGAAGAGATGTGATGGACTTTGCGGATAGAGAGAGGGGCCACATGTCAAGGAATGTATATGGCCCCTTGAAGCTGGAAAAACAAGGAAATGGACCCCTTTCTCCTACACCCTCTAGAGGAATGCAGCCCTGCAAACACTTTGGTTTTGGTCCAGTGAAATGCACTGCAGATTTCTGACCTCCAGAATTATGAAATAATAAATTAGTGTTGTTTTAAACCTCTAAGTTTGTGATAATTTGTTATAGCAGTGATAGGAAACTAATACATTCAGCAAATCCTCATACAAACAAATTGGTAGAGCAATATTTCACTAAGATATTGTAGCTAGTATGTGCTCATCTCTGAAAAAATGATGTATTTTTGGTAAGGACCTTGATAGTTTTTTAGAATTGTATTTCAAATGGAAAGTTCGGGTTGCCAGTATTTTAACGCAGACTAATGGTTTGTAACTATTTCAGGTCATGGATATCTTCTGCCTTATTATTTAAACCATCATCCTTGGAGCAGTGATATTGTAGACACAAATTAAATATGTTTCCCATGATGATACTTTCTTTCAGGGTTGACAAGTATCTATGAACACAATTTATAAACCACAGTGTGCCAAATCTTATATATGAAAGAGTCATATCCTATAAGACAATCTTTAGGAAAATTATAAAGCAAATGTGGCAAGATTCAAAATTATTGAGACTCAAAAAAAGGTTAATAACTACATTCTATTAATATGAAAGATACGAAATCTCTACATTAGTCTGAATACAAATTTTTAAATAGGGTAAAGTCAAATTTTAAATTAAATGGCATTAATTTGTTTAAATTAGAAGCAGGTAATGTTTAACATTTAAAAATCTTGTTTCTCTGTATTGGTTTAGAACCCCACTGCATAACTAAAAAGCATTTTTCTAAACCCAGTTTTGAAGCAATGGACAAATGTAAAATTGCTGTAAAATCATAAAGAACAGAGTCAGTTTGGTACATAAGAAATTCAGATGTTATTAGTAATTGTTAAAATTTACTGACTGGTGAAAGCATTCTAAGCACATGTAAATACAATGACCACTCCTTTTTTCTAATTTTACAGAATGTACAACTGAGGTGGAGAAAAGTTAAGTCATTCACTCAAGTTCATACAGCAAATATATGATAGACCTAGGGTTTGTAAATGGTACCTTAGGATAGCATGGGTCACCAACATGTAATGGCCGTCTATAGCTGTATAAAAATTGACTAGGTGCTTTCCATACAATTTTCAATTTTAATAAAGCATATAAAATTAATAGTTGAAAATGGTTAAAAAAAACCCAGGGTACAAAATGGCATGCAATAAAATTGTCTCCTGACTCATACATTCTTATCCCCATACTCATTCATCTCTCAGAATTCTACACTTCCAACTACTGATATTTTTAGTTTTTCTGGTGGCTACAAACATAGATATAAATAATATGCGTATACTACTATATCTTGTTCCATCAATTTTAGTGTGAAAATATCTTCCTTTTGCCCCCATCTCTGATTTGTAATTAAGTTGATACTGCATTCTGATCTCAAGAAAATGTCCTCTCAGCACCTGAAAGGGTTTGCTTCAAAGAATTATTAGCACCTAGTATGGGTGATGAAAAACTCTTAATCTGTAGTGTGATGGCCCTTCTTCTGTTATAAACAAATGTTTTCCTTCTGTCCAAAACTTTTCAACATTCCTCTTTAACTTGATGTGCTGAAAATTTCACAAAGATATATTTTAGATAAGTCTTTTTATCCCCCCATTCATCTTCCTGGAAACATAATGGGCTTTTTCAACCTAAAGCTGAAATATTCACTACTTGGAAATTTTGTTCTAATAAACCTTATGTAATTTCCTGCCATCAATTTTCTATTTCTTATCTTTTAGGAATGACTGTTAACTAAGTTTTAAATTTCCTGGAATGGTTCTCTATGTTGCTAATGTTTTCTTTTAATGTTTTATTTCATTTATTTCAGTGTTGCTTTACATTATACAAGATTTTCTTGACTTTAGCTTCCACTCATTTAATTTTTTTTTTTTTTAAGTTTGGCAATCATATTTTTAGTTTCTAAGAACTCTCTTTTTCCCTCTGGCTATTTCTTCTTCTTTTTTTTTTTTTAAGATTTTATTTATTTATGTGATGGAGAGACAGCCAGCGAGAGAGGGAACACAGCAGGGGAGAGGGAGAGGAAGAAGCAGGCTCCCAGCCAAGGAGCCCGATGTGGGACTTGATCCCGGGACTCGATCCTGGAACGCAGGGATCGCGCCCTGAGCCGAAGGCAGACGCTTAACGACTGCGCTACCCAGGTGCCCCCCCCCCTGGCTATTTCTGTGTTCTGAAATAAAACACTCAAATCTCTGAACATAATAATTAAAGATAAACCTTTTTTCTATTCTCTGAATTATATTTCCTTATCTTGCTCTTTTAAAAAACTTTGAAAACAAACTTAAAAAGAGAGCTAGATAGTGCATTGTAACTTTTAAGAATGTAGTGTCTGGGAGTCAGACTTCTGGCTTTCAATCTCAGCTCTAATATTTTTTAACTATGTGGTTTTGGACAAGTGATTATGCTTCTAATGTGACTTAGTTTCCTCACCTGTAAAATAGTAATTACAATAGTACCTATCTAACAGAGATTTTAATTCTAAAAGGATTAAATGAGTAAAAAATATAAAGACATGGGCTCATATCTAACATATAATAAGTACTAATACATCATAGTTGTAATTATTGGTTCTTCACATTGGCCTGGTGATCTATGTTTTTCTGTTCTTACCAAAAAATGAAGGCCTGATTTATTATAGGTGGTCAGTGGAGAGATGGGTAGCTGTGCTATAGATAGGTCAGTTTCCACAATTTTCCCCCAAACAGGAAAGCTACTCAGGATGCAGATGAGGTTCTCCAGCTCAGGTGACAGACTTCATCTCACTGCAGTGTGGTGCGGTGTGCAGGAAGAAAGCCAGAGGTCAGCTGGGCCCTCAAAGGCTAGTGCGAGGGGTGTTTGATCTTCCTTATCCATACTGGAAGTCTTAGCTTTAAATGGGAAGTTTGTGAATTCCACCCCAATTCCCCGGCTTTCATAAAGGTTTACACTGTTTACCCTGGAGGTAAATTCTGGGCTCCAATTCCAGTCTTTCTGCCTGCAGGAGGGCTGAGGACTGGGGTTGGTAAGGTGGAGCAAACTGTAGGCAGAAGTTCTTTTAAATCCCCCATTTTAGCTCCATTCCTCACTCCTGCTCTCCATGCTATCAACTCTGAGCCTGCACTTCTGCTACCCAGAAGACTGGCTCCCACCAAGCTTCCTCACAGGCCTCTCTGGAATGTGGATTCCTCCCCTTTGGTCAGCAGATGTCCATTGCTCCTATCTTTCCGGAATTTGTTGAAATCTCTTATTTGCTCTTGACTACACCCACTTTCGATCTTCCCTTTATTGTTATCAGTTTATTCCCTTTTCCACTTACTTGGAGTCATTTCATTGTGAAGTGGGAACAAAGGTTGTGACTCCTGACAGAATAGTTGTGCTTAGAATAAAACATTGGCCCCACCCCTGTCTCATCTGATAAATCAATTCCCCAACCTGTCTCATTTAACTTTCATGAACTTTTACAATTATACAATAAAGTACATGTTATTATTCCAATTTTAAATATGAAAAATTTAAAAGTTTCAGAGGTATCTCAAGAACACATGACTAGTGAGTGATAAATACCATTCAACCCTTTCCTTGAAAAACAAGAATGAGGACCCAATATGAGGATGAACATTATAATGACTTAAGAATTTTGAAGAAAATAAAAATATTAATCATATAGATTTTGACACTTTGTAGACAAATTACTAGGATTATTACATTTTTTTTTTTTTTTCATTTAAGCTGTGGTCTTCTATGTAGTGCTGGTTGGTGATGGCATTTGGATTCTCTAATGGTGGAATCCAAAACTCTGGGAGGAATTTGAATCCTATGATTTGGAAGGTCTTTGCCATGTATTCTTCATTGCCCAATTCCAGCCAGGTTTATTATTAGCTCAGGCAGTAGAATCTAAGCCACAAGGAGACCTAGACTTCCCATTCCTCTCCAATGCCCTTTAGGTAGCAAAGCCCTCAGTAATGTTTCTCCAGAAGCATGATGTCGAACCTAAATTAATTAATCCAGAACTACTACTCTGGTAGAGGTCTGAATTATTATCCCAGATCCACATTTTCTCTTTTAAAGACACAATGATAAAAATGCTAAAAAATCTATCATGATTTTTATGGATTTGTAGTGAAAACAGTACTACTAAACATAACAAGTCAAGAACTCCTTGGATATCAATTTGAGAATATGAATATGCTGTTATTATTACTTTAAAAATTACCTGTTGTATTATCTGACAACAATCTCTCAGTAAATGCAGTGTGAGAGGAAAAGGAGATTATTTCTGCATTTCAACAAAATGCAACATTCAATTGTTGAGTCTAGCTCTATGGGTGAAAGAAATCATCAAAACATAGACCACTGATTCCTTTGTTATTTTTTGGATGAAATTTGTGATTTTAGCATTTATAAAGAAAAGATTGTGGAAGATAAAGCATGCATGCTTCTACTGATGATTAGTGGCCACAACTAGATTCCTTCTTTATGACCACATGAGCAGTAAGATCAAATCTTGTCTGTGATTACTTCTTTCTGTTGCTATAGTTTTGACAATCTGAAAATCTTCAGCAGTTTGCGCATGAATCAGACTTGAAAAACAGAAGTATAAGTATTCAGAGAAATAAATGGTAGAAGAAAAAGAGAATTTCCTAACCAAGTCTGAAAATATTATCAATCTAGATTTCTAAGACGATGTATCGATACAATTTTAAGTTGCTACAGGTGCAAATTATTACTAGTGTCTTGCACAATGTCATTAAGTTTTTTTTTTTTTTTTTTAAATACATATATACAGGTCTGATTTTATTGCTCAGCTGGTTGGTATGCTCAGCTAAATAAAGTTTTAGTGAATGAATATGTGACTTTTTCTTAGCTGAACTATTAGCCGTTCTATTTATTAACATTGCTATTAATTTTCTTATTTATTTATTTTTTAAAATATTTTATTTATTTATTCGACAGAGATAGAGACAGCCAGCGAGAGAGGGAACACAAGCAGGGGGAGTGGGAGAGGAAGAAGCAGGCTCATAGCAGAGGAGCCTGATGTGGGGCTCGATCCCATAATGCTGGGATCACGCCCTGAGCCAAAGGCAGACACTTAACTGCTGTGCCACCCAGGCGCCCCTAATTTTCTTATTTAACTGTAGAAATCTGTCTATGCATGAGAAATAAGAAATGGGGCCCAATTTTACAGTCAAGGCCTACAGCTGAATTGAGAAATAATACCTATGCATTTAAACAACTAATGCTGAGCCACAATATGTCTGCCCGCATTCTTTATTTCTTTTAAGTGGTGCTTCTTGTGAAAGATTTTATTGGTATTGCTACAGTCAGAGAAAAGCGCACTCAATGATAAGTTGGGCATGGAAAGTTTTCTGGAAGAATAAAAAGCACATGTTCTGACCACCACCACCTGTCTCAGTTCAGATTTGAACCCTAAATTTAAAACACTTAAGACGCATCTAAAATTTAATATTGCTATTTATGATACAGCAGCTTCTGAGTCTAAGAAGATACCCAAGTTGCCAGGACTTGCTAGAAAACAGTTCAGTTGTAGAATACAGAGGAAGCCAGATATCTTCACTTCCAACTCACATTGCAGTGGAATCAATCTCTCTTATGTTCTGTAATGACTATAATTTTGTACCTATTTCAGGAAGGCTATTTATTATAGGATAAATGGGTGCCAATCAAAATGTGTTCAAATAGTTCATACCTGTTCCTATGGTAATATAATCAGGTCCCAAATAAATTCCCACATTCAAGGTAGGGGAAAAAATCTTTATATTTGATTGATTTACTTCTAAGGCCATTCTTGAGAATAGGCTCAACCCCTTCCCCAAATTTAAAGTTCAAATGTGTTTCAGATTACCCTCTCAAACACATAGAACCCAGTTAACTTGTTTAAAACATATTGATTCCCCACTAGGCAGTTCCACCTGGGAGGAGCTGATTTCTACCTAACTTTGTACATTTTTGCCTTTCTTCTGGTCAAACACACACACACACACACACACACACACACACAGAGGGTGAATGTTTTCACATTGAAACTGAAGATGTAAATGAAGGCCTGCAGTGTCTGTCTGGTTCTAGTTACAAGGTCTGTTTGTTGACATCACAGATGAAGGCCTGCTGGGTCTCTGGCACTGTCTACTTCATTTCCCCTCTAATTAGGCCTTGCCCTCAATTAAGTTAATGATGCAACTTTTCCTATAGATCATTTGCCCTTTCAATCAATTAACAGAATATGAGGGTGCATCCCTCCTTGGCTTGGGATGCATTTGCCTGAGGGCAGACTGCTCAGCTCCCAGAAGTACCACATAAGCAAAAGCAAGATCTTTACTACCATATCACATATTATCCCTAAGAAAATCAGGCCTAATGGAAGCCTTAACAAAACCTCATTTCAATATTGATGTCTGTCTGGGTAAAGAATTTATCTTAAATACTGGAGCAGGTAAAAAATATCGATGGATGTATTGTGAATATAAGGCAGTTCAAAATAAATTAAGAGTCAATATTTTAAAAGAGCAAATAAAGACTCCTTAAGGTCAAGTAGAATTAGGAAACACACACACACACACACACTTAAGTGACCTAGACAAATCACTGAAGTTTCCAATATTAGTGGAAGAAATAAAAATGATCCCTCTCAGACAAGATCACTTTTCTTAGCCTGTACTTAAAGATTAAAGAATGGATTTTAAAATAACTTGGTTTTAAATAATAAAAATAAGCATAATGAGATTACTGTAGAGCTCAAATGTCATCTGTATCATTTGAATGATGTAAAGATCAAGATTTGAAGATAAAGTTGACTAATGCTTTCTTGAAATGTGTGAAAATTAGGTTAAGAAAAGACAAATATGGACGTTTAGCATTTTACTGAAAGGCAGGACTGCAACCGAGAACCCTCACAGTGTTCTAAGTAGAGGAGAAATACTGACTCCATAGGGATGATGAATCTTTCCCAGAATATTGTTTGTTTGACAGAATGTGGTCATTCTGTTACTTATACAGAGGCGTGTTTACCTGTAATATGTGGTGTCTTCTTTTAATGAAATAGTATTTGACTTTTGATAGAGACTTCTGATAAAGAGAAACACTTCCACTAAAAAGTTTTAGAAATATTACATTACTACGAGCAGCTAAAGGAATGGGGTTGGCAGATTGAAGAGAAGGTTGAAGAGAAGGTTGAAAAAGACTATTTCAAATAATGTAAACATATACAGAGGAATGTTGTTTAAGTGGACTTCTTATTTCACTGAGTAGAGCAGGGAGGAGGCCACCATTCCAGCCAGAGATTTAAATTAGACACTAGAAGAACGTTATACCTGAAGCCGCATCAACAATGAGCTGCAGACTCAGCATACTGAGGATTCTTCTCCAAAGATACTGAATACAAAGGACCCAGATTGCATTGTTTGAAGGGAATAATATGAGAGACTTTTCTCCCCTTCAAAATTAAGTATTGGGTCACCCCTCAGGTTGCTTTCCTTGATACCTATGGACCTTTAACCTCTGGTCTACATGTGCGTACCCAGATGAGTATTATTTGCTTTACACTGTAATCCCCAGCAAGGCAGAGTCATCTCAAACCCTGTGTACACACAGCACCATACCTGGAGAGAGGAGCTGGGATCCACAGACAGCTTTATACCTCCTGCCATATTTGGACTTGGGCCTGAAGAAAGCTAGGAGCCATGGAAGGTTTTACAGCTCTCTGCACTGAACAAGTTCAGATAATGTACATACCACTCCAGGGCTCTTTGGCTTTAGATCTTCAACTAAGCCTCAGGTAAGTCTGAAAAAATTAATGGGTTCACCTGGTTGTTACATTCTTATCTATTCAAGCCCAGCATGTCCAAACATTAACTCATTATTTCCCCTCAGAGACAATGTCCATCTTCTTTCTAATTTGCTCCATTGGTAGTCTTGCAGAAAAGCAACAATCACCAACAGAGCACTTTCGGGAGAAGAGCAATCGAGCCTGCCTACCAAAGGTCCACCAAGACCTAGAGAGGGGAAAACAGCTCAAGCCACATAGCCAGTAGAGGAGAGCAACGGTATCCCAGCACAGTTAGAAACTACTCGATAGCCCAGGTTCTTTCCACACAATTAAAGGTAAATGATTATTAATGAAAATGAGAAGAACAGAGATTTTCTAGTGACTTTGGGATACAGGGTCCAGGTACAAGTATGATTCAGGGCACTGAACACCACCACAGAAAGAGATGGATGCTGCCTGTGTCCTTTGTTTCACTCAAGAGGGAAGGGACTCAGGGAATGAAGAAGAAAATGAGGCTTCAGAAACCATTCTCGGGGAAGGCATGCAAGTTTACACCGAACAGGATGAACACATTTTAAGCAGCCATGGCCTTGGGTGTATCGAAGTTGCAGCTCTTGGTACCAAAGGCATAACCCATGTTCATACAATTCGACTACTATCCTGTGGTCATTTAATACAACTTATTTGATCTTGGGCCAATGAATGAAGAATCAATTTTGTTACTTCCATTCCTTTTTTAAGAGTTTGGAAGTAGCTGGAAAGGAGGCAGCTGATTCCCAATTTGGATATATATGCATCGTGAATTCACTGATAATATGAAAAACCAACCAACCAAGCTGTGGGCTATAGTCTGCTTCATCCACCTTTCTCTGTGATCATTATTTCACTCGGAACTTCATCTGACCTTTCTCGAATTACTGAACTGTCTCTGAGACAAGACTGGTTCTGCTTCTTTACTGGACTTGGAGTCCTGGTGCACTAAAATTTTAAGTAGACACAATACTCTTTCCTCCTTCAGCTCTGAAGTTAGCTAATGGCACTATGCTAGACAACAGAGTGATGGACCATTATAAAAAATTCTGGGTGCCAAAATATTTGATGCCCTCTGCAAATACTTTATTTTTCTTCTTGTAAATAAATACCTGTCTCACTCCTCTTCGGGTAGTCTTCCAGAATGAAGACTCCTAAGGTAGGTCCTTGGTTGTTTCGTTTATTACTTGATTCAGGGCAATGACTCCTCCACAAGTCTTTAATTTGTACCACTTCTCTATTTATTTTTCTTGAAGTACCTTTGGCCTATGGTGTTCTGATATTATTATAGGCTACACAATTAGCTGGTGAAAAATTCACAACTAGCCTATATTTATAGTGGAAAAAATCTCCAGGTACTTATCAGAGATACTTGAGGTAAGTGTAAAGCGTACATCTCAACTTACTCAGAGTGACCATCTCCAAAATATTAATTAATCTAGGAAAGACCACATTTTGCCATTTTTCAAGTTAATCATTGATGTTACCTTTTTCTTTCCTTCTTTCTTTTTTGACTAGCTTACTTTTCATATCCATACATAGATCAGACCAAGGCTAAGCTGATTTTATGCACAGATGTTCTTTGTATCCTCAGCAGACAACATTTTCTGGTCTTCTATGGTTGTATTTGATCACTTTGCAACACACTGTATCTTTAATGGCCTAATTCACTCCAGAGCAGCTACCCTCAGTAGGAAATTTTAAAGTTTTTCTCTCTCTTTTCAAAGTCTGTACTTTCCCTCTTCTGAAGATTTCATATCTTTCTTCCCATCACTTCTTCTCTGTGGGGGGTGGGAAGGCTTTTAATCTCCTTTTGTGATCCAACAACTTTCCCTGGGTCATTCCCCACAGTTTTTATATTAACCAATGCTCCTCAAACTGATGTCGGTGGACTCAGATTCTCTGGGAACTTTTAAAAGTGGAGAAAATCCACTTTTGGGTTTTATGTTGATAACTGACAAAAATCAATACAGATGTATTTCAAATCATTTTGCCATCTCTCTATGAGGTAACTGACATTATGAACATTTTACAGATAAAAACAAAATTAAGATTCGGAGAAAAGGGGGGCACCTGGGTGGCTCAGGCAGTTGGGCATCTGCCTTCTGCTCAGGTCATGATCTCAGGGTCTTGGAATTGAGCCCTGCATCAGGCTCCCTGTTCAGCGGGAGGCCTGCATCTTCCTCTCCCTCTGCCGTTCCCCCTCCTTGTGCTCTCTCACTCTCTCTGTCAAACGGATAGATAAAATCTTTAAAAAAAAAAAAGATTCAGAGAAATAAAATGAATTTTTTAAAGTCACACATTCCTAAGTGGTAGAGCCAGATTCAAACCCAGGTATTTTGGTTCGAAGCCCAAGTGTCGCATGGTCTCCCAGAGAGATGAAGCCCCTGTGGAGATTACAATTGCCACTCTCCAGTGATGGCCCTGGGGACAGATAAATTACACAGGTTTATTGGTTTCTATACCAAAGTATTCTCCACACTGGTGCCTCATAGCTTTTTGTGCATTTTTATGTTGTCAGTTTGCCTATCCTGGAAACAACTGTGCTTCATGGTTGCTGAGACAGAAGTAAAACTGAGGGGTCCCAGACCAAATATGATAACTTAGTTTAATCACTAAACTTAATTTTATTTTCACCTTTAAGTCAATTGGTGTAAGCTCTTCACATAATTACTACAGCATTCTTAGTTACAGCAGTGATGTGTTTTTTCTTTTCTTCCACCTATATCTGTCATCTGTCTCACACACACACTTAGATCATGTCTTACATACGTATGTATATATATGTTTGCATACATACACACACACATAAATACATATAGATAGGTATAAATCTATGTAAAATTTGACTGTAAAGTATCTTTTAAAAGATACTCCAGAACTTACATATCCATATGAGTACAGCTTCCCACAGGGTAGTTTGGTACTGTGGAAAGCCATATAAATCAGGATGATTATCAAATTTTTCAATTTCTTTTTTGGAGTCTCTTTCAGAACCCTTGTGATTTCAGTGAAAACTTGAGTTTGGGGGACCAAGCGAATGAATTAAGTAAACTTCTTTTTGTTGTGCTTATTGATCAGGGGGCCCATAGTAGAGAGGTCATACAGTCTTTAAAGAGAGCAGTGAGCTTGCATGGCTTATAAAGTGGCTCTAATTACAAGTCAACAATACAATTGACTCCCTAAAAATTAAGTAATCATCAGTACTGTCCAAGCAGAGGTAAGGTAACCATCAGAGTCATATTTTCGGCTCTGACATTTTATCCTAATGCTTGATTCCTATATCCAACTATTTGACATTTCCACATGGATAATGGCCAAAAATCAAATCCACCGCTGCAAACATGCCCCTCTCAGTCTTTCTCATTTCAGGAAATAGTAACCCTGTCTACCAAAAACCTAGAGGACATCCTTCATCTGTCTCTTACTCTCATTTTCCTGAGTATGCAATCAGCCAGCAAATCCTATGAAGTATAACTGCAAAATATATCTTGCATCTATACATATTTTTTCTCCCTTCTAAAGTTACCTGTCCTCCCATCTGTCTCTTACCCGAATTATTTACTTGAACATCTTTCTAACTTGTCCCCTTGCTTTTACTCCTGGCTCCTCAGAATCTGTTCTCCACACAGGAACTAGTGCAATTCTTGAAACTGAAATTCCATCATACCATTGTCCTGCATACAATTCTCCAGGGGCTTCCTTTTCACTAAAACATAAAATTTGTACTCCCAATGTGGGCAGTAAGTTAGGGGAGCTTTCTTTTTCTTTCTTTTCTTTTCTTTTCTTTTCTTTTCTTTTCTTTTCTTTTCTTTTCTTTTCTTTCTCTTTCAATGTTGTTAGTTAACACATAGAGCAATATTGGTTTCTGGAGTAGAATTCAGTGATTCATCACTTACATACAACACCCAGTGCTCAACACAACAATACCCATCATCCACCTAGCCCATTCCCCACCCACCTGCCTCCATCACCCCTCAGTTTGGTCTCTGTCATCAAGAATCACTTCCCTCTCTCCTTTTTTCCTTTTCCACCTTCCCATATGTTCATCTGTTTTCTTGCTTAAATTCCACATATGAGTGAGATAATATGGTGTTTGTCTTGCTCTGACTGACTTATTTCACTTAGCATAATACACTCTAGCTCCATCTTTGTTGCAAAGGGCAAGATTTCATTCTTTTTGATGTATGGACATTTGGGCTCACTACACAGTTTGGCTGGTTTGGCTTTTGTTGATAATGGTGTTATAAATATCAGGGTGCATGTACCCCTTTGAATCTGTATTTTTGTATCCTTTGAGTAAATACCTCATAGTATAATTGCTGGATCATAGGGTAGTTCTATTTTTAACTTTTTGAGGAACCTCCAAACTGTTCTCCAGAGTGGCTGCACCAGTTTGCATTCACCAACAGTGCAAGAGGGGCACTCTCTAAATATCTATCATGATATCCAGGATCAGCTTAGCACTCTGAAGTCATTTTGTATGACTTTTTCTCTCCACCATGAAGCTTCAGCCATGGTGATTTTCTTTTGCTTCTTCAAGTATGTCAAGCTTGGTTCTGCTTTGAGTTCCCTGTATTGGCTATTCTCTCTTCTTGGGATCCCTAATCTTCATATAGCTGGGTTTGTTTTTTGTTTTGTTTTGTTTTTTTAATATAGGTTTCAACTTAAATATTCATTCTTTAGAGAAATCTTCTGTAGTGACTGAATGGTGGTCCATGAAACTGTGTATTTGAATCATTTTGAAGAAGGGTCTTGGCAGATGTATATAAGAATTTTGAGATAAGATGAACTATATTACCCAGGTGGACCTAAAACCAATGACAAGTGTCTTCAAAGAGACACTTGCAGAGTGAGAGACATGGAGAGATGAGGAGAAGGCTATGTGAAAACTGAAGCAGTGATTGGAGTTATGCAATCACAAGTCAAGTAATGTCTTATCTTTGGAAGCTCAAGATGCAAGGAAGAATTTCTTGCTAGAACCCTTGGAGGGGGCACAAACCTGATGACATCTGGATTTTGGATTCCCCAACTATAAGAGAATAAATTTATGTTGTCTTAAGACACCATGTATATGCCATTCATGATGGCAGCCCTAGGAAACTAACGCATCTTCACTGAACATCTAAGTAGCCATGCAGGGACACCCGGGTGGCTCAGTCAGTTGAGGACCCGACTCTTGATTTCCACTCAGGTCATGATCTCACAGTTGTGAGATGGATCCCTGCATCAGGCTCTGTGCTCAGCCGAGAGTCTCCCTGAGGATTCTCTCTCTCCCTCTCCCTCTGCCTCTCCCCACCACTGTCTCTCTAAAATAAATAAGTAAAGCTTTGAAAAAAAAAAAAGTAGCTATGCACTCACCATCATTGTTTCATTTTCTTCAATGCACTCATCACTGGTTATTTTTCCTGTTTCCTTGATTTTTTTTCTCTCTCACCCAAATGTAAATTCCAGAAAAGCAACTATAGTCTGTTCTGTTCACTACCATATCTTTAGGCCTATAGTCATGTCTAAAAGAGTAGATACACAATAAATATTTGTGCAATAGATAAAGAAAGCATATGCTAGGATAACTAAACCATATACTTTATAAATAAATCATATATGCTTTGAGAGGATTACTTCCACCTAAGGTGTTCATGATTTCATAATTTTAGTATTTCAAGATGATTTTTTGGATATAAAATTAGAGGCCATAGGTAAAGGAGTTCCATTTTAAGATCAGGGTTTTAAGAAAATCAGTGTGGCAGAATATACTATGTGGATTATGGGGGTAAGAAACTGTAGTGAATTTTATTATTTAGGAGAGAAATAATCTAGTTGAGAGTGATGAAGGCCCATCTAGGGTAGTTATGCAAAAGACAAATGAGAAACATATACTGATTACGAAGCAAACCAATTTTTACCTGAGTAAAATGGATACATGGAAAAGTCAATGTAACCAGTAGGAGATTTTCATTTACTAGTTCAGGAAAATTTCTAAGCTGCCCATGAATTGTGGTCTTGAGCTTACAAAACTGCATCACAGACTTACAGAGGAATGTTTATATTCACCCAATAAATGAATAGTTCTTATTTATTTATATCTTTTGAGTGATTGATGATGTGTATGTCTGAAGGTTGAATGTACCTGGCTGATTATAAAATAAGTATTTCAGAGGGCATTTTCTGTGAATCAATGAGTCATCTCAGCTCTTTTAGTTTAATAAATTCTACCTGGATGCCAGAGTGTAAGTCATACAATTTATTAAGGCTATTATTGATGGCTATTTTAGAATAGCAGTAGAAATCCAGTAAATTATCACCTTTGCCTAATGCATGCCTTATTCTTTAAAGGAGATTTTCTTGACAAATGGAAACTGAAAATGTATCTGAAGCACTTCTTGAGAAGACAGATGTTATTGGTTTTGATAATTATAATGGATAAAATACATAAGTTATAATCACAGCTTTCCTTTTTCTGGATATCTTCTTATATGTAATAGAAATAAATCTCTATTGAAATAATATTTCTTAAAATTTGATTCTACTATATTACTCTAAATAATAGTCAAAGCAAATTAAAGCCCTGAGATGAGAAGCAGAAATATATCAGTAACCACATTACGCAAAGAAATAACAAAACAGAGGGTTTTCTGGCAGGAATAGAACTTGTTTGGTTTTAATGTAGAGCTCAAATACAGAAAAAGCTACCAAAACAGAAGTTTCAATTATGATGATTTTTTCTTACACTGACCCATAGAAATTTATGTTATGAATCATATATTTTTTCTAAATGATTACAGATAATTTGAGGAATGTAAGATTTTAAGCTTAACTGTTGAAAGCCATGTTGTCCTTTTTTTTCAAAGTATTTGAGAAAAAGGCTTTGCAATTTAGAAAATCAGAATGTTAAAATATACAAACAAGTCACCTTATTGGTGAAGGAATAAGCCTTGTGAATGAAGTAGGAAAACCTGGGACAGACTGTGATATGCCTCTCCTTGAAAATGGCAGTGGGGAAGCCTCTAAGATCAGATCATGAAGTTTGGAACCAGATGGCTGGATACTCAAGGAAGGCTTCAAAATGAACTACTAAAAGAATAGGCTGTGCTATGAAATGGTGAGATCATTTAAAGGCATTTGGCTACAGAGTGAGAAGTGCTATGCTTGTATTTCACACTTGTACATGAACTTGCATCAGAGAATTAACTTGAACTAATAGATGTAAAAGTGAGTAGTAATGAAAATGATATACTAGATATGAATTGAAAAGCACTCCCTACACACATTTCCATCTAAGGGCTAGACAAACACGCAGGCTCTGCTCTCCAAAATCTCCGTATTCAGTCACACGTGACCTAACTTCTTCGTCTACCTCTAGCCATGGCCCATTTGAATCTAAGACCAGCCTGTTTATAGTTCGCTTAGAATTAAAAATCTATGTCCTGGCTCTAAAGACAGGATGTAATCATGAAGACTACATCTTCATAAAGATTGAAGTTGTGCAGGAACAGGAACAAATATTAAGCAAAGGAAGCTAGTCAGTGGACAGAGGGTGATAGGGTTGATATACGGAAAAAGGAAAGACACCATGACAGAGACACAGAGAAGACTGCAGGGCTGGGCTATAAAACTGAGTGATGATGGTTCCTTGGAGGTTTTTTTTAAGCTTTCCTCCATTCTAAGCCAGTATTTTTTCTCAATAAACTCCTTTTCTGGCATATTCTGGACAGAGTACGGTGACTAATCCCAATTTGCATGTGACCATCCTGGTTTTATTAGGAAACCTCTCCACCTTCAGCAAACTGGGACAGTTGGTCACTGTTAGTCTCTATCTCTTGTGGTCAAAAGAGCCATGACTAGAGTAAATCCCACTTACAGAAGAAAGATAAGAACCAACAAACAAGTTGATAAAAGTCTACATTGCTAAGATGAGCTTCAGTAATTACCTAACTACAACATCGTGAGTTATAGGAATCATAAAGGATTACTTATAAGAAACACAACTGTTAGACAACACTTTGAGTTCACCTAATTTTATATTATATCTTTTCCAAACACAGAAATGAGACCCAGAAGAGTTGACTGCTTAACCTACAGCAAGGCTATACTAGAAACCAGGTCTTACAAAACTGAATTCTTCGATATTTTACTGCTTCATGCTGCCTTTAATGCTTGTTGTTGCTACTTTTCAGACATTTTTTTTAGATTTATTTGTTTATTTGAGATAGAGGGGGGGAAATGGGGGAGGAAGAAAAAAGGGAGAGAGAGAGTTCATGAGCAGGTGGAGGGACAGAGGGTGAGGGAGAGAAATCTTCAAGCAGACTCCCCGCTGAATGAGAAGCCTGACACGGGGCTTGATCCCAGGACCCTGAAGTAATGACCTGAGCCAAAATCAAAAGTTGGACGCTCAACCAACTGAGCCACTCAAGCACCCCTACTTTTCAGACATTTTTTTAAAAATTTGTGTAATTTATAATTTTTGTAAAGAAAATTATCAATTGGCACCCTCATATGTTTACACTCTATTTTCATTTTATGAAATATATTATTTATATAGTTTATAAATCTTAAAGTATATTAGTTGGGCTTTATTATACATTATATACTATATGTGTGTGTGCTTTAAGTCAGTGCCTCTCACAATTTAATTTGCATATGAATTATTTTACCTGGAATCCTAATAAGATACCAGGTGCTGATTCATTGGGTCTGGAGTGAGGCCTGAGATTCTGCATTTCTAACCATTTCCCAGGGGATGCCAATGTTGTGAGGCTTTATGTGAGGTCAAACCTGGCTTCCTCAATTACTCTCATCTGCAACAAGTTTAATCTCCACATCTGAGCTTCCCCCAGATTGGAAGAGTGGAGAAACAGGGACAACCAAATTGGGTTGGGATATGGAGCAAGTCAAAAGGAAGCAGACTGAGCAAGTTAGTCAGTGGTCCAGTTGCATCAAAGTCAGGTATAAGCCAAAGGTTCTAGGACCCCACAGTTCAGGACAGTCCAAAGTCTAGATATCCTGAGGTGTGGAACATAACTTGGCATCAGGGAAGTTAGCAGCAAGGTGCTAGCTGCACAAAGTTTTGATCAAACTACTGTGTGCCAGTGACCCTAGGGAAGGCTTTGGGGATGAGATGATGAGAAGTAAGGTAATTGGTCCTCAAGGAACTCACAGTCTAGAAGTTTGAGAAGCATGTGACTAACATGACTGTGAAGAAAAAGTATAAAGGGTCATTAATTTAGGCAGTTCGTACGTGATGCAGTTGAGGTCCAAGCAGGCAGATTGAGTCAGAGTCCCAGAGGGACTGGAATATAAGAGCTGAGATGTAGGCACAGACATTCATATACCCAGCGTGTGTGGGTGAGACTTGATATGCAAGGAATTGCACGTAAGGTATGGGAGTTTCATACCATGGGCAGTGAGGCAATATCTTATGAGGCCAGGGTTCCTTGATTAGGGCAGAGATATGATCAGAGAAAGGGCTGGGCTGGACCCCAAGCCCAGGCAAATCAGTGTATCTGATGGGACACTGACCAAATACCAGAACAGCTGACTTAGAGTAAGAGAAGCTATTAATGTAGGAGAGCAGCAAATACGAGAAAAGAGCAGACCTAAAGCAAACAGCTAAGAAAGGTAAATCTCCTTGTACCTTTATTTCTCTCTCAACCTACCCTCCAGACCACAATACACTTTCTTGATTATAGCCAAAAGCAACATATATATCTTGGTTTCCCTGAGGAGATGGTATAACTGGGAAGATATGGTGTTAAATATGTACTATCTGTGCATCAAGACACAGCCGTCCATGACCTCATTCTTCAAGGCAATGAGAAATGTACAACATAAAGCTGCATCATTTAACAATATTGCATATTTGGGTGGTACTTTTTAGGTTTTCAAGTACTTTCACAAATATTATCTCATTTAATCCTCAGAGCAACACCACAAAAGCATATCCAAGTCATGAATAAGAAAGCTAAATCGTAGACAGATTAATTAATTTGTCAAAGACCAATCAGTTTCTAAGTTGCTGTGCTGGAGTCTTTGACTTCAGATCATTGCTCCTTTTAGTTTGCTAAAATGTAAAATATTTTGTTCAATTTCAGATTTCTTTGCACAGAAGTGCTGGTGTCTAAATCCACAGGTGGGTTGGGCAGTCCCTCATAGTTTTTAGCTAAAATTTTTGAACATTAGAATAGATGATGAAGAAAACCAAAGCAGATATAAGAGGAAAACAAGTGGTTTAGAATGAGGTTGGCCAACATTACCAACATATATCTTTGGGTATTAGAGAATAAAGAATCAAAACATGATTCTCAGGCAATCAAAAGCAAAGCTAACTAATTTACAGTGGAATGAATGAAGCCTAGGATATGAGTATCAAAAAAATGTAGTGCATAACTTGTTCCAGAAGAGAGGAAAAAAGAAATCATTTTGAGGGGTCTGGAGAAATGAGAATAGAAGCTCCGCTGAAGTTTAAAGGGACTGGTGACTGAAGAAAGCAGACAGTAACTGGTTTAGCTGTGGTCAACAGGAGCACATGATTCACTGCAAGAGGCCATTTTACTCTTCAGGGCCAGGAATGAAGAACAGAGATGTCCCCTGTGTGGGATTATCGGGGTGTACCTCTTAGGTAGAGATGCAGCTGTTAGTCTAGAGTGAGGCCCAACAGAAGGTGCTCACTGACGTGGAGCTTGAGACCTTGGGTTCATAACTGGTGCCAGTCATGAAGGATCTATGGAAGGGCAGGGGGGAGATCTTGTTTCTGAATGCTGATGTCAGAGTTAGAACAAAATTGATCAGGGAAACTGAAGATTTTTTCTCCCATAGGAAAAGAATAGGGTTCAAAATGCAGGCTAGAACTCATGTAAAGTCCACATGAACAGCCTTTAAATTGAGTAATGGGGGCAAAATGGAAGTCTGATGTAGCTTCGATTATAGTTAACCATAATCTTATTGATATGACTTGTAGGATGGCAGGGAATGTACTAACCTGGAGAGGAAGGCCCCAAGGTTGAATCAGGTTTGTGACTGTCTCTGGCCACCTTCAGTATGGAAGTAACTACCTCAGGCTGATCTCAAGACAGCTGAAGACATTCAAACTATGACTCCCCTGGGGCTGAATGGTAGCAACATTTATTATCAGAAGAACCCCACCCCACTGGTGGAGGAGGGACAGAAGTTAAAATTGAACTAAAGAACCAGACAACATGGAAAGAAACATAGCAAAATTTGGTAATAATCTTGATTTTTAATATGCATACTAGATACCTTAGTAAATGGAGTTAGTTAACCACCAAGAGATACTTCTTTACAAGTTTATGCCCTAGAGAAAAACAGAAGACATAGATCAGAGATTATAAATCTGCTATGTATGCTGAAGATGGAGAGCCAACATATTCTTCTGGCCTATTTTAAAAAATCAGAAAATGTGTTTTCATGTAAAAAAAAAATAATATCTGCTTCTTTTTTAAAAAATTAGGGCGTTGCCACAGGGCTACAATGGGCTGGACGGAGTAGAATTCTTTTGTCAGGACTCACCATGGACCTCTCTGTCCAGCCCTGTCTGGACCCTGTAGAAATTTCAGTTTATTCCATGCCCTCCGCACCTTGACAGCTGTTTATAATCAAGTAGGCTTGTTCTAGAGTAGAATAAGAAAAATGAAAACAGTGACCTAAACTGGGAAGGCATAGTCTGTTTCAATTCACGGATCTACTCAACACATAATAATTAAATAACTAGTATAGCCACCAGCTACTCTGCTAAGTCCTAGGGAGACAGACCTGAATAAGTTGCAGTCATTGTTCTCCTGGGGCTTACAATCTAAAGGGAAAGACAGACATCATGTAAATAATAAGTGTGTATGATATGATATGATATGATATGATATGATATGATATGATAATGATATGATATGATATGATATGATATGATATGATATGATATGATGGGTAGTAGTATGCTGGAGAAATGCTGAATGTTAGGGACTCTGAATCTGCTCACCCAACCTGATGGGGCATCATGGAAGGTTCCTGAATAAATGTAAGTTGAGTCTCTAGGTCTCCCCAGGATTGCCTAGGGTCAGCCCTGGGATGTGACTTAGGGCTTATAGTTAATCACAGATGGTTTTTAAAATGATTCATGCTATTAAAGTGCTGTATACAAGGGAAAATGTATTGAAGAAGTAGAAGAACTACTTCTCTTTCAAAGTTTTGGTGTTTTGGTCCTATTTCAGTAATGCTGCAAACAACTCACCATCTTTACACCCAAGGACAATGACTGTGTTGGGCAAAGCATAGTGGTTATTAAATTAATATCTTTCCATTAAAAAATATAAATTGAAAAAGATTCTAATGGCTAACACAGTTATCTAACAAGTTAGAAAAAGACAAAGAAGAACTTTATTTTTGTTAGAATGACAAAAACACACGGGTAGCAATAACGGTATTGATTGAAACCAATCTTGGAAAGAAATGCAGTCTGGAAAAGGAAAGGCAATGTTATTTGATCTTTATTATATCCATCAAAGGCTTCTGTAATTCACAGTTTGACAGCATTTTGTGAGTAGCACTGACCATTTCACAAAGGTGTAATTTACCTTAAGAAGAAAACAACAATTAACAAGGTGCCTCATATAAAGATAACTGTGAACTGAAAGAAACGAAACAGAACAATGAAATCCTAAAAGATTGATTTTTAAAAATCAAAATGTCAGTTTACAAATGGAAACTTGCTTAATACTGGCTTTTTTGCTCCTTTGAGGAAAAGCATAGTATTTAAGTATATGGACATGTGTGCACACAGCAGATCAAGTATGAACAATGTACATTCTGCAATGAAACCCCTCTAGATCATTTTGCATGGTTTTGCATAGTCATGGTTAGATCAGGAGTTTAATTCCTGGTATAGCTGTTTACTATGCTTCTTATAGACAAAGCTATTCATACCAACAAGAGTCTTGCTATGGTTGAGAGAATCAACTCTACAAAATGTGGATTAGAACACTTTAAAATTTCAGATTTTATTAAAAAAAGATTGAAAACCTAGAGATTTCTTGACCTGGAATGAGATATGGCTTTATAGTATCAAAGCAATTATTGTTCACAGATCATTCATTCAACTTGTGGTTACTCCGATCATCTGTTTTCCTTCTTCCTCTACTAAGCAGCCTCATTACAAGTACAACATTCCTTTGAAATGTTGTTTTATTCAAAAACTAATTTAAAATTTGAAGCTATGCCATTATACAATGTGTTTATTTGGAAATTAAAAAGTAATGTTGGAATTACTTGATTCTTCTTCCTTAACAGTAAAATGAGTGGATGCTCTTGACCCATTTTACCCCTTTGGCAGTTCAGCAAAGCCCAGAGTCTTCTTCTCAGAACAATGTGTGTAAAGCACTTAGCATAGGGTTGAAGACATTATTCAATAAATTCTAGCAGTTCACTAATTTAATAAAGTATGTAATTTTAATAAATCTGATTAGTAGTTCATTTCAAATGACAGTATAATCATACTAATTTCTTTTTTTCCCTGTTTCTACGCTTCATCTCAATAAATATTTAGCAAGGATTCTACTCACATTTACAGAGTGTAAAAAAGATGCAATCAATTTTAATAAAGAGACATCTACATTATGTACCATTTGTTACAACACTTCTAGTAGAATTATTTGAGACAAATTTCAATTACACTTGAAAGCTAAGCATAATCCAGTTCAGAAAGATGCTTCCAAATGACCCTTGCTCTTTATTTCAATCAGTTACAGTTAAAATAATTCTATTTCCTCATGCTGACAACCATCCTGAAGGGAGTTTAGAACCACCAGTTGTGCAAGAGGTGAGTTGTAGTTTAAATGAACCATTCATACAATAATTCAAAGAAATCCAATATTTATAGTTTTCTATTACTTTGACTTTCATATGTTTTTAGTGCCTGCATACCTATCTATCAATCTATTTCATCTATCACCTATCTACCTCCTTCCTGGGATTGAGTTGGCCATGCTCAACATATTTATCCAACAGGGAATACACAGATTTGTGAAATGGTGCTTTTTATTCTGGGCCACCTTGCAGGGGAAGCTTCAATGAAATAGAGGAAGGGTCTGCTTAAAGAAGCATAATGATGCCTCACCAGCCGCAGTGGCAATTTTACGAGGGGAAGAGAAGAATTTATTTTTCAGCTGAAACTCTGAGGAAAAATTTTAGGTAGAAAGTACAAGGTATAATTTTGTGGTTTGGAATTCCGCCAGGGCCCTGGAATTCATACCTCTTCACTTTCAAGATGTGTCACAGACCCTTTAATTACTTGAAGTGGATCAGGACCTCTGTTTGCTGTCTATCCCATCAAAAAGACAACACATTTTGTTACACATTTACCTGATGCCCCTCGCATCAGCAACATGCAACATGCAGAAATCATCTTAATCTCTCCTACTGAAATATATATATATATTTTCAAATCCTGATTTACATGATGGCAAGGTGGGAGCCATTCTTTTGTGGGAGAATGAGCACAGATGCCCACGGGGTTCACAGGCAAAGGCTTCAGAACACTGTCTACCAGGAATTAGACTGCCTGGGCTTATTGTTGACTTACTTGTCTACTTACTAGCTACCGACTTTTGCATATATTAGTTAACCTTAATTTGAGCTTCAGTTTCCTCATCTATAAAATAATCAACATCCATATTTTTTATATTATATAAGTGACATAGTGTTCAAAAAGCTGTCAACCTCATAGATGGAATACAGCAAACAGTCCAATAATGTATGTATCATGATTCTTATTTCTAGGGCCTTCTCTAGGTCTGAAATCTGATACGTAGGCTCTATCCTGTGGAGAAGTGGTAGAAGCCCAGTTAAGAAATAAAAATTACAATCTGACTGAAGAGCTCTGTACATCAGACTAAAAAGTTTAGATTATTGTCCTATAGGCAAAGGGGAGGTAACCACTGGAAAGTTCTAATCAGGGGAATGATGGGATGACACTTGTGCCTTAGAAACAGAGCTCTGGTTGCAGGGTGGAGGAGGCTTTGGGAGCAGAGAGGCTGGAGACAGTCCCAAATATATTGTAAACTCATCTGTCTCCTCAAAGAGAGCATGAACCTAACTTAATATCAGTTATTGAATTGTCCTACAATGCTGTAATGCCCTCATCGTCCTTTGAGAGACATAATCGATTTTTTTTGTCTTTACATAAAATGACCCCAAAGTTCTATTCATTTTTTTTCTGCATCCCTTCCCCCAGACCAGGGTGTTTTAGCAGTCTGGTGCCACATTTCAACATGCTTATTTGTTATACTATTTCTACTTCTTATTTTTTTACTTCTAAGTTGTGAGCATTCAGATAGCCAAACATCTTAGGATGATGTCTAAAAGAATAGTTGCTTGGCTAATAGAAATAGGGTTTCAGTACAGAAGTATTTTTACTTACCAACATTCAATGTGCAAATATTTATAGATATAAAACAAAAGAAGCTACAGATGAAAGCAAAAGTTTTGCACCTCCGACCATCACCAAGAGTGTGTATATAGTCACTTGAATGCTCTCACTGGGATGTGGGAAAAATGGAACTATGTCACTCACATTTCCCTAAGTTGATGCCCGGCTCTGAAGCCGAGGAACTAGGGATCAGGTCTTTACCTTGCTTCTGAGCCACATATTTTTCCATTTTAAACCACTCTCTTTCTATCAATGGCTTAAGCAGAGCAGAAACAGATAAAAGAAGTTTTTCACACCCATCACTACTCTACGGCACACCACCATTGATTTCCTGGAAAGATGCATGATATGGTGTTAGCATTGACACATGATCACATAAAACTTTGGAAAAATCAGATCATTGATTTAGCTGTCCTAATGTGAACTGCATGAATTATAGGGAAAGAAATCAGGGCTAATAAGTCGAGTACAGGGAATATAGACTAGAAATGGAAGTTGTCTGGCCCAATATGAAGTTCAGACACTGAGAGTCAAGGTGTAACTCCAGGGTTGAGATGTAAAGTTCGGATGTTTGATTAAGGTCATGGGACAGGAAAAGAAAGACAAGCACAATAGGGACAAAGGGAAATCTCTGGTTTGGTCAGACACAAGGGAGGCAGACAGTCAAGAAACAGAGGACACAAATGCTGGTGGCCTGAAATCCAACAGAACAGTAGGAACCTAGAGAAAATAGAGGACTGAAACAGAAAGAAAACACAAATGTGGAGAACAAATGTGGGGTGCCAGAACCTAGATCATCCTAAGTCAGGCCAGTTTCTGTCTCATCCCCATAGTCTCACTATGCTTTTTTGCTGTGGAAGGAATCAGTAAGAGTAGGACCCTCCTGGACTCTTTTTGTGTTGCTGCTACATCTTCTGTGGAAATTGACAGTGGGAGGTAGGAGTGGCAGCTCTGTCTGGCACTAGCCTTGATGCTGAGGAGATGGGCTGTGGAGAGTGAATGTATGGGGGGACGTCCATTAGAATGACCAGGGGGAGATGGCCCCGGAGGGCAACGAGAGGTCCCCAGCACTCGGGAGAGATGCTAGAAGTTTTCCAAAGAAGGATGCAAGAGCACCAAAGGCAAATTACACTTCTTTACAATTTTGCCAAAGATCTATCCTTAGTTCTAGAACTATGAACTGGCTTATTAAGCCTTTCATTTTTAAAATCTCTAATAAAGGAGTACACTTCCAGGCCCCACAGATATTCTCGAAAGATACCTTTTTAAAAGTCTCAGTGATGAATGTGTGTCATCAGTAATAAAGGCAGTGCTATGTTCTGGGAAAGCCTAGGCTTGGAAATGGCTATTTGACATTTTCAACAGTCTTGTATAGTTTCTTACAAGTCAAGCATCAATAATGCAATAATGGTGCTTTAGAATAACTCTAAAATCTGTTACCATTAAAAGTAGTTCTCTGTCTTGAATAGATGTCTAATTTTGAAAGGAAATGGCTTTACTTTCAAATATGAGACAGCTGTAAAAAATTATATGTATGTACACATTTATGTACAGTACAGATTTTTCAAAAAGAATTCTTAATGGAGAAAAAATATCAATCTATTCTCCAAAGACATTAATATATATATATATAAAATAATTCATCCATATAATTTATCTGATTATTTGTAGGTTGGGAGTCTATTATATTCAATGTAACCAGCATATCTAGTTATAGAAATACGCTTCTAAATATGAGAAACAAAGATGAATAACAGTGCTTAATTCTTCCATTGAAACAATTTCAGTACAATTTAATGGAACCCATGCCTAATATTTCAAAGAAGAGTCATCCTGCTGGCAAAACAATCTCATACGTAACCAACCTTCCTTCTTTTCTTTTCCTTTTCTTTTCTTTCTTTTCTTTTCTTCCCTTTCTCTTTCCCTTTCTTTCTTTCTCCATCAGAAATGCTATTATGCAGCACAGAACCAATGAAGAACAAATAACTAAAAACCATACATTCAATTTCTTAGATGGTCAATATGGTGTAAGGTGCTGTGACTGATGTAGATACAAGTTTGGCCTAGACACAAACCTCACTGTCATTATTTATTGGCTAGTGTGGAATCAGACAGGAGAGAGGACATTTCAATAAGACACGAGGAGGACTGAGAGACATGTTTGCCATGGGAAAACATAGGAGAGTCACAGGATCCATGCTTGGTGGTGAGGAAGACTTCCATTGGAAGTGGTATCTAAGTGGAGACCTTTGAATGAATATAAGTCACTACCATTTGTTGGTACAGGGGACAGAAAAAAAGGAGAAAAAGTGTTCTAGGCAGAGGAAATATGTATAAAAACTCAGAAGCAAGAAAGACTATGAAAGAATTGCAGAGTTGAGGCTTTGCATGTAGGTGTGGAGGGCTGCCTGTGGTGCAATGGTGAGGGATAAGGTGGAGGGGTTTTATAATATATGCTATGGACTTTATAGAGGAGTTTTGACTTTAAGAAAGGTGAAAAATAGAAATGCTCATGAATATGTATATTTAATTATGTCCAGATTATCTAAATATCTGGGATGCCTCATAACATCTGTTTTTAAGCCCATTTGTGAACATCAAGACTAGTTTAGCAGCATAAGGAAGCATCCAGTTCATAGACAAAGAGCTGTATAAACCACAGATTTGTTTTTGTTTTTTCCTACCAATGACTAAAATAATGTTATAATACTCAAATGCAGACTCAACAGACTTGAGAAATATTTTGGAGTCATAATGTAATATACTACATGCCAAGCACTGAGCGGAGTACTTTGTATGCCTTATCTCATTCAGTCCTCACAGCAGTTGCATGATAAAGTTACTATTAGCCCTTTTTTAAAGACGAGCAATCTGAGGCTGAGAGGGGTTAAGCAACATGCACAAGGTCGCACAGAGAGAGTGGTGGAGCCCAGGTAGACTGCCTCCAGGGCCCAAGCTCTCAGCCACATCCCAGATCCCCAGTCACATTTTCAGCTGAATGACACAAATGATATGGAAATAAGACTACGTTCAGAGCCAAGAGACAGTGTCTCATTCTGGTTGTGTTCTTCAAAGTCAAAACAAGATAAAATAAAAGTTGTAAATCATTTTAAGGAACCAGAAAATGTGTAGACAAGAAACAATATCAAAACCATTCACAGCCACTGATCCAGGGATGTTATGTTAACATTGCAAAGTTTTTTGAATGACTGCTATGCATGGACAGCTAGACTTGGTTTTACATAAACCACCTCATTGGATCCTAACAGGAGGAGGTTACTTTTATCCTTACTTTATATAGAGTAGGACATAGGCTTAGGGTGAACAAATAATTGATTCAAAATTATACAATCAGTGATTATGTGATTAAACCCAGAAGTTATAATTTGTTCTATTTCCCTGCAAACTCATTCTTGTGATCAATTTGCTGTATTGACTCATTTCCCAAGATATCTTTTCAAATATTTATTTCTAGGCCTAATGTCTATACATAAATGCACATTTTAAAAATAGAGAATACTGGGGGCGCCTGGGTGGCACAGCGGTTAAGCGTCTGCCTTCGGCTCAGGGCATGATCCCGGCATTATGGTATCTAGCCCCACATCAGGCTCCTCCGCTCTGAGCCTGCTTCTTCCTCTCCCACTCCCCCTGCTTGTGTTCCCTCTCTTGCTGGCTGTCTCTATCTCTGTCGAATAAATAAATAAAATCTTTTAAAAAAAAGAGAGAATACTGGAGAAATAATTTTATGATAACATACTGAAACTTTCCACATCAATGTATATGCATTTGTCACAAATATTTTTCTATGAACCATTTTTCATGGCTATATAGTACTCCAATAAATGGATTGTCATGATTTGTAGACTACCTTAAGTTTAAATATTCATGTTGAACCAAAAAACAAACAACCTGATTAAAAAATGGACAGAGGACCTGAATAAAGATTTTTTCAACAGAAGACATACAGATGGCCAAGAGGCACATGAAAAGATACTCAATATCACTCATCATCAAGGAAATGCAAATCAAAACCACAATGAGGTATTACTTTACACTCTGCTGGAATGGCTAAAATGGAAAAGATAAATAACAAGTGTTGGCAAGGATGTGGAGAAAAAGAAACACTGTGCCCTACTTTCTTCTTAAGATTTTATTTATTTATTTGTCAGAGAGAGAAAGGGAGAGAGCACAAGCAGAGGGAGTGGCAGGCAGAGGGAGAAGCAGGCTCCCCACTGAGCAAAGCGCCCAGTGAGGGACTCGATCCCAGGACCCTGGGATCATGACCTGATCTGGATGCATAACTGACTGAGCCATCTAGGCATCCCCCCTTGTGCACTACTGGTGGGAATGTAAATTGCTGCAGCCATTGTGGAAAAGAGCGTGGAGTTTCCTCAAAAAATTAAAAATAGAACTACCCTATGATTCACTAATTCCACCACTGGATATCTACCCAAAGAAAATAAAAACACTAACTGGAAAAGATATATGCACCTCTATGTTTATTGCAGCATTATTTAAAACATCCAAGAAATGGAAGCAACCTAAGTGTCTATCAATAGACAAATAGATAAGAAAGTTGTGGCTTGTGCACGCGCGCGCACACAGACACACACACACACACACACACACACACATTACACAGCTATAAAAAAGGATAAGATCTAGCTATTTGGAACAAAATGGATGGACCCAGAGGATTTTATGCTTAGTGAAATAAGTCAGACTGAGAAAGACAAACACCATATGATTTCACTCATGTGTGGAATCGAAAACACAAAACAAATGAATAGGCAAACAAAAAGCAGAATCAGACCTATAAATACAGAGAACTGATGGTTGCCACAGTGAAGGGGGTGGGGAAGGGGAACTGGAGAAACAGGCTTCCAGTTATGGGACGAATAAGACACAGAAATAAAATGTACAGCATAGAGAACATAGTCGATGATGTTATAATAGCATTGTATGGTGAAAGATCTAACTATACTTGTGGTGAGCATAGCAGACTATATAGAGAAGTTTAATCACTATGTTGTACATCTGAAACTAATGTAACATTGGGTGTTGACTATACTCAAAAATTTTAAAAAATTACAAAAAAGGAAACAAAAATATTTATGTTGATTCCAAATTTTTACCATTTACTTTTATACAAAATTCTTATTCTATTCCCTCTTAAATAAGGATAATAGTATTTTTCTATCCATCATAGGGTTAGTATGAGGACAGAATCAAATAACAGGGGCGCCTGGGTGGCTCAGTCAGTTATGTGTCTGCCTATGGCTCAGGTCATGATCCCGGAGTCCCAGGAACGAGTCCTATATTGGGCTCCCTGCTCAGCGGGGAATCTGCTTCTCTCTCTGTTTCTCACCCCATTGATGCTCTCTCTCTCTCTCTCTCTTTCTCTCTCTCTCTCAAATGGATAAATAGAATCTTTAAAAAACAAGAATCAAATAATACTTAAGAGTAATTCCAATCAGGGAAAGCAAAGGACTATTGTGATTTCTCCTTTCCGGAAGGAGATATACCTAGGCAGTAGGAAAATGAAATGGTCATTTTGTGCACACAAATGAAATAATGACACTGTGAAAATTCTCTGCTGTTCTACTCCATTAACTGTGAGTTCTATGCTTTACTATCCAAAAACAAAAATATGTAAGAAATTGTCATTTTGTTTAAAAATGAAACAGTCAGATTGCCAAAAATGCTGGCTAATTACATAGTTGGTTTACAAAAAAGAATAATAATAAAATAAAGGGATAACCACAGATTGTGAAATTGTAGCTATGCTGTCCCAGGGCTGCTTGGCAGGGAGAATGGGAATAAAAGAGAAGAGTTAAACCTTTTTTGTACAAATAACAATGCATCAGTAAATGGTTCTATAAATACTTTGCTTAGACTTACACCTTAGCAGCAACATAAATTATATAAGCAAAGCTAAATACCTACTTCTGTCTTCTTTAAAAATCTGACTCAAGTATACAAATTATTGATCAACATAGACGGGTGATTAGGGATTTCTCATTAGTAGATTCAGAGGGACATGATCACGTTTGTCTATATAGTAACTGGCAGGACAGCCCCAACCCCTTTTGAACCGGTACATTACTGCCGTGTTTGCTCTTGCAACACACTGAAACCTCCAGCATCCCCCTCCCCTCATCTTTCCACACCTTGTCTGTCAAACAGACAAGCCCTCTTGGACTCTCTAACTCTCAATGGCATCTCCATCTTCATTGCCTTGCAACGTAAAGTGTGCATAGAAGTGCCCCTCAAATAGTGATTCAGGTTTAGAATCCTAGATTTTACATCTGGAAAGGGCATCAGGATTGACTGTTTCTCTGAGCATGTCAAGTGTTATACAGATCATTTCCATTTTACCACTAGGCACAGGGAGAATTGAAGAATTAAATGACTTGTCCAGAGTCTCCCAGGTAGGAGACCGGAAACTGAGTTTTCTGATCCCTTGGGTAATAAAATATCAAAACTGATGAAGGTTTAAAAAATATATTTTGAAGAAAAGGATAAAAATGTATCTGTCTTTTCACATAACTCTGCTTTGAGGATATTTTAAGTGAGCACAGCACTGTTATTACTACTTTACACGTAGGAAAATATGTTCTGCCACCAAGTCTACACTGTTTTCCAGATTTATAAATTAACAAACCTGATGAGATGCATCTGTTTTCAGATAGAGACAACCTAAGAAAAATGAATCACAAAGTACTTTCTAGATGCATGCAAGTGTCCCTAAAGAAAATGCTAATAAGCAATGGGAAGACCAAACCCAGGTGCCTGAGGATGGAACACAGGGAGCTAAGTCATTCACATGAAAGGGAATCAGCCTTCAGTCTGGGGCTGCTGGGTCATGAGAAATTAAAAACAAAGACAGAAGATAATCAGAGGAGTAAGAAAGAAGAAAAATGAAATGTGAGAAAGGCCACAAGAAAAAAAAAATGTGCGTATATATAAAAACAAGAGAAAGCAAGAAGACTAGAGCTCACCACAACAAACAAAAGGCAGAAGAGGAAATGGTATCAATTTTTAAAGTTCACATAAGAAAACATACCTACTTTTAATCAGATCCTCTCCATTTTCCCTCACAGCAATGTTCCATTTGGCTGGGCAGCTCGCTAACCGGTTGCACATGCCACCTCCTCTGTTACTTTCCTCAAATTATCCCTGGTTTGAATATCTTTTGGAAACTTTCAGTAAATGAAAACATTGTTTTTCCTCCTTTTGAGTAACTTCTCCCATAACTTTACAATGTAAGGATTTTTTAAACTCTTTTTAATTGCAAATAAATAGCTTCTATGATGCATAAATATTTTATAGCCATTAAATTTTTTCAGTAGGGATTGTCGACTGCTCACTGTGTGCCGGACCGTGTTTTAGGCACTGCATTCTTGCTGGCTTTCAGTCAAGTGGCTCTAAACACCTTTACATAAACTCAAGCAGCATTCACTTTTGAAAAAGCATATAATAGTTTTAGATCTGCAGAAAAGTTGAAAGGATAGAGCAGAGTTCCCATATATCTTTCACTCAGTTTCCCCATTGTTAATATCTGACATTGCTATGTATATTTGCTACAACTAAGGATCCGATATTCAGACATTACTATTAACTAGACTCTACACTTTGTTTATTCAGTTGTTTTCCCTAAGGTCCTTCTCACTGACTCAGGATCTCACTCAGGACACATTACATGTAGTCATCATGTTTCCTTGGGCTTCTTTTGTCTGTGACAGTTGCTCAGACTTTCCTTGTTTTTAATGACCTTGACATTTTTGAGGAGTCCTGGTAAGGTGTTTTGTAGAATGTTCTTCAATGTTGGTTTATCTGAAGTTTCCGTCATAGAGTGAGGTTATGGGTTTTCAAAAGAATGTCACAGAGGTATATCAGAGGGCATATGACATCGAAGTGCTCTGCCACACCGATGTTTCCCTTGATCACTTGGTTAAGATAATGTGTGCCAGGTTTCTCCCCTGCAAGGCTACTATTTTTTCCTTTCCACATTCTGTTCACTAAGCAAGCCACTAAGTCCAGCTAGCACTCAGGCCCTTCACCCTGCTGTCATTTCTTAAATTCTCACCAAATCAATGACTATGTTTTCCAAAGGAACTCCATAAAGGTAGCAAGTAGATATTAGGGCATTGTGTAACAGCTGTCGTAGAGAGGTATGGTATAAAAAAGATGACCCTTTTACATAGTATCAGCCCTTATTATGGTGATAGAATGATTTCAAGAAACAATAAACAAATAATAAACACATCTGAATCCCTCTTCATGTCAAAGTCCACCAAGAATGAAGTCCAAATCCCATTAACTGAAGGTTCATTCCTTCATTGACTCAACAAAAGCAGTAGTGCGGGCAGCAGGGTCGCATTAAGGTGTTAGACGGAGCCCCTGCCCTATGTGCTCAATGAACAGTTTTATTTTAGAGAGAGGAGTGTTAGTGACTTTGTCTATAAGAAGTAAGTCGATCTGGTTGAATTTAATTCATCAATTTTACTTAGGCCGAGCAGATGCTAAGGACTGAACCATATAAGGACTGAATTCATTGAAAGATCAGGTTTTAACTTGTCCTGTACTAATCACTTACAGGCTTTCTTCCTGCAAAGCTCCGTGAAAGCAGCTATAGCTGAGTGATTCAGGCCGTGGATCCTGATAGACTGCTGAGGCAGTGAAAACGTCACCCATCTCCCACATCACGTAAGCTGTGACCTCAACCCCCCGATTATGCCAGGGAAGGGCTGGTGTTACCCCAACCATGAATGCTGAAGTATAAGCCATGGTACCACCTAGCCATATCATATAGCTGCAACCACACAGCTTGGACCCCCAAATGTTTGCTTCTCTAACCATGAGTACTTGGCTGACGAACCAGGGCTGGAACGAAGGTTTCATCTAGTGAATTTCTATTGGATCTCAGTCCCTGATTGTGCCAGGGAGGAGCTGTTATTTCCCTGTCACTCAGTTCAAAGGTCTGAGGTTTCTCTTCTGGAGACTGACACTCAGGCCTTCTGGAGTCCCCGTGTACTGCTCCAAGATGCTATAGGCAGTGGGAAAATCACACACCTGCTAGTACTTCTATCTGAAAATTTTGCTTTTGTGAGGCCTGCTCTCGCAGTCCTAGTAGTGTGCTGGTTGGCTGTTGGTTCGGTTTCTATGGCATCTACCAACAATAGGAGGCATGGAGAGGTCACAACCCAAGGGCAAACTTTGCCATAGGAGCCAAGACCTTGGGAGATGCCAATCTAAGGTACACTAGGGTAGTCTAGATGGAATCCTCTTATGTGGTAGCAGAAGAGCCCAGGAAAACATTACACAGTTAAAGTAAAGACAGACCAATCTATTGAGTCTGGCAGTTATAGTAAACACAGACCAATCTACCTTGAGTCTACTCACCACAGGATGAGTATGGCCTTCCATGGCTCATTCTTATAGGAAAACAATTATTGAGAGATAACTACATGTCAGAAACTGTAATAGGTAAGCACCAAGGATACAAAAATAGAGTCTCTGCTCCCAAGTAACTATGGCTGGTTAAGGAGATCAACTGTCAGTAATAAATGTTATGATGGGTTATGCATACAATGCTATGGTAGCAAAGAAGAAGAAATAGCAAACATATTTGAGAAAAGTCGGGAAGGACTTCACAGAGGAGGTGGTGGCATTTGATGTGTATCTCAAAGGGTGGGTCTATAACCCACTTGAGGAAATCTCATACAGGACCCTCCAAGCTGCATTCAGTTAAGGCACATCTATTTTTAGGGGCACCTAGGTGGCTCGGTCAGTTAAACGTCACTCTTGATTTCAGCTCAGGTCATGATCTTAGGGTCGTGAGATCAAACCCCACATCTGGCTCTGCAGAGCATGGAGCCTGCTTAAGATTCTCTCTCTCCCTCTGCCTCCCTATTCACCCACTCTCTATCTCTCTCTCTTAAAAGAGATACATCTATTTCTAGTTGGTGCATAATGCTTTTCTTGGAAATGGGGCTCTACATATACGGTATGCCCTTGACATTTGCAAAGGAAACACCCTGAGATGTTTCAGAACACCTAAATTCACACATACTAATTAAGATATGGAGACTGAATAATCAGTCAGTCTTACTGGCTAAGTACTTGTTTCTACACATGAATCATGTGTCAGCACACCTACAAACTTTCAAAGGTTGGACATGCAAATGCCATGAGTCTAGCATGCCTTACAGAAGGGTCTTCCAGGATGGTAGCAGGATCACCCAGTCCTCCAAAGAGGTGGTGATGCTGCAGGCCAGAGAATGACAGCCTCGTTGTCTCCTAAGAAGATAACTAGGGCCTTTGTGGCAGAGTTTGCTGCAAGCTTGGTTACCTGGAAGACAGAGCAGAAGCCACCTGGAAGGAGGAGACTGGTGTCTGGCCTCATGTGACATGACCCAGTGAGTCATCATGGGCCAAAATGGATTCCTGTCAGCTGGAAAGAATTAATGCATATATCATTTATTGAATACACTCACTGTGTTCTTGGCATAGTGCTAAGAGCATCACTTAACAACATTTACTTGTCACCAAAACCCTGTGTTAAGCACTATTATGTCTCCATTTCTGAGATGAGGAAACTGAGCTTGGAGAAGTTAATCAATAAACTCCAGGCCATACAAACTGGGAAGTGATAGAATGGGGGGTGAATCCAGGTTGTCTATCATCTAAACTCTGCTCTCAGCTTTTTGATCCTTCTTCATCCTCTAAGATAGGGGAGTATTAGTGGAGTTTGTGCAAAGAGGGAAAAGGCCAATACTCTTGAGGACTTGTGAGTCCTGGGGAGATGGTCTTCCACCAACGCCTTTGCCATAATTACTTCCTGAGCAGCTCAGAAATTAAGGAAGGGCTCCCACACCAAGCATTGTCGGGAATCTAGTTTTTGTCTTTCACAGGTTGATGTGCCCCATGACAGGAATTATACACGTCAGGGCTGAATATATGTTACTAGAAATAGGTTACTTCAGGAAGTCAGATCTGTACAGTTAAAATAGAAGTGAAGGAAGCTGGAAGTAAGATACAGCATTCTAATCTGTGGCTGAATCACGCACCACAATTGAGACTTCTCATTTCCCACTCTTTCCTTCTTCATTCTGCAAATGTCTCCAACTGTGACTCATCATTTTTGCAGCAACACTACTCCTTCGTATTTCTTTTTCTTGTCTTGCTATTTTCTCCATCTACTCCGTCTTTGAACTTTTCTGGGAGTATTCTATTGATTACTGAAATTATCAAAGAGTAAGGTAGAGGAGACAGTTCTTGGGGAAACAAAAGAAATCACATTAAATAAGTCAAGGTCTTCAGTAAAACCAGAAATTATAATTTTGTTACTGATATTAATGAGGACATAATATACATGAATTTGTTCAAAATATTTTCTAAGAACCTAATTTTTGGCTGAAACTATTCTAGGGGTTGGGGATATCAAAAGAAATAAGACACAAACCTTTTCAGGTATTAAGAACTGAATGTTTTTATCATCCTCAAATTCATATGTTAGAGGTGGTCCTTTGGGTAGTAATAAGGACATGAAGTGGAGCCTTTGCGAATGGGATTGGTGTCCTTGTAAGACGGGCCATGGGAGAGATGCCCTGTCTTCTCCTGCCATAAGAGGATACAATGAGAAGATAGACTTCTATGAGCCGGGCAGAGCGTCTGAACTGAACTGGCTGGTGCCTTGGTTTTGGACTTCCCAGTCTGCACAATTGTGAGAAATCTGTTGTTTAAGCCACCCAGCCTATGGTAATCTGTCAAAGCAGCCTGAGTTGACAGGACAATGGGTAGGTTGAGACATAAAAAGACAACGTCAATAAAATGTGATATCATGACAGATGTCTTTATCTCTATCTGTATCTCTAAACAGTTGCTACAGGAGCTCTTTATGCAACCCAGGAGTTCCGGGAAAGTTTCTGAAGGAAAAGATATCTGAGCCCATTCATTAAAGATGAATTAAAATTAAGAGAATGCAGAGAAGTAAGGGACAGGGGAAAGGGTGTTTCAGGCTTAGAGAATGCAGTAGATGAGCAAAACTACAGAAACATGGAACCAACAGTATGTTTGGAGAATTTAAGTAGTGCAATGTTGCTAGAAGACAAAGTTGAGGGGAGGGAGAGATGAGAGTAAGGCTTGGGAGATTGTCAGGACCACATTAGAGAAAGCTTTTATGTCAGTTAAGGAGTGTGTATTTCATCCTTTTGGTGATGGGATGATGGAATGGCCTAGAAGGATTTTAAGAAGGAGAATTCCCATAATCACATAGCATTTTAGAGAAATCACCTGGATGCCCAAGAGAAGGAGAGATCTGATGGGTGGAACGCAAGAACCTGGGAGAGGTCTAGGGGACTTGCACTGGACCATCCTAGTGTGAACAGAATAGACGTAAAGCTGTCAGCATTTAAGGTATAGGAATTGTGTGAAGTGCCAAGAGGAATACAAATCTTTTCTGAGGCTTTTCTTGAGTTGCTCTTTATGAATAGCAAAGGTGACCTAATGGGAATGTCAAAACCCTACAGAGGTCTTACTCCTCTATTTTCACAGACTCCTGCTGGCCTCCAATTCAGCCTTTTCTTCCTTTGCCGTAGGTCCTGGGATTCGACAGGCTTTCTTTTCCAATAACTCTTGCATTCTCTTGGTTCTTTGGGAAACTTTTTCTCCAGTCTAGATGTGACATGGGTCTCAGCCTTCCTAAATATCTTCTTTGCTTTCTACCCAAAAGGACAAATAATACCTTTTCTTCACAACACTTAACCATGACTGTAATTAATTGATAATGCCAGCCCTCCTTGATTAATGTCTCCCCTTCAGCCAGTCACTATTCTTCGTGGAAAACATCAGACATGAACAGACAAGCACTAAAAGGTATATAGGAGACAGATTGATGTGATCACAGAAAAACCAGGGAAAGGAAATTACTAGGAATCCCAAGGCTGGGCAGCTAAATGCTGAGCCAAATCACGCCAGGGTTACTGTGAGCTCAGAACTTCACCACTAAGAGTGTTGCTACACTGCTGGGTTCAGAACACTGCTGGACAGCATTCTTGATGATTTTCTAATTGTTTCTGAGCCATTTTCATGTGCCTACAAAGTTCACATTCCAAGGAGGGAGCGTGTCTGGTCCTGGCTGCTAGGAGTTGGGAAAGGAAGGACTATCTTTCATTAACTTCCACAGTGGAAAGGTGGGAAGCAAGGTTCTCTCTTCCCCCTCCAACTCTTTGGGGTTTCTTGTCAAAAAAATTAAAAGGGTATTTGAAATCTGAATTTTATATTTCCTTATCTCTATGTTTTATCTACACACACATGCACACACACGCACACACATACACACACGCACATATATTACACAGCTGGCTGACAGGAAGTTCCATGAGGGTAGAGAATGTTTCATTTTCATTCACTGTCACATTCTCAGCACCAGGCAGAGTTCAAGGGTAGAGCAAGTACTCAGCAAATACTTCTTGGATGAATGCGAAAATAAATGAATGGATGTGCCTTCTTTAAAAAGTATTTTATTCCTGATCACTATAGGATTTTAATAAATCTGAACTACTTGGTCCTAATCCACAGTTCCTAAGACATGAATAGACATGTTTTGAAAGAAGACATCCAGATGGCTAACAGACACATGAAAAGATGCTCAACATCACTCGGCCTCAGGGAAATACAAATCAAAACCACAGTGAGATACCACTTCACATCTGTTAGAATGGCTCAAATTAACAACGCAGGAAACAATAGATGTGGGTGAGGATGCAGAGAAAGGGGAACCCCCATACTCTGTTGGGGACAATGCAAACTGGTGCAGCCACTCCGGAGAACAGTATGGAGGTTCCTCAAAAAGTTAAAAATAGAACTACCCTATGACAGAATAATTACAATTACTAGGTATTTACCCAAAGGATATAAAAACACTGATTCAAAGAAACACATATAACCGATGTCTATAGCAGCACTATCAACAATAACCAAATTATGGAAAGAGCCCAAATGTCCATCAGCTGATGAATGGATAAAGAGGGGGTGCAATGGAATATTACTCAGCCATCAAAAAGAAGGAAATCTTGCCATTTACAACAAAGTGGATAGAGCTAGAGTGTACTATGCTAAGCGAAATAAATCAGTCAGAGAAGGAAAAGTACCATGTGATTTCACTCATACATGGAATTTAATTTAACAGATGCACATAGGGGAAAGAAAAAAAAGAGACAGAGGCAAACCATAAAACAGGCCCTTAATTATAGAGAACAAACTGAGGGTTGCTGGAGGGGAGGTCGGTGGGGTAGGGGTAAATGGCTGATGGGCATTAAGGAGGGAACTTGTTGTGATGAGCACTGGGTGCTGTATGTAAGTGACGAATCACTAAATTCTACTCCTGAAACGAATATTACACTATACATCAACTAGAATTTAAGTAAGAACTTGAAACATTAGAGAAAAAATGTGAATCTTGAGAAACAAAACAAAAACAAAAAAACAATCCAGTTAATAAAAATCACAACTTTTGTCCAAATCCTTGGACAAAAAATCCAAGGAATATTTATTTTAAAGAAAAATAAATGTTTTTAAAATTAAAAAATTAATAAATAAACTACTTGGTCCTAATCTACAGTTCCTAACTCCCTTTGGAGACAGTACTTGGAACTGCTCCTGTCCTCTGCTTATTTCATGGGGTTCCCCAAGCAACCCCCCCGCCGCCCCTACTTCGGAACCTCAGACTTTAGCAAAGGTACCATAGACCACTTAGTCTGTGCTTACGTTTTCCCCTGGAAACTGATCAAAGCAATGTCATCAGCATTCTTAAAGGCAACTGAGCTGTTTACCTTTCCTTGCTCTCCAGACTTGATAAGACCTGGCTCTGGAGAGGGAGAGAGCCTCTGGCGAGGGTGAGAGCCTGCAGCCCATTTCCCTCCAGAAGGCAGGGAGCACCCTGGGGCCTGTTTAAATGTGAGCTGGCAATGGATCTGGTACAAGTTTTGAGCTGCTTGGGGTTTGAAGCAGTTGTTTTCTCTGAGCAACAGCAATATTGAAATTCTGGGAAAACACAACAATGCTTGGGGATGGATTATCTATTCTTTGACATTCCGATTGTTTTAAAGTGTATGCTAGTTAGGCAAAGTCAAATATCAACAATATATAATACACCACTTTTAGGACACTGAAAACTGAAAAGTCGTGATAAAACCTTATCTAAGACTCAAACACTATTGTTCAGCTGATGATATTGCAAGTCAGAAGATTTAATTAGCATAAAGTGAGCAGTTTAAGACTATTAATCTGTCTTCAGAAATAACTCTCCTTCTGGAGGATTTCTTAATCTAAAGGATTTTGAAAACATGCACACACTTCAAAGACTCCACCAATGCCCATGGTTTCTTGATGCATATTATCTCTGAACGTGTGCTTGCTAAGTTTTATTACATAGGCTATATTTTAAAATTCCTCTAACTTCAGTTATTGGTAGTTGCTTGCTTTAACTGGGATTCATAACTCTCCCTGCTGAGAATAAAACTTGTTGTCAGAATAAAGCACATTTGACTCTTTCTGAGCTGCCAAAATGTGAAGTCTTGTGGTTAGGTATTTTGGAAAACTGGCAGGTTTTGTTTACATATTGTGGTCTTTCTCCAAATTTATCCCACATCCCACACCCCGCAAGTCTTGGACCCCTTCCAATGTAATTGCTGTGGCACAAGTGCAAGGCGAAAAGGCTGCCACAGTTACCAGGTCCTTCCACCTCTGAGTCAGACGTGGCCCGCGCCAGAAGAGCTTCCCTTGCCTTAAAGAAAAAAAAAAATGCTGACCTACAGAAATACCTGAATCTAATTTGCTGTACAAATGGAAACCTTTTCTTCTCTAGATTGGATGCAGAGAACTTTTTTTCGATGTTTATAATTTAACAATTGCTTAGAGCCTTTCATCTGAAAGCAATTTACGCATGTTGGGCCCAATTATCCTAACATGCTTAAAACTTACCAGTATTTTTCCTCTTTAACCTTGGTGCATTAGTCTCATTGGACAGGGCCCTTATACCCACGGCAAACCTTAAACCTAATCATGGAAGTGCTTTATGGATTAAGATGCTAAAAGATCCTTCTTGCCAAGGAAAGGATGAAATCTTGGAAAAATGACCGTGTTTCTACATGTTCTTCCTACAGAGGTGAAAAGCTTTGGTTTTCAACTAAATTCAACCATTTCATATAATATTCATCCAGAAGAGACGTTGAGTCATGAACTCACTACACTCATTTTCTGTTACCGTGATTTTGGAAGAAAGCAATGTGTCTCATCGGCAGCCAATGTGTTATCTTTTTTTTTTTTTAAAGATTTTATTTATTTATTTGACAGAGATAGAGACAGCCAGCGAGAAAGGGAACACAAGCAGGGGGAGTGGGAGAGGAAGAAGCAGGCTTCTAGCGGAGGAGCCCGATGTGGGACTCGATCCCATAACGCTGGGATCACGCCCTGAGCCGAAGGCAGACGCTTAACCGCTGTGCCACCCAGGTGCCCCCCAATGTGTTATCTTAATCTGGTGCAATCCAGCAGTCCAGAGCCACGCACTCTAGCTTTTTGTGAAGATGTCTTATTCAGTCCATTCATTCATTCAAGAAATATTTCTTGAGTCCTTACTCTGTGTCAGGCATGATGCTAGATATGGAAAAGCAAGCTACCTGTGTGTCTAAGAGTTAATGATTCTGAGGTAATACACACACCACCAGTTCATCATAATACTATGATAACCACTCTGATGGGAAAACTCAGCTCGCGAAAGGGCATCTGACCAAGATGCATGACATGAAGGAGGGCTTCCAAAAGAAGTGGGAGATAACGTGAGGCATGAACTTGCGATAGATGAAAACGCGGGAGGAAGGGTGTTCTGGGAGAGTAAGTGGTGGCATGTTTGTAAGCCCAGCACTCCTGTGTTTGAGAAACTGGAAAACTTTCATTTAGCTGAAGGGTAGAGTTTAGGGTTTCTTGTGGTAGAAGATTTTGCTGAGAGATAAGTAGAATCCAGTTCATTAGGACCTTGTAAACCCGAAGAAGGAGTTTGGACATTTTCCTAAAGGAAATGGGGGAGCCGAGAAAGGACTGGACACAGGGAATGGCGGGGATTGATTGCACTTTTGTAATGAATGTTTCCGCTGCAGTGTGTGGGGTAGATTGGATGGGGATTGAAGCTGGACCTCTGCTATCATGAAGGAGAAGGATGTTGGTTGTTCTGAATCAGAGTGGTGACCTGGGAGGTAAAGAGATGTTATTCAAATGAGAATCAGTTGGGCGAATCTGTGGCAGTGACAGATCTGTGTGGTGTGAGAGACATCAGAGTCAAGGATAAGGCTTAGGTTTTGCTTAGTCATTTCCTGCTGTCACAAATATAACACATTGGCCCAAAGTTCATGAATTCTCCTAGGTAATTAATTTTGGGGAACATCATTGCATGGGTCTTCTTCATCCTCTGCACTCTTCAGAGTATTCAAAATATCAGACACCTAGATATTCTTGCATGGTTAATAAGCAAATTAACAGAAACCTAAAATACAACAGACCAACTATTTGAAACGCTAAGGGGTATAAGCCCTGAAAAATTTTACGTAGCTAATTCTGTGAATAGAGTCAAGGTCATATGCAAACTTGAACTTTCAGCTAGTAAATGACAGAGCAGACAGAGGTCTGGAGCACAATGTTCGGTGTTTAGCATCTTTGTGTCGTCACCTTTGGGTCGTCAAGCTGTGTCAGAGCCCTAGGGTCCCGTAGAGGTGTCTTTGCCCTGCGTCACCCCCACCCCTCCTGGCCCACACTCACACCCAATCCCAGCATCCCAGCATTTATTGTTTCCTACAATGGAGATCTGCGGGATATTGCATTTGATAAAAAAAAATCACAGAAAAATGTTCGAAAGTCACTGTTCTTTACAACTGTCTTTCTCAAGCTCTGAGCGTTCCTGGCTCTGGGAAGGTCATTGTATCTCTTGAGCTCCAGTTTTCTCAGCTGCAAAATGAGAGCACAATTTTCTCTACTATGTCAGAGACTCCTTGAGATGATCTAATGAGGTTATTTGTGTTACAGTGCATCTTAAGATGCTTTCCTGAGGTATAATTTTATGTGCAATAAACAATCCATTTAAAGTGTACAATTTTACAAGTTTTGCCAAGGTATGCACTGGTGAAACCATTGCCACAATCAAATTACGGAATATTTTCATCACTCTAGAAGAATCTTTTACTCCTTTGCAGTCCATCCCTCCTGCTCCTCCTCCTGAACCCCCGCCCCCACTCTGAAACCTTTCATCTGCTTTCTGTCACTATAGATTAGCTTGTGTTTTCTAGTATTTCATGTAAATGAAATCGTACGGGGTGTACTATTTGCCCCTGGCTTTTTTCACGTAGTGTGACAATTCTGAGATTCCTTCATTTGCCAGAACAGTGAATCATTTCTTTTTATTGCTGAGTAGTATTCCATTGTATGGACGTGAATTTTATCTATTTGCTTGTTGATGGACATTTAGATTATTTCCTGCTTTTGGCTATTGTGAATATACCTGCCGTGAACATTCGTGTACAAGTTTGCGTATAAACTTGAAGTACTATTTGAACTGTAAAATGGCATTTAATATAAACTTTCATGATCCAGATGTTAAAATAGTTCTGGCTTTTACAGGAAATTTGTCTCAGGTAAGAGTGATTTTTGTTTATTGATTTCTTGGGACCAAACACGGAGTTAACGCATAGAGCATTTCTCTGAATGCTGTCAATAGCTTCGTTTCAAAAGAATTTGCGACATTTCTTATTATAGACATGTGAGAATAAAATTATTTGAAATATAAAATTGCAAAGTGATATAAATTTTTAAAACATTATAAAGTCCATTGTAAAAAGGTTTTAGTCAATATATGTTTGTACGCCAGGCTGATATTCCCTTGACACATGTACCGAAGTCCCTTTGGCTCCCAGAGATCTGTGCCCATAAACTGAGAAAGGAAGATATGCAGTGTTTGTGTTAATGACAATAGAGTTATTGTTCAGATCAAAGGCATCTCACTGGGGCCACTTGCTTGGGGAGTCAGTATTGACATCCTACCTGCTCTTTGACTACTGAACTTAAAGGAATATCTATTTGATTCTGGCCTCATCTTTTGAAATCTTCTCAAGTTCTGTTGTTTCTAAGGAAGTAGATATAAACTGAAATATATAGTTATTGATTTTCTAAGGGTCAAATGAATCCAATCCTCACCTCCTCCTTGAAGCTCTTCCAGATTGCCAAGAAATGTAATTTTATCCTTACTCCTTCCCTTATGTGAAAACAATGCTTTCCTTGTTCAGTAATGTTATGTGAAATTCTCTAATATAAATTTTTATTTTCTATTCCAAACTTTCTGACTCTCATCTTTTCTTTGTTAAAAAAGCAGAAGTCATTCCATATATTTCAGATAACGATTAACTGATCTAGGGCAGCAGTCCTGAAACTGTTTTCAAGCCCCTGTACCTGCTTAAAAATGACTGGGCACCCCAAAGCACTTTTGATTATATGACATATCTTTCAATATTTAACCTATAAGGTCTTAAAGCTGAGAAAGGCCTTAAAGTATTTGTTTATTAATTCATTAAAAAATAAATCCATTACCTGTTCAAATCAATAATGTATTTCCAAGAGCTGAGAAAGGCCTTAAAGTATTTGTTTATTAATTCATTAAAAAAATAAATCCATTACCTGTTCAAATCAATAATGTATTTCAGGAAAATATTTTCTAAAGCAAAAATGCAATGAGAAAATGTAGTGGTATTGTTTAACATTTTCAAAAAAATCTCTTTAATGTATAGCTAATACACAACGTTTTATACCCGCTTCTGCATTCAATCTGTAATATCATGTCTCATGTGACCTCTGAGACAATTCTCAACGCTAATGAAAGAAGGAGAGTGAAAACATCAGAAAATGTCTTGGTAGAATTATGAAAATAGTTTAAACCCTGCAGATCCCCTGAAATATTTGGGAGATACCCTTCCCTCCCCAGAGTTTCTTGGATGAACTCTGAAAATTGCTGTTCTTGTTATACTGTTACGGTATAATGAATGCTTTACCAGCAAACATATCTGTTCAGTGTAAATAAAGTTAATGGAAAGCAGCATGCTTGGATTTTTTTATTTGTCAGCTCTTCATAATCAGTTATCACTAAATAGCTCATTTGTTGATGATTTTGTAATGGGTTCTGCTGTTAGCTATCTGGGTGAGTGAGGCTCTCTAGGTATATAGATATACAAATATATGCAGCAGGGTGAGAAAACCTCTCTGTGCAAACTCTCACAGAACTTAACACAGTACATTGTAACAAATTTTTTTTATTGTCTTAACTGGCAATACTGACTTGAGTTTGTGGACAGCTGTTGGTGTCTTTTTATCAATGTAATCTCATCATCCAACACCCATTCCTGGATCCTCAGTGTAAAATTTGTTGAATGAGATGGACTGAGGACAGCCCACAGACTCACTGGTGATGAATCTAACTATATGGTGTGACATTAACACTTTACTGAAAAAATTAGTTCCAAACTTAAGGTGACAAACATTAAAAATTGGAGTGCACGGGTATCCAAGCACACACTGCTACCTGTCTTCCCACTTGGCTGGTGCTGAGTGGGCATTGCTGCGATGGGGTGCCCTTGGGAGCAGTTTTGTGGGGTTTTTTTTTTAAAGATTTATTTATGTATTTGAGAGCGAATGAGAGCATGGAGGGGAGGGGCAGAGGGAGAGGGAGAGAGTGTTCAGCAGGCTCCCAGCTGAGCTTGATCCCATGACCCCAAGACCATGACCTGAGCCAAAACCAAGAGTCGATGCCCAACCAACTGTGCCACCCAGGTGCCCCGGGAGCAGTTTTTAAGAGAGGAGTGTCAGAGCATAACCAGAGGTCAATTTGAGCAATATCTTCCAAATGCAGCAAACCAGACAAAAAAGAGAACAGAATGAGGTGAAACAGGATTCCAGCACTAAGAGTGATTTGGAAATACCAAGTAGGCAAGAAATAGGAAAAAAGGGGGCCCAGAAAAATAGATGAGGGAGTGTAAGGAGGGGTGTGGCCTCGGCCAAGATACGGTATATGAAGACACAGGAGTAGAGAGAGAGTTTGATTTAGGACAGATCTTCCCTGACAGCACTCATCCGTTAAAGCATACTTTTATGTATAAGTCATGTGTCCCTGCCTTGATTAAGTCTCAAATGGCCAGCATCTCATGACAAATTATTGATGATCTGTGAATCTTTAACTTAATAACATTTGATGCCATATTAATATAAAACTATCCACTGGGTTCCTAGACACTCAGCTGGCTCTCTAGATTAAGCATTCTTGAGTTCTTCTTTCCTTCCTTCCTTCTTTTTTTCCTTCCTTCCTTCCTTCCTTCCTTCCTTCCTTCCTTCCTTCCTCCCTCCCTCCCTCCCCCCTCCCTCCCCTCCCCTTCCCTTCTTCCCTCCCTCCCTCCTTTTCACTTTCTTTCTCTCTTTCTCCCTTTCTCTCTCTCTACCTCCCTCTTCCTCCCCCATCCCTTTTTCTTTCTCTCTTTCTTTTCTTAAAACTGTCTGCCACTTTGTCCTGTCCTGCTGGGTGCAAGTTTCAAGTCTGCCTTTAGATCTGCTCCACCCATGGAATCTAGCCTCACATACGGTGTTTCCTAGAGCAAGTCCCTAGAGGGCTCCAGGCTTCTGTAGGTCTATTGTTAGCATAGTATAGTCCTGACTCTACAAAGTGTATCATAACTCGTTGGGTCTTTTCCTGGGTGTGCACTTTCAAAGTAGAGACATACGTGCATGGAATTTCCTGAATGACTCTCAAGGGCTTATAATGACTGCAGCCAAATGTTGAGTTGGGAGAGTTTCCCAGAAAAATATGAGAATATCCATAGTACAAACTGTTGCAAAGCACAAAACGCTTATTTTTATTAGTCACATATCATAGTTACTGCATCTCCCCCTGTCTCCTGGAATGAGATCTCAAACTGAAGTCTGAAACTAAGCTCACTATGTTTTCCCCACATGTGTTCTTCTTTCTGCACTTCTACCTTCCAGCTAATTTTAGCAGCAGACCCCTAGTCCTACAGATGAGCCGGTCTGATGCACTCCATCCTTTCTCTTGTTTCCTCTAATACACTGAGTTGCCACATCTGCTTCTCCTGCATTTGCTCTCTTCCTCCCAAGTGACATCCCTCATCATCTCCCATGTGGACTGTTGCAGTGCTATGAATCCCTGCTCAATTTCATTTCCATGGAGCAGCAAATACTTGTGCTACAGCCAGGGTAATCTTCCAAAAACACATTTCAGATCACGCTGTGCTCTTATTTACAACATTGTCATAGCTTTGCGCTGTTTAAAGAAATACGTTCCAACCCTACAGGCTGGCCTCTGGTTTCCATGTACATCCGACCGTTTCTCTGGTGGCTGTCCTGTGTGAGAAGAGCCCATCAAACCAGTCCTATCCTTCTCTGAGCATACTTGACCTTTCATGCCCTCCTGTACTGTTCCTGTTCATCTTTTTGCACTGTTCCTCCCTTTGGATCTTAGCTCCAGCTAGGGATTTGATGCTCAGTAAGCATTTGTTTAATGGCTGGATAAAGGAGTGAATGAACCTATCCTTTCTTCATTAATTATATATTTGTATAAGATGGAGAACCGCAAGCTAGGTGTTGATATAAATAGTATGCATTGGATGGCTGAACAATTTTGTCCAAAGGTAGTTGACTGAAGGATCCCTGTGAATCTGAAGGGAAAAGGGACATTTTTGATAAACTCCTTGTTGCACTTCTCCCCATGCTCTTAGATCTCCATTTTCTCCTTGTTCCAAATTAATAGTTCCAGCTAGACATATGGACGTTCAGCTAACCACTACATTTTCCAGCCTCCCTTGCAGCTAGATATGGCCATATGACTAAGTTCTGGGCAATAATTTGGGGATAGGATTAATGGGTCTATTTTGGGGTATACCCTTAAAATAACCAGAGGTGTGCTCCTTTAGGCTCTTCTCCCTTTGCAGATGCCTGAGAAATGGTGCAACTGGAGTGCAATCTTAGGTCTACAAGTGGGATCTCACAGAAGATGACAGAGATAACTGCCAGCCTTAAATATCCACTGAACCCTGGACTGTGAAGCCTCTAGAGTTTGGGAGCTTAATTATAGCATACTAGCCTGTACCCTAATTAATACGCTCTCTTTTTTCCCTAAATATAACCAATTTTTTTCAGGATGATTATGTGCTCAATTAAAATTCATTACCTCCTCAGACCCCCTTGCAACAATAGGTGACTATAAGATCCATTTTGGGCCATGAGATATGACTGGAATATTTCTGGGAGGGGCGTCTAGCAAATATTAGTTTCCTGATTAAAAAAGGATAGATTAGACTAGCATATGTCATTTTTTCCCCTTTGCTTTTCATCATTATTTTCCTGTCTGGGAACTATTAATGATGCTATTGTTGCAGCCGATTCCCTACTGAAAATTCATAGTCTTCATCTCACAATGGCTAAAAGGTTTTGTGTTTCCTACCTATGACATTCTAGGTTACCAATGTAATGAATGGGCACACATTTAACTAAAACACTGATTCATGAATTTGAATTAGGCAAGGCTTTGCTCCTGAGAACAACCCTGGACCCACTCCCTTGGGGTTTCTAATTATTCAAGGAAAGTAAAAAACAAACGAACGAACGAACGAACTTGTAATTGGATTTTTCTCACTTATGGATAAACTTATTCCCAAGTAGTTTAATGGGGGGAAAAAAGATTTGGGAAATTGTATTAACCACTGGCTCAAGATGAGGCCTCAATATAATGTAGTTGCTGAAGAAAAAAATTGTAAATTTAGGGTACCGAAATAGAAATGCATTCTCCAAACCAAAGAAAACTACTTTTATTGTACTTTCTTCAGGTCAATACATAAACCATTATTGAAAAGATTAGGTTATGTGAACAGTTTTCACATTAATTTCAATTTCAATAATTCTTCCAAGATTATTAAATATGAGTAAAACCATTAGGAACTTTATAAGAAGTTTCCAGGGCAAAGCTGTTCCCTGTCACACCAGTGAAGAGAGGAAAATGAAAACTGTTCAGCTATAAATCCTCTTTTGAGAAATCATAAAACATTACACCGATGATAAGCATTCCTTACTTTGCTTCTCTCCCATCAGTAACTTCTGATGGGTCTAATTTCAAAATATGTCCTGAAATGGTCCACAGCTCTCCACATCTTCATGTCTACTTCCTAAACCAAATGAGCATCATTGCTGAGCAAGACATCCACAACCTCAATGGCCTCCCTGCTTCCATGCTTGAGCCCTACGTTCTTTATGACCACAGTGCCAGAGTCATCATTTGTAAATGCAAGTCACATCATATTTGTATTGGTTGCATTATATTATTTGTTATAACAAACCAAACCATTTCAATGGTTTAAGACAACAGAAGTTTATTTCTTGCCTGTGTTCCTAGTTGATGAGAAGCTTTCCTCCAGGCTAATTTCATCCAGTAGCACTGACACTCTTGGGGCATCAGAGTCCTCTACCAGCAGGAGAAGGAATAGGGAGAGGGGAGGAGGCACAGTCTTCTATTACATTGGCCTGGAAGTGACACAGAGCATTTCTGCTCACATTCCACTGGTGAGAACTGGTCACTGGGCCCACCCAGATGCTCCCGAACGTGGCACTCAAATCTTCTATAGACAAGCATATGGTTGATGTTACAACGAGAAAACCTAATCTAATTATGGCTTACAAAACCTCACATGAATTCAATTCTACTTCTGTCTCCAACATCATTTTGTATTATACTTCCCCAGGCACAATAACCTCCATCCTCATTGATTTCTTTCTGTATCTTGAGCACAGGCTGTTTTCACCTCAGATCCTTTGTCCTTGCTAATCCCTATGCACAGAGGACTCCTCACAATGTTTGCAAGGCTCTCTCTACATTCAGAGCTCAGCTTAAAATAGCACCTCCTTATGGAGGCCCTTCCTAATCATTTTATCTAAGTAGCCACTCACCTGATCACTTCCAATGATACTATCTTTACAGCATTTATCATAACATGTATTTTATTTATATACTTGTTTATTCTTCCTACCCTTTAAGCACTATGAATGCTAAAACCTTTTATTTATTGTACTCCGCTGTATTCCCACTGCCTGGCACATAATAAATAGGTAATAAAATCTGCTGATTGAATAATATAGTTATAGAATATTGTATGTATGTATGTTACAGGATATTTTAATTTTTCAATTCCTTAAAAGGAAATAATTATTTTTTAAAAGATTTTATTTATTAAATTGAGAGGGAGAGAGAGAGCATGAACAGGGGGAATATCAGAGGGAGAGGGACCCTGACATGGGGCTTGATTTCGGGACCCTGGGATCATAAGCTGAGCCGAAGGCAGATGCTTAACTATCTGAGTAACCCAGGCACCCCAAAAAGGAAATAATTATTATGAGCTAACATAATTGGGAATTGTGTTCTGACTGATGGATCTAAACCTTTAAGATTTATTCTATGATATAATTAAAATATAGTTAGAGTTCTCATATAAAAAAACATTCTACTAAGTACCATACGGGGTACACAGATAAGTAAATACATCAGCAAACATATACTCATTTAGGTAAGAATTACGATGAGAATAAGTGACACAAATGTTTGAGTAAGTCACAATAAGCCCACTGAAACTAAATGCCGTTCACAATAAAAGGAAGAAGGACCATAAATGATTGAAGGAACATGGCAAAGTTCTGTGGAGGAGGTACTTTGGGATACTTTTCAAGGAGAGCTAGAATTTTTTTTTTCCATTAATAGGATTTTATTCTCATCACCTTTCTTTTCTGTCACAGGTGACAGAAAGTTCAAAGAATTGTTCTAGTCATCTGCAGTGCTGTGTCTGATTAGACTCATCCTGAGTTTTGGGTTTTCTGTTTGTTTGTTTTTCTTTTTTTCGGGAGAGCTCCAGTGCAAGGAGGGAAGGGGAGGAGCAGGAAGGAGCAGAGGGAGAGGGAGAGAAGAGAGAATCTTTTTTTTTTTAAAGAAAAAAAAAATGCTTTATTGATATATAATTTGCCTACCACATAATTCGCCCATTTAAAGTCTATAAGTCAAAGGTTGAGAAGAGAGAATCTTAAGCAGACTCCATGCCCAGCATGGAGCCCATCGCAGGACTCTATCTCATGACCCTGAGATCCCGACCTGAGCTGAAATCAAGAGTCTGATGCCTAACTGAATAGTCACCCAGGTGCCCCCAAACTCATCCTATTTCTATGAAAATGTCAGCACACGGCTTGGAGAGAAAGCATCCATATATTTGATAAAACCTCTCTGACTGGCCAGTCACAGTTAAAGTAAATACAACCCCACCTGGTATGTCCTGGAGACCCGGGGCACCTCGGGTCTTTTCACTTGGTATTTCCACAGCTGTAAAATGGGCATGACTACAAATCGTGCTCCTTCCCACAGAGGGCTTTTGTGAAATATCATGAGAAAATATTTACAAAACATTTTGAATTTGTGGTTAAAATATTCCCGGAATATCTCAGTGAATACAGACTTTGGGGTTTAAAGATCAAAGAATAAAGTCTGATAAATGATGTATTTCAGTTTTGGCATCTCTCATTCAGCTTTCACATTTCCTGGAATTATTCTCACATTCGGTTTTTCTTTTAAAAACTATTTTTATGATATTTTTTTCTTGAGAAACTATATTACTGGTCTCTTAAATGTTCTGCACACTGTAATTTGTCTTCTGGTAAAATTCTTCAGTGGTGATTGGGTTAGGTCCATCTGAGTATTTGACGTCAGCCATACTCTTTATCAGTGGTAGTGGAATGCAAGACGGGGAGAAGATTCCTTACTATCAACTGAGCAGCCAGGCCTCCTGTCTGGGACCAAGTGCATCCCTTTCCTGGGTCTTGATGCTGGTCAGAGCAGCCTTCCTCTTCTCAGCCCACCTCCAACCCAGAGCCCTGAAATCCTTCCTGAAATCTCTTTCCATTGCTAACCTCCTCCTCTTCTTGTCATCCCATATTCTAGCCCTGGATATGCCATCGATTTACTCAGCTCTTTTGCCCAATAAAAGCAAAAATATGTCAGTTTTGGTTTTTAATAGTTGACGTGGATAAAGATGAAATTAGAAAATGAATAGAAATGGTTAACAAATGCTTGGCAATCTTGGTCTCAGTATAATATTAGCTAATAGATCTTAAAATTCAGAGATCAGTGTATGGTTTCTTCCACCTAAACAACCATGAGGAAACTATGTGCACCCTAATCAGGCAAAGCCATGGGTCTGTTCTTCTGTTACCAAATGCTGAATAGGTTTTTAACCACTGTGCTAGCCTGGCTGTTCCAGGAAGAATCAGACTTGGTTTCTGTGCTCAAAGGAGAACACAGACTAGTGAGGGGTAAAAAGCACATTACGAATGCAGCTGAGTGGTAGCCCATTATGTTTCTGGACGGGTTAAGAAAAGATTCCCTAGGGAGGTGACAGTTGAAGTAGTTTCATTAGGTGAATATGACTGACAGAGACGAGGAGGTTTGGGGCATAGAACAGCCCAAGCAGAAGATCACCAGAGGCATGGACTTCGAATGCATTTGCGGACTTCTGGGGAGTAGTTTTGAGCTGAAGTGCGTTTTGTCTTCAAGAAGACAGAAAGAGGAAAAATTTAATTGCTTTCTGATCAGCTGTACCTACTCTGACTTCTGTAGCTTCTCTTTGTCCACAGAGAAGCCTAGTATGCAGTAGCTGTATTATATAACAACACATATTTATATCACATTTTATAGTTATTTAAGTGCTATGGAAAAATAGTTCTCGTCTGATTCTTACAGCAAGTCTGTGAGACAGAGATGAGATTATGTATCACAATCATTCAAAGGATGGCCATTGGAGTCCAGGAGAACTGGCCTCAGGTTCTCCCGAGTTGTGGGCATTACTTCATTTCTCTGAGACTCAGATTTTTCTTTTCTTTTTCTATTTGCTTCTCACATGCCTGTGATGTCACACTTCACTTGACTGATCAGATCTCCTCAGTACACTGACATCCCACTTGACTGTAGGAAATCCAAAATAAAAAGAAAATCTCCATTTTAATTTTTGTCATTTTAATAATTTCTATACCTTGTAAAACTACTATATTTCTGACAGTGTCTATTCTCCCTTGCAATCTGTCCAATGTTGCCTTTATTTTTCAATACTCTTTCCCATGGTTTCCTGAGCAATCCTAACTCATTTTTCCTTTCCTTGTAATATCTCACCATTATTTCCTTTAATTCTTATATTTCTATTTGGTGGTCTTGCTTCACAGTGGTAATTATACCATTAAATTATTTTATTTATTATTATTTTTAAAGATTTTATTTATTTATGTGAGACATAGAGACCAGGGGGAGGGGACGAGGGAGAGTGACAAGCAGACTCCCTGCTGAGCCAGGGACCCCCCACCAACATGCAATGCAGGGCTGGATCCAGGACTGCGAGATCATGACTTGAGCTGAAGTTAGACACTTAACCGACTGAGCCACCCAGGTGCCCCCAAATTATAATTTTTTAAAAATCAAAGTAAGTTTACATGTGTTTCATGGTATTCTTTAAAAAAATAACATTTATCTACAATTTACTCTGTTGTAGGCACTATTCTAAGCATTTTATAAATAGTATTCATTCGATCATCATAATAACCCCACGTAGTAGGTATTACCTTGAACTCTGTTTTACAAACCGAGGAAGATGACGCACTGAGATGTGAATTAACTTACTCCCGAGATTTGGAAATAGGCAGTCTGCTTCCAGACTCCATCGTATTAATGACTAAGCTATGCTGCCTTCCTGGTGGGTACTCTTTGTTATTTATTGTCTACTGTTTCTGTTTTCTTTCTTTTTTTTTTTTTTCTTGTAGTATCTCATTTTTGTTTTTCTTGTTGCACTCATCATTGAAAAGATGCATTTTTCTGGACCACGGACTGTAGGAGTTTCAGACGTGGAGGAGTGGCCCGAGCGGAAGCACCGGCTGTGGCATTTTTGCACATTGGTTCACGTAGCTGCGGCTTCTCCCCAGTCAATGGTATAGGCAGGTGCAAGATAGCGCGAAGACCGTCTTGAACCCCGTGGTCACAAGACAAACTGCTTCCCTGGACATGTGGCTGTTCTAGGAGTGATTCTTTATTTAGCTCCCGCCCTTCAGTGTCTCAAAATCAATTCGAGTCCAGCCAGCGCACCCGAATCCCGCGTCGTAAGCGAGGATCTAGATTTAACAACCGGAGCGCACTGCTCAGTCTAAGTTGTCATTTTGCTCTCTCTGCGCTCTGCAGAAGCTGGCCCCTGCCTGCTGCTAGCAAAATCACTCCGAGGCATTTTCTCTCGGCTTCCTCCCACACAGCCCCGGCTCTGCCCTGCTCGGTCTCCACGGCTTTTGGCAGCCCTTCCACCTATTTTGGGCTCTGGAGATTTGAGCTGTCTCTTACTTTTGCTGAAAATGGAGTTTGCATTTTTGTTTCCCATTCTCCTTGTTGCTTTTGGATGTTCTCCAGCAGGAAAAGGGGGATATGCTAACTGCATGGACCGCATTCAGACCACAAGTGCCCTCTTTACATTTTTATACTTCCATTTCTGCCTCAAAGACCCTTAAATTAAAGTTACTAGACCTCTGACAAGGATGGCTAATAAAATGATTATAAAGTTTTTCATGAATGAACTGCTATTACCGAGAGAATGGAAGAGAGTATTAACACTGCTGGCCTCATTTGATGAGGCTCACGCAGCCAGACTCCATTGAAATCACTTTTTACCCTATTTGCATTGATGAATGTTACTAGTATGCTGTTTACTTCCACTACTGGATTACAAATGAATGCAATTAAAATTCTAAAGCAAAAAACCAAACCCTCTTGCCCTCATTTAATGCACACCTAAAGCATCTAGATTTTGTACACAGTATCTATTCAGGATACACAGTGATCTAAGATAAAAACGCCGTTCCGTTGAAAGGTTCTTTTGTGGTTATTATTGAATTATTGAAAGCAAAGTATGGTTCTCCTATGTCATTATAATATAGTATGCAACAAAATGGAAAGTAGAAAAACAAAATATGCTCCTAATTAATAATCCACTAAACAGACATTTATTTTAGAGTCATTCTATCCATTCTCAAGATATTCCAATGAATTCAGTTTTTAATTGTATATTTTTTGCCACATGAATGCTTGGATTGAAAATCAGAAATCAGTGTCATTTTCTCCTCCAAATTTTAAAACTATCTAGAGAGAAACACTGCTCAGGGCCATGATAAAATTTCAGAAACTCTCTTGAAGCATTCACATTGCAAAGAGGGGAAAAGAAAAATATGTGCACTTCATTGTTCTCTTGACTTTTGGACTTGAAGACTCTTTTCTAATTTCCAGGTAAAAATACTATCCATGTCTGTGTATGAACATTATTTAAAACTTTATATAAATTCCTCTCCATGCTTCATCCCATTTGATTTATATAGGTAGGCTCTAATATTCCATTTCCCTTTTCATTAAGTAGTGACTTCAGAAACTGAAAGAATTTGTAGCAGGAAAGAGCTAATTTTAACGATGCTAAATGAAATTGATATTTAAGTTGAAACATGGCCTTCTTCACCTCTCAATCCCCCATAATTCCTCTTCTGCCTTAATTATGGTTTGTCAGGCCTATAATTTGGCTATAACTTGCTTCTCTGAGAAAAGTTTAAGAAATGAATCATTTGTTTTTAATCCTTATTAGTGAGTTTTTTTTTTTTCTCTCAATTTTCTCACCTTCTAATTTTCAATACAAATGATGAATCATGAAGTCACTGGGATTTTCCTAAGCACATTTGGCAACCTCTTTAAATTTCTTGCCTATAAAAAAGTCTAATTTGGGATTTTTATTACAGGAAGACATCATTTATGGCTTGAATAAAATATGTGTTAGTGAAACAGATTAAGTGAAGAACTTCTATATGATGTAAATTGAGAAAAGTTTATATTGTTTCATTATGATGTTTTTTTTGCTTTAATATCCCTTTATCTTATTTTAGGTTGATAATTACTGCCATATGTTCATTCTAAAGCTGTCTAAATTTAAATATGAATAAAGTAAAAGTAACGCCTTTTACAATTAGCTTCAGAATGACATGTTATATGATCACCAGATAATGCAGAATATTGTAAGTGCTCTGGTTTAATTTGAAAGTTTGAGTGTTGATTTAATGTTAGTAGGTACTCATTGTTCAACGAATGAATGAGTGAATGATGTTAGGATCTAGGAAAAGTAGGGTGACAACTCATTCTAGTTTTGCCAGGCTTGTCCTGTTTTTCAAACTGAAAGTTCCTTATCCTGGGAAATTCTCAGTACCTGGCAACTTGAATGATTGGTCACTCTGAAAATATAAGTTTACTTTGCATACCTTATGCTTTGTTTTAGAACAAGGGTCAGCAAACTATGGCCCTTGAGCCAATCAGCCTATAGCCTGTTCTTGTAAACAAAGTTCTACTGGAATACAGCAATACTCATTCACTTAGGTATTGTTTATCGCTGCTTTCCCACCATAAGGATGAGTTACAACGGATCATATGACCTGCAAAGCCAAAAACCTTACTACTGTTTTCTTTACAGAAAAAAATTTCTGTATTTTTACATTCCATATTTTCATTTATACATTTTATGTAATTAAGAGAGCTTCATTTTAGGAAATTACCTTTGAAAATGTGTAATTAAACTTGGTCAAGTATATTACTTTTGATTTGGGGGTAAAATAAAATATATTCTCCTCTTGTGACCTCCCACCATATGCCAGCCACTGTGCTAAGTTTTAGAAATAATGTAAAAATAAAGAAGACACTCTGTTCCCCTGGAGAACTCATTCTATAACCAGGGAAACAAGCAGGTAATGCTAGCAAAACATAAATAAAATGTAAATATCTGCAAATGTATTCAGGTGAAATATTTTAGATCACGTAGGGTAATGTTTTAAGATCATGATCTACCTTCTGTTCATTACCTCAAAGCAGAAAGGAGGGAATAGCAGGAATCTTGGCTTTTTCCTATTTTCTTGATTGAAGATTGAGATTTGCACCTGCCTCATAACACTGCAGCAACCACACCATCAGGTAAAGCTTTTCTCCTATGTTCTCATGGGCTTTGACGTTAGTGCTCGCTTGACGAAAATGCAACCAGCAGTACCATTCAGGATAAAGTTTAGATTTAAACCAAACTTGAAAAAGATGACACTTAGCAATCAGAGTTACGCAGATCTTATAAGATCTCTTAGGGAAAGCATCGACTCAGAAGAAAAAAGAGGAGAAAGACAGACGGAAAATAAGTTGATCCAGATCAGAGAAATAATGAATGAAAAAAAATCTTGAAAAACAAAGACTTATTAAAATCTTACTTCATAGTATTCTTTAATCTGGGGTTCAGCTACGTCTGAGTCCTATGTCTGTATATTTTAGCGATGTGAACAACTAAGTCCCATTTTCTACTTATGTCCATTTCAGTTGATGTTTCTGTCACTTGCAATACATAAATCTCAACCCATACATAATGCTTCTCAAAAATTTCCCCTGAAATTGCAGAGGAAAATAAAAATGAATATGTGGCAGCTTGAAAATATATCCCAGAGAAGCACAAAGTATGTATACAAGTTCTTTCAACTCTCCCATTTTTTTCTTAAGCTTAGTGGGAATTTTGCATCATTCCCCATAAGATCTGTGTTTTTCTTTTTTTTAGTAAAAAAAAAAAATGCACGCTGCAGAAAGAAAGCAAATAATAAGCATGTTCTACATGTCTCTTTACATAAAATTTAATAAAAACATTTTGCAGTTAGTAATATTATTGCCATTTTACATATGAGGAACCTGAGGCTTTGTGAGATTAAGAAGTTTATTCAAGGTCACAGAGCTATAGATTAAAACAATAGTATTTAAATCCAGATCCAAGTTTTAACGCCAAATCTTAACTATTGTTCTGAGTCTCTATAATATCATGGACCAGAAAGGACAGAACTGAGGTGGCAGCAGAATCAAGATGTGCTAATCGACGCGTCCAGTTCATCTCCAGGGAACACAGGGTTAAGTGCATGAAGAACAACAAAAACAACCTCTTCGATGTGAGTATCTACTATGCGTCAGGAACCGTGAACTAAAAGGGGTGAAGGGAAAACTGGAAATGCTTGGAAGGAACCACCAAGGTAACAAAGCAATATGACCTTGTGCAAAAGATCAGCTTCTGCTGTATGGCGCTCATCCCGACATTCCAGTAAGCACTGTTGACCGCTCAACTGACGTGGTGTGTTGGATTACAGAAAACAATGTGAAGGGGGCTCCTGGGTGGCTCAGGACGTTAAGTGTCTGCTTTCAGCTCACGATCCTGAGTTCCTAGAATCCAGCCCCATTTCAGGCTCCCTGCTCAGAGGGGAGTCTGCTTCTCCCTAGCCACCCCCCCCCCCCGCTTGTGCTCTCTCTCTCTTGCTCACTCTTTCTTTCAAATAAATAAATAAAATCTTTTTTTTTTTTTTTTTTTTTATTAAAGGAAACGATGTGATGGAATGGGTAATGCAAGAGAACTACAGAAAGTAGAGGGTGCAATAAAGGGCACCACCTTGGGAGACCAAATAGCCCTTCCCCTCTTCCTCAGCACAGGTGCTGGCAGTGGAAAATTAGTGCTGGAGAACCTGACTAGGAGAACTTCCGGCTCCATTTCATAGCTATTTCAACTTTGATTATTAGTTGTTTATCCTGGAACCTGTGACTCACTGAGCATCAGTAATAACAATTATCAGGTATGTTTTTAACATAGAAATACATTTTTTTAAATTACCTTGCCTGAAAATAAATTTATTACATAAGGATAGCACACAGTTTTGGAAAGGTACATCCAAAAAAACCTTAATATATTAATGTATTTTGTACATACCCACATATACTTTGTGGCCCATTTTTTTAAGAATAAAATATTTGTGGGGCGCCTGGGTAGCTCAGTCGTTAAGTGTCCGACTCTTGATTTTAGCTGGGGTCTCGGGGCTGCGGGATTCAGCCTGCCTGGGGCTCCACACTCAGTGGGGGTCTGCTTGCCCCTCTCTCTCTGCCCCTCCCCCTGCTCTCACACACTCTCTCTCTAATAAATAAATAAATCTTTTAAAAAATTATATAAAAAAAGAATAAAATATTTGTGTATCTACATGGCAAAAGAGACATGAAAAGTTAGTTATTATCCAGTTAATAATCTGGAATTGATGAAGACGAGAAAACTCAAATTCCACAATGGATTTTTTTTTTCTATTTTGCGAAGGGGGAAGGGATAAGCAGAATTTTGTTTTGTTCATTCACACTACAACAACAAACATTTGGGTGGTACACTATAGTCGATACAACTCTGACCCAAGTTACTCCATTTAATTCTCAGAATAGCCCCTAAGGTAGAAGGTATCATAATCCTTTGAGAGAAAAGGATATTAAGACCCAGGCAATTTAAGTGACCTACAGGAGGTCATACTGATGGTAAAATTGAAGTGACAACTGAAGCCTAGTTTCCTGGACTGAATTCCTTCCTTTTGCATCCCATCATCACTTCCCTTCAACTGATACAATGTGAAATCGGCATGGGTAGAATTTCTAAATAAACAAGCTAACCAACAAAAGCCCAAGATGCTGCAATGAACTGGGGAGGGCAGATATTTGTTTGAGGTCCTGACTTCAATTTTTTTTGGATAAATACCCAGGAGTGGGATTGCCAGATTATATGGTAGTTCTATTTTTAACTTTTTAAACTATTCTCTAGAGTGACTGCCCCATTTTACATTCCCACTGCTAGTGTTTAAACATTCCCACATTCCAATTTCTCTGCATCTTCGCCAACACTTGTTATTATCTTTTATTTATAAATTTTTAAATTTTTATTTATGTATTTATTTTAAAGATTTTTCAAATTTATTTGAGAGAGAGAGAACACAGAGGGAGAGGGAGGGGGAGAAGCAGACTCCTTGCTGAGCAGAGAGCCTGATGTGGGGCTCGATCCCAGGACTCTGAGATCAAGACAGAAGCTGAAGGCAGACATTTAACTGACTGAGCCACCCAGGCACCCCTGTTTGTTATATTTTAGTTAGGGCTCCACACCCAGCATGGAGCCCAGTGTGGGGCTTGAACTCATGACCCTGAGATTAAAAGCTGAGCTGAGATCAAGAGTCAGATGCTCAACTGACTGAGCCACCCAGATGCCCCATATTACCTTTTATTTTTTAATAAAGACCATCCCACCAGGTATGAGGTGATATCTCATTGTGGTTTTGACTTGCATTTCTCTAATAATTAGTTATGTTGGATATCTTTATGTATACCTGTTGGCAATTTGTATGCTTTCCTTGGAGAAATGTCTACTCAAGTCTTTTGCCTATTTTTTAATCAAGTTATTTGCTTTTTTGCTTTTGAGTTGTAGGAGTTCCTTGTATAGTTAGGATATTAACTCCTTATCAGATATATGGCATTTTTCACTGTCATGTCCAATGCAGTATTGTTTATAATAGCTAAGAGGAGGAAACAAACTAAATATCCATCAGTAGATGAATGGATAAAGAAAATGTATGTCTGTATCTCACACACAAGTATTATTCAACCATAAAAAAGGAAATCCTGTCATATGCTACAACATGGATGAAACTAGCCCACACTGTGCTAAGTGAAATAAACCAGTCACAGAAGGACAAATGCTGCATGATTCCATTTATATGAGGTATCTAAATTGTCAAACTCACTAAAGCGGAAAGGAGAACGGTGGTTGCCAGAGACAGGGAGGAGAGAATTGTTGTTCGACGAGTATAAAGTTTCAGCCATGTAAGATGAAAAAGTTCTAGAGAACTGCTTATAGTTACCATTGGGTTTATAGTTAACAATACTGTACTGTGTATTTAAAAATTTGTTAAGAGGGTAGACCTCATGTTATGTGTTTTTTTTAACCACAATAAACAAACAAACAAACAAGATAAAGGAAGGGATGGGAGTTCTGAATATAATATCTAGGGGCACCTGGGTGGCTCAGTTGGTGAAGCGTCTGCCTTCGGCTCAGGTCTCCTGGGATCGAGCCCTGCACTGGGCTCCCTGCTCAGCCGGGAGTCTGCATCTGCCTCTCCCCCAGCTCATGTGCGCACTCTCCCTCTCTCTCTCTTTCTCAAATAAATAAATAAAATCTTTTAAAAAAATAAAATAAAATCTAGTCAACACGTTAGTAGACTATTTCTGAATACAAATCCACTGCAGAGGACGATTCCGATTATCACTCAGGTCCAGTCTTTGTTCCACTGACAGGCAGTTGGGGTGATGATGCAGGAGACCACGTGGTGAGAGCTGGGCCTAGAAGTGACCAGCAGTGGGATCCAGGCCATTAATGCTCCCGCCCCCTCCCATTGGCCATCCCAGCGGGGCAGATTTGGCGGCTCCTTTCCTGTTCATCTCTATACGCCCTCAGAGTTAGCTGCCCTAAATTCACCTCTTTTTCTTGGGGGGGGTGGGTGGGTGGGCGGTCACATTATGACTTTCTTAAAATGAGTTAGGAGGTAAGCTTTTTCTGTCTTTTCTTTCTTCTTTCCTTTTCTTTTTTCTCCTTTTTTTTTTTTTTTTTGATTGACAGTCAAGGAGATCTCTGGTTTACGAGCATAAACTCCGTTACATTTTCAGCTACAAATGACTGGCTCTCTTAGGAAATACAGATGGACAGAACTCGGAGTCTGGAGAATCTGATGGAAAATCTGATGAAGAAGGTGTGGACCTAGCCAATGGAAAGCGTTTTGGTGGGTCTAATGATTTTGGGAAAATCTCTGCAAGGCTGGAACATTTTGCCACACATAAGTGGTTATTTCCTTAGCCTCTTCTGCATTCACTGAGAGTTCTGTGTAGCTGGTCAGAGAGTGAGAGAACTGAAAAATAGTCCCAATATGGGTTTGTCAGGAAAGATATTTCAATTTAGGTTTTTCAAATGAATTGCGTGTAACAAAGCCTGTATTTCTTTTTCATTTCAAATGAAATCTGCCTCCCTCATTCTGGTTCACTTAACTCTTGGAAACATAGCTTAATATGTTCAGAAAGCCCTTTGAGGGAGCGCTGTAAAGGCTTTCACCACCGCCCCCCCTCCATAGAAGCAGGAAATCTTGTTCTGCCAAATGCAAACGAGCTCAGACTCCAAAAGGCAAAGTTTCAAAATGCAGAATGCTACAGTATTTAAGGCAGCATGCCCAGCACAAATGATATTTGGGGGTCTAAGAAACTAGTCATTGCAACATATTTAAAATTTGCCATTTCAGAAATACTAATGTGTGCAGAACATCTTAGGTTTATGTTAATGAGTGAGAATACCTTGCTTTCATCTTTATGGTGGCTTCAGAACCTCTCAGCGGTCTACAGAGCCCCCCCCCCACCCCGTTTCTAGAGTTGTCTATGTTCTGTTTTGGAATAGAAAGGCCTCTCTTGGATTCACACGTCATAGCTGATCTAAAGTGATGCACAATTGGCTCTGCTGGAAGAAAATAGAAGCTGGTTTCCTAAGAGCTACTGCTATCCCTGCAAGGGTTAATGAAGCCAGGTCCAAAGACGTTGGGCAACCCCTGAAATAGGAGAATAAATGTGACACTCTCAGACTATCAGTAGCAAATATTTGAGCTTATCAAATAACGGAGGAAGTAGTTTAGTTACAAATAAACCAATCTCTCATAAAACAAGTTTTCACACAGGGTCATTTCATTGAGCTGGAGACAGCTAGAGGCCACTTGTAGGCAGAACTCCCACTCTGTGTACACTGGGTAACAGCCCCTCATGATTAATGGACAGCCAGGGGGAGGCTGTGTCCCGCAGCTCCGCTGAGAAATGGAGCTGGGCTGCATATCAGCAGCCCAGCCATAAACAGCATCTCAGGATTATTGCGAGGAAGTGACTCATCCTCTGGGAACATAGCTGGATTTGTGCTCTCTGTCCCTCACCACCCGCCTTCTTTCTCGCACTCGCGCTCCCTTTTTTCCCTGTATAGCAGAGACCATCGTGTCCTAGAAACTATAGTAGATGTCACTGCTTGGCACTTGCTGTGCAAAGAGAGGACAAGTATGTGGGTGTGAGGGGGAGGTGGAATGCTACTCTTAAAGTAACAGGGACTGTGCTGGCTGGGGCTCTATTGAGGCTGTTTTTCTACAGCCTTTGAGATTAGTTTGTTGAAGGCATCTAATTTGGATTCCAGAAAAAGCACAAACACTGTGTGAGGGTAGACCAAAAAAAAAAAAAAAAAAAAAAAAATTAGAGGTCCTTCTCTCAAAGTAAAATTCTCATTGAGATTCAGAAGAAATAAAAAATATCCTGGCACAATTTGATTAATTTAGCATGTAAAAAGAAAAAGATAGAAAGCTGCCAACTCCTGGTATGTGAATGCCATCTCTACCAAAACAGAAATATGCATATTTCTATATATGATATCATGGAAAGTTTGTTTTATCCCCCAAAGATTGTAAAAGTAAAACATATAGATTCTATGAAATACAGAAATAGAAATATAAAACTGAACAAATTCGACCATGATACCACCATTCGAAGGCAACCATTATGAACACTTTGGTTTATTTTCTTCCAGTCTTCTTCCAACATATTTAAAAATAGACTTCTGAGACCTTAACCATATGTAGAATTTTCGTTTACTATTTTCAGCCAACATATATTATTCAATCTTTCCTTATACATAAGTTTAAAGCTGCAAAATATTAATTTTGCAATTTTAATTAACAGGGCAAATTTTGGAATAGGGACAGGTTCACGCTAAAAGCAATAGTTGGCTGCTCTATTTTTGAGATGTATTTATTTGTTAAAAATTATACTTAATCTGTTCCTAATAAAAACTGAAAGGAAAATTCTATGCTATTATTCTTATGGTTAACTCATTAACTTTTATATTGAAAATAAATATTCTGGCAATTGAATTTTCCACAGAACTAGAAAAGAATTAGTCCCGATCCCTTAGCCTTATAATGTACTTAACCCTACTGATGCTCTTTCCAGGAAGTACACGAGCCCTTACTGATTAACGACCTTTAGATGTCAAGATGAATTTAAAAGTGAAGGCATGACATTTACATTTGCCCACTTCCCCTCCCACTCCCTACAGTACCTGCGTTTAGATGCATTTTGTTTATGTGGGACATCTGGAACTACTTTTGATGACCATTATCTTTTCTGGGTTCCTGGACAAATGTCCTCCTAATCGGCCCCGGAGCCATTATACATTCTGAACAGTAACTCCACTGTGTCTCACCAACAATGCCTCTGCCTTTCTCTTATTTAACCCAGAATAAAAGTTATGTTGTGAGTGTTTGCATAGAAATATGGCACTGAATTCACTTAAAATATTAAACATGCCTTCAATACAAGGTAGGTCCTTTCCCTGGTCCCAAAACAATGCCCACTCAGGGTTGAAACACTGTGGTAGCACCGTCCATGGGGGTGGGAGCCCACGGAGGCTACTGCCTGCTTCCAAAGCATGGCACGCGGCTTGTTTCCAAGGACAGTTCTCTAAATTGACCTTATGTTTGACACCTATGAGGCTTATATTAAAGGATGGAAAATAGCTGCCTATAGAATAAAATCCAGGCTTACCTAGATTTTTTTCTTGCTCCAGAATAGATATAATTTAGAAGCTTTTTGTAGTTTTGAAAGCTGTTTCTCTTTGCAGAAACCACACCAAATGTTAACAGGTTTCCATACATTTAGTCAGAACTTATTGAGAAAGCAAATCCCAAATGTTGAGGCATATTGTACGTGCAAAGCACTAAGGTTTAGCTTCGTGTCTCAAAGATTTTCTTTTAAGTTAATGACAGCTCTAAGTTATAGGGAGGTCTGTAAGATAAAGAAACCAATAACTCAGACTGTGAATTTGAAGAGGTATTAATACCTCTCTGCCTTTTTTCCCCCCAAATCATTTGCTGCTAGTAAAAACACTTACATTGAATAACCACCGTATGAAGATGGAAGTAAATGACCATTTATTGAGCACATACTATGTGCCAAGCTTTACTTACACTTAAATATTTAAATCTTACAATAATTCTTTTGGGTAGGTATTGCTATCCTAATTTTATCAACTAACAAACCAGAGGTGTAATTACTAAAGTCTGGAAGGTCAGTCATCTCAAATTTGATCAATCATAAAGGAGATTTATTCACTTTTTAACAGATAAAGGTGCTTTTTGTCACTTACCACACAATATTGAAAGATAAAATTAGAAAATGAAATCCAGTCAGAGGGAGAATTCTCAAAGAAATTCTAGAGGTATATTTATCTAAAGATACAATATTGATTTCTTCTGAAACTTCAAAATTGGAATTTTTCATAGCTCCTAGGGACTGTGAAACTGTCCTATCATAGAATAAGCAAAGAAAGCCAAGGAGTAAGTGAGAATATAATGTTAGCACCGTAATCATGTTCCCATCAACCCACAATTTGAGGCTCCCATCCGTCTTATTTTCTTTATCATAATGAATGAAGACTCACTTCCCCATGTCCCCTGTGATTGTTCTCACTCTTTCTGGGTCATCTGACCCAATTCTATTTCTGCATGTTTAAACCCTATTTACTGCCCATCAGTAAAGCAGAAGATTTGAAGAATCTTGGAAAGGAGGTAAAAGAAGTAAAACTTGGGGCAAGAACGCAGTGTGAGTTACAACAGCAGCTTCTCTTTCTTGAAGGCTTACTCTGTGGTCAAGTTCGTGCCAGGTGCCTTGCCTATAATTCTCACAGCAATGCTGGTGGCAAGTATCCAACTCTTCTTATTTCGAGCTTGATGTTCAGAGAGGTTAAAAAACATGCCAAAGATAATAGCTAGGGTGCCAGAATTGTTATTTAAACTCAGATCTGACTCCAAAATTTTTGTTTTTTTTTTTATAATTGATCATATTATTCTCTAATAGTTTTAGTGATTTTCTAGTACTCTCGTTTATCATAATTTAGAGGCAAGTATTGGCAAATAAAAAACCGAAAGGACTCAAATATATCATATCTAAAAGTTTATCAAAGGACTGGATTATTGGAGGAGTGCACATGTGCCTTCTTCTCTAGATCTTGAGAACGAGCTAAGACAATCATTATTCTCTTTTGGATGTGTAAGATCTAAGTCAGAGGTACAGACGAGCACTTTCTCAAATCCCTTTGGTTACTGCAAATGTGTGTTCTGCACTGACTATCTCTTCCATAAAGCACGACTAGTGCAGTTATTTGAAGGAATAAAAGTGCTTGATGACAGTTAATATAGAATTCTTCACACAATCCCATTTCTCCTAAGATTCCTGATGAAAGCTGCCTTAAAACTAGTAGAGGATATAGCAGGAAGAGTGTCAGCTGGCCATTAGAGAACTACTTACTCTCATTGGTTGGGTTCTATTGGCTTCCCCTACTCTCAGTATTTCCCAAGATGATATATGAGAGCCTTGAGAGGGCATCCTAAATGAAACACACTCTCTGGGGTTGTCAAGAGTCAGGAATATTTCTGTATTTTTGTCATATCAGATTTGCATATGTTATACCTTGCACTTGGTATAAGTCATCCTTCAAATAAAAGAGCTATTATTGAATACTTTGGTGCTTTCCAGATTGATATGGAACAATAATGCTTGTCTACATCTTTTGAATTGGACGGACTCAACTTCAGTATATATATATATATATACACTTTTATTATAGGAATAATTTTTTGCAAATATTAATTCATTTAAATCGTTTCCCTTAAGTAAAATTTCTTTGGCACAGTTTCAAGGCTGAACTGTAGCCTTTCACTTCATGATGGGGTGGGACAGACACCTGATCCTGTAACAAAGCAATGCACTCGAGAGGCTGGTCTGGTGGCAAGCAAGGCTAGGAATTGCTAAATCTCTTGGAGCAGACCCTGCTTCACCTAATTCCTTCTATGGCACTCCTCTGCACACGCCACATGCTAGTCTTAACATTTCAACAATAACAGGAAGACCTCCATCCCTGGGTCCTCCAGATTTGTAGAGAAAATTTCTACTGTTAAGGCTTAGCCTAGAGGAGGGAGACATGTGGAAGGAGGGAAGTAGTGCAAAAGGGAAGAGCCATCCTTTTCATTCCAGGGGATTATGGGAAGAGAAGAAGAAACATTAGCCTTTGGAAATATATTTGTATTCCCTAATATTTTCATTTTTTTATTAGCATCCGGTCCTTAGTCCATTTTTTATTAGCATCCTGTTGAAAATGCATCATCTGCAGGGCACCAGGGTGGCTCAGTCAGTGAAGCATCCATCTCTTGGTTTTGGCTCAGGTCATGATTTCAAGGTTATGAGATGGAGGCCCAAGTGTGGCTCACACAGGGTGTGGAGCCTGCTTGAGAGTCTCCCTCTCCCTTTCCCTCTGTCCCTCCTGGCAGTCATTAAGCAAGAGCTGTGACGGTTCCCTCCCCTTCATGTGGTGTAGAGAGAACAATGCAAGGAGAGGGCAAACACGCACGGCAAGTAGCATGGTGTGCTCACCCAGCACTCACAGATGGAGTTGCTTTTACATTCTCCCTGGGAGACCTTCAGATGGTTATTAACAGGTACTGATGGACTTGAACATCTTGGGGTTCACTCTAACCCCTGGCCATCCAGAGAAAACTGCTGAGATTATCAGAACAAATGAATTTCTGAAACTGTTTTATGTACCCAGCTCATTGCCAAAATGAGTCCCAGCCTGAACCCTTCAACGGATTTTCTGAATCCACTGGCATAGCAGTGGTGCCCCACGGGCTGGAACCAATCGTTCTCAACCCTGGCTGTGAGCTTTGCCAGCCACCAGAGTCCAGACCCAAACTGAGACCAATTAAACCAGCATCTCCAGAGGGTGGGGCCCTGGCACCAATATGTCTAAAAGTCTCCCCAGTGATTATAATTGTCCAGCCAGGACTGAGAATGACTTGGTTTGGTCCAAATTACTATTATTCAACAGCAGCAAGTAATTTTCATTCATTGACCTCATACCTGAGTCGGCTACACTAAATTGTCTTTCTTATGGCTCAAGAAGATAATATTTTAAGTACAAAAGGATATTTCTTTTATAGAAGATATAGTGTCCATTGATTTCATGTTAAAGGAGATCAAGGATGAAAAAAAGCACAAACTGAAGTAAAATGAGTATTGCTCTGATTGACACACATGCTCTGATATTTGTAAGGTAGGACTAAAACTGGGCTTCTCAACCTTGGCACTATTGACATGTTGGGCCAGATAATTCTTTTTTAGGGGAAAGGCTGTTCCTGTACATTGTAAGAAGCTTAGTATCATTCCTGACTCTCACTCACTAGATGCCAACAGCACCTCCCCCTGCCCCCCCCCCCCCCCCCGCCGTTGTGACAAACAAAAATGTCTCCAGACAATAGAACAACATCACAGGGATCCAGACATTTGCTTATAAGAGGGGGAGGTAGGAAAAGGCGAAAGTAGGCAAACGCTAATCCTGGGGGTTAATCCATTACAGTCAAAACCGCTGTCAAGATAAGTACAATTCCCAGTCTAGCCATCCTTGACAGCTACTTCCTGTTCTCTTTCATTGTGACAGTCACTGGTTTTAAGGAACGCAACTGTCTGTAACTCAAGAAAGTGAGGTGTCAAACTGGGGGCTGTTTAGAACTCCAGGTATGGTCTGGAAGGAAGACTTTAAGATGTAGTGGAATTAACAACAGCTTTGGGTTTTCATTATTTCCCTCTAACTTGCTCTTTTTAGATGACAAGTGTGTGCAAAATTAAAACCAATCCGGCTCTAGTCATTTCTGTGACACTACAAAACATATTTCATCATTAGAGATTCAGCCCATTTAGGAAAGTAAGCTGTTTAAGCTCAATTTATGGGAAATGCATCAGCAAGAAGATCGGAATCTTGTGGTAAAAATTTCAATGAGTATATTGTATATGAAGCCAAACAATCCCTTTTCAGTATAGGTCAGTCCTATCCTGGGATATTAAAATTCCAAGGTGAAAATATACTAGGGTAGTCTCTTATAAAATATTCTGTGGAGTAGCGGCAATGTAATATCACCTGCAAACATAGACGGTCGGGAGAGACTTAAGAGGTCAACTGGTACAAAAGACAATTCAAGCAAGATCAAAATATACCCACAGTTGTGTGATCCATGATTCTCATTGTTAATGTCAAAACTGCTCTCTACTTTTGGGGGCATAAAGAATGCCCCCCTCTAATCTGACTAAAAATACTCAAGTAAGCTTTGTAGCTATGTGGAAAAAGAAGCCATTAGATTTTAGTATATTCCACAGCTTTAGAGATAAACAAAGAAACAAATAAGAAATTGCTCTTTTCCAGTAGCCTGAAGAAATCTGCAGGCCTTTTCTTTTTCTTTTTTTTTTTCTTTTAAGATTTTATTGGTTTGTTTATTTATTTATTTGACAGACAGCGAGAGAGATAGAGCACGAGAGCGGGGAGGGTCAGAGGGAGAAGCAGACTCCCCGTTGAGCAGGGAGCCCTATGTGGGGCTCTGTTCTGGGACTCTGGGATCATGACCTGAGCAGACACTTAACCGACTGAGCCACACAGGCACCCCTGCAGGCTTTTGCTAATGGAAAAGCCCAAGAGAGGACTATCCTACTCTGACAAAGAATTTAGATGTACTCCCTGGGTTCTGAGCCCACCTTTCATCTTTTCTTCTCTCTTCAAATAGTATCAGGACACTTTCGTTTTCTCTGTATGCTGGCCTCCTTCCAGCTCTAGAAAGAAGATGGAATCTATCCAGACTCTCGATGAACTATGAGACCCATGAGCTGGTCTGCTTGGCATTTTCACAGTGTTAGGCAAAGAATGGTCTAAGATTTTTTTAGAGAAGAGGGTGAGAGATCCCCCCCTTTTTTTTTGTCCTGACACATAAGGACCCTTAGTTTAGGCGTATGTATCCTGCAAACATGTTTTTTTTTACTTCAAATTCAGTATGCTGATATTTGTACATGTTTGAAGGTTACCATTTTTCATGGTCAGACATTTCTTAGTTTATAGATTTGTTACTCGTTGCTATTAAAAGCAGCGTGTAAGTGTCCTTTGCCATATTACTCTAGCGCCTCAATATAAAGCCATAAAATTACTGAGTACAATAAAATGTCTAAACAAAGAAAGCTCTCCTAATGTGATTTTATCGTGTCTCTGAAATTAAATTCGACATACTTAATCTTAGAAGGATACTTGGATCTGGTTTTTCTGTCATTTATGTTTTTCTTTTTTAGTAAAGCACTTCAAAGGTAAAATGAGTTTAAAAAATGAGTGAAAAATTAGTACATCTTAAGGCACGTTGGGTTTCTAAAGTTTGCCAAACTCTCAGTTAAAAGCAGTGAGTCTCATAGGGGAGTAAGGAACTCCAAATACCAAGCACTGAAAGCTAATTTGGTTAATCAGATAAACCTTAGGAAGACTCTGGACATTTCAGAAATATTGTCTGGAAACGATCTCAATTTACTAAATTCCCAAGAACTAAAATGTTTGGGCATCCTCCTTCCGGGATTTCTGCTGACTGCGTTTTCATTCACAGTGACATGTTTCTTACATCTATCTTCACATCGCAAACTCAGCCTCCTTTCCAGCATTCACACAATTGTGAGTCTCTGAGTTGACGTTCCTTGGGCCAAGGAAAAGGTCTTCCAGTAATGAGATCTAGGGGACCAAGAAGCTGCTCTGAGGTAGACACATGGTGGGGCTTGGGTGCTGCCATGTCACTCAGAGGCTGTACTGTGCCACCAAGGCTACAATTCATGATTCACTTGGGCCCTGCTCAGGATTTATGACTGAAAAAGCTGGGGAAGTTTCTTCTTTCCCTCCTCACATTCCTCCCTTTCCCCCTTCCTTCCCTTCTTAAAGGGAGAGGCAGTAGAGACGGTGGGTAGGAACTTGGACTTTGGAGTTAGGCTGCCTGACTTGAAACTCACTCTACCACTTGCCAGCTGTTTAGTCTTCCGCAAATTATTTAACTTCTCCCTGACAGCGTTTGTTCATCTGTAAAACCTATCTCCCAGAAGGTTGTTGTAAGGATTAAATGAGTTAATATATATATAAAACTCTATGGCACTTTCTAGCATCGAGAAAGTACTCACTGGAAAAAATAAATAAATGAAAGAAAGAGGTGGGGGTGGTGGTTCCTGTTGTATGGATCTCTGACACTCGGGACAGTCTGGGTACACGGCCAATACAACCTCCACTTTATATCACCCAGGTTCAAGCCCTAGAGAGGCTGATGAACACTTCTGATGGCCGTTTTCAATTTCCCAGGAGAGAAAATACAATTGGCCCCAACTTGTGCTGGGGATCCTCCACAAAACTGAGCCTCTGAGCCTCTGTAACCTGGAGGCTGAGGTCTTTCACTACATAGGAAGTTTTAGGGATCCACTCTGCTTGGGGATAGGTCTTAGCAAAGGGGGGGCATGACTGAACAGGTTCCTCAAAAAGTGCTTGCTGTATACCATCTTAGTCTGCTAGGGCCGCCATGACAAAACCCCACAGACTAGGTGGGTTAAACAACAGAAACCTATTTTCTCACAGTTCTGGAGGCTGAAGTCTAAGATCAAGGCGCTGGCAAGCCTTTCCTGAGGCTTCTCTCTGGCTGGCAGATGACCGCCTTCTTGTAGTATCCTCACATGGCCTTTTTTTTTTTTTTCCTGTGCCTGAGCATTCCTGGTTTCCCTTCCTCTTGTTGTAAGGACGCGGGTCCTATTCGATTAGGGCTCCACCCTTATGACCTCTTTTAACCTAAATTACTTCCTAAAGAGCCTATCTCTAAATACTGTTACATATGGGGGTGCCTGGGGTGGCTCAGTTGGTTAAGCATCTGCCTTTGGCTCAGGTCATGATCCTAAGGTCCTGGGATCGAGTCCCGCCATCGGGCTCCTTGCTCAGCGGGGAGCCTGCTTCTCCCTCTGCCTGCTGTTCCCCCGATGTGCATGTGCACTCTCTGTCAAATAAATAAATAAAATCTTTAAAAAATTAAATATAGTTACATATGGATTAGGGTTTCACCTTATAAGTTTTGGGGGGTGGGAGAGGACACAATTCAGTCCCTAACATTTATCTTAGAAAGATAACTTTTGTGAGGTTCCTGTCTTGGACACTGGTAAAAAACAGATTTTTCTGGCCCTTTACTTAAATTTTAATCTTAAATCCTTAGATGATCATCAAACGAGGAAGTGATGGGGCAGTGAGTAAAAATTCTCTTCAAGCTACTTATTAAAGGTGACTTAGAAAAAAAATAAAAATAAAATAAAGACGTGCTGTTAGGGACATCTGGCTGGCTCCATCAGAAAAGCATGAGACCCTTGATCTCAGGGTCCTGAGTTCAAGTCCCACCTTGGGTGGAGAGTACATAAATACATACATACATACATACGTACTTAAAAAAAAAAGGTGGGTTAATTGCATGGAAGATTTCTAATAACTATATTAGAAAGTTGTTGCTGAAACTGGTCAGTATAGGGCACAGAATGGATATTGTTTAAACATGCACTTGATTAACTTAGTGATTAAAATTATGTGTCTATATAACCCATACTTTTATAAATAATTAATTTGCAGAGATTTAAAAATGTTTCTGTGCTTTAGATGTTGATACCATAAGGGCTTTGATCCAAGCTACAGACTCAGTGGGAATGAAAGTACAAAGGTACATCCCCCTCCCAAGCTTTTCTTATCTAGCTGCTCAAAACTCTCCTAATAATTTTTCGTTTATCTGAAGATGAAAGCCTGCATGCCATTATTATGTTGGGACAGTTGTCTACTCTCCAGGTCATTATATTAAAATTAGGAGGCCTTCCCCCCCCCCAAATGGAATAAAATCTCGGCTAAGCAACAAATAAGACAAATGTTATTAATTTAGGTAGAAAGTTACACAGAAAGAGACCAAATGAGTAAATTCTAAATTCCTATAAAAGTTATTTCTTTTTTGGAAATACTTTTTTCTTCAAACCATAATTGATACTGTCTCCTTGGAAACAATCCTGAGACTAGTAGGGTTACTGGAAACCATGTAGTTTAAACTTAAATTACAGTAATGTGTGCCTCTTCCTGTTAATGCCACTTGTGCTAGTAAACAGCTTGAGTATCTTTCTATCACGCTCTAGGCTAAATCCGATGAAAAGATGCTCCAAGTCAGAAACGTGAGCTGAGAAGGATGTGTGCACATTTCTCAGTGCAAAGTAACACATGGACATTTCGATTTCACTCACTGGTTTCTAGGGCTAGGTTAATGTAGCTCTGTGGCCATGAGACAAAGTCAGCTTCCCGAGCTTGCAAAAGTGTGTGGGAGATTCAATAAGTTCATACCATTAGGCTTGATTGGAAAGAGACAATTTTTCTCTCACACGACATTCCAACACTTCCTTTGGCCACTACTAGAAACAGCGCTTACAGAATTTATTTGAATTTAACAACTCCCTCTCTTTCATTATAGCATGGAAGGCACTGTCCTAGGAATCTTGGGGACAAGAAGGTAAAATAAAGTTGGCCCTCAAGAGAGTCACCGTTTTCAGTAAGAGAAATCCAAACTGACTTCACTACTTAATTCAATGTAATATATTATATTGGAAATGCAACAATCACCTGGAAGTGCAAAATGACACAAATTCGTAGATGAGAGAGATGTGTAGACACAACAAACCTACTGCTTGGTGTCCACTGCTGGGTGTCCATGCCTCTGTCCCAGCACAGAAACCTCAGCAGCAGGGAGTAATGCCAGTGGCTTTCCACCAAAGCTCGTGAGTAACTTTGGGATGATCAAGTGGGAGGAAGGGAGAAAGGCATTTGACACAGGAAGTCGGTATTAACTTTGCTATGAACAAAAAGCTTCCCTTTGTCTTAATTTTTTTGCTACCTAGAGGCTGATATTCTTGGAAGCAAAGAGATTTGGCTTTCTGGTTGTGTTTTTGGGTGGGAGCTTAAACCTATGGAATGTGACAACACTCTGGTTGACAATAGAATGGTTAACAAAGAAATCCCTGATGTTAAAGTAAATTTATTAAATGTGAGTTCCTCTATTTCTCAGATAATTAAAGCATTACTTATGGCAAACAAGTTTATTTATTAGCCTGTGTTTACTTTATGATATTGTATTTTGCATATATTATAATTGAATACACACAGCAAACTGTTTTTTGGCATAGCCACTAGAAACTTGGAGTTTAAATGCTCCTTTTTCTTCTAACAAAGTGTATGCTGGAAGTTACTGTTTTCTGAGGGCCATGTTTTATTTAATGTTGGAAGTTAGATATCAGTTTAGATCATTAATCTAATACTAATTTAATTTTTTCACAAGTGCCTCTGACTTAGCAAATTCACTGGTCACCATGATTTGATTTGGAAGCTCTGGAAACGGGGATGATATCTTTGCAAAGTCATGGTGACGGAATAAGAGCTGGCTAAGCCTGGCCATTCATTCATAATTTCTTGAAATATGCTGAAGAGTTTGAAATTGAAATGGCATGGATGATGACAAATATGTATGACATAAATATTTGGTGGCAGGACTATCTGAAATATATTTATGCAGAAACTAACGAAGATAGATCCCAAGTTGCAATTTCTTCAAGTTACTATATCTGCCCAATCAACAGGAACCAGACATCGTGTGAAGAAACTCTAAGACCCCCCCCCCCCCCACTTTCTGAACTGTCTTCTTAATCTGTTTACCAAAGGACATGTTGCTCCTCTTATCATTCTGACCCTTCACCTGGAGGCTTGATTCTTCCTCTCCTTACTTGGTCATCCAGTCTCAAGGCCCAGTTCTCTAACTATTGTCTTGGTTCCTTCGGCAATAATTCTGTTTCTTCATTCCTACTCAGTACTGCTTCAGGAAACATCTCAATTTGCCACAATATACAGAAATTAACAAACATGCCTTCAGTACTTTTCATTCAGATTAACATAAGGGCTAGGCATCTTTTTAGTATATCAGGTTTTGAGCTTTTGTTTTTGTGGCAGTTTAGAAGAGTAAATTTGAGAACATAAATGGAGCTCATCCATTAAAAGCCAAATACCATTAATAATCAGATAGGTTGAGCACACGGTGTCTCTCAAGCTGAGACCAATATCAAACACTGATTTTTTAAAAAGAGTTTTTATTAGAGTTTTCGATATATAAAAGGATTTAAAATGCAGGCAACCCCATTTTAAAAAATAAAAAAAAATTTAACCCATGTCATCTTGTGATCACTTTCTAGTTTTAGCCTATGGTTATGATAAAGTATAGGAAGGAGTTGGCTATTTAGTGTCATGTAGAAATATAAAATCTCACGCTCCTTGGGCGCATCTGATATGCTAACTTTGACTTAAACATTTTGACTGTGTCAAAGGATTTTTCTGAATTCCCTGAAAAGAAAAATCAGCCAAATATCTATGACTATTAAACATCTATGACCACCTATTACTTTTCTGAACTCCCAAAATACTTCCTTTGTACCTTTATTACAATACTTACCAATTTATTCCTTGTGTTATGGCTCTTTGTATTTTAGTTTCCCCAACAGCCTGTAAACACTTTGAAGTCATGATATATACCTAATCTATCTTTGAACGCCCCGTAACACCTATTCCAGAAGTCAGTAAGTGTTTATGGAATGGATGAACAAATAAGAATAACAGACAATGTCATTTTTATATCAGCATTCCGGAACGAAAACTGACAAATTCATATTGGCACGTAACAGATTTTAGATGCGATGTTCTATGCACATGGGGGTCAAGAAGAGTAATGCACATTCCTGAATGAATGAAGGATAGCTGATGACTTCAAAGCCACCAGCAGACCATTTACTTTATCTGGGATCAAGGACTCTGCATGGATAAAAGGCAAAGGAAGTCCTACTCCTTGAAAACAAATGTTTTCTTAAAATAGAGGTTTGCTATCTAAAGCTCCCTTAATTCCTTGGGTTCAGCCCTATGAAATCACTCTCCTTGAAGTTTAATCATCCCCAAACCCATAATAATAATTTGGGGAAAGATAAATCGCCATAGAAAACATAGAATATGGTAGAATGTAAGTCTAGCATTAGGGAGATTTGACCGGGTTATAAAACTCATTCATGGAAACACTGTGCTTAGAATTGGTGTGAATTCGCTCACCTCTGCACCTGCTTAATGGTACCAACAGGACAGAGAGAGGCCTTTGCACAAAACAATGGGCAGCCATAATTCCTAAATTAGTTAAATTAAAGCAGGTGTTTTCATACATATAATGTTTGAGGTTGTAATTGTTTTTTTGTTTGTTTTTATGTTTGTGTTAAGAAAAGAGACATTGGAGGAAAATAGACAAATATGTGCTTTGCTCAGGAAAAGAAATTTGGAGACCGGTGAAGAGTAGAAATACTTAATCTCTGATCAGTGAAATTCTTTCCGACTCTCATTACACTGACCTTGTCTCTCTTTTCCTCAGGTCTGGCAGCTGTAGCAAGGATTGCGGTTTTTACAAAAAGTAGATTTTTTTTTCTTTTTAAGTGTCTGTATCTACAAATGTGAAACTTTAGAATTTCAAACTATGATAAAAATTTTTATCACTTTATAGGTTTTGATTTAATTTATTTTAGAAGCTTCACCATTCTTTTGATAGTAGCTGACAGATCCAATCCTGTTCCCATATGCTTTCTGCTATTTAAAAAGAAACAGTACACAATTGCCTCCGAGAAGCCCCATGTGTTTCCAAAGTGTGAATCTGAAAACTATCCATCTGGTCATGCTGGCATCTTTCTAAATTGTATGTGATTGAAAGAAATGTATTCAACATTTTGCAACTCTTTGGCCAAATGAGGAAGATAATAAGGTAAAGGAGATCTTTTTTTTTTTTTTTTTCATTTCCATTTCTTGAAAATCAAGTCTGTTCCTTCAGCCCGGAATACCTCGCCCACCCTTCCACCTGGATGGACCCAGTCATCCATCAAGACCCAAGTACCGTGCTGTTTCCTTGGTGAATTCTCTGTAATCCCAGCTCTGCACTGTTTGTACAACTCTATTCAGACTGGTATAAAAATGCTTATTTACTTTGATTAAGATGATTTCTTTAAATATTGCCTCTCCTATAATCTGTGAGCTCCTACAATGGAAGGCAGATGGTCTCCAATGCAATTCAGTACAACAAAATATTATTACCATAGTCCAGACGCTATTCTAGAGCCGGCAGAGACAGTCCTGAATAAGCAGAGATCATTTTTGCTCCCTAAAAAATTACAATCTAACTGGGAAGAAAAAAATTGGGCAACTAATTACAGTTAAAGTTGATGCTTAGTGGGGCGATAACTACATCTGGAAACCTCATGTAGACTAAAATAAATTTGGAAGTCTTTTAATGTTGCTATTATTAATACTTTTGTATGACATAAATATTCAGATTAATTTTCTAGATTTGTGGAAGCATTGGAGGGATCAATACTACTTCACATTTCTTGTGAAAATGATGAACAGTCACTGAATTATAGGCTAAGCCTAGTGCTAGGTTTTACAGCTATATTACTTTTTTTAAAAAAAGATTTTATTTATTTATTTGAGAGAGAGAGAGCATAAGCTGGGGGAGAGGGAGAGGGAGAAGCAGCTTCCCCACTAAGCAGGAAGCATGATGCAGGGCTCGATCTCAGGACCTTGGGATCAGAACCTGAGCCGAAGGCAGATGCTTAACCGACTGAGCCAACCAGGTGCCCCTTATACTGATATTACTTTGTGATGCTTTTGTAAACCCTCTATGCTGAAGTTACTTTGTCTTTTTCAAACTTAAATTAACCCTAAAAGTAAGACTTTGTTTCAGATTTTTTAAGATGGAGATAAATTATATTGAATCATTATAGTTTCAAGTATATAATATTAAAATATGTCTACATGTTAATTAAGTAGAAATAATAACTTTATGGTAAACTAAGAAACCAGGACATCTTGCCACAAAACATCAAGGGTAAGATGACTTCCTATTTATCGATCACGTTGAAATGTGTAAGTGGATCAATTGTTAGGAAGAACATCATTAAAAAAAAAAAGGCCTTCAGATTTTGGTTAGATTTACTGTCACAGAATTCAGTTCATTAAAAATTATAATCTGTCTCTGCCTTAAATGGGGACACCTTGATTGTGGTTCCTACTAGAGACTAAATTTCTCAAGGACTGCCATCATCTCTACTTCTTTTGAACTTCATCACAGCCTCTAGACCAGAACATTACACCAACTGAAACTTGGTCAAGGTGAAATAAATCAACTCTGACGTTCTCTTCGTAGTATTCAAATGCAATAAATTCAATTAACATACATTCTTTTATCCATACAGGCATCCACCGCCCTATCTAAACTCTACAACAGGGCTCTTTTGTTCTATAAACTCCGGATCTATCTCCAAGTACTAACACTTCAAACTAGAAAAGTACTGAAGAATATAGATTTCAGGCCCTTTTTGGAAAGCTAGTTTCTGTGCACTGTTGCTAGGAAGAAACTGCCTACTCTTCAGGAGAGATGGGGAAAGGGGGGTGTTTTACAAGATTAATATGGGAGAAGCTTGCAAGATGTGCTGGAAGGGAGAGAAACGAGATTGCAACGGCAGAAAGCGCTGGTACTGAAAAAGTCAAATTTTAATTTCTTGCGAAAGGAAACATTTACTTTTTCAATTTTTGAGAAGCTGTATGTTACAAATAAATTGGAAATCCAAATTATTGTCCAACAATATTGAGTATATTTGCTACTCTGTTTCGAGAAAGCTTTGCTGAAAGTTGTGTGATCTTCAAGTTAGTGTAATGAAGAAGAAAACCCCTTGAAAATCTCTCATTTTGTCAGGACTGGGCTGAGGGCAGATGACTCACAGTATGAATTCAAGTTAAACCATTTAACCTTTTTTTCTTATTCAACCCATCTGGGAAGCTGAATACAAGCACTTCACTAGGAAACAGATGGTGCTCCAAAGCTAAATTTTCCCAGATTAAAAAAGGAGAAGAAAAATGTGTTATAAGCACTAAAGGAACCAAACGTGGAAAAAGACCAGGGATTAAAAGGAAAAGAGCTATAAACTGGATCAAGACTTTTCCTCTGTAAAAAAATAATATAATACTTAAAAAATCAGTCCTGTGAGATGACCTGGGGACAAAGTTAGCAAAATGTTTCCCAAGCACCATATGTGTAAAGGTGGTCATGGTTAATAGTATGTCTGAAAAGTACAATGCTCTTTGCTGGCATAGAAAGAATTATATGTTCATTTATCTATCTGTCTCAGAAAAGGAACATGATTACCTTACAGAACTTTTGGGTTATCCATTTGACATCTATAAAGTTAAACACTAATAAAAACATTTCTTGAGAAAATTGATGGGATTCATCTGATTATAGCTCTGATGAAATTTAACACCAGTTGACAAATGAAAAAAAATTTCCAGCATGTTGTAGAATAACTGTTTTCTAATCTATTTCATATATTTATTTATTTATTGCTTATATATGTATATATATTGCTTGAAAGAAAGGCAAGCCATTGCCCTTTGCTAAATTTGGATGATTATAATGTTATTGTGCAAAAAAGTGTATTAAGTTCAAATGTGCTTACATGTCAATATTTAAATCTGTCGTATTTTATGGAAGAAGAAATGTCCTATTGTAGCTAAACTAAGGCTATACTGATGAATAAAGTAGAACATAACAGAAAGTATCTATACCTTCTTATTTCCTGACTGGTTGTGAAAAACTTGGAGGTCATTAGCTTACTATTTAAAAGATGTAGTTCATAGATGAGGCTGTGTATGAAACCTGAGAATTTCACATTGTGGACTTCCAGATGCCACCGTATAAAAACCCAGACTGGACTTTGAGTCTGGGACTGCCTCCAAAGGAGGTTCCGTTGCGGGGGAGGCAAACGGTGCTTTCCTAGCCCAGTACAACCTTTCTTTGATTAATTCTCAAAATCCTGTTTATAAAGCCACAGACACACATGTACATATTTTTTCCTCAAAGAATCACTTTTTTATTGGATTTAGGTCGTACTCCTATTACTGAGAAATATAGATGAAGCATGGCTAAATGGCTAAGAAGCAGTGAAAATTGAAAGGCAAACACTTCTGGTTTTAAGAAAAGAGAGTTCCATATGTCTCTTACTCTAATTTCCTATTGGGAAAAGATAAAAAGCATTGACTATCATTATAGCTTTTATCTTTTTTAAAGATTTTATTTATTTATTTATTTATTTCAGACAGACAGAGAGAGAGAGAGAGAGAGCATAAGCAGGGGGAGCAGCAGGCAGAGGGAGAAGCAGGCTCCTCGATGAGCAGGGAGCAGATGTGGAGCTTGATCCCAGGACTCAGAGATCATGACCTGAGCTGAAGGCAGACGCTTAACTACTGAGCCACTGAGGTGCCCCTCATTATGGCTTTTAATGTCCACAATAATGAATGTCCAGATAAAGATTAAGTTCTCCAGTTTAACACAGCCCTTGTTCAAGGCAGCAAATGCATCCTTGGGAATGCTTGCATAAGTAAATCTAATATAAACCCATTCAATCTCTTGAGACTTCCAAACCAATCTGTGGGTCCCTCCATTATTCTTTTTTGATGACACATATTCAATTATATTTATAATATATGTATTCTAAAAATATATATTCAATACGTTTGCATATTAGTCAAATATATTCATGCACACATATATACATTCTGACTACATTTGCATAATTATTTTCCCTTAATAGTAAAAACATTTTTCCAAAGAAGATGTACAAATGGCCAACAGGCACATGAAAAGATGCTCAACATCACTAGTCATCAAAAAAATGCAAATCAAAACCACAATTAGATATTATCTCACACCTGTCAGATTGGCTAGAACCAAAAAGACAAAAAAATAACAAGTGTTGGCGAGGATGTGGAAAAAACCCCTCATACATGGCTGGTGGGAATGCAAACTGGTGTAGCCACTATGGAAAACAGCACGGAGGTTCCTCAAAAATTAAAAATAGAAGTACCACATGATCCAGCAATTCCACTTCTGGGTGTTTTTTGGAAGAAAATAAAAACATCAATTTGAAATGACACTATGTATCACGGTGTTCACTGAGGCACTACCTACAATAGCCAAGGCATGGAAGCAACCAAAGTGTCTGTCAATGGATGAATGAGGAAGGAAGACGTGGTATCAATACACACACACACACACACACACACACACACACACACACACACGAATATGACTCAGCCATAAAAAGGAATGAAATCCTGCCATTTGCGACAACACGGACGGACTAGAGGGTATTATACTAAGTGAAATAAGTCAGACAGAGAAAACAAATACTGTGTAATTTCACTTACATGTGGAATGTAAAAAAACCAAGCAAATGAATAAACAAAACAAAACAGAAACAGACTCACAGATACAAAAAACAAACTGTACCAGAGTAGGGAGAGGTTGAAGAATGGGTGAAAGAGAAGGAGCTAAGCGATACAAACTTCCAGTTGTAAAATAAATAAGTCATGGGTATGTAATGTACAGCATAGGGAATACAGTCAATAATACTGTAATAATTTTGCGTAGCATTAGATGGTAACAAGACCTATTGTAGACATCATTTCGTAATGTATAAATACTGAATTAACTAAGATGTACCCCTGAAACTAATAGGAAATATTGCATGTTAATTATACTTCATAAAATTAGTAAAATTAGAAGAAAATTAAAAATTAAAAACAAAGGTAAACCATTTATATGAAGAATTCAAATTCCCAAGTAATATTGAACTTATGATTCAGTTTATTTGGAGAAAAAAGAGCTTACGTGCCAATTTTGAAAGGATTCTTTGCAAAGATATGCCTGTCTCTGTACACAGACCTCCAAAGATTTGTATTGGCTCCTTGGCCTGTAAGAGTTTCTCATAGAAGAGATTCAGTGGTACTTTAAGGTGGTTTATAAAGGAAAATGTCTGGAATGTGTAGGACCAGCATGCTGGCTCCTGGTATATCATATCCAGCCAGTTCTCAAGGCTCTGGGTAGTACTAGCCAATGCTAGTACTCTCCTTCCATGGAGAACCTTGGCCCTTTTAGGTGGCACATAGTGACTTTTCCATCATTTTCTTTAGAGTACCTACTTTCATATAATGTCCCTTCTAATCTGAATATCACTACCTCAGTAACTAGTAGTGAAGTTTTCTCCCTTTCTTTCCCCACACTGATCCTGAGACATGGCATGCCATTTGGGCTCCATGTAGGTCAAGAACAATTTATAATCCATCACTATAACCAGAAGCAAGTCAAAGCTCCAAACTGCCATTGGGTAAGTAGTCAGGCTCACTTAAGAATAGTGTGTTTACATTTATATATTGATGGTCCATAATGGAATATATGCCGAGTATAAGCTCATATAAACACTTTCAAATCATTTCTACTCTCTTCATAAATCTACTGTAAAATCTAGCATAAAAGCATCTTTGTTGCTGTGTCTATGATTAATGTTAAAAATGACTAATGTCTGTTGTTATCATTTCTCTCTGAGGATCAATTCTCTCTATATACAAATCACACATTCTATTTCCCTTCTTCATTGTACAGCAAGAAGTGCAGCCAAAGCGGATGTAATCCGAACACATCACCAACTCTAAATGGTGGCTTCAAGTCTGATGTGTTCCATAGTTGCACTAAGCTTACAAGTCCCAGTGGTTGGAAAGGATCTCCAAATATGTAACAGATTTAGAAGGAAGGTGGCAACATCTGTTTAAATGAGAATCCTCTAGATTATTGTCGAATCTCAAATTTTATTTCAACTCCGCTGTAGTATAATGTCATTTAAGTTACATCATTTTATTTTTTATTTTTTTTTTAAGATTTTATTTATTTATTTGAGAGGGAGAGAAAGGAAACAAGCGAGTGAGAAAGAGAGACAGCATGAGCACAGAGGGGGAGCAGCAAAGGGAGAAACAGACCCCCTGCTGAGCAGGGAGCCCAGATATGGCTCTCAATCCCAGGACCCCGGGATCATGACCTGAGATGAAGGCAGCCACTTAACCGACTGAGCCACCCAGGCGCCCCTAAGTTACATCATTTTAAAACAGATAACCAAATTTATAGCCACTCATATGGCTGACGGCTGTATCAAATGAGAAAGCATGCATCGTCAGAGTTATTCAGAAAATTGCTGATAGCATACTCTCAGCACACCATGAAGAAAAGGAAAAGAAACAAAATTTTTGTATGCCTTCTATTTTCTAGGCACTATGTTAATAGCTTTTGTTTTATCATCTCATTTAATTTTCTAAACACTCTTTCACATAGATATCATTATACCTATTATACAGATGAGTAAACTAAGGCACAGTAAGTTTAAATGACTCAGTCTCTGGTCTGTATAGATCCAAAGCCCATTCTCTTTCCACTATATTGTATCATCTTCCCCAAGAAAGAGAAAGCTTACCTTTATATACTCCTTAACACTTTTAGACCTCTTAAAGACAAATATTTTTTTTTAAAGATTTTATTTATTTATTTGACAGAGATAGAGACAGCCAGCGAGAGAGGGAACACAAGCAGCGGGAGTGGGAGAGGAAGAAGCAGGCTCCTAGTGGAGGAGCCTGATGTGGGGCTCGATCCCATAACTCCAGGGTCACGCCCTGAGCCGAAGGCAGACGCTTAAAGACCGCACCACCCAGGCACCCCTAAAGACAAATATTTTTATCTCGATTTACAAAAGCTCCTACTGCTACAAGGACTTCAACAGTCCTCTTCAGTTCCATGTGGTTTGTTAAGGAACATTGGGATTCCCAGGATTAGTGCTTGCAAGCTCGGAATTTCCACTCTGAGCTTAGAGGAAGAAACAGTACAGATGTCCTTGTCTTTTTTTTTTTTTTTATGTTCCTTAAATAAAATGAAATTTCTATTTTTTGATATGTTGCTTATTTTTATATGTGTGCTGATAGTAATTTTAAATTTCTAATATTATTCTTAAATCACTATCTTGTTTGAGTTTTTAAGTGCAACTTTTGATTAAATTTATTCTCTTAATTATTATGTGTCAAAAGAAAAGGCATCCAGGTTTCCAACAATCTGGCTCGTTTGACTTCGGCTTTTTTGCCTTTTCAATTCTTAACGTTTTCTTTTCCCAAAGGCACAACATTAAGAAAACCTTGACTTGCTTTGAAATTTTCAACAAAATGGCTAAAAGTCATATACTGTTATTTATTTTCTTATTAAAGCTTTCATAAACAATATTTCTCAACATCTAATGCAATCCTATGAATAATTATTGAATCATAAAAGATGGGAACAGTCTAATCTGAACTAGACTTGTTTAGAAGTTGACCACATCAAAAAAACACATCTAAGAATTAAAGCAGGGGCGCCTGAGTGGCACAGTCGATTAAGTGACCAACTCTTGGTTTTGGTTCAGGTCATGATCTCAGGGTCGCAAGATTGAGCCCCTCGTCAGGCTCTGTGCTTAGCATGGAGTCTGCTTAAACTCTCTCTCCCTCTGCACCCTCCTCTGCTCACACACACACACACGCACTCTCTCTCTCTTTCAAATAAATAAATAAATCTTTTAAAAAAAGGATTAAAGTATCTCTGATGGTTTCTCTTATAACAATTTAAGTGATTTGTAAATAATTTGTGTATTAATCACATTTGCAATCAATATCATCCAGGATTTTCTAATCTAGCCCTGGAACTACTCAGTGTCATTAAGGGTTCTGTGGAAATAAGTTTTGGGAAGTTCTCAATACTCCATTGATCTCTCAGAGTTTCATATTGTACATCTATTCATCTGTTTAATAGCAACTCTGAGAAAATCTGCTGTAAAGTAACTATTTAATTTGTTTTGGTCATGAAATTCTTCTTTGGCTTGTTAACTTTGCCTGTAACTACTGCTTCTTAGAACGGCATTGGGAAATTTTGGTGTAATCATTTGCAAGTGGAAAGATTTTTTATAGGCTGTAAAGTTTTAAATGCTCATTGATTAATTTTGTAGATGAACAAAAGAAGAAATAGGACATATGTGATTAAAAGAGAAAGAATACCTAAAATTCATTACCTTTGACTTTGAGTTCATTACTCTAATTAATTATCCCTTAGTAAAAAAACTGGTAGCATTCAACTGCATTTTCCAATAGTTATTTTTGTTTTTTGGCAAATAAGTAACACTGAGTTTTCAGACCAAGAAGAGCCCCTAGATCTTGATTATTCTCTAGTGCAAGCAGGTTAAACTCTTTGGAAGGGTCTCTAAGGGCTCCTTATCATTTGAACATCAAGATTTAAATCATTAAGGGGCACCTGGGTGGCTCAGTCAGTTAAGCATCAGACTCTTGATTTCAGCTCCGGTCATGATCTCAGGGTTGTGAAATGGAGCCCTGAGGTGGGAGAAACAGGTGAGGAGAGTCAAAAGGTACAAAATTATAAAATAATTAAGTCAGGGGGATGTAACGCACAGCAGGGTGCCTATAGTTAACAATATGGTAGCATGTACAGGAAAGTTGCTAGAGAGAGTATATCTTAAAAGTCATCACCACAAGAAAAAAATTGTAACTATGTATGGGGAGAAATATTAACTTATTGTGGAGGTCATTCGGCAATATATACAAATATTGAATTGTTATGTTACACATCCGAAATTAATATAATGTTATATGTCAATTATATGCCACATAACGTTATATGTCAATAAGAAAAAAATTTCATCTGTTTTTAAGAAGGCTTATGTCTTGGGTCATTTTTGCAAATTCAGCTATGTAAGAGAAATAATCCGGCCAATCGGAAATGTAGTCTCTGCCTCAGAACTCCTGATCAGTTTGCCCTCAATACAATCCCGTACAGTGAAACTCAGAGGTAAGACTTATGTTGATATTTTTGGCTATACGAAGCTAAGTCAGGCCTCACAGAGAGCAAATAAAGTTAATTTTCAACTTTTAAGTTTAGAAAAGAGATGTTATCTAAACATACTCTCAAACAACAATGGGATTTAACATGGAAGCTGAGGATTACATTGCAGTTTGGGGGACAATACCCTTTAAGCTAAGAGGGAATTACTTACTACCATTTTCCTTGGTATGAATGCATTAGGGAAAAACCAAAATAAGATAATCACGTAATGTGGACAATGGTCCGATTAAACGCTTATGTGATTCACAGTGTCAGATGTGTGATTCTGGGCGTGGCGCATGGTGGGATTATCAGTGGAATTTTGTGAAAAGTTTTAAACTTCTTGTAGATGATTCGGAGGTCTAGAAATACAATGTTGGTAAAAATAAAAATGTCAGGGGCGCCTGGGTGGCACAGCGGTTGGGCGTCTGCCTTCGGCTCAGGGCGTGATCCCGGCGATCTGGGATCGAGCCCCACATCAGGCTCTTCTGCTGGGAGCCTGCTTCTTCCTCTTCCACTCCCCCTGCTTGTGTTCCCTCTCTCGCTGGCTGTCTCTATCTCTGTCAAATAAATAAAATCTTTTAAAAAATAAAAAATAAAAAAAATAAAAATGTCAGGCCACGTTTGGCATGTGGCATGAAACGGAAGAGGCTTCTTGAGTGACCCCTAGAAAGTCATTTATATATTTATCCAAACTTGCTTTGGATAAATTTGCCATATTTCCTTTATGTAGTGTTCTGGATGATTGGTTTAGTAGTGAAAAAAATACATGAATTGTTTAAAATAATTTTTTCATGATCCAAATCATGACCAGATCTACAGCTATTAATGTTTCTCACTTTGCATCGTCCTATTCACCCCCAAGGCATTCACTGTCTCTACTTTCTTTTAGGCACTCGTTCCCAACAACTTGTCAATTTGTTGTCCTGAATGTCCTACAAGGCTTACATATCTCCATCTTAGTATATCCATACTGAGGTCATGGTTTGTTCTGACAAACTCCTTTCTGTTTCTGGAGTCTCTATCTTGGTGAATGGTGTGAACGTCCATCCAGTTCCCAAGCTGGAATACCCTTTTTCTTTCACCCAGCCCTGCATCCCAGTGCAACACGCTGCCCACCCTCTGTCACAAATGTTTCCAAACTCAGACTCTACTGACTATTGGAATTGCCATGCTCACTTTAGCATGCCATCACGCTTGTGTTAAAACCTCCACTGGCTCCTTGAGACTAGATCTTAGCTGTTCTCAACACGAACAAGTAATGACAATTATGTCATGTGATAAAAGTGTTATCTATTACTATCTATTACGAATACTACTGTAGTAATAACATCGCAAAATATAAAAGTATTAAACCAACATATTGCATACCTCAAACCTAAACAATGTCATATGCAAATTATATCTCAATTTGAAAACAACAACACACCACCACCACCACCACCAGAAAACTCTCACTGGCTCCATGTAATGTTGTATTAGTTATCTATGGCTGCCATGACAAATTACCACAAACTAAGTAGATTAGAACAACCACACAAATGGTTACCTTTCGGTTTTGTAGGCCAGAAGTCTGACACAGGTCACGCTGGGCGAAAATCAAGGTGTTAGCCAGGCTATGTTTCTTCCTTTAGACTCTAGGGAAGAATCAGTTTCCCACTCATCTGACTTGTTGGCAGAATTCTGTTTCTTGTGGTTGTAGGACCAATGTCCTCATTTCTTTGCTAACTGTGGCCCTGAGGTTTGTTCTCAGCAACCAGAGGCTGCCCACATTCTTTGGTTTGTGGCTCCCTTCCTCCATCTTCCAAGCCAGCAACGTGTGGCTGGACCCTTCCCAAGTTGCCTCTCTGACCATTCTTCCGTCTCTCTTTGACCTGACAGGCGTTCAGCTTTTAATGACTCATGTGATTAGATTGGAGGAATCTAGGATAATCTGGGATAATCTCCCCATCTCAAGATCCTTAATTTTAATCACATGCGCAAAGTCCCCTTTGCCATATAAGGTCACGTACTCACAGGTTTGGGATTAGGACAAAAACATCTTTGGAACCCATTAGTCCGACTTCACAGGTGTGTTGAAGTTTTAGGAAAGCTAATAAGTAAATTCTTCTTTCAGAACAGAAAGCAACTGAGAGAGAAAGAACAGGAGTCAGAAAGTTTGCAGGACATAGAAATGTCAGCTTTACTGGTGATACATGTGACTTTAGGTCCATAGCAAATGGCTTTTCTATTACTTCATCCCTGAATTAGACAGGTTTTTCTACCCAGCCACTGGCCAGAGCTTCAGACGGAGCGTGTACCTCTGAGCAGACCAGTGGAAGAGCGGTGCACTGGAACAGGGCATGTTCAGTTCCATCTCCAAATTCACCTTCCCCTGATGAACACGCTTCTGGCGAGGAGGGTGAAAGGGGTAGGGAGACAGGACAAGGCAAGTTCTTCTCATGAAAACATGACAGAAGGAGAACTAAAAGCGTCCCTCATCACAGTCTACTGACTGAATCCACACTTTAAATACCGTATCTTTCAGAGTCAACTCCCATCCACTATTTTATCTCCCGTCACTGCCCCTCTTGAACCGTGCATTCCAGCACCTGGGTCTCCTCACTCTTCCCAAATATACCAATTCCCTGCTTTCCTATTTGCCATCTTCTCTACCCAGACGATCTCTCCAGCCTTTGTCATAAACTCTTACTCATTCTTTAAAGGCAACATCGCACGTCTCCTCTGAACACAGTGCTGTAGCTCGCTCCAGACTCCCTTTTCTTGAGGTCATACCTCCTCATGGGTTTTCAGGGTCTCACACAGTGGTTGGATTTGGGGCATAATGGAATCTCATTAAATGTTTTTGAATGAACGTCATGTTTTGAATAAAATTTATTCAAGAATTTCTCTGTTTGCCTTTCTGCCTTCCTCTGGAGGGAAGGGATTATGTCTTATTCATCTTTTAGCCCCAGCACTGTCTCTACGCCTGATATAAAATAATCTGCATAAACTTTTCCTGAAAGAATATGTAAATTAACGATTTATTTAGTTCTGTCCAAAGCAGAATATATTATTGGAGATGTCTGTATAACCATTTATGGATTCTCTGGTGTATTAGTTGCTATTTTTAAAGAGAAGTTTTGATATATAAATCAAGAGCCCTTCTTGTGGCCAACAAAGTCAAAGGGGCCTGTCAGAGAACATTCTCTGACCTGATTACCAAACATACTTTCCTGGCTTGTTCCCTTGTTTTGTTTTGATTTTATAGCTGGTATAACTACATACGTAATACTATACTAATGTTATGCTATATTATGTTATGTATATTATATTATGTGATATATTGGTTTATTTTCTTTCTGCCCATCTAAACTATAAGCCCCATAAGAACAGTGATTTTATTTTATTCAATACCTCAAACAGTGCCTGCTCTATAATAGGCATTAATTAATCTTGTTCAATGAATGAGATACAGTGGAATGAGAGAAAAAATAAGACTTTGAAATCAGAGAAGACTAGGTTAAAATCATAGTTCCTTGATTTTCCTAGCTGTTTGGCCTCAAGCAAATCATTTAACATTTAATAATGTTAAATTCTTGCATGGTTGGTGGGATATTGGCAGTAATATATGTAAAATACCTGGCACACACGAAGTGTTCAAGAAATGGCAGCTATAATTATGTCACTTGCTTTTACAGTTAAGGACATTATGCTAAAATTATTAATGAAGATGAGTTTCTTTCCTGCTGACCAAGTATACCTTTGTGCAGCTCTTAACAGGGAATGAAATGAAATTCTAGGGTGCATACCTGATTGCTATCAGCAAAATCAAATATCTTTAATGGAGTATCATAATGCCCACCAAACTTATTAAGAATACTATGAAAGGATATTAAATACTCCCAAGCAAGAAATATGTCAACGTCATCCAAAAAGCTCTCCAAGTTTTCTGTTCAACCCCTGGAACACTGGGCCAAGATGGCAGTTATAAGGCACCCTGCCCTCTGTAAAACCAAAATGACTTTTTGGGCATATACAGGCTGATTCACTTAAACCAAAAAAGAGAAAGAAAAGAAAGCCCAGCCTTTCAATTTCCAGAATGCTTTGTTGCATCTGCATTTACTCCAGATTTTACAGTAAATTCAATTATAGCTTGAAGTTAGATAATAATATAGAATTTTTTAATGTTAATTTATCTTGATTATTTTTAAAGTAATCATTATTTTATATCTGGTAGCTTATGGATTTCAATGAAATTTTGTGCCCATTGTGTCTGTAGGATTGGAAAACACGTACTGTGCACAACGGTTACCTCGTCTCGATTAAACATGTATCATCCTATTAAAAAAAAAAAAAGGCTAGTTTTCACTCTTTGTGGTTAAAGAAGTTGTGGCCCAATGCAATCTTGACTTTCCCATAGCTATAAGAATCAAAATCTGGTTGGTAAATGAGGCAATGGAAAGTATTTAGCTTTTAGAAAAGTTTGATTCAGCTCAGATCTGCAGCTGGCTGTGTGTCCTTGGCAATTCTCCAAGCCCTAGCTTCCTCACCTGTAAAATGGGATTATTAGTCTCACACAAGGCTATTGCCAACATTCAAATGAAAAACCTGTACGTGTGGTAATCTTTAAATGGAGGTACTCTATACATTTTTAATATCATGGGATTAGAGCATAAGTCTCTGACAGAGTTTAGTGGTCTTTCAATACACTTCCATGTTTTCCATGTGAAGCAAATAACAAACAAACAAAACCCCCAAAACATGTGATATGCCATTTGTCTGCTTTGTTTTCTCCTCCTGTGACTGCGTGTTGTTGTGTTCCTGAATCACTTTTAAACAGCATGCTCTCCCTGCTTTACTGAGTCATAACTCATTTATTCATTCAACAGATATTTATTAAGTACCTATTAAGGGCCAGACACTGTATTAGGCATTAGACCTGCATTATTGAATGAAACAAGCAAGGCTTTTACTCTCTTGAGAAAGCCAAAAACCCACAAAATTGAATAATAAAGCAAAACAAAATAGTAGGTGTTTGGATGAGGATTTGAGCTATAACGAAAATAAAACAGGGTGATGTGTTACCAAGTTACTCGGGACATAGATCGAGTGGTATCTTAAGGACACTCCTCTTAGGGAGGACTTAGAAAAGAGCTGAGAAACCAGCAAACTAAAACCAGGATTAGGAGTCAGCGCAGTAAAAACCACAGCAAGGGCTGTGGATTTTGTTCTCTATTTAGTGGAGGACCACTGTGGAAGCTAAGAAGACAATGCACAAAAAAGGGGGCAAAACTGGAAACAACGAGATGAATTGGGAAGCTGTTTATCATCAAGGAAAAGCAATAAAGGTGAGAGCATAGAAGATAAAGCGCGGGCCCTTCTTCAGAGAGACAATCAGGGCAGGCGTATCCGGGGCTGACCGTCTGAGATGGACCGGAGCGAAGTGGGGAAGGAAAAGTATTTCAGGTTGCTGGATTAGGGGTGGCAGCGAGGCTGGTGAGAAGGGGGTGGGTGTAGGATGCAGAGATGACAGTCTCTGCAGATGGCGTGGATGTGGGGTGTCAGGGGGAAAAAAGACTCTAAGGCTTAAGTAGCTCCGCTGACTCAGAGAAATCTAGGTGAGGAGGAGATTTTTGAAAGGATGGGTAAACCAAGAATTTGTTTTGGTATGAATGATCATTTTACTTATCTGCTGAATATACAAAAGGAAACCCTCAAACCTTTAAATAGAAAAGCAACTACAGCTTCCTTCTCTGTCATGGGTCCATTTTCCAAAGGCAGTCAAGCTTTGGCTGCTACTCCCAGACCCCTGCCCCACTAGCAGGAGAGAGAAGGCTCCCGTGCTGAGGGCTCTGCTGAGAAAGAGCCCATCCGGGAGACACCTGCCCCAGATTGTGTCGGTGGAAGGCAAGATCACAGCGTAAGGGCACTCTCCTGGAGAATCAAATTTTCTCAAAGTTAGACGGAAAGCCAGTATTTTCACAGAAACACAAATAAAGATTAAGTTATGGAATAGAGTGAAATATTTGCATGGATTTTAAAGACGAAATAAACAGAGAAAAAGTTACAATACAAATACACACGCTTACGTGTGTAACACTTCAGGGAGACAACTTCTACATAAATCAAAGGAAAGATGTTATCATTTCAAAATGTAGAAAATGAGAATTATTGATTCTCACTTTTAGTTTTACTGTTTAAAAGGAGAAAAACTGGAGGAGGCATGGAATATTTTGTAAACTAGAAACCAAGGGCTTGCATGGCAAACTTGATCGATATTGACACATCCTCAGGATTCAGGTAAGAAATTGACTGCTTTTCTATCACAGTTTTTAAACACATAATTACCCTGTCTAATTAGTTTATTTTCTATTTAGTTTTCTTATCTCAATAATCATAATTCCGAGATCAACTGTATTCTGTTTCTACAGTTTAGCAAGCAACCTACTAATTAATTAACCCACCCATTAGTTTTATAGGGGTAAAAGCAATCCAAGCATTTACTTGGCATCATATACAAATGAAGTTGATCACTTTTCATTGTTCAATTTCACTGAATCTGATGATCTGCAACTGAAATGCTAAAATACTCGGGGGCCTGGGTTTTAATCTGGTAAAATCTCAGCAAATGTCACTGTCTGTCCCTGGGTCTGATTCTGTTGTGCTAGGCTTCCCAGGGGCAGTTTAGGTAATCTGTTATTCAGATATATCTGCAGTGCCAAGTTTCTATTTACACGGGAAAGGAAGTGATTTTGTATTTGTCCCCCTTAAAAGAAAAGCCTGAGGGACAGATTATGGTCAGAGTAGCAATGTTTAAGTCATTGAGGCAGAAATAACTTGGGCAAAAAATATATAAAGTGGTCTCAAGAGGATTAACACATTACAAAAATGCCTCCACATCAACCTCATTAGACAGTTCAATGATAATTTTTCTATTGTAAGTACACTGCATTTTTATTCACAGTGGTATTAAGAAAAAAAAGAATCATTATCTTTTCTTGCATTTTCACAAAAGATTTTACAATGACAAAATAGTTTACTGAAAATAGCAGTTGAGAGGTCTGTTATAATTCTATTGTTACTTTTAGAGCAGATGCCATGTCACATGCAAAATGCCAAGACCACAGGAAAATATTTTTAGCTGGGTAAAAATATGTGACATTTAAGGAAGAAACGGTAGTGCTTTGATTCATTTGTTAATTGAGCACTTCAACATTTTCTATACACAATTGTTTGAAGGTTACAGAATGTAAAAAAGATCCAATCCTTGCCCTCATGCAATTTATATTTTTAGACAATTAAGATAAACTGTTCTTTATAGCTTCTGTGGGAGGAAAAAAAGAGAGAAAAGCAGCTAGATCATGTATTCTGGGTGAGTATTCCTAGTATTGGTTTTATATGACAAAAGATGATAGCTCAGGCTGGGCATTAAAGGAAAAAAAATACCTTAAATGAGCCAAATGAGTTCGCTTGAGGAAAAGCTGGAAGGGGGACAGAAAACTTGTAGGGTGTGGAAGAAGCTTATGCAACCTTGAGGTGAGACTCCATGGGGTTTTAGAGGAGAAGGACAGAAATTGCATCAACTCATTGGCAAGTTCTGTTTAGCCATATTTAAGGTAAAGAAATGTAAGACAGGATAGCAATAGATGACATTCAGAGCATAAGGTCTGGACGTAGACAACAAAAGCAAATACTTTAAAATTTCAGAAGTCTTGGAAGTCTATCACTTAGGGACATTGAAGCTACAGGTAGCAAGACAGCTATTATGTACGTATTGGGTACACTGTAAATAGTACCTCAAAAATTTTTAAATACACACACACACACACACACACAAAACCCTGTCATTTAAATGTAAATTGTCTTTTGTCTTCTAAAAGGAAGACTTAAATTTCATTTTGGAACAGATTTTTCATTGTTCTGTAAAAAAACATAACATTGAAAGTGAAAGCTTTAGAGACAGAGGGAGAAAGAGCAAGGAACCACTCATAGCCTTGGCGAAGAGCTAGGTGCAAAGAATTAAATCAAATATATATCCTACAAACGTAATGGCTGGTGGTTCAATGTAGAGTTCTAAATTGGGTGTGTTGTTAGGCACTGTAGGTCCCTGCAAATCTTATTTCTGATAGACGTATTTCCTTTCCTAAAAGGGGATCTAGACTGCTTCATCATGTATACTGTGTCCTGCCGCTAGGAGGAATGTGTATGTTCCCTTGCTACCAACTGATGACGGGTGAGGAGACCCTGAAATCTGAAAGACAGAACCACCTGATGTTCCTGTCATCCTGTGTTATAGAGGGTTGACTGGCATTTACTCAGCCCACCCCGGACAGAGCTAGGGATGTCTAAAGATATTTAAGACAAATAACATAGACATATTTAAGACAAATAACATAGACTTTGGTAAATGTACTGATACCGAACCATTATATTCTCAGGCCTTTTTACAGTCATTATAATCCTGGGCATAGAGCAGGGTTTGTCTCTGCAGTGGGTGAAATAATGGCTCCCAAAGATGTCCAGGCCTGAATTCCCAGAGCCTATGTTTTGTTACAAGATGAGGGGGAAATTAAGGTTGCTAATCAGCTGCCCTGAAAATAAGGAAACTACCCTGGATTGTCAGGGTGGATCTGATGAAATTACAGGGCTCCTTTAAATGTACAAGAGGGAGGCAGGAGAACCAGAGAAGGAGATGTGACAATGGAAGCCGTGTCAGATCAGTGGAATGGCTGCAGGCTTTGGATGTGGAAGAAGGGACTGCAAGACAAGGAATGTAAGTTGCTTCTAGACGCTGGAAAGGACACGGAAACCAATTTTCTGCTAGAGACTCTAGAAACAATGCAACCTGCCAATGACTTGGTCTTACCCAACTGAGAGTCATTTTGGACTTCTGCCCCCCAGCACTGTGATGGAATACATTTGTGTTGTTTTTAAGCCATTAACTTTGTGGTAGTTCGTTACAACAGCAAAGGGAGACTTATACAATATCAAGTGTAGTGGCTTACTGAAGACCATCATCCCAGAGGATAGTCAGCTAAGGAGCAGGAGAACAAAACTAAGGGGGCAAGCCTGGATTTCTCCAGGCAAATTTCTCCTCTTCCTAGGCATCAGAGCTCCTATCTTAAACTCCATGGGACGGGATAAGCAGAACACCTGCATGGTGGAGAGTAAGGCAGCCCTTGCCTCACGGAGTTAGACCCAGAGTGAGGCACAGAAGTGCCCGAAGGTGATCCCAATGGGACATCTGGGTGGCTCAGGCTTTTAAGTGTCTAACTCTTGATTTCCGCTCAGGTCATGATTTCAGGGTTGTGAGATCGAGCCCCAAGTTGAGTTCTGCACTGGGTGTGGAACCTGCTTAAGCTTCTCTGTCCCCCTCTGCCCTTGCCACCCCTTCTCTAAAAGAAAAAAAAAAAAAAGAGGGAGATCCCAAGCCGTGATCACAGACTGGCGAAGGTCTCTTTCTTTCTCTTGTAAACTTCCTCGTAGTATCATTAACCATGACTGATTGATTACTCTTGGCTATGCAGTGAGAAACTGAGCATGCTCAGTAGAGAAAGCATTTTGTCCCTTCCCCCAAAGAGTGGTGAGGACCATGGCAGTCATCAACAGAGAACAGCGTGTCTAGCAAAATGCTGATGCTACAAGAGGAATGTGTAGGAGTAAGACAAGGGTGAGGCGGAGGGGAAGGTGGGTGGCATTCCTGTGCATTTTTAAGATGTTCTTACAGAAAAAGCTGGGTGTAATATATGATAATACTCAGCCGGGATCAGCCCAAGTGATCATAGTTTGGGTTCAAGCAATAAATATAAGATTTCTGACTCACAGTAATGAACAAAAATATGAAAGAAAAAAATTAAGTAAATTTAACTAAGCTCAAAAATGACATGGACAAAATGAACTTGCAACAGAACAAGCCGGAATTGAGGAACACACGAGGAAGTCAATGCCAAGCAATACGGCCACAAACCAATAATCCGAAAATTAATGACTGACTCTCAGGCATGTCAAGGACCTACGCAGACAGTCTGATAGCAGCTACCCTTTGAATACTCAGACACAGACCCATACAAGTAGGCAGATATGGCAGACACGGCATTAATACTCACTGGAAACTTTTAAATAAACAGTTCTGGGACAGTATTTTTCTATGTGGAAAAATACAAATTAAAACACTACTTCACATCATATAAAAAGTAAGTTCCAAGTGAATGTAACCTATGAATGTGAAAAACTAAACTTCAAATCTTTTAGAAGAAAATATAGGATAATATTGAATATGATGTTGGGCGAGGAAAAGATTTCTTAGACACGAAACCCGCAATAGCACAAAGATCAGAAGAAAGTATTGATGACTTTGATAGCACGGAAATAAAAATATTTTGAACAGCAAAATAAACTACCAGTAAAGTGTAAAAATACTAATTGTGAAAAAATAATTCTAAGCATAAAAATGACGAAGAATTCATATGTTGAATATATAAGGAATATGTAAAACAACCAAAAAAGATAAAATGAACAAAGTTTTGAATAGATATAATTCTTATAAACAAAAAATTGGATTATATATGGAGAGAGAGAAAAAAGGAGAGAGAATACGTATACTCAAAAATAAGTAATCAGGCCAATACATAGGAAAATAATAAAAATGCAAATTTTCAAATCAGCAACATGTTAAACCTGCCAGTATCAAATGTTGTCAAGAATATTTGGAAATTATAATTCTTGAAAGTTTACTGCTTAGAATGGAAACTGTTACAATTACTTTGGAAGGAATTTGACAATGGTATATATATATATATATATATATATATATATATATATCCACACACACGTATCTCCTAAATTCCACTTCTAGGAATAGGACTTTCCACTACACCGCCCACCGCCAAAACCCCCAAAACTTTGACATGTACAAAACAGACCTGTACAAATAAGTTTTAAAATGATATTGATTTAATCACAAAATTATACATTACTTAAGTGTTCATCAACAGTAGAATAAATCAAATAATCAGCACTATATAAGTAAGTGTAGTGTTACAAAATGGGGATAAATGAACTAGAGCTCTATCTATCAAATGTACATTAAAAAATAAGCCACAGTAAGATATACAAATGTATTTAAATAAAATTTTAAAACTTGCCAAACCTTGCTTTTAAATATATATCTATATAATAAAGCCCCAAAACAAGCATGAGGAATCAGAACATGGTCTGAAGCAAATATTTTTATTTTATTTTATTTTTTAAAGATTTTATTTATTTATCTGATAAAGAGAGAGAGCAAGCACAAGTAGGGGGAGCCAGAGAGGGAGAAGCAGGCTTCCACTGAGCAGGGAGCCTCATGTGGGGCTCAATCCCAGGACCCTGGGATCATGACCTGAGCCCAAGGCAGAGGCTTAACTTACTGAGCCACCCTGGTGCCCCAGAAATAAATATTTTTCAATGTTAAGCTTTGTTAAAGCCAAGTAGTGAGTATACAAGTATTTGTTAAGTGTATTTCTAGAATTAGTTTTTTTCCTAGTATGTCATAACTTTGAAATTCAATAGAAAAAGCAAAATAAAGGAGACTTTACTTTGACTCATTGATTAGTATATTTTAGATGCACGAGACAGGAAGCGTACTGGAAAGGACTATATCTCATAGACAGGACAGCCTTGTGTCAATTACTCACACAATTAAGAACATTGAGAAGTCATTTAAGTAAAATATCAATCATGTGACTAGTTTTTCATTCAAAAGGACATGGATTTTGAAAAGTCTTTGAGACAACTCAAGCTCACTAAAAACATAATTTTATAAACTGAACAAATGTTAAGCTCCTATAAATCAGCATTGAGAGAGTGCTCAGTCAGTAAGATTGAATTCTATTATGGTTTCATGGTTCAAGGGCTTTGAAGAAAAGCTTTTATTTCAGTTTCCATGTTCCTATCCATTAAAGGCAAAACAATTTAAAGTCTTTGTTGCAAATCCTAATGCCAGACTATCAAGGGGACTGATTCAGAGAAAATAAGATTTAACTACGGATGAGTCAATATTTTAAAATGCAATAATGAAATCTGTATTCTTTTTTTTTTACTTTATGCTTTTTGAAAAGAACTGTTTAAAAGTGCACATTTTCTTCATATTTGATCTTCTGATTCGCCAACAAAAAGAAAAATTTATTCTAGAATTACCATCTGAATTGAAAACTTCCTGATAAATAAACTACCTGATCACTCACTGACTTGACACTTAACATGGCATTTATACAACTTGAACTTATTCACAAACAAAATTCCAAATTCTATGTTTAGACTATGCCTGCTAATAGTACTTCTGCCTTAATCTTATTTGAAATATTTGAAATTTTAAAGTAAATATTGTGTGTTAAACATCCTTAGATGACATGTATGTTCACTACAAAGTGAACAAAGCAAAGAAATACTGGTGATTATTTAGAAAGGAACACATATATTTACAACATTGAATCTCTCAATGAAGAAATATTTCCAGGGACCTACTCTTTACCCAGGATTGAAAAAAAATAATAAAAGATTTAGAGGGGCGCCTGGGTGGCTCAGTCGTTAAGCGTCTGCCTTCGGCTCAGGGCATGATCCCGGGGTCCTGGGATCGAGCCCCACATCAGGCTCCTCTGCTGGGAGCCTGCTTCTTCCTCTCCCACTCCCCCCGCCTGGTTCCCTCTCTTGCTGGCTGTCTCTCTCTCCATCAAATAAATAAATAATTTAAAAAATAATAAAGAATTTAGAATATAACCCTAAGTAAATCAGTCAGTTAGAGTTCAGGGTGTTAAGCCCAAGTGGTAAAGCCTGGAGCCTTTCTCCATTGTTAATCAAGAAAATGTCCGATTTATTTAAAAAAAAAAAAAAAAAGTCTACACTTCTTGTCTAATCATTGGCATCCCGCCTACAGACTTGTAGTTGTGTTGGGCATAAGTTAACAACATACTGCAGCCTTATGTCAAGGCAAGAATAGTCATTGCCGTTAGGGGAGAAGAAAGGGCATAGATGGTTGCTCAGAGTAGTACGTCTAGAATCAAAGACCACAAGGAAGGTTCCATTTAAGGCCACAAAGGAAGGGCTTCTGTAGGTACTGGAGGGAGAAATGTTTGTTGTGGAAGGAACTTCATGCTAACAGTTTCCATCTCAAATATTGTGTAACAAAGCGGGATTATTCTTGAGTCAATATTAGAAAACCTTCATGATTCACCCTGAGAACTGAAGATAACTATTGGTGGCCAGTCCTGACTCGAGCAGACATAATCACCTCATCCGCCTTCACCAGAGCCATCGTGTCCCTCCTGGCAAACTCACGTCTCTCTCTTTAAAAGACACAATGTTATCATTGGCAGAATTATTGATGACCAAAAGAAAAAAAAATACAACTCACAGAAAAGCCCAAATAGACTGGCCACTCATTCAGTCCAACAGCAATGCTGAATGATGCTTCAGTGACCAGCACGGAGGGAGAGATTGTAGAGATGGCCCAAAGGCAAGGAAAGGGAATGAAGAACGCGATTCAACTCTCAAGTATAGAGAAAAGTACATAATATAATAGGCACACAGATTGAACGGATATCACGTTTTGCCATATTTGAGTCAGAGCTGTCTGGTTCAAAACCAAACCAAACCAAACAAAACCAAAAAACCACACAGTTCAAGCCCCATCCCAAATCCTTCACTGCCATTAATTTTCAATATTCCGATATGGTCTGTACACCAGCCATGCATGTACTCGTGCGTATCCTACTTATAATTTTTCTTTTCATGTATTTCAATTACATATTAGAATAAGTAAATGAAATAACAATCATCTGAAATAAGAAACACGGGTTCTTAAAAAAACACAGATTGGTTTAAAAGAAGGATGAGGAGGAAAAGGACAGGAAAGAGGAAGGAAGAAACATTTGACAATTGACACATTGGTGGGTGCTGTCTGGGTATAACTGAAAATGTGTCCATCTTAGAGGCCTGCTAAAACATCTACACTTCAGAATTCTCTCTGTGAACTATTTTAGGTCTCTAAACTGAGAAGAGAGATCGAAAGACAGAGAAGAAATACAGATTTTTTTTTTTTTTTTAGAAAGGAGATTGAGGCACTAAAGTTGCTTAGATATTTGGAAATGATATGACTATGATGCTGATAGGCTACCATGACATTTACTAGGACACCACTTATCAGAGAATCAATGACTTGAGCAAGGAGGGAAAATATGAACAAAAACTATAAGCTTGAATTAGTGAAGAGATTTTTGTATTGCACATTAAAGTCCAAGATATATTTCTTCTTTAGTTATCCCAAGTGGTAGAATTTAGGTGTAGTTTACTGTGTGTTATTTCCTGGGCTTGACAAAAATCTGTAGATGAAGATTTTCTTGAACATTTTGGTTGGCGTTACGGGCTCAGTTGTGTGCCCTTCAAATTCATATGCTGAAGTCTTAACCCCCACAATGCCAGAACGTGACTGTATTTAGAGAGAGGGTCAGTAAAGGGGTAGTTAAGATCAAGTGTCATTGGTCTGGGTCCAATTCCAGTATGACCACGGTTGTAAGAGGAGAATAGGACACGCATGCAGTTAAAAGACTCTGTGAGGACACGGGGAGATGGTCATCTACAAGGTGAGCAGAGAGGCCTGAGAAGAAATTGACCCTGCCACACCTTGATCTCAGATTTCTAGCCTCCAGAACTGTGAGAAAATAAGATTTCTGTTATTGAAACCACTTGGTCTGGGTTACTTCATTATGGGAGCCTTTGCAAACTGACAGAGTTAGTACCTACTACCTTTAGGTTTTCATGGTTTGTGGCCACTTCACCGTCTCTACAAGTCAGCTACAGATCACACGCATCTCCTTTCTGTGTCTTAATACCAATGTCATGAATCCAGAAAAGTTGCGATCTCCGTGGTTATTAAGGACTAAAACAATATTTTTATTAGAAGAATTTCCCAGATACCCAGAAATACACACTCACACTAAATTCTAGTTTCTCCTTCAATCCTCAAAAAGGGATGATTGGAATAAATGAAAAGAAGTTCCTGTACCTAATATTAACCCGGTTCATTTGGTCATTGGTAAGAAATAATATAGATTCACTCTAGGTAATGTCTCTTTCTGAATTACTGCCTGCCTTCTTCTCTATGGTTGGTTGGTTGATTTGCTGTTTGTTTTAACCAGGAACAGAATTACCTGCAAAATAATTTTTAACTGACTGATAAAGGAGTAACTCATTATGAATCATATTATTTACAAAGTCATTCTTAAAACATTCTCTGGAAGGGTTCATTTGACATTTCATTATTGAGCACTTACTGTATGCTCTGGCATACTCTTATAGGTGCTGGGGATGTTACACCGAGCAAAACAAGCTTCCCCCATGCAGCCTAAACTCTAGCAGAGAAGATCTACAGTTAACCATCGTGGTGATATGGGCACTTAAGGGCATCAGTTTACTTGATTGTGGAGTCTCAGGCAGGGGTCCACAGACTTCTTTTTTGTAAAGGGCCAGATGGTAAATATTTTAGGCTTTGGTGCCACACAGAATGTCACCACTACTTGACTCTGTCATTATATAGCAAACGTGGCCATAGACAATGCGGAAACAAAAGACTTTATTTATGGGCACTGAACTTGGAATTTCTTTTACTTTTCATATTTCATGAAATGTTTATCTTTTGGTCCTTTTCCCAACTATTTAAAAAGGTAAAACTCATTCTTGGCTGAAGGTCACAGCGAGGGCATTGCAGAAGACCTTGTGAGGAAGGGAACCTGACCTGTGAGCTGGGGGACGAAGAAAACCAGACAAAGGCGGAGTGGGTGGGGCAGGGTGGGTGATGTGCACTGACGAATAATAGAAAACAGCGGGAAGAGCATTCACCCTTCACTGAAGCTGTCTACTCTTGACACAAGCAGCCCAGGGGATACATAACGAGGAGAAACTTTTTCTCTCTCTCGAATCAAACAACATATGCGCGTACCTACTCTGCCTACCAGGAAGACTGGACTGACTCCTTACGTAAGCTGGGTGTAATTATCACTTCACTCCCTTCGCCTGCAGGCCTGTGAAAGCAGCAAATGATTCTCTTATTCTCTTGCTACTTTGGTGAAGCAATCATATGAGTGCAGAAAAAAAAAAAAAAGAGAGAGATCACAAGTGTGCGTTTATTTAGCAATACTCTGACAATAAGTTCTAGATGTTCTTTAGCTCCAGTGGTATAACTTTGTGTGTGTGTATGTGTGTGTGTGTGTGTGACATTGGACAACGCCCTTCACTTCTTATACATGTCCATTTGTACCCACAAAGTAAAAATAATACCTACCATCAAACCTAACCACAGTGACCCTTAGAGAACACAAAATAGTGTCATGCACATCACAATGAAATCTCCAATTTCAGAGCAATTGGATGAATATGTATCTAAGATCAAACATTAATGCTGTCCAAAGACTACATAATTAATCCAAATTCCTCCTTCTAAACAATTTACTGGGTGTGTTATAGTCAAAATAAGATACAGTGTTCACTATTTGGCTGCTGTCCAACCAAAAGTGTTTAGATATTTTAGAAAGGAAGCTACAGTTTTTGTTTTGTTTTTTAACTGCTGTGGAAAAGAAAGTACATTTATTTACTTTATAGTAGCATTCAGTTTTACTTAGTACCAGATTTATCCTATGTGTTAAAATGTAATGATAACCTGGCAAAAATAGAGAGCATATGTTTGGCCCTGGGTTCAATACTTGAGTGGAGACGAGATGAAAAGTATTTCCTGGTAACCGAACCAACACTGTGGGCCTGCCATACTAATATACTGCAGTCACGAAGGTGTTAAAGTGCTATCAAGGGTTTGAATCCACATCGGTTAGTAAATAAATAAATAAAACAGCCCTTCTGCTCATTAGGAAACCATCCAAAGCCAGGGAGAGAGAATCAAGTTCCTAATTTATGAGTCAGCCACTTACAAAAAAAAAAAAAAAGGCAAAGCTAACACAGTTGTTCATGCAGCCTTTCCCCACACCGATCTCTTTGGAAAAATTAATTCCTGCAGGAGTACTCAGAATCACTACGAGTTCTATTATACTGTCAGACATAGGAAAAATAAGTTTCCCCGAGACTACAAACATGAGACCGAAGGAATGATTATGGCAAATTGTTGTTCCTAATTAATTAAGATGATTTATATGACACGCTGTGTAATTGAAAAATGCAAAGTGGAAAAAAAAAAAAGAGTCCCAATAGTAAAGGAGATTCGTATTCAAGATAAATGGCATAAAACTGGAAGAATAGGCTCCATTAATGGGTTCTCCAAGTCAGCCTTCAATTTAGTCTTCGTTGCTGGCAACATATTGACCAGTGGATAGCGACTTACCAGAAAATTATGGACCACAATAATGAAATTCTACAACAAATATTCTCAGATTGGACGTCACGCTTTGACCACAAGATAGTTGAGAAGACGCAATCTCTTTTGCTTTTAATTCTCAAAAGAGTTTGTTTTATGGGCTTAAAGTTCCCCATTAAAATAACTTTTTATTCTAATCTCATTGTCTCTTTTGCTCCTGGTTCCCTCCCTGCACCTCCCCTCCTGCCCCCTCCAATTTTGATCCACTCCGGTCTCCTGGCATTGTTCTGACATTTGCTTGGCAGAACATAAAACAACAAATATGTTCAATTTGAGTGGTTTCCTGCAATGTTATTCTATCAAACTGGCAATTTCCGAAAGGATTTAGAAAGGAGCGTACAATTCCTCAGACACTGGGGAGGTCCGACAGTGATTGCCAAAGCAGTCCATGATTCTAGCGGGTCCTAATATCTGAGCGTATAAAAACATCCCTTTTTCTTAGGTTTATTTTTTAGCTTAACATCAAGCAGACTTCAGACACCATCTAAGTGGCGTGAGAGCACTATATTTAGCTCCTCAAAACTCAAAGGAGTTTAGGATATTTTGGTATGCGTGGTGCATGGAGACACATTTTTTTTTCTCCAGCAGTCATGTAAGGTAATGAAATGTTAATCAAGATGTTTAAATTACATCTAATGGATTGATGGCCCCACATAGGGACCAGATGCAAAATTCATTAAAACGGGCTCCATTTATTCCCTGTATAGTCATTTCCTGTTCTGTTACCCAGCATTTGACATTTCCAAGATGGTGGCAGATTTGGAAATTTTATGATTTGATTGTGGTTTGGCTTGGATTCAAATTATAGGATCTGAATTTGATCAAATTAGACATCTAATGCCTCAGGCAGAACAGTGCATGCCTGTGTCAATGGTGGCAAGATGTACTGTAGCACTAACTTGACACAGAATCTGGCAGATTCTTAGGGTTCGTGATACTATACCTCATGCCGGCGAAGTACTCAGGGCCTAGAACCATAGTAAGTTACTACGGCTCATTATGTATTACTATTTCAGGTCTTGGAAGGCTGAAATCTTCAGATCTGGCAGCATGGACTTCCTGTGAGCCAATTCATTTGTGTTCACCAACGTGTATAGCAATCAAGTCACTTACCTGCAGTTCTCCGCAGAAGTAGCTTAACTGCTGAGTAGCTGCGGCCCGTGTGACTCCTCTTACACTCTGCTGTAGTTGCCTGCCTTTACTCTGCCATTCTATGTCAGATTCTGGCACTGGGATAAAAGATGCTCCAGCGTACTTCTAGCTTTAAAACCAGAGAAATGAGTTTATGGATGCCTGCTCAGGGGATATTTGAATACACAAGCCCTTCCATTTTTATCTTTGCTGAAAAACCCACCTCATTTTATTCTCTTTACATAAACCAGCTAGTATTCTGAAATTCAGCAAGCGCAGGGACTTCGAAAACAACCTTTAGGCTTCGTGCAGTGTGACAACATGGCCTTTTGGCAAAACATCCTGGCACCAGGCATTGTCCTAAAAATGCATTATCAACAGTAGTAAAATCCTTGGATAAAGGGCCCCTCTAAATTTGTCCTCTCCTAAACTTCTGAAGCCTTGGTGCTCCTGGAGCAGAGAGAATGATCTGTGCCTTCCGGCATTAACCCTCCAGTTGTCCTCTCCTGCATGACTCCCAAGTCCAGTATTTCTTGGATCTAAGAAGAAGTCGCTGAACAAAATGTATTTCAGGAGAAAGTTGCAGAGAGGACTCAGTTCTCTGGGGTCTACCTGGAACTACGTGCCTTTGAACAAGTCATGCAATCTCTCAAGGCTTCCATTTATTCGATTATTCTAGTAAGAGGTTACAGTCCATGAATTAAAAACAGGAAAAGTGACTGGATTCACTTGACAAAAACTGAAAAAAGATTGAGTTAATAGCATAAGTATTATTGAAATGCGAGGGTGGGCAACACAAGTTGTTTAATCATTCCCTCAAATATGAATAATATTCTCCTTGCCTCTGTGATAACTTGACAGCAATCGCTTTACTATATGCATGATGCATGTTAATCCAAAGACTATCCTGGGCATTTGGGACTTCACCTCTGCTTTTGGTATGAACTAGGCCTTAAAGACCCACGTGCTCTGGACAACTCACTTAACCGTCGTTCTCTACTGTGAAAGACAGGAAGGGAAGATTGATTTCATGATCTCTAAGACCTCTTCAAGTCTCTTATTCCATAAATGAGTCCAAACCCTGGGGTGCCTGGGTGGCTCAGTTGGTTAAGCGTCTGACTTCGACTCAGGTCATAATCCCAGGGTCCTGGGATTGAGCCCCCATCGGTCTCCCTGCTCCGTGGGAGCCTGCTTCTCCCTCTTCTCCCCACTCATGCTCTCTGTCACTATCTCTGACTCTCTCTCAAATAAATAAATAAAATCTTTAAAAAAAAAAAATGAGTCCTATCCCCATCCTGGTGTCTTTGGGAAAGTCAAGGAAAGTAAACGTGAGATAAGTAGGAACTGGGCTTTCTCGTTGGTGTGGCAAAGGTTTGCCTCAAACCTGGAAACAGGAAATTTAGGATTAGAGAACATGAAAACAAGTGATTGTATATCTGATCTTCCCTTAAGGTGTGCATTTCCAGTTATTAACTACCATGTATGTCATCTATTAGAGGACTTTTTTTTTTTTTTTAAGATTTTGTTTATTTGTCAGAGAAAGGGAGAGAGTGCGTGACCACAAGCAGCGCTCCCCTGCTTGGCAGGCAGAGGGAGAAGCAGGTTCCCTGCTGAGCAAGGAGCCCAATGAAGGATTCATTGGGCTGAGCTGAAAGCAGACGCTTAACTCACTGAGCCACCCAGGCGCCCCTCTATTACAGGACTTTAGTTGTCAAATAAATGGCTGCTGACCTCTCAGTCCATTCTGAAGTCTCTGACCTTTTAAGTGTACCTCTCTCTGCTGCTTTTAGTATCTAACTGTCCAACTTCACCCAGCACTAGCTGACCTGCCTTGGTTGCTGTCAGAACCTCTGTAACAGATAGGGTTTTCCCCAAGTCTAAGAAAAAGATGAAATAACAAAACAGTTTTGCTACATTAGACTATTTCATCTGGCATATTCTGTGCTGCCCCGAACCCAACTGTCCCCACCCTCTCCTCGAGCCCTTATATATATTTAAAGATGAGAAGCGAGGTAAAGGGTGGTCTTGTCTTGGTCCAATGCATAGAGCTGACAAGCCAGACTAACAGCTACACTTAGGAAATCAGATAACATCATTGTAACAGGGGATGGAGGCTTGAAGTCTGCAGTTTTATTAGATCCCCAAATTGTGTCCCAGTTACAATATCTCTGGTTTGTGTTTTATGCATCTTAAATCCATCCCAAAACTTTAATAAGAAAAGCATGCTTTTATTAAAACAATATTGAAATTGTCTATCCTTTCATGTGTTTATTTTTTAGAATCTCTGAGTTTGATTTTTGTAAAGAAAGGGTCTTATTTCATTTTTTATAAGAAACACAAGAAATATATATGAATCCTGCAGTATAAAATGATTCACATTTTAAATAAATTCATTTTCAGAAAAGATTTAAAACAGCATTTGTAACTATGAATTTTCAGAGGAAATAGTTTTCAAATATTGGAAGTATCATATATATTTGAATAGACATATATAAATAAATATATTTGTATATGTTTCTGTCTGTGTGTCTTGTTTTCAGCAGAAAAAAATGGCTGGATTGTTTTAATCAAGAACTTGAATCAATAAACTTGAGAAATCAAGATCATAATTATAACATTCTTACAAAATTGCCCTCTCATTTAGGGAAAAATGACTTTTCTTAAACTTTTCTGTTTGTCAAGAGGCTTATCTTAAAATTGAATGTGCATAGCTCCGTGATTAACGTATAACTTTTTCAATCTTAAAATTTGTCTTTACTACTAAAAGTTAGCAAAGAAATTAATAAAATAAACAATATTTGCTGAATCCTACACATTTTCAAATGTCTATGGCACATTGGCAAGTGATGTATATTCAGTGATAGCACCTATCGTACAGGCATTTTGTCAACAATGTCCTCAATTAGATTGTATACTTAAGAGTTTATAGTTCACAGAAATCAATTTTGATTAACCTACTCGAAAAGGCTAAAAACCATCAATGTGCAAGATGTCATTTCTTTTAAAATTTCATTATAAGAGCTATCTGACTCAGAAATAACAACCAACCTCTGATTCATGTATATTTAATGCTTGCACAAATTTTACCAATTAACCTTTGTCTTGGAATCAAATTCTAGTTGTAAGATTTACTATGAATCTTTCCAGAGGGCAATAAAATGTGAGTGCTCAAACATGCAGGAGAAAGTAGAAATGGCATAAATATGTAAATTCTTCCCAATGTGATCAAAGACCTAAAGCGTGTATAAGACATCGTAATTGTTAAATAACACAGTTCTTTAAATGACAGATCTGAAGGTCCGAGAATGATTTATCTTCCTATCTTTAATCCAGTTGCATTCATTCAGGCAAATCCATTTCTCAAGTCCCTTCTATTTGTTAAACACAATGCCAAATACTGTGGATACATAGAAAAAAATGTAGGGACTTCTACTTCTCTCTGGGAAGTTACAATAACTGGAACAGTAGGAGTCAAAACCAGAATTACGTAGAGGCTAAAATAGTGGCCGTAAGGGGAAAATAGCAGCAACCAACCATAGTGTTTGAGAACGTGAATCTGGAGCCCAACCGTGTGGGCTCATCTCCCAGCTCTGTCATTTATTACCTGTGTTACTAATTTACTCTATGCCTCATCTGCAAAAATGAGAATGATGGGAACAGCATTGGTCTCCTAGGGTAATAATGATGGGAAAATGAGTTATTATTTATAAAGTACTTTGAATCATACCTGGCACACATTAAGCAGGATGCAAGTGTTTGTTAAATAAAGCCCTGTGGTTTGGGGGAAATGGTTAGAAGAAACTATTTTGAGCTGTGTTTCATTTTTTATGGTGAAGAAAGAACCATGTTACCCAGACCAGGTACTTACTCCTAGTACCTAAGAATCTATCCATAAAAGAGGAATTCTTCCAGTTAGCCCAGAAATCCTGCATGTGGCAATCCTGGGTGGAATCATGTTGAGGAACATCAGATTGGTTTAAGTTTCTTTTTTTTTTTTAAAGATTTTATTTATTTATTTGACAGAGAGAGAGACAGCCAGTGAGAGAGGGAACACAAGCAGGGGGAGTGGGAGAGGAAGAAGCAGGCTTCCAACAGAGCAGGGAGCCTGATGCGGGGCTTGATCCCAGAACACCGGGATCACACCCTGGGCCAAAGGCAGATGCTTAACGACTGAGCCACCCAGGTGCCCCAGATTGCTTTAAGTTTCTAACTATATGAATGCTCCTTGCATAGGCAACTTTCTAAATTCTTGGGCCCTAATTTTAAAAATAGACACTGAAAGGAAGAAAAAGTTAATCAATGCTTACGGAAATGTGTTCAGAACACGGACTGTGTCTACACTGTTCGCAGAACTAGCTGTTAAGGAATTCCTACAGAGTCAGATCAGCTTCTCTGAGTTATATTGCAGCTATATCAAAAAATGTGACACCCACCTTCCTGAGACTGGATTACTCTCCAGTACCAAAACGGTCTCTGTGTACGTCAAAGCAATAAAACTAAGTGAGAAATCCCGAGTGCTAGTAAAATCCAAACTCACCTCTTATCCAGAATGCGTCCTGGTCCCAGTTGCACCTGTCTGTCCCCCAGGGCCCTTCTGTGGCCATTAGAGAATTTCTCTGCAGGGAAGCAGAAGTGGAAGGAAAGAACAAACTTTCAGCCTATTGAAGAGCAGTACATTATTCTCTACTTTCCCTTATGGTTCTCGTGTTTTCATTACCACTTTACAATAAAAGAATCTGCTTTATGTTATCTTCAGTTGTAACAGCTAGAGATTTCGTATTTCCATAGTTAAATCCCAAAATCATTCTAATATGACCTACTGCATAAATTACGAACATGAATGAATGTTATACAAGGCTCTCCGAATACAGGCATCTTTTCCACCCCCAGCTTTAGAGCCCTGCCACTCCTCTCCACTGAAACAGATTGAAAATGACCACACGTGCTTTGGCCCTTCTCCAATCAAAGCTAGAGTTTATGTCCCCTCCCCTGAATCCAGACTGGTCTGTGGCTCCTTCAACCAGAGTGTGGTGGAAATCTCACTGGGGCAGTTTCCAAGGACAGGCCCTATGACATTCACAGCTTTCACTTCCTGTCTCTCAGAACTCTGGCTAAGTGGGAAACTGCCAGAAAAGGTATGATTGCCCCGAGACCGTCACTCTGAGAGAAAGCCCCAGCTAGCCACGGGGAGTGACCATGTGGACAAGGAGATGCCTAACCAGGGTCTGTCTGTTCCAGCCATTCCAGCCCAGGAACCAGACTGCAAGGTAAGAAGTCCTCAGATGAATCCAGCCCCAGCCATCATCTTACTGCAACTGCGTGAGAGCCTCTAGCAGAGCCTGTCAATCTCCATAATCGTGAGAGATAATACTAAGTCATGGTTTTAAGCACTTAGTCTTGGGGTAGTTTGTCACAGAGTGATAGATAACGCAGACTATCCCCTGGAACATCTCTGTGCCCCTATCTATTCCAAATTACTTGAAGTTACCCCAGCACTCCGAGTTGCTTTTAAACAGCTTTTCCATCTACTCTCTCCTCTTCTTAGAGAGTTCCTGCTCCAAACCTCAAGATTCAGCGTGACCATTATACCCTTTAGACTTTCTTCTCGCTCATCGCCTGTAAATGTAACCCTAGGCCAACTTTATGGATGGATGCATGCATGCACGTATGTATTTCACAAACACAAACAGCACTTCGATCAAGTATTTAACACATTTAGTCCCCTTATTACCCTCATTTTACAGACGAGAAAATGGAAGCATCAAAAGTTAAGGAACTTGGCCAAGATCAGACAGACGGTAATTGGAAGAACCACGATTCAAGCCCAGAGAGTCTGGCTCTGGATTTTGTGCCTGTAACTACCACAGTACGCCTCTACTTGGAGCATTCCGCACCCTCCCTTCCTCCCGCCCCCCAGAGCTACTCAGAGCTATCTTTGGTCTTCTGTCAGGTCTCAGCTCAAATGACAGTTCCTTAGAGAATGTCTAGGTCAGGTAGCAGTCTTCCCTGAGTACCACTTCCCAGGCAGGTCAAGTTGTATCTACCCTGTTTTCTTTTCTGTATCATATCTACTCTAGTGAAAAAAAATTTTTTTTTTGAGCAGAGATATTGTCTTTCTTATTTCCCACTAGTTCCTCAGAACCTAGAGTATCACCTGATGCATAGTAGGGTTCTGTAAATATTTCTTGAAAGACATGGATAAATGTGGTTTCTGTTTTCCACATCTTTACTGTGGACACAGATGGAATCCACCCATTTTGATGATGACCAGTCCTTTGCTGCATGACCACTCCCTGGTGTTACAGCAACAGTGTAACCTGAGTCTATCAGTATAACCCCACCCTTTTGTTTATTTATTGGTGCCTGTGTATATCTGAGAGTTCCTAAAAACATCCTGTAACTAATGAAGGCCACTGTTTCCTGATAACTTACTGTTTCCTAATAACTTTCAAAAAAAAAAAGTGGCCAAATTCTAAATTGTATAAGAATTGATATTATGATGCCTGAGGCCAATATTAGTTATGGTGCTAGGCATGTGGGGATTGCAGAGGTCTTTCAGAGTTGGCTAAAAGCTACAGAAAACTTTAAGGAAATTGAGGATTCTTATAAGTCTTTTTTTTTTTTAAATAAAATCAATGACTTTCTTTCTCTTTCTTATCCATTGGCTTGCTTTTCTTCCCACCTCATTTCTTCCTCGATACGTCCCTATCACATTCACTTCTTTCCCCTCCAACTCTCTCTCTCTCTCCTTTCTTTGCCACCACATTGCACACAATATTTGACACAGGCCATCATATACCTTTGTTCTCTTGCTGGTGATCTTATCTATTAATTTCTTCACATTTTCTTTATCCTTCCTAGCGCTGCTACAGGTGGGGCACCTATCCTTTCTTACCTAGCCCCCACAGTACCCTCATACCCCTGTATCCCACTCTCCCTATTCTAACCTCACACCTACCCTGTCACCAAAGCAATGTTTCCATGGCAAAGAGCTGGATCTCAATATACTCTGGTACTAGAGAGTTAGTTTCCTGCATGGTGCTTGCTCAGTCCATATTTGACTCAGAAATACATATTTTCTAGATAGAAATCATATCTTTGAATTGTTTAGCAATGGAAATAACTGTCTGGTAGTCACCACCAGTGGAATCTATAAAGTATGAAGCATTCCATTTATAAAATATCACATAGAGGTAAGAAGTAGCTGACATATTTGTGCGAAAAGCTTAACTACGTTCAATTAAATATTTGCTGCAGACTAATGTCTTCTACAATTTATAAAGGAGGTGCTGGATTGGAAGGGTTTGAGTGCTATTTTGTTTTGCCTGGTCAACTGTATTGCTTCATCTCCTAGATTTTAGCATCATAATCATCTTTCCCTCGGGGGAAAAAGTGCCCACAATTTTTTTATGCACAAAATATACTATCCCCCTGAGTTCTTGGAGCCGGTTCTGGTGTCCCCAAATGTCTGCAGCAAGTGTTTTGGGAACTGATTAAAAATCTGCTGAAACCTCCTCTATGATTGATGCAGATTGTTTCTTCATTAAAAAAAAAAAAAAGCAAACTGAAAAACAATTTTAGATTAGAGAAAAGTAGCAAGTACAAGAGTTCCCTTAGATCCCTCACTTCACTCCCCTCAAGCAAAGATCTTATACGAGCATAGTAAAATTGTGAAGAATGGGTATTAACATCAGTATGACATTATTAAATAAGCAAGAGTCCCTATTTGAATTTCACCAGTTTCACTAATGTTCTTTTCTCTGTCCCAGGACCCAGTCCAGAAATTTCCATTGTGTGTAGTTGCTATGTCACCTTATCCCATGTCTGTAATAATCTCCCAGTCTTTCCTTTTCTTTCATGACCTTCACACTTGAAAAACAGTGACCATTTATTTTGTAGACTGTCCCTCCATTTGGGTTTGTCTGCTGTGTTCTCATGTTTGGACAGAGGTTATGTATTTTGGGCAAGAATGTTAATGAAAATATTATGCTGCATCCTTCTTATTGCGTCATATCAAGGAGTTCATGATGCTGATATACTGTGGTGTTAGTTTGATCATTTGGTAAAGTTGGTGTCTTCTAGGTGTCTCCAAAGGATAGTTACTATCTTCCCCAATTTTCGATCAACCTGGAAGCCGGACAGTTTTGGTTAAAAGGGCACGTTTGGATATCTGAAACTAATATAACACTATATGTTAACTATACTGGAACTGAAATAAAATGAAATTTTGAATAGGGCACATGTTTGAGGTTAAGCAGATCTGGATGCAAATCCCAACTCTGTCATCTTCTGTTTGTGAGATATTAGAATACAGGTTCTTGAATCTCATTCTGGTTCTCAGCTTCTTTGACTGTGAAATGGGGGTTCTACCAATACCCTCTGTTGACAAAAAATGTGAACCCTAATACACAGTCTGAGACATAGAAAAAAAAATCCCAATTTCCTATTTTCCTTTAAATATACATAAATCTGCAACAGTCCCAGGGTGCCACAGAGTCCTCAAGCAATATGACAGCCACATGGGTAATCTGTCCACATTGGTCACCTTGGAGTTACATGCTCCCCCAGCTCAAGGGTACCTTTCAGATTTGGTGGCCCGGCTGCATTAGGCTTTACTTTAATTGTGGGCATTTCTGGTGAGGCAGAGATCTCTTATGCTTGGGAGAAGTTATTCACTCTGAGGACGTTAATATTTCTGGGGCTTTGTGTAAAGGTGGTATGAGGATTTGCAATGCTCTGCGGATCTACCAATATGTCTAGGGAAAAGTCCCTCCTTCTTTTATATTTTTCCCCATCAAAGGTATATGTTCGTCTCTCTCCCAGACACCAGAAACAACTGAGGAAGTTAGATTTTGACCAAAGTTTCTAGCTTCTATTCTGCAAGTATCCCAGAGGTAAAGATTGCAAAGAGCCTTGCTACCTTGGAGAATATGGACAAAACCCCCCAGTTAATAGCTCAAAATGTGACTATGACACAATATCTTGTTACGTAGTTGTGCAAGTAATGTAGCTGAGAGTAGACCCCCCCCCCCCCCGGGATGTTGGAAGATACGCACGTATCTAGAAAAGCAAAAAACTAATTTTAAAGGTAACACAGTGTTTCTCTTTTGTTTTGTTTCTATTGAGGTGGTTTCTTACATTAACTTCTGGGAGTAAATTGCTCCTTTATTTTTTTTTTTTTTAAATATTGGGAATAAATTGCTCCTTTATTTTAGAAAAAAAAATATTTGCATGGGCCTTTTGGTTTTGCAAAGATAACATACAACTTTATTCTGGAATGAACAGACTTATGACAATGTGTTTCCAAAAGCCAAATAGCACTACTTCATATAAAAAAGTCATCTTCCAGGTAGACAAAGCTAAATCTTGGGAGATAGGTTATTTTAGGAAAATGTAACTTTTCTGAATATGGATTTACAATGAACTGACTCTAGAATGTATTACTTATTCCTTGAGAGTTCTGTGCCTTTGATCTTATTTAAGCCCTAGAGGAGAGTAGATGATTAGGCTCCTAAGAACAGTCTTAGACAACTGCAGAATGACACAGAGGCATGACCTTCCCCCACATCCTAGTGGGGGTTGGGAAGCTACACTCAACAGAACTGCTGAAGTTGAATAACACACAATATGCTCAAAATGTACACATGACAGACAATTGTTTTGTAAGCAGTTCAAAGGTAAGATGATACCCCTACGGATGCCTTTCCCTTGAAAGGACTGGATAGTTTCACTGTAAAACATTCCAGAGGATATCTATCCTGAGAGAATATGGTGATTTGAAAGGCAGGCTCTGGACAGGGAAAAAGCAGAAATGCTCCTTCCTTCCTCAAGGTTTGAGGAATAGACAGTCCCTGGCAGAGGAATGGAGTAAGGGAGATGCATTTGAAATCTCTATCATGGCGGAGGTGGTGGTGATAAATCCATCCCTACAACATGGCGGCAAGACCACATCCAGACAGAAGTGTCCAGAGGGGGCCTCTGATGGACAAATATGGTCTGTAGACTCTGGGAAAAGCGATATCTGACAATCAGTTTGAAGATCCTTTTGTTCTCCCTAAGACTTTAATAAATAAGGGTCAGATCCCAGCTACCATTCAGAGGAGTTGAGCCAAAGGTCTGTGTACCAAACCCAGATGAGCTGGTATGGGGGGAAAGCAGCAGCAGACTGAGGGAAGCCAGGTTCAAGATGGTGGGAGGAAGGTCCTGACCCTACAGTGGAAAAGACAGCTGACTGAGGTGTGATTAACAATCAGGGCAAATATGGGGAACTTATAGGCCTTCCCAAGCCAGAAACACTTGGGCACTAGGAAAGAGGAAACCAGGGGCGCCTGGGTAGCGCAGTCATTAAGTGTCTGCCTTCAGCTCAGGGCGTGATCCCGGCATTCTGGGATCGAGCCCCACATCAGGATCCTCCGCTGGGAGCCTGCTTCTTCCTCTCCCACTCCCCCTGCTTGTGTTCCCTCTCTCACTGGCTGTCGCTCTGTCAAATAAATAAATAAAATCTTTAAAAAGATGTAGTGTTCAATGATTCATTAGTTGGTATAACACCCAGTGCTCATCACACCACGTGCCCTCCTTAATGCCCATCACCCACTTACCCCATCCCTTCCTGACTTCCTAATAAGTAATAGAATCTGGGAGAAATAGGGAAAAGACTTGAAATAGTCACAATGAAATGGCTCATTTATAAGCTAACATTGAATTTCCAGCTCATAGATCAGGTGTAACTGGAAATGGTGGTGGAATGTGGAGGTCCATTATCTCTTCAGGCCACTGTAGACTGGAGGATTATAGCCAAGTATATGGATGATGCTTAAAATTATCTCGGAGCACTCTCATGTTAAATGTTAAAATAAAAAGTGAGCAATGTAATCTCAATGTGAGAAAGGACATCTAAAAGGCTTCCATTTTAATTCTGCCCTTCTGCCAAAAAATAAGTCAATCTTTGGCACACTTGCAGCTTACAGAGAGAGGTTTGTAGGTATTCACACAGCAAATAGTAATATGGAAGCTAAGTCCTATCTGGTGATTTCTGAGTAGATAGGAAGAGAAGGTGGCCTACAGGCACATCTTCTAATATATGGCTTCCTAAATGTGGAACTTTCTTCTAATTTATGATATGCAGATACAATCTTCCATAAACTAAAGCCAAAGTTTTTCTACTCACTCTCCTCATACTAACTGCTAATTTTTATTGAATTCTTTCTCCAGAGCAAGTGATTCTAAGCATTTTACATTCATTTTTCTCATTTAATCCCCTAGATTCTATTATTATCCTCATTTTAGGAAAAGAAGAATGATGCTTAGAAATTAAATCAGTTCTCAAAGTCACACAACTTGCAGGTGTTAGAGTCATGTTTGGGACCCATGACCTCTGACCGTAAGATAACACACTTCATCTTCTAAATGTTCTTCTCCTTCTCTTTCCTCTCTGCTTTCCCAATTAAAGATAAATTTCTGAGCTCTAAGTCAAGGCTAAACTGACATAGTTTCAGTGAAAAGTGTTATTGTACCTCCAGGATCCCCCAGGGGGTGGTTAATCTAATTGACAATCCATTAATTCACTAAAAACCGAACATTTTAGTAGGGATTTGCCACGACGGAATGCAGGCTGAGGCACTGCGACCTGGGGGATAGGGCCCAGCTCCGTCTTAGGAAACTCATGGATAGTACAGGAGATGACAGCTAACTAAATAACCGCTGTGTACAAATGCAGGGGTGAACATAGAGGTACCCAGGATACAGACGCAGGGTAGACTCTACGCTTGCAATGCCTCCAAGGAAGCTACAAGGGCCTACATATTAGTAACAAAGCTCAATTAATCTATCACATATAATGATTTCACAGGTAAAATAATTCCTGAACAAAATTTGCATGATGGACTATCCATCACTCACGTTGTCTCCTTTGGCAACTATGTGGACTGTTCAGACGGTATATAAAATGTCAAAGTTAACTCACTATATGGACAAACCCAACTCCCCCCCCCCCCCCCCCACACACACACACAATCCCCACAACCACTGTGCCCATGGCCTCGGTGCCTTTCTTGATGATATTGATGTCACAGCTCCTTGAAAGGTTCTGCATCTGTATTTGAACTGACGTTAGTAGTCAGGATTATTTGAAAGAGACTTTCCTTGTCAGAACAGTGCCCAGGCTCCGAGGCCCAATCAGCAGGAAATTGATCTCTTGCGTCTGTCACAGAAGTATGAAGCTCTGAGAGGTAGAGTGTCGTGTTACGGGTCGCAGGTGCATTTCTGAGATGACGTGCTGATGGCCAGGGGGTGAGGAAGCCCTGTTCTCTTTCACAGCTGAAGACAGAAATGTCGCAAGGACAAGGAGGATGACTGGCATGCCTCACATTCCTCGGTGTTGAAAACAATCAAAGGTGGGGAAATGAGAGAAAAATCAAATTTCTACGAAGAGATGTCAGCAGTAAATTTAATGCAGGTGCAATATTCTCCAGACAAAGGACATTTTGTTTCTACCGCCTGTGGTTCCATGAAAATCTGCCCCTGCCTCCTCCCTGCTGTGTGTTTTTCTTTTTATCAGTGTAAGGTAGATTAAAATGTTGATATCCTTCCTTGGCAGAAGTATTTTTAATGTTCTTAGTACAACTGTTGAAGAAGTATTAACTTCCCCCCAAAGCTTAGCTTTGCTGGGTGTAACGGTGCTTTCTCTACCCTAAGGTTCAATTCATTTGTTAAGCTTTGTATTTTCCTGATTACCTCCATGTATTACCGTAACATGGTTTTTACCATTTGTTCTTCCTTGTGTCTATACAAAGAAAAATTAAAAAAAAAAAAAAAATGAAAACCAAACATTTACTTTAGCTGGAACAGCAAATTTATAAATCAAAAAAATAACGAAATTGGTTAGTATATTTTATAAGAGACAGAAAAGTGCAAGGTATTCACCTTCCTTTATTTAGGCTATCACAAGCAGAGCAATTGTAGAGCAATCAAGAAATCAAGAGGTATGACTTTCTGATTGGTTTTACTTAGTAATTGCTTAGAGATTTGGAGACTCTACTCTGGTAACAGTTTACTAGAGAAGGGTTTCCTATACCACTAATGCAGCTTAGGTTCAGGCCTTACACAACCTCATTTATGTGACAGAGAGACAGCCAGCGAGAGAGGGAACATAGCAGGGGAGTGGGAGAGGAAGAAGCAGGCTCCCAGCGGAGAAGCCCGATGTGGGACTCGATACCGGAAGGCCGGGATCACGCCCTGAGCCGAAGGCAGACGCTTAACGACTGCGCTACCCAGGCGCCCCCAGGCCTTACACAACCTCATGAGGCCTTAACAAGGCATTAGAAGGCATTTTAAGTTTTCTTGTGTAGTGATTCATTTAACTGGGGACACATAAATGATACACCATGAATGTCATGATTTTATTATTCCAGGTGAACTGGGAAACTAGGCAGTGGGAAAGTCCCTGCACCAGGACAGTTATCAATAACTGAACTATACATGGAAGTGATTGAAAACTAATACGCTATATCTGTAAAGTTTCTAAAACTTGCAGAAGTAAGACATTTCAATCCCAACTGGCTGTTCCTTCTCATCCAACATCTCCTGTGAAGCTCACAGCACCTACCCTTCTCAGCTGAGTGGCAATGGCATTTTGGGGACTGGACAAGTTGGAAATATAATATTATGGTTTGCAGTCACTTCTGTGTACAGTTAAGTCTTGCTAGCTGTTCTGGTGTAGGAACACTCCTGATCGCTGTGCCAGTTCACCTAAAGTAATAGCATGACAACATCCATAGCCTATCAATTAATGAGTGTCCCTGACTAAATGAGTCACTGCACAAAAACATTTGAAATGCCCTCTAATCCTATAGTTCATATATAACAAAAATTTGATAATTTTAGAAATTGACCCAAACCCAGACATTTAAATGACATTACCAATACCAGGTTGTACAACTGAAACCATCTTTTCTAAACTGTAAATGATGAAAAAAAGTATTTTTGATCAACCCTGAGAGAAGACTGAATTATCTTCCCAATATTTCTATAGAAAATATTACAAAATTATTATCCTATGAAAAAGCTATTATAAAGAGCATGCAGCCCAAGAGTATAGGACAAAATATGTTATGGAAATGGATCAGGTAGTTAATTAATAAAGATACCATGTTGCTCTCCGGAATTTTGTGATAAATGATGTCCGTTTTTAAACATTTGTGATTGATGTATTTTTTCTCATTCTACATAAATATCCACTTTTATAATTGATTTTGACTTTATTGTTTTCTATTATTTTTCTTTAAAAGGGTTCTCCAGATTGTATAAGCTTCAGGTCCCATAAAATGGATCTGCCATGAGATTGCCAAGAGATACTTGGAAGAGGACTTTTTATTGACCAAAGGTCATAACATGGGCAATTAGCATTTAGTGGTTAGCACAATATTGGCTACATCTTATTTAACTAGTCAATAAATGTATTGATTATTTGATAATTAGAAGAGTTCAGATTTTTAAAATGTAAAGACAAATAAATTACTTTAAAACATTAAGTATTTTCCTTAAACGTTAAGGATAAGTTAAAACATATTAAAATATTGAGCTAAGGGAGGGAAATCTATACTTGGGAGCTCAAAATTAGGTTTTGATTCTTGACTCCCAACTCTAAGTTACATGAACTTAGAAAACATAAGTATCTTCTTTGAATCCCAGCTCTACATTTGCAATGCACAAATACATTAGAACTGCTTTGAAAAATGAATGAAATTATATTTCAAAAGCATGTGAGGTTCACCCATATTTTATCCAGTCACGAGTGTGGCCAGTGTGAGGAAACCTTGAGAAAACTGGATAAGAAGAAATGGAAAAGTAGGAGCAAGAAGTAAAGGTCTTTCTTTTCCCTACCTTCTCTTCCCCTCCTCCTTCTTTCTCCCCCGCCCTTTCCTTTCTTTCTTATTCTCCTGTGGGCACTGTCCTAAGAATATTAAGAAGGAGTTGGCCCCATAAATCTCACCACTTCCACATTTGAGATTACCAATTCAAATTGGAGTTAGGGGAGTGAATGAGAAGAAGTCATTTAACCTGAATAGGCTGTATTTTCTAAATCTGTCCAATGAGGGGAGATGTGATGATATCCCAAATCTCTTCTGGATCTGATATCCTACAAATTAAATTTTATGTAAGCTAAAAATGTGATATATCACATTACATTCCATCTATTAAAGACATAAGCCCATCTATCTCCATTCCCCAACTCATTTCTTTCTACTGGATTTTCTTCTCACCCTGTAAAAATTTTCAAACCTTGATCATCTTAAGGGGGAAAAAAAACAAGCCAATAATACATTTTCAAAAGTCTTAACCTGCACTCCACTATTTTCTCCCTTCTAGCTCACATATTTCTTCTTCCCTTTTAGCCAAACCTCTGAGCTGAATTACCATTCAGGCAGCTAACTTTGTCAGCCTCCAGATATCAAGCTAGCATGCTAGATTCTTTTTGGGAGGAGTGGGGGAAGGAATTAATTAATTTTCCCAGTTTTATCAAGAAATAATTGGCTTATGGGGGCGCCTGGGTGGCACAGCGGTTAAGCGTCTGCCTTCGGCTCAGGGCGTGATCCCGGCGTTGTGGGATCGAGCCCCACCTCAGGCTCCTCCGCTATGAGCCTGCTTCTTCGTCTCCCACTCCCCCTGCTGTGTTCCCTCTCTCGCTGGCTGTCTCTATCTCTGTCTAATAAATAAATAAAATCTTAAAAAAAAAAAAGAAATAATTGGCTTATGTTACTATATAAATTTAAGGTGTACAGCATGATGGTTTGATTTATATATATTGTGAAATTATTACCTTAACAGGTTTAGTTTACACCCATCATCTCATTTAGATACAACTAAAAAAAAAAAGAATTTCTCATTGTGATGCGAATGCTTAGGATCGACTCTCAAAAACTTTCCCATATATCATATAGCAGTGTTAACTGTAGCCATCATATTGTATATTACATTCCAGCACTTATTTATCCTATAATGGAAAGTTTGTACCTTTTGACCACCTTCCTCCTACTCCCCTTTTCCTCATCCTTCACCTCTGGTAGCCACAAATCTGATCTCTTTTTCTATGAATTTCAAGGTTTTTTGTTTTTTATTAGATTCTATGTATTGCTGAGATCATACAGCATTTGTCTTTGTCTGACTTACTTCACTTAGCATAATGCCTTCAAGATCCATCCATGTTGTCAAACGGTAGGATTTCCTCACTTTTTATGGTTCAATAATATTCCATTGTGTGTGTATGTGTGTGTGTGTGTGTGTGTGTATGTGTCTATATACACGTATATGCACATATACCCCACCACTTCTTTTCCATTCATCCATTGATGGATATATAGGTCATTTCCATGTCTTGGCTATTATAAATAATGCTTCTGGAAACAGAGGTATGCAGATATCTTTTTGAGCTAGTGTTTCATTCCTTTGGATATATTTCCAGAAGTGAAATTGCTAGATTATATGGATTGTTCTATTTTTAATTTTTTTGTCGATCTTCCATACTATTTTCCATAGTGACAATACCAGTTTACAGTCACACCAACAGTGCATAAGGGTTTCCTTTTCTTCACACCCTTGCTAGCATTTAGTTTCTGTCTTTTTGATGGTGGTCATTCTAACAGGTGTGAGGTGAGATCTCACTGTGGTTTTATTTTACATTTCGTTAATGACTAGTGATGCTTAGCATCTTTTCATGTACCTACTGGCTATCCATATATCTTCTTTGGAAAAATGTCTATAAGGTCATTTGCTTATTTTTAAAATTGGATTATTTGGGCTTTTTTTTTTTTTTTTTTTTTTGCTATTGAGTTATAGGAGTGCATGCTTTATTCTTAAGGGTGATTTTGTTCTTTAGACTGTATTTGGAAAATATATGTACTAAACTTGTCTTTAGGGAGCAGCAAATAGGAAAATTTTTGTAGCATCTATTTCTGTGATATTGTATAGATATCTATATATCTATTCCTATATAGGAATAGATTTAATTTTGTAAAATGAGCATGTTTTATCTGAATACTCAAGTAAATAATCAGGACAGATGAAGAAAATTAATTCAATAGAGATAGATGAGTTGATCTAAAGAATTCACTTTACGAATGATGTTACAGTAGTATGTTTATTGTGGAATGCTGAAGAATACTTATGTTGAGAAATACATATATCCTGGGAATATCTGTGCTGAACCCAAATGCTCATTTAACGTTTGTTGCATGTTGCTGGACTCTTCATCTAAACTGCATCAGACAATCTCATGCAATCTTTAGAAGTCACATTAACCCCATAAATTTGAGAATATTATGTAAACAAACAAATTTAATCAGAAACTAAATAATTTGAACCATGAAGTAATAGATTCTTCCTCCACCCAACCCCCATCAATCATTTTACATTTAGGAAAAGAGCGAAATTCACTGGATGTGTATGTATGTGTGTTACACATATTTAAATTGGAATCAAATAACTGAGGCATTTCAATTTTTCATCATTCACATATTTACTCATGTATTAATTCATTCAATAAATATTTATTGAAAACCTATGTATGTAATACATGTAATAGTCATTGGTCCATGAACTGGTGCTATAAGTTTAAGAGAACAGGGCTTCTTCCCTTGAAACATGTAATAAGAACGTTAAAGGAGGTGCATGCAGAGAATTATGAGAGAGTGGAAGGATATACCTCCAACTTTGCCTAAAGATAGTTCAAAGAAGATTTGGTAAAAGAAAAAGGAGATGTTTACCAGAGTCTAGAAGGAAGAGTAAATATTTGTCAGGAAGATCATCAGGGGGCAGACACGTGTTTAGCAATAAATATTTGGTTCAACTGTAACCACATCAGGTATTGACCAGATACAATTCAAGGGAAAATGGCACGAACAATTCAAATGGCAGGATCTGCTCTTTCTTTCCTCCTTAAGCCAAGTTCTACAAGAGATAAATGAGCTCAGACTACAATTAGACCACCTGCAAGCAGAGATGGGTTAGCAAAGTAACTTGGCCGAGAGACAAAGCTGAGCGAAACTCTCATGGTTTGAGCCTTAGAGGGTTGAACAAGCTAAGTTCATTGTCTGAAACAGAGGACAGCTTAGAATAAGCAGTTTTAGATGGGTAGCTAGGGCCTTTCCTACATCCCTTCTACAAAGGCTCTCTGCCAAATACAGGGAGTGATCATTGGAAAAAAAATGTTACTCTAAATGTTTGTATCCCTATCCAAGGTTGTTTTGAATTACCTGACGGCACTGAGCAGGAGGAGTTTAGGAAAATGGTCAGGTCACGGAAGCCTGATAAAAGATTTTGATGCACAAAACCATCCGCACAGGATCTGTAGAGAATTGGCTGAAGCAAGCAGACTGAATGAAAGCCTACTAAGTTTTAAGGAACCTATATTGTCTAAACAAACATCCCAGGACAGGGCAACATCCACCTGTAACCATTCAACCCCAAAAGCAATCCTTGCACTTTGAACTGCCCTAAGAGCAAATGCATCCCTAAAGGTATGCTCCTCCCCCAACGCTCAAGGGTCAAAGGTGCTCAGAGGTGGGAGTGAAGGATAATAGACCCGAGAAATATTCCGAGGTACCCAAACTGAGGCTACCAGCTTAGTCAATGAAGAGTTGTAGTTATTCTTATCAGGAAGATCTGCTATATGCCCTGAATCATTGACTTTACTTTTTTTTCCAAATGTGAATTTTAATTGTAGCTAATGCTGTTCCTACATCACCTTTGTATCTTGGACGTCCTACAGGTGGATAACCAGATTACTAAGAGACATTACATCTGGTTTAAATTACATGGTCCCAGAAATTCTTTATCTGACCTAGAAGAGGAACAGTTATAAATTTAGGATATAATTTCCTGTCAGGAAAGTGGTATTCCTGTGTTTGAATGGGAGCCAACACTGGGATTCTAGCTGAGGTAATTCTTTGTTACTTGAAGAGTATTCTACATGTTACAGGACAATTAACATCACCAGCTCCTAGACACCAAATGCGACTAACACACTCTCCTCCCCAGTCATCTTGACAGGTAAAAATATCTCCACACATTTTACAATATTCGGTAAGGGGTAAAATACTAGAATAGATGTGTATATAGACGTTGTAGCCATGCTGTAGACTTCGGAAGATATAAAGAGTTGTCCACCAGATGCATATTTTTATCTTTTTTTGCACTAGAAGGACCCCACTTTTATTTGGGTGAATCATTGTATCAAGATAAAATACCCTCCCAGATTCTCCTGTACTTAATTGAAGCCCCCAAAAAGTATACAGAAATCACTAGATGGGGTTTCTAAGAAAATATTTCAAAGTAAGCCAGACTCTGCTGGCATAGGGCTTTTTGTCTTCTCCCTTTCCCTTCACCTTTCTTGCAACGTAGATGGGATATGTGGAGTTTCTAGAACTGTCCTGTATCCATGAGGTTAAACGTCGTTCGTTAAGTCTAGCAGAAAAGAAAAAAGGAAAACCTGGGTCCTATATGGGGTGCTTGACTACTGTATCAACCTAGTTTATTTCTCTCCAGACTTCAATGGGAACAAAATAAGCCACTTAATTGTTTAAGCCTCTATAGGAGTTTCTGTTACTTGCAGTCAAACTCAGTTCTGATTGGATACAAAGTAAGAAGATGTGTTTTTGCCCTAATCTCAATAAAGATTTCATGGTTAAGGGAAGGGAAAAGAGGAGTAGCAGAGAAGAGCAATAAAGTAAGCTATAACTGTGTACTTTTGAGGAAGGAATTTGAACTCTGTGCCCGTAACAGGCTGACTACCAGCAGGGACCTCTAAAAACTCAAGAAAAATGTGGGGGGATCCAAGTGAAGAGGGAAACTCTTGCTAGATTTGCCTTATAACCCAATGAATCTGAGAATATTTTGCCAATACCACATTCCCATAATTTATAGGAATGCTCAAGGTGAATATTACGGAGGAAAAAGTAGGGTTCATCACTGTTATGAAATTTTTACTCCTATTCAGGTTAAAACATCCCATGCTGCTATCAGAGGACATTTCTTGTGGTAGCCGGTGGACTTGACTTTTATTCAAATGAATTGGTTGAGATCTGCCAAATGTGAACAGTTCATTGTAGGCATAGATACTCCTGAAGTACTAAATCCCAAGAAAAAGAGTAAGAATGGAATTAACTTTTTTTTTCAGATTAAGAAAATATGCAATTTAAAGAGGTAATTTGCTGTGGTGCTACATGAGAAATTTAAAGCGAGGTCAGTTAGTAGTGTCACGTTCCCGTAGCGTCTCCCTCTGAATATGTCCCTGCAAGAGTTAAATGAAGCTGGAACTACACACTAAAAACCCTATTGCAACAGCTGCGCTCAGAGCCCCTTCTGCAGAAAGGGGAAAAAAATAAGTTTTAATTAAATTGTATTAATTGGTTTAGCTGATCTGGAAATAGAGTAAGGGCTCTGCTCTAATTTTGTTTGTTGGCTCAAATCCACTTATCCTTGACATGAGAATAAAGGAATGAAGCAATAAAATGCCTAGAAATGCCCTGGTAGAGACTTTTAAACTGTCCAAGGTTAAAGAGTGATGCTATCTCAGAGATGAACTTAAAATTCTGTTGCCAACTTAGAGAAGTCAGAAGTGCAAGCAAGAAAAGAAGAGTGTGATTAAAAACCCTGCTTCCTTAAAGCTCTGCAAAGCTGCAAAGAAAAGGCAGGCATTCTTCCCATAATAGTGAGCACTTGTTATAAAGAAAAGGAGAAGGTTGTGAAAGCGTCAGGGTATAATGACCTTATTTCAGGCCACTCAGCGTAAGTTTTCGTATATAAGGTAATGAGGATTTATAAGTGAGTGTAGCTTCACAGTTTGATGTTGCCATGTGCAAAATACACTTTAAACCATGCCTGAATCCATGACCCATGCCTGTGCTGCAGCATTGATCACCATTATTTTTAAAAGATATTATTTTATTTTTAATTTTTAAAATTTAAATTCAATTAATTAATATATAGAGTATTATTAGTTTCAGAGGTAGAGCTCAGTGATTCATCAGTCTTACATAATACCCAGTGCTTAATTTTAAAGGCATAATGCTAATACAACCTAGACATTTTTTCTTTTTTGCTTCCAAGTTGCAATAAGCTAAAAGCTTGAGTATGATCACAATTACCAGAAATCATTCTTCCACTAGCAATATTCTGTGATACACAGAAGATACTCTACAAAGAATAGCTTGAACTTTGCTCTCTAGAAAACATGCAGTTAAAACGTGGTGTGGAAAAAATACATGCAGGACAACAAGCCTACTATACAATGAATATTTGTGTCTCCCCAAATCTGTGTGTTGAAGCCCTAGTTCCCAATGGGATGGTATCTGGAGATGGGGCCTTTAGGAGGTAATTAGGGTTAGATGAGGTCATGAGGGTGGGGCACTCATAATGGGATTAGTGCCTTTATAAAAGGAGATACCAGAGAGCTTACCCCCCTCCACCTTCTCTCCCTCCCTCCCCACTCCCCATTAGAGGACACAGTGAGAAGGTGGCCAGAAAAGAGCTCTCAACAGAAACCAACCATACTCGGGTCTCTAACTTCCAGACTATGGAACTGTAAGAAAATAATGATCTGTCGTTAGACTACCTAGTCTATGGTATTTCTTTGTGGTAGCCTAAACTAATACAAAGTCAGCAGAGAAAAAATAAATCAATAGATGTCATTTATAAGCAAATGTTCATAGTAATGAGATTGTATCTCTGGCTTTTGGTTTCAATCCATTACTGGGCTCTGAGTGTCTGATTATTAATCTGTGACTGCTCATCCTTCCCACATTCCTGCATGGTGACACAGTTTTCCCATAGCACGACAACTGCTGAAAGGAAACATCTAAGTGTTGGTGACTCAGTCAGGTGCTAAAAGTGTGTGTTTCCCATCTGTCTTATATATTAGAACAAACTGTGCCTCCAGAACTCAAATCATATCTCTAGAAAGAGCTATATTAGCTGTTTCCCTTCTGGAAGGTCCATGTGGTTATGATTCATGAATTGTGGTCAAATGATGGTATAAATGAGACTGGGCTCTCTACTAGGAAGAGGAGTGGTAGGAGAAGATATTGGGGTGGACACAGCTTCAGGAAGGGGCCAATACTCAGCTGAATGAAGGAACTTAATGGGATGGGGACAGGGGTAGAAGGCAGAAAGAGGAGAATTAATATCCAAAAGAGCAAGAGCCCCTTCACTCTTTCCTTGCCGAGATCTACTCAGCCATTTGCCTTTCTCCCTTGTCCTTGAGCCTCTGCCTGACCCAAACATACACACACACACACACACACACACACACACACACACACACAGAGTTACACATATAGTTTTAAAAATCCAAAATGCCTGGCTTCAGAAAATTCTGACATACAAAGCCATATAGACAAGCTCACCTAGATGAAATTTCTTACCCCTTCCCCAAATTATAATTGCTTCTCTCCTTCTGGTAAGGCTGGTTAAAAGATTCAGTGGTCAAGGGCGAATAATTCCTTGCCCCCCCCCCGCATTACTGTGGATGGTTCCTGAAGGCTGTCCTCAGGTAAGCACCTAGGGGTAAGCCCCCAGAGGTGGAGGGTAGAAAGACACCACTCCTCCCTGACAAGCCTCCTCAGATAATATTTCATGGTCAGCAGTAGAGCCTTTTAATCCCAGCAGCTCTCTTAAGGGGTGGAGTAAAGAGATCTTCAGTGTCACAGTATCTTCTTTTCCCACCTTCTGGGTAAGAGTGGGGAACTTTACAGGAAAGTGAAGATTTCTCCCAAATAGATTTAAGGCAACTTCCTGTATAGGTTAGGTTTCTAATTCCAGGATAAGTGCTCTACATTCCAGTTCACTCAGTTTTCTGAGAGAGCAGAAAATAAAACCCCAAATGCTAAAGGAGCCACAGTGACCCCTTACCACAGAGAGCTTGTGCAAATATTCTGTGCTGTGCAGTGATGCTACCCTCACTCTTGCCCTCTTGTCCAGGGCAGGGGATCAGCTTCTCAGGGCAATTGTACAAGAGACATTCACAAAGTCCTTTAGCATCTCAAATTCACTTTTTCTTTGAATATCCTTTTAAAAAGAAATTTACCACTATATTATTAAAATAATACCTTCAGGTACTAGTTGTTTATTGCTATGTAACAAATTACTCCACAACTTAGCAGCTTAAGATAAAACACATTTATAGTGGCGCCTGGGTGGCACAGCGGTTGAGCGTCTGCCTTCGGCTCAGGGCATGATCCCGGTGTTGTGGGATCGAGCCCCACATCAGGCTCCTCCACTGTGAGCCTGCTTCTTCCTCTCCCACTCCCCCTGCTCGTGTTCCCTCTCTCGCTGGCTGTCTCTGTCGAATAAATAAATAAAATCTTTAAAAAAAAACACACATTTATAATATCGCAGTTTCGTGGAATCAGGACCCTAGCTGGGTCCTCTGACTTGTGTTCTCTAATGAGGCTCCAATCACAGTCTCAACACAGGGTCTGCACTCTCATCTGAAGGCTTAACTGAGGAAGGATCGACTGAAGCTCAGTCAGTAGCGGTGGCAGCATTAGTTTCCTCACAGGTTGTTGGACCAAGTCCCCCTCTTCTTCACTAGCTGTTGACTGGAATTTGCCCTCAGTTTCTGGCCAGGTGGGCTTTTTCCACATGGCAGCTTGTTCATCAAAGCATGAAAGTCAAGAAGGTGAAGGAGAAAGTTTGCTAGCAAGATGGAAATTATGATCTTTTGTAACCTGATTAGGAAAGTGACATCCTCTCATCTTGGCTATAGTCTAGTGGCTAGAAGCAAGTCCAGCCCACACTCAAGAAGAGGGAATTATAGAAAGGTACACATTGCAAGAAGTGGGGGTCATCAGGACCACCTTAGAGGCTGCCTATCACACTAGTCATTAGAGAAAACTTAGAAGATACAGAAAAATTAAAAGAAGGCCATCAGTGTGGCAGATAGCCAACCGCCCACTTTTATATTGCTTCTTTTCTTTCTAGTTGTGGCTTCTGTGCATAAGTTAAAATTTGTTTTTAATCTTAGTTATTATTACACTCTATACAGTAAATCTTGCTTTTTAAAAATTTTACCACTAAAGTAAATTAAACTAACTTTATTCAATTGAGATCATTTAATTTAATGTAAAGATGTTTTCCTATTATTATAATCCTCTCTAGAAACAGTTTTAATGTTCGCATTACAGTACATCATGGTTTATTATTCTTTATTTAAACATTCCTTTGTTGCTGGTATTTTCTAATTATTTTCCCACTAGAAATAGGAACGTTGAACATCTTTGTGTACTCACTTTTTCCCTATAGCTTGACATTCCCTTCTAATGGATTCTCAGAGGTAACACTTAAAATTCAGGATTATGTTAAAAATATTTGATAAATATTCTGAGCAGTTTCCAATATCCCTAGTACTCAAAGAGTATGGGGAAAGGTACTAGATGACACCTCAGATGGATTAGACATGTAAAGGAGGTGCTGAAAGAGCTAAGAAACAGTATCTCAGGAGAAAGTCAGTGGAGACATGATAATGCAGAAAATGGGGTGGGTGAGAGGAGGAGATGTGGTTTGGATGACAGCTGGTGTAGGGAAGTGAGGTAGTTGAGGGCAAACAACCACGGAACTAATAAAGAGGTAGTGGGTGGGACGGCAATTCATAAGAGAATGGACAATAGAAATGAAGATAAAGGAAGCTAATGGGAAGGATGAGTAGATTATCCAGGTAAATACTCCAAGATGAGTTACTGCATCACATAGTCAGCTATTGGTGACAAAGGTGGGCACTTGGTCGTGGGCACAGGTCAGAACCCTAGCTACTAGGTCAGAACAAGATTAAGCAAGGTTAATTGGATGCTGGTTAATCTGAGCCACCAAAACAGCACTCCCTCAGTTTTCCTCAATAACAAAAGCCTAGTTCCGGACATCTATAGTTCAGCTGAGTCTACTGGTAGGATTTAATTGGACAATAGAGAAATGAGGGGTTGGAGAATAATGCTGATACTTTTAGCAAGGATGACTTTGTATGATGGGAACAGAGAAGCTGTGAAGTGAAAAAAAAAAAAAAGAGTGCTCAAAGGAATATGTAAAATCTAATGAATTAGAAATAGAGGATTATCTAATTTGAAAGAAACTGAATTTCAATCATATTCCTGTACCGATTTCTAAAAATTTGAGGAACGAGGAAGAAGAAGATGTCCACCTGTATATGTGGATTTTGCACAAAATATTCTCATGAAACTGGTCCCTGAGCAAAAGAAAGAGTAACATCCTATGAAATATGCTTAGGATTCAGATGACAAGTGTATTGACTTAAAATACAACAAGAACAAAAAATAACTTTCTCTATTGGTCAGCAAAATCTAGCTAGAAGAATAATTCAGTTTATTTTCTCTCTCCTAAGCTGAGATAAAACCACTGTGGCAACTATAATTAGAATTCTACTTCTCTCTGAATAGATCTTTGGTGGAGAAAATAGAACACGAAGAGAAAAGCCCCCATGTCTCAGGAAACATGGTGAAGAGAGAAGGATCAGTAATGAGCTAGCCCTGCTTGGGAGGAACAGGGCAACGTGATAGAAGGCCTGAGCCCAGCCCGTTCACCGAGGCTGAGAGCTTGGGATTCTAGCCAGTGTTTGGATGCTGCTACATGGAGACTCAAAGCTACTCTTTCATCTCTCCCTGGGACATGAAATTGGGGGAACCACATAATGAGCTCTGGTCCGGGAAAGGCCAATAATATCACATTCAGAAGTCTTCCAACCATCCCATGGAGAAGGGTGCCAATTAGTGAGCATATGTTCCCTTCGGCTTTGGTGGGAAGAAGGAAGGGTAGGTATTTGGTTCTCCCCAAACCCAAATAAACGTATTTTCATTGTTTGTAGGGGCCTACCCTAAAGGCTGTTCAGTTTGGCAGAAATCTGTTTGTAGGAGCCTGTTGTAAAGATGGCTTAATATGGTAGAAGCTGTGTGTGGGCAGACCGGAAAGAATTCAATAGAACATCTGTAAAATACTCTTCCTAGTTCAGGGGTCAAATATACAGCAATCCATATGAAAAACTTGCACTTTATGACAAAAACCAAAGAAGCAGCTGCACAAATCAATCTGCTTCGGTGAGCGAGCTGGATATTGAGAACAGGGATATTGAGCCAAAAACATAGGCTAATTATCATTTTGAAATTTTAATAGGATCACCTAATGGAAGTCATGATTATGGAGCCCTGGGTACATAGTACATAGCACGAAGTAATAAAAACAACACATGGAATGTGGTCCAAATGCTATCAAGAGATAAACTCACGTCCTTTAATATTACTTCTACACAGAAATGGGTGAAAAATAAACAATAAACTCCCAAATGTAGAAAAAGAATAACTAAGGTAAGTCATACTGCAGAAAAATATATTTAAGATAAATGTAAACACCTCAGATAAGTACAAACTATTAAGGTGAAGTCTCTTTCTGAAGTTTCTAACCACTGCTTTAAGAACCACTTAATGTGGGGGCTCCTGGATGGCACAGCGGTTAAGCGTCTGCCTTTGGCTCAGGGCGTGATCCCGGCGTTCTGGGATCGAGCCCCACATCAGGCTCCTCTGCTGGGAGCCTGCTTCTTCCTCTCCCACTCCCCCTGCTTGTGTTCCCTCTCTCGCTGGCTGTCTCTATCTCTGTCGAATAAATAAATAAAATCTTAAAAAAAAAAAAAAAGAACCACTTAATGTAAAAAATCTTCCAAATGCCACAAGACATACGTATGCCATTACCTAGAGTCATTTGCTGTTTTATTTCTACTCTGTGGTTGCCTCTGGGACAGGTTCTGTGTCATAGGGTCTCCCTAATGTCTAATTCAATGCCAGGATGCCCAATAAACTTTTATTGACTGACTATTTGAATAAGTAAGTTCTAATGCCATATACAATTTATGGCATATATATTCTTGATCCAGTGTGTCAAATAAATATTTTGTCAAATTTAATCTTTATTAGGATCTCTTCTCATTCTTAAGTTTTCAGTACAGAGAATTCTCAATCTAAATGATAAAAGCGTATTTATCACGGCTCAAGAACAATGACATTGTACTTTTCCTTCTACCTACCCTTGACTAATTCTCACATGTATTTCAGAAATATGAATAGCGTCTTCATGCAATTCATGTAAGGCACAGAAAATAGGTATCATTATTTCTGTCTTAATGACAGATTTTGAGGTTAAGGTGACTCATGAACAGCTGAGCAGCCAGTCAGTAGGAGAAACCAGAATAGAACGGAAACGCCTCCACTCCCACCCCCACGCTCAAACCTGAGCAAACCCTCCTTGGGGGAGTGAAGCGTGATGGGCCCCCGGAGTGAACCGTGAAGGCTTCCTGCAAGTTAATGAGCTGCGGAAGGAAGGGTCGCCCTCCCTGCCCGTGATCAGGGAGCACAACTCACTCTCCATCTAGCAGATAATAAAAATGGAAGGCTGGGAGAATTTAGAAAAGCAAGCCCCTTAGATACTGAGCCAGGTTTATTTGGAGGAGGATGATTCATTTACCTTTAGCTGAGTATTTTCAGAAATCACCATCCAAGTCACCTTAACTGAGTAATTTTTACATCCCAGAGAATGTAACCTTAAAAGGCAAAGTAACTTGTGTGTCAGATGGGCATATTCCAGCCTGTTTTATTCTCTTTGAGGGGAAAAATATTTTATTATGGGTTTCTCAACTTTGTTTACGTACAAAAGAGAACCAGGCATGCTTCCGTAGCAGGCTAGATACTGAAGTTACTCTAAAAAGTAATCAACAATAGAATATAGCAGGTGTCAATCTTTGAATTGCAAACAAATTATTCTGGGATTCTTAAGGAGCTTAAGGATATTCTTAGAATACTCCAGGAGCTTAAAGATAATTTAAAAAACATGTTTAAAAAATATTCACAATCATCTTATATCCACAAACAGAATAGCCCTGAGTGGATGGATTACAAATTACATCTGTAACGTGTTTGATAAAGCTAAGATGCACCTCTCCCTCCACCATCCAATTCAAATAATAACGTAGTCCAACGCAAATACTAGTTTCCAGTAACTGAAGTCTCTCCTTTTCCTACCCCTCTGTAACTGGAGGCATGCAAGTCTATCTGACTTACTGAGGCTGCTTTCATAATTCCAGTGGGCTGGGTTCTAAGAGAAATTTTAAAACTGTTTTCCTCTCCACCAAGCCCTTTGCGCAGAACTATAGCTTACAGCAACCCACGCCTCCCAAATACGACATAAGGATAATTGCTGAAACCTTTGCTTAATTCACCAAAAACTTTCTATTGCTATTAGTGTCCACCCCACACTCACATTGTTCTCAAATCGCCTCCCATGTCCTTATATCGTGGATCCTACTCCTTTGATTTTCTCCGCTGTTCTCAAGTACCTGTGGTTCTTTGTCATCATTAATTCCACTACTCCCCGAATTTAAACTTCCAGAGTTTGTGTTCTCCAGTGTTCAAGCATCATAGCTCCTCTTGAAAAACAAATATGAACACAAAGCAGTCAAGCCATTGGGTATAAGAACAGGAGCCTGTGAAGGAAACACTTATAAAATGTAAACCAGACACGTTAAACTCACATTTGGCCATGCACAGCCTGAGTCCGATAGAAGGACTTCAGCCAAAACAGAAGGTTCTTGCGGTGAGACGGCTGATACGGTCAGGCTGGAAAAACCTCTCCACTCCTTCCTGTGGGGCACCTGAATTCCACAGGCTTGCAGAAGGCAAGAGTCACTGAATAACGATTCCTCAGAGTTTTCTGTGTGCTTGTCAGAGGCCTTGCACATGGCATGTGGCTCAGGACATGGTGACTTCAGTTCCTTGAGCAAACTCAGATAAAATAGGAGGGAAAATGTTTCCCTGCTTATCCTGGACACCGTCCCATGAAAGTGAGGCAGTACAGTCAAGTAAAGTTTTCTAGGGAGTGTTAAGAAAATGTCACATTATTCCAGTGTAATGTAGCAGGTAGGAGCTTCGGTGGTCTCCGGTGGTTTCAACATGCTGTATATTTGAGGTGCACAAGAGAGGTTTCTCTGGAGACACACATTTCCTTATCCTTTGGGCTCATTCAATGGAAAAATCATATTTGGCCAATGATCCATTTTAAAGTCCCTGAATCCACACAAGTTTTGACAGTAACTTACTTCTTTCTAGAAGCTATGAGCACAGTGTAGATCTTGAGAAATTTTAATAATACTTCAGTTAAGATTAAGGAGAGACCTAGAGAAGCTGGCTACGTCTGGAGTAACTCCACCGCAGGAAAGAGATTCTTGGTCAACTCTTTCACTTTGCATTTTGTCCCGCGTAGCTCTGCCGAACCGAAAAATCTGTGAGCCCAACGTAGCACCAACCGATCCTCTCACTTCTGCCCATCTCAGGGGGGAATTGGATGTAATGGTTGAAGTGTCAAAAAAAGTGGCAATGTTAGTTGGAAGCTGACTGTCAGAATGAAACCAAGCTCTAGAAATTCTTACTCTGACATCCATGTCCCCTTCAGGAAGATCTTAGATGAGATTCAGAGTATCCAGGGAATACCCTGAATTCATGTGTCAATTCATACCATGAAAATATCCCAAACCTGTTAAAACTTATCCTCTAGAATCTTATTTCATTTTTACCTTTTCTTGTTTGTTTTTTTTCTCACCAAGATCTTTTCCAAAGACGAGCTATTACTTTGCCCAGTGCTGTTCTATTGCTTCTCCTCTTCAGCTCAGCCTATCCCACAAGTGCTCACTGTTTCACTCCTTCTTTTAACAAATATTTGCTAAGGTACAGCCCTCTTCTGAGCACTAAGGTAAAAACAGTGAAAAGAAAACAAGATCTATTACTTGATGGTCTAGTGAGGAAGCATGATCAAAAGCTAGAAAACTAATAAATAAGATGATGTCAGATAGTGATAAATGGATACAATAAGCACTCTAATGGATCTCAGGTATGCCTTTCAAGGACACAATATGAATTAAATCAGTCCTAGGTATGTTTTTAAAAAGCTTACTTAGAGTTTAGACATGGGGTATGGTGGAAAGGTAAGTATTAACGATTTTAGCTTGTGCATTAGAAAAATGGTAAAACTATTTTCTGAAATGGAACAAACAGCTTTATAGGGATAGAGGAACAATAGAACCAGTAATTGTCTTAAATTTGAGATGTCACCATAGGTACTCAGGGGTGAAATGAGGGATAGAGTTCCAGTCTGGTGAGTCATCAACCTACAGGTAGCCTTTAGGTCATGGGCCTGGCTTCTACCATTGGTGGAGACCAAGGACAGAGAGTTAGAGGTCAAATAGATTAAGACAAAGGGCCAACATTCTTGAGACACAAACTGCTATGCATATTGCAAAAAATAAATAACTGCTATGCGTCAGACACTTAAATACACACGTTTCTAGCCTTGAGAAACTTGCTATCCAATGGTGGGAATAAAAAGAAACAGATCATTTTAATATAGCATGTTAAGTACTTCTTTTTTGGTTCACAGAATGGGCTGCCTCTAGTCCTCATGTATTATGATATATATATATGATATATATGTAATACATATATAACAGTATATATAATATATATATGATCATATTCCTACCCTTCATTTATTTACAATCATACATTAGAGTTTCATCTGTTCCAGGCACTATTCTAGGTTCTAGAAATACAGTTGTGAAATTGTGTGAATACTTGCATCATGATTTAGTAGGAGAAATAGATATTTAACAAATCATAGGAATAACTGAAATTACAATTGTGGTAAAAGAGATAAAGGGTGAGTATAAGCTTTTCTTAAAGGTTGAACCTGGACTAGTCTGGCCCAGTCTGACTAGGAAGTGCCATTTTAAGCCTACACATGAAAAATGGTTTGTTAAAATTTAGGAAATCATAGGAATCAAAAGAGTAAATAAGCAGACTAGCTATGCAAAGGCACCTAGCTGAGAAGAAATTTGACATGATAAAGGAACAAAAAGAAGACAGCATGACCAGAGAGCAATGAAGGAAGCAGGAAGCCACTCTCCATCTCTGTCACAACATCCTAAAGAATACTGTGAAGGACAAACAGAAAAGAATTGGGAATCCCAAAGATCCCAAGAAGGGATCAAAATCTGAGGGAATCAGACACTGTTTGGGATTCCAGCAAATGGTTCAGGATGTTGACCATAAACGGGAACCCACATCTAGGGTAATTCCTGGTAAACACTGGCTTTTAGAGGTGAGGATGGGCCCACCAGCTTTGGAGAGCAAGGTTGGGTGGACACTTTGGAATGCCATAGCACTGTGCACTGCTCTCACGGTATTTATCACTTCTATTTAGAATAACTCCCACAACTAGGTTGAAAACTCACCCACCAGGACACCTGGGTGGCTCAGTCAGTTAAGCAGCTGACTCTTGATTTTGGCTCAGGTCAGGATCTCAGGGTCTTGGGATGGAATCCTATGTCAGGCTCTGCACTCATAAGGGAGTCTGCTTGAGATTCTCTCTCTCCCTCTGCCCCTCCCCCCACTCACATGTTCTTGCTGTCTAAAAATAAATACATCTTTTTAAAAAAAGCTCACCTATCACCTTCTGCAGGACTAACATAATGCTTTATTCCTACTAGACACTCAGATGGTTAATTGTTTAATTCAAGTAAGTAGTATTAGGGACACTTCATCTGGAACGACAATCCTATGTAAGAGTAGCACAGTGAACAAACCCCATTTGTGGTTTCATCTGAGGAGTGGGCAAGTCCACAAATACAAAAAGTAGATTGGTGATTGCCTAGGGATGGGGGATGGGTGGAGGGGGAAACAGGAAGTGACTGCTAAAGGGTACAGGTTTCTTCTTGGGGTGATGAAAGTTAGTGAAAATTGTGGTGATGGTAGCACAACTCCGTGAATAGCATTGAACACTTTACATGCATAAATGGTATGGCATCTTGGTAAAGCTATTACACAAAACAATGGGAAAAGCCGAGGGACTTGCCAGGGTAGTCCCTATGATGCATTGTTATTTTACAGGTGAAGCTCTTAAGAAGCTTTTATTTTATTTTATTTTTTTTAAGAAGCTTTTAGAGTCACATAAGAACCAGGATGGTCCAGAATCCTGAACCTCACCAGGTTCTCCTTTGAGTTGTTCTCTTGTGAAAGTTGTACCTGTCTGGGCAGGATATGTTATCAAAAAATTAGGAGAAAAAAAATGGTCTCAGTTTCCATTCCCTTTAAATCTTGGTACGAGATGTTACAGGGACTTCTAGAGCAGGGATATAACTTGAAATCTTTGGGCATGGAAGGGAGGGGAAAAGGCATGAGGGCATCCATAGGTGACGTCAGACTGCACCCATCCTAAAGTTGTACGTTAGTTGTGAATATGTGCTTAGTTGAATTACTGTGAGAGAAGGCACATTTATAATGGTCTCAGAGGAATCTATTGCATGCCCCCACGCTAATTCCCCCAAAAGAAGAATGCTTTAAAAATCTGAAACATAAAATGCAGAATTAAAAACAAAAACAAAAAACACCTCCCAGTTTGTTTCCCTGTTTGGGGAAGGAGGAGTGGAGGGAGGAAAGGAAGAGAAAATAAGGCAAGAACACTAATTCCCAGGTTCTGTAAGGAGGAAGCACTATCTCCTAAGGCATAATCTGAATTGGACTCTATAGAGCAGAAAAGGCTGATGACGTATGCTTGTTGTCTCGTCTTTTCCTGTAATCATTTTAGGAGAGGGTATGGTTTACAGGGGTAAGCACCAACTCTGATGAAGCAAATGAAATGAATGAGAAAGCCATACTTCATCTAAACATTGCAAATCAACGTTATCCCTCCTTACCCTCTCATTGAAGCTCCCTGGCGCATTAATGATTCATGGTGAACCATCAACTCAGTACAGTCACTCTGCGAGAACACCAAGGGTTTGCTTACACATAATTACTCAGAACTGAGTAGGAGGAAATCCCTGTCTCGGATCATGGGAGATAATGGAATTCCAACTAAGGATGCCTTGGCAAAGTAGAAGTACTTTCCCTTGGACCTTTGAAATCCTTAATGAGTTGAATCATGTCAAGTAACAAAATAAACAAGGATGAGAAACATCAGTTGGGTTTGATCCAAAGTCTAGCCTGCTTAAGATTGGGCTTCCCCCATCATTGCTTAAACATTATACAGTTTTCTATCAGCCAAGCCTGTGGTTTCATTTCATTTTTTTTCTTAAATCAGATTTCAAAAGCCAGGCACTAGCTGATGGTAATTAGTAGGCATCGGTTGAAGTTTATTCTTGCCGTTCTTTCCAGGCATGCATAATTTTTGTGAAGAGAAAAGAAAATCCAATTATCCCCAAATTCAGCCAGTGTGGCTCATCTGCTCTTGTGTTAGATCTTTAGAAATGGTTCTTAACAATTGAAAGGAAGACATATGGTACTTGAGCACAGCATCTTGTAACCTTGTTTATAATATTAAGGGGGAAAAAACCCCAGTCTTGTGACCATTTATGTCCCTCTTTACAAAAATCTGACATAAGTAATATTGATCCTATAAAATGTGGGACTAGAGCTTGCTCCTATCATAAGGAATTTATTGGTGATTACATTCCTAAGTTCTCTCTTACATCCTAAAGGATTCCCTTAAAAATGCTCAACTTGAAAATTTCCAGGAACACTCATGCAACTCAAACTACAAACATCTGATACATTGTTGGGAGAACTCAGACTCTTCACATCAAGGAAGGTAAGAATTTCTACCGAACTTGGCAGAATTCGGGTCTATGCCAAAAGATTTCAGAAAATTATCTCACTATTGAAACGTTGGTTGATTTTGGAAACTTCATTGGTCTTGGAGTCTCTGCGAATACTTTTTTATTACAAAAGTAAATGAATTTTTTTTGGTAATAAAATATACCCTTTGTCATTTGGATTAAAATTGTTTAGGTCATATTTTCCTTCTATAAATATTTATCTCTAAGGAGTCTGGCATTAAAGATAAACCATACCCAAACTGTGTTTTATTAGGTTTTTTGCTCAAGAAAATTTTCTTACTACAAGTGAAAACTAAAAAGAGAAACTAACAGGAAAAAAAATAAAGTTTACGTTTTTAAATGAGCCTATATTGAACCCTTTTGAGAAGAACATTATTCAGCAACACTTTGGGTAAATGATCATTTTCATTACCCACCTTTTTCTGAATAGACATGCTGCTATGCTCTGGTTACTTTATGTCAGAGAAACACAGAAGGACAACCAGGGAATTGGTTGACAAGAGTCTCTTTACCTCCAGGGAATTTCTTACTAAATGTGTCTCAAGACATCAATTATGGACAGAATATTCCAGTCATATACACTTTTTTTCTTATCTGGATGATAGTTTGATTATACCATGTTTCTGCTAAAGGACCTCTAACAGACTCTGTGGGAGCAGAAAAGGTGAATAAGGCATAATGTCTGCTTTGAGGAACTCACAGTTTTGGGAGGAATGTTAACAAATTCATAAAATAACAATGTAGTGGGCACCTGGGTGGCTCAGATGGTTAAGCATCTGCCTTTGGCTCAGGTCATGATCTCCAGGTCTTGAGATCGAGCCCCATGTCAGCCTGCCAGCTCAGCAGGGAGTCTGCTTCTCCCTCTCCCTCTCCCCTTGCTTGTGCTCTCTCTGTCTCTGTGTCTCTCTCTCAAATGAATAAATAAAATCTTAAAAAAAAATTACAATGTAGTAAGGGCATTTGAGATCTAATTAAGGAAAATATTTATTTAAGGGAATAACATAGCCAGAAGATGTAAGAGTTGATCGGAACTTTGAAGAATAAATAGGAGTCTACCATAAAGATTTGAATTTTGTCTGGTAAGTTTATTAATGTATATTATAGACCCTGAAATATATTTGTTAAATGAAGGAGGTAACTAAAAGCTAAGCTACCTTTTTTTTTTTTGACACATTTGTCTTTCACAGTTTTTACAACTGCTTTATGAAGTGCATAAGGCTATTAGTGCTTTATGAATAAAATATAGGCCCAAAGGAAGTTGATCCAGTGAGCTGAAGACCTGAAACCATATCCATTTTTCTGACTCTCAGGCCTTTGTTCTTTCCACTCTGTCTTCCTATTCCCTCACCATTCTTCTGAAATTCCTCACTGCTCCTCTCATAAAGTGGACTCGGAGCAGATATTCAGCAACAATTGTTTACTGATAAAGAGAGGTGTATGGCTTTGATGACAACATTTTAATACACACTGACCAAACACACCAACAGCCTCTAAACTCGGTCTTTATCCATCTTCAATTGGCCCCTTGCCTTTCTCCTGCCTTTATATTTCCTCGATCAGGGCTAAACCACTTGCTCGTGTGAAAACAGGAGCATGTAACCTTTAAGCAGCCCATAGAGCCCCGTGTTGATGATCTCACCCCTGAGCTACTGTCAGTGGAGTGTCAAGAGGGGAGGAAGGGGGAGAAGACAAATCCAGAGCCCTCTAGGAACTTCACTGAAGCCACTTATTTCTTAGGCAAATACCACTGATGACTCTGCAAGTTCTCTCTACAGTTGTTTTGGTTGCCCCAGTCTACTTTCAGAGGTTCAAGGCCAAGGCTGGGATCCTAATTTCCATGAGTGCATTAATGTATCTCTTGAATTACTCTCTTCCTGAAAGAACTGAAAATCTTGTATTCACTGTCAAAGTTTCCCGGGTCCTTACACTTAAACGCATGCCAGGTAGTCTACAGGCAAGTGGGGCAGGGGTCGGGGGGAGAGTAGTGACTGGGAAAAATGCTCTGCCTTGAATTCTCACTTCCCTTTCAAAGATATTCCTAGAACATTCCACAGACCCTTTGTGCCTGGAGTGATGAAAGGACATTCCTGGGTGGGCTGCTATATTTCACACAGTGTGTTCTCCATGAATGCTTTCTGTGAATGACTCAGGCAAGGGTAAGCTGCACAGAATTTTGGTGCAGAGGAAGAAAAAGCTGTAGTCTACTTAAGCATGAGTGTACTCTTTCTGTGCAAGCTGAGTAATGTCCTGGAGGTGACTAGTCCAAGGAAAAGCCGAGGGGTACGAGTCAGCCTCTCTCACTTTAAATGCCAGCATAGATGAAATAAGCATGGGTAGGTGACTTAACTTCTTTGGGGCTTATTTCCGAATCTGTGAAGCAGAAAAAATAATGCCCATTTTGTCCGTTTGACTGTAGTGGTGTGAAAGATCATGTGCAAAATCAGGCTGACTGTTATTTATTGACTGTTTGGTGAAGGAAGAATGAGTAAAAATACAGTCATTAGACAAGTTGCCCAAAGGAAAAAGAGATTGTTCGAGCCATGTTTAGTGTCTGGTGCTAGGGATATGGTAGTAAACAGATAATGTTCTTGCCCTCAAGGGTTCACATGGTAATTTAGGAGACAGACACTAAATAATTAATTGCACATTTAATTATACAATTAAAATTGTGATAAGTACCACAAAAGAGAATTATGGTATTAAAAGAATATGCAAGAATAGAAGAGGATCTAATCTCAAAAAAAGTGTTCTGTCTGGGAATGGCACTTCAGTTGAATTAGGAAAGATGAAAGGTAAAAGGTGAAGTGGCAAAGATGTGGGAGATGCTTTTTAGGGCCAGAGATGCTGTATTCAAAGCTTTATGAGGCGGGAAGCACATGGCAGGAATTTAGAACTGAAAGCAGGCCTTTGGGACTAGAATAACAATAACAAGAAAAACAAGAGGATGGGGGGGGTGGGTAATGGTTGCTAGAGAAGGCTGAGAGGTAGGTGGGAATCAGCTCCTCCAGGGCCTCGCGGGCCAAGGTAAGGATCTGGGAAGCCTTTACAAAGGAACAGATCAGAGAAAATACTGCAAGCCATATTTCTGATAAGGGGTTAATTTCCAAAATATATAAGGAACTCCTATAACTCAAGAGTAAGAAAATAATTCAATTTTAAAAAGACTTAAAATAGATGTTTCTTCAAAGAAAACACACAAATAGCCAATAGTCATATAAAAAGATGCTCAGTGCTGCTAATTATCAGGGAAATGCAAATCAAAACCACTTCAAGAGATATCACTTCACACCCGTTATGATGGCTATTATGGAAAAAACAACAGATAATCAGTGTTGGCAACAATGTGGAGAAATGGGAACGCTTGCGCACTGTTGATGGGAGTGTAAAGTCGTGCAGCCGCTATGGAAAACAGTATGCGGGTGCCTCAAAAAAAAAATTAAATTCAAACTACCCTATGATCCAGCAATCCCACTTCTGGGTGTTTATCCAAAAGAATTGAAATCAGAATCTTGAAGAGATAGATATCAGCTCCCTCACACTCACTGCAGCTCTATTCATAATAAGGTGTGGAAACAACCTAACTGTTCATCAACGGATGGGTGGATGAAGAGAATGTGCTCCACACGTACGATGGAATATTATTCAGCCTTATAAAAGAAGGGGGTCCTGCAATATGTGGCAATGTGGACAAGCCCTGATGACATCAGGCTAAACGAAATAAACCAGTCACAGAAGGACAAATACCGCCAGATTCTACTTATATGGGGAATCTAAAATAGTCAAACAACCAAGAGTAGAGAACAGAATGGTGGCTGCCAGGGGGTAGAGGCCCGAGGAAATGAAAGCTGTCGTTCAATGGGTATCACGTTTTAGTTATGCGAGGTGAATTAATTCTAGACATCTGCTGTACAACAGAGTGTCTCTACGGATGGTCCCCAACTTAGGATGGTTCCACTTATGGTTTTTTGACTTTATGATGGTGTGAAAGCGATACACATTCTTTGAATCTGGATCTTCTCCCAGGCTGGTGATATGTGGAACGGTCCTCTTATGATGCTGGGCGGTGGCAGCAAGCCAAGGCTCCCAGTCAGCTGGGCAATCATGAGGCGAAACAGCCGATGCACTCACAAGCTTTCTGCACCCACACAGCTACGCTGCTTTTCGCTTTCAGTATTCAATAAAGCACTTGAGATATCCAATACTTCATTATAAAATAGTCTTTGAGTTAGACAATTCTGCCCAACTGTAAATGAAAGTCAATGTTTGGAGCGTGTTTAAGGTAGGCGAGGCTAAGCTGTGATGTTTGGGAGATTAGGTGTATTAAATGCATTTTCCATTTACAATATTTTTAACTTACAATGGGTTTCTTGGCTGTAACCCCATTGTAAGTCAAGTCAGATCTGTAGATAAGAGTACTGTATTGTACACTTACAAATCTCCTAAGAGTGTAGATCTCACGTTAAGTGCTCTTGCCACAGTACAATTTAAAAAAGGAAAAAGAGGGGCGCCTGGGTGGCACAGCGGTTAAGCGTCTGCCTTCGGCTCAGGGAGTGATCCCAGTGTTATGCGATCGAGCCCCACATCAGGCTCCTCCGCTATCCGCTATGAGCCTGCTTCTTCCTCTCCCACTCCCCCTGCTTGTGTTCCCTCTCTCGCTGGCTGTCTCTATCTCTGTCGAATAAATAAATAAAATCTTTAAAAAAAAAAGAAAAGAAAAGAAAAACGGAGGGTCTTGAAAGGTTTCAGTGAGAATGTCAAGATCAGACTTTGTTTTGTCTTAATTACAGTGAATGCACAGGGAAGACATTACTGAGGTATAAGCGTGCGCGAAGGGACACCAGGAATGATATCTGAAAGCGGAAGCTCTCTGTTCCTTCTTGCTGTGGCACGGGGGCCGAGGGGTCCCATTCTGGTGCCTTTTTTGGGCCTGCCCTCTTGAGTAGAGTCAAATTTTTGTCCTGTCATACACAATCCCATCAGACTTAACTTTCCTATATTCTATTCCTTCCAAATCTCTGTAGAACAAAGGAAATGTGATGACTTCTTGATATGATGTTGATGGATGGTAAGCTAAGTAACATAGCTCTGTTCTAACAGTGCTGTCACTATCTTTTCTGATCATCACATATTTTTTAAGCAAATATAATCTAATTACAGTGAAAGGTGAAAGATTTATACCATGTGAACAGAAATCAGAGTATTGAATATAATCTAATTATAGAAACAAGTTAAAGATAAATAAATGGATGGCAGATAGATACATCATATCAATTAATTTACTTTCAGCCGTAAGAAACAGAAATCCCACGTAAGAAGTCTTAAGGCAGCGTGGCTCCAGGCTGGTTAACTGTCCATTCATCATTTGAGGAGCCTGTGATTTCCTTTTTTTCCACCCTGCTGTCCACATTTGGCAAGCTCTCTTGATGGCCATGAGCAGAATGCAGCACTCTTAGGATAAACCCTATCAGTCCAGAGCCAGAAAAAGGATTTATCTCTTCCAGATGTATCTCTTTGAGAGATAAGAAACCTTTCTCAGAAGCTCCCTCACCCCACCCAGAGCTGACTTTATCTGTGTCTCAGACTAAGTCACTCACGGGGTGGGGTTGGAGGGGGGAGACGATATTATTCTGAATTTTAATGTATTAACTTAATTATCTTCAACTTCTTTAAAATTCTCATCCTAGCATTGCAAATTGAAGGCAGGCCTTCCTGAAGCAAGGGTCTCTGGTGAGTCCCTAGATATAATTAGGATCTGTTAAGGAGAAAGAAGAACTGGCTGCTGGAGGGCTGAGACATCTGTAGTGTCTGCCTCACGTAAAAATTCAAGGTAAATCACAGACAGTTGAGCGAATGAAGGATCTCAAAAGTGTAGTCCTCAGACCTGCAGCGTTAGTACCACTAGCGAGCTTGTTAGAAATGATAGTTCTGCACTCCCCTGAGTCAGAATGCCAGGCAGTGGGCCTAGAAATCTGGCTTTTTTGTTTGTTTTTTAAAGATTTTATTTATTTGAGAGAGCAAGACAGAGATAGCAAGAGAGAGCACAAGCAGGCATGAGAGGGAGAAGGAGGAGAGGGAGAAGCAGGCTCCCGCTGAGCAGGGAGCCCGACGAGGGACTCAATTCCAGGACCCCTGGATCATGACCTTAGCTGAAGGCAGACTCATAACCAACTGAGCCACCCAGTTGCCCCAGAAATCTGTGTTTTAAAAAGTTTGCCAGGTGATTGTGATGCCCAGCAATGTTTGAGAAGCACGGTTCTAGAGTTAAAGAACATACTAGAAGGTTGAATGACACCAAGCAAGGAGTTAAAAATATGGGGCAGGGGTGTGGGAGAGAGGTCGGGTCTGGGAAATTGGACAGATCGATTAAAACACGGGCCTTAATCAGAAGGGGGAATGAAACATGAGAGACTATGGACCATGAGAAACAAACTGAGGGCTTCAGAGGGGAGGGGGGTGGGGGAATGGGATAGGCCGGTGATGGGTAGTAAGGAGGGCATGTATTGCATGGTGCACTGGGTGTTATATACAACTAATGAATCATCGAGCCTTACATCGGAAACTGGGGATGTACTGTATAGTGACTAACATAATATAATAAAAAATCATTATAAAAAACAAAAAACAAAAAACACGGGCCTTGTCTCCTGGCAGCCAGAGTAAGAAAATAGGTAAAGAGAAGAAAATGCCCTGCAAACGCTACTAGGAGGAGAGCATAATAAATGGGAGCTGTGGGAACGGTGTCCACGCATGAAAGAGTTTAAGTTAAGAATTGGAACAGATAGTGAATTCTGGTACATAAATCTGGAAATAAAGACCCCGAGTGGCCACTTCATGCTATTTTATAGATCCAAAATAGCAATGATAGCTGCTTTCTCTGGATATCCTCAGAATGCTGATCAAAGAAGAGCACAGATACAGTTGCAAACGGCCAGCAGATAAATCCAGAGAGATTTATATTCTAAATGGCAAATCCTTTTGCAAAGTAGAATTGTGGGGAAGGGGACAGTTTTCTTGTATGGTCTTTATTTGTGGGAGTAAATGTGGAAGCCACAGCCCTGCTGCCGATGTTCAAAGGAACACTCCAATCTGGTTTTTAACAGGTTGGCGTGTTTGAAACAGGATGCGTAGGAAACAGGTCACAGGGAAAAGGATCCAAGGACCTCTGCTGCCTGGGCACATCGCACCGTCATGGCCCCTGAGCCTGACAACAGACGACCAGCTTCAGAACAGAGGGAAAGGGAAGGACAGTTCACAAGAGGATTGTTAATACTTCCGAGGCCAAAGATAAAAACCAGCTAGGCTTTGCGCAGTAAGAATAATTATTTCCAAAAGTGCCTTGGCTAGCCTCACCCTTGTTGGAAAGGTACTGTACAAAGTTGGAAATGACTTTGCTGTTTTCTTTAGGTCTTAACCAGTGTTCCCAAAATGTCGTGTGCATCAGAATCCCCTGGAGGGCTTGAACAAAAGCAGAGCCTCTGATTCAACAGGTCTGTTAAGAGGCCTGAGAATGTGCATTCATAACAAGTTAGAAATGTTGTTAGTTCAGGACCACACGTTGAAAACCACTTTAGTACTACGTAAGATTTTTGTAGTTAAACTATTTTTTGGCATTTTCTACTTTTCCCCTGACAACCCCCCTGCCTCGCACAAACACCATAAGATCTAGAAATTGCTTCATGGCCCAGGAATCCTGAGATGATCGACGGTTGAAGGCAGCAGGTGCCTCCTCTTGCCCAACACCCAGTTACACTTCTAACCCTAGAAGAACAGAGAAGGAAAACCACAGGTGTAACAATTCTTTTCGTTTACCAGAGGAATGAGAGCTTCCTAAAATTCAAGCTAGAATGTAGATTATATTCTAGGAAACATATAACGAAAGAAAGACAAGCTATAACTGAACATCACTTCATTGATACAAGTTTTAGAAAATACCACCGTGAATGAACAGAGAAGACTGGATATATGAAGTCCTGGAAATTAAGTTGACCAATAATATATAAGAATTGGCACAAGCCATGGGGCATAAATTTATCATGATTTTAAAAAAGATGCTCAATTTTACCAGAGATGGCTGAGGCTGGACTAAGTGGAAAAAATGGTGACTAGGATATAAGTTATAGTCATTTTTTTATGTTATAACTCTGAAGATTTTATTTAAAAAAAGGGAGTAGTTCAAGAACTCTACGTGTGAAGATTAGAATTGCAGAGTAGCCGTTTTAAAGCGTATATATACTTTTTAAGGTAAAATTTTTTATTCCAAATATAAAAGACTAATATAGAATTTTTGGAAAATTTAGAAAATTTGACTAAAACTTAAAAATATTTATCCACAGTCTCACTGTATAAATACAAGTATTAATATTCTGTATTTTAATCTTTTTTCCAAGCATCAATTTATATAATTTTGATACATAGTTGACATTTTTGAAGTGCATCATTTCCTACATATTATAACACGAGCGTTATAATATTATTACAAATAATTTATTAGCATATTTAATGTCTACATACATATTCATAGGGGAGATGTATCACACTTTACTTAAATTTCCTTTATTGTCAAACACTGTTTTCCCTTTCTCCCTCTATTCTAAGTAGTACTAACATGTGTACGTTGTACATAAAACTTTCTCTGTATTTGATATAATTTCCTTTGGATAACTTCCCAGATTTAGAACTACTTGTCTCAGGATTAGAAATTTAAAAGACCCTTTCTACATATCGTCAAATTATTTTCCAAAGAGCCTGTTACTTTTCTCTCTCCCATTTTCCAGTATTGAGTACCCTAAAATTTTTTTTATCACTGCCAATTTGATAAGTAAAAAAATTATATCTTGTTTTAGTTTTAATTTGCATTTCATTGTTTACAAATGAATTAAATATTTTTTCATGTTTGTTAGTGAGATATATTTTCTCTTGTATGCATTTCCTGCTGACATTTAATTCAGTTAACTTTCAATTCAGATATTCATATTTATTCATGAGAAAATATGAGTATAGTTTTCTGAGAATAAAATAAAACCTGAAAACATAAACACTTTAGTTGGTGTTAGAGAACCAAGTGTTATATACAGAACAGCTCAGAGTTTTAAATTTTTATCTTTGAAGCTCAGATATCAGTACTGTGTTTCAGAAAAATAATTTCAAAGTAAAACAATTGTCACATTAGGATAAGTAAAGGTCATTGCACTAAAATCTGTCTTAGCGTAAGCACAGCATCAAAGAGGTGGCAGGTTTAAAGACTGTCACCCTCAAAAGGAAGAAATATGCTCAACATTAAACGGTTTAGGTTTTTTCCTCACACAAGTGGAAAAGGGTGTAAGTGTTCAGAGGCAAAAATCCTAAATGACTGCTCCATTGTTCCCCAAACTCTTTACTGGCCGCTAGAATGAATACACTGATCAGTCCATAGTAGACCAAACATTGCCTGTAAAAAAGCAAGCTTGTTGATCATTAAGTTTTCAAACTTCCCTGCCTGGGGAGAGGTGACCGGAGGGTGTCAAAAAGGCCAACACAACACCTGGATATAAACTGCATCTGGAAACCTCTTTTTTCAAGATTCATCCTTTGGAGGAAATACTTGGTTTTGGCCAACGGGGCCACTGATCTCTGGGGCTGTTGAGAAAGGCCATAAATGTATGCCCATTATTCTTGTTCTGTCAACAGCCTTTGACATTTCTATTTGGCCCATCATAGATCAGTCAGGGGGAATACATGACTTCTTTTCCCTTAAGTTCAGAAACTCCAAATGTCTCAGATTTTTTTTTTTTTTTTTTTTTTTTACAATTTTGTACTTTTGCTATTCTTCCTCAAGAAGTGTGGCATAGTTAATGCTACACACACATGCCTATGTTCTGCGGGGATTTTTCCCTGTTTAAGATGCTATCATGATGTTCTATAAAATATCCTGTTTGACTAATTTATATTAGAAAAAATTCATATATTTTTTAAAAACCGCAATTTTAAACTAATCATGCACAATGGTAATGTTTATGCTTCTGAAACCTATTTTATTTGCATCAATTTACTTGTATTGATGTAAATATTCTCTTAGAAAAGTTACAGCAGGGTTAAGGAGGAAACAACTGCTTCATAAAAAATACAAAGCCCAAACCTTTCTAACATTTAAGTGTCTCTGTTCAGTGTGGAAGTGTGCATGTAGCTATCCTAACATTTCTGTCTCCCTTTCCTGAATGTCAAGTAGAGGGTATATAAATAAATTATAAACTCCCACTTTCTCACATCTCCTTTGGCCACCTCTTCTATGAGCTCTCCCATACCCTGTTTATTGTCTCCAGGGAAATCTTAACGGCTTTGGTTTCCAAAAGCACATACCCTTAAAGAAGTAGTTCTCCACCGAGGGCAAAGGCACCACGGCCATTGGGCAAAGTCTGGAGACAATTCTCAATTTTCACAACTGGAAATGCTACTGACATCTGGTGAGTAGAGGCCAGGGATGCTGCGGACCATCCTACAGTGAGCAGGACAGCTCCCACGACAATAGAATATCCAGTCCCAAATGTCAATGGTGCCAACATTAAGAAACCTCGCGCTTGAGCGATAGTGACAACTCCGTGTGAGGACAAAATAAATGGGAGGAAAACTTGGAAGGAAAAAGTTGAACTCTCCCCTGCTATGGTCTAGAAAATAATTCATTTAGGCAGGAAGGGAGACAGGATGGGAGGAAGCAAGTTGAACAGAGGTAGCCTTGGAATCCCAGAGAGAAATGCAGGCCCTCCACCTTTGTTCTGTGCCTCCTGGGTTGGGACCTCAGGGAGAGAGGGGATGGCTGTGTGTTTACAGCAGAAGGGACTATAAAGAAATGATGGCTCCTATCCTGTGTGGGCCGACGACTGCATGCCAGCTGAGATGATGGCTAGCTTTGCAAAGGCACCTGCCCTGCGGTACTTCTCTGATGCTCCCGGAACATTGATACAACCTTGGAAAAGACGAGTAGCCCAAACTGACCAACCGGGTAAGGGAGATTGAACAACGGAATAAATTTGAGGGGTGTTTTGTTTTGTTTTGTTTTTTAAGTGTAAAATTTGCCCATCACACACTGTGGGCCAGGGTTACTTTATGCTGTAAACAGAAGTTCTGTTCTGAATTACCCGAATAAATTGTAAATATATTTATATAAGTCTATCTCAAATAATTCAATTAAGAGCAATCCTTTCTGTTTTGTTGCATTGAATTAGAACAGGTTATTGCTAAACTTTCAGCGTGATGTTAGCGTTTGATTCTGTAATCCTCACCCCTTCCATCACCAAAAGTGTTTTAGAATTTTACACTGTGTTTGTGTATCAGGCCCAGTGACATAACTGAAGACAGTCTGATGGCTTTAAACCCAGGGCTAACTTAGTATAAATTATCTAGTGGTTCAAGCCCATTTCAAATGTTGAACTGCTATAATCTTAAGGAGACTTCAGTTTCCAAAAAAAAAAAAAAAATTATCTGGTGTAAGAAGTGTAGGTTTGGGGTATTTGATCTGGCTAGTCTTAAAAAAAGGAAAAGAAAAGAAATGCACGATTATGTAACACCATGTCACAGACACCTCTGTTAACTAAAGCCAGTGTTATCTTTCAAGGGTGTCACAGTTCTATTGATTTGAGTCCCCACCTAGAAACCTAGAAAATTTACCCAACTATTCATCAAGAATTGTGAACACCATTATCAAAGGAAAAGACGCGTGTTGGCAGAGGACTCACCACCATCTGCTGCCAGCCCCGGCAACAATCCAATGTTTGTAGAGCAACCCTGAGCCAGAGGAAGGCTTTGTTCCCATAGCACATCCACTACACTGTCCCCTCTGGGGGCAAGGTGCCCTTCTTCCCCTTCCAGTGGCCACTGCGTTTGTTTGCTTTCTCCAGATCATTTGGTGTTCTTATCTCTCACTGGAGACTAGATGTTAAGAAGAGAGCCTGAAATTCTCTTCCTCAGGGGAAACAGCTGTTTATTAGGCAATCCTTAATATTATATTCATCTGCCATCAGAGATAACTGACACTGACACCCACTCTACTTTCCTTCCCACAAACCTACATCTGGACGGGATGTCCCTCCCGAGAGCATCACGGCTTAGGGCTACCTCTTCATTTCCATTGCTAATGCCTCCATTTACTTCTTGAGTCTCTGGACACATTATACAAATTGAATAAACAAACACATTACCCTGATATAAAGTCATGCCATGGAGTCCAGGGCTAACAAGTTCAACCAGAGCTCAGAGCTCCATAAAAGTATTTCTAATGCACAAATCAATCTCCTCTCCACTGATTCTATTTTGTCCTCCTACACAATCTGGAATGACTGGAAATATGCCATATTTTCTTCTTTGATTGGGTTATCCAGAAGTTGCTTTACTGTTTATTCTGGAACCTCATTCCCATTTTTGATATGTGAAAGTGAAAGAGATTAAAGTGATTCCAGATCTGCATAGAAAGTTATCTACCATTACCCCCACCCTTACTGAAATCTTCTACCCAGCTGGGAGTCACCATTATTTTACAAAAGTGGTATCATTGTAAAATGTTATTCGTAGAGGAAGAGAAAGTTAGGAAGGTCTTAAACAGAGGATCAGGAGAAACACCACGGCATGGAGGAGGAGATGTGTGAAGCAGAGGCTTCATAATTGTCTCCATATTTTTTTAATGAAAGTTTATTACCATGAAGATACTTATATTATCCTTCTTCTATGAAGGAAACACCTGGGGGGTGGGAGAAAGCCAAATTTATCAGTAAGGAAAAACAGTACCAGTAGGAAAGATTGTAGGCAGCTTGATGCCACGGAAGAATGGGAGACAGAACCAACTTGGGAGCTATGTCTTCTTGGGCGGGTTTCATGACGACTCCCTTCTTGGCAGTTGACGATTTCCTAGGTTATCTCATAGTCAAAGCTCCCCTGAACGACACTTGCTTGTTCACTATCCCCTGGGCCCCATCTGAGGTGGACCTTGGAGAGGGCGTCCTTTTGGAGCTGCACAGTTTTTGTAGCCCATCTCTTGCCGGTACTGGTTTAAGGCCAAGCAAATGCTTTTGGGATCGAACAGAATTTTGAGTTTTTAGTAATATCATTTCTTCAAAAAAATCTAAGGGACTTCCAGTTTATTTGCTTCTGGTCAGTTGTATGTATTAATAGCCACAGATAGAAATCTTGTGGAGTCAGAGTTTTTAAGACCGAACACACAGGTCTTTCACTTATTGCCTCTGGGCTCTGCCCATCCCCCTTCTCTCATGTTTCAGGCTGGCTCTCTTAAAACCATTTGAAACAAAGAACTGGGGTGGGAGACAACACTCCTCATCTGATCTTTGCCACCGAGCTGGCTCCCATTGTCTGGCACAGAACGCTGAACTGCAGGTGCTTGGGAAAGACTCAGAGGCACCATCTTATCTTCTGCTAAGTCTGCCCTATTTGCAGCCTTTAGTTAGAACTGCCTCAGTCTAGGGTACAAAAGCAATTTGCTTTTTCCATTCCAAAAAGTCCAAACTAATCACTGTTCAGTGCAGCAGTTAGGAATATAAACTTCGAACTCAGATTGCCTAGTTCAAATTAGGTTCCTCACCTCATAAGATGTGTGACAGGCAAGTTACTTAACTTCTTTGACTCTCATCTGTAAAATGGGTCTAGAAACACTGTGGACTTCATTGTGTTGTTGGAGGCTTGAATTACGTGAAATATGTAAAGCACTAGAATGGCGCCTAGCACACTGTAGGCACCTCGCATGTGTAGTTAGTATCACTTACTAATAATTGAGGGGCGCTGGACTCCTGGTCAACTTGTATTGCAGGATGCAGTTGGCTACCAGACTGATTAGCTCACACCTCAGTGTATTTCTTTTGTAGACTCTGCTAAAGCAGCAAGAAGTAACAAACTTAAGATAATATATTGAATCTTTCCTACAACGTCCCCTAATGCTATGGCCACAGCGGGCACTCTGCTTTCTAAGATGTCACAGTAATTGTTTCATCGAATGTGTTGCCTCAGCATAACAAAAGGTTTTGTTTTGGGTTTTTTTTTTTGGTTTTTGTTTTTTTGGCTTCCACTGTCCCAGCCATCAGCATCTACATTTTCAGTTTTGTCATGGCCAACATTCTACTTTGAGGCATCATCTGATGCCATATTCATTAAGACTTATATTTGTCTGCTTACCATAGAGATCTTAAATACCTAAAGCATAAGCTTGCTGAATCTTCTTTTCTGTTTGCATGAAAGCCTGGATTGCAGTAGTTTAAGGATGGCATGGGGATTCCATAGTCAGATCTGTATCCCCTGTTGCTGCCAGTTTTCCATGCCACCGTTGCTAGAATGCCTCCTTCTCATCACAGTTCAAGATGAATAACCAGCCATCACAACCACCTCCAAGCAGCAACAAGGAGGAAGACAGAAGATGTGTTCTGGAAGTTGAATGCACATTTCCAGAACTTGTCACAGGGCCACACCTAGCAAGGGAGATTGGAATGTGTGGTGCTGCCTCTAGTATCAGTATGTCAAACCCCCAAATCAGCCTTTGTACTGCTTTGTATTATCACAGGAGAGAGTGAGAACAAACCCTGTGGAGACAAACAGAAGCCTCTACAACATTTACTGAAAATGGCTGCTTCTCCAGCTTAACACAGTGTCTATTAAAAAAAAAAAAAAAAGGCTGGGGCACCTGGGTGGCTCAGTGGTTAAGCGTCTGCCTTCAGCTCAGGGCGTGATCCCAGAGTCCTGGGATCGAGCCCCACATCAGGCTCCTCCACTGGGAGCCTGCTTCTTCCTCTCCCACTCCCCCTGCCCATGTTCCCTCTCTCACTGCCTCTCTCTCTGTGTCAAATAAATAAATAAAATCTTTTTTAAAAAATGCCTAACATGTTACCTATTCATTTAATTTCTATCTCTTTACTCCCTACTACAAGAAAATGTAAAACCAATGGGTACTTACATATTCAATACAAAATAAAGTAAAACTCAATAGCTTGTATCAAATGACAATTCCTGGAATACCTTATGGTTTTCCCTTAAGATACGATTGTATTTCCTAAAATTGGAATTAACTTGCATTTGTATTTTTTTAAAATAAGGACCAAACTTATTGCATATTTGTATAACATATGGTTGGTAGAGGTTTTATTTACAGAAACAAAACACCTATTTTAGCCCTGATACGCTTCCTAAACTTGCAAACAGCAAAATTATATTTTTAGAAAGTTTAATGACCAAAATATCTGGGTTGAAATGAAAGACAGGAGAGTTTACTATATTTGAACATTCAGAGGGAGTGCGAAAGACCAAACATCTTCCATTAATTTTTGTTTACTTTTTCTCTTTCAGCCTATCTTCATAAGGCAAAGATATAACTGAACAAGCAAAAAACCAATGTCTGGGCTTTTATAACTGCCACAAAACTTCAAATTAAAAAAAAATGACAACAAGCTAAAGAAGAATAAGCAATATAAAATGGCTTGTTTTCTTTCTTCATTAACCAACATTGCTGTATCTGAGCCTAAGCTCGCCCTTTCTTTCTTTCTTTCTTTCTTTCTTTCTTTCTTTCTTCCTTCCTTTCTTTCTTTCTTTCTTTTTCTTTTACTTTTTTTCTTTTTCTTTCTTTCTTTCTTTCTTTCTTTCTTTCTTTCTTTCTTTCTTTCTTTTTTTTTCTTTTTTGGTTGGTTGGTTTTGTTTGGTTTTGTTTTGGGTGATGTTCAGCATTTTGTGTCCTGCTAGGAATTTTAATGAATGTAAAACAAAAACACTGGTACCAAGCTGAGTCCAGTGGATGAATCAGGTAGGCGTGTGTATTCACAGCACTGATTACTGACAATTTTCTTGTGCCGTTTTGGTCCAAATGTTGGTCAATCAGACATGTCACCAGGGAGGGAGGGATATTTTTTAAAAGATCCTGGACATTTAAAAGAATATGTATATTTCAGGGATGGAATTGAACCAAAATTTGCAAGGCCACTAAGCAATTCTGGAAACACTCTGCAGAGTTCCTGGTTCAGAAGTAATAGAAGTGGTGGCAGGACCCAGCCTGTGAGAGTGCCTGCTTTGGACAGTAAGCCTTCGGCATGACACAAGAAAAAATGCTTCCTGCAGCCATGAGGCATTACCTATTTCCTTTTGCAGTCAGTCCAGTTCATAAATAGAGTAACAGCTAATTTATTTTTCCCCTTCATCTTTAGAATACTCATGTGGGCAACAGGTATCCAGGGTTTCTTAGTGTAACACACTTTACAACAACAAAAGGAATGCCTCTAAATTCCCATGGGACAGAAAAGAGACATGATCCATTTGGACTGCCAGATACTTATTTTTGTCCTACTTAACCTTGTCCAGAAAGGACTCAAGGCAACTTAAACTTTCAGTTTAACTCACGGCATCCACCCCAACTTAAGGTGACTTCAACACCTCGGTAACTTTTTCCAGGTCTCAGTTTTGCAAAGCCTAAAACTGGGATACACCCTCCTCAGCCTCTGCTTTGAAGTTCTTCAGAGGTTCTCGGGGGTCCACCGTCAAGTTCTCTAACAGGGTATAGAAGCCTTTCGTGCCTTCACCTCTTCCTGCCACCCAAGTTAACGTTTGCCCTGATGGCATATGACTTAGCCAGAAGCAATTTAATTAAACTACTTTTAAAAACATTTTAGTGGAAAGAAAGCTGATCCACGTGAAAATGAAGTTTAAATAATGACTAAATGGGGTTTTTAAGGCACTGGCTAATTGTGCATTGTTTTGTTACGCTTTGGGTGTATTAAAGTATTTATGTCAATTTTTAGAACCATTAGTGCTTTTGAATTTATAATTTTGTCTTACACTGCCACACAGCAAAAATTTGGAATAGCATAAATGTCCATTGTATTCTTTGTGTTTGCCCTATTGTTTTGTTTTCTGCAGTAATAATTCATTGCTTTTTTTAATAAGAAAAAAGTTAAGAAAAAAATGATGAAAGAAACTACCTTTCAATGAGTGTGAGCTTATTGTATTCTAGGTACCGTGGCAAATTTTGGTTTTAATTGTTTGAATTCTTAATAATTTTGTGAAGCAGATGTTATGAATGCCATTTTATAAATACAAAAATAGGAACACAGAGATGCTAAGTTCAAGGCCATATTGTGGCTATTTCCAGATGGGATTTGCACATAGACCAACCATGTTCTTAAGTAGTCATTATACTTCTTGCTACTGATGGATATCTAGGTTGTGCTTTCAACTATTACAAATTTAGGTTGTGCTTTAAAACTATTAGTTCAAAATTTTAAAAAGCAAAATTTAAAAAAAGAAAAGCCATTTTACAAATCAGTAATCCTTCAAGCTAGGTAAGGGACTAATTCATAGTGTGCCAAAATCAACAACCGTTGAGGGAAAAAAAAAAGTAACCAGAAACACTCATTTCAACAACAAAATAATTGGAAACAAATTGTTAAGTTGATCAGCTTTTTAAGAAATTCATAACCAAATTACTTCAGAAAAGACAAATTATCGAGAGTCCTGTGGTTCCCACAGGCATGTACTTAGCACCCTCGCCAACAATTATTTGGATCTTGACCTTGCCCATGCTCTGGAATTCTCTTTCCACTGCTTAGTAGTTCTTGTTAATTCTTCAAGGTTCTGATGCTTCTCTCCCAATAGGCTCCCATTTCCACCCTGAAGATGAGTTAAGGTCAATTTCACGGTTCTCCCACATCCAAAACACATAATCGCCAATACAGCAGATCAAATGGCCTAGCCAATATGGCCTTGGCCAATCAAAACAGATTCAGTTATTCAGGAGTACCAGTGCACACCAGCTAAATATCTATTGCCAGAAAGATCGTGTTATGTGTATCTCTTTAATAGGTATCCAACCTCCTTGATGACAGAGGCCATGTGATTTTTAATTTTATGTCACAGTGTATACTGGTTATGCTGGAGCTGAATTAGGACAGCAAACCACCTCTTTCTTTGATCTAAAAAACTCCTTACCTGTCACAGAATATGTGGTGATGCACAGAAACATTGGTCTGGTTACATGCCTGATTTCCCTGGAGTGCAGAAAATGTCATGCACAAAGAGCACGGAACTTTTTCACCATTAGTGCCTGATATATGCAGACATATATAGTAAAGGGGTGGAGATGGAGAGCAGGAGCCAGACTTTACTAAAAGACTGTGAGGCCCTTAAAGGAAAAAGCACCATGTTAACTCTGGCAGGCAGGGCCTGGCCCCTCAGCTTGGCCTACATTTGAAAGGGAACAGTTCCAGGTACAAGTGAGATGGCACATGGCCAATTCCCCACTCAACACGCTCCAAACCAGTCTAAAATACCTATACCCCAGATAGGAGAAAGGTGTTTAAAAATAAAATTAGGATATCACAAGGGGCCCAAGCATTTCTCTGTGGGATTCACCCCTCCCTTGTAAAAGACACTGATGTGAGAAAGGTAGACATGTCCTCCAATGTGGGGAGAGAGAGTGTCACCAAAGTTCAAAGTCAGATACGTAAGTGTTCCAGGAGAGTGTGGGATTCCCATTTCCCAAGGTTGTGGACAGACAGGACATCTTCATCATAGGGATATTACACTGTATTTCTACAGCAACCATAACAAATTACCACAAACCTGGTGGCTTAAAACAACACATATTTATGATCTCACAGTTCTGTAGGTCAGAAGTCTGACATGAGTCTTACCATGCTAAAATTAAGGTGTCAGCGGGGCTGTGTTCCTGCTGAAGACTCTAGTTGATTATCTGTTACTTTGCCTTTTCTAGCTTCTAGAAGCCACCCACATACCTTGGATGGTCGCCCCTTCTGAAGCCACCAATGATGGGTCAAGTCCTTCTTAAATTGCATCAATCTGACCTTCTCTTTTGTCTCCCTCTTCCAGTTAAGGACCCTTTGGTTATATTAGGTCCACCTGGATAATCCAGAATAATCTATTTTAAGGTCACTTGATTAGCAAGCTTAACTCCACCTGCAACCTACATTTTTTTTCAGCATACAACATAACATATTCATAGATTCTGGGAGATTAGATCATGGACATCTGGGGATAGGGAGATATTATCCTGTCTACCACACGTGACTAAACATCAAATGGTACTGGCCAAAAATGCAAGAGCAATAACACTTTGAAGTAGGGATACATAGATGGGCCTTTTCCCATGCTGTGCTCAGAGTTCAAAGAGGAAAACTCCCAATTTAGGTGACTTTACACAAAACAAAATGCACTTAGTCTACAGGATACAGTCTACAGTAATTCATGATTATACAAGTTAAATAACTGACTTCAAATTAGCTTTGCTTTACTGTCTAATTTTATAAGTAGCTCCTTGAGAGCCAAAAACTGGATTAGGATTTGCCAGTGATCAAAATCATGAAAAGGGAGGCAGTTCCTTGGGTTCATTGTAAGATCCTGACCAAGCCACCTATCTACACTTAAATTTACAATTACCCAATCTTTTTCTATCTCCCAGGAATGTTGCAAAGAGAAATTATAACCAATATAACCAATTGCTTCTAATTATAATAAAATATTAAAATTGAGAAGAAGGCACAATTAAGTGTTTATGGGGCTAAATTTCCCTTTCCGGTTTTAAAAGAACCCAGTTTTCTACATTTAGGTTTAAATATGTTGCCTTAATTCAACCCAAACCAACCAGATCACCTAGTAGTCAACTTTGGGCAATCTCCTCTGAGAACGTTTAAGTTAACATGTCAAATGTTTCCATATAAAATCAATGGTGCTTAAAATAATTTGTGGTCAAAAGACTTTTGGATATTGCTTCTATTCGTTTTTTCTCTACTATTGTTAATAAAATCTGTGTATTTGTTTAATGTATTTGTTTGGTATCCGCTTGTGTAGAAGCTAGGAACATGAAGATAAAGAAATAGCATGGCTCCTTCCGTCTGCTGTGTGTCAGGAGATGAAGGAAACCAGGGGTGGCGCACAAAGAAAGGCAGAGTAAGGAGGCCGACAGGTTGTGCACTGAAGGTTGATCACAGACATGCGTGATCATCTAGGTCACAATACAGGCAACCTCTGTGCCACTGGTGGTGAGACAGAGACTCAGAGGAAGGGTTGAGAGGCAGACAGGAGAAGAGGGGGTCAGAAATGCCTTGGGGGCACAATATCATTAGGGTCAAGAGCATGACCTTTTACTCAAGTAGACCCAGGTTGTTTGAAATCCTATGTCTGCCGAGTCATGCTATCTCTGTACATCTCAGTGTCCTTTTCCTTTTAAATAGGAACATTAATAGTAATTCCTCATGGATTTATTGTAAGGAGCAATATAATGCATGTACAGTGTTTAACACGGTGCCTAGCACTGAGCAAATCTTCGATGACAACTGGTTGCCTTTAAAAAAGATTGTCAATATAGAGGAAAGAGGAAGAGAAGAGGGAGAGGAGGAAGAGAAGGAAGGAAAACAGGACAGGGAAGGAGGAAGGGAGGGGTGGGATATTCAGGGGCATGTGTCCTGGATAAGATAGCTCAGGGTAAGCTACAGGATTGTGGTCCCTGAGCAAAGCTTCAGGCATCAGGAAAAAGTAAAACAGAGAGGAAAAAGTGCCAGCCTCGTATGGAGACCCGAGTTGATATTAAGAGGGAAACCAAGGACATTGTATCCATTTAAAGCTCTAAAATAAATGAAGCCACAAAATGCCAGGGAGAACAGAGAGACCGGGAGAAACCTCCAACATGCCCGGGAGCCCGAGGCGGACATCAGCCAGTTATCAAGCGGAATTTGAGAGTAACTCAGGAACTCAGGGTGTCTCCTGGAAAACAAACCCTTCAAGCAAGAGAGGGACAATCTGAGGGACTGTGGATGCTTAGATATTTTGTTTGTACTGTGCCTTTTGGTTTGGGAATCTGAGCAAGACTCACCTGGCAGGGAGCAATCATAGGGAAACAGTAATAACAGTCCTAGAAGAATGAGCTGACCCCTCAAGGAGCTCACAACAGAACGTGGAAAAGATGAACACACGAACACAAACTCTTTACAGTGGGGCAAACCATAAGAGAAGCATATGCCAAGTGTTTGAGAGAAGACAATGACCAGTTCTGCCTGGTAGAGGCAGGGAAGGCTTGCAAGAGTATCAAGCTCTGGAGTCAGACTTTAGAAGATAAATTCACCAGGAGAAGAGAGGGAAGGGGCATTCTGAGCAGGGCGACAGCATGCAGTCATGCAGATATGAAAGCATACAGCAACTTTGGGACACCAGCTGCGGTGGTTATAACATCGAGGGTATAAGCATCAATAGGAGATGGGAATGAAAGGAAAGCCTTGGCTGTTTTGTGATGTGTTTTCATTCGTCATGTGCATGGATAAATCAGTTTTTAGAAATATATTGTTCAGTGTGTAATAGGTCATAAAATGATAAGATCTTGTATGTATTTATAGGCATATATTAATTTACTGTTTACAGAGAATGTCTATCTTATTTAATTCTCATAGGAGAACAGGAAGATAGGTTTTGTTGTCCCGGTTCTGCAAATGAGGACAGAGTCTCAAAGGACCTTAGTTGTATGCCCGGGGTTGCTGCGCTTTGACTGAAACCAGCTGCCTCAGTATTCATTCATATTCAGCAAACATGTACTGAGTTCCTACTCTACTGCCAAGTGCTCTGATAGATGCTGGGAATACAAAGAATGCTCAAATGAATACACAGAAAGAAGGGGGAAACTAATACATAAACAATGAATTAAAATATAATGAAGTAAAAATTACTATAAGAATGTGCATGAGATCGTTATTCAGAATATGCACACAGGAGCCTAGGAAGAGCTGCCCAGGTCAGATGCCACCTGAACTGTGAGTAGGTGTGGAGGGGGTGGAAGAGGGGAAGGCTGTTCCAGGCATGGGAACTGCATGTGCCAAGCCACAGAAACACTAGACAGGATCACATGAAACCAAACCATGAGATGCTCAGGGAGGATGCTCTTGGGTTGCAGATGAAAGACATGGGAGCCAGGTTAAAAACAGTCTTCGCAGTCTATGCTCAGGGGTTTGAATTTTCATGCTGTAAGTGGCTGGGATCCACTGGAGGATTTTAATTTTGTGAGCGACAAGATCAGATTTGTTATTCAGAAAGCACACTCTGGCAGCAGTTCAGTGGGTGGAATGGAAAGTGGTTACCCTGGAGACGGGCAGACCCATTAGGAAGCTATGACAATAATCCAGGAGAGAGAAAATGAGGATAATAGTTGGAGGAGGAATGAGCAGATTCAAAGACATTTTGACAGTAGAACTGATGGTCAGGAGAGATGCACTGGACATAAATGCTGAAACAAAAAGAAGAATCAAGAATGATGGTCAAATTTCTGGCTTGGACATCTAGGTGGATAGTAAATCATTAATCAAGATGTAGAAAACCAAAGGAGTAGCAGATTTGAAGGAAAATAGTATCAGTACGTATGGGATGAGTTGAATCTGAGGTGCATCCGGGACTTCGAGGGGAACATATCATGCACGGTTAATATATTTAGAATTCAGAAGGGAGATTATATCTAAAGATAAAGACTTCAGAGTAATTGTGAAATGTTTTGTTGTTGGGGTTCTGACGATCCCTGAAACTACAAGATCTGGGTACCATTGCTTCTACCCAATTCATTTGCACCATCTCTGAAGGAGGTACTAGCTCAAGCTTTGTTCCAAAGTACAAATTAGCATAGCAGCTCAGTAAACAATGTCTCTGAGCTTCTGGAAAGAAAGATGTTCAGTCACCATAAGGCTCAGAATTAATGAAAAGTCACAGAAATAATAGCTCTATTCTCCAGTTGCTTTTGAACCTCCAATCACTCTTTGGCAACAAGGTAAGATTTTACAGAAACTGCTGAAAAGATCCTCTCGTAAATAGGGCAGCAAAAAGAGTTTGTTTTTTAATATTTGTTCTAAACAATATATGTGGTTATATTTTGAAATTGCTAGTTCACATTCCTGACCTGAATTCTTTTCTAATTGGAAAGACAATTTTGATTTTGATTATAGGGTATAATTTCCTTAGAAAAATCTCCTGTGAAATTAGTTCCTTCTCATTACATTTTTTTTTACCAGATAAAATTACAAGAATCAAATGATATGTGCTATGTAATGAATGCAGTTTTCCCATACTTTAATCAGAAAACAGTTCTTGGAGGGAAAATATTTTGCTCAGTTGTAGACAAACACCAACAACATCAATTGAAAAACCAAGGAAATTGTTATTTCTTTCAGGTTGGTTAGAAATGATTATAATATTAGGTCACAGTATTATTGTCATTAATGCTTAGAAAAACACTAAAAATCAATAATTCACCTCCAAATTGTGATAGATATGAAACAATCAATCCCATTACTTTTCCTTTCCCATCCCATACTTCCTAATTTGGGTCACAATTAGGGAAGAGAAGGGGATTCATTTGTTATAGCATATGGTTTGTCACCAGCATGAATATCAAACCTCTCTGTAGTGTTTGAGAGGAAAGAAGGAAACAGGTGCTTGGCATATTTAATCTTCTCAGTTTTCACAGTAATCCTGTTTTGGGGATACCCAGAACTAATAAATTTAAAACAACTGAAACAATAATAGTAAAACAGTTACTGAGTAATTCTGACATGATAAATGTTCCACAAGTATTTGATAGTATTATTACTGATTAGATAGATCCCCATTTTTCACCTGAGGAATCTCACACTCAGGGAGGTTACATATTTATCCCAAGTGATGGAGCTAGTAAGGGATGGGTTCTGGTTTGGAACCGTTTCGCCAGCCTCCAGACCTTATGCCTATTCCATTATTCTATACTGCCACTTAGTGACAAGTACATTTAGCCCCTATTGAAACTAATATTCCCATAGTATATTCTCATGGTATCTCATGGAGATATACTGAAATTGGTATATAAAAAAACCTGGCTTCTAGCCCTTGAGAGCTGATTTCAAATAATCTTTCAACCCTCCCGTGCTTTTGTTTTCTCACTTGGAAAGAGAGATGTCATGACTGCCCTTCTTTGCCAATATACTATACAACATAGAAAAATATATTACAGTTTTTATATTATAGCTTTCATACACATTATCTCATTTGGTTTCAAATTAGAGCTAGTAAGACCTAATAAAAAGCACACTGAATTTCCCGTTTCACAAACTTGGAGACATTAAGTGAATAAAATTCTCTGAGTCTCCATTCTTTCACTTATAAAACTAGAGGGAAATTAATATTCTCTCTGGGTCTTTTAGCGATCTTATAAAATGGTGTTGTGTAGGGATTATTCCTAAATTTAGATGTGGAAAAAAGCTCAGAGAAGATCAATGATTTCCATAAGAATGTCCAACAAATACATTATGAAATCCTAGGACCTGGGTTTTTTGACTCCTAATGTAAGTCCCTTTCTACTCTATTGAGCTACATATTTATTCTGATGGGAAAAGAAACATTCATGATGCTTGATATGAGTGCTAATCTGACTCATCAGAAGATTGATAAACCTCAAAGTAATTAGCATCTATAATTGCTAAGCTGAGATCTGAGTGACAATGGTGACCTGCCCAAAGAAAGAGTTGTCACTAGGCTTTGTGAGTTGCCCTTCATCAGCAAGCTTCGCTTTAAAAAACCCAAGTCCGCCCTGCATGTACCTCAACTGCCGTCTTGAAACAAGTAACAAGTGTCATCTTTCTCTCGAATTGGCTGTGCTGCTGTGATATCAGTTATCACCTGATATCCCAAAAGGCAATTGTGATCTCTGGTATCAAGATGTTGGCAATCCATTAGAAGAAAATGAAGTCTGATGCTAAGCACCTGGCAGTTTCTGTCGTAGCTGGAATGAACAGAAGGGTCCTTAAATCACCTGGAAGACCAGTGAGTACTCTATAATGTTACTCAATGTGTAAACTGGGTGAGAAGTCACCAATACTCAGGTTTCACAAAAGCAGAGGTTCAATTATCAAAGCTGGCGGGACCTTGGGAATCACTAAATTCAACCACTCTATTTTATAAATGAAGACGTTTGCCACCATTTGTCTGGGCAAGGAGAAAAGGGATTGGAGCTAGAGTCTTCATTAGCTAGTTTATTTTAAGGAACTATAGAAGCTAAACGGATGCTGGACAGACACCAACCATACAAGAGACATCCTGCATTTTCTAAATATGTTGATGCTCCTCCGTATATAGCTAAACTATTTTGGTGTTGCTTCATAAGCAAGTCTTCCAACTTAGAAATACTGGAAACCAATAGAGAGGTAGGAAAATGCAGCAACCCCTCCTTTCCTTTCTCGTTCTAACTATATTCTCATCAGGTGCTTCTCTGATACAATCTTCACACTGCCATAATTGACTATGACCTTCCTGCAACATCATTTCCCTCCAAAAACAGCACAACAAGGCAACTCACAGCCTACCTGTTGCAGACTGTTTGTATAAAATTCACATGCTGAAATCCTACCCCCCGATGTGATGATATTTGGAGGTGAGCCTTTTGGGAGGTGAGAATGAAGCCCTCATGAATGGAATTAGTGCCCTGACAAAAGAGAACCCAGAGAGCTCTCTCACCCCTTCTGCCATGTGAGCACATGGAGAGACGAAGGCCATCTATAGCCAGGAAGCGGGCTCTCACCAGACACCAAATCTGCTCGTGTCTTGATTTTGCATTTGCCAGCCTCCAGAACTGTGAGAAATAAATTTCTGCTATGTAAGCCATCCACTCTATGGAGTTTGTGATAGCAAGCTGAGCAGACTAAGGCACTACCTAGGTTTTTCTAATAATGTTTCCTCCCCTCTCTCCACCCTGACAATATATCAGTTGTCCTGTGTCACTCTCACCAGGCTGCTCTTGACTTAAATAATGGCAAGAATGCAAGGGCTTTTGGAGCAATTAATATACACTCTATGGGATCTGTTTCAAGTAGAGGATAGCAATTATCCTAGAGAACAAAATGGTACAATCATCAAAGCTATGTAGTGGAGGCTTTTCTCCAGGCCATGCCTATCTCCAGCTCAGAAGCCTCCTCCGTTCAGCTATGCTTAATCACCCTGGGTGTGCACTGCTCCCACGGTTGTCTTCCACTCACCGTTCCAACTGGATGAAAGATGATGGGAAGGGACATTGCTAGTCCAGGGAGTCTGTCTTCCAGAATGAAAAACAGGAAAGTGGCTCTGATATCACTACTTAAGGAAGACCTAAAGTTGTTTGGTGTGGCTAGGAGTATATGATTTTCCTGAGTGACCTGTTGAACGAGTCTTATTACTCTGTATGCTCAATATATATAGCCAGGACATAATTCCTCTCCCAGCCCCAGGACAAACTGGTGGGATAGCCTAATTCTCTCTCCCTCCTTCCACCCTTCAGACTGCAAAATATTATTTTTGTCTGTCTTTTCTTTTTCAAGGCTGCCCTTAATGCTCCACATAACCTGAGCTCACCTGGATAAAATCATGGGTTAGGAGAAGGCACTCAGAGAATCAGTGCCCTGAGTCTCCAGGGCAGGGCCAGGCTGCAAAGCTTAATAAGAAAAGAATCATCTGATATAAATAATTCAAGAGACAGAATTCACAGTAGTCTGAATAGAAAATGAAAATGCAAGCATGCTGCTTCTCAGGGCAAGCATAAAACATTGGAATGAAAAGTCTTGTTTCCTGGTTAATGAATTAAAGAAATAATCACAAATGGGACATAGATCTGACTGACCACATCAGCATTCACTCATTTGTGCATGATGAATAAATCACCTGTTTTGTGATTCCCAAAAGTGCCATTAAAGTACTGAAAAATTGTAGGCATTGATCTTTCTAAAGAAAGGTGATGCTGCTGAGCCACCAATAATACGCAATGTTTTCAGCAGCAAGAAAAGATTTGCAGCATAACAAATGAGAACTATTTGAAAGTGCTGACCTATATCTATGAATCAGAGAACATCCCATGGAAGTTTCAGCTTCACTAGTAGGAGTTTTCAACCATCATCCCTGACACAGCAATCCCCATACATACAAGAAGGAATACACAGGTTTGATGAAACTCAAAAATAACTAGTATTTGATGCTTCTTCCACTTTACCCCACCAAAAAAGCCAGTTTTGCTATGGCAACCCTGAAAGAAAGAAAGAAAGAAAGAAAGAAAGAAAGAAAGAAAGAAAGAAAGAAAGAAAGAAAGAAAGAAAGAAAGAAAGAAAGAAAGAAAGCTACAATTGTGTAAGAGATAAAATCAGAAATTGAAATAGCACACAGGGGCGCCTGGGTGGCTCAGTCGTTAAGCGTCTGCCTTTGGCTCAGGGTGTGATCCCGGCATTATGGGATCGAGCCCCACATCAGGCTCCTACACTGGGAGCCTGCTTCTTCCTCTCCCACTCCCCCTCCTTGTGTTCCCTCTCTCACTGGCTGTCTCTCTCTCAAATAAATAAAATCTTAAAAAAAAAATGAAATAGCACACAGTACAACCTACTGTATTAAGACACAAAGAAAAAGGGAAATATGATTAATTTTTAAACTAAATGTTTTCAAAAATATTCTATCTCTAGATTGCCATCCTCTAGATAATAATAAGCTGAACAAATATGTGATATAACATAAGCAGAAGTGCAATGCATTTTATTAGTAAAATTTTAACTGTGGGGGAGGTAAACTGCTTTTGGCTCTGAGAAAGTAGCTTCTTTCAGACTCATCCTTCACAAAAGGCAACTACAAAATCTGTATATTTTTTAAAAAAGAAGAAAAACACTAAACATGGAAGTTTAGCTTCCTTCCTTATGGAAGGAAACCAATGCAGCCAGGACTTGAAGATTCTAGATCCTGAATCCTTGAAGATTGAGCCTTGATTGCAGAGAGAAGGGAAATATTTTGAGGTGAGCCCCACAAGCCCTCAGGGAATAAGCTGGTTTTGGCACAGAGCATGGAAACAAAACAGAAAACAGTGGCATAGGGTTTATAGTGCTCTCACTGCACTGTAAAGATAAAAATCAAAGTTTTAACTAAGGAAATTGGAAAATATTTGGAAATGAATGACATGTGTACAATGTAGGAAGAGTAGTGCTTAAAAGGGAAATTTTAAAGCTTTAAATACATTCACTAGAAGAGGGAGAAAAAAAGCTAAAAATCACATATGTTAAAATATAGTAAAAGGAGATCGTGAACAACATTATATTAATTTCATAAGTTAAATTTGTTGGAAAAACAGAACTTACCAAAATTGATACAAATAAAAAAATTTAAAAATCTGAATGATGCTATTATCTATGAAAAAGACTGATTTCAGAATTAAAAATCTTCCCCAGGGTGCCTGGGTGGCACAGTTGGTTAAGTGTCTGACACTTGGTTTTAGTTCAGGTCATAATCTTGGGATCCTGGAATTGAGCCCCGCATCAGGCTCAGTGGAGTCGGCTTTAGACTCTTTCTCCTTCTCCTTCTGCTCCTCCCTCCACTCTCTCTTTCTCTCTCTCCCTCAAATAAATAAATAAATCTTTTTTAAAAAATTAAAAACCTCGGGGCGCCTGGGTGGCACAGTGGTTAGGCGTCTGCCTTCGGCTCAGGGCGTGATCCTGGCGTTACGGGATCGAGCCCCACATCAGGCTCCTCCGCTATGAGCCTGCTTCTTCCTCTCCCACTCCCCCTGCTTGTGTTCCCTCTCTCGCTGGCTGTCTCTATTTCTGTCGAATAAATAAATAAAATATTAAAAAAAAAATTAAAAACCTCCCCACAAAGAAAACTCTGGGCACAGATGCTTCAAAAGAGAATCATTCTAAATACTCGAGGAAGAAATAATTTCAATCCTGCACAAGTTTTTTTATAATCTGGATAGAGGGGATTTATTTCCCAACTCATGTTATGAGGTCACTGTAATCTTGACAGGAACACCTGACAAAGATTAAAAAAAAAAAAGAGGAAAATTATAGATCTTTGTGAAATGAGACACAAACATACTAAATATTATCAAACTAAACCCAACAATATGGGAAAACATAATATATCCCCCCCCCAAATTGGGATTAAACCAAGAGAGCAAAGTTGATTTATCACTCAAAAATCAATCACTGTCATCCACTATACTAACAGAAATAAGAAAATAAGCATGTAACCCTTTCAATAAATGTAAAAAAAAAATTTACAACCATTCATGATTGAGACAAAACAAAATAACATGCCTCTTAGCAAAATAGAAGTAGGAGGAAAATTCTTTATATGATAGAGTATCTTCAAAGAAACTTATAGCAAATATCATACTTAATGAAATGCTGAAAAACTTCTTTCTGAAGTAAGGATATTTCAAGAGATAAGGATAACCCTATTGCCATTTCCATTTAAGAGTTTCTTGGAAGTCCTGCCAATGCAATAAGGCAAGAAAAAGAAATAAAATATATGTGCATTGAAGAGGAGACATGAGAATATACACAGAAAATCCAAAAGATAAACCATTAGAATCAATAATTGAATTTATCAATGTCAGTACATACAAAATCAAGATACAGAAATAAATTATACACTTAAAATACCAATAATTTAGAAAATAAAACTTAAAACAATACAATGTTATTTACAATAATATCAAAAAATTAAGTATATAGGACTATATCTAACAGTGCATAGGCGGGAAAACTATAAAACATTATTAAAAGAAATTTTAAAAGATCTAAATCAACGTTGCATATACTATGTCCATGAATTAGAAAATAATGTAAGACAAGTCATTTCTCAGTTTGATCTGTAAATTCCATGCACATCTAGTCAAAATCTCAACAGGTATTTTTGTGGGGTTTGAGAAGTTAATTTAAATCAATGTGGAAATGTTGAAGACCAAGAATAGGCATGATGACCTTGAAGAAGAAAAGCAAAGTTAGAAGACCTACAACACCTGATATTAAAATTTATTTACAGCTATTGTAATTAAACTTATTATTGATTATAGGATAGACAATAAATTTATTGAAAACATTCCAGAAATATCTTCATCAATGAGAAAGGTGTTCTCACGAGCAGTGGAAATGATAGTTTCCTTTGCCTTTCTTTTCCCCAATAAGTGATATTGTGTGAATTTTAAAAAAGAATAAAAGGAAAACTTAAATCCCACCTCACTATCTTTTATACAAAAATGAATTCCAGATGGAACAGATTTCAATATGAAAAGTAAAACAATACATTCTCTGGATAATAATATAAGAGGATATATATATTCATGAGCTTAGAGCAGGCAAAGATCTTTTAAACAGAACACAAAAATTTTACCCCTAAGAAAATGATAAGCTGGATCTCATTAATTTAAAAACAGTTGAACCACTGATGCTAGTTCCTCCTATGTTTTGGAAGAAGCTAGAATATCCAACTTAAAAAAATCATAACATTTAAAAATTTAAAAAGCCAACATAAGGGTAAATTAACCATACCTAATTAACAAAAAATCTTGTGGTCTAAAACAAAACAAAACAAAACAAAAAAACATTAACCATATCAACAACATGGATTCCCTCAATAGAGATGCAAGAGAAAATTACTTGGTTATAATTCAGTTAATACTGATTCACATGATGCAGTAGTAGGCAAAGAATTAAGTATGTTCCAGAGAAAGCATTTTAAAATTCAAAAGTGGTTTAAAGTAAAGTTAATCAAAATGTCTGTGAACATCTGGCTTCATTCTTTTTGGTTAAGCTTTTCTGAAGTGCAGTTTTGACAGCCGCATAAAAGGGGAACCAAGTAAACACTGAAAGACCATCAGGGAAAAACAAGGGAGTGTATGAAACCAGCACAGAGATTCCACCTCAGAGAACAAAGGCCGGAGGAATGTATTCTGCATTTGTGATAGAAGTCTGACTTAGAGCTCTATCTCATATCATGACCTGTAACTAATAAATCATGTTATTAAACTGTGTGTGCAGATGGGGGAGGGAAGGGAGATCGAATTCCAAGAATAAGAATAGAATAAGAATAATACCCCACCCATCCAAAGGCAGGAGTTATTCAAGGCCATCAGTATAAGTAAATTAGCTCCAAAAGTGAGACTGCCTAATTTAAAAAAAGAAAAACAAACAGAACACACACACACCAAAAAAAAAAAAAAAAAATCTTCCAAAGTCTTCATGTCTTGCTATTATAAAGCAAAAAGACTGAGCTCCAAAATGTCGGGTCCAGCAAGCAGGACTGGCTCCATAACTTGTGGTACCCCATGCAAAATGAAAATGCAGGGTTCCTTGCTCAAAAATTATGAAAAATTTCAGTGCTCAGCAACAGCAGAGCTTTAAACCAATGCAGGGCCCTTCTGGGTGCTGGGCCCTGAGTGACTGCCCCATGGAGCTGACCCAGTTAGCCAGCAAAGCCTGCACACAAAATCTAGGTTTTCTTCCACATTTGCCTACAAGGAAAACCACACCATCAGCAGTGTTGCCAGTGACTAAAGAGAACTACGGTGTGAAGGTTTGGATTGGATGTACTTTTCATGGGTTAAACAGGGGATAATATCCTCACACTGAGTCTTACGTGCTTTTATTCTGAAACCGATAGCTTGCTGATTCAAGGCTATGATTTTCCAACTACATTCCCATTTCTGTCTCCAGTCTTGTGTTCCTTAGACTGCCCAGAAAGAAAGCATTGTGTGTGTGATGATTTTTTTTTCACGCCCCAGTAAGCTTTCAAATTGAGCCAATCAGAAATGATGCATGTGCACATAATATCTAGCTTGCTTTAATTCCACCAATTAATATAGAGAGACTATTTAGAATATTTAATACAAAGAACAAAAGAATGCCATTACATGAAAAATGTAAGACTCGTTTCAATTGTGTGCTATTCCATCCTGCTTGATCCAGCCACTTTATCTGCATGGATTTCTTCCAGGAGATAAATCTTTCAATCAGAATTTTTTTGTGAGCTGTAGTCTGTGTCCTGACAGGGTGTGTATCAAAATTGCAGGTGGATTTTCCCCTCTTGTTTCTGCTAAACTGTAAAAGGGCTGGCAAAGTAAGAAATCTTAGATGTTTTATTCATTCTACACACTGAAAAAATGGTAAAAATATTTTTTTCTGCTAAATACAAAAGATCTGTCTCCTGACATAGGGCAGGAGCACTAAAGACAGGACAAAGCACAGATCTTTGTTTTATCCAAAGGATGTGAAATATACATTTAAAGTTACATTTCAGAGTAGAGTTTGCTATTTCTTAACCATTAAGAAACACATTTCCAAAATCAATATCTACTCCTATTTAGGTTTCTTGGAAGGGAAGAATGAAATTGAATATGAGAAAATGTGACTGGTAATGAACAGTAAGAAAGGGATATTTATACTTCATCTTCTGCCATCCATCCTGTGAAATAATAATGAAGCCCTGGGACTGATGATAATGATCACATGCTTTTATGTGCTAGGGACCCAACATCTCAGACGGTAGAAACCACTAAGGAAGAGTGACTGCTGCTGGCGGAAGAGAGCACCCTGATGCATAATTTAGGGACAGTTTGTTACAAGAGGAACTTTATCACATGTGTACAAAGTGAAGCATTAGTGCTACGTAATGTAAAATTAATATCTGCCTTAGTTGGGGTTTCAAGGAGAGTACAGAGAGGCATTAGCACACTCGTTACAGTTTGGGTTATTCTACCTCTTATGCCGTCTTTGAAATTGTTTCCATATTAGATATTTGGCTTCCTGAATTCCTGTCTTACATACTTTTCTTCCATGACATTTGATAAGCGCAGAAAACAAAAGCTCATGTCTACCTGTTTGGGGACCTTCCACTGCATCTTAAGAGTCATTTTCCGTTACTGTTCCTTTAACCAACTCTCTTCCCGTATTCCCATCTTCTTGGTCTCTCACCTGGAACATTTTAATGACCTTGACTGCCCTGGTTCCAGCCTTCTTTCCATCTGATCTGCCACTTGAATAACTTCTAGCTTCCCGTCTCAAAATGCATATTTCATCATGCCACTCTCTTGGCTCACAGGGTAAAATCTTGGCTCCCCTATAGATTCAAAAGGAAGCCAGCAGAGTCCACGGGGCCGCAAGAGAGGAAAGAAATCTTAGCCAAGTCCACGTACATTTATTTAAGTCCCTACCCAACCCTGGTGCACCAAAGGCTAACCCCAGTGTTCATTAATACTCAAAACTAAATTGAATTGTCTTGCCTTAGATTTAGAGGCTCTTGGCTATAGACTCTAGCCTCTAGAGATTGCTCAGTGCTTCTGGGTCACACCTGGCTCACCACCACCTCTGTTTTACTTCAAGGGAACATACTTCCTGGGAAAAAAAGATTCTAAGCTAAGCCAAGAACACAGGTGGAGTTAACTGATGAATACCTGGGTTGTCCTCAGGAAAGGAGATAAAACAGACTACATGGACTAGTTCAAATTCTAGGCATAAACGAAGGAACAACAGAAGTGCAAAGGTTCGGGGTGCCTGGGTGGGACAGCGGTTAAGCGTCTGCCTTCGGCTCAGGTCGTGATCCCGGCGTTATGGGATCGAGCCCCACATCAGGCTCCTCTGCTGTGAGCCTGTTTCTTCCTCTCCCACTCCCCCTGCTTGTATTCCCTCTCTCACCGGCTGTCTCTATCTCTGTCAAATAAATAAATAAAATCTTAAAAAAAAAAAAAGTGCAAAGGTTCACATGTGATCTGGGCCAGAGCAGCAGGTCAAGATTTCACCGGACTTGTAGCCAAAGCCCATACTAGTCAATTGTGCGTTTGACTGGAATGTTCCCTCTGCATCTACCACTGGGAATCTAACACAGATTCCCCTTGATAAATTTGGGGAATCAGAATCTGAACATATCTCTTTCTAACAAGGTCCACTAGCAAAGACTATCTATATCACATCAGCCAACAGTAGGGATTTGAACCATTTCCCCTAATTACATCCAATGAATTCAGGGAAGAACAAAAGGGTACAACTCAAAATGAGAAATCACATTACCCACAACTGAATTTTAGAAGTTTTTTGTTTTTTTTTTTCAAAATCATATATTTAATATAGTACTCATGTTAAGGCTGAGCAGAGGATATTGAATCTCTGAAAGATCTTAACAAATTATGTAAACATCACTTTATTTGCAGTGTAGAGCCAAATATTTCCTATTAATGAAAGATTTCTTTACGAAATTCCCATAATAAAGCTGTTTATGGTATTTTCTAAATGAACTGAATTACATCAGTCCTCAATGCAACACTGTCGCCTTGTAGCTTTAGGAGATTTTTCATATTCCACAAGGGATTTTATTTAAGAACTAGTCTTTTAACAATTATGTCTTTCTTAATATTTTAACAACTTTACAGACCTCTTGGGTTGCAGTGTTACACTGAAGCCTCTTCAAGCTTCACAAAAATGGATGTAAAAACTCTCAGAACTATTCCCAGAACCAGATTAATCCTTCATGGGAGAAACTTCGATCATGTGACCACACAATACATCATTTTCTCAGAAGCACATTAGGATTTCTGTATAAATCAATGTCTTCTTTTGTTTTCTTTAACTTTCTTTCAATGGAAGAAATTAAAAAAAAAAAAAAAGCCCTACCTATAGCCCTTCATAGCAATTTAATAGCTGACAAGAATAGGACTTCATAACCATGGAGATACTCGTTTTGACATGAAAATACTCTGCCAGAATGTGAACTCTGATCCAATACAAGAACAGATACCGTTTCCCCTGATGCTTTTTGGCGAGACTTCACAAGGAACTTGTTTTCATCATTTCAGTCACTTAAAAATGAACAAAAAGCTAATGCAATTGAGGCAGCAGAGCTCACAGGTCTGACAAATGGATAAAATGTTCCTTTGCTAGATTGGAAAAAAAAAACAAACCAACTTTAAAACTGTTTCTGACATCCTTCTATGTGTGCATGCATGCACCACCACCAGGAAACCCAGCTCTGACTTGTTGCTTCTAGAACTCCTTTAATCTCTCCCCCCTCTTTCTGGCATTAGCATGTTTTCCATGACGGCAGTGTGAGTTCTTATAAAGGAAGGTGCTGACATCTGCACTAGTTTCAGGGCCTTCTTCCTGATGTCTCAATATTTTTGGAAAGCATGATTGCCAAACCCCCTGACCACAGAAATCACAGGATGGACTTAGGATGTAAAAGTCTGACCAAAAATAATTTTAGGCCATGATGAAAGGACTCGATCCAATCACAACTCCCTTTCAAAGGCACTGGCTAAGATCCTGGTTAGGCGGCATGTACTATCCTAAAGGAGCGTAACAAGAGCTGCAGAGAGCAGAACGCACAATGTCTTTCTGGCTAGGTTTTGAATACCTAATTCTGTTGAGTTTAAGAGTCAGTAAAAGCAGACAGACCTAGAATAAAATTCTCTTCAGTACCACTATGAAAATAAAATATAATTCATTAAAAATTTATGTAGGAAAGGACAGGCATGGGACATATTCTGGGTGTCCACCTTGATTACACTGAGATATCAGGTCAGGCCTTCACATGTGCTATTTGCATTAAGACTCAAGGAGTTTCTGAAAAATATAATGAGAATTCATGGAACTGAGAGTTGCATGAAGGTCACTAAGACGAATATCCTTCAACCAAAGGTTGAAGGAGGGTCTGTTCACTTGGTAGGCAAGGAAGGATCTCATCCCCAAGATAAGAAGACTTAAGTTTCCTGAGTTCTCTCCTGGGCATGGTGGTGTAGCACTTTGCAAATACACGCTGCCCCAGGCCCTAGGGAATCTGCCCTAAATGGGTCTAGGTAATGGTTTGTAAACGGTAGAGACAGAGTGGCTTTGGGGGTAAGAAAAGGCTTAGAAAGAGTGGTATTCTCTTCATGGTAAAGACGTGTGTAGAGAAATTATATGCCCAGAGGAGTGACAAGGGTACAAACAGCAGTAGCAGTAACCTCAGTGTCCTTGTATCTATGCCACTCCTGTGCTTTGCCAGTGGTGTAGAAACCACTCAACAAGGCCATTGAGTGGCACTGAGTGTAGGCAAAAGAACTCTAGAGACAAATGTCTCCCCTGTAGTTCTAGCGGCCATTGGATAATAGATCAATGGTAGAGGGGCCTTTGGGGACAGAATGGCTTTGGAGAAGGGATGAGTGTGGAGAAGGACAAGTAACCACATCTGAGGGTAGAAGTAATCCCACTGCCTCTGGTGCTTAAATGGCTTGAGTAGATTTTTTTTTTTTTTTACTTCACTTCAGAGCCAAAGTAGTGAGGTTGGGCAAGAAAGACATGGGAGGAAATAGTTAGCATCCTAAAACCACATCATTAGAAGTTTTAAAATATGGTTTCCTCAGAAAATTAATACAAAAATGTAGATTTCTCTAGCTATCATAAAAACTTGAATTCATCCTTGGTTATAATTTATAAATCTCCAATATAATTTTCAGAACTCAAGGAGGGTTTCCATTTTTTTAAGGTATCCCATTTGATAGAATCAGCAATCGAGGCATCGAACAACTAAACAGCTGGGTCTATCTACATTATAAATATTCACCTTAGGCATCTCAATTCCGTTACTGACCTCTCCATCTATCTCCCAAGACCATCTCCTCTTCCTCTGCCCTGCCCTGCAGAGATTGTCACTGCTATTACCTAAATGGCCCAAGCCAACAAATTAGAGCGTCTCAAATCCTATTTCTTTCTTCATTCATTCATTCATTCATTCATTCATTCATGTATTCCTTTTTTCACCCAACAAATATTTTGGAAGACCATGTGTGTGCAGGGTACTCTAATTAGTGTCAGGATAAACAACTCAGACCACAGCCCTGTAACTATGGCACCTTCCTCTTCAAGTCAATCACCAAGACCTTTTGATTTAACTTCATTAACATTGCTTCAATCTGTCCCCTTCATTCCATCTTCACTTCCATACCTTAGCTTAGAACAGGCTTTATCAACATTGGCACTGTTGATATATTGGGCTAGATAATTCTTTTTTGTGGAGGGTGGAGGTGGGAGAGGGTCTGTCCTTGTGTTGTAGAATGTTTAAGTCATGTACCTGGGCTCTACCCACTGGATGCCAGTTTTACCCACCCCCAGTTATGACAAATGGAAGTGCCTCCAGACATTGCCAAATATCCCTGGGGAAGGATAAAATCAGTCCTCACCTCCTCCCCATTAAGAACCATCATCATCTCCCTACTACATTACTAAAATGAACTCTTAACTACTATCCTTTCTTCCTATCTTCTCCTCCAATTTGGCATGCACATTATGGGTACCGCCATTTACTTGGCCATTTCTTTTTTTTTTTTTTTTTTTTTTTTAGGATTTTTACTTATTTATTTGACAGAGAGAGACAGCCAGTGAGAGAGGGAATACAAGCAAGGGGGAGTGGGAGAGGAAGAAGCAGGCTCCCAGCAGAGGAGCCTGATGTGGGGCTCGATCCCATAACACCGGGATCTCGCCCTGAGCCGAAGGCAGACGCTTAACCGCTGTGCCACCCAGGCGCCCCTACTTGGCCATTTCTAAGCATGATCCCCTCATCCTACTTTACAAACAAGGCAGTGGAGATCTAGTGGAGTGATTTACCCATAGGTGGAATAAGTAGGAGTCAGTATTCAAAATGAATATCTGACTAAAAAAAAACAAAAAACATGTGCATTTATCTAACAAGTAATATTCTCTAGACTGTTTATTCTAGTATTAAGAACCAAATATGTTTTTCTCATATTAAACTCATTTAATGGCTCCCCATGGCCTGCATGGTGAACCAGACTTTTCAGGGCTTGAAACTTAGCCAGCTCTCCACCTCCATCTTTCATCTCTACTTCCATGTCCTGCCCTAGACTCCTATTCTATTGATCTTTGTGCTTTTACTCAAACACCTGTGTTCCTCCTGGTTTCTGCAATCTTCCTCATGTTCTTCTACTACCTTGAAAGCACTCTCTTTGTCCTTGTCTAAATCCTACCCATTCTTTAGGACTTAGTTCAAGCACCATCTTCCTGAGAAGTCTTCTCTGACACCCTCAGTCTGTGTTGGGGTCACCACTGTTGTCTCTATGTCACACCCTGTATGTATTGTTATTATATGCCTCATCACAATGCGATTGTTGGGTTCATGTCTCCCATATTGGTCTCACTTGTCAAGGGCTATGCATTTAACTATTTATATGACTTTGGGCAAAGCATGAAACCATTCTAGCCTCGGTTTCTTTATTGTACAATGGGGATAATAGCTGCTTTGTTGTGTTGTTGCCAGGATTAAATTAGTATTTTTTTTTAAGATTTTATTTATTTGAGAGAGAGAGAGTGAGCGAGCGAGCGAGAGAGCACAAATGTGGTGGGAGGGGCAGAGAGAGAGGAAGAAGCAGACTCCCCACTGAGCAGGGAGCCCGATGCAGGGCTCAATCCCAGGACCCTGAGATATTGACCTGAGCTGAAGGCAGATGCTCAACCGAATGAGCCATCCAGGCACCCCAGGATTAAATGAGTTAATATTAAGTGTTTGGGAGAATTCCTATATGTGTGGATGCTATCTATATTTGCAGCAATTACTACTATTTGAATTCCAAAGATCTAGTACACTCCTGACACATGTTAGAAACTCAAAATTCACTGATAAATATTTTTACCACAACTTCCAGGGTAATTCTTCCACTGAAGTTCAACTACAATGAGGCATAATCAATGTTGTGCCTCTTCATGATGGGACAGAGCTAATCAGTGCAGACAAGGGTCACAGCTGGATTAGACCTGCAGTAGTGGAGCAGACAGTCATTCCTCATGCTCCACAGTGAGTCCAACAGACGTGAGAATCTTGCAAAGCTGCATTTAAGACTCCAGACCCATAGTTGATGCTCTCTGGAACTATCATCATGGAGAAAAATGAAAAGCAGCAAGGTGGTCCTTTACCTCCTATTTACCTATTTCTTTTTGTGTGTTTGTGTGGTTTTTCTATATCTTTCATTCTTCCTTTTTTTATTTCCTGGGAGCCATGTTTTTACTCTTTTTAAGTTTCCTTTCTTACACTTTCTCTTTTTTGAGAGTAGATCTTTCTATGGCTGACCTGAACAGTTCAGAGTCACAAAGTATCAGAAAATTTTTTTAAACCTGATTATTATTACCAAACAATTTGCTTCCCCAAACTCAAAGAAAATCGTGAGAATGTTACTACAGACAAGAACATCAAACTACTCATTCAATTACTTGGAGCAAGAATTCGCTTGGGGCAACTGACTGACTCAGTCTCATCAGGAAAAAGTTTGCCATTTATCTTCTAATAAAAAATTCTCTACGTTTTTCACTGACAACCAATTGTATGCATACTTTTACAGTCAGTAATATTGTCCATCTTTTATTAAACTCTCCATTGAAAAAGGTGTAGACGTTCTAAGAAATGATGCCATTTAAATGCAAATCAAAGCCCTTAAATCTTACATAGATCCATCCTTCCCCATAATATTTTATTGAATTGCTTGATGTGCCAAATAAAAGATTACATTGTCTTGTGTTAAAAGAATTTCTTTCAAAAACAGGAATTGTATACTCGGGGGATGGATTATAATTTCTTTGGGAATAGTCATTCTGAATTTTCAGACTTTGTTGTAATTGAAGTCTTATTCTTGACATAATAGTAACATAGTTTAGGGCATTAAAATATATTTTATTATTGGTTAAACATTCTTTTAAAAAAATTTCCACACCAAAATGATTTATTTTTTAACCAAATGTTTCAAGCTTGAAGTTAGATAAATACACCTTATCTCTCATAATTAGAGATTGTCCTCATTTAATTTAGAGAAACGTAGAGCATGCTAACCATAATGATTTCACACCTAATTCCTTTGTCATATGAGAAAGTGCTAGACCGCATCACTATGAGAACTATGCTAGGCTTTTTCTGAATTAAAAAAGTGGCTTAAGTTTATCTAGTTTAATAACCATTAAATTTACATATTTTTTCTCTTGCTAGAAATGCACAAAGTTGGATTAAAAGGAAATTGTATATAAAATGTGTGTGTATACATATATACATATAGATGTATATGTAATATATGTCTGTGTGTGTATATAGTGTATATATATGTTGTCTATATATAAAATACACATTTTCTTGAATTAGAAAACAACTTTTGCTCTGTTTTTGTTTTTATTTGTAAAGCATTCTTGGCATACACTTAGTAGCAGCTTTTGTTATGTTTGTGTCCTTTGAAGCACTATGAGTTAATGCGATAATCACAAATCGCATAAAACATAGCTGCTGTTTGCGACTGAGGATCATGCCATGACAGCAGCTATCATTGTTATTAATGTTCATTTTGACCAGTACAGAAATTAGGAGTCAAAGTGGGAACTGGATGTCAGTAATGAGAATATAAACGCCTTAGTCTTTACCTAGCTTCATAAGCCTTACATGCATACAAATAGAACCTATTCATCATTTAAACACATATTTACTCGGCATCACTACACACTGGGCACTATACTAGGTGCTGAGGATAAAGAGAAAAAGACAGACTCTTTTCCTGCCCTCACATACCCAACATTTTCTCAAGAAAGGCATATTAATACAATAGAGTATAATATGGGTTCTATGTTCTTATGGGATGTCAGGGAAAGTTTCCCACGGAAACGATTTTTGAGCTGACATCTGAAAGACAAGGACGACTTGACTGGTCAAGTTTGAAGGTGAAGGAGAGGAGCCAGGCAAGAGGCACACATGTGTGAAGATCCAGAAGCAACAGATAGCAGGGAGCCTGAGAGAAACCAAGAAGCGTCTGGTGTGACAGTAGCGCCGAGCTGTGTGGGCGGCGCTGGAGGAGAGGCTGGAGATACAAGCAGGAGATGGGTCAAGGAGAACCTTGGAAGCCATGTTATGTTTTAACTTTGCCTTAAGAATATCGGGGACGGGTGCCTGGGTAGCGCAGTCGTTAAGCGTCTGCCTTTGGCTCAGGGCGTGATCCCAGCGTTCCTGGATCGAGTCCCACATCGGGCTCCTCCACTGGGAGCCTGCTTCTTCCTCTCCTGCTTCCCTGCTGTGTTCCCTCTCTCATTGGCTGTCTCTCTGTCACATAAATAAATGAAGTCTTAAAAAAAAAAAAAGAATATTGCGGAAATTTACAATGGGTTTGAATTGGGGAATGGCACAAATTGGGGAACTGACATTCACAGAAGATCATCTGGGCTACAGTATGAAAAGTGGATTTGTGAGGATTAAGAATAGATGCAAATTATGAGGCATTTTTAGTGGTCTAGGTGAGTGATGGTGATGGCATAGATTAGGGTGATGGCAGTAATGCTGGAACGACGATCAAAATTGAAACAGAATTCTTTTATTCACTCTTTATTGACTTGGGGATTGATTAAGCAATAAAAGAGAAGTCACACATGGCCCCTGGGTTTCTGGCTTGGGTAGCAGTGTTACCATTCACTGATTTAGAAACACCGGAAGACACAACATTGAGAAAATGAGAGGTTATATTTTTGAAATGTTGAGTTCAAGGTTCTTAGATACCTCTGAGCAAAGCTATCCAGTAAGAAGTTGGTTATGTAGCTCCAATTGTCTGAAAATAGACCAGACTTAGAAATACAGATTTAGGAGATATTTCAAAAAGCTGCTAATAGAAATCCCCATGTTTTCTCTTTCATCATGGGCACATAAGTAGGCTACATTTCCCTCTACCCTTCATGATTAGATGCTGCAATGTGACTGAAATCTGAATTGAGAAGAAAACTACCCCACTTACAGACCAGACCTTTAAAAACCTCCCAGGTGTGCCGGTCCATGCTCTTTTTCTTTTCAGCAAATGTTGAAGTTGGCAGAACCTCTGTCAGCCTGAGTTACTGAATAGCTGAGTACTTTTTCCCCTACCCAATCCTACTACGGGGCAACATCTAAACTGAATTATGACCCAGGAATTATATGTTTAAGTGGTGAATTTTTTACAGCAACGAAGTTACCATAAGTACCTCAGGAGCCTTGTGATGTGTAAAAGGAGAAAGACCTGAAGTGTCAGATGAGACTGTCCAGGGAGAGGGTTGTCTTAGTTTCTAGTTGCTGCTATAACAAATTATGAGAATCTTCAGGGCTTGTAACAACACATATGTCTTAGAGTTTTGGAGGTTAGAAGTTTGAAGCAGGTCTTAACAGTGTCAAGGTGTCATTCCTCCTGGAGGCTCTAGGGGAGTATCAATGTCCGTACCTTTTCCAGCTTCTAGAGGCTGCCTACATGCCTCCAACCTCTGTTTCCATTGCCACATCTCCTTCAAGAACTCTCCTTCTTCTTTCCTTTATAAGGACTCTTGTGACTACATTGAGTTCACCTGGATAGCCCAGGACACTCTTTCATGTCAAGATCCTTAATTTCATCATTCCCACACAGTCCCTTTTGCCATGTAAGGTAACATATTTATAGTTCTGGCAATTAGGATGTGGACATCTCTGGAAAGGGGTTATTATTTCTTCTCCACTACAAGGCATAGAGACAAAGCATCAAAGACAACACTTAGAGTGGTGCCAATTTAAAAGTTATGGGCCAAGGAATAGGAGACAAAGTAACCATGAATAAGCATGTAAAGATGGTGTGTGTGGAGGAACCAGGGAGTTCTATGACATAGAAAATATGAATGAAAATATTTTTAAAAGGAGGGAGCAATCAGTGGTGTTTTTATCAGTGAGCCATCCAGTAAGATAAAGACTTAGAAATGTTCTTTCAACTTAGCTATAAGGAAACCATTATTGGTCTTTTAGAGATCTGTTTGAGTACAGCAATAAGAATGAAGGGCTAAGTTGTGTCATGATTGGAAGGTGGCATTGTGGAGATATCAGGAAAGACAAATGTTTCAAAAACATGGGTTTTAAATGGAAAAAGAAACCCAGGAAGTGAACAGTGGACAGGGACAGGAATTAGAAGTAAGGGTTCACCCCACCCCATTAGAAATATATATGTATATTTAAGTGGGCCAGAGGAGAGGTAGATATTAAATACAAAGAATGAGATGGAATAACCAGATTTAGACTCCTAAGGAAAAAGAAAATCTCTTTCTAACAGGGGAGGGAAGAAAAAGGCAGAGGTGTATGTAAGTAAATTGAAAGAATTACTGTCTAATTGCTCATTATCTCTGTGAACCAAAAGACAAGATCAGAGGCTGATAGTGAAAGGGAGATAGAGAGGGTGGGGTTGTAGTTTGAGAGGCGTAGGTATTATCTGAAATACCCTGTGGAATGAGAGCATGTTGACTAGGAAAAACATGACTGTGCTGTCAGGGAGTTACAAGTGCTTCACTGAAATCAAGGGCAGAAATCTATCAAAGACAAATTCTTCGCTACTGTGTGATTTTTCTCTTAAAATATCAATGAATATCAAAGCAGAGAAGGTCATAATTACATTAAGATTTGTGGGTCTCTTTCTGTCCCAGTGTGGTGGGAAGACAACAGAATAAGAGGTTTTAGAATACTGGTAAACAAAGAGATGAAGGGATGGCATGGGTGGGGAGCTGAGTAAGACAGGAAAGACCTGGTGGGGAGAGGGACAAAAGACTCTAAAATACAGATACTAAAGAAGTTAGAGAACTGGTGTGCTGGGAACAGTAACATGAGGGAGGGAAGAGGGGAGGAAGGCAAGGAGGGAGGGAGAGAGAGAGAGAGAGAGGTGGTTGGGAACACATGGTTAAGAATGAGTGTGAATGCTTTATTTGAGAGATGGACCAATCCGGATCTGACAAGGTTTAGGGTGTGACCATGGGGTGGTGCCTGAGTCAGGGAAGGTCTTCGAAGGTGAGGTGGGCATGGAACCATGCAGCAAAGTTGTCATATTGAGTCACCCAGAATGATGTCAGGCCAGAGGGTGGAGAAGATGACTGTTGGCCAGGTGTTGAGGTCTTCCGATGGATTTATTGACCATATCATCAATAAACAGACAAGAAGAGAAAACTCCAAAGCTGCCCACAAGGCAAAACACGTTTAGCAATTACCTAAATAGTTCAATTAAAAATTATTTTTGTGGTTTCTTAGGAAAAGGAGACTTTGCCTGGCATTAGCCTAAATGAACCTTCCTGACAACCTGCAATATCCTAATTATTTCTTCTGCCTGAAGAGTCAGCAACTCATAGGCCACTTCTGGTCCTATATGGCTTTCAGGCCTGAGGATGGATTAACACTGGACCTATTGCCAATGAAAAGATACAAGAGAATGCTGGCAACTGTCTTCTGTTAGTTCAGTCATGGTATAAAGAAATGGTCATGGTGGAGAAAGTTGCATTAGGGAATGTGCAATGACACTAAGAGCATTCCTGCCCCAACTCTGCAGCTTGCCCTCTGAGCTGCAAAGGAATTGCTTGCTCACGTGAGCTCCGAGGCCTGTGATTCAGCCTGGTTGTAAAAGAGTATTTTACAAAGCAGCTGTAATACCTTATACTGTTCAATGTACTCTAATGCAAGATAAGCTGGCACCTTTCTTGCCCTCCAAGAGTGAACACTTGCGTGCATAATTTTAGCCTAAAAGAACAGATTCAACCATTTAGTTGAAACTTCTACTTGATATGAGCAATGTGCAAGTAAATTAATAACTGCTTTTAAATGATGATAAACATGGAGATTCTTTTTTTTTTTTTTTTAAGTAGGCTCCATACCCAGCATAGAGCCCAATATGGGGCTTGAACTCATGATCCCAAGATCAAGACCTGAGCTGAAATCAAGAGTCAGACACTTAACCAACTGAGCCAGCCAGATGCTGCCAAACAAGGGGATTCTTAAGAAAGGGTCCCTCAAAAAATCACCATCTGTCTCCTTCCAGTTCAAAGAATTATAGCACCTACTGACCACCTGCCATGTACCCAGAACTGAAGAAAACACAAAAAGAAGGTACGCATACATTTTTGCTGAGCACGATTGTAGGCTAGTTTGGAATATACAGAATATATATTGAACATTCATAAAATGTAAGATTTGATCAACTACCCAAATCATCTGAAATTAATAAATAACATGTATTATAGGAAGGATGAGCTCTGTTCACTCAAAGGGTGAAATGTGGATCCTGTTCTTATATTGCTTACAGTGTAAGGGAGGGGGAGAAGCAGCACATACACAGATGAAGCACAGAATCCTTCCATAAGACATAACAGATGCTTGTAGGAAAGAGAGGAGTCACCCACAGAAGTCAGGGACATCCTCTCAGGGGACAGGGAATTGGAACCAGGTCTGGAAGACATTACAGAAAGTTGTTAAGGAGACTGGAGGGAAGGAGAGAGATCAACCCTCCAGTTTTTAGCCTTCTCCAAAGTTGTTTTCTCTGATTAACATCACTCTGAGTTCTTTACTCAGTAATCTATAATTTATTAACTACTTTAGGAAGTAGAAACTTCAGATATTCTATGATTGAGAAATTAAGTGGTGAACATTGAAATCCAAAATTTTTTTAAAAAGTGCTTATAGAGCTTGTACAGTTCATAAGGGGGTAAAATGGGACTAGAGAGATCGATAAATGTCTGTGGAATAAATAATCATCCAGGCTAACCAATGCTGGGACAAAATCTATAGGAGAATAAAAATAGGTGATAAAAGCAAAAGTTCAACACTGAATACTATTTCTAATAGTTATGACAACACTTCTTTTTATTGCTCTTAGGTTTCTACTCAATGCCATTCAACACCATAGTTATTAAACTAGATATAACTTGGTCGAAGTAAGGTTTATTTGTCCTGTTTCCTTGCACAAATATTCTGTGCTTGCTTATGATACTTTTGAAATTGCAACTGAGTCATTTACCTTGGGTGGGGACCCTAGGCCCACAGTGAGCAATTGTTTATTGGGAGGAATAGGAGAGTCAGAGTCATGCTCTATGGTGATACCTCCCTGCCTCAGAAGCTGACAATCAAGATTTTGCTTTTTTAGTTTATTGAATGAAGTGAGAACCAGATATACCAGAACTTAACGAAATGTCCCTAACGACCCAAATTTTGCAAAATGGGGAAATCCAAGCCTAGCGTACTGTAAGCCACCAATAATGACACCGATGGGACTCCACAGATGTCACAGATAAATTTGAGTATGTAGGGAGCTAGGAAGACATCCCTCCATTGTAACAAGTAAAGATCTAAACAACCAAAAAATGAACTCTTCTTAGATTTGTCAGAGAAGCGAGGTCACAGAGCAAATCACTGCCCCCCAAATTGGAGTGACAGACAGACAAATGCAAAAAATCACAACTTATTAGGGAAGAAATCCACAAGCAGCGACCTCCATGGGAACCAGTGCAGGACTAAAAATCTGAACTGTAATAGATGAAATGCTGGTGGCTCAGAAGGGATCAACCTGGGAGCTAAAAACTCCACAGGACCCACTCATAGGGGACCCCCCACACACACTTTTGTGCAAACACCAAGCAGGACAAGTCCCCCCCCCCCCCCCGCCAAAGTTTCACCTAGGCATCTATCATTTTCAAACTCTAAAAAATTCAAAGACAATTTTACCTCCAGAAGCTCTATGAAGTCCTCAGAACGAATACTGGAGAAAAATCCCCTCATAGTTCCACCAGGGGAAAGATAAAGGGAACTATTTTCAAATATACTAAAGTATTCTGCTCTTCTTAACGAGGCCTACCCTGAGAAGAAAGCATTTTTACCAGAGCCTAACCTGATGGGGTTTTATCAGAGCTGACTTACCTGGGGAAGGGGAACATTCCAATCCAGTTCCCCCTACCCATTCTGCCCCACCTCAGGGGAGGGTGGTGGGATTGAGAAGCATGGCAAAGTTCATGGTCCATGGGTACAAGCTCCCTAAAAGACTGAGACCTATCCTAAGACTACAGAATGCTTCTCTCACTCCACACAATACCATTACTAAGCCCAATTTACTGGTTTCTTTATTCAGTATATTGTGTCCACCTTTCATCCACCACCACAAGAAAATTTCAAGTCATACTAAAAGGAAAAGAACACAATTTGAAGACACTGAACAAGTATCAGAACCAGAGTCAGGTATGGTAGGAATGTTAGAATTATCAAACCAGGAATTTTGTTTTTGTTTTTGTTTTTTAAACTATAATGAATATGCTAAGGGCTTTAATGGACAAAATAGATGACATGGAAGAACAGATAGCTAATGTAAACACAGAGATGGGAATTCTAAGAATAAAAAAAAAAAGGATAGAGCTCAAAAACATGGTGGCAGAAATGAAGAATGTTTTTGATGGTCTCATTGGTAGACCAGACATAGCTGAGGAAAGAATCTCTAGAATCTCTGAGTTTGAGGATGTGACAGTAGAAACTGCCAAAAAATGAACAAAGAGGACAAGACTGAAAAATAGAACAGAGTATCCAAGAACTGTGGGTCAACTGCAAAATGTATAACATGCATATAATGGGAATACCAGAAGAAGGAGAAATGGAGAAAGGAACAGAAGCAATGTTTGAAGCCATAATGATTGAGAATTATCCCAAATTAATGTCAGATACCAAACCACAGATGTAGGAGGCTCAGAGAGCACCATGCCGGATAAATGGATAGGCACACAAAAACAACCCCTATGCAACCCTAGGACTGCAACCACTAAAACAGTAAGAAAAAGGAAAAGTATAATTGATAGGCTAAGAAAGGAAAGAAAATCAAACTATATAAGATGATCAATTACAACCAAAAAAGGCAGGAAAAGAGTGAAAGACAAAAAATAGGAACAAAGAACGAGGGCAACAAAAAGAAATCAGTAATAAATATTATGGTAAATATTAATTGAACTATATTGGTAATTACTTTAAACACAAATGATTGAAATATGCCAATTGAAAAAAAGAGATTGCTAGATTGGATCAAAAAACAAGACCTAACTGTATGTTGTCTGTAAGAAACCACTTTAAATATAAAGGATAGGTATACATTAAAAATAAAGAGCTGGAGAGAGTTATACCATGCTAATACTAATCAGAAGGGAGAGGGAGTAACTATATTAATTCAGACAGAGCAGACATCAGAGTAAGGAAAGTTATCAGAGACAGGGAGGGGCATAATATAATGATAAGGGGGTCACTACTCCCAGAAGACATAACGATCCTTAACTTGTATGTGTCTAACAATACAGCGTCCAAGTACATGAGGAGTACATGAGGCAAAAACTGAGAGAAAAGCAAGGAGAGCAAACGAATTCAGCATTATAGTTGTTGTCTCCTTAGTGTCCTGTTGGGTACGATAGTTCCCCAGACTTCCTTGTTTTTTATTATCTTGACACTTTTAAGAAGTATTGGCCAGGTATTTTGTAGAATTCCCTTCAGTTGGGATTTGTCTAATGTTTTTCTCTGTGTTTTTGGGAGAAGAAACAAAGGGGTAAAGTGTCACTTTCATATCAACAATACACACTATCGACATTGCTTAGCATGTTGACGCTGACTCTGACCACTTGGCTGACCTAGGTTGCTCCACCATGAAGTTCCTTTTCCCTCCCCCAATTTCTGTAGGTGACCTTTTCACACTAGATTTTCTTGAGTGCAAACACAGATCACATTGCAAGTTTCAGAGTATAGGATTAGTTGATAATACTGAAAACAAATCCCCAAATAAAATATTAAATAAAAGGGAACTGGCATAATTTTTCCCAATTAAATGTGAGTTTGCTTTGGTTCCATTTTCTCAGGAAAATGGCAGACAGGGTCATTTTCAAGTAAGGTCAAGTCATTTTAGTAAAGCTTCTTAGTTAATTCATATATAAACTCTTTGGTAACTGGAAGAAATCAGATTTCATTTGTAACAAAGCAAAAGGACTATATTTAACAGATATACACATATACACAAATAGAGTGAGCACAAAGAAAAGGAGAAAAGAATCTGTCCAAAACTTAATGGAAGATCTCTGGTCGTAGCAGCTAGATAAAAGTGTTTTTTCTAGAGCAAGATGATCTTTCATCATCATTTTCAGAAATAATACTTACAACAGGCATCATTTAACTAAAATGAAATTAAACCCAAACCATGAAGGTATGAAGAAATAACTCTAAATCATTCTTTTCACAAATTCTCTTAACATCTTTTATATTCCTTGAGTTTTTCTTTCTTTTTTTAATAATATTTTTTATTATGTTATGTTTCTCACCATACAGTATATCCTTAGTTTTTGATGTAGTGTTCCATGATTCATTATTTGCGTATAACACCCAGTGAACCATGCAATATGTGCCCTCCTTAATACCCATCACCGGCCTATCCCAGTCCCCACCCCCTTCTCCTCTGAAGCCCTCAGTTGAGTTTTTCTTTCTTTAAATGTCATCTGCAATAAGACATTTTAAATGGCCACATCTTACAGTGGATTTAAAAAGAGTTGGTGCCTTTCTTAAGGGGTCTCAAAAGTTCAAATTTCTGTCTGGGTTAAAATTGAAAAAAGCGTTTGGACTCTCTGTTATTTTATTTTCTACTAAAGTTTTAACTAATGTAACATTAGCAAAACTCTTACATTGGTGTGAAACCACAGTAGGATTAAGAAGCAACTTAGACGGGCAGGTCCCCAGAGTTCCAGTCTGAAAGGTCAATAAAACTTACTGGAATAAATCAGAAATTTGGTGCCAGTTGATTCAAGTTTCCTCATTCAGATTCTTAAATAACCAGAGAAAAAGAAGTACCTTGAATGAAAAGAGGCTTTTTTAAAAAAGTTCTCACCTATATGCCCTCTATAAAGAGCACCATAATATCTGAAGTTGGCTGGCACCATTCATATGAAGTTAGCCCTCTAAGCAGAATTCCTCAAACCTAATAATGGAAGCCAAGTCCATTTTACTAAGAAGGAATATTTGATTACCTACACTTTGGGAGTTACAATGCATCCTAAGAAGTTTGTATGATATGAGAAATAGCATGTAATAAGAATATGTGATAAATTCTTTATTTTTGTTTATTTATTTAAGATTTGTGAATTATTAAATAAGATTAATATACATGATATAAAATGGAAAGATACTCTATGAGGTATAGTGAGAAACCTCCCTTTTCCCAGATCCCCAGCTACCACCTCATTCCTCAAAAGCAACCAGTTTCTAGTTCCTTGCATTAACCTCAGGAGATATTTCATGCATTTGTAAACTCATCCACAGAAATATTTTATATATGACTTCATAATATACATATTGTTGTACACTTTGTATTTTTTTTCAATGAAAACATTTGGAAACCTTTCCATGTCATAACTACTTCACATTTTTAAAATGGCTTACCTATTATTCTATTATGTGGTTGACCCGTAATTATTATAAAACCCTTACTGAGGGACATTTCATTCCTTATAAACTGTGGCTATTATAACTGATGCTCCAAGTAAACTCTATCATATATAATTTCACATATGCTCCATAATATCAATGGAAAGTTCCCTATTACATGGAATTTTTGTTAATTAGAAACCAATTTCTCTTTAGAATCCAAGTAAGTGTTAAGCTAATACTTATAAAATGTCAATTGAAGGGAGATATTAGCAGTTAACCAAGAAGGGCCCTCACCTGCTCCAACCTTGTCTTAGAACTGTAGTGTTCTAGGATGGTTCCCATATACCTGATACACAAGTCAAGATATCAGGTTGGGAAAAAGGGGGATTTTAAAAAAAAAAAGATTTCTGAATTTATTTATATGAAGATTTTTGAAACACTAGGGAAATTAAGTCCTATTTATTTACATATTTCAAAAATGATCCATTTCTTGACAATGGAGCTCCACTGGAAATTCCAGGACTTAGGGTTACCATCCAAAAAGATATAAAATAGGTAAGACCAATAACAGCATTTGGTGTGCTGAGATATGAGCAAGCTTGGCCCACTCCATCCACAGGTGGGGTTAAAATGACAGAGACCCAGTATCTGACATCAATGATCTAGTTACTATAGGTCCTGTAGGTACTAGAGGTACTACAGGTCCTATAGGCTCTGGTCAGTCGTAAGGTAAGAAAATTTCCTGCCAGAGGGGATGAGATACTGTTTGAAAAAAAAATCAAAACATCTTTCTCATTAACTCTGGCTTCTTAAATGGCTCCCAAGGGAATAGACAGGTGAACATCTGAGATGTCTCTTGACTGGAGCAATGAATTGCAAGGGAAGTACATGGCAGTCAAGCAGAATATTTTGGGAAATGATATTCATTGGGTCAATGGATTGAAGTCCTACTTAAGAGACCCTGAGGAACACTATAATGAAGGACAGGGATGACCTGCAAAATGTAATCATTATTATTTTAAGTTCTTTTTGTTCAATGATCTATATATAACAAACTGTTTTTTTTTTTTCTTTAAGAGTTCCAATTTCAGGTACTTTTATTCTTCTTAATCAAGTACATTTCTTATGGATATTATTAGATAGGATATACATGTTAAGTCACTAGGTTTTATTTTAAAAATCATATATTAGAAACCATTTTTTTAAAAACCTGCCCTTACCCAAGTAAAACAAAGCCAAATGATCGGAATCGATATTTCCTCAAGTGAGATATACAAGCTGTCAATAAGCACATGAAAACATACTCGACATCATTAATCATCAGAGAAATGCAAATCAAATCTCCAATGAGAAACCATTTCCGTAGAATGGCTGGAATCAAATAGTCTGATAGTCGTAAGAGCTGGCAAGGCTGTGGAGAAATCGGAATCCTCGTGTGCTGCTGATGAGAATGAGAAAAGGTGCAGCCACTTTGGAAAATAGTCTGGCAGTTCCTCAGATAATGAGACACGTAGTTACAGTAAGACCCTGCAATTCCACTCCTAGTTATATACCCAAGAAAAATGAAAAAGTAGGTTCATACAGAAACCTATGCATGGATGTGTATAGCAGCACCGTTCATAATAATCAAAATAAGGAAATAACCCAAATGTCCATCAGATAATGAATGGATAAACAAATATGGTATATCCATACAAGGGGATATCATCTGGCCACAAACAGACATGAAACACTAAAACACACTACAACATAGATGAACCTTAAAAACATCATGCTAAGTGAAAGAAGCCAGTAACACAACACCACATATGATTTATGTGTAAGTCTAGAAGAGTGAAAGCTATCGAGGTAAAAGTAGATTAGTGCTTGTTTAGGGCTGGGAGGAGCAGGGTTGGAGGTAGAAAGTGATTGCTAAAGGGTACAGGGTTTCTTCCTTTTTTTTTTTTTTTAAGATCTATTTATTTATTTGAGAGAGAGAGAGAGTACGGGGAGGGGCAGAGGGAGAGAGAATCTTAAGCAGACGCCTCACTGAGCGCAGAGCCCTACACGGGGCTTGATCTCAAGACCCTGAGAGCATGACCTGAGCTGAAACCAAGAGTCAGATGCTTCATCAACTGTGCCACCCAGGCATCCCCAGGGGTCCTTTTTGAGGTGGTGAAACCATTTTTTAAAATTGACTGTGGTGATGGTGGTATCTAAAACTAAAATTATACTGAATTGAATATACTAAAAACTATGGTATTGTACATTTTAATGTGTGCCTTGGATGGTACAGGAATTCTCTTTCAATAAAGCTGTTTAAAAAAAAAATCACCCACTCCCCCAGGGAAAAAAAGGAAAAGGAAAGAACCCATCCTTGTTACACAGTACGGCTTCCGCTCTTGCTTATTTAGATAATCTCTGGTTTCTGGAAGAATTAGCAGTTTTGTAATAAGACAAGGACAGTTTTACGAAGAAGGAAATAATCACAGCAGTCTTTGAACCTTCCACATAATCAAGCACCATTGAACATTCAGCAGCCTACTGTCAGAAGCAGCGTCTGCCAGCATATTCTAAAGCATTTATAAAGAATGGGTTACACTGATTTCTGAGTTGTCAGAATGAGAAAAAGCACAGCTGCTTTCAATGGAAAGAAAATTAGATTGAAAGGAAAAGTGGCAAAAAAAACCATTCCTATTGTTTGTGAAAGTCTCTTCTTCTCCAGGTTGCCTTAGTCCATGGGCTTTCAGAAATGAAACCCTTGACCTGATATTTCTATATGCCCATTGACAGCTACTTCTGCCCTGCACCTACAGAGAAATCAGGGACACATTCTTCTCATCTCAATCATTAGCAAAATTGAATGTTTATTGTGCACTCAATGGGTAGTATTGTGCGAGATGGTTATTCAGGACAGAGAAAACTGAGATGATTTCCTGAAACTAATAGGAATGTCAAAAGCTTTTTCTTCTTTCAGGGCAGCATTTTTCAAACCCAAGCCTCTAGATCTGCATATATTTCAGGCAGTGAGCTAAATGCTCTATATAGACGCTCACTGAATTTCACCCAATGCTATGAACAAACATGTTAGTACAGATGCTTAAAATGCATGACAAAGCTGGCAGAATAGTAGACAAAATACCCATAGACCCAAAGCCAGGAAGCGGCTAGGAAGCAGGAAGCGAGCTGGGAGCAGTGGTGCAGTGGACATTAAAGTTCTTGTAAATCTCTGAACTGCACAGGTTTAAGTTGTTCTTTTTAAATCTTATTTTATTTGAATTCCTGTGTAGTGAACATGCAGGGTTATATGAGTTCAGGTGTATGGAGGTTTAGGTTTTCAAGGTAAAGTGAAGTACTGAAGACATGATGTTAGCTGAAGAAATATCAAGGTTGAAACTAAGACTCCCCTCTGTATAAATTAAGCATCTGAAGAGTTCCATTGTCAGTAAAAACGTGGATTAGAAAAATACACCTAAAGGCAAAGAGAACTGTAAGGTAACATCTTGGTTCCAGCTAAAAGCTGGGTCAGAAAAAGTCTCCCTTGAGAATTTGTAACCAAAGTCGGCTCTCACACGGGCTTGGGATTCAAATTTATACAACTTACATGGTCTAAGAAACCCCAAGCTGAGAAATAAACTCAAAATTGTACCCAATTTGAGGTTGCCTAAAAAAGAATAAAAGAAACTCTTTAGAGGAAGGCATATGATTTCCACCTAGGCTTCACATAATTGCCAGGTCTAGAGTCCAGAGAAAGATGAGCTTACAATCCACAATTACAAAAACACACGCCCAATCAAGCCAATTTGAGAGAGAGAGTTGGCAAAAGCCATCGAAACAGAATTAGGCCCTCTCTAATTAGGACATTAGATACTGAAATTATCAGTTACAGGATGAGAGAGAATGAAAAGAGAGAGAACCTTTCCGTCAGGGAGAATGAAAGGATTGACTCACAGCTAAATGAATTTCTGAGCAACACATATTTTAAATATTTGAGCAACAGAAAAAGTTTAATATAAATGTATATAGAACTCTGTATGCAACAAATAAAGAATGAACATTCTTATCAAGAATATATAGAATGTTTATAAAAATTTACCATGGGCCAGGGCATAAAGAAATATCAAAAATCATCTAAGAATAGATATAATAATAATAATATATGGATTTACCTGAAAAGGCCCTATATTTGGCTCCAGCCACTCCCAACTGTAGTCCATGAACACTCCTGCTGGCACAGGGACCCAGCAGGACACACTCCCAGCTGCATCCCTAGAAATCCTAAAGGGACACAAACCCAACAGCTCAAGTCCATCAGCAGACCCACCAGCCCAGGGACTGAGTAGGAGACACTCCCACCTGTGATCCTGGCGATCCCGAAAAGGCCTTATACAGGGCTCCACGCAGGCCCCTCCACCCCCAGCCCCAAGCCACAGTTGATGAGCTGTGCTTGTAGCCCAGTAAACCAGCAGCAGTCACTTCCATCTGCACCCCTGAAGAGCCTAAAAAGGCTACACTTATCTTCCGACAGCAGTTGGCAAGTAGTTCTGCTGGCTGGAGGACCAGGTGAGAAACACATCTGTGCCTCAGATCCTAATGGGGCCTGTACTCGGCTCCAGTGCCTCCAGCCATGTCGGGGAGCAGTCCAGACAACCCAGTGACCCGGTGGGAAATGCACCCCTCCTCGCCTCCAGAACCAGGTATATAGACTTCAGTCCTGGCTGTAGAAACTGCCCAGGGGGATCAGTTTCAGCCCCCAGAATAGGTTCCAAGGGTTAAATATTAGCATGGTGACTACAGGTAACTATACTGTATTACATGCTTGAAAGTTGCTATGAGAGGAGATCATAAGTGTTCTCACCACACACACACACACACACACACACACACACACACACACAATTGTATTATATGAAGTGATGGATGTTTTAACTAACCTTAGGATCACAATCATTTTGCCATATATATGTGTATCAAATCATCACATAGTACACCTTAAACTTACACAATGTTATATGCCAATTATATCTCCGTAAAGCTGAAAAAAATAAAAATAAAATAAAAAAACCCTATTGTTAACCCTAGTAAAATAATATAAATTAGAAATACTTCAAGCGATACCACAAATACTGTATATCAAACTGTTTAGCTATTAAAAGCAATGTTTAGGAAAATTCTTGTGTATTCCTCTCTGGGCTTGTGTGCAAGTTTTCCTAAGGTTCATACCTAAAGACTGGAATTCCTGGGATATAGGACATGTTCATATTTAACTTTAAAGATAATGTCAAATTGTTTTCCAAGTTTGTTGTACCAATTTACATGCCTATCAGCAGTTATAAATATACCATTATTTAAAATAAACTTATTTCCAAATTTCTGCATCATAATGAAATATTTACTATAGAGTAAGTTCCAAATTTTTATATTGCAAAAAGTCTTGGAGTAAACATTCTTATCAATATTTTTTATCTTTTTGAATTTTTTTTCGTGGTTTAATTTCCTGGGATTGGAATGCTGGAGTAACAGCGATACACATTTTAAGCTTTGTTACGTATTTGCCTCATTTTCCATCAGAAAAGTCCATATGAAGGTACACTTTTGCCATATGCTTGCCAACACAGAATAGTATTAATTTCTTCTTTCTTTGCCAATCTTATAGTAGAAAACAGTAGAAAAATGATATCTCATTGTTGTTTCAATTTCTATTTATCTAATATTCAGCTGGTTTGAATACCTTTTCGGAGCTTTATTGTTCATTTGCATTTCTATTTTGGGATTCGCAATTTAAATTATGAATAATTTGAATCCATCTGAGAATACATACAAAACAATCATGTAGAAAATGTCAAAACCTATTACATTCTTTATAATATATTCTTTATATTTTACCCCGATATTTATATACAACTCAAGCAACAATGATTTTGAGGTCATCAATAGTATGATAATAAAAACAGTCAGTTTTTATTAAACTTTTGTTATGGGCTACACACTTGGCTAAGGGCTTTATATACCTGGTTTATTCATTTATTTACCTGTTAATTCAACAGTCCTTAATTATGTTGCAGGTAGTGCCTCACTGTGCGGTGATGAATAAAACAGGGTCCACCTTCCCCTAACTTGGGGAGATTATGGATATTAAGTAACCAATTGAATAGCTAGTTACAACATATTAAGTGCAATAAAAGTGGAGTGCACTAAAACAGAAGTTAGCATGGGGCTATATTTAAACAGGATAATTCACAAAGACTTCACTGGGGAGGAGGCATTGATGAAGAGCGCTAATGCGTGAGAAAGAGCCAAAAACCCAGAGAAGGGAAGAGCTTCGTTGCTGAGGGAAGATCATATCCACAAGCCTCACTCAGGATAATGAGAAGCTATGTGAAGGGCCGTGTGACAAACATGCAGTAAGTGAGAAAGGGGAAGATGTGAGATCAGGTTGGAGACATCAGCAGGGACCAGACCGCACAAGACCACAAAGGCCAAGAAGAGGAGGCCACTTCATTCCTAGAGAGAAGTGCCTGGAGTGGCCTTGACCTGCCCATGATCAAAATCTTAGGTTACTTGAGCCCCACACTTGTATTATTCTACAGAAATCGAGTGTAAATTATATCACATTGTTTAAAAAGCATACAATTATCACATCTTTCACAGTTTTAAGATAGCTGAAAAATATGAAATTGCACAAAACATGTATTTACTATCCCTATCACACTCACAATATAAGTGCTGAAGTGAAAACTTGAGTTGGGTGTGCTGAAGTGAAAACTTGAGTTGGGTGTGCTGAATCATGCTCTTTTCACGAAATCACAAAAAAGATATCTATTCCTGGAACCCAACTGCAGTTCTCCAGTGTTCATTTAACATGAGGTTCACCGGAGCATTTCATGCATAAACGGATTTGCTGAAACCTTTCTAGGAATCCTCTCGAGAGAAAAACATCTCTGCAGTCCGACAGCATCACCCATATCTTAGTCACTCTGATTACACTCTCATCCTGCCTCATCTGCTTTCACATGTTCTTAGGGTTACAGCAAATCGTATCTGCTTATGAGTTCCCCATTCCTATTTGATCCCACAAAATTCCCAAGACTTTGGCCAAGTATTACCGTCTCCACTTTATGGATAAAGAGGCGAGAAAGCCAACCTCACTGACCTTCAGATTTCTCACCTATAAAACGGAGGTAATAACTCATGCTGCCAACCTCTCATCCTTACCTAAAAGAGCAAATAAAATGATGGATGGGAGAGTGCCCGAAAAACTGGAAAACATCTAAAAGCTATTGCTATACTATCATAAAAGAGGACACATCATTTTTATAGACAATACAGATGTTCAAAAAAATGTCCGTAGTATCCATGTTGGATCTGCATCTTGTTCCGAGGCCCCATGGTAATGGACTTGAGGTGGGGAAGAAAGACTTACACCTGCCAGTTCAGACTGTCTCAATCTCTTCCAGTTTAAAACACTCCCCTTTTAAGTTAATGCAATCCATTTTTGGCGAAGAGTTAGTCAAAGTAAAGTTGAAACTGCTCTCCAGGGTTATCTCACCTGAGACAGATTCCCCTGCTCTGTTCCCCTTTAACGTGTGAGTATAGGGGGAAGCTTATAATCCTTACGGTGTCATGGCAGAGCCCCTGCTACTAACCCGGCCCCAAGCTTCTCTTCTGACTTCTGTTGGCCTCTGGCTGAGGTAAACTCATTTTCCCTTTCTCCGTATAGGTTTCTGTCCTCTCTGGTCATGAAGTTCAGTAGCTAGTGGAATGTCACTTTCCTCCGTCAGTCCAGCTGTGGCCCAGCAGTTCCCATCCTGCCCCTCAGCCTGCCCTCCCTTCTCTCTGCCCCTCGGATCTTCTGAGGCTCAGCCTTGGACTCCATCTGACCCTGGGGGAGAGAGATGATCCTCTCTTTAGCCTCTGGTAGGTGTTCCCCTCTTCCCTCACTGCTGCAGCCCCATCGCAGTCTTGCTGGCTCTCAGCCTTCAGTGTCCATGGGAACACATGGGAAATTTTAGATGTCCCCAGTGCTACCAACAGGTGCTAGGGAACAAAAGGCACACCTGAGCACTCTTTCTCCCTCTCATGCCATGCCATTGTTTCTACACTTGCTGTAGCTGTTCCCTGGTGGGAATTTAGACAATCTGCCAGGCTTTCTCCATCCAGAATCCCAAACCAGAAAGAAGTGGGACACAAGCCCATTCTGCTTTTGGTTTCACAACCAACTTGTTCTTTTTTTTTCTACCTCCAATCCTCACCTTGAGTCTCAATGAACAAATGGGAGAACAAAGAACCCTTACTGCCTCAAGAGCTTCTTGACAAGATATTTTCCTTTTTTCCTACTTCTTTCCATGTAGTAAATAAAAAAGTAGTAAGCCTGCTGATCAAAATGGAAATATATGTGTGGATATCATCCCCATTCCAACCTTTTATATGTCTGCCTACACAAAAGACCCTCAAGAGCCAGACTCTCTTACGTATCTTTGCATCAACTGCACATGGTACTGCCATTCCTAGAATGGACACTCACCAAAAGCTGCTGGGTGAATCAGTGATTCAATTTCTTTAACTTCTTTTTTTTTTAAGATTTTAATTTATTTATTTGTCAGAGAGAGAGAGAGAGCACAAGCAAGGGGAGCGGAGGGCAGAGGGAGAAGCAGGCTTCCCACTGAGCAGGGAGCCCAATGCAGGACTCGATCCCAACACCCTGGGATCATGACCTGAGCCGAAGGCTGACGCTTAACTGACTGAGTCACCCAGACATCCCTCAATTTCCTTAACTTACTGGTAAAGGAACTGAGGTGAAATATTTTGCCCAAGTTAAACAATGAGTTAAAAGCTTAGCTGGAGCCAGGTCAACTACTCTTCGACATAGCATACAGCTTTTTACCTAGTCTTCCTTAATGGCTGGCAACACAGCCCAGAATAGAAGACCTTCATGTAACTAACGGAGGCAGGAAGGAATAATAGGTCAAAAGTTCCCCCATGAAAGAAGAACCGAAATGTGCAAGTATTTGAAATTAAAATACAGCAGAGTCTCCTCATCCATAGTTTCACTTTTGTGTTGTAAGTTAGCAGGGTGAGGGGTATTAAGGAAGGCACCTGTCGTGATGTGCACTGGGTGTTATATGTAACTAATGAATCATTGAACACTACATCAAAAACTAATGATGGGGGGCTAATTGAACATAATAAATTAAAAAATAAGTTACACATTGTCAACCACGGTCCAGAAGCAGATGGTCCTCTTCTTGACATGTTCCCACATGTTACCTCTCTTCATCTCAGCACCTCGGCATTTTATCATCTCACATCATTACAAGAAGAAGGGTGAGTACAGTACAATAGGATAGTTTGAGAGAGAGACCACATTCATGTAACTTTTATTATGGTACATGTTGTAATTGTTCTATTTTATTATTAGTTATTGCTGTTAATCTCCTACTATGCCTAATTTATAAATTAAGCTTTGTCTTAGGTATGTATGTATAGAAAAAACATAGCATGTATCTGCAGTTTCAGACATCCACTGGGGGTCTTGGAACGTACCCCTCCTTAGATCCTTAGATAATTGTTTTTATTTTATATTTTTAGTTTTCTCTTTGTCTATACAGCATAAAATCAGCTCAAATCTGTAATTCTAAAATCTCCAAATAGGGATCTTATAAAATGCTGTGTTGCTCCCATGATCAACCATTTGTGGTTGTGGGAGGGGTGGGGACAGAAATTCTTATTAGCCATTTTCCCATTTTATATATGTATAAAATTAGGGCCATCTCCATACTATATGAAAGGTTTAAAAGATATGAAAATCTATTCCCCTGAATGTGAAATTCTCCCATTTTGCTGATTTAAAATTCATTACTTTTTTGAAAAGAGCAACTGACCTCCTCTCCTTCTAAAAGATCAACCACATTCAGAAATCCTGTTGGAAAAATGGCTAAGTATGACATGCGGAGAAGTAACAAGATTTTAAATTGAAGTGCACTGGTTTTCAAATACAGCATTTTGATAAACACACACCAAAGAAATTTGGGGAGCTTAAAGTTTGTGAGTTTGAAAGGTTATTTTCTTAATGAACAACAGTAGCACTATTTTCAGGAAGCATGCCACAGAGAGAGGTGGGATTTTAGATCTATTTGTTTACGCTTCCGAAGGGGATTTAAGCAATCCGCTTTTGTACGCTATGCACCATAGCAGACCAAAGCATCAACTAGGATATCAGTAGGGCACATTTCTACCAAGGATTAGGGTCCTCCTGAAGAATGCAATGGTGGACAAAACGACAGAAGTCCATTTGCCCCCTTAGCTCCTGCTTTCCCAGTCCACCCTCTTCTCTTCACCTCTTATTGTTCATTTCTCTCTTTGTGGGGGCTCAAAGATGAGGTAACATGTTGCTGTTGATGGTTTGGGGGCTCCAATTTTTAAAAAGATTTTATGTATTTATTTGAAAGAGAGTGAGAGAGAGTGTGTATAAGCAGGGGGGAGGGGCAGAGGGAGAGGAAGCAACAGACTCCCAGCTGAGAAGGGGGGGGGGGCTCCATCCCAGGGGGGGGCTCCATCCCAGGACACTGGGATCATGACCTGAGCCGAAGGCAGACACTTAACCAACTGAGCCACCCAGGCGCCCCTGGAGGCTCTAATTTTTTAAAACAATCACACACGGGTATTAAGCAGCAAAGTACTCACACATAGTGACATCATTCTGAAGTATTAAAATTTGTCACCAGAATTGTTTTCCTGTCCAGATAATGTAATCCGACTGCAGATAGTGACTGTGTGTGTGTGTGTGTGTGTGTGTGTGTGTGTGTCCTGTCAGGGAGAAAAAAGCACTTGTAAAATTCTTAGAAACTGAAAATGCATCAGTGAATAGGCCTTTATGTTGGATATTTATGGGGAATTTGGTTTGTTTTCTGATTCTCTTTCAACTTTTAAGGAGCACCGTTAATATGATTAATTAGCAAGAATTTATTGACTTGAAAAATCTCGACAGCCAAACATATATGATTTTTTTAAATGTATTTTTTCAGGTGAAACTATAAACTGGAGGCCTAATTAAGACCTGCTGTTTCCTGAAATTTTGTGTGCATAGCTCTGGGAAGGAAAGTTGCATGGAACTTTACTTGAAGGAGTACATGTAATCTTAAGAGAAAAGTCCCAGCGTTCTATTCACTTCTTTCAGACGAAGTCCTTACTTAAGAGCCATGGGGAATTTATGTCCATGGTGAACATGAAAGCCCTCAATGAAGCGGGCTTAAGGAAAACTCAAATCAGCTCAAACATCATGAGTTGAAGACTTCAGTTGTTCCTAACCAGCATTTCCAAATTTTCTCTTTAACACCATGATGGATCATGCAAATTTAAGGGTTTTTTTTTGTTTTTGTTTTATATTTTCTCACATGTTTTCTTCCCATCCGTTTGCTGAGGATGAAAGTCTCTCTAACGAGACAGCAAATCAACTTGCAAGAAATATAACACAAGAATATTCGGTGTAAAAAAATTGACTTTTGATGAAATTACAAAAGGTCTAAATGGAACTGATTTCTGACTGGTACCCATGTCACCTGCTTTCATTAGAAAAATCCGCTCGCCTTTCCTAATGCTGCCTTTCCATTAAGTAGTTCCAATGTAGATTTTAAATTCCAAGAATAAAAGTATGTATACATATTTCTAAAATCTGTGAAAGTTTCATCAGTTTAGCAACACATTTATATGGTTTTTCCCCAAATGTCCCTCTCCAGTGGTGATAAACTTCTGAAGTTAGAATTGTTTCAAAATAACAAGTGAATGTTTTTTTTTACTCACTCGACGGAAACTTTTCATCTAATGCCTCAGGTAGAAGATGAGAACTACATACAACTAGAGAACAGAAACCAATCTCACAGCTGTCCTTCAGCTAGGCATTCTGAACTGATAGTTTTGCAAACTTATTAAATTGTAAGGAATGGGGAAGGGGGAGGGAGTCATAGAATTTTTTTTTTTAATTTTATATTTTTTAAAAAGCGTGTTGTGAAAAGAAACTTGTCCAGCTTGCAAATCTCCACCAAGAGACAAGTTATTTCCTTTAGATAACATGCTAAGTATCAGGTCATAAAGGATCGACTAACAATTCACAGTCCCCGTGCGGGATTCTGTAGCCTGAAAGCTTGGCAAAGCCAAAACGCTTACAGAAAATACCCAACACACAAAAGCCCCTTTTTCCACTTCATGGGAAGAGTTGCAGTATGTGCCTTCCTAAATGTGGAGGGGGCTAGACGGTCTTCCTCGCCTTAATAATACGGTACAGTCATTTGTCCAATAGCTCTTGCCCCAGAGAGGTCTTGGTCATTTCCTATAGAGATTCTCTGACCCCCTCAGTGGCCTAGAAATAGGAACATCCATGGTCACCTCTTTTCCTGACACACAAATTGGCTCCTCTGGCCTCACCTTGCTGCACTCCTACTTGATGGCAGATGCGATCAGGCCCTTGCTGGGGAGCTCAGAGCCCCAGGCCACACAAGGGCAGAGCGGCCACGTCAGAGCTGCTCCTGGCACCAAGGAAAATTATTTGCCCCGAGAGGCAAACACAGCCCAGGCAGTGTCCAGAGTCTCAATCCCGCTCTTCTGTGTTATAAAAGGCCCTATTGTAGAAACACAAATCACTCAGAGATGGCATGTACAATGTCTAATCACTTAATAGCTACTGGTCACCCATTGGGGAAGGGCCCCAAACTAGACACTGTCTGTAACCGATTTGCTGGAGGAAGGCAAAGGAGTATGTGACATAAATTTACATTCACCTCCCGTTCTAGCCCCTCACACCATGGCAAACACACATCCTCGGAACGAGTAGAAAATTACAACAGTAATGATGATTCAACTATTTGGATTTGGATCTGTGAGTAGCAAGCAAGGTAAGGGACAGAACACAAGCTTGGTAGTCATGCAAATCTAGTTCTGAATCTTGCCTCTATAATTAATCATCTGTGTGATCTTAGAAAGTTCCCTGAATCTCTTTGGGATTCTCTTTCCTCGCTTGCAAAATGAAAAGAATATGTATGCCTTAAGTGCTGTGAAGACCACTTTTGCTAGTATGCAGAAGTACCAAAAACTGGGCATGCCACAGAGGAGGCATGGCTCAGTATTCGTTTCCTCCCCCAGCTCTAGAATTCTAAATGTTGGTCAAGATATCTTATATACCTTACTTTATTTGATCCCTACACAAATCCTACTCATAAATATTTTAATCTCAGAGGCAGAACTTTTGGTCTTTGGATTTCTTGTCTTTCCCTTTTAGGAAATTCTGTCAACAAGATACACTTGTTTCCTCCAATCACATTACCTCTGTTCTTCAGTGAGTTTAACAGAGCACCAGAAGCATCAGAAAGGGTTAATTTTACCCCCATGTTCCAGATGTCTCCAGCACCTTAGTAATACACTAAGAACAGTGAGTCTTTTTAATGAAAGTGAAAGGTACGCATTGTACTTAAATCTGGAACTTTCTCCCCCTGAAGAAATGCTGTCACTGGGACTGCCGTCCGCCCGTTTACGCAGGGTGAGATATGTTTTTGCTCAGGTTTACCTTTTTTCAGCACATTTTCAACCAACTGCAGTGGGTATCCAAGCAGTTAAAACTACATCAGCACTAATAGCTATGAGCTCATCTTGTATAAAGACATTTTTAGTTAAACACCACAATCTTGGGGGGGAAAAAGTTAGCGTGCTTCACCAGGCTGGCTTGGAATAGCTCACAATATGACGCATACCACAGGAAATAGAGTGGTATGAGGCACCTACAAAATATTTTTCAAACAAGTCATTGACGCTGTAAGCCCCATGCCTCAGCTTTAGGAAGTCACTTATTAAGAATCAACACCAGCCGTGCCAAGCTAAGCTTTTGCTCTTGGTGATTTTCCAATTGAATATTCAGGGCCCTGTCTCAGTCTTGTTTTCAGGGGAGTACATGCCTGGAATGTTAGCAAGCTATTTGCTGGAAAAAATGCCCACAACAGGCCCAATGTTGATCACATTAATGCGTTTGAGTGGGTATAGAGTGCAAATGATTGAAAATGCTTCCAGATCCCCGTTGCAGGGGACAAAGCAGGCTCTGTTCTCTGATCTGATGGTCATTTTTTTTCCAGCGGAGGATGTGGTGCAGGCAGAGGGAAGAGTGCCAATCTCTGTCTAATGGTTCCAAACAGGGTCTGGGCCTAGCTCTCTGGATGCTGATGAGTGGGAAATGAAACACAGATGGGTCAGATGGGTAAGGAGAGAGGGATTACAGGTCAGGCCCAAGAGTTGGGATAAATCAAGTGCTTATGAGGTGCAGAATGGCACATTGTTTGAGTGAATGGGCAGGGAACAAGCATTCCAGCATTGTTCAGAGCAGTGAGTGAGCCTTACGTTCCTCTTCCCAGAGCCGCACAGGCCACGGAGAGACTCATTGTCAGGACACACGTGAGCAACAGACCTCAATGTGGCCAACCGGGGCCCAAAACATTCTCCTATGCTCCCTGAAAAGCCAATTTTGTTTTATTACACGTGAGATGTAATTTACTGGGAGAAATGTTTGGGTTCATGTGCCAGATCATAGAGAGTCAGACTTGGGGTTCCCGGGGGATCTCTGAGGAGAAGGTGAGTAACCACAAATTAATAGAGTAGGGAAATAAAGTGACAAAAGAAATGTTTCATTGTGCCTGAAATATTGAACCAATTTCCCCCTTTTTAGCCTTTTAAACTTTTGCTCACAAATCAAAGAGGTAGCTCAGCTTGGAAAACTCCGCAAAAGCCTGCAGTGCCTGATAACAACAAAGAAAAACTCAATATTCTTCCTCAGTTTTAAGTGTCTTCATAACGTAGGAAAACACAGTGATCAGGGCTTTTTGAGACTATTAGAAAACAATCCAAACAATTAGATAACTGAAAAAACAAAGCGCCAATAACCATAAGGCGTCTGTCCGTTTTGCGTTCGAGGTGTGAGAACTCCCCGTGAGAGAAATCATGAAACCCCAAAGCGGCTACAAGCCTGATTATTTAATGTGAGGTAATCATAAGATGGGTCAGAGGAAGTGTTTTCGTGAGGGAACAAAACAGTGGGATGGGAGGACAGGAAGTGTCACTTCAAGGGAGGGACCTCAAGTCCCAGGGGCCAACAGAATTAGAAAAGGGCAAAAGCTGGGAATTAATGGTTTCTTTTTTAGAGTGACAGAAATTACCTTCAGAAATTTATTTTCATTCCAGCCGTGTTTCCCCTTTATGGACTTGACCTTTAACAGAATATGCCACAGGCAAAGCTGCACACAGTCGGTGGCTGTCCGTGGTGCTCTCAGTGCGAGCCTGAAGAGCTCCTCCGTTCCCCGATGCCTGCGCTGCCGCCCCGGAGACCACAAACTGCCAGTCTCGGAAGGCTTGGTGCAGCATATCTTATAAAGTCCAGGCGTTTTCATGGTTATTATTTTCATGAGTTGGGTCAACGAGTGAGAGTGACATACATATGTGCATGTTGTCTTATTTTCCACTGTTTAAGGCCATTTCAAAGCTAATAGCTGTACTACTCATAAGTATTTCACCTTTTCCCCTGATCTTCTCCCCTCCAAAACTTCCATTATTTCTATCCTCTGAGTCTTAGAAAGGAACCTCAAGCCGAAGTAACCAATTTGTAAGCAAATTTGAAAAATGACATGACACAAGCATCAGTATTAAGAGTTGGAGGGGGAAAAAAAAGGACTGCAGAGAAATTTGTAAGCTTGTGCCCTGCAAAAACATAAAACTGTTATTCATGGAAAGAAGGACAGACCCATGAGAAAGTAATATCCGGTTTGGGATATATTTTCTATTTTCTTTCCAATAATCTGGATTTTTTTCCCCAGTTCCTTTTCTCTCTAGAATAATAATTAAAAAAAAAAAAACAGCTGTGGGAAATATCTGTAGGCAAATCTGCAGGCAGAGGTTATTCTGATAACACTTAAATGACTACTTGTTATAACATAAAATTGGAGATAATTCTTTTCAGAAAAAAACGCATGTCACGGGATAGGGTTCCCAGAGCCTGCCACTTCACCGGGAACATACCTCCAGTCTGAGTGTGGCGTGGAGGTCACCACAGAGCTCTCAACTTGACTTTCTGGATTAGACCCTGAAGTATTAATAGAGGAGGGAGAGTAGCAGAGAAGCCTCTCATGTGCCTGTGAGGGTACCTAGACCGCCTGGCTTCTTGCCAGGACTTACCAGAGGATGGAAAATGGGCTTGCAGGCTAGAAACAGCCAGCCACGTCTCAGTGACTAAGCCATAAGCCTAATGCGGACAGAGAAGCTTTTATGATAAATACCCTCAAGGTGCAAAATCAGAGTAGTAACCGCCTCCAGACAATGCTACCCATCTACAGCCATGACTGACTGTCCACTCACACATGGGTGTATCTGCTGAGGGATACGGCCCTCAGGGTTACCAGGCCAGAGAAAACACTAGAAAAGCACAGTTCTCTAGAGCAGTAGAATGAATCTAACATCTCTACCATCCCTAGGTTATGTTGTAGTTAGCATGGTATTGCAGACAACAATTAGAAATCAATCTCTTGGGGGGGGGTCCCCCAATTTTATAAGCTCTAGACCCCACAAAACCTGAATCTACCCTTGGGATTGCCATTTATGAGGTGGAACCATAGAAAGAGTTTTTGAAGAGGGAAGGGAAGTAGACACTTGCTTTCTTGATGTAGCCGGCTTGAGGCCCCCTGATTCAGGCACAGCTGTCCATGCGGCAGCTAAATACACAGTCTGGAGACTGGGACTGAACTCCAGTTCTTCAGATCCCCAGTACGTGACTGTTCTGTCACATCATACAACTTTAACGAAAAACCAGTGGAGAAGCCTTTTACCTAATGGGGGCATTCTCCGAGGAGAAAATCAGCAATCTCCAAGTTCCCATTACTTCTTTTATCTTGAAAAACACACAGCGCAAACAGAAATGCAAGGACTTGGGGACACACTACAGCAATTTTCTTTTCTACCCAAACTTTTGAAATAAGGAAGGAACGACCGACAGATTATCTGCAAAGCACATACCTCATGATGTTTTCAAGTTTAGGGGACATATATACGCCCCTCCAGCTCCTTTTTGTCTGTGGACTCTCTCTTAAATAAAGGCAGGTGTTCACAGAGCCACTGACCAGGGCAGGATGTATCCCGTGACCATGAAACGCAGCAAGGCTATCTGTACTGTAAAGGGTGGTCACGGCCTAGACTCAGTCCTTTTTAGTAGAAGTTCAAGATACTCCATATAATTAATGCCTTGCCTGCTCAGAGGCTAGAAGAGAGGATAAGTTCTCCTCCTTCAAGGAGAAGCCCTGACATTACTATTTTTACAACAGTTCTCTGGTAACGAATACAAGGAAAATACCATCATCCTGAAGATAAAAATTAATGCACAAGAGGTACGTGGTAGAGATTACATGCAAATGAAGGACTTCTGCAACCCTGTCCACCGGGCCGGTAATACAACCCGTAGACCAATACACCTCCGTGGAGTTGCTTTACAGCGCTTGGGTGTTTGCTGTATGCTTAATTAAAATCCTACTCTGGTGGGAAAAACCAGATTTCCAAATGGTGACTTTATTGATTCAATAAAATTTAAGAAATTCTGCTTATGGAAAAACTCATTAACCAAAACTAATAAATAAGAGTTTACCCTGCAGTCTGGTTCCTCTTTATTTGACAGAATTAAAAATCACTCTGGAACAACTTAGTTCATTTTTCACTTGTTAATTGAACTTAATGGTTCAGTAATTCCCTTTCTGTTCTAAGCTTTCGAACTCTTCATTCCTTCTGGCAGCACTTGCATTCGGCCGCTCTTAACTTTACAGACCATATATTTATGTGGAAGTTTCACAGAAGTGATGAACGCGAAGTGGGGGGGACACTGAGAACCTCTACCTTGGGCTGATGCAAGGACTCTAGGCAGCACAGACTTTGGGGGCCACGTCACACTGCACTGCCCCGTTAGAAGGGTTCTCCCGCAGAGCCTCAAGGGCCACGTCCATGGGAGGGACAATTTTATTATCGAATGCTCCCCACAGCAGATTTCTACTTCTGCTCAACCTCTCCTACAAGAAATTGCCAAAAAGCCAAAATTGTGCACGTCCTGGACAAAAGCTTTCACTTTTACCCTCTGATACAAACATTTTCCTTTGGAGGGCCACCATTGTTCACATTTCTTGATTCTTTGAGCAACAACATATTTGAGATCTCCTTTTGTGTTTTAATGTGATTCTCAAACTTAACCTTCCCACCTGCCTCTGGTCATACCACCTGAAATCCACAGAAAAGCGGCTGACAATCATGAATGGCCAGATCGGTGGCTCACGTCAGCTCGTGTCAAAAACCCTCACTGAATATACGAAGAACCAAATTCCTCATCTTTTATGGTAGGGATTTGTTCCTTTACCTACCACAACCTGAGAGATCTTATTCTTCAGCTATTTTGACCTAAGAATCAAGTGGATTAATTTTATGGCTTTTTATTTGCATAGTTTCCTCCCAGTATTGAATTGACTTACTACGTAATTTGGCATCTTAAATTTTTACTGAACTTTATTGTAATTATCTGACTTATTGTCACAAATTCTCCTGAAAACACAAGTATAAATACCCACCTAATATTCTGTCATGTACATAAATCATAAATTACTTTTTTCATTTCTCTATTATTGGGCACTTATGTTATTCCTAGGTATATTATGCTGTTTGAATCTATTCATGATTTCTTTTCCTGGTGTATTTATACAGATAGTTAATGTGTTTATCTTGTGCCAAGTCACTTCGCTAAATTTTTCCAATAATTATAGTCAGTTTCTACCAATAATATTCAGTTGACTCTTTACTGTTTTTGTAATGAGCCAAAAATGTACAAATAATGTATAAAAAATATAAACATATTTCTCTTTCTTTCCCAAAAATATAATTTTTATTTGTTTCAACTTTAAGTTCTTCTAACATGATATTAAGTGATAACACTTATCACTTATTGAATATGTACTATGTCATGGGCCCCGCCATAATTGCTTAATAAACATTATGTATTATTTATTAGTCCATTACTTGATAGATTTTTTACTGATTTTTTAAAAAAATGTCTTCAGTCTCCTTAAATACCTATAGGTTGTTCAAAATATAGTTTATCATGCTAAGGCAAATAACAGATTCCTTTTTAAAAATAAAATTTTAAAACAGTTTTTAGGCTTATAGAATAGTTTTGAGGATGTTACAGATAACTCCTGCACATGGTTCACCAAGTTTCCCCTAATTTGACAACCTACCTCATTCTCGTACATTTGTCAAAACTAAGAAGTTCACATTGTTACATACTATGAAATAAACTCGATTTACTTCAGATGACTCCAGCTTTCCCAGGAATTTTCTCTTTGGGCTCCAGGATCCCATCCAGGGATATGATACCGAGTCCTCATGTCACCTTAATTTCCTATAGTTGTGACAGTTTCTCAGTCTTTCCTTATTTTTGACGACCTGGACAACTCTGAAGAGTCCTGGTCAGGTACCCTGTGAAATACCCCCAGTTTGAGGTTGTCTGATGCTTTTCTCATGGTTAGATTGGTATCAAAAGTTTGGGGGAAGAATGCCCCCAAAGAAGGGTCCTTCTTATCCCACTCTATAAGCGGATCTATGATATCAAACTCACTTAATCTCTGGTGATGTTAACCTTGATGAAGCCAGTGTTTGCTAGTTTTCCCCACTGTAAAATTACTATTATTTTTTCCTTCCCATACTCTATTCACTCAGCCAGCCATGAAGCCTGGCCTCCACTGAGGTGAGGAGAGCCTAAGCTTCACTTCCTGGAAGAGCAAGCGCCCACACATATTATCTAGAATTTTTCTGTAAGGCAGACTAGACCCATCTCCTCCGTTTACTGATTTATTGAAACACTGATTTATATTAGGATGGATCCACAGATGTTTACTTCTACTTTGGGCTCCAATCCAATACCACAGTATTTATTTTGTTGCTCAAATTGTGCCAGTTCCGGCCAGTTGGCTCTTCCCATTGGCTCCCACGTTCCTTTGACGTGGCCCATTGTTTGTTGTTGTTCTGTTGTGTTTTGCTCCCTTTGTTTCTTTGAGAACTTGATTACTTTCTGGCAAGATTCTCCAGGCTTACCTTGTCCTTTCTCTGCCCCAGCCCTAGAAACAGCCATTTCTCAGAAGGGTGTTGCTACCTCTCATCAGAAAATGGTATTTAGAAATGAAGATCTGGGCACTGCGCGTTGTATTCCTCTTTGCTTCTAAAGTGCTTGATTTCACCTTTTTAAACAACTGTGGCAATATCTACATAACATGAACTTTACTGTCTTAGCCACCGTTATAGATACAGCTCAGAGGCATTAAGTACACTCACACTGTTGTGCAACCATCACCACCATCCATCCACAGAACTCTTTTCATCCTCTAAAAATGAAATTTGTACCCTTAGACCATAACTTGCCATTATTCCCTAACCCAGCTCTTGGCAACCACCCCTCTAATTTCTGTCTCTATCAGTTTGACTGTTCTACGTACTTCACATAAGTGGAATCATACAGTGTTCGTCTTTTCGTGACTGGCTTATTTCACTTGACGTAATGTCCTCATCCATGCTGTAGTATGTGCCATTAATTATCTTCCTTTAAAGGCTGAATGATATTCCATCATATGTATATACCACATTTTGTGTATCCAGTCATCTGTTGATGGATCCTTGGGTTGCATCCAGCCCTTGGCTATTGTGAATAATGCTGTTGTGAACATGGGTGTACAAACATTTCTTTGAGTCCCTGCTTTCAGTTCTTTGCACCATAGACCTAGAAGTGGAATTGCTAGATCATATGGTGATTCTATGCTTCATTTTTTTTTTTGAGGGAACTCCATACTATTTTTCACAGCAGTTGCACCATTTTACAGTCCTATCACTAGTGCCCAAGGTTTCCCATTTCTGCACATCTTTACCAAAAGCTCCAAACCCACAGAATGTACGAGAGCAAGAGTGAACTCTCATGTAAACTACAGTCTTTGGGTGATGATGATGTGTCAACATAGGTTCATCAATTGTAACAAAGGCACCATTTTAAGGAGGAGGTTGATAAAGGGGAAAGCTATCATGTGTGGGTGGCCGGGGGTATACGGAATATCCCTGTACCTTCCTCTCAATATTGTTGTTAACTTGAAACTGCACTAAAGATAATAAAGTCTTCTAAGGCAAAATTTAGAAATAAACAGAATATTTCCTAACATTTTCCCAGGTCCCGCACAAGTCCATTGAATGACAGGTTGCACTTAGCCTTAGGGATTTTCAAACAATTGCATCAAGACAGTACCATCTGAAAGAATTAAGATACTTATTTTGAATAGCTTCAAATGAAACAATATTTATTTGATTCCTTTCTAGAAACGGATACTATTAATTCCCTCATTTTAGTTATTCTTTAGCTTCACCTGCAAATGAAATAGAAGTTTGAGGTTCCTTTATTCAATCTATGGCCAGCTATTTGCAGTGAAAATGCCATTTAAACAATCACTGGTGGTATTTAGCACAACTTTTAAAATACTTGGTAAGAGAATAAGCTGACAACTCAGCAAAGCATGTTGGGAGGTGAACAAACTTTTTGACACCATATTCCCTTTCTTTGACAAACTAAGTAAGGATAAATTTGTGAGGATGAAAAAGCTTTTTAAATTGGCTGCTTTAACAACCTCTTCCCACTAGAGAAAAATCTTTTCAGTCTGATGAGGCTAAAGCAATCTAAATGGAAATATTGGCTCCCTCAGATTTCTATTGGCTTTGATGATAAAACCTTCTGCCTCGTCTATTTCCTTTTGATCTAGTTGAAAAAGGATGCTGGGAGAGGCCAGCACCATGCTCCTTCAATGACCAGCTGCTGATACAGCTGTGGCTTGTTAAGGCCACAGGACAAGGAAAAGTTCCAGCATGCTTCCTGTTTTATCACATTTTTAAGTTAACATTATATTACTGGGAAAAGTGATATCCACACAGATGCAGAAATATGGTATGTACTAAAGGCCAAGTGGATTGTAAAAATGAGAATCCAGCTACATATTTCAAGAAATTAGTATGATGTAAAAGCTTATCAATAGAACCTTTATTCCCACTTAGCAATGTGAAACAAAGATCTGCTTTTAGATAGTTTACTTGTCTAAGATTGATGGGGAGATAGTTTGAATTCTCTGGAGAAACACACTCTCTGGGCTCAAGTATCCAGATGGATGTGCATCCTAGATCCAACCTCAGAGGCTTAAGGAATGCCGCAGAAGGCCTCCAGCTGATCTAGGGATCTGAACTATGACTCTCACTGCTTCCTATTAAGAAAATGAGAAGCAACACACTTTTTACAAGGTGTTAACTAAGCTTGGCTGAGCAGCCCAACTGAAAAATCAAACATGCCCAAACACTTCATGTTTATAAAAACAAACTCCATTAACATGCCTGGCTTCCCTTTCATAAAATTGCAGATGATTTACTGTGTATCTTAGTGCAGTCCAATTTTCCTGTAAAATGCATGTTCTGTATTATGTTTGGCACATTTTAGGAGATCAATGTGTAATTGTTGAATTGAATTAGAATTGATTTGTTTTTTATAAAAATTGTAATGAAGGATTTCACAGAACCTGTGACTACGCAACCGGCATAAAATAGAGTACTTATACAGCCTATAAGAACTGGTATGCAGCCCCAAAAGGAAGCTAAACTTTTTTAATACCACAATGTTCATCCTTCCAAAGTCGGACTTAAAAGGAAGACGACCAAGATTCTCTAACACCAACTTGCTCCTTTAAGCTGGGCCTTATTACAAGTCTTTTCACAGTAATTTAAGAGTCTCCAATCCCTATATACCTGATTGAATTATTCTGGTAAACCCAATTCTACAACTTTTATTAATTTCTTGAAACATTTCTAGGATAATGTTTGCTATTTCTCTTTACCCACTTAAAAAAATATACTCGATAATAGACAGCAATCATCTCTGTACCCATTAACAGAAACCCAATATACAGAGTTGATGCCCTCTGTTTACCCAGCCCTGATCACATTACCTACCCTTCCCCGTCAGAAGGAACCATTTATCCAAATCTTAATTCAAATTTGCTCACTGACCTGTGGCCGGAAAACAGGGAAGCATTATAATAGGTTCATAGTGGAAATTACTTTCACTTCTAATTTTTTGCAAAACACGTTGATGATTTCATGTACTCTTTAGAAGACCCTGGTTCTCTTAACCCTATTGTAGATGTATACTTACTAAATCTACTAAAATGTTGGCTAAGAAGAAACAGACATGGTAGAGGCTTCAAGCCCCATGCTTTTCTCATTTCATAAGCAATTTTGTCCCCTCCCCCTCCCACCCCGCCTTGCACAGGAAGGTCCTTGGCTTTCTCCATCCATGACCAAGTGCATTTTTCTGCCCTTTTCCAATTCTGTACTGGTGTCCTAAAGAGAAGAGCAAATTTGGTAATGATGAAATCCACAACTGTTCAGCTACTTCTCTAGAGCTATGGTCTGTTTCCAAGCGGGATGCTCACACCCAGGACAGAGGCAAGACGTGTCATTAGATTGTGGACAAATGCCATGTTAATTGATATTTAAATATATTTTCCCTAAATCAAGGAAGAAATATATTAAAAATTGCTATCAGTATTAAAAAAAGTACATGTACAACTTATAAATAAACATACATATATTGGTGATGCACGTTCACAATTTTTTTTAACTCATAAGGATCTTCAATCAAAAAAGGTTTGAATACCACAGCGCCAAACAATTCACATTTGTTATCTATGCGACCTAAGAAAAGATAGCTTCAAGACATACTGCATAATTTTAATCACATTCAGCTCATATTTATGTGTTTACATATTTGACAGATTAATATAAATTATTTTACTCTGTACCCATGTATGGTGGTATAGTTCCTCAAACTCTTAGCTCAGGTAAGCAAATGAAATTAAACATTCATGATTCACCACCTACATGCTCTAGGTCTTAACACTCAGTGCTAAAAACCACACAGAAGACTAATTGTACAATGTACTTTCAGTGCTGAAGGCTTTTTGGTTGTTTTGTTTTGTTCTGTTTTGTTTGAGAATCAGAGGTTAAGATGTCTAGAAGAATTTTTCAGGTAAGCATATAGTCAAACAAAAACTGTAAATACTTCTTAAATATTTATTGAGCAACTGCTATAATATACTGAAGATACAAAGTTTACGAAACATTTGCTTAGTGTTTGCTTTCTTCGAGTTCTAGGTAATGAAAATTAAGTGATGAGCAAATAGCATTGGTGATTCTTGTCTTCAAGGAGTTTATAAGCTAGTGGGGGGAAAAAGACAAAAGGATATAAAACGGAGAAAGTATTTTAAGCAAGAGATGAACAAAGTCCTAGATTGTGTTTCTCCACGTCAACGCCCTCTGCTCCTTCTCTCAGATTTCCTCCTCTATGGCCACTACTCCAAAAAAGGGATCCCTATTCTTGTTTCTCATTCGCTCATATCTTGGGGGTCCCTAAGTATTGTTCTCCTGATCTTGAATTCCCACCTCCACCTCTTTTGTATTTTACCTGACCAACCTCACTTAGTAACAACAGATTATAAAGAGTTTAATTTGATCCTGGTTCTTCTGAAATCCTTCCCTGAAGACAGAATGCTGTGACCCAATGGAAAAGAGACAGCCACAGAAAGTCCTGAAAAAGGGAGGCCGGGAGCAGGAATCTGGAGCACCAGAGCAGAGAATGCCAGAAGGGAAGGATTTTTATGAGGTAGGTGTTTGAGGTGTTTGAGACCAGCCAACTCGGAAAGGTGCATGTGGGAAACCCCCGGGGGCTTTCTCCTATCAGATATTTCCTTTCACTAGACCGATTCCTAAATTGTTCAAAATAATCATCATTTTAAATGTATGCACTGGGCTCTTAGATTGGGAGTCTCTTTGAGGGCCACGGCAACTTCCTTCCAACTTATTAAGCTTGCCCTCTTCCCTTACAGCGTAAGACGCAACGCAAAGCAAGCACTATTCCAGAAATGTTTTGTGGATACTACCCCAGACAAGGCCTGGTGATAGTGACATGGACGGCACAGAGACATATGCACAAAGCAATAACATACCATTCTGACCCAGAGAATGAGGATTATGTTAGCTCCCCCTTACAAAACGTGGAAATGTTGTACTTTAAAAAGGATTTTAGGTAGGCTTTCAGCCACATATCATGCAGCACTGACAAATATGCAGGGTCAATATAATATTATTATGTCTCCATCCCACATCCTCAGTCACAGACTTATCCGTGTTACACAGTCTCCATTTCAAAGCGTTTGGGAAACTCCATGATGGGTAGTGATTTAGGAAGAGATGAGAATAGTTGCACATTTCGTATAGCGTTGTGGGTGTATTTTGTGGGAATGATGATGAAGACCGTGATCATGATGATAATGATAAGGTCCCCAGCTGTCTGTGGAAATTCCTTTCTGGGAAACAGCTGGAGATTCATTCTCTAAAGATCGCATCTGGCTTGATTTGCCAGCACTCAAATCCCATTGATCTGGTTCTGTTCTAGCCCTCTGTACTCACAGTTCAAAGAGCAGGGAGGCCTGTAAAGAAATTACTGCCATATTGTTCAATCGGCCACAGTGAGCAATATAGACGATTATAATTAGGAACACATTAAGGGGAGCAGCTCAGTGGAGATAAGCTGCTTCACTGCATACGCTTTTTGATGAGGGCTTAGCGCCAATCCGAGAAGAAAAAGATTAAATGTTTGTTACCAATCCTTTTGAACTTGTGGCAGAACATGTGGTAAAGCATTTTTGATTCAAATTAAAAGCATCCTAGGATAAAAATAACCCTGTTCTCCCAGGCCTTTCCAAGTGAAAACCATTTGGAGACTGATTTATTGTGTAGCCCTTAACCTCTTTCCACCAGCATGATTAACGTAAGCATTTCTGAATCCCATGTAAGCCCGGACAGGTATTTGTCTTGTTACACATCTGTGAAACAAATGGCAATACAAATTAGACACTCAACAGATGGAAGTTTTCAAAGGCCGGGCAAATTTAATTTGACTGTGCATGTAAATGAAACGTTCATTGAGCTCTGAGGTCAGTGACGTGGGTTACAGGTAAAGAGGGTTGTTGTGTCAGACGTCACCAAAAGGCCAGCAATTCAGAAACCCTGAAGACCAAACTTCCTAAACCAAGTGGAGAGAAGATAGGCTGCTGCTATCTATTGCCAGAGAGGCAAGCATGGGCAAGGCTGAAAAAGAAAAGGTCTGATCTGACCATGTAATCAAGAAGGACTTTCCACGGTCATTGGGAAGAAAAAAGGCAAGATGACCATGTTAAATATTCTAAGCTTCCATAGCGAGAGGAAGCATGGTTTAGTGATTTCTTCTGGGAGTGGGGAATAGAATGTTTGTGCCAGATTCAGCCTCTACTTTCCTCTGTGGCCTTGGGCAAGTTTCTTAACCTTTCTGTGCCTGTTTACCTGTAAAACTGGGATATTGCTGTTTACCCACTGCATAGGAATCTGAGGTCGAACATCCTTTTTTTTTTTTTTTTTTTTTTTTTAGTTTCAGGGGTAGAATTTAGTGATTCATCAGTTGCATATAACACCCAGTGCTTATTCTATCAAGTGCCCTCCCTACTGCCCATCACCCAGTTACCCCATCCCCCCACCCCTCCCTCCCAGCAACCCTCAGTTTGTTACATCCTTCTAAAGTGATTGCTGATCTCTTGAAAACGACACTACATATTGTGCATTTCATGAATCTGGAAAATTTGTAACCACGTGACACTATCTGCCAAAGGAATACTTGAGTTTAAGTTGGTTTTAATTATATCATGTGTTATTTTAATTTCTATAAACAGTGAAGTCCTTAGAGACTTACTTTAAAAAACTCAATTACAATGTTTTCTCACATTCTCTCACTCAACCCCACCTCCCAGCCCTCCAAGACAGACAGACACATATACAAGCATACACGTTCTTCCTCCCAACTAAATTCTGGGGACTTTTTCTCGCTATATGATTTCTTCCCTGGTAAGGTAGGTAGGTATAGGCAATAGCAGCAAAGCTAAACTTCTAAAAGCAGTAAAAATCAATAGTTAATTCCACAAGCAAACTTCTTAGCACTTTCATTATCAAACTGTCAAGATGTCCACCTTCTATCATCTGAAGTCGCATTTTCTAAGTTCCCAGGGATGTTGATAGTTTATTTTTATTTCCTTTAATTTTTTAAAAGAGCTCTCAGTCATATTATTTTAGTCCTATCCTATTTGGTTAACCAATGTGATTCTGATAATGTACACTGTAAAATTCTAAATGGGGGCAAAGTATGAAATATTCTTCTAATTTATTTTTACCACTTTACCATTGAATTCTGTCACCCCTGTTATTCTGAAGAAAACAATTGGGGAACTACTAATCTAAAGGGTTTTGTTGTACTTTTGCTGTTTGAGATAGGTGAAATGTCAGCAGGGCCTCTTGAACAACAGGGAAGTTATTTCCAAATCCAAGTGAGATTGATGGAGAATGAGCACTGGCCTTTAGAAAGAAGATTAAGGCCAATGGGCAAGTAGAGTATTCCTTTCTTTTGCAGGAAGAATATGTTGCTATTACTTTTTTTTGCTTTGTTTGGTTTGTTTGCTTTGATTCTTTCCTGTAGGAATCATAATAATAAAAATATCTGGAGCAGCCTAGCTCTATTATAAATCTGTGCCAATTACTAGGGGTCAAATAAACCAAACCTGTAGTTTAGGATAGTTTTATGAATAAATGCATTATGTTTAAATGACCCTCATTGTTCTTTGAAATGCCAATTAGTCAGGAAACTCTTGCTGCTTTGAAGCCATTGGTCAGGGAAAGAAGGACTCAGGACACCCCAGCAGTGTGAGAACAACTCACTGACTCACTCCTACATGGCAGTCAAAAGGGAGCCAGGACATCTTTCAGGTAAAAGTGGTATCCTTGAAAATCCATTAACAACTTTTACAGCTGATAGCTAGGTAACCACAGTGCCCTTCCTATGAGTACTGTGACATCATGTATTTCTTGGGTCTGCCCTCCCCATTAATCCCTGAGTTCCCTAAGGTCAGAGGCAAAGTCCTATATGTATACTTGTTTCCGGAATATTCCCTAATGCCTGAGTCATAATAGTTATCTGTCATACATTTATGGAATTGAACTGACATCAAGTGACTTGGAACAAGAATATTTATAAAAAACATATTTTACAGTACTTAGTATATGGAGTTTGAATCTTATTTTCAAAGTGAAGTAGAGAAATTCCATATTTACCTAGGTATTTCTGGCCATACAGCTCATTTGTGGCCTAAAGGTAGGACATAAAAGCATAAATGCCTCATAATATTTATGCTGGGTCATAGCAAACCTGCTCAAATATAATGTTTTTCTATATGAGTTATTTTTCTTAATCAGTATGAGGAGATTTACTTATATCCTGGGTAAATGTCACTATTTTGTCATTAATTGTCAGACTGATTTTGAATCTGGATTCTTCTGTCTTAGAATTATTCCTCAGTGCTCTGTGTCATCTGGGAATGTGATATCACCTAAAAGTGTGATAAAAAAAATTTTAAGTCCATGGCCAAAGGGAAAAATGCAGTGGGATAAAAACAGTTTTGTTTAATTAATCAACGCTATTGGAATGTGGGCTTTAAATCTGCAGTTATGTTCTCATCCAGCCCTCATTTCTTTGCCATACACAAAGATATCCCAGGATTTTTGTCAAACACTTTGCTAACGAGGTCAAGTTTTGATTCTATTATAATTGTAAATCTACTACGACTGTGACATCAGTCTCAGGGGTGACTCTATGTATTACATAATAGTGCTAAAATGATCAAGTTTGGCATGGTCAAGACCAATGGACAAACAGAACAATGCCAGCCAAATTGTGTCACAAATGCATACCTTCATGCTCTGTCTTCACTGACACCATGGTCATATTCATGAAAAATGGTCAAAAACAGCTCCCTCAAACTTCCTTGCCCTTAAGCTGTTTGTGATGTGAATCCTATACTTTATAATTTTGTATTGTAATGTCTTCCCTTTCCTCTGAAATGCTAGGTAATTGCCACAAAATGCCTTATGTCCATCAGTTTTAAGAAATTAAAAAAAAAAATAGACGTGGGAGAATTAAATGAGAGAATCCCAATATGTATGAGAATTTAATAAAGACAAAAGTAGTAGTTTAATTCATTGGAAAAGGGATAGATTATTTAATCACAAGCAATGACACAAAGAAAAAACTTTAACATGGGCCCCAACCTTATGGCATTTCATTCAGATACATTAGACAAGAGTAAATAATACATTGATTTGAAAAAATTTGAAGATCTAGAAGACCTCATGTGCAATTTTAACTGACACAGGACACCAAGAAGTTGTAGAAGAAAAAATACTGTACTTTAGAAAAGCTAAATTGGCAGAAGATGTCATACACAGAGTCAAAGGACCAACTTAGAATAGGAAAAAAAAATACTTGTAAATCAAATAATAAAGGTTAGTATATAACGCTCATTACCAAAGATAGGTATTACATATAAACAAAACAAAACAAAAAAAGAAACAATTGAGTTATAGGCCTGGGATAGTTGTAGGTAGTTCATGGAAACGCAAAGGCAAATAACAATTGCATAAAAAGATGCTCAGTTTCTCTGGTAGTGGGGGATGGGAAATGTAAAGGCACAATAATATGTCCGTTTATCGGGGTACCTGCGTGGCTCAGTTGGTTAAGCATCTGCCTTCGGCTCAGGTCCTGATCCCAGGGTCCTGGGATGGAACCTAGCATGTCGCTCCCTGCTCAGCGGGGAGCCTGCTTCTCCCTCCCCCCTTTGCCTCTCCCCCAGCTGGTTCTCTCTCTCTCAAATAAATAAATAAAATCTTTAAAAAAAAAAAAAAAAGGTTTCCATCATTATGCAGAGCAACTTTAAAAAAAATATGTCTCTTTATCAATTTGCCCTCAAACTAGTAGAGATTAGAAATAAGAACACTTGTTACAAGATTTGGATAAAAGGAAACAGTATGATTGGAATAAAAGAAAATGAGAACACCCATATAGTGCTAGAAACACGAAATAGTCCAGTGTCTTTTAGAAAGCAAGGTGGCAAATATCTACTAAGTTAAAAATACTCTTCAATCTATAATTCCCACTCCAGTCATCGTATAGAAATGAAATATATATACATATTTCACAAAGCATTGCTTGATTATATTTCATGTTTGATTGTTTCAAATTGCAAAAAGAAAACTGAGTAGAAACAAACGAAAGCCTACTGATAAGTGAATGGCTGAATTCATATGGTGGATTCATACCACGGTCTATAATGCAGCCACTAGAGATAAGAGAGCTGGACCATTTGATATGGTAGAAGTATTTTCATGTGCTAATAGTTAAGTGAGCAAGTAAATTACATAAAAGTCTCATAAGTCTATATTTATAAAGATAAATCATCCCTATTACACATGTGCATAGCTGTGTGTATATATATACGTATATATAGAGATATTTACACATATGTGTATGTATATCTGTGTATATTTTTACTTGCAATTACACAAACATGGTAAAAATACCTAAAAGATGAATATTTTAGTCATTGTGGGTCACTGGGGAGCAAGAGGAGTATGAGGAGGAGAGCAAGAAGGGATCCAAATAAAAAGGTGTAAGAGAACAGTACTACACTAAACCCTCTAGCATATATATATAGCTAAACACATATATTTCATCACGCTTGGTATTATGTAAGATAATATAGTTGTATTTAAAGGAATGTCTGAAAGAAAATAATGAAAAGGGACTAAGCACAGAAACCTTGTGAACAAATCAAAATACCATTTCGAACAAGTTGAAACTATTAAATTACAAATCAAATAAATAATTTCTGACACTAAGAGTACCTAGGTCAACTCTCCCTATTACAGTACTTCAGAGATCACCAGGTGCTTTCTCAAAAATTGTCTCATGTTAAACTCACCACCCTGCCTATGATTAAATGTAAGGACGAAAAAGAAGTATCAAGAATCACTATCATTAGACCTAGCTTGTACCCAATTTTGTATATTTAGTTTAAGAAACTGATACGCTTTCGGGTCAGATTTTAAAATCATCTACTAAGAGAGAAGGTTAAATTATAAACTTTTATTCAAAATTTCCTGCCATCTTCTAAGGCCACAAAATCTAACTCATGCTAAAAGCAAACTATAGAAACAAACGCTCAGAAACGAGAGGCCGTGCCTGAGAATTTCAGTATTCTACCCATGAAGCTGTGGGCACTAACATTCTTTTAAAAAGACCCAGCTGAACTGAGAATGAAGAATCACAGCTTCTAATCTCGGCTTTGCTGAGAGCTTGCAATGTGACTTTGAGTCAATCACTTGACCCTTCTGAGCTTCTGGTTCCCTGTAGGTAATAATCCTGGCCTTATCTCCCTCATTGTTTCAAAAATAAAATGAGAAGGATGATTTATGTGAAAGCACTTTGAATAGTAAAATGTGCTATATTATTATTCAAACAAGGCATTATCCTCTCAAACCTACTTCGCCAGGGGTTGTAAATGAAATACTGCATATTAATGTGATCCGGGGCTTCAGAACACTTGGATTCTCTGGGCACCATTACAGCCTCGACTGTTTTCAGCACAGCATAAATTATGTGCTCCAAACAAGTCTTCAATACCCTTCGGAAGCCTGAGAGGCCAGTGTGAGGCTGCTTAGTGCCCCCCAAATAGGTACCACTGAAGAGAAAGGAAGAGTGTTTCAGAAAAACAGTGAACGGGGTCTGCCTGCCAAGTCTGCGCTCGAGCTGCAGTTTCTCATGTGCACGGGTGTTGAGAATAAAGGAAGCATGTCTAAAAACCCAAGTCTAGGCAGGAATTTCCACACCCTCTGGGTATTTCACCGAGTTACTATTACACATGCATGTCCGTGCGTAAGTGTGAATATACACAAACATGACATTATAAAACCAGATAGCTTTTCCACGTTACACACCCAATTCACGAAATGGCATCAGTTCCACAAACCTTCTTTGCTACTGTAATTGGGTCCTTTTGCAAGCACGTTTTGTGCATTACAAATGCTAGAGTCATTTACCCCGTTCGGGAACATTCTAAGGTATCCACAAAGTACGCTTTTTCACAACTGTATTGTGAGGTTGCATCTCAGAAGTTATTTTCTACTTAGAAATCTCAGGCGTCTGCGTAGTTTGTTATTGTTACTATTGTTTTTAAATATTAGAGCATTGGAATGAGGCAAGACTTGGAAAAATCGGGTCATAGATTTTCTCAATCTGGGACCCTGACTCAATCTGGGAATTCTCACGGGCGTTTTATTAGAACCACTGAATCTGCTCATTACCTGTGAGGTTTCAAAGGAAGTCAGATCTCTCGAACAAGGTTCCCCTTGTGTGTCCCAGTGCACCTTGGGCTTTATTCTCCCCACAAGCCCATAAAGGTAATAGCAACACACTCTGGGCACAGAGTAAAAAAAAAAAAAAAAAAAAAAGCCTCATTCCTGGTTGCCAAAGCCCTCAGGGCTGTCATTCTTTACTCATCATGGCTCCTGGTAGGTCTATCACCACCAGGAAAGAGTTTTTCTCCACACGATGTCACTTAGTGGTGAAGGGTCAGCAGTACAATTTCCGAGAGATTGGAACTGACATCCCAGCTCAATCACTTAGACTTCAGGCAAGTTTGTTAACCTCTCAGATCCGATTTCTTCATCCGGCAGAGGGGCGTAATAGTTTCTAACTAAAAGGAGGATGGTGGGGCATTAAGTGAGATCGTGCCTGGAAAGTGTTGAGGAGAGTACCAGGCACACCATGAGCACTCAGCCGATGGCAACTGAGAGTACAGTAAAACGGCAGCCCCCGCGGGCACGGCTGCTCACCGCTGCTGCTGGAGGCAAGGCTGTCGTTGGGGAGGCCTCTAAGCCCATTGAAAGAGAAAAGAACTTATTCCCAAACTTGAAGGGAGGCAAGCTATACACATCGAGTAGCAAGAGTAGAACTACGCAGACCGCTTTCCGGTCCATGAATCACAGGTAAAGCTACATAAAACTTGTTCAAGGAAGCCAGGAAGACAGGGTCTCCACTCTTCCGGGCAACTCCTGAACTGCTCCGTGGCAGAGCAAGAAGGGCAAAATAGAAGTAAAAACCGCACCTCTGAAGCATTTGTCCATGTCGCTTAAGGTGTACGTGATGTTACAAAACACTGTAGAGCCATACGTATATCCAGAATTATAAACTCGAGGTTGGAAGAACTCGTCTCCCTGCTCAGCGTCATAGGATCTTCAGTTTTTAGTCTTGTCTTTTAAAGACAAGATCAAACGTGTCTGCATGGCTCCTGTGGGCGTAGTGGGGACATAGCTCTGTGGCACTGCTGGGATTGAGAGAATCCTGATTGATAGCATTTGCCAATTTCCATGGTGTAACTACTCTACCGTGAGACTCGCCGAGAATATAATTGAGAAGAGACGCACATGGCCAGTACTAGTCGGTGCAAACCTCGCCACTGTGTAAGTGGGGCAAGCATGGGGGGGGGGGGTCAGATGTTACCCAGAAAAGATTTCGGTTCTCTAAACCAATCAGGTCAGTTTCATTCTAAATTGTCTAATTCTGTCTCGCTCTTCAGCCTGAATTATTTCCATTTGCTTAATTTTTCCCACTGATCTTACCTTCTTGTCTCTGAGTCCCTCCAGGTGCTCTGCTCTTATGAACAATCAGTATCCTTCTGACTGTAAAAATAATGAAAGAGAAGTGTACAAAAATCAGTCATTTAGGGAGATGTGGATACCTGGATTTCCAATAATCCCATTACGAAACAAGCATATTTAATCAAGGTTCACTATAGTATGTGTCCAGAGTAAGTTGCCGACATTCAAGGTCAAGTCCTTACAATGCACATATGGCCCATTTCCAGCACGTGTTAATATGGTCTATCAACTTCTCTCTCTACCCAATCCCGTCTGCACACTGCTGCCAGAAATATCTTCCTGAAATAACACTTGGATTACATTCCCTGCTCAAAAATTCTAGTGGTTTCTCAGTCCTTCAGAAAAAGCCCAACCCTTCACCTCAAGGTCTCTTGCAGCCAGAACGCCAATGGCTTCTGGTGCCCACATCTCTCATGATCTCTTCACCACAGCCTCCTCGCCATTCTCTCTGCCCTTGTACGCCTGTCTTCCTTTACGTAGCGAATGTTTCAATTTACCTTTGCTAAACTCACACTCTTTCTTCCCTTCTGACCTCAAATTCTACCTTTTCTGGGACTCTTCTATCCACTCTGATTTGATTTTCCCTCCTTGGAACTCATTCCGCTATCTTGTCTTTATCTCCCAAATTACTCATACTGTACACTGTTGGCACTGAAGCTGTTTATGTAACCTCCTCAGGTGGAATATCAGCATGAAGAGCACCAGGACCATGTCTTTGACCATCCTGCCAGCACTCTCTAGAACTTTCTGCGATGATGTAAAGGTTTTTTATCTACACCTTCCAATGTGATAGCCACTAGCCACACATGGCTATTGAGCACAAGAATGTGGACAGTGCAACTGAGGAACTGAACTTTATTTACTTCAATTCATGAACATTTAAGTTGAAATAATCATAGATGACTAGTCGCTACATATTGGCCAGCACAGCTAGAACTTCTATAGAACGTAGTGCCGTATCTTCTACTTTGCCTCTATGCAATATTTGCCGAAGGAATCAATGAGATTCCCTTATGTCATAGCTTGACCCCAAAACTGCTTTCTAGCTCATCTGTAGCTTCTAATTATCTCTTCCTACAGTTATAGCCACTTCATAATCCCCCAAAACCCTTCTGATGACACCTTAGTGACAACAGCCACTGGATGGAATTTAAGTGATCACAAGTACACAGTCTGCTTCTAGCCCTTGAAGACTCAAAGGTGAGTACCAAGCATGCCAGGAATGGAGCATTTGAGAGCCAACTACTTCTTTTCACAGGCTCCTCTCGCATCTCGAGGGCCAGTGTGCCAAAGCCTGCATGTCGAAGTCTATACTGAGACCTAGAAACTGTCCTACCATTTTGGGGTCATTTTTGCCATGCTATTTAAGTTCAGTGAAAGTCTAAATTTCAGTTTCTCATAGCTGAAACATGGTTAACTCCTGGTAAAAAATATAAAATAATTTGAAGCAAATAACCTCGTTTATTTTTGCTCATTCACTTGCACAGATGGGACAACAGTTCGTTTGCAATTTCAGGAATTTAAAATAATGTAAACACTCTGTTTCAGCAATGTTGAAGAAAAACTAGAAAATTCTTTCTCTCAAACAACTTGGAAAATGCTACACTTCATTGAGAAATAACTCTGAATAGAATTTTAAAGAAAAATGGACCTTAGACATCAATGAGCTCAGGGCACACACTCTACATTTAATAAATATAATCACTGCAATTTAGAATTGTTATCACAAAGCTATTAGTAAATCTTTGCCTACAGCAGAGATATCCAGAAATGTATTCTATTTCTGCAGCACTCTCCATTAATTAACAGAACCCTGACTTACTGGACTATTAAAATGTCTTTTATTTAAAATGAGCAAATTAAATTAGATCACTTCACTTTATAAACATAAAAAGTAAAATGCTGTTTTCATTCTTCACTCTGTAGTAGTCATTTAGAATAAGGTAATGTAATAACATCTGTCTCATACAAAAAAAAATCGATTTCTGTAAGAAAAGGAAACATTTACTTATTTGCCTTGTGTTTTTATTAGACACTGAGCTTTGCAGATGTCACTTTCCATGAATAATTCACCCCAGAAGCTGGTCCAACTCCTTATTAGCTTCCATCTTTCAGAAGACATTTAGCATTGCATCACATGTCATAGTGTGCACGTGTCGTGCGCGCGCACACACACACAAACTTAGTGTCAAATGTAATTAAATATTTTATAGTACAACCTAAGTCACAGCAGATACTTTTATGAAGTTCATATTATCCTATAAATACTCTTTGTAGAAAAACTAGAAACACTCATAGGCAGCTAGTCATTTTGTACTTTGCTTTCCATTCCCAAATAATCTTTGACTTCCAATTACATTGCATTATGGGACTTGTAATGCTGCACAATGATTACACTGTTCTACTGCAAATTCCCAATTTTGATAGCAAAGGGAATACAAACCTTCCTCCAAGATAGTGATACTAAAACATACTCACTGTCAAGTGGCAATTTCTCTAGCTCTAAGCATAAATCCTAGACTATAAAAAGCAAGACATTTCTGATAGCCAAGTTAACTATATGGTATGCTTAAATAAATGCAATGCTGTTCTTTCTGAACTCATATACCAAACTAAGCCAAAAGATGTTACCAGAATACATGATCGGCTAGAGGTTATGCAGCCCCTTATGGTGCAGAGAATAGCATGTATAAAATTATTTGAGTATGAGGTATATAAATTTATATGTAGTGTCCTGATGAAGAGCTTATAAAGTTGTCCTTCTAAAATTTTCCTACACTCATCCACCTACTTTGGTTTTCCTGACTCAGGTGCTCAGAAGCCCCCTTATACACAAAGTACAAAGGTCCTCTTTGCTCAGCTTGTTGTATTTATCTCAGATTACGAATAAGTGGCAACTCTCTCCTTAGAATGTTACAGTGTACTAGAAATATTTTTTGTTTTTGTTTTAATTCTGAGTGTAGCTTCCAAGAAAATCAATTTGGTCTGACGTATTTGGATATTCCATACTTGAGAAATGCCTACATCAATGTAACCTGTTGGACAAATGGGCTAAAGGCCATTTCGGGTTCATGTATCAGGCAGAACCTGTTCTAACCTCCTGGGACACTTCAGACAGCATGCTCACAGTCTAAAAACTTTCTTCACTTGCAAACACCCAGCGTGAGATCTGCCTGTATTTTAAACCAATTAGCATACGTTATACTGAAGGCAACACACATTCGAGTTGGTTCGTATGTTCCAACAGTATCCAGACAATCTGAAGGCAAACTGTGGGTCTCGCTAACAATCACAGCTGAGCCCAAGATTCAAAGCCAGGCCCAGGATATAACTCATTAACCAACTGCAGAGACCAATAAAAACTACTTCTCGTGTTTAAAAATTAGGCAAAAAAGATTGTTCGGGTATAACAGATAGAAAATCCTACTAATGAAGCCAAGTGGCTTTTTTTACTATGAGAAAAAATATTCAAATACCTCATAAAATTGAAAAATGTATTAATAAGTCAGTACAACTTAGCATTTAGACTAGAACAAGGAAAATATTAAAAAGAGTCAACAATATTATTGTTATTAAATCAAACCAAAAAGCACTTTGTAAAATAGTAAATACAACATGATGCAATTTTTTCTGGGAGGCATAAATATAGAGAACAAGCTATTAATGGTGATTATCTTCAATCTGTATATTTTCTTTTTTAAACCTACCTGTGCTTTATCACTTTTTTTATAAGTAGGCATCCATTATTTAAATTCTTTAAATAAAAAAACAGCTACTGACAGGAGGTAGTAGCAATATACTCTTGTAGTATCAACAACAGCAACAACAATTGTAATGGTAGCAAACGTCGGTGTTTATGGTGTCTAAATATTAGAAAGAATACCGTTTGCTCTGATTATGCTTATTTTGTCATAAAAAATATTGCTCTAAAACCCCATTCAATATTTACCGTTGGTAGGATAGTCCATATTCACAGTCAATCCACATTATCAAACCGATGAAAATGTCCCATTTTTTAAAATGAGGTTTTCAGTCGGCTGTGATTCACTTCCTCATGAGTTGGTCTCAGGGCTGAGTTATCACGCCTCTACCAGAGACCTGATACTGATAATGGCATGAGATCTTTTTTCTCGATTGCCTATTTGCTGAAAGGTTACCTAATAAGTCACTTCATCCATTCATGGATTGAGCAGCTACCGTGTGCCAGGTACACTACCTGGCATGCATACACGAAAGATATAGACATAAACACCATAAGATTCTGTCTCTTACGGTCATACATGCTTACTATTTATGTGGGGAGATGTTGGGAGAGAGCAAGGAAGATGTGAAAACAACTAATTATAATATGGTGTAAAATATGCTAATAGAACAAAATACAAATTACTAGAGGGATAAAGAGGTGGGGGAGGTCTTTTTGGAAAATAAAGATATTCCTCTGAGTCTATTAAAAGCAAATTATGAATACTAATGTCCACTAGGATCATACCACTTGAGCTCCCATGAATGAATCAAATTTATACACACACACACACACACACACACACACACACAAACACAATAGGCATAAAATTCAATGGAGCTTAAATTCTCCAGTGATCTCATAAGGGGAATGGGACTGGGGGTGGGGGAGGGGAGCTTTATGTCCTCATTTGCACAATTCTATTGGCAAGTATAATGGGAATAGCCAGGATTACAAGTTAGTGTATTTCCATGCTAGGTAATTCTTACCTCCTAGTTTTTCCACGATTTCTTACATGAGAAAACACAACTGGCTACCTCATATTTTAAAAATTTTTCCCTGATACAAAAAGGTTATTTCTGCCACCAATGAAAGGTAAGCCATGAAGCTTATTGAAATAGATGTGGCCTAGGAAATGTTTCAAACAGAAAGGCAGTTAATGGAAAACTACTTCTCCGAGCATGGCAGAATGCAAAAAGAAGCACAGAAATGGTAGTCAGTAATGGCAGAACCAGCTTCTGAAATGTCTAGTCCCCACCACCCCCTGACATCTTGGGAGACCCATGAACCTTGGAGTTAGCAACCTTTCTCTGGTACAATCTGAGGGAGGAGTAAGACCCACATCTGTCTCTGTGTCTCAGCCCACATGCCACCAGCAGGACAATGAAGCGACAAGAGATGTCCTTTATTAAAAGAGTCTGCAGTAGCAGTTCTCAGTGAGGGACACGCCTGAATCCTGTGAGCTCCAGAGAGAGCCCACAGAGTATCGGGAGGGCTGGCGGAAGTCTGGGTTGGAAGCATGGGCAGCAAAGCATGGAGACATGAGACTGCAAGCAAAGGTCCATGCCCACAAATGTCAGGTGTGGATATCAGCACGATCTCTCTGGAGGACACACAGAGCCAGCCACATGTCAGCAGACCCCAGTGGGCCAGAACTGACAAACTTCCTCACCACAGAGCCCGAGAACAGCACACAGAACAAGGACCTGCGTTCATGGAAGCCCGACTTGCCCACTGCCACAGGATTATATGATTTCCCTCAGCCCCCAACCCTGAGACATATGACACCATCCCGGGGAAGAGCAGGGAAACGGTTGAGAAATCTGAAAGACTGAACATTTACCCTAAAGAGACTGAGTCATCCAAAAGAAATAATCTAAACAGGAAGAGACAGAAATGCAGTTAATTAGCAAGATTAAAGCACCTCACCCCCACCCCTATGCCCCAATCAGCAGAAATAACAAGCTCAGGGAAAAAATTAAATCATTATCAAAAGATTCCTCCAAGCTTCTGAAAAGCCTATGAGGGAATTATATGAAGTAGGAGTCACTGGGCAAATGTCATTTATCCTATTACACTAACACCCAGCACTCAAAAGATGGGCTCTTTGAAGCAAGGGGACCCTCCCTCAGTTGACAACTTGGACTGATCATGATAGAAAAGACGAGAGCCTCAGTTACTAGATCTCTGATGTCAACATAGATCATGGATCCCTCAGCTGTTTGCTCTACGTGCCTTGCCTGGCAAACTGGGCGGTCAGTGATGATGGCAAGCCACGAGTATCTATCCCTAGTTCAGTTTGTCTTAGGTTATTACCCCTGGACTCACATTCCCTGATTCTCATGAGATGGATAAGAAGAAAAAAGTAAATGGCATTCATGAATTGGGTAGATGTTTTAGTAGAGTGTAAGAAATCTGGGTTGGGAGGGGACAGATGACACAGCTGATAACTATTTTGTCACCAACTTTCCACTTACCGTCCGCTATTCAGGGAAAAGAACATTGTCAAGTAAGTCTGGAGTGCTGGGTTGCGTAACATGAAGCGGACTTCTCTGAGGGGTTACCGCTAGTAAACCTAAGGTGCTCGTTGCAATGCTGAAAGGGCCCGCTCTAGGTTTCCCCAACATATCCCCGTAGCCAACTGCCACGGGCTGCCACCAGCTCACGAGACATTGTGGGCATCTCTTCCCGACTCTGAGATAGACGATGTCACTGGTCATTTGAAATCAGCAACAGTGGGAGTATTTACACCATGAAAAGTGATGAGCACTAATAGGGCTTTTTTTTTCGTTCCCTGGAGAGCTGGTTCTTACACATTTATCAGCATACCGTTGTCTCAGAAACCTCGTGTTAATACAACATTCCACAGCACTGGTGCATTAGTGTTCTATTGCTGCTGTAAGAAATCACCACAAAGTTAGCAGCTTAAAACAACACAAATACATCATCTCACAGTAAGGTAGAAGTCTGTCACAGTTTCACTGGGTTAAAATCCAGTGTCAGCACTCCTTCCCAGAGGCTATGGGAGAGAGTACATTTCCTTGCCTTTTCCAGCCTCCAGAGCCACCTACATTCCTTGGCTCGTGGCCTGTCCCCCATGTCAAAGCCACCAACAACAGATCCAGTGCTTCTCACCCTGCATCACTCTGACAGCCTCTTCTGCCTCTCTCTCCCACTCTCAAGGACACTGTGATTATATCGGACCCACTTGGATAATCCAGGATTATGTCCCTATTTTCAAGTCAGCTGATTAGCAACCTTAATTCCGTATGTAACCATAAACACCCTTTGCAATGTAAAGTAACATTTTCACAAGATCTGGGTTAGGATGCGGTTATCTCTGAAAGGCCATTATGCTGCCTAACACAACTTGCCTGTTCAAGGAACACATGCTGGGGAGAGTCACAAAAGCCCTTTAATGGAAAGTGGCTAAATCATCTCGTGGAAAGTATTTATCCCTGTAGAGGCTCTGTAAATTGCTCTATGAAATGAGGATACTTTTTTCTTTATCTAAGTTGTTTGATCAAATATGATACTAGAAGTGACAGTATCTTGGAAAATGATGAAGCTCTATACCTATGTATCATTATTATTAATAAGAATACAAGGTTTTACGTGAGGTCAAAATAATTCCCACAACTTCAAACTCAATCATTCTCTACCTGCATGTCCTCAAAAAGTTAGGGTTGGCTCTGGTCCACTGTGAGGAGGGGAGTGCAGAGCAATAAAGCTAAGGACACAGACTTAGACTTCAGGCCCCAGATCACTTTACATTTTCACTTATGCCTAGATCCAGGTTAGACCTCCGAGAGTCCTTCGAATTGATGCAAAACCTGGGCAAACGCAGGAGCTTCCCGGCCCTTTGGGAGTAGATCTGGACAAATTCCCCTTCACAGGCCACTCTTCCCTCTCTCTCCCACTTCCACTTTGTAACATTTGTAAGCCATAAAACACAGACAAGTGGGCTGAGGTGGGGTAAAGAATAGGAATCATTTTTAATGTCCACTCCCTTCCAGATGTAACATGAAACCACGATCCTTTCCAGAGAGAGTCAGAGAACTAAACACACTGAATAAGTGTTGATTGCTGAGTTTATGTCTCTCGACATCTCAAATTAATGAGATGACTTACTAAACTGTAATTTTCACCTTTTGCTATTTATTTGGCGCTTTGTCTTCTTTCGCCTGTAACATTACCACCACCCTTGACGAAGAATAGATGCACAGCTGGAAAAGAGATTAAAGAATGTATTTTTTAATGAACTATTGATTTTACATGGAAAATAAATCTTAATAAACGATGTGTTCATTTGGCTGCGTAAAATTTTGAACCATTTTACTGTCCTATGAAGAAAAACAAGATCTCTCTGGATGTCTCTGGCGAAGGCCAATAATGGTAAATGGCTAGTTACCAGCCTCTGGTAAACCCGATCCTATCCCAGGTTGGTTATATAATCTACCACGGCTTGGTGCCTGGAAGGGGTTCCACATTTGGAATCTGTGTCAGGTTATGCTGCCATCAACAAAACCAGCCAGGCAAGATGGCGACCTGGGCACAGCTAAGACTATGGGACAGAATCACTTTGTTTTCTTGTGAGTCAATTGTGAGCGTTGTGAGTGTCAGAGTTAGTCTTTCGTCTGGGGGCTTTTCTGATAACCCTGTCAGGGCCCAGACTAACCCGTCCTATGCTTTGCTACAAGGTGCCAGCTGGGGATTGTAGCAGCCGCAATGTTTCAGCAAAAAGAATCTTGAACCAGCCTTGGCCCCCAGTGGGGCTTCTGTGGGCTAGTCCTGCACTTGAAACACTGTGACATGTGAGGTTTCATTAGCTTTGCCTTCTTGAAAATGATAAAAGCCCTTAGATAAGTACGAAATGCATATGCGCCAGGAGAAGCAGCAAGCCTTGAAACCTAGAATTGTTTCCACAGAAAATCAGTAATGAAAATGCTAAAAACAAAAATGTATCAAGTGGAAAGAGGGAGAAATAATTATAAAATTTGGATGGGACCTTTCTTACAATCTCTTGTAAGTATTTTGAAAGCGGTATATATACATCTGACTTTCGGGGTGGTGGGTTTTTTTTTTTTTTTTTTTTTTCCCCTAGGAGGAAAAAAATCACAACATCTGAGATTTCTTATTTTTCTACTTTTTCCAAAAAGCTTGGCTCAGGCCCTGGGCTCATTCAACAAGGACCAGTATGCTCAAAAAAAAATCATTGAGCACAACCAGCATGATAGGACGGCTCAATTAAAAACAGCTATGCAGGGGCGCCTGAGTGGTGCAGTCGTTAAGCGTCTGCTTCGGCTCAGGGCGTGATCCTGCATTCCGGGATCGAGCCCCACATCAGGCTCCACTGCTGGAAGCCTGCTTCTTCCTCTCCCACTCCCCCTGCTTGTGTTCCCTCTCTTGCTGGGTCTCTATCTCTGTCAAATAAATAAATAAATAAATCTTTTTAAAAAATATAAAAACAGCTATGTAGACTTTCAAAGGAACAGGATTGTTTTATGCAAAGACTTCAGATTATAAAGCAGATCCAAGAATATCCCTAGGGCAATTCCGGAAATTCTGGAAACAGAGGCCTCAGCGGGTGTAAGCTGGTCCTGGGAGGCTAAGGGCTAAGTCTGCGCAAGGTCATCTAATTCCATTGAAATGTAACCAGCACATCTTGGATTCATGTATCGTTCTAGATTCTGCATAAGACACCAGGGCTCCAGTGAAGCACCAACCTCACTTTGATGAAATCCATGGCTTGGTAGCTAGAAGAAGGTGAGAGTTGGTGTCAAGGAACCTAATTAGGTAGAAAATATTTACAAGAGTTAGAATTGGGCCCAAAGTTTCAATTTGGTCAAAAAGCACACATCTCTGAAAATGGACCTGAAAATATCTCATCCTTTTTGAACCCCAGAGAGACCTCTGGATCTTCTTCCCACTGTGCTTTGTCTACCTCATCACTAATGGAACTTGATTCCCCTCCTCGCCCAAGATTCACCTTCACCAGTGAGTGTTCCTTGTTAATATTGCCCAGCTCCAGTCGTTGGTGCATTCTGGCTCAGCCGCCCAGTAAGAATGGCTAAACTAGTTATGTGTTTGCGTGCCACGTGTACAGCAGCTGGACATTTTTGAGAGGGTGAATCTGCCTGTCTACCTTTTCACATAAGATGGTAAATTCCTTTAAGGACGGAGACTCTAACCTCTTCCTGCAAAGATTCCACACTTTCTTGTAAAACATTTAACACTTTGGGGTATTCATACATCTCTTGTTATAATGTTAATATTTATCACAGAAGCAGAAGTTTGAGTTCTTTTCCATCAACTGGATCCCAATTTCCTCTGTTTTAAAGAAAGGGCAACAAGTGTGCGAGAGAATCTGGGAGTTTCTTCAGGGATGGTGGTCAAACATATTTAGCAGATTGGAGATACGTAATCTTTGGGAAACTGAGCCAACCAAGTCAAACTTTCTCCAAAATCTCAATGACTCGGGAAAGAAACTCTCCCAAAGGGTTCTAAGAAAGTTTGGAAGAGATGAGGCAGAGCTAATACTGACATGAGTTTAGTAGGGGTAAATAGGACACATATAATCAGTTAGCATTCAGCAACATTTATTTCACCCTCTTCCCTCATGTAGGTGACATATTTATCACATGTTGAGTGGGAAGAACTGCACGTTCATAGAAAGAGTCCATGAGGAAACAAGGAAGGACTAACTGAGCCTCATTAGAAGGCTATTTCAGAAGAAAACCATTCCTCCTGGGTTTGTTTTAAAGCATGGCCAGAATCTCCAAAACTTGCCCCCATCAAGAGATGAGGTCTGTTCTTCCCTTGAATTTGACTGGGCTCACGAAAGGCTTGACCAAAAGGGTATAGTAGAGGTGACAATATGTGATTTCCCACGTTAGGTCCTAAAAGGTCACATGGCTGTCACCTTTTTTACAGGAGTAAACACTCACAAGCCCAGAGCCACCATGTCATAAGTCCAATGACCCAGCAGCCACCATGCTGTGGGTAAGCTCAGACCACATGGAAAATCCCTGTGTGAGAGTTCTGGTCGATAGAACCACCTAAGTGAAGCCTTCGAGTTATCTCTGCCATATGCCAGACATACATGTGAAGATGATCGTAGCCTCTAGTATTTTGAATCGTGCCCAATTATTCAAATCTTCCCTTGCTGAGGCCTCAGATATGGTGAAGCAGAAACAGACGATCTCTGCTGTGCCCTGTCCAAATTCCCAACTCACCAAATACATGAGAATAAGACACTGTTTGATGCTTTCTTTTTCTGCTGTTGGGAAAGACTGAAAAGACAGGGCCATAAAGACTATGTCATTTCATTGACTATCAAATCACCTCATTATCATGATTCAGTGGCAAATATTTAATTATATCCATCATCAGAAGAATGAGCATCTAGTTCATAGTTTCTCATCCCAGAAACCATAGTTCTTGTATTTTGCTAAACCATCAAAAAAGATTTTGTCACTGGTTGACAAGTTTATACTACTTGTTTTTTCTTTATCGGAACAATGGAACACAGAGAGTTTCTATCTTGGGGAAACTGAGGACAAATCTGCATCCTCACTCACAGCTGGTGGCCTGATGCAGAAATAAAGTGTCAACCCCAGCCTGAAGGACCATGCTCAAGAGATCAAGTGTCCCACTCCCATCCCTTGAACAAATGATTAGTAGAAATAAACAGCAAAGTGTCTATTATTGAAATGACAAAAAGTTCAGTGATATTACTATATTAACATACAGTTGGGGAAAACATTTTTTACCTAAAAGATACTTTGGCTAGAGAGCCTCAGAATATTCACATTTTTTTTCAAATATTAGAAGGAACGGTATATTTAGAGTGAGAAGAGAGGAGAAGTTAAAACAGGAAAAAGGCAGAGCAAGGCTAAAAAAAAAAAATCCAGAAGAATGCTGATTTGACCATTCTGAAAATGAGTCCAAAGTTTATTATATTTAATACCAGGTGTGCACTATTTATTCCACTGAAAAAATATTAATTGAGCTTCTATTTATGTAACATAAATGTATCACACTTAAAGCCCTTTTTAGGCTGCAAGCCAAAATGCAACCATATTTCAATATGATTCAAGGTAATTTTTATTACTGAGATTTAATAATATTTTCACTAAATAGAACTGACTTCATTGTTTTTATAATTGTATTAACCATATTTCAGATACCTGAATTTCAGACACTTGGGATTCTCAATCTTTTGATTTGGCATGATTAAACCAATTCGTCAGAATATTTTAAGAATCCACCTAAGATAACCTTCACATTAATATATTTATTCATTATTGAGGAAAATTATTAAGGGGGTGGTAACAATTTGTTAAACTTTAGTTCTGCTAGAGCCCAAACTGGTTGCTCACATGGACCTCACTTCTTAGACCCAATTCTGGGATTCCAATTCAACTTCATGCTTGGATAAGATAATTTTAAATCTGACGTATTGGACACATCACTAATTTTGTCCATCAAGGAAGAGAGTACACAGGAGGGATAGATTACAACCAGGTATTAATGAGGCTAAGGATCGCTAAAAAGTCTGGATTACTCCGGGGTTCCACTCTAAGAGGTGGCCACAGATGCCTTCCCAAGACTTAGAAAAACTAACTCATAGGGCACCTGGGTGGCTCAGTCAGTTAAGCATCTGCCTTTGGCTCAGGCCATGATCCCAGGGTCCTGGGATCAAGTTCCTCATAGGGCTTTCTGCTCAGGGGGGAGTCTGCCTCTCCCTCTGCCCCTTCCCCCAGGTCATGTGCTTACATGCTCTCTATCTCTCTCTCTCTCAAAAATAAATAAATAAAATTCTTTAAAAAAGAAAAGAAAAGAAAAACTCTTAAATGCCAATTGGCAATAGGAAGGCAGTTGAAGGAGTATGGACACAAATGTGTAAGTCCATCAGTATTCCCAGGAAAAGTATTCAAAACACATTGAGCAATGTCATGAAAAACAAAATGCTTCTCACCAAGAACCCATTTTTCATCTTTCCTTCCCATTTTGCTCTGTAGTTAATGAGATCAAAGAGCTATAAAGTGAAGCATCTTCAGGAATTACCTGGAAGCCCATAGGTTAGTCATCATGTTTCCTAGACGTGCTAAGAGAGCAGCTGTAGATGGCCATAGATTTCTTCTAATTCTAAATATTTCCACTGTGCCTGAATATCATCTCCTCCGGAAAATGTAACTCTTAGACATTTAGCTAAAGTTCCTGACATTGTAAATCCAGCCTAGTGGGCAAAATCTTTGCTCTTGACAGTCTAATCCAATAAATATTTATTATTTTCTATGCATTTTGAGTATCTTTTGTGCTGGCCATATTCAGGGTACCCTATACCATTAATGAAACATGCTTGCCCTGATGAGTCATAGAAAATACCCAATTAATCATATTTCTCCTAATGAACCTATCTCTTACAAGTTGGTAGGTAAAAATTTAAACAGTACTGAAGGGAGTGGGAGACTACAATATGAAATACCTCAAATTAATGCGAAATGGCGCATTGAGGTACAAAATATGTTTTCTTCTGGTTAAATGCCATATTATTAAACAAATACTTCCCTATCTATTTTTTTCTCTGCCTTCCTTTTCAGTTCAAAGTTTGTTTGATATTGACCCCTGGGTTAACTAGAAACTGTAAATTTGACTTTTCCTTAAATTCATGCAATCTTAAAAATGCCTACTATTATGAAGGCATATATTTGTAATTATGCTCTTGAAATTTTACTTTGCTAAAACAGTAACCTTTAGAATCACTTTCCTATGATCACTTGAACGCACATTGATCGAGCTATTTCAGCTCCAGTTGGCTACACCTGGCAATGAAAATGAAATGGAGATTCATTCATATGGTCAGAATTATTTCATTAGGCTACTTGCCCTGGTTTTAGAAACGGCATGCTGCACATATTTAAATTATTCCCTTTTCTCTTAAAAGGATAAAACCTTGATTGAAATAATTTCCTCCTTTTTTCAGTCAGCTATAAGAGAACGAAATGAATTAAGCACCAGGATTACATTAATGCTGAATGCAGCCGTTCATAACCACATCTCAAATTTAGCAGTGTTAGGAAAAGAGAAGAGAACGTATTATCAGCTGAAGATACATAATAGGACAACTGGACCATGAGTTAATTGCCTAAGGGTCACCTAGGACCCTTGATTAAGAACAGTAACATCTTGATGAAACAAGTCTACAGGAGTTCTTCATCCCTCTCCCCACAAGCTCCCACAGGCTTTGTGGGGCCTGCTGGTTGCCTTGGTCACAGGAAGTTTTCTTCCTTTAATCGAATCCCTCTGCCCCCGACTCCTAGCCTCCTGTTTAAAAAAAGGAGCCTTTGCTCAGCAGACCAGTTCTAGCTTTTATCACTCTTTTCTTTTGCCCCCAGCAGTGCAGAGCCCAAGGTTTGATGGCAGCCAATTCCGGTATCACACAAGCATTTCCAGAAGAGCTACCTGAAATGCGGACAGCAATACAAAGGCTCCTGGCTGAGAAGTTTCTGAGGAATCTGCTTAGGAAACTGTGACTACATATCACAAATATCTGATGAGTATTCATCTTCCTTTCTCAGATGTCCTGAAGGTGGAGTTCTGAGTTGCATGTCAGAAATAGGAGGAAGGGAAGCTAGTGGGAGGGACACAGCAGGAACTTAGCCTCCCTGCAACTTCCAGCTCCTCTTGGCAATTCCAGTGCCTTCTACTTCTGAGGATTATTTTTAATCCTTCTTTGGTCCTCCTCCACTAAATTGAACATTTCTAAAGAGTTAGAACCGGGTCTTCTTTTTATAACCACACGTACCTGGCTTTTCTGTGATTTTAGTTTTTTAAAGATTTATTTGAGAGGGGGAGGGGGTCAGTGGGAGAGGGAGAAAGAATCTCAAGCAGACCCCATGCTAAGTGTGAAGCCCTACATGGGGCTCAATGTCATGACCCATGAGAATACGACCTGAGCAGAGACCAAGAGTCCAAGGCTTAACCAGCTGAGCCACCCAGGCGCTGCCCCTGTGATTTCAATGCTCCAGGAAAGCATCACACTATTCATTCCCTCCCCTCCCGCCCAACCCAACCCCGTGCCTCCACTGGAGCCAAGCCTGAAATTCACTCTTAGAACTTCACTTTGTTAGTCGTAATTCTCTACTCAGCAGAAGGTGGAATATATCCAAATCCCCTGTTCTCATTTTTAAACCACACAGACTTCCTTCCCCTGGGAGAGGTATCAAAACAGTTTGGGAAAGCACAGTGGTCTCTGCAGTACGAGAAGACCGACCAAGAAGTTCTCATCCCCGTGCCTTTCCAACCTCTCTTCATGGCACAACTTCTACTAGAAACACCCCAAGACTATGATGACTATCATACTAAGACTATCATACTATTTTAAACTATGATTAACAAAAGAAGGTCACCTAATCAAGCCATATACCTCTCACTGATAGGGCTTTTACTTCTTTCCTTCTTATTAAACCTCAGGCAGCTTTCGGATTCCAATAGTCACCTTCTAAAACGCACCCTTGACGCTCCAAGCGTGGTAGGTACTCTGCTGCCTTGAGTTGGTCTTCATGGTTAACGTGCCCTCACTCTTCCTCTCACCCTTCATGATTCACTCAAGAGCACTATTCTCCAGGAACTCTTTTAAACCCTCCAAGGCTGAATTAAATGCTCAGGGGACATAAGCACCCCTTGGAAACCTCCCGTATAGCACTTCTTATCACACTGTATCTGGAATGAGGGATCTGGCTTTTTTTTTTTTTTTTTTTTTTTTTTTTTTTTTGGTGTTTGACTGTGGATAGCATTTAAGCCTCACTCTTTCCACTTTCCTTTGTGTCGCACATTTGGACAAGGTGATAAGAAAGCCTGGGTGCTCCCCCTTTGGCGCCAGCAGATCCGAACCATGGAAACCCCCGTGTATGTGCAGGAATTCTCACGCTGGCCTAACTGAGCCTCCCCACCTAACTGAGCGCTTTGTGAGCCCAGTGAGTCTCCTTTCCTTGTTCTCTCAAGGCATTCCAGATCTGCCGGCCAGAACTGCTCTGCGCACCTCCGAGACCACAATTTTGTAAGCAGTAAAACTTCTCATAGCCCAGTGTGTGTGTGTGTGTGTGTGTGTGTGATCAGAAGTCTCAGAATCCAAACCAAACTTTGGGTAAGGAGAGCCCATCTGCCATTGAAGGCGACCATAACGGTATTACAATCACTGATTCTCTTGCCATGTTCTCCCCTAAATTCTGTGTTCTTTAAAGATAAGAACTGTCCGTTGTATATTTATGGGCCCTCAGTGCCTGGTACGGCGTCTGGCACAAGAGTAGATGGTCACTAAACGTTGGCTTGTTGAAATAAAGTGCATGTCTTTCGTCAAATCCCTGTTTCCATTAAACAAAATGTAAATAAATTATACTTTTATGGTTTGATGGGAACTCTGTTATCATTAAATACAACCTAAACTAATGAGGTGTATATATTACATCATCACCTGTGATGGCAAAACAAACACACAGAGGGTTTTCGTTGTTGTTGCTGTTTATAGTAAGAAGTTTCAAAGAGAACTGACTAAGGTACAAAGCTATCTTTTGTGGACTAGGCTGAGAGGTAATGAGATCATGACCCTGGGAGGTATTTAAATAGGCATCGCTTGGAGATGTCTAGTCCATTCTCCAAAGCTTCAGTATGGTATGTTAGGATTACCACTGATTTGGATAGTTTGAAGAACCTGGAAGTAATCATGGACACAGAGCCAGGTAGCAAATTATATGTACATTTATTACACATTTCACAATTATTTCAAAAATGCTTTCAGATGGGATGCTTAAATTTCAAAGCAACCAGTATCAAAGTTAAATCTCTACCAGTAGCTGACTTTAATAGCTGCCTATAATACATTCGGATCATCATCTGCATCAATTACAAGAATAATAGGTAAAAACTCCGGCGAACTGGCTACATACCAGAGTGAAATGAGACAATCCTCCCCCACCCATCACTGAGTTGCACAGACATACCCCCAACCCTGCTTCCTAGCCTTCCGTAGTTCCTTGGGCAGACCTCTGTTGGAAGAATATATTATACTGTCATGTAACTTCCCATGTTCTTTGCCACCTTCCTCCACGCTCATATACCACAAAAGTCCTTGCTCACTGCAGCATCCCTAGCTCCTAGGATAGTGCTGGCCAGCAGGGCTGCATTTTGACTTCCTTGGGCTCTGAGCATGATAGCATTTATGAGCACCTTCCCCCATAAAAAGAAATTAAAGATGATATTTTATGAATGTGTTGGTATAAAAATGAATACATGTCATATATTAAAACATTTTCTTGAACCTAAAAGTTCATTTCTTTCTTGTGATTTATAAAAGCAATTAGAACATTTTCCTGAGCTCCTAAAAATATTGTTTACCTTAATGTCTAACAGGTTAGTTGATTTGACCCTGCTGGTCATATCAAAGGCACTCAGTTGGATGAATGGATGACAGGTGGGAGAGAAAAAGAGAATGCAACCAGCCAGCTAATAGTAAAATACACAGAGTTCAAACACACTTAGTCTAATCATGTGTCCATCCCCACACACACCCATTATCACTGAGGCCGTTAGACCCAAAGAAGTGGGACCCCTATTGCATATCAGGGGGCTTTCCTTTTTGGAGTGTCATCCTCAATATTTTCTTCCAAGACCCCTCTTGCACCTGAGACCAACAGGGGCCACAGCACCATCTGGGCTGGGTGCCCCCAGTCTTGGTCAAAACCCACAGGGATCCGTTTCTGTACCCTGTTCTCTTTGAGGTGCCCTCCAACCCTCTAATCCTCCTACTCCACTTCCCTCCAGCATTAGGTTGACCAGTGCTCCAGGAGCTCCAGGGCACATGCCTATGCAGTGGTGGTGGGGTTCTGTGGCTGGGACAGAGTTCCCAGTGGTGAGCTGGAATCAATCATTCCCATTGTCCGGTATGGTAACTGGGCTGCCTGGACAGTGCTGCTGGCTACTGATTTATATAGATTCTTATTCACGATAGGTAAAGGACAAGTTCAGGCTTTGGGCTAACCTTTCGAGCTTCAGCGGTATGTGTGCGCTCTCCACACATGCCGACCGTGTATAGTCTTGGGTCTACGGCACCTGAGGATGATAGGGTGGTACTGGCATCCTTTACCCAGTGCACCTTCCCTGCCCACGGTGACACTCGGGAGAGTTACCCCACCCCCTTCACAGCTCTGCACCATGGGGCAGGCAGTCCTTCAGGGTGGCCACGCCTACCTCTTCCTGGAACATCCATTGCTCTCCAGTACCTATGACCCCTTCCCATCCATGTGCTGACAAGGCACCCTCTGCATTATCTTTACCCATGCTGGGTGAGGAGCACACTTTCCTTGCAGGAATCACTTTTCCTACTCTGTCCACTTCCCCCTGTATATTCCTCTCCATGGTGGGCCATGTGCGGAAGGCAGGATGACTGTCAACATTAAAAGAGGTCACGATCTAGGAAGGCAGTGATTATGGCCTAAAGAATTCAAGAGGTGACATGTCTGGAAGATGTATCTGTTCTACGTGTATGCTACAAAGTTCCACGCAATAAATTCTGTATGACCAGAAAATGAATTCTTGTTCACATTTTCTGCGTGCTCTGAATAAGACTTGCATTTCTGGGCAAATCATCATGAAAGCCCAAATACAACGTTTGAGAGCATCCTTGAAAGCCAATATTTGTGGGATGGGCAGCAGGATGTAGGATACACGTCAGGAGTCATGCGGCAGTCAGCACCAAATAAATGAAATCAGCGGTACTGGTGAAGTTTAGAAGTACAAAGATCAACATCGCTTTAATATAAACAGGATCCAAACCGCTGTGGCATTGTGAATTAAGTCATCGCTACCTTATTCTCATGGTGAACATTATTACGTTTAACAGTTAAGAACCTGGAAAGAGGATGCCTGAGTCTGAACAGAACGAGAGGGTCTCTGGATGCTAGGAAGACTCTTCCTGTGTTCTGATTGGCCAATAACCAAATACAGGAGAACCTCTTCTCTACTAATTATTCTAAATCATCATTGAGAAGTGCTATACGTTACCTCAATGTTGCAATGCATTTTTTTAAGTAGTCATTATAGAACTAGAATTTAAATAAAAACTTGAAACAAACAAAGTCGTCTGTATATAGACACAGGCTCTGCAAAAAACAAACATTTGCCTGGGGCTCTGCATACCCTAGGGGTGGTCTTGATTGAGGAAAAACAGTTGGAAGGATCCTCTCTCCATAGGCTACATTCCTGCAAGGATACCTATCATGGGATTTTTACCTTGATTTCACACAGGTTTTAAGGAAGAGGACTAAGGAGACAGAGGGACCGTGTAATTAACACATCAAAGCCGATGCCCCTCTCCCCAACACGCCCTGCTAGTGACGGAGCCTTCAGGCCTTTGCAGTTTACCATTTTCATGGGAATTACCAGAAGTACCCCCAAATAATAGCAGCTTTTTGAAGAATTATAGTGAAACTCAAGCCCTACTGAAAAGATCTGAAAATTGTGCTTTCGCAGTAGAGAGAAAACACTCTCTTTTCCAGGTGCCACTAGAAGAAATGTAGTCATCACGGCAACTGCTAGATTTTCAAAGAATCTTCCCAAGGATGGGTCTCTTCATTACCTTAATATCAGCTGAAGCAAGTAGACGCTTCCGTGGGAGAGACAGAACGTTGGGACAAGGAAGCAATCATCATCTTCTCAGTGCCCATGTAAGGGCCTGATAAAATATTACCGTTTCTGACACTTCCCATACATTATTTCTCTTCCAGTGAAAAGCTCATTCTGTCAGCCAAGACAGAATCAGGAATACAGCTGTTTAAAAATGAGGTTCTCTCCTGATGAGAAAAGTCAGAACAAATCAAGGAAGCATATGTTGATATTTACAATATTCCATTTGATGAATTTAGGGTAAGAAACACAAGGAGGTAAGGCACAGCAAGAGGGAACCGAGCTTTTGTTAATTAGCAAATTCCAGAAGCACTCTGCAAATGTCTTCAGAACAGTGAAGATCTGCTATACTGTCTTACAAGTACTTGGTTACATGGCCAGGTGCATGCTACAGCATATTTCTGACCCTAAATGCCAGTCCATTATTTCAAATAAAATTTCTATTTTTGTAAACCTTGAGATTTCACTGCATTAAACTACCCTTAAAGTATTGGGGAAGGGGAGCTAAGTCATGTTTCCCATCATTTGTGAATACATGGAACTGATAAGATAAAACATCAGCAAAGAATAATATTTGAACTGCAAATAGTGTTATCAGGCTAAATACTTAATAATTTAAACAATGAGACACTTGAAGAAATTGGAAGCTGGGCTTGTTTCTAACAATGGATTTGAACAGATCCCAAGAGAGCAGGTTATAGATCACACCTGGACAGTGACCTTGACCCCCATTAAACCCACCCAAATGTGAAACATCTGAACCAGGAAGAAGACATGAGCTAGAAGTAGCTTCTTCTCCAACCTGTCACTGAGAGGGCAGATGTGTTAGCAAAGTCCCTCTTTTTACAGGCACAGAGCTTGCAGAGGACAGTAATGGCGGCCTACGTATCTGACTTCACTCCAGTCTGGACTTTCAGTCTCTCAGTGGGACATAAGAAAATCTGTAAGGAGGAAAGGAATCTCTTGATGAAGGAGGAATTTTTTTCTTTTTACTTTTTTACAGAATGGGTGTTTGTATATCTGTAACAAAAATATAAACTGATGTTTTTCAGGGCGCCTGGTTGGCTCAGTCGGTTAAGTATCAGACTCCTGGTTTTGGCTCAGGTTGTGATCTCGGGAAGGGGGGTCCTGGGATAGGGCTGTGCCTTGGGCTCCCCGCTTAGCAGGGAGTCTGCTTGAAGATTCTCTCCCTCTGCACCCCACCCCCCACACGGGGACCTTCTCTCTCTCTCTCAAATGGATAAATAAATCTTTAAAAAATATATATAAACTGATGTTTTAAAATTATTTGTGGAGGATTGAAGATTACATGAAGAAAATAAATATAAATACAAGAATGGCCCCTACTAAAATACGAATGTATTTTTTACTCTACAGAAAGTTCTGGTCTCCCCCTACACTGCTCCTTTTCCAAGGCAGTTAACTTTATATCACCAGTACTTAGCACAGTACCTGACAAAAAGGCTCGCTAATATTTGTTGCAGGAGATAATAAAAAGAAGGCTATCTGTTTTTTAAACTATATTAAATTATTTAATTCCTACTCAAACACCACAAGGTAAAGATTAGTAATGATCACTCCTATTTTAAAAATTTAAAAAACTGAGGAATAGATTTGAGAAGATGCTGAAAGCAACACAGCTGGGATTTAAACCCCAGCATCTGGGTGCTAAAGCCTTAGCTATTGACCGGTATAAGCTCGTACTTTGCATTTTAGGCTGTTAGGATGTTAAGGTTTTGAACGAACGGCTAAGTAAGTATAAACAGCTAGGAAGCCACTCACAAAGGTGAGAAATTCTCTCTTCTGCCTCATTTTCTTTCAAGAAAAAACTGTCACAGCAACACAGTTGTATATGTGAAAAATAAATTCCTTCACTCTCATGTGGCTTAAAATTGTAGAATTCTTTTTTAAATGTAGTTTAAAACACATGCCAGTCTAAAATGTCGTTGGTTTGTTGTTGTTTTTCCAATAATTTCTGCCTGTAAGTTTGGAAAAGACTTCCCCACGCAGGCGAACTCTAGGTAAATAAAACCTCTGAGTCCTGTGACAGAGCAACTAGAAATCCGTGTGGAATTACAAGATCAGCTGTCTAATGCACGAACCCTGTACCAAAGCTTAATGAAGCTGTACTGTAAGATCAGCTGCCTTTCTTCTGTGGCTTTTACTTAGGAGATTGGGTTTCTAATTTTTTTCTCACTTTTTTGGTCTTAGAGAAAACACTGCCCTTCTTCCGGGCTACAGGAAGGTTATTTTAATATGAAACTTAGATTTATCCCCCTGAGGGATCATGTCAGAGTGATGCCACCTACTTGTATGAACAGGTACGATCAAGCAGGCCTGTGACAGTCACCATGTCATTTGCTATGATGATGCCACTGACAACATTTATTTATTTATTTATGCTTCAAATTATCCCCATTTTGAGAACCCTGGGTACAATTCTTTCCAGTTCCGGAATTAAGAATATTTCTGCTTTTCTTTATTAGTTTGCTTATCTCTTATGTACCGTCAGGAGGCTTGTGTTTGCTCTTTAAGGAAAGTAAAACCTTAGGATGGAAAAATGAGAATGGGAAGTTGGAATTTCACGCAGTGAGCAGGAAAAGAAATTTGGAGACTCTTCCTTTTTATCTCTGAAATAGACCCAGCTTGTCACACGGAATGCTATTCCTCAAAAAGTGATATGCCATTACATAATATGAAACCCCCCAAAATAACCTAGCCACAGGACACAAAGAAAGGCAGCTAATGGAAGTACAATAATTCCTTTAGAGATTCATTTTGTCAATATTCTTCGAAAACCAAAAGAGGATACTGATCTTTGGAGCTGGAATGTGCTGGTCTGTTTTAGTCCACGTTCTGTGGAGCAGCTCTCAATGGCGACAAACTCACACCAACCTGGCTGGAGTGAATGGAAATCTAAATTACTTCCGTTTTCCTTGAGGGATCCACACACCGTATACAATTTTAACAGAGTGGTATTCTGGTATAGCAGGAAGAGACATACCTTGCGGTAATTTGCACATGCATGGATAGGTATGTACAGGAATATTCATAGCGCCATTGATACAAAAGGAAAACGAAAACAAAACAAAAAACGGAAAACAACCCAAATGCCTGCGAGCATGAAACTGGATGAATCTATTACGGTTTTTTCAACAAAAGGAATACTATACAGCAGTCAAAATGAACCAAATGAACCACATCAACATGGTTGAATCTTAAAATCAAAAAGATGGGTGAAAACAACCCAAGTTGCCAAAGAACACACACTATACATTGTAGGGTACTATTTGCACGAAGGCCAAAAATAACAAGAAAATTAGAGTTTGGGTACAGATATACCTGTTATAAAATGATAACCAAAAAGGACACAGATAAAACAGTGCTTGTTTCAGAGCAATACAGAAAGAGATGCAGAGATGGAGAGGCATATAGGAGATTTCAACTGCACTGGTGAAATGTGTATGTATAAAATGCATAACGTCTTAAACTGGGTACTTGTGTTATTATGCTTTGTATCATACACATACATATGTTATATGAAAAATACGTCATCATTTCAGGAATTGGTAGAACCAATTAGCTTGCCTCAGCAGAAACGAACTAGTTGTTCACCACCACTTCTTTTGTCTTTCTGGGCACAGAGCTGGCCTCCATCTTCCAGCCTCCCTCGTATAGGTGCCACCCAGTTATGAGTTCTGGACCACAGAGGGTGGGCAGCGGGGTATACACTCCCTCCAGGCCTGATCCAGACAGCCTGCCAGGGACCCCCCACTCTCATCAGAGGCAGAGTCCAGGGCAGGGCTCTGTGGCCCAAGTGGCTAAGCGGAGTTACCCCATGGCAACAAAACCCTGGCCTCCACCCAGCACCTAACCATGTTGTGAGCCACTGAGATCTGAGGGTTGCAACAGCAGCTACCCTAAAACTGCCCAATACACTTGCTATAAAATGATGATCATTCAGACTGAATTAAGAAGTTCCAGAAATTCAGAACACAACCTGAAGTCTATTTCAAAGAAACGAATCTCTGTATGGTGACGAAGAGCAGAATTCCAACCCATCTAAGAAACTGGGGCCAGAAGTTTCCGTTCTTGGAAAATAAACAAGCTGAAATAAAGTTAATCCTACTTTACAAAACAAGAGAATTCACGGGTCTTAATGCAAGCTAGTCTTTTGCTGCTGGTTCCAGTTCCCTTGTGAGGCATGGAGAGAGCCATCTGTCTAAGGTTTGCAATCAAGACACCAGGCATTCAAACAGCAACGAATATGGGGTCATGCCGAACATTCCACAGAAAGATTACAAGGAATCTTTCCTCTCGCACCCATATACCCATAGCTGCGGAAAATAATATTTGGAAGAGAATGCTAGCAATAGCTGTATTTTCTGAGTACTTGTTTTAAGCTAGGCATTTTTACTATCGGTGTCTTACGAACACATAGAATCTTCATCACTGTGATAGTGCCCTTATCACTGCTTAACAGACAAGGAAACTGAGGCACAGAGAATGAAGTACAAAGCTCAAGGCTCTTTCAACATCAAGGAGCAGGAATGGGACTTTTCCAAAACATGGGACAGTTATTTCCCTTTAAATATATTTGTTACACAGAAGCCCCAGTCCTCCTTGAGTTTTCCCTTTAAAATTCAGTAGGCCCAGCGATAAATTACAAACACCACCAACTGAAAGTAGCAGCAAAAACTGAAGCCCATTTCTGCCCTTTACAAGCCCAATAATGGGAGGCAGAGAGAAGATGCGGCAGGGGAGGTGCTGAGAGCACTTTCTCATCCTCCACCACCCCTCCTGCTATGGCTTTTGAAAATCATCAAACTTATTGGGAGCATGATTTCAGATCCCTCATTTTAGAACAAGACAAATAAGTAATGAACATGCCCTGAGCTCCTCTTGGCTGTGTAATGTTTCATTAGACATTAAACAAGGCTGGCATCACTTGTGAAACAGGGTCCTCAGCTCCAAGTTCCCATGATGCAGAATTCAACACAAACATGTCAACTACTGCATCGGATCAAAGAAAAACAAAGATCAATATCCTGTTTTCCTGAACCACAGAACTACTAATTGCCTTTAAGTGCAATATATTTCAGTGAAGCTAGACAAGCTAACTGCCCTCCTTCCCTTTTGAGAGGTCTATCATAATGCAAGAATGGGAAGTTGCCTCTCCTTTTTATTGAGATCGCTTTCGGAAGAGCATACAGTGTATGTGCTGAACGTAAACCAAAGAAAGAAGTAAAGACAGGAAACAATGAGCAAAAGGACATAAAATTTAAAAAGCGGGAAAAGATCTAGCAACTCTGAAAACAGCAGGAGTTAAAAATCACCAGAAAATGTGTCCATGGAACTCCGGCACCTTTACCTTTCCTGGTAATGAAGCCCACACTAAACAAGTGCTTGTTCTTTTTTCCAGGCGCCGCTAGAAACATTTTCACGTGTATTATCTCATTGAAACAGCCAAGTTTTAGATGAGGAAACAGAAGTGCAGAGGGTTTAATTAGCTCATGCAAGGACACTGGGCTTTGAAGAGACACAATGTTTAAAAATGCATGTGCAGGTGGAATCCCTAGTTGTACACCAGAACTGATGTAACGTTGTGTGTCAGCTACACTTCAGTAAAAAAATAGAAAGAGGTTCTGGAAAAACACAACGCACAGGAGTTCCAGCATGAAAGCACCTTTAAGCAACCACTCTCTGGCTTGCTTTGTTTGCTTAGGGCTTCACGTCCTCTGATGACCTTAGTGAATGCTGACCGGGAGGAGTCCAGGTACACTTTGCAGATAATTCTGCAATCGTAGTCCCCGAGCGTGCTATCTGGGAAGCATCCCCCTGCGTAGGTATGAAGAGAATTATAGCAGCAGTCGAGTGAGCCGCAGAGGCTGCTGGAAACCCAAGCAGACGGCATAATAGGGTTCAAACAGCGTTGACTGATCTCTTGTGCATCATGTGGAGAGACAACACGGAGGGAGAGAGAAATCGAGGATGCCAGTGGGTGTATGAGAGGGGAGAGGGGGAAAAGGGGCAAGAAAGGCAAAAGAGTAGTGATGATGATTTTACAGTAGCTTTTAGACTGTCACGAGCCATATTGCAAATAGGTATACTATCAAATAAATTGTATGTGATTCTTAGAGAATAACATTACAAGAGACCACAGACATCAGTCCCTCCAATTGCCGGAGTTAAGAAAAGCAAAGTTACATTAGGTTAGGTAAGTTTTAAGTGATCCAGCTGGTGAATGTCAGGGCCAAGAAGAGAAATCGGGCTTCCTAACTTGGAGCTCATTGCTCTTCCCATAACCCTGCGCTACAATGTCTAATAAACAATGTCAAGTTTTGATTGTCAGCATCTAAATTTAATATGAGCAGTAGACAGCAAAGTCTGGAGCTTCTAGATGGCTTCTCCTCCATCTGTGTGAAGTTGCTAATAACCTGCTGTCAATGAAAACAACCCTTGCCGGCAGCTGAAGAAATGGATTGGAAATACGAGTTTGAAGTAAAAAACACAGGTGTTGCTTTGTTCAATTAAAGCCTAACAAGAAGCTTAGTGGGATGAAAGGGTGGGAGGTGGGAGGAAAAGGAAAAAGCGACGTCATCCTCAGCTGGAATTGTCAGAGAAAGGATAACAGGGAGAAAAGAGCTTCCCAAGCACTTCCTAAAAGGGAATTTGGAAAGCTGGGAATTCACAGGACTACATTTCCTCCACAAAACAATTCACACGTCAGAAAGATAATTTGTGAAGATTTCCCATGTTTTTCAAAAAATGCAAATAGGAAGTCTTGGTGGTTAAAATTAAAGATTAGTTGTTGATGGAAGCCAGCAACAAGGTACAAAGTTGAGGGATTTTTTTCATTTTGCTTTTTTTTTTGGAAGGGAGCCGAGGGATCGATTCTATTTAATTTTTAAAGGCTAATATTCGTATGCTGTAGAACGGCGGACGGTAGTAGGCACTTCACCTGCGCTACTGTCGTCAGGACTAAAAATGCTAAAAATGTCTTTTTGGTTTTTAATAATGATAATTTAACTTTTCAGAAGTTTTACCAACAATAGGCAACGTTCCAAAATTAGAATATATTGTGGACTATTGATGCTTCACTTGAACACTGTCCAATTCTAGTTAGGAATGCCATTTAATACAGGAAAAAGCAACCTTTATTTAGATTCCTTATTTTGCATACCCCAAGGCAAGGAATTCTCAGGGCCTGAAGAATGTATTGAAAAGCCACGGAGAGAAGCATTACTGTAAACTCTTTGTCCCCTTTCCCATCTCCATCATCTTTAAATCCAGGTACATTTGTAGTAGGAATTTGTTCTGTGAAACCCTGCAGCAATATTTCTCATCTCCTTGACAACGACTCCCTATCAACTTCTGAAGGAACTTGCCTGTATTGTAAACAAACCTTTCTTGGCAATTGGCCTGTTTTCTTTCTCTATCTCATCTTCCATCTGCTCAAAGGCTTTGCTTCAAAAAGAAATAGGTTGCAGGTGTGTACTTTTTCTTTCTTTACCTCCTCCCCCTTTGTTTCTGAAAGAGGTCGATCTTGGAGATTAAAATTCTCTCAACCGGTGACTCTAACAATGTCACCGAGCGAGGCTGAATACCTGTGTGTACCTGTGAACCAATATTTGGAGCATTATCAACATGTGGCACGCTTGTTTCCATTTTAACCCAAGTCTCCGTGGAAAGAGGAAGCTCATACATTTCCTGGAGTAAATTCTAACTGCAGAATAAACCCGCAAAACTATCTGGTGCCAGTGAAGAATGAATCAGAAAAAAAGATTTCTTTCAGGAGCTTTTCTTAAAGACTAACGTGCCTATCAAAAATAGTTTCACGGCAGAAAGAGAACCTTACGGCAATCAAGGTGAGAAAAAATGTATTTCCTTCTGAAAAAAAAAAAGTCTCTTCTATGTTTAACTTGAAGTTTCATGACCTCAAAATGGCATAGAATTTTAATCCTCGGGGCTTGGAATGTAGGTTACTTGTCCAATATAATCAATTTGACATTTTTATAAGTTCATTTACGGATACTCTTAAGTCTTTTTTAATTCAACGTCCCAGCTATTGGATTATGTGACCTACTAGAGAAAACAATTGCCTGACATTATGCCAGGTATGAAAAAAGTATAAAAAAGTCGGCAAAAGAAAAAAAAAAAAGATACATTTCCTTTACCAAAACACCAAATCTGAACAGAGATAACCGGAAAGCATAGTTGGTTCGAGTTTTCGGGAGGTTTAGGGCCTAAAAATCAGTCTCAGATCTCCATTGAAAACTGTGTCTTATTTGCTCATTTTGTTCTGTTTTTAGTTTTCCTCCTGGGGTTCATGAGGAATGAACGACTACCTCACTAGTGCTATCAGAAGAAAGACTTTGATAGCTCCGGAAACCCCAGATGTGGCAAGTCCAAGCATCCTTCTTGTAGTTTACGGTATTTTCATGTCTTTATCATTTTGTCATATGGTCCAACTCGTGCATATACTCACTTTTCATTCAAATATTATCAAGTACTTTCTCTGTGCCAGGCACAGCACCAGCTGCCACGAATGCAGTGAGGGCGAGGACCTCATCTCTTGTCCTGGGGCAATTTTGATCAAATAACCACAAAAACATAGGTAAGAAAACTTTTAATAGAGGAATTTGACATGTAGCATTTAGAAACAATTTCTAAGGAAGACCACGCAGTGAGTGAGGCTTGAGTTAAAATTTGAGGACGACGTAGTCATCAAGCAACAGCCATATATACTGTATTTTCTGTCTGTTTCTGCTTAGTGGGATTTTAGTCCCACAAGAGCAGACTACACTGTCTTGTTCGTCACATCATCCTCGGGGCCTAAAACTGTGCCTGGCACGAAACTGGACCGCAAGTATTCATTAAATGAATGAACTAAAATGAGTTGAACTAAAAAGAGGAAGGGGAAGAGCAATTCAGACAAGCATTTGCAAAGACTCTTTAGTTGGATAAACCTATCACATCAAAAGGCCGTAAAACTCAGAAAAGGGACTACAGGTTTGGAAGCCTGGGATGTCCGCAGTGCTTCAAACTCCTCAGCAACAAGGCAGAAGGATCCATGGACTTCTTTCCCCCTTTGCCTCATTTATGCGTTTAATGGGCAGCCAAGATTCCAGGGCGTATCTGGACTGCAATGCTTTCAAAGAAACAACCTATGTGTAAAACCCACCCTCCCATGTCACTGTCGACATTACCTATGAAAACTAGCCAGTTACTCTTCCATCAGTATGAAAGCTGGACCAGAACACCCGCGGGGCAGTGCAGGGGCCAATGAATAGAGACAAAACCTCCTCTTCCTTTTCTTTTTCTTCTTGTCCTTCTGTCTCCCACCTTCCTGTTCTCCCTCTTTCCTTCTCCCTCCTTCCTTCTCTTTCTCCCTTCCCTCCACCCCCACCCCATGACTATGCAGAATTTACTTTCCTCTAAAAATCTTTGGTGCACATGTATAAATGGTAAGAAGAGGGTTGAGAACAGAAACTATCTTGACCTTGAGTTGACCTGGTCAACATTGAATATCCCTGAATGACCAGGACATCTCCTGGATCCCAGCTTTGGGAAAGGACTCCCTCAATCCTGAGCAAGCATCCACAGAAACTAACACAATATCCTCAAAAGAAGTGACCGGCGACAGCATTTCAACCCCTGCAAGTGAATCCTGTGTGCACCCGCGTCTGAGTGCACAGTACGTTCGTGAAATAATGGAGGCTTTCCGAAGAACACTTAAGTTTTTTAGCTTGATTTGAAGGAGGAGAAGGATCTGGAGCAGAGGCAGAATAGAGGAGTATTTTTTCTTTGCAAGATGTAAATGTTTTCAAGACCATGGACCATTCAGGAAAAACAAATCCCCTCCGAAGCAGAATCCTGATATGATCATCATAGCTCAGTGGAAAATACAGCAAACAAGCACAGCTAAAAGAATGATTATTCCTTGTCAGGGTCAAACAGGAGTCCTTTCCCTGGTGCACCAAAGAAATGTAAACTCCTCCAAAGGACAGGCAATGGATTCAATAATAAAAGCCCACGTTGCAAACCACACAGCAGCAAATTTCTTCAAAACTGGAAAATGTCTTGACCTACACTACAAATGATTAATTTTGATATTCACCTTTATGTCTTCTCTCCTCCGCTAAGTGCAAGAACTCAGGACTGTGATGAATCATTAACTGCTTCTTTTAGCACACATACCATAAAATTTAAAAACCTATTCCAAAAGACCAAATGAGGCTAATGTTTTGTTTGTGAGCCACTTCCTACCCGAAGGCACACAAATAAATTCACACTGGCTGTACGTTTATGCTGTGAGCGTTTTCACCTCAGTTTGGATCAGCACCTGGTAGTCTGGTCTTGTGTCTCTTTCACTCTCTCAGATAGTATTTCAACTGCTGAGAGGCCTTTGAAAGGCAACAGATAACAAACCCTCTTTAGTCCCTTGCGTTTCAATAGAATAACCTGAAACTTCTTATCATGAAGGCCCAAGCAGACCGTGATCCTGGGGAGGGGCTGGGGGTTCCCAGGTCCTAGTTCCATGTATAATGTGATTTCTTTTAAACAAAGAATGGGCTAAACTAAACCCAAATTCATGCCCCAAATAACTTTATACAGCAGCACCAATGACCTGCAGAGGTCCCCCCGTTTCCTCATTTCAAAACTTCAGTGTTCTGCAGGACACCTTCCTCTACACATGTGGGACACGTACAGAAGAGAACCAGCTAGACGTCACGGCCTCAAGGGCCCTGTTTCGGGGGGGGCTGCAGTGAAGTTACATTAGCACACATTTGCAGAGCTCCCAAAGAAGAGGCCTTTTAAACAGCCCCTGAACGAGTAGAATAGTCCAATAGTCAACTCAGGTATCGAGGAACACCTACCTGTGGCCAGAAGGAATAGGACGTGAACTCACCATGCACACACAGATTTTGTTAAAATTTACAAAGCCATTTTAGGAGAAAACCACTAGTTCAGCTAAAAGAGCTTTGATTTCCAAACATGAACAAACCAATGTGTGTGCACACACCTGTGTGTGTGCACGTGCGCACGCACAAGTGTGTATTTAAAGGATTCCTCCCTAAGAATAGACCGTTTACTTGTCATGTCGTGATTTGCAAGACATTAGTGCTTAGCAAACTGTCTGCATTAGGAACCGTGACTTGCAATGCACACAGCCATCATTCATAAATACGTACCCCAGCAACTTGTATGTGCTAGGCACACATTCTTTTTGAATGAATGAACAAATGAATGAATGAACAAACAAACATTGTTGCCCATCCGGGTCAAGCTGAGGAATTCAACAGCACAACTCTGAGATTGGCTAGTATGAGTAACTAACAAATGCTAACCTGTGGTTCTCTTCTTGCTGGGTACACATGTAATTTGTCAGGGTCAATTATATTTCTGGCACGGCCAGCTAGTGCCTCTCTGACTCACCAGTGGCACGTCCATTAACTTCTCTTTAATTCCATTCTTATTTTCATAGCTTGCAAATACAAACTGATCATCTTCTCCAAAACCAGTATGAAGCTAAAGGAGCTGCTGCTGGACAGAATAACCTAAACCAATCAAATTGGGTCACGTAGGTAAAGCCACAGAAACATAAAGGAGATTGGCGGTTGTCAGGGCCTGGGGCGGGCAGGGAGAGAGCTGGGGCGGGGCGGGGGGGGGGGGGGAGGACTAGGGAGTGTCCACTTAACGGGTACAGAGTTCCTTTTGGGGTGATGAAAATGGTTTGGAACTAGATAGAGATGCTGCTTGCACAACATCGTGAACGTATTAAATGGCACTGAATTGTACACTTTACAATGGATACTTTTATGTTATATGAATTTCAACTCAATAAAAAATGTCTATCCTATTTACAGTTCTAAAGCATGTTTCTGCTAAGTCTGCGAGAAGAGTGGCATGGTGAATGTTGTCTATGTACACGTTTGAAAAGGACAACGATTGTCCCATCGTAGTTTTTCAATAAACACAAGGTAAGTTTCCAAAGAACTAGAGTGGATATCAGTGGTGAATGTGGGGATATCCTGATAAAGTTACACTGATCTGAGTCTGGACCTGAAATTAGGGCAAATTTCGTGACTCAGTAAGGCAGAATATTTCTGACAAATAAGAAATAACTTACCTCCTTGATCATTTTAAAAAGAAACTCACTAGTATCTGTGGTATGAAAAACAATAATGAACAATATTAACTTTGGATCATGGTCTATTTACACACATTCTCTGAAAGCAAGATTTCTCTAAAGTAAGCTCTGTTGTCACAAGTACATTTGAACTTCACAAATACATTTGAACTTCACAAATCTTGCTCTTCAATAAATCAACACTTATTTATTGAGTTCTGTGTAGATAGGGTGTGCTTGGCACTACTGCCAGAATCTAAAGGGTAAAAGAAAATGAAAAACAGGTTTTCCTCTCCCTTATTTTATGGCTTACAAAGTTGGATTTATCAAACAGATAGTATCAAGTGGGAATACTTTGAATTAGGCAAACAAATGCAACATAACCCTGTACTGACATAACTCTTGGCAAAATATTTCTGCATCTATTACTCTTACAGCCAGCCTGGGAGGCAAGCAGAGCAGGAGCATTTCCCGCCATCCTGCAGGATTGGAAACTGCAAGGACACACACTAAGCAGTACAAGCAGGACTTGAATCCAGGTGTCAGACACCCAGGTTGGTACTCCTTTCATGACAAGTACGAGGGGTCAAAAGATCTGAGCTCTACCATTAACTTGGTAGGTGGCACTGAGCAAGTCCCTCCACCTCTTGGATTTCCATTTTCTCCTCTTAAATGAAATGGTTGGGGCACATTTTCTCAAATGTGTTCTTTTTGCAGCCTGTGTTGTCTCTTAGTAAAGGCAAGAATTGCACGTTTTTTAGCTAATCATCCTTCCCTGTCATTTCTTAACCCAGGTGTGCCTTCTCCCTTAATATAACTCGGTTCTTGGCTACAGCAACACACCTTTTCTTTTTTTTTTTTTTTTTAAATATAAAGTTTGTGTTTGCAAGGGCACTTCAGTTAAAGTTGGCGGACAAAGAATTTCCTCAAATTCCTCAGCCTACAGCATAGGAGCTGCTCAAGGTCATACTGGTCTTGTCCATAGGTAGATTCTTTCTCGTCTGCTATATCCCTCGCTGTACATAGCACTTTGATCCTTGCAAAATGCTTTTCCGTCTCATCTCTCTTGACATCACTAGCACCAGGCAAAGGCTCAGACGAAGCCACACTATCTCTCCCTGAACTAACACAGCCCTACACCCAGTCCTATTGTTCAGCTACAAGGATGAGACAGAGATAAGACAGGGTGGGAAACTGACCCAGTGACAGCCAATCAGAAAAGCTTTTGTCTGTAAATCTGACCGGGGGTGATTCATCAGCCACCAATCCCAGAGGCTTTCAATGGGAGAACAAAAACTGCACTATCGTCCCAAAGGCTGTGCTTGGGTTTATTCCCTTGTGCAAAGAAAAAAAAAAAAGTTAGGCTAACTGTCAAGAGCAACTTCAGAATTCCCACCAAACAAAGCTCAAGGGAGAAGCGTTTGAAAAGATAAGCTAAGTGTATGGCTTCTGTGGCTCTACGGTCACAAAAAGGGTAGAGACAAATGGTTGCATAATCCAGGGTAACCTGTCCCCAAAAGAATACCCCAACAACCTCATTTCTCTCAAATGCCAACAAAATCATTGTAAATCATCAAGTGCTGCATTCCAGTTGCAGGCTGAGTCTAACTTGCGTGTCACTTCCTCAGTCCCTCCCTGGTTCTTACTCTGCATGAGTGTAGGGAGCCTTTTTTTTTTTTTTTTTAACTTGCCTACTCCAAAATATCTTTAAAAATATAATATCCAGCAAGTCTTTCCTTTCCCTTGCTTAAATTTTTGAAGTTCTATTCCCATGGAATATGGTGTTATCACACTCATAAATTTTATAATCCAGAAAAACTCCCGGGAACACAAAGTGTGCAGAAAACCAAGGCCAAGTGATATGGGTTAGGTAAGCATTCCAGGGGTGGTAGATGGTGGAGAGATGACCTTCTCCATCCAGAGAAAGCCTCTCAAGGCGCCTGTCTACTAGGGACTTCCAGAGTTAGAGGGGAACAGTATTAAAACAAGAGAAGCAAGAAAAACAAACAAGGGGCGCCTGGGTAGCGCAGTCATTAAGCGCCTGCCTTCGGCTCAGGGCGTGATCCCGGCAAGCCGGGATCGAGTCCCACATCGGGCTCCTCCGCTGGGAGCCTGCTTCTTCCTCTCCCACTCCCCTTCTGTGTTCCCTCTCTCGCTGGCTGTCTCTCTGTTACATAAATAAATAAAATCTTTAAAAACAAACAAACAAACAAAAAACCCAACAAACAAAATCGATGGTCCTTTTCAGCATGCTACCACTACACTCAGGGTCTGACTGCTTTCTCTAGGTGTCATTCTTGTAATTGTTACTTATTTCATGTTCTCATTAGATGTGAAATGGTAATAGCCAAAGGGACCCTGCAAAGTTGATCCGGAGACGCGAGTTCTACCTACAGCACCAAGCTCTGACATTACAATTAGATGTCCTCGGCCCAGTCATTTTTCATTTCTTTCATCACTGACCACTCAATCATTACTTAGTATGTGGATAATATTTTCCAAATGCCGTACTTGATGCTGGCTCTGAAAGCCTATGTTCAAGATTCCTTCAAAGAAGGTATACAGGCAGTTCTTTACATATCGGTTTCAGCGATTTGTACTCTAGGACCCTGCTACTGCGACCATACCTGTTTGGATCGGAAATGGGCAGCCAACCTAAACACAACTATCTACTGGCCTCCGGCAGTTGACAACATAGCTGATAAGAAATGCCCAAAATGCTTCTCTATACTGTATAATAAGCCATTGAACAATTATAAGAATCTCTTGGAGGTTAAATGTCAAGTATAAAAGAGAGCAACAGGTAGGAGACCGCAAGAGAAGGCAGGAGGGAGATACAGCCTTATGTACACTCCGTGAGGTGACAGACGCTACGCCTACCTGTAAACTGAATGCACTGGAGACACCAGACAACTGATCGTAAAAGGAGGCGGCATCTTGGGGCACCTGGGCAGCTCAGTCAGTTGAACGTCTGCCTTCGGCTTGGGTCATGATCCCAGAGTCCTGGAATAGAGCCCGGCGTCACCTGTCTGGCTTCCTGCTCAGCGGGGTGTCTGCTTCTCCCTCTCCCTCTGCCACTTTGCGGACCCCCTGACCCCTGCTCCTGTTCTCTCTCTTGAATAACTAAAAATTTTTTTAAAAGTAGACATCTTTTCCAAGAGAAAAAGATTCATTAATTTAATAAATGTTTATTGCACATTTTTCCACGTGTAAAGATACAAATGAGACCAAAACAAATTCCATGTCCTAATGGAGTCTACTGAAAGAGCCAGACATTAATCAAATCATCACAATACTGGTCAAAGCTTGGACGATAAAACCATAGGGAGCTTCAAGAAGGTGTTCACTGCAGACTTCCTGGGGTGGTGACATTGGCAGGGAGAGCTGAACAAATAAATAGCAATGAAGTGGGCAATAGTAATTTGGGAAGAATCATAATATCATGGAGATTTTGCCAGAGTATGGGGCAAAGGAGACAGCAAGCTTAATTTAGAAAGTTAGATAGAGGCCAGATCATACCAAGCCCTGGAGGCCATTTTAATGATTGGAGTCTTAATCCCGAGAGCAGTGGGACGCCATCAAAGGATTCCAATAAGGAGAGACCAGCTGAGATGAGCATTTAAACTGACAACTGTGACTGTCATGTGGGAATTAACGGGAAGGGTTTAGAATGGAAAGACCAGTCCAGAAGCTACTGCAGGAACCCAGGGGAGAGATGGTGATAGCCTGGACGGAGGGCCTGCACAGTATCCTGAACATGTGAGGCTTCAGGTGGAGGAAAACACTTCATTCATCTCTGCATACAAGACTGTATGGGACAATCCTGGCACCAAGCAAACACTCAGGAAATGGTTGTTGAATAACTGGAGATAAATTCTACAAAGTCAGAGGTCAGTAATGGTTTAACAGGTTTCCTCTTCCACAACGAACATCCCTGCGAGAGAGGCCTAGTGGTAGAATTTCGGGTATTGCATTACTCTCTCAGAGGAGGTATTTGAGAGTTAGGGAAACATTTAGCCCCCCAAAGTGACCCCATTAAAGGTACCTTTGTCCAAGAGGCAGAGCAGAATAGGGGTTAAGATCAGAAAGTTCTGGAATCAAAGTGCCCAAATTCATCTCTCAATTAATCAGTTTTTCATTGTGTTAAAACTGGCTACTGTTTCAACCATGTCTCCATTTCTTCACTTGGAAAATAGGAATATGTATCCTATGAATGCCTAGTTCAAGGATTATTGGGAGTACTAAATATGTTAATAAACATGACTGTTACCCTCACCTAGGCGGCGAGCTTCTCAGAGAAAAGCACTCTTTCTTAGAAGATAGGGCCTGGGACATATTATGAACTCAATAAACTCGTGCCGTTGACTTAGCATCCTAACCCATCACCCTGAATTTGAGGATCTCATCTCAGCGTGTTTCAGAGCCATCTTTTCTTCCCAGGTCTCCTAACATCTTTTGTATCCTGAAAGGGAACATTCTCCTCACCCTGTAATTATCAGCCTTTCCATCAGCTTCCTCTTTTCCTGTTCCAAACAAAATTATTCAGTCTGTTTACCTTTCCCCTGACAAATCCTGCCTGAATTTCAAAGTTAATTGCTTCTACTTCCATTACACACCTGCCTTGCTTTATTTTGTCTATTAACTTTGCTCTCTTGTAAGTAGATGGTATCTATTCCGCTTGTCCCCTTTCCCTTATTAATGAACTTCCTAGCCCTGGCATCAGTTGAAGAGCTATCCTTCAACCCAGGCTTCTTAAACCAGGCTCCAAATTCTTTGCTGCTTAGGTGACTGCTTTTGGCATCGTCCTTGCTAATTCACCTTTGTTAAGCAACTCTTGTCTCTGAAAACATCCCTTTCTTACAAAGTGCAGGAGGGAATTATTCCTCCAAACAATTTTTTTAACTGCGCTTTCTTTGGAGTGGGCTTTATTTTCTCCTCCCTTTGAATGTCTCATAATACTCGTCTTCCAGCTAGAATTGCACATTGTCTATACCTCTGGCAGGTAAATGAGAGAAGAGCTACGCCTCCAGGCACTCTTCCAAAAGGAATCAAATAAAAGCCCACCCAGCTCTATCCCTCTGGGTGCCTCTGAGCATGGGCTGGTTTCCTTCAGGAAGATTAATTCTGCCTTTTCCAATTTTTATGCCCCACTGGCATTCCTCACCTTCCACATCCTAATGCTGTATAGGTTGATTGTTCTTCTCCTTAATTGTACTCTTAACACTGATTCTATCTACTTATTCTGGACCTAGTTTCATGGCTCATTGCAAACTATTCATCTCCCTACCTACCCCCCACAACCTCTAGGATTTCTTTATATAATTCTTTTAAACAAGCTCCTTGGGCTTTTGTTTGTTTGAAATGCGTTCTTATGTGGGGACTGCTTTTTGTTTTGCTTTTAACGCTTACTTGTACTCTAGGGGTGGTTACCATGGAAGGTTGCGTTTCCGGGGCTCTGGGTTTTATTTGGCTGCTTTGCTGCCTTCGCTTCTGAGTGCCCAGCTGAGTTGCTATCTTGACTCATAATCGATAATGTTCAATTTACAACAAATTCTGTACAGAGAGAGGGTACTGGCTTGAGAATTAAAGACTCTTAGGGTGGAGAGAACACTAGGTGCTATCTGGCCCAATCTCCTCTCCACCATCGATGTCTTCCTGCCTGCATTTAGGCACTTCGAGGACAACAAGCCCACTGCTTCGCGAGGCAATACTTTCCACTTTTAGACACATGTTCTAGCAAGCACTTCCACAGCACTAAATGAGAGCCGCCTCAACGTGATCTTCACACACACGTACCACTCCTACCTTCTGGGGTTCTATGCGACACATCAGCTTGCCACTCCCCATGACGTATTTCAGGTGTTTCACAATGGGTGTCCTAAATCCTTGGCTAACCACCCTTTCCAGTTATCCCAATTTCCTTCAACAACCCATCAAGTGTCTTGGGCCTCTACCGCCATTACACTCACCTCTAGAGCTCTTACTGCTAACGTCCCTTCTGATCTCTTCCCTCCTGGCCTGAAGGGCGATGTTTCCCAAGGATCTGACCAGCTCAGGGTATGGTGCAAAGGTAACAATTTGGCTACATTAATTAGCCTAAAACTGCATTAGCTTTCAGAATCCTTATTTTCTAGTGACTCATACATTGTTTTATTCCTGATTTTTATATGAGTTATTCTCAAATCAAATGTCCTCTACCCCAGAATAGCACCGCTAATGTTTGGAATCCAAATGTAAGACTTTTCACGCAACCTTATTAAACTGCATTTTGTGAATCCTGAGCCATCTTTTCAACTTCTCAAGTCCTTTTTAAATTCCCACTCTAGTATTTAACATTGTCATCCTGCTTGCGCTTTGCTTCACCTGGAAGTTTGGTAAGTACCTCTCCTATATCATAATGCAAATCATTAGCAAGAATCTTGACAAAGTGATGGCCAAGGACACAAACCAGAGAGCCCCACTCAAAGTTGATATCAGTGAAACAATCAGCACTCCTTAGGTTCACCATATCCAGGAGCTGTCACTCTCTGGAACACACAGCACTGCCCACAATTCTGTAAGTGGTATACAAAGCCAGCACCCACATCGTGATTATGATAATAGCTAATATATATCATGGGCCTATTATGCGTCAGGTGTTTTTCTAAGAGGTTCACAGGCATTAGCTCATTTAGTCTTTGTAATAAGTCTATGAAGTAGGCCATGTTATTATTCCCACTTCACACATAAAGAAAGTAGGACACAGAGCAATGAAGACGCTTGGTCAGACAGCGGTGGCATGGGGATTTCAGCTTAGTTCCTGAAGACTCCAGAGCTTGTGCTCCTAACCCCACATTGAGATTCTGTCCAATGACATACAGAAATACACAATGTTTATGACTCTCCTGGTTACCCAACCTAGTGCTTCCCAAACTAAGAAAAGCAGCTAGTTCAATGGGGATTCTAAGTGAATCTAAGTGAAAATGAATGTGGCTTTTAGCGATCACAACCTCTTTCTAAGTCCTCACAAACTGCATCTTCAGTAATCCACAGCTCTCACTTTGCCGGCAGAAGCCAAGTTCTCACCTGTATCACCTCGGGATGCACATTTGTTCCTTCTCCATGTTCCACATGGCATGTGCTACCCTCTCAGCTTACTGGCAATGATTCAGAGACCATATTTCTGCAAGTTCCTTGGCTACCCTCAGAAAGAATAAACCCATTTAAATCCCCCCAGAAACAGACCAATTCAAATATTTAACCTAGCACTCTTTTAATCTGCCCATCTCCGTTGAGCCTCAGTTCTCTCTTAACCCTGACAGTTGTAACCCTCAGTGGAAGAACATCCCCCAGGTTTAAGGAGAGAAAGAGAGAGAGAGAGAGAGAGAGAGAGAGAGAGGGAGAGAAACAGAAGTATTTTCAGTATCTTGCTTTCATCTGAAAAGCTTACAGCATCTTCTCCTCATGGTGAGCTTTTCTCTATTGTCCTGGGGATTATAAGGAAGAATGCCAGTGTAGCAGGGTGTCTGTTTTCCTTTTGAAATATGGCTCAAGGGAAGATTTTTATAAAGCCTATAGCATGCAAAGATGTTTCGTGGACAGAATATAGTTCTACCCAAATATGTCCTTGCACAACCCTTGTAGGAGAAAACGATGCTGTGTGTAGTCCAGCCACACTGACACAGTTTACACCAACAGGTGGACCAGGGTGGGAATGGCCAAGGCAGTCAAAATCAATGGACAGTGATACAGAGCCCAAGGGAATCAGGGAAGCCGAGCGTTCACAGTCACTGGCAGAGGAAACCACAGAAGCCAAAGAACAAATGAAATATGAGAAGATAAGGACCAAAGAAAAGAGAAGAAGAAATAGGGAGCAAAAGATCCCTATGGGCTGGGGTAATTAGCATGGGTCAAGAGGATCTTTTAACGGTCAGCTAGCTTACCTTTCCAGATGCGGCTCCCGACATTTTCCTCCCACGACCTCAGTATACACTCGTCCTGAAATGTCGCCCCCTAGCTGAGCATCCCAGGCAGCACGTCATGACGTCATGACTCTCTGCATTCGTTCACAATTAAAGATGGAGCCAGTAGGATGCTTGGTGCTGTGCCTACAACACAGTAGCTGTGTGGCCTTCATTATTATTTTCTCTGCGGTTCAGTGATGCTCAATAGAAGGAAAAACTCACTTTGGTTTTTAGATGCAGACCTGCTTGAAGGGCTTTGTGGAAATCCACAATCGACCTTGGAATGACCTTGAACAGTGGTATGAATACATACAGAAAGTTGATTCAGACAGTCTGGTTAAAGCTCCTCTACACTTAGTTCCTGTTTAGTATATACATCCCCAAAATCTACCTCTACGAGCCACTGTCTACAAAGTTTTTTTTAATAAAACCACACATTTGATCCAGAATGTGGTGCTCATTGTGGATACAAGGAGCCCTTCCGCTGCCACAGCCCCCTGTACATTTTCAGAGAAAATTCCCAATGAACATTCATGATAATTATAATTTTTTTTAAAGCAAACGCTTTTGAAAACCAGCTAGGTTGGCGGGAATCTAGCGATACAAGTTGTGCACTGGGCTTGACCTCTTGAACAGCAGGCAAGGAGAGAATGCGTCGCTCACGGTTTCAAGAAAAGTATTGAGAAGAGCCTTGTTCACATACTGCTACTAAAACAACAGAAGTCGTTTTTGTCTCTAGAGGTTTCAGGACAAGTTGAATCCAAAAGAAATAAAGAGAGGGAATGTTTTTCCTGGCCACTTCTCTTGTGGCTGGCTCTCAGCATCCTGGCCCGGTGGGGGCAGAGTCACGTGACAGTCTCGCTGCATGGAGAACATGCGAACAGCCCTCTCTCGGACTGTGCTTGCAATCTAGAAATTCCAGCCCAGCCAGATTCATTCTCTCTCCCCAAAACTGTTGCCAGGCATTAATACCAAAAGAATTGTACTGCATAGACTTTTTAAAGAAATCAATTACAAACCTCTTTTATTAGCCAAACAAGTTCAACTACCAGAAATATTTTGTGTGAAACACTCATAAAGACCGACAGTTGTTTTGCGTGACATTTACAGGCCAAGCTTCTTTATGCGCCGAGGTAGCATATGATGAATGAAACACAACTTTTCACAATACACAACATTTTTTCTCATGCTTCCTCTGTGAACGATTGTGAACGCTAAAGACCAGTGATGAAGGACCAGAAGCCAAAACAGAATTCAAGGCCATTCTCACTGACCACATTGTAGAGTTACTGAGGGAACGGCAAGATGAAGCTTGCAGTTTTTGTTTTTTGTTTTTTGTTTTTTGTTTTTTTTAGAGTCTGGGAGGAAATATTTAGGAGGAGATTGTGCTTGGGAAAAGTATTGTGAGCTTCAAAATCAATGCAAGTAGGCTGAAGGCAAGAAATGCATTTGAGGTCCCTAAAGGGTGAAGCTGAACTTTCACATCCACTAATCAAAAAGGGAAAGTTAGAAACACAGGACCTGTGAAGAATTGGATTGTGTACAAGAATATCCCTCATTCCTCAGTTTGTTGAGTTCCTACCAGTTACAGGTGCACAGGACATTTGGTTAAGCTAATAAAAATGACTGGCTGTACCAGACAGGTTCCCCCACGGGGGGATTCCAGGTCATGTACAATATTGGACCAAAATTAGGAGAAAAGTCCCCATCTTCTGCAGGAAACCCCTCCGTGTCTAAATAGAGGGAAAAACAGGGTCAATGGGCTAGGTGACCCACCTTGATTGGGCACGGAGGACCCATGCCTTCTCAGCCTTCTCCAGACACTAAGTAGCTTGTACACAAAAATATAATGCCCAACTTTCCCGGAGTCTCCTTAAGAAAAGCTAGCGTCTCAAATAGAATGTGTCTAAACCTAACTTGGTCACCTTTCCTGACAGTCCTGTTGCTGTTGCTACGTTCTCTGCCTCCATAGACACCTGCTTAGCTCATCCAAGCTGGAAATCTTTTTCCTCCTGAACAAATCATACCCACTTCTCACCAAGTCCCACTGATTCTAGTTTCCAAATGCCTCTTGAACTGTCCATACTTTTCCTTTCCATTGCCACTCCCTAGTTTAAGTAGAGACGCTTCCCAGTTCAGATCATCGACATGGTCTTCAGCAGGTATCCCTGCTTTTGTCTTGACCCTTTACCACCGCCACCCTCAGTTCCCATTTTCTGCCAGAAGCCAGCGTGATTCTGAGAAAATGTAACCATTCAAAAAGAATTCCTGACTGCTTTTAGACACTGGTCTGGGACCTCCAGAAGCCAAAATTAGATATTCACTTTCTAAGTTGGTAAGTTATAATTCCTATCAAAATAACAAGCCCACTAGGTCTCTTGTGCAAAAAGGTAAGCCACTGATTGGAAAAGTGAGGCATCTTTGCAGTTGGAATAGGACTAGCTAGCTGCGAAAGTTCGGAAGACTTACAGAACCCCCCCCACCCCATATTTAAATGCTTATTTGCTCATTTTCTGCAACACCATCTCGTCATTATTGCTGACTGTGTGGCCAGCACTGGACCTCAAAGGGATCCAAGGATAAAGTGTGACATCCGAGTAAGGAAGAAAGAGTTATTCCCAGACAGAGATTTATATTTTTTGAAAGTCATAATCTGAACTATGTCCTACATTCTCAAGGTTTTAAACCAAAGAGGAGAGAACATCATTTGGGATTGGGTGACAACCACAATCGAAGCAGGTGTAATCGCCATAGTGGCAGCACCCAGTAGCCCTGCCTAGGCATCTGGCTATAGAGTTCAAGCCAGTTGCTGGGCTAGCCAACTCAAACTAAGCCCAAACACAGAATCACACGAGGTGATACCAAAAAGCCAGAAGATCCTTCTTTTATGTGGAGGATACTTAAAAGACTGTGGGAAGAGTAAACTTGATTGGAATGTTAACCTCCTTCTTCACCGGTCCCTCAAGTAGGTCTACAAGGCCATCTTTTCCTTTACCATAAGGAAAATATTGGGGAAATAAGCAATCCAGTGTTTAAATTGTGCTTAAGGGGCGCCTGGGTGCCTCAGTTGGTTAAGCGTCTGCCTTCAGCTCAGGTCATAACCCCAGGGTCCTGGGATCAAGCCCTACCTCAGGCTCCCTGCTCAGCGGGGAACCTGCTTCTCCCTCTGCCTCTGCCCCTCCCCCCCACATCATGTGTGCATACCCTCTCTGTGTCTGAAATAAATAAATAAAATCTTTTAAAAAAATAAAATAAAATGTGCTTAACAACTGGGTTTGGTAGGCTGGGACTGTTGATTGTAGAAGATTCAACTGAAATAGAGAAGAGAGGAAGTAGGAAGAAAAGTGGATATAATCATAATAGGCAGAGTGCCTAATTTAGAAATCAGATCTCAGAAAATGATCTGACCTGCAGATTTGTCCTATTTAATCTTGGGGATGTAGATATGAAGGTGATGGCCTTATGTGTTGGACAGAACCTCCTGCTGTGACAAACAGAGGCCCGACCCCGCACCCCACTAGAGGGTCAGAGTATCTCTCAGACGCTTGCTTCCACTCCGTTCTCAGGCCCAGGGCAGCCAGAGACTGCAAGAAAGGCTGGGCAGCTCTGAGGGGCCGCGCTCCGCCACTGCCACACAGCCACACTGAATCTTGTTCCCCAGCATTACGCAGGTGAAAAGGAAATCCTGAACACTGGTGATTTCTCTTGGATCCCTCCTCTGAGGGAGCACTCAGACCTGGAGTCTCAGAATGAAAGTCTTCACGGGTTCATTTGCCAGACTTTCTTTTGGCCAGGCAGTCACGCTCGGACTTCCTTCGTTTTTGCAGTGGGTATAATGAAACTCAAACACATCCTGTAGACATGTACCCCGTTTCGCAGTGGATAATTGTAATGAATATTGCCAGGAACTACCAGAATCCTCACACTGGCTTTGAGCCCTTGATGTAACCGCTTGGTGGGATTCACTGGTTCAATTCCTTCCCACCCAAGGAGTAATGCAGCAATACCACTTCCTGGAGAACACTGAAGAGACTGGTATAATTAAAAATCCTCTAAATGGGCAGGCATTTGCATTCCAGGTTATCGCTGCATTGTCCACGCTGGCCTGGCACAGAGGTGAGGTAGGCAGACACTAAGTGAAAGATCACTACAGAATCGAAGTCTTTCTCAGAGGCAAACTGGAAATATTACAGAGTATAGAATAATCTTAAGTGGACATGGTATTCTTTACTTTGTGTAAGAGAATCGGTCCCAAGACATGAATTTCTTTGATTCCTTGGAAGCGGCTACCGATCTCGTTCCACAGGCAAGAACCTGGAAAGAGGACGGCTGGAGGTTGGTGATAAGAAACTCTGAGAAAGAAGGATGTGACTGGACTTCTCAGAATGGATCTAGGCCTGAAAATATGGTATATTATGGCAAGTCTCTTAGCATGCTCCCTGCAGAACAGGTCTAAGAGAGGAGAGCCAGGTCATGGTTTTGGCCTTACAGTGGGTGTACTGAGACTTGGACACACCCTGAAGTCATGTCTCTAGTTTCTGGATGTGGACAAGATCCCTTTAATGGATGTCAATCATCTTCCTTCCCCAGGCAGCCAGGTGCTTTCTCAACAGAGCCACAAGGAAGGAGACCATAGTGGCCTCTAGCATATACAGTCCATCCCCAAAGCTGATGAGGCTACTTCTATGGCCAAGTACCAAATTTGACACCCATAAGGTGATGGAGATCCCATGCCATAGTTCAAGGAAACCAGCTAGAAACCAGCTACGGGCAGGTCCCCCTGAACCCCTAAATTGCAATGATTTATTCTTATGGAAATAGAGAGTAGTTTTTTGTGTTATGTTATGAGAAGATTTTTTTCTCCTCTTTACTTTTTGTCTTCAGTCCCATTCTACGGGATATAGAGAATGTAACCAGTGACTAAATTTGTTACTCTATATGCTGAAAAATAATATCATCTCATGATACAACTAGAAGCCGAATAAAATGTGCTCTTTGCCTTAGCAAGCATCTGATGACATGGGGAGACAGAATCAAAAGAACAGAAAAAAACTGATGAGGACGCAGAAAGGACTCTCAGGAAATAATAGCTTCTAGAGGGAAAGCCTGCTGAGCATCCAAGAACTCCAGAAGGGGGTGGGACACGCAGGGAAATGACCTGAGCTCCATGGGGTGATATTTACATGCACAGAATGAAGCTGGAGGGCATGCCATGGCAGGGAAGTTGCAAGAAGAAGGCATACACAGTAAGAAGTGAGGAGGACACATCAGAGATGTGCGTAGAACCCAACTTGGGGTTGATGATTTTCCATCTGGAGACAGACTCAATTCTAAGACCTAGAATTCCCTTCTGTTTTGTAGGAAGTATGCTTGCAAAATCATCATGTTGTCTGAAACATTCCTTTAATATACTTTAAAAATTCATTCTCTTCTCTTCTGCCTTTTAATATCACATAATTGATTTTAAAGTCCTCTAGATTCCTAAAGAAAATGTCTTGTTTCACTCCCAGCTGCTAATACTCTCGTAAGGGGAGGTTTTATTCAAACCTGATAAAAATGCAAAAAGAACAAACAATATTCTGCTTTCCGTTGCATTTCCTTTCACCCAAAGTTTTCAAAGCACTTTGAAAATATTAATTATATCTCTGAATAGCTGTAAAATAATATGACTCTTCCATCATCTATTTTTGTAACCAATGAGAATAAAGCACAGGACAATATCGACACAAGTAAACTGAGGATCGTGGATCCAGGCTAAGAGCCACAACATCACCGCACAAACCAGGACATGCAAAGGAAAAGAAACTAAGGATATAGGCCTTGCAGATTAAAAGAGGTAGATTCTTTTTTCTTCCTTAAAGCATAGAAGATTCACTTAATATTCAATATTTTCCTCACCTGTGAAATAGGTGTAACACTGAATGACTCTGAGAGATGTATATATCCTCAACTAGAGAGATGGCAGAAAAGGAAACTTTCCTATTTTCCCAAATTATTTGTCTTTTGATGATAAGCACTTTTACCAACAAGACACATTTTGGCAAGATATACTTTCCCCAAATAAAATGAGCCGCATTCGCCTGAACTAGAAATACAAATTGTCTCTTTTCCCATGACTCCTATCTATAATGTTAAATCAACTCATGCCCGCTAATTCGCAGGAGTATTGGTAAGGGAGTTAAAGCCCCCCACTCCTCTATGGAAAGGGTTCCTTTGCATTCAGAGTTCCTTCACATTTTAATCCAGCTTTGATTAAAGAGCATTCCTGAATTTCCAGAATAGGGTTTCACAGTTGGTAGCAGGTGGCAGGATGCAAACTTCATGCTACAGCCACATTTCCTCCTGGCAATTACAGTGTTAAGTTATGAGCAAACAAGGTCTTCTTGAAATGAAGAGCTCTGCAAAAGTGACCACTTAATTACGGGCATTCAAATCCCTTGATGCCTTGGCTAATTCACTGACCCCCTTTTTTGGGCCTAAAATAAGCCATCTAATCTGAAACATGAGATTTTTTTCCCGGGCCAATGAAGCCACAATTTGTCACTCAGGTCATTTAGTGCCACATATTGCCATTAGTCTCCCTAATGTAGTGCAAAGTCATGGTTACGACATTTAGGGTTTCTGGGTAGCCAATTTTAATGAGGAATAAATAATTTCTCCTGTTCAGCTAATACCTGCTGGTGTAGAAAGGTAATCCAAATGTCACTGCTCCGTCTCCTTACGCCGCAAAAGAGTAATGGGCAACATCTGCTTTGAATATGGTCCTGGGGGGAAAGTCTTGAGGTCTCTCCTCTAATCACGGAATGATCTGTGACAGCTGGGAGAGAATTCGGAGGCCTGAGGACCTCCAATAGTCAGCGTGTCACTAGAACAGCAGCAGCACAAAAATCAGGAAGCTCTGGGGGAAAAAGACTGTCCCATCCTTTCTGCTTACAAGGGTACACGTTTCTGCTCAAAACGACGGCAGCGCCCTCAGAGTCGGAAACAGCACACAACAAATGTGTTCACTGCTGCTCTTTAATAAACAGTGGCAGTAAGAAGGGCTTTGAGGGATAGTTTTGGTTCCTTCCAGCTCTAGCTTTGTCCACAGAACTGGTGGGAACCTAGGCAGGATGCTCACAAATGGAGAGATTTACAACCCAGCCTCTGTAAAGTACCCCAAAGGCCACAGCTCATCCCACTGTCTTTCGTGCTGAGCTCATCACCTGTGCTGCCAGGGGGCACGGAGTCAGAGGCTGCGCACTCGCTCGCAGCCAGTGGGGATCAGTCTTTTCCCATTTATCAGAAGGCTAATGGCTTGTCTTTATTTCTTGGCTTTTTACTTTGCCAAGATGTCTGCATATTTTTTTTTCTTCTTTTTGGAGCACATGCCCAGACGTCTCTAGATTCAGAAACGGAGAAATAAACTCAGGAGATGGAAGGAACATAACATGACTCTCTCTGGGTCGTTGACATCTGTTTTTTCCTGTTGTGTTTTTAATCTGGCCTTTTCTCCGTAGGAATTTGCAAAGGACCAATGTTTAAAGTAAACAAAATAGGGCCTCTTTTAAATACTAAGTCGCCTACTGTAATGTCCAGCTGTCTTTAGGAAAATATATATTACATATGCAAGGAGTAGGAAGCCAAGACTTTTTTGCTTGTATGAAAAATGGAGAAGCTTAATCAGTTGTTTAAGCTGATAGGGAATTATCAAGAAAAAATAATGAAAAGAGCTTTGTTCTCTTCTCTTTACTTTAGGTTTCATTATTCACTGAGGACCTGTATTAGTCAGGGTTATCTAGGTTAGATTGCAATAAAAACATAAAGAAAAATAAACTTTAAATTTCATTGGCTTAGCACAATAAATTTACTTATTTGTTTTGGGTTTTCAAAAACTTTTTAACATCACCCCGTGGTTCAGATGCTGCCCTGGGTGGTTCTCCAGGATACTAAACTAACTCTCTTACCCCTGCACTGTCAGATCTCAGTGTCACTGGTTCCATGCTGAATCTTGTGAAGTAATGGTTAATGGTCACCTTTCAAGTCCATCAAAGTCTCTAATTAAAACTAATTTCAAAAATAATTTGGGAAGGAATGGCAGGGGAGATTACTAATGATCTCATACTACCTATTCTCTGATTATTTGTGAATTTATCACGTGATCTTTTACTTGTGTGATGTGATATATATATATATATTTTTTTTTTTTCCCCCCTCCAGATTCTGCTGGGTTTTTTTGTTTTTTTGTTTGTTTGTTTTCTGACAGGCCCTTTTCCTCTTATGGGTACGGATACATAAGGCTTCACCTTCATGGTCTTCCTTCACTGCATCCATAGCAACTGGCAAGAGCCATCTGAGTCCATAAATTTTATAATTATTCCTTTTCCCCAAGCCTCTCACAGGCCTGAGATATAACACTCATCAGTTAATAGTGTATTCCCTTCCTCTAGGATCACAACCAGTTCACAGCCAGGGAAATCTAAAAAATCATACTAGTAATGCATGTCAGTGTGCTTACAGTGATGTAGTCCTCATTGCCAGGCAGCAATGAATCTACCTTCCAAAATCCTGTTCCAGTTTGCTCCTAAGATCATTTCAAGTGCTGGTTTCTTAGGAAACAGGCAGTGATGGAGAGATTTCATGTAGAGGGTTTACTGGAAGAGCCCTTGGGAGCAATACCTCTAAGGGAATGAGGAAGTAGATTTGGGGCAGTAAACTGGGATGGTTTCAGCAGAGGCCTCAGCCAAGCCTATGAATATCTTGGGAGCTGGACTATTTCAAAAACAATCCTCTTTAGCTGAAGACTTCATTACCCCACTTTTAATAATGGATGGAACAACTGGCCAGAAGATCAACAACAGAAGATTTGAATGACATTATGAAACAATGAGACCTAAGAGACATCTTTTGAGCTATAAAACATCTATAGAAATCCTCAAAGGCATATGGAACATTCTCTAGGATGATAAACTATAAAACAAGCCTCAATAAATTTAAACAGAAATAATACAAAGTATGTTCCCTGACCACAGTGAAATGAGAAATCAGTAACAGAAAGAAATTATGAAAACACACAAACATAGGGAAATCAAACACTATACTCCTAAATAAACAATGTGCCAAAGAAGAAATCAAAAGGAAAATTAGAAAATACTTTGAAATGAATTAAAATGAAAAAGGAGGATGCTAAAATATGTATGGGATGCAGTTAGTGCAGTGTTTGGAGGGAAATTCACAACCTACAAATGCTTCTGTTAAGAAAGAAAGAAAGAAAGAAAGAAAGAAAGAAAGAAAGAAAGAAAGAAAGAAAGAAAGAAAGAAAGAGAGAGAGAGAGAGAGAGAGAGAGAGAGAGAAAGAAAGAAAGGAAGGAAGGAAGGAAGGAAGGAAGGAAGGAAGGAAGGAAGGAAGGAAGGAAGAAAGAAAGAAAGAAAGAAAGAAAGAAAGAAAGAAAGAAAGAAAGAAAGAAGAAAGAAAGAAAGAAAGAAAGAAAGAAAGAAAGAAAGAAAGAAAGAAAGAAAGAAAGAAAAAGAAAGAAAGACCTTACATCAATAACCTAAACTTTCATTTTTAGGACACTGGGAAAAGATGATCAACCTAAACTTAAAGCAAGCAAAAGAAAAGAAATTGAAGATTAAAGTGGAAATTAATGAAATAGAGAATAAAAATATGACAGGAAAAAAAAAAAGGGCAGATAGGTTCACTGGCAAATTCTACCAAACATTTAAACAGGAACTAATACCAGTTCTTCACAGTTCTGAGAGAGAAAGAGAGAGAGAGCACGAGAAGGAGAGAGAGAATATACAACAGGAAAGAATAGTTCCCAAATTATTATATGAGGCCAGTATTAACTATCGTGTGTGAAAATTAATAATGGGAAACCTCACTAAAATGAAGTTGGGAGATTCAGCAGGGGGAGTTCTCATGTCCTACCACTTGTCAATTGCAAATCCAACAGGAAGAAACAGATCTTTCATGAGGATGCTACTTTACTACCTAAGCAAGAGGAAGAAAGGCTTTCCTCCAACCACTTCCATCCCCACCCCCATAACTTCCCAGCCAATGAGAGATAAGTCATAACTCAGCCAATAAGAAGCCATTATACTCCCAACTCCCAGTTAACCCCAATGGACTTTTTGTTTATAACAGCCTTCCCAACTTACCCCTTTTCTCTATAAAAGACTGAACCTCTTTGTGTTCCCAGACTTGCCTACAGTTTTGCCTGTCCCGGATTGTAATTCTCTGCTATTCCCAAATAAACCCATCTTTTTCTGGTAAAATAGCTGGCAGGTTTTTTTTTTTTAATTTTTAATTAATTATGTCTAAAAAACTGGAAGTTTATTTTTAAGGTTAACACCTGATACAAGTGAAAACACTAAAATAAAACTAGAGAACAATATCTTTTACAAAAATGGACACAGAAATCTGAAACAGAATACTACCAAGGCAAATCTGACAACATTCAGCAAAAAAAAAAAAAAGTATACACTGTGACCAAGTTGGATTTATACCAGGAAGGCAAGATTGGTTTAATATCCCAAAATCAAGTAATATAATACACTGTATTAATAGAATGAAAAAAAAAACCTACTTAATTATCTCAATAGATGAAGAAAAGGCATTTGACAAAATCTACACCCTTTTTTGATAGAAACACTCAACAAAATACGAATAGAATGGAAGTTTCTCAACCTGATAAAGGATATGTACAAAAAATCCAAAGCTGAATAGTGAAATATTGTATGCTTTTCCCTAAGATCATGAACAATGCACAAGGATGTCCACTCTTGCCATTTTTATTCAACTTTGTACTGGTGGTTCCTAGCCAGGGCAATTTAGGAAGGAAAAAAAAAAGTATCCATATTGGACAGGAAGAAGTATAACTATCTCTACTTGGCAAATGACAGGATCTTGTACATAGAAAATCCTAGAGAATACACTAAAAACTAGTACAATCAACCAAGGAGGTTGGTAAGTTTGCAGGATACAAGATCAATAAACAAAAGTCCATTCTGTTTCTATACACTAGAAATGAAAGAATCTAAAATTGAAATTAAAAAAAACAATTCCATTTACAATCTCAAATAGAACAAAATAATAAACAACAGAAGTTCAAAGCTTATACTCTGAATTACAAAATATTGTTGAAAAAAATGTTAAAAGATTGAAATAAATGGAAAACACCCTTTGTTCGTGGATCAGAAGCCTTAATATTTTTAAGATGGCAGTACTCCCCAAGTTGCATATTCAGTACAAACCTTGTCAGAATCCTGGCTGGAGTTTTTGTAGAAATTGACAAGCCGATTCTGAAATTTTTATATATTTGTAAGGGACGTAGAATAGCCAAAACAGTCATGAAACAGAAGAATATAGTTGGAGGGCTCACACTTCTCAATGTCAAAACTCACTAAACAAAGCAACAGTAATCGAGAAAGTATGGTGCGGGCATAAGGCCAGATATAGATCAACGGAATAGAATTGAGAATCCAGAAATAAATCTATGTGCTTATGGTCAACTGAATGGTGCCAAGAACAGGTAAAGGAATGGAAAAGAAAAAATCTGGACTATATGATATAAAATAAGTCCTGGAAAACTCTAACAATAGGATTGTTTCATAGTTGTGACCAGCTCTGGGCTCGGCTTCATCTATTTGGAATTCCACCGAGACGTTCTAAGATGGCAAAGTCCCGTTGTGATTAGCTGGGACGCTATTTCTATGTGGCGCTCATGCCTTATCACCAGCAAGAAATACTAGTTATTTTGGTTTTGCAGAGGCAAAGAATAATACTTTCCATCTGGCCTTCTGGGTTGTGAAGAAACCAATTCTCCTCACTTTGGCATCAGTTTCAGAAACTCCCTGAAGAAAAGAGGGGTGGGAAGGGTATAGCTTAAGTCTTCCTGATGCTAAGAGAAAGAACCAAGCTCATTATTTCCCTGGTAAAGTTAACTAAGTCCTAATCAACAATACGAAAACCTTTCCCCTTTCAGAACTGTGGCTTTGGCTTCCTTGTAGCCTCAGGAAAGCTGTCTTTCCAGAAGCAGAGGGCAGAGCAGCCACTTCACCAACCAGTCTCAGTCCCTGAGCTGAGGCTCTGCATGAGAGAAGTCACTTGTTTTAATTAAAGAAAAAGCTATCTTTCTTCTGCCCTTAACCATGGTTAGTTAGCACTGTAGTTAAATCCAGTATTTTTCCTAGCACACATTATTTAGAAGGAAAAAGAATTACATCATGCAGGGAGGCGGAAAGTGATTTCTACCTGAATCCTCAATATTCATACCACTTTCCCAGGGAGAGATTGATTCTAAATGTCACTTAGTTATTTTCCAAGATAGAAGATGATAGCAGCCTGAGGACAAAGAGAAAAAGCTACATTAACATACCACCCCCACACCCCCCAAACTTCTGCCCACCTTCCTCTGGGCAAGTGTGTCCTTACCCAGAAGCCAAGAGGAGAAGGAGATAGGTGCCTAAAAGCCACTCTTACAGTTCACAATAAGCATTCTTTACATTCTTTACATTTTAAATACATCAGGTTCACGGGTAAGACCAAAGAAAGTGCTGCCCTTTTATTAAATAGGGTGAATGATAATGGATGAGAAAAACGAAAAGGATTTCCATGTCATTTTTTACCTCACTTCTCCACGGAGAGGTCAATTCCAGTCTGACAACCAGTGCATGGACCCAGGGGCAGAAGCCATACCAGACAAAGGAGAAAAGTGAATCTGGAGCTTTCACATTTTTAAATGCTCTCAAATCAACAGGCAAGCTTTGCAGAAAAGGCTAGGGGTTTTGAAGGCTCTGCCAGTTAGTGTTTTAGAAAACTTGAGGGGACTATGTGAGACACCCTAAATCGACACTACCAGGTCACTAACAATCTCAGGCTTCCTGAAAAACATCAAATAATCCATATGTAAAGAAATCTAAAGAGATCACAAGGAGCAAAACGACAGAGAAAATGGTCTCGAATCCTACTCTTGTAGTCCTTAGGAAGTAGAAAATGATAGAATTTTTTTGGCTCCAGAAAGTCCCTAACCTAAGTCTTGCCAATAAAATCCTAGTGCTAGGTTTTATGTTGATGGAGAACTGCTAGAGGTGAGTTGATAGAGCCCTGAATCCCACGGTGGGCACAAAAAATGGCCTAAAGGTAGACCAAGAAGATTCTGATCACCCTAAAGAATATACACCCAGCAAATTCCTACCAGCCTTTCATTCCAAGATCAACTGTGGGACATACTACTGTGGCAGGCTTGTTCATAAGCAATCAAATACCACAGCCTGGTGTTCCTAACTCCCCAAAAATTGGTTCATCTTCCATCACCTCCAAACCCCAGCCATACGTGGCCATCAACCAGGGAAAGTGGGTTACCGCCAATGCCCGAAAGCCAAATGCATACCGTGTGAGGCCCTTGCACATGGCTGACCCTGGCCTTTGAAGATGGAATAAGGAGTAGACCAAGAAGTAGACCCCTCTTGGATCTGAGGAGAAGAGTCATATGTTTCCCCAAGGACAAGATTGGGGGTGTTCAAGCTTACTTAACCCAAGATCAGCAGAACAGCTGGTAAAATATGGTGGCCAACAGCATGATACATCCTTCTCCATTTGAATCTCCACTGAGTACTCCATAAAATCTGTGCCTAGAGCCCCCAAACCCAGCTTCTCTGCACCACGGTCCCTCATGTACAGATGGGAGTAATAGAACCTACCTCACAAAGGTCCTATTTTGAGGACTGAACAAGACATTGTACAGAAGAGCACAGCATAGGGCATGACTCTAATTGATTCTCAATAATTGTTATTGCCATAATGTTCCCATTACATGGTGAGGGGGGCATTATCCAAACAATTCTTCCAATCTTTCCTGTTCTAAACTTTCCCTCCTGGAGGACATTCTGGTTTTGAACATATTTAACATAAAAAAGGTATAGAGGTCCCTTCTGGAAGACAGAGGCCAGTGGCCCTTCTGACCTGAAAGAGGTCCCCTTCTTGTGATTTGCTTCAACCATCCACTCAAGGCTTCTGGCCTGAAAATCCCAGTTTAGATTTGAAGAAAAGAGAAAAGGGGACTTTTCCCTTCCTTTTCAGACTCATGAAGATGAATTGCAAATCTCTTCTCAGAGGGAAAAAGACAAAGACCAAGCTTGTCAAATTAGAAAAAGTAGATGTTCTTTTGGAGGAGTGGCAAAAGAAAATTTGGGAGGGAGAAGTGAGCTAAGGAATGGCGGGCCTATCACTCTGGAGAGAAGGCATGGCATGAATCTGGAGAGAAGACTCCCAGCAGTGGGAATCTGCACCAGCTCATCCCCCCAAGCGACACCTTCCAGAACATTGACATTCAAATGGTCTCCATTCCCCAGACTGCTTCTGAGCTTGACCCCTGGACTCTGGCAATACCTACCCTAGGAGCAAAATACTGCTGAGGGCTCTGGGCAATTCTGGCCTCAATGAATTAAACTGCCGTATACTGCACTTGGGTCCTAACTCCCGACGCCAGGCTCAACCAAGCTCCAAGGTTAGAGTCCCACAAAGTCCCGCTGATTTGGGATTGAACCTTTAGGAGAACACATCTGGGTACCGTTTCTCTCACATAGATAAATTGTGTTACTCTGATGGGAGAAAAGATGAAAATAGGAATGGACAAAAATTTCAAGAAGTGCCCACAACATCTCAGGTACTTGGAATGTTTAATCTGCGTAAAACATTAAAGTTGGAGTTGTCTATATTTTCCAGACAAGGAACAGTCTCACCGAAAGTCAAAGCCAGGTTTCAAATGCTGGGCTCCAAATCCTTTCTGGTACTTTCCACTACACTGATTTGTCACCCCTCCCCTCCACGGTATTACTGCAAGCTGGGTATTCTTATTCTGTTTCTAGCACTTTTATGACCTTCTTCTCACTTATAAAGTTTGGAGATTGGAAAAAACAAATCACCTCAAAGTTACTTTCCAGCTCTGTCATTTATTAAAAGGAAGGGCCTTCCTGTAACATGGAGGCCTGAGGATAACAGGATTCTGTCAACGTTTGGAAACACCCTGCCCCCTCACTCAGGGCTGGAGACAAAGCTGGGATCCATGGGGGAGCTGGTCGTGGGCTGAGAAACCAGGCAAGTGTGAATTCTAATCCTGGTGCTGACATTGACTTCCTCTTAATCCTCAGGGTCACTTTGTTTCTGAGTTTCCATCTATGCAACAAGGTTAATAGGACTCATCAATCTCCCAGGAGGGTGTTCACATCTGCTCAGCATTTGCAAGGAGCTAAAGCCTCATTTCTGAGGGCCTGATTGTAACGTGAGCATATACCCTAAGAAACAAAAATCACGAATGCTCGGAGGCAAGTTGTTGAAAACAGCCTTTAAAAAAAAAAAGCATGTTTGAACTTGCTCAATTATCCCAAATATAAAACTCATTTTGAAAAGCGGTAGTTTATTATTTGTTCAGCTACTAGAAACAAAGTTACATAGCTGAAGTCCAACCTAAGAGGAGGTACAAAGTAAAAGAGGTTTTAGAATACCAGACATTTTGGAGTTCAACAACTCCACAAAAGCAATGTAATGTTTCTTTTCTTCTTAAAAAAAACAAAAAAATTATATATATATATATAGAGAGAGAGAGAGAGAGAGAATGATAGGACGAATTTGAACACAGGATAGTCTTTTGCATCCTCAATTAAGTGATTAATTTTTTACCCTGAAGAAACATTCTGTAAGACATAGAATCATCCAGAATTTGCAAATGTGTCAGAGTTTGAATGGGTGGAAATAGCCAAGCACAACTGAAATTCTCTGGTTTCTACACTTGTCTATGCGGTGAAACAATTTGCCAGGTGAACTTCATGTTGCCATGCCTCCTGGTAGGTGAACATATATATATCTATCTTCATTCATGCGTTGTTATTGAATGTGCTCCCAGAGTGCACCGCTCTGCATCAGGCAGCTTCTAGCGGGCTGTGGCCGACATGCCCGCCGTGGAGAAAGGGAGGGAAGAGCGTGGGCCAGCCAGCTGGGCACCTGCATTCGTGCTGCTTCTACCCTGCACGTTTTGGAAAGCAAAATGTTCCGATGCTCTCTGTACCTTCTTACCATCACCAGAGGCAGGTCCAGTCTGCACTCCCACTTAAGAACGGTGAGATGCACTTTGCTTTCATTTTAGGTAGATCTTCCATATGATTTTTTTTTTTCAATCGTGAACTGAATACCCCGACTGCCTTTCTCAGACTGTGATAAATCGGGGACTTCTTTTTCCTGCTCTGGACTTCTGACATCACGGTAGCTACACAAACCACAGTGTTGAGCAAACAAAAGAATTTTTCATTTTCTCTTTCATTCAGAAGGCTCCATTTTCTGTCACCCTACAACCTTTTGACCTGTGTCCTAATGGCACTGGTCACTCAAGGGCAGAAGTTCAGCAGTAGGTTAAGTCTGTGTGTGTTTACTTTGAGGAGAGGCCCTGTTTGCCCTCACTTCCTGTTGTCTGTGCCTGCACAATGTAATTGCTCTCCCAGAGCCCTGAGATCCCACCTGCTGAGGGAGCTCCTTCCCCTGAAAAATAGGGTTAAAAAAAAAAAAAAAAAAAAAAGTTGTTTTCCCTTCTTCCTTCCAGCCACCATATCCTCTTTTCTTTGCTGCAGCTAAGCTGACATTAGCCCAGTCTTACCTTCAGAAAGTGAAAGAAATAGGAGCTGTTACACAGATAATCCTGTTTGGTTTCCACAGTTCCCCAGTTTGCATTTCCTAACAACTATTGGTCCACGAACCCTGAAAGTTGCATTAAAAAATATTTTGGGTCGCTATTTTTCGATGTTTAAAACCAATGGGAAACCATGTATTAAATAACTTTGGCACCACAGAAACAGACTGACTAGGGAACATGCTAATTTAAACAAGAAAGTCACACAATTTCCCTCAGGATTCTCCCATCTGGCCACTCTTTCCACCACCTTCTCTTGCCCTACTCCGCCATCCTACAGCCTTGCTTCCAAGAGATCAAACTCTAACTGCCACCGGTATTTCTGTTAAATAGCTCACCCGCTACAGAAAGTGTTGCTCTGTGTGAGCATTCATTTGCTCGTGCATTTGTCTAATCCACCCAATGTATCCATTCAACCCTCCATGTCTCCCTCCGTCAGGCAGGTCCAAGCTCCAGAAAGCGAACAAACGTGAACTACTATGAACAGTGCAGCACGACGCCATACAAGGTGGGACAAAGGGTAGGTGAACGCTGGACTGGAAAAGGACATAGTGTTCATCGACCATTTGTACTAAAGAAATGTGGGTTACACACCGTGGCTCAGATCTATCTCCCCTCGACAGTCTCTGCATAACCCATGCCACATGGACAAGCACGGTGTCCACGGGATGGCAGTGCCTTCTAGGGACTCCATTCCCTCACATTCAAGTGGCCCCTGAAAGATACCACAGAAAGGGTATTTAATTTGGTACTTCTCCAAAAACACTGATTTGCAATCCCTGCTGGTTCTCTTTCTCCTCCATGTCTGTGTGACAGACTCTAAGACCAACAATGCGCATGTAATTAACTACTTGACCTCTGCTCAGCTATGTGGACAGATGATATGTAATGCTTCCTTCCTTCTTTTCCGTTTTTGCCAGGATTCCAAGTTATGTGTGTCCCTCTATTGCTCAACCTCTTGTTTTGTCTTCCCCCATATGGAGTGACAGATCACTACAACAGACCATTATGGATGGGCTCCCGCGTGGAAGACTGCCCTACTGCAGCAGATTAATGATCATCCTGGAGTAGTGCCACATTCTGTTTTCCAGAATGTGGAGGTCAAATCCGGATGCTACTGAGGAAGATATAAAAAACCCATAGACACTTAATCGTACAATGTTATACTTCCCGATGCCAGCTGGTGATCAAATTATGAGATGAAACAAGAGGATTTATAATCCTTGAAATTTCATCTGAGACTGTGTTGTCACAGAGGCAGTCCTTACCATATGGTCCATCCTTTTTGCAAGTTTCCAAGAAAACCACCAGAGCATTGAGTGCCAAGGGTTAATTTCATTTTGTCTGTTTACTTCCTATTATAGCAAGAGATAAGATACAATGAAATACTCCCATTGCATTTATTACTTTTTCTTTGAATCTATGTCCTCTTCAAATATTAAGTGGTTCTCTCCCTAAAGTATGTAACTCTTCCCAAAATGGTTTCACATTTCTTACTGTAAGTCTTTCTTCATACAGCTGTTCCTTGTTTTTTATCTGAACTGTCATATTTTCCTTACATAGGATTTCTGTCATTGTCCTCATTCTTGTTTACTATAAGCACTTCCAGAATTTTCATCGTGACTATTTTTCCCACCTCTCTCTGATTCAGGGATCTTTGCCAAAATATAGATATATGGGACACAGTTCTCTACTTATGGTTTTGTCCCATGTCAGCAAGCAAATAAACTTATGTACCTCTCCCCCCAAGGTTCTTCCATGTCTGTGTACCAAACTCAAGAGACAAAATGTCTCATTCAAGATGTAAATGGTAAACCTCAGGCATTTAGGAGATGCTATCTAAAAATTGGCAAGTTAAATTTTAGACAAAAAATTAATCATGGATTTTCAAAAGGAGACATAGAAAAGGAAGATAATGGTCAGCCTGGAGAAGAGTAAGATATCTTCAGTTGGATTTCATGGGTTAAGTGTTGCCCAAAGGTAAAAGCTGCAGAAGCTTTTAGTAAGCAAAGAGTTTTAGACAAGCAGGAAAAAAAGAAGGGGGGACATTCAAGACCAAAGGAGTGGACAACACCTGAATAAGTCACAAAACTGAACATGCAAAAGGAAAGTGAGAAGACTATCGTCAGTGAAATGTCAATATTTGTTGATTTAATTACTTGAAAACTAAGTTTATCATAAAAGGAACTCTATTCATGCCCGAAAGGACATAAAGAGACAAAAATAGTTTATATCCTTAGAAATCCAATTAGCGACCCGTCAGGACAGACAAGTAGAAATGTAATTAAGTAGTTACCCCCCACTGACCATACCCCAGTAGTCCGGTGTCAGAGGAAAGGAGGAGGGAGGGAAGTCATCGTTAAAAGCAGACTGGAGCCACATTGATGAATTTAAATCCTGGCTCTGCCATTTACTAGCCGGACAATTTGGACGACATTTGCCTTCTCCGTGGCTGTTTCCTCATCTGTAAAATGGTGATAATAATAGTATTGACCCCAAAAATTGATTATGAGAACTAAACGTGTGTGTGTGCATGTGTGTGTGTATTCTGAAACCATTCCTGACACACAGGAAGCACCATGTAAGAATTCGCTGTTGTGGCTGTGTTACTATTGGACAGACCTAAGAAGCAAGAAGGCACTGTTACTAGCTTTACCTTTGTAAAGCCCGCTGGCTTAGGGAGAGCACTAAATCGTTGGACAACTTTAACTGCGTTTGTGGGATGGAAAAGGAGAGGGAAGCATAGATGCATTAGAAATAATTTCTGCATGGTTGAAATGTTTTCCAGAGCTAGGTCCAACCAGACCCTTTATCCTCATTTTTAGCACCTCAACTCCCTGTAATGGGGACTAAATATTCAACTCACTGCACACATTCAAGGACGTACTTCAGCCACCCTTCTGGAAACCATCTAGAATATTTTTTGTTTGTAATCAAACTTTTTTTTAAAACCAGATTAGGTCCCAGTCCTGAAACCTTCTCTTAAATTTGCCCCTAATCTGAGAAGCAGCTAAGATTTTTGAAAAGTAGAGATAGATAGAAAACATTGTCGCTGTGAAAGGAACAGCTTGAGCAAAGGAAAAAGAAAAAGAAACAAGAGGGTAAATCCAGAGAACATAGGGACTAGCACACAAGTACATCTAAGTCATGTGAAGGAGAAAGGGAGATGGGACTGGACAGACATGATGAATGCCAATGGAAGAGCCTATCGGGAGGCAACATGGGGGGACGTGCGGGCCTGTGGAGAATACTCGATGATGTTCATAGTGCAGAAGCAAAAGGTTTAGGAGTCAGAAGACCTGTTCACTAACTGGATAGACTTGCTCATGCCCCTTCGCTTCTCTAGCCCTCAGCCTCCTTATTGTTTCAATTTTTAAAATATGTATGGAACTCCTGCTATGTGCCAAACTCCATGTGAGGCCCCCCAAAGGATTCCAAATGGAATCACGGCATCTGTGCAATTAAACAGGCGGACCAAAAGACCTACTCTGCACAGCCCAACTCTAACATGTCATGATACTATAATCAGGTTCCAGCCAACTGGATTCCCTACCTAGTTCATGAAGGACAGCCAAAATATTCACCAAATGTGGCCGCATAGAGTCTGTAGACTACTGAACTCTGAAGAGTTTTGTTAAGAACTACTACAACTGGGCTGGCAATCATTTTACTTTTTCCAGGTGAACAGGTGAAGAAAACTTGATAAAGAGTGATTGATTCTCTATACTGCCCGAGAAATTAATTACATACGAGAATGGAAAAAAAAATTGGAAGTGCAACATATAATGATCATCAGGAAGTATGTTATCTTGTCTAATTTTAATCAACGTTTGAATGATAGAAATAGAGATTTAACTGGTTGGCTGATCAATCCTTTTTCAGTTTGTGTGTTTCCAAGTGATCTGTGATTTTTTCAAATGTCTTTCTCCTTTCAAGAATCCCTGGCAAGTTGACATACATATGGTGAACATATGGCCTTCTCCTAATTGATTTAATTCAAAAGAGGACCCAGGGGAAAGCTCTGAGCACTATCTGTTTGAGAGCTTTGGGGAATGTTTATTTCAGAGTGAAGGGGGTAAGTGCGATACCATCAGAGCAGTGCACTTGAAACAGTACCTGCACATGGTCGGAAGTATCAATGGTATAAATCATTAGGATCATTGTAACTCGAAGTCTCTGAATTGGCAGAACAATATAAAAACATATTCTTAAATAAAACTGGGAGTGATTGTGATGTTTATTTCAAGAAATTAAAAACATGGCTCGTACTAAATTTCCCCACTTGTAAAACCGTCACTCCCCAGGTGAAACTGCGTTACCTAATTAGCCAGCACCATCCATTTCGAGATCAATTTGCCTCTATTCCAGCTTGCGCCTATGTTTGCCTAATGCATCCTCCACCTGATAGAGATAATTGTGGAGCTAAACTACAGCGGAAGGGATGGCGCAATCGGCTGCATTCCTTCCCTACAGACTGCTATAAATAAAGCCATGTGTCTCTCGTCTGTTTGCTCAACGGCTCCTAGATGATAGTCATCCAGCTGCAACAAAACCAAAACCAAATTGAGTTCACTCTCTTTATTGTCCTCCCTGGCTTGGTTCTAACAATAAAGTCAAAATACCTGTCATTAGCGGATGATGACCTGATTGATTTGGAGCTTGTTTGAATCCTTAACATGGGGTCATGGGACCAAATTTTTAAAATGTGACATCTGGCCATGGCCCTATCAATCTCTTTGTGTCAGCAATGCCCTGTGCCGAAGCTTATTTTGCTGTGTGACAAAAATAAGGGGCGTACTAGATAATCAGTCCTTCTGAGCCAGGCACAGGCCATTTATATTTCATATCTATGTATGTTTAACAAAGTATGTGTGTGTACGTATAGCACGTATTTTATATATATCATATGTGTGTACATATTATATGTGTGTCTTTCACTTTTTGTCTCTTTAGCCCTCAGCCTGACACGGTTCTAATAAATGTTGAATGAATGGGTAGGCACTTACATGGTTGACATAAATAACTATCCAGTGGATAATTTTATAGTGGCAGTAGCACTAGCAATACTATTACTACTAAAAATAATATAGCTACGGTTAATTGAACTTTTACAAAGTCCAGACACTAATGAAAATGGGCTTTGAACTAAATACTCCATCTCATTTAATCCTGACAACTGTGCTATGAGAGACAGCTTGTTTTTCCCCAGATTACAGATTAGGGAACTGGGGTGTGTCGAGGTTAAACACTGTGCCTAAGGACAAATAGGTAGTAATACAGAATCCAAGTAATCTGCTGGAACCACCAAGCTATTTCAACTCAGGGAGCACGCTGTCATTTCATGAGATTTCATTGGAAGGCTTACCACTATTTTTGTTGGAGCAGTATGATTTCACTTACAACTTCTCCTCTTCTGGGAGTTCATTCAGTCATATTAAATTGCTCTGGCAAATTGTTAATGATCCTGGATACACAGACTATAAAATAGAAGAGGTGGGGATGGGGGCCTTTGATTGTGGAGAATGGACTGCAGTCAAGAACAGAGTGGGACAGGAGAAATGGAAGTACCCTTGTCCACTTCCACAGGCCTGAGCAATCCTCAGAAAAAGTACTGTACCCAGTTAGCAACCTTAGGGTCATCTTCAAATCTTTTGCAATGGAGTATCATTGCTTCGGTTCCATAGAATATTTGGGAATTTTCCATTAGGAATTTATTCTGGGGAAGAAGCTTTGAAGATCTGCTTTGTAGAGCACGTCCCAAAGTATGCTAATGTATTTTGATGTTTTGTAAGAGGGTGTAGCATAGTACCACTGAAAACACCACTCCAGCCAATGATTGTGAATCAAAAATTTCTTTCCCAAAGCTCACATGGCCACAGCACCAAGAGAAAAGGAAAGAAGAACAGATTTATTTCTCTGTGCATCATGACAGTAAGCCTCGTTCTACCCAGTGAAACCCAAGAGGGAGAATTAGTCCAAATATTGTTTTAGAGCTAAATCTTAGCTCATGTAATTTATTTCACACAGTCGAGTTACCAACACCTCTGATGCCATTCCTTAATCAACTGGAACTTGGGCTTTCATAATTCCTACAATTAATGAAGTAATTTGAACACAAATCGCACTTATAATTTCTGCACCGTCACAGCTAAAATGACTCTCGGTAATAGGAATACTGTACGCTCACGATAGAGGCCTCCTTGGAACACCTTGGGCAACATCTTCATTTGGGAATAGAAGCAGAATCGGGGCCCATCCCTTTCTAAAGTCTTTTCACAGAGTTCCCTCAAAGCCATTCTGGGTTTCTCTCATCAGTTTTTCTTCAGTACCTAGGGTAAGGTGATCGTCCATTGCGGAGTTTCCTGGACAGCATGGCTTTAAACATCCTCCTTCTTAGGCCACATCAGCATATTCAGGCAGGTCAGACTGCGTGTCCCAGTTCAAGGTTTGAAAGCATGGCCGCAGGACACATAGGGAACGAGTGAGCAGCATCAGTGGAATATTGTGTGATGGTATTGCAGTGTTTCTAAGGGACCAGGACGAGACTGATCAGACTACAAGGGAATTCACACGGTAGAAGCTAATATAAATACTTCCCTTGCTAAGGAAACACAATTCAAGTAAATATTTGCATGGCGAACAATTTACATTCTTCCGCTCCCATAAATGTCTACCTTTCATCAAAGATCCACTTGTCACCTGCACAAATTGCAGGTGTTGAAGCCAGGTCTGTGACCCTGAAGACCATCTTGGCCACTTCGGAATGACCTATGCATCCAAAAATGTGCCCTACGTCTACAAGCAGTTGAACTTCTGAAATTTTCTCCGAGGAACACAAAGCATATGCCATGCAGCTGGCTCACATATCACCCGTGGTGTCAGGCAACTGCTCTCTGAAGTGCTCTGCTTTTCTGATCAGGAGACACCTGTCATGCTGGTCACGCTGTGGGGAAAGCATGGAGCTGGGATGCCAGCCACCGGGTTCTGGGCCTGACTTGGCCACCGGGAATGTGTGGGCGTGGGTTAGTTCCATTGTCTCTAGGCCTCCACTTCCTCCCTTGACACGCGATTACATGAGCTTTAAAACACCCGTGACTGTATGATTTTACAACCCAACAAGATAATGCTAACTACTTCAATCTCTTCTAAGAGCTTCTTTGGAACTGTTGGTTATTCGATGCCTTAGAGGATATCACTTTGCAGAGAGTCATTTTGGATAAAGTTTTGCTTAAAAAAAAATGAGTCTATACGCACCCTCCGACGAATCTATGATATATTATGGACATCATAAACTACTATGGACCTTTTTACATGAATAAGCCCTCCATTGGCCAGAGCAGCAAGGCTTTACCTTCAAGCATACTCAATTTTGCAAACTTGGTTCAACAGATCCTCCACAGATATAAGCTAGGACAAAAAAATCAGAGGAACTTACTTTATGGTAACAAAGAACTGGAGAAGAGTAGAAAATGACTAGTTTGTCTGCTTGGAGCATTCTGTCGGAGTGAGTGGGATTTGTTCCCCAACCGGGACAACTGGCAAGAGGCAGAGCTACATAGCAGCTTCAAAGGAAATTCACTGCAGCCTTTCAGAACAGTCCTGGGTCAAGGTGATTTAGCACCTCAGCCAAAAATGAGCCCTCCAGGGTCAAGTTGCCCCTGCCCAAGCAGCAGCTCTGGTTTAAAGGCTACCACCCCAACAAAAGAGCTGCATTCGCCTCCTGAAGCGCTGAGCATATATGTACCATGCCAGCCCTAAATCAACTTAAGAATTAATATTTTCATGACAATTTACACTTACAGCAATTTCACCTTCCCAATGCAAATGTCACCAAATGGAAGTCAGAAGACATTTCATGCAGAGCAGGTGTTTTGTTTGGCTTTATCATTATAATTTTCTCAGCACAGGAAATATTAAAGGCCCACAACAGACTCAAAATCCAATTTTATCCGAAATCACAGAGCTTGACACGCTGGAAGCTTTTAAAATGTTTTCCAAGTTAAGTAACGATGAGAAGCTATGCAACCTGCACCTGTAAATCCAAAGCATAAAATGGAAACAGGCAGCCATTCATCTGCGTTCCGCTTGGAGCTATAAAACTGTCCTGGGACATGCTGAGGGGGCGGCTAGTGGTGATGCAGTACAACGTGGGTTCGTTCCTAACGTGAGGGACAGCCAGCTTTAACCCCTCAAAAGCAGATGCTATTTTGTGGATAGAAGATTTTAAATATTCCATAGCTGTAGTGACACTGGCTTTCTTCAGGGCCCAAAGTTCCTCGTACAGTTCAATAGACCCTCCCTGGTTACCAGGCTTCTCCATGCAGAATGGACTCTGTAGGCAACCCCTCCCTACTGCAGTATCTTTCCTCCAGCCAGTCTTGGGTTTCCTCCTTGCTGATCACCAACCCCACAGTCTCTACAGTCTGCCCTCTCCTCAAAGGTGTCTACATAGCTAGGTTGGCTTGGGAACATCTTGGTATAGTCTGTTGTCTTATCAATAATTATTAATTCCACTGCCTTTCACTCTCAAAAGTGCCCCATTCTGGAGGATAAATTATATGGTTGCCCTCTTTGTATCTTGCCTTTTTCCCTCCCTGCTTCTAGAATACCGGTAATACCTATTACTGCATCATCAAAATACCATGTCAGTATGACTGTCTACCAAATTACTCTCCTAGCCCTGCTCTCCCTTCCAAGCTCTGGACGGTTCCCTTCCATTTCTGTGCTACATATGTCTATATGAGTGTGCTTCTAAAACTTAGACTCAACAAATAATAAAGTCATCCCTCTTTAGCAGACTGGTTTTTCTCTGGTATTATTATTTCTGTTAAAGAAAACTAATAAAACTCAATATTATAAAGTCAACTTGCCAGTAGAATCCTACGTCACTTCCCATAAGTTCATCTGGATCAAGATGTTCCAAACCCATTTACTTTCCCCTCTGCTAGAAGTACCTTTGGCTCTGCTCTCCTCTCTCAATATTACAAAATACTTACAGCTTCTCAAAAATTAGCAGTTATTCCAAAGGACCATTAAATTAATTTAAACCCCTTTAGCCTGGCTTTTAAGACCTTAAATATTACATTATAATTATAGCTTAAATATTATATTTTAAATATTAAATATTATAGCTTCCACTCAATTTGTTGATCTGCTTCAGCTCTAACATCCTGGGACTTTATGATTCCACATATCCTTCCTTATGTCTCAATAGTAATCAACTTTGTATTCTAGGCTTCAGGTGAATTGAATTATCTCCAAGACAGGTTATATTCCATTTCTGAGAATAATCTGTGATTCTTTACTTCTATGACCTCATCTGTGCTATTTCTTGAGCCTGGAATAGCCTCACCTCCGTTTCTACTGTTCTAGTCTGTCTATTCTTTTTTCTTTTTTCTTAAGATTTTAATTATTTATTTTTGTGAGAGAGAGTGCGTGTGTGCGAGTAAGCACAAGCATAAGCAGGAGTGGGGGGAGGGGCAGAAGGAGACACCTACTCCCCCTCTGAGCAGGGAGCCTGATGGGGGACCCGATCCCAGGACCCTGGGATCAAGACCTGAGCTGAAGGCAGATGCTTAACTGACTGAGCCACCCGGTGCCCTCATCTGTCTATTCTTCAAGGATCTATTCAAATTCACTTCTTCAGAAAACCTTTCTCTCTTTCTCTCCCCGATGAGTAGTGTCATTCCCTCATCTCCATCTTCCACTATCACCATCCTTCTATATTTTCAGCAGAACTCTATATTAAATTGCCTCTGGAGTCTCCATCTCCTTTCAACCATAGCCACCTCCAAATGCACTTATCAGACTGCTGCCAGACTGATCTTTCCCAACATGAGTTTCATCTGAGCATCTCCTGCAAAATTTTAATGATACTCTTTTGCATAGGATTCAACTCAAACTCCACATATTACCTACAATAACCTGGACATACTGTCTACCTCTCCAAACTCAAGTCCGGCATTTCCCAATTTCACACTTTATCCTTCAGCGACGCTGAGCCTCATAACTGTTTCCAAACAAGCTATTGGGTTTTTTGTTATTGTCTCCTCCCCGAGTCCTTTTCTTCCCTGTCTACCTGGATAGCTCCACCTAAATTTACCTCTGATGATAATTCACCTGTGATACTGTATTTGGTCATCTATTTGCTTTGCTTTCTCCACGCTAGACAGAATTAAGTACTTTCTTCTCTCAATATAACCAAATAGTGCTTGTATTCAGTTATCACAATGCACTTGATTTGCTTAGATTTTGTTTTTTCTACTAGACTGTGAATGCTCCTAAGGGTGGAACTTACACAGTGGTTGAGAATACAGACACGGGAAACAGAATGTGGGTTCAAATCTTACCTCCTGCTACTCACTAGCTGAGCGATTTTATAGATCAGTTAGCTATTACTGCAACAATGCTCCATAACAAGCAACCACAAATTGTCAGTGGTGAGTATCAATATTTTTTTGTTGGAGTCTGATTTTTCAGAGTTGAAAAATGTCCAAACCACCCAAAAAGCACTGCGATGAGCTCCAATCTAGTGCTTTTTGGGTGGTTTGGGCATTTTTCAACTCTGAAAAATCTGCTATCCCCCCCACCCCCACCCCATAACCCACAGTGTGTCCCTGTCCTGGGCATACTGCAGCCCATCATTCGCAGAGCCGAGTTGTCACCTTCGGGTCTCCATGTGGTGAAGGCTTTGACATTAGCCTGGATGTGGTTGCTAGAGCCCCTACTTTATCCCCATGGTCCTTCAAGTGTTAGGCTTTTCCTCCCTTTTGGTGCCATCATTTCCCCTATCTTCAAATCCCCTAATTCTCTACTAGAAAAAATAACGTTTTACCAAAAAATAAAAGTTCAACTCACACAAACTCCAAACAACACGTGAAATCATGTCAGTGTGTAATAAGAATGTTGTATATTATGTAGGATTTAACCACGGGCCCTGTATATAAACAACTTATTCTTTGGATAAGATTTGAAGGCAAGTTAAACAGGACAGGAACTTTGAAATGAGGCCAGTATAACTGAATATGGCAACATTATCGAGGTGTTTTCCAGGGCACTGGCATCGATTTTATAACATAGAGGAATATAGACATTCATTGAACTAGTATTCATCCTGTCCCTAGAACTGTATACATCAGGCATTATTCCATTATGGGATTAATTTATAAAACTCATCCTTGTTTTTTGTTTTTTACCTCTGAGCCTAGAGCTATGCAAATTCATTCATTCAGTATTTAAGATTCAACAAATCAATTGAGCCATTAGTATATGCCAATAGTATACTAGGCTCAAGGGAATCAATTGTAAGCAAGAGAGATAAGGTCCATTATTTCATAGAGCTTGTATTCATGAGTCTATGTCTGAGAGTGGGAGAAGACAGGGGAGGGGTTTTATTATAAAATAAGCAAGTCAACGCACATATGACAACATAAGCTACAATGATTTCTATGGAAATACACAATAGTGTAGAGAGGAAGAATGTGATATAGTGGGGGAAAGGTTGATGTTAATAAAAATAGTTAACATGTACTGAGGGCTTAGCCGGTGATAGGCACTGGAAGTGTGGATCCACACTTATTTGGCGCTTACAATACCCTATGAGTAAGTACTATTAATCTTATTCCTATTTAACAAACTAGGGGTCTGAGTGTGGCCCAGAAAAGCTACTTAAGGTTTGCCTTGCTGCTAGGTGGCAGACCGGGAAGTTGCTCCCAAGATGTCTCTTTCCAGAGTCTGGATATCTCCCTGCCTATTAAACATGAATGTAACCCAATAGGACTGCCATGGAAAAACTGAAGTCAAATGGAAATTTTTTAATAACCATCAGGAAGATATTTCTAAATTTACCATATTGTCAAGAATGCAAATTTCCAGGGGTGGTTGGCATATTTTTTTCTTCCCTGGAATATAAAAGGTGGAAGAAAAAGAACAGGTAGATGAAGGTAGAATTGGAAAATTCACTGTACTCAAACATTTTCTAACAACAAAAAAGTAAACCAGCAATGTTAACTAAGTTCATGTGCTTTTTTATCTGATTAATCATTTCAGAGTAACAATGTGAATAAGTTAGGGTAGTTTTTATGAGTGACATGTACATAACAGGATAAGTAAATCTAAATTCTTTTTTTTTTTTTTAAGATTTTATTTATTTATTTATTTATTTATTTATTTATTTATTTGACCCAGAGAGAGAGAGAGACAGCCAGCATGGGAGGGAACATGAGCAGGGGGAGTGGGAGAAGAAGAAGCAGGCTCGCAGCAGAGCAGGGAGCCTGATGCGGGGCTCCATCCCAGGACTCTGGGATCATACCCTGAGCCGAAGGCAGACGCTTAACGACTGAGCCACCCAGGCGCCCCGAGTAAATCTAAATTCTTAAAAAAATTAAGTACTAGGACACACGCATGTAATAGTCACTAATAATCTATTGTACTGATGATGACAGGAAAATAACGCACCGCTCTCGGAACAACTAACCGCACTTACAACATGTTGCGTTAGTGTCTTTTTTCACTGAGCTCTCTTTCTTCACCTACTACGGAGTGACCTCTTTTTCCTGTTTTGAAAAGGGTTACCTTCCTTATGGATAACAAGCTTTCTTTTGAGATTTGAACTATTGCTTACCTGTCCTCTCAAAATGCTTTTCTAGGCTTGAACATGGATACACAAGATTGGGAGAAACACTTGCTCCAAACAGTGCATGAGACAGTCTGATTCGTATCTGTACTTGGAGCTCTTCTGATGACTAGGGACACAACACTTAGGAACAGATTCAGGGGTATGGTACTTCATGGCCTACATTTCAATGACTAGGAAATAAATTGTGTTAAGTATTTAAAATTACTAGAATCAATTATACATGTGGATTATCCCACTTAACTTTATGAACTATCTCTACACAACTGTTTTGTTCTTAGATATTCTACACAAAATTATCACAGTTTGATTCCTGAGCCAAAGACTCTCAGAGAAATCTTACATCCTTATATGACAGTTTTACAAGTTGATGTGTTTTTGAAAAACAGTGTGGTAGCATGAAAAATGGCTAAGGCTTCAGGTATATTTACTTGCGATTATACATAGGACTTCCACCAGAGTGAACGTGGGTATCAAGTGTAAGCCTCTAGTGAACACTCCTGTGTACATCGGTGAGAACACGCATTAGAAGGAGACTGAGAGTTTTGAAACCTAAGGTTTGAAAACACAGTAAGCCAAAAAAAAAAAACCTTCTGGGTTGTCAGCAAGTCCAGATTCTGATACATGTGGACAGCGACCCGTCTGTCCCATAAATACAGTAAATGGACGCGTGACTTCAGACCCGCTGGCGCGCACCGATAGCCCAGCCTGACGTGGATATAGGCAACCCTTTATGTCTGTTCTGACTTTGGCTTTTGCAGCTGCTGTTTTCTCAGTGTTGTCTCCGGGGCAGTTTCCTGTTGCCATAGCCGATGGCCTGCCCACGCCTGCCTGGGCCTTTCAAGTGTCAACACACTCCCAGGCCGGCTGCAGTGGTCAAATGCTTGTCAATGAGATACAGCAGCCGGGGAGGGGTGAACCACTGAGACGGATAAAGGCATTGCGCTGGTGCAGGAAGCGATGCCTTTTGAATCTTTTCAGCAGGGTGAAAGCTTTCAAATCAAAGAGGGTATGTTGTATTCATTAATAAACCCAAGTTCCCATGCAGTCACATGAAAGCCAGCAGTTTAACTTTGCAGCGGACAGGTGAATTCCCCCTACCCCCAATTTTACCCTGAAAGACAATGAACAAGAAGACAAGGCTTTCGCTTGGAACAAAGCAGCACTTCCTCATCTGTGGGGCTGCCCGGACTGCTAAACCAAGCAGGGGTTGCTGCATTCTTTTTCAATTTATCCTTTTGTCCGTGTTATTTGTGTGTGTGTGTGTGTGTGTGTGTGTGTGCGCGCGCGCGTGTATTTCAAAGCTCACAGCAACCACTCCTGCTCCCTTCTCTGGAGTCTTTTTAGCTAGAGCCTTTCTTTTTTTCCCTTTTCTTTCAAAACCTGTCTTTCAAAAACAGAATTAACAACTTAACAACTACTTGGGAGGAAAAGAAAGAGAGAGGTGTGGACGTGGGCCCATATTGTCTCTGTCTCAGATGGAACAGAGCTGCGCACCTGCAACGCCTGCCCCGTCCCGACCTGGAGAGGAGGCCACTTCCGCAGGGAGTGTGGGGAAGCTGGCAGCGTCATGCGACAGCTCCAACAGCTGGGAGAAGCCAGAAGGGAGGAGCGGGGGAGGCTGCAGAAAGTCTCTAACTGGCAGGAAGTCCTGAAGATAGTGTGGAGGGAAGTATTCTTATTTTTCAGTGCTAGAGAGTTGCACTCAGAGAATGAAAATAGCCACAGTAAATAGCATCAGAGACGGATTATCTATTTTAGGGTCATCTGAGAGAATTCAGAATGAATGCCAATTTTAGAAGCAGGATTGTGTAACGTGGACCAACTGAGAGTTAGAGATATTCCTGCCTCTCACTGTCTCCATTTTCTCAACAATCTTATTTAGCTAATAATTCACCAGGGCTAACGAAGCACTCCAAAGCAAAGGCAGTATCTATGTTTTGTCCTAATGACATTTTTAGCTGCAAAGAAGACTGACTATCCAGGAAAATAGAGTGCGGGAGATGCATTCTTCAAAGTACTTCAGTTTTTAGGATATTCACAAATGGATTTATTTTAGGCTTCAATTCTTATGAGAAGGCCTTTAAGCTATAGGAAAAGAGAAATAAAAATCCCATTTATCAGATCTTTATAACAACGTGTCAGGCACCAAGCTAGGTAGACGCTTAAAAAAAAAGTGTATAGAAAAATGTATATACAAAAGGGAAGCCTGGCAAAATTCAGCCCAAACTCAACAATTCCTATTTACTTAAAAGATACTGTCCAATGGCTGGTTTTTTAATACCTCATCTCCTCTGCCTGTACCCCAAGTTCTGAACACCTCTGAGAGGCTGCTGAGTCCTGTCCTTCTGGCAGCAGTAACAGTTGACTCATTTGGAGCCGCTCCCTCTGCCCTGGCACCCAGGAATTTGTCTCTCTTCTTAAGAGCGTCCAGTCTAACCCCAGAAGATGGCAAACGGGGTGCCCACCAGTGACCCATAGCACTCCCTGACGTGAGGGACGGAACACAGAAGCACATATCCAAGCCCCGTGAACAGCTCAGACTTGCACTCTTGCCTATATTCCTTTGCTTTTGACTTCATGGATCTTAGCAGTTCCTTGAAAAAGCAAAACACTAAACAGCACAAAATCATTTACTATGTAAAACAAAACAGAAACCGCATCCCCCAGAGCACACGTGCGCTTGATGTATGTTTGGCACTTGATCCACTACTGCATTTCATTCTGGGCTTTTCTGCCTACACCAACCAGCTCCAATTTACACCATATTCTCTCATTTCTTTTGCTTTCTTCTCTCCCCCCGCCCCTTGACTAAGAAGGTTTTGACTCAAAACTGAAAATATTCTAAGTGACAAGTAAGTAGCCCCTTCTCACATAAAACCTGCAATAACATGCCTGGATTACATTAAGGAATGCTGGAGGGGGTCCCAAAAACCAGCATTTGAATAGTCAACCTGACAGAATCCTAGGACACCACTGAAAGAGCTCCTGTTACCTAACTGACTTAGAGCTAATCAGTGTAATCCTCATGACAATGCATTGTCTGACTTCAGGAACCTGCTGCCGTTCCCCCTGGGGGGGGGGGAGCTGGAGGGAGCCACTGGGGGTGTCCCAAGCCCCTGCCTCGGTAATGTGACATGAGCTGCCTCTCCCCCTGGCTCTGCCTTTCAACAATGAGGACCAAGATGTTTCGTAGAGGGAGATAACTTAGATTTATTAAGGGGAGTAACCTCAACATGGAGACACGAAGGGAGAGAAAACCCCAGAAAGCCATCAATAGCTCATGTCCAAATCCCAGGAAACAGAGTCACAGTGAGAGTAAGTTTCTTGGCAGAAAAACCAGATTGGTCCAGAAAGAAGTTAGGGGAAAATGTTTGAACCAGTCTCGACAGAATGAAAGTATTTCTAAATGAGCCCTTTTGACTAGTTTTCTCCTGGACCAGGTAGAGACCAAATGAGGGGAGTTTGTTAAGAGTAACAAACTTTCCTCTGGCTATTTAGCCCATTTCTGAGAATTTGTCTCAAGACTCTTTGCAGCATAAGAATGTAGGAATAGCTACACTATATGGCACTGGATCTGTCAGCTCCCCGATCTGGGTTGAATTGGTAGGTGGCATATTATCAGTCTTAGAAGGAACAGCAGTGCCTTTTGTCAAAGGTCCCTCCCACTCAAGAAAAAAGTTCCCAATATTTGCTACTGACACTTCTTAAAAAGAACGCGTCTGTCGTGAGATTCTTGCTTGAAGCTGTTTAATCGGAAAGAAAATCACATACATTTACACTCTTACTTCATTTCTGCCCGTGAGAAGGCAGGTAGATAGAGAATACCACTCTCCTTTATATTTCTATCCTGCCAGCGCAACTTAACAAAAATAAAGGATACCAAAGGGAAGGGAGGAAGAGAAGCTGAGAATTAGAAAGCATATTCTATGATTTCAACATAATTTTGAGTGAGATTAACAATCTTCAATGGCTAGAATAGCAAGATGGCCCTGTTGACTATCAGCATAGGCTATGGTTAGATTACTATTTCTTATCTCTTGTTCAAAGCTCTACTTCAAAGGACTACTATCAATTGTTCAAGTAGACAGCAAAAACTTGTAATGCCTTAGAGCACTCAAGAGTGAGACAACTGTGAAAGAATTCTTTCTTGGGTTAGAGGTAGGTTTGTTGCAGGTTCAAGAGAAAATGGCTGCTCCTCTAGTCATGGTGCCAAAATACTGATGAGTGAACAGGCACAGAAGTCACCCCTGGAAAATTAAGGAACTTAATCAGAAGTCACAATAACAGAGTGTTTGGATGAAACTGAATAAATTCAATGCTGGAAAAAGCTAGATATTGTATACTAGCAAACCATTCAGTTTGCTCCAGTCATTTTCTTAACGATTCATTCAGTCATTCAAAATTTATTGAGCAACTATTAGCTGCCATGTTCTGTTAAGGCATTGGCAAAACTGCAAAGAATGAAATAGGCAAGAATCCTGACATCATAGAGCTTGTGTCCTAGAAATTACTACCATTTTGCTACCCAATCACTACAGCCATGCAGAGACCGCAAAGATGGGCCTTAGTCAATCATTCTGGCCATTTTTCTCTAAAAATTGACATTTAGTATATAATGCTGAAGCTTTATGAGTAATCTAATCTATGGAGGAAAAAAATCCCTTTTATGTGACATAATACTATTAAGCACAGCTTAATTTGATGGGGTGTGTTTGTGGGGGGTGGGGGAGAAGGAATTTTAAAATGCTGACTCCAGAAAATATTACAGAGAACGGAGTTATTTTGAGCAAAGGGGACTGGCCTTCCTGGAGGCACTCTATTTTTTCCTCAAAATCACAGAGGTTCCGAAGGGAAATTATTTTCTAGAATCCCATAAGATACTTCCTTCAGGACCAAGTGGTTGCAGTTTACCCAATTCAAGGCAAAGGAGAACAGCAGCAAGAATATGCACTGAGGGGCGCCTGGGTGGCACAGCGGTTAAGCGTCTGCCTTTGGCTCAGGGCGTGATCCCAACGTTATGGGATCGAGCCCCACATCAGGCTCCTCCGCTATGAGCCTGCTTCTTCCTCTCCTACTCTCCCTGCTTGTGTTCCCTCTCTCGCTGGCTGTCTCTATCTCTGTTAAATAAATAAATAAAATCTTCAAAAAAACAAAAAAGAATATGCACCGAGTACTGGGAATTTACAATGAGGACCAAGTCTAAGGATACAAGAGAAGCCTATGTGGTACAAAGGAAAGAATGGATCTGGAATTTAACTGTTTATTAAGTACTGATTCTGCTAAATACTGTTTTGTGCATAGAAACAGAACAAGTTTATTAGGGAAATAGGTATTACCTAGTGATTTTAGAACTTAAAGTCAAAAAGGTAGAAAGGCAGTATCTTTTTTTTTTTTAAGTTGCTCAAATGCACTTAAAAAAAAAATTTTTTTTATTATATTATGTTAGTCACCATACACTACATCCCCGGTTTCTGATGTAAGGCTCGAAGATTCATTAGTTGCGTATAACACCCAGTGCACCATGCAATACGTGCCCTCCTTACTACCCATCACCAGTCTATCCCATTCCCCCACCCCTCTCCCCTCTGAAGCCCTCAGTTTGTTTCTCATCTATGGAACATAAGAACTAGGAAGATAGGTAGGGGAAGAAAGGGATAAAGAAAGGGGGGGTAATCAGAAGGGGGAATGAAGCATGAGAGACTATGGACTCTGAGAAACAAAAAGAAAGGCAGTATCTTTAAAAAATATATATCTACATATCTATATATATGTGTGTGTGTATATATATATGTATATATATATATGCACGCCTTGTTACATTTTACATAAGCTTTGGAACAATAATAAAGTAATCATTGGGACAAATCCTTATCTTTAAAGATAAGGATTAAAGGATTAAACACAGTATACTGTATTTTCAAGTGCAAGGACAACAAGGAAGTTCTCTGTAGAAAATGCCCATCTGTTTGAAGCACTTTCTTTCATTTCTCCACCTTTGCCTTGTATTAGACTCTTCCCTCAGCAGTGCCCTAAAAGGTATGTGATACTTTTGTTTTCCAACACATTTTCTTGAGGCACCTAGTAACTTTTGCTCAGGATTCTAGACAGATTATAGGTGATTTGATGATATAAAACATTGCTTTTGTAGGTCGATGTCTATGTATCTATTCTATATCCTCTTCCCCTCCACACAGCACACTCAAAAAACAACAACCCCTCAAAACACGGAAACAAACAAAAAACCCTAATAGATTCACGGCAGGCTAATCCCAAAGGAGGAAGTTAACCCTTTGGTTTTTATCCCAGGAAATCTCCAGTACAATATTCAGTTGTTCCCACTCAATTTCAGTTTCAGCCATCTAATTTTAAAATCAAAATTTATCAGTATTACCAGAGTTGTAACGTAACAAAGCTATACCTCCTTCTTCTAAAATTATTTGACATCTATACTATAGATATTCCAAACTATGTTTGACCTTCTGCTCTGGTTCAGTGAGTCTCACTGTTGGCATGCATTAAAACTTGTGTTCCTGAAGTAAAGTCACTTCTTTTTTCCTTCAGATTGGTCAGGATAGCAAAGGAAAAGTGGACATTTTCTTTACACAGTAGAAATAGCCCAACTAAATAATTCGCATTAAAAAAAATTCCCTTTGGAAATTATGACGTCCAAGAAACTTGGTTTTGCCAAGTAGTCAAAGGTCTGTGTTAGAAGCAGCCAGTCCTCTGCTCTGTGTGATATCTCAGGGGGTTGAGGGAGGCCTATGGATGGAACAGCATCGTTTTCAGTTCTCTTGAGAATGAGAAAGCACAAAGGTTGGGCCCAGCTGATTGAAATGTGGCTGACGCAACCCATTGTCTCCCTAATAGACTAAGCCACAAGTTATATAAACCATAAGGGTGATTAATGTGCTCAGATTATGCCAAAATATGGTGTAGCAGTCACCTACAGAAATCCAGCTAAAGTCCATATTGCCTCCACCCTCCCAGAACCTAATAGATTCTTGGAAGGTATGATTGAATACAGGTGTCCCTTATCTAGGAAAACAAATTAACTGAATTCCAAACCCTCAAAAAAAGTTCCTATAAAATAATTCAAACTGCAAAAGGATTTTCCCTGCAAGTTACCCTTAGGGTATAAGTTGCTTTATGCACGTAAGTGTTGTTTGATTTGCAAAAACTTGAATTGCATTCAATGTTTCTGTGGCACATTTATTGTGTAAAACAGTACATGAATTGAAATCTCAACTTTTATTGAATGGTAAGCACAGAGGAACTGATTGGAGAATAATCAAGGTTCAAAAATTCATTTTCCACAAAACCATGGAGAGCTAAGGATAAGCAATCTGCCCACAGCAGCTGCAAATGTAAAGACTGAACCCAACCATGATCCCATCTTAAACTTCTAAAATACAGAATGTTCTAGCCACTGCAACTTTTTAATCTATTTAATGTTGACTGTATTGTGTGAATCATTCAACAGTCACAACTCAAGTTGGACCTTTCACTTTCTTATCTAGAGAAAATTTCATTTTCAAGTATCCAAGAATATTTAAACTATTCAAAGGATTTCAAGAGAACTTTTGGCACATGTCACCCAAGCTCAACAGCTAACAGTCGCTGCCACCTACAGGCCCAATTTCAAGAGAAGGAGCTGGGACTTGAGCAGAGAGGACTGCCCAGCTCCACAAACAAGTTCCTTTTCCTGACTCACAGAAAGACACAGTTGGTACCCACGGATTGTTGATCCAGTTCCCGGAGAAAAATAGATTTTGATATGACAAATTTCATTGGCTCCATCAACCACAATCTCTTTAAACCACCTGTGATTGGGGGTGCAGAATTTTAAAGCAGCAGCCCTCTGCCCACAAAACAAATGAAACAAAATGAAATCTGGTTATCTAGGTCTTCAGTCACGTCTAACTGCAATTGCCATAGCTATACAATCATGTGAAAATAAGTAACAAGGAGAGATTTTCCTTTATGTCAGTTACCATGTTATCACATGTGAGAGTCTGAACTGTTTTGGATAGATTCTCCCCTCCGGAGATTTTGTGAAGTCTCCCCTGTGAGACTGTACATCTATATATCTCTACCTATAGACGTGTCTATATAATTATATAGATTATATTATTATATTTTAAAAATGTCTTCTAATATTTAAAATGACACATGAAGGTAGTCATTATTGTCTCCATTTTACTGATTTAAAAAATCCTAAGGCTAGGGCATCAGGGTGGTCCTCCTTGGTTAAGCCTCCACGTCTTGATTTCAGCTCAGGTCATGATCTCAGGGTGGTGAGATTGAGCCCCACCTCAGGCTCCATGCTCAGCAAAGTCAGCTTGGTACTCTGTCTCTCCCTCAGTCCCTCTCACCCCTCATGCATGCTCTCTCTCAAATAAATAAATAAATAAATAAATAAATAAATAAGTCTTAAAAAAAAAAATCCCAAGACTGAAAGAAAAGGGAAAAACTCTCCATAGAACAAAGTTCAGGGCTTTTGGAGGCTCAGTTGATTAGCCACCCTACTCTTGATGTCGGCTCAGGTCATGATCTTAGGGTCGTAAGATCAAGCCCCGCCTCAGAATCTGTGCTCAGTGGGGCGTCTGCTTGGGATTCCCTCTCCCTCTGCCCCTCCCCTTCTGCTCTCTCTAAAATAAATAAATCTTTAAAAACAAAAAAAGTTAAATCTCAGCTGCAGGACTTTTTTTCCCATCAGTAAATTGGAAGTAGTAAAGACTACCTTCAAATATCATTTTAAAGATTAGAATACATCTTATTTTTATATATTATATATTCATATATCCAATACACATAAATGTATATGTTTAAATTTATTCACTGAATATATTCTCAGTGAATAGCACACAACAGCTTATAAAAATGTTAGCTCTGTAATACCAATTTTATGACATCTGCAAGTCATTTCATAATTGGACTTTTGTTTCTTTGTAGAGTGAGGAGCTTAGACTAAGTATTTTCTAGATTCCTCGTGGACTAAATGTTCAAGCCTTATGGCTTTTGAGACTGGTATCCTCTCTCCCCATACCAGCTGGACCGATTTCTGTATTTGGGCTACTCTTATGCTGGATAAATGGTTGACAATCAATGCCCTCCAGCTATGTGCTCCCTCTATATTCCAGGACACTCCAAGACCAGAAAAGGAGGAAAGTCTTCATGGCTGATGTCTATTTCACTATTCTAATACAATTGTCGCCTTGTTATGAGCCAAATTGCATCCCTCCAAAATTCATACATTGAAGTCCTGATCCCCAGTATCCCAAATATTTGGAGGTAAAACCTTTGAAGAGTTGATCAAGTTAAAGTGAGGCCATTAGGGTGGGCCCTAATCCAATCTGACTGGGGTGTCCATATAAGAGGAAATGTAGACACACACAAAGACACAGTGGTATGAAACCACAGAGGAAAGATCATGTGAGAATATGGTGAGAAGGCCCCAGAAAAAGACAGCATTTGCAAGCCAGGAAGAGAGGTCTCAGACAAACTAATCTTGCCAACACCTTGATCTTGGACTACCAGCCTCCAGAACACAAGAAAATAAATTTCTGTTGTTTAAGCCCCTCAGCCTGTGGTATTTTGTATGGCGGCTCTAGCAAATTCACATACCTCTTCACCTAACTCTCTGACTTTGAACAAATTACTTATGTTCTCAGATTTCTTATACTTAAAATACAAATAATACTTTGAAAGTTATAAGATTAAAAACGATGATGTATATAAATGGCCTCCTATGTTGCTAACACAAAGTAGTTACTCAAACATTAATTCTTCCCCTTCCTGAATTCCACCTCTGCTGTCAAGTGAACTTGAATAATCTTTGGAATGTAATTTCACATTTTTTTTTTTGTTCTCCCGGTAGTCACTTGGTCTATGTGTACATAACTTGACAAAATATTTTAAAATAAATATTGATATGTAACATCTTTTGTGAATATACATGAAATGTAATTAGTTATACTTAAAATATTTTGTTGGAAAGAACATATATGAAATCAAAACCCTCCTAATCAATCCAGACTACACAGGTACCATATCCGGGTGAATTCTTCATATGAATTTCACCACTTAGGTAAACACTTCAAAGTCCAAATGTTCGTTCAAATCTAACCTTAGGCATACATGTTTGCTGACCTAAAAGCCAAATATACGATCAAGATCATCTTAATATGTCTTTTTTCCTCTTCCCACCTTCTAGCAAAGGCTCAAAAGTGTTGGAGCTTGCTTCTCTTATACCTACCCTCGTCTCTCCTCCCACACTCCACCTTCAATTATATCCCAGTCCCTGTCTTGTTATGTTAGTGTAAAGTTAATTCAGTATCTTAATACATTTTTAAAAATTTACTTCTGCAGATTTTATGAACTAGTAAAGCTTAAGGATAATGAAAACAAAATCAATACCCATACTTGTAAAACTATACTAATTCAAGGAGGCAAAACTTTCAATAAGAACACCTTTACCTTTTTTTATTCTTTTGGCCCAATTCCATAATATTTTTATTTCTCTTTCCTCCCTTCCCCTCAAAACTCAAAACCCAAAGCAGATTCTTCCCAGAAGTCCATGAAAAAAGAAAAATAATGAAAACAAATGTTAAGTTAAACTTTTTGCAAACTTTGGAAAATGAGCTGTTCTGGTTCATTTCAAATTTTTTGGCAAAGATCCAGAGTCAAATAGGAACCAAAATTACATATCCTCAGTGAAGAATGGAGAGGGTACATGGCAGAGAGCTGACCAATTTCCATTTAATTAAAGAGAGAGCTAGCTTTGCTAATCAGGTAGAATCAGAAGTTTTCCTCACATAGGACTTAGAGAATTTTAATTATTATAGCCACACCATCTAAGAGAGTAAAGTAATACAGTAAAGCTTTCAAACTGACAAATGTTAGAATAAACATCACAAAATTTGAAAAATTTTAACTTTAGCATAAATGGCAAATACATAAATGAGAAAAATAATTTGAAATAAAAAGAGGCAACACTTAATCTAGTTCTTTAGCTATGAGTAGCACCAAGTATGACTGGTTGTTTGAGAAATAGCAGTAGTATAAAAGAGAGACAATTCAAATAGAACATTTATTAAAATTCCAATTAGTATCTTTAGTGAACACTGTTGGTTAGTTGACTCCATCCCATTTGCAATTCCTTCTTTGAAAAACCAATGATTGGTCTACGGTAGCCACGTGGCCCAATTCTGGACAGTGATCTAAATAGAAATCATTGAGTAGGACTTTCCAGGGAGTTTTTGTCTGTTTTTCTCCCACCATTTAGCCTTAAAGGGCATTTTTAAAAATAGTTATCTTCAAATAAAGAAAAGTTATAGATTCAGTTCAGTCTTTTGTCTTTATCTCTTCTTGTCTGGAACCTCAAAAGATGCCTAAAAGGGAAGTAGTTCTCTTATGACCATTTAGAGATAAGCATGTTAAACATGGCAGAGCCCAAAAATGGAGAGATCCTCTTTACTAGATCAACTTCAGTCTGCCTATCCCCAGATTCTTGCCTCAAGGGACAAATAACACCCTTGTTTATTAAGCTACTATAGTTGGATTTTTCTACTACTTATCACCAAACACACTTATAACTGATACAATGTCCTCAAAGTGATTCATAAGCAATTCATCCATAAAACAAGAACAGGTTGCTGTGAAAGGGGAAGAACCAGATAACTTGAAAGAATTCTTGTGATTGCAACATAAGACTAGCAAATTTTTAAAAATAGGAGGGCTAAAGGATGGAGATAAAATTAATTTCTCTGATTATAAAACAAAAAGAGATATAAATGTAACAGTTCAGAGAAATGGCAGATAAATCCAGTGGACATGAAATCTGGTCTAAGATCTCCAGAGAGAAAAGAGAAAACAAATGAGAAGATAAAATTTGAAAAAAATTGAGAGAAATTAATTTTCCCCCTGAGCTGAAATATAGCATCAATGCCAAAATGAAAGGAACCACTCCAAGTGTCCAACAACATGAATGGAAAAAATACCTATGCCTTAGCACTTTATAGTGAAGTTTCAAAATTCTAATACTGAATGGATCTACTAAGCTTCTAGGGAAAAAAAGCATTTCATCTATAAAGAAATTGTCATCAGACTGTCATCATCATCAGATGCTCTTAGAATATTTACCAACATATTTAAGGTTTTACAGGTAAATGATTTTCAGTGTAAAGTTGTACATTCAGATGAACTATTATTATTTGAGTACGAGGATATGATAAGAATCTGCCTTCACTCTTGGTATTTTACCCCTGACAGTTTCCAATCTCCACCCTTCTCTCTTCCCCGCTTGCCCCACATCCAGGCAAACCCATAAAAAGGACCATGCACTACCTCCCTCAGCACTGGCAAGAGGTTCATACCTTCACTCTGACCTTATTCTGTAACTTTCATTCCCGCCTCCCCTCTAAAACCCTCAGTTTGTTTCCCAGATTCACTCAAGTCATTTCTAACTGGCTTGGGTACCTGTCCTCCTATCTCCCCAGAAAGCTTCATTATGTGAGTAATAAATGTTTCACACCATGTTGATGAATGTATGACATCATCAATCTCAACATTTAAACCAATTTCGCATGGGAGATTGATTCTGCTCACTTTGAGGCAACGATAAACTAGAGGCTAGAATAAATATATTCCCTAATATTAAAAGGCCTGAGAAACCTAACTTTCTATGTGTCTTTCTGAAAAAACAAAACAAAAAAACACAAAAAACAAACAAACAAAAGAACTATTGATGATGTTCTCCAGAAAAGTGTAGAATGTTCCCAAGGCGACATCCACCTTAAAAAAAGAAATATGTTTCAAGCCATAGAAGACTTAATCCAACAGTACAGTGCAAATATATCCTGGGATTTATACAGCAAGGCCATAAATGAGTTAGACCAAATTAGGACCAGAGGTCAGAACTCCAAGTAGCAGAATTTCTACAAGAACTTCAGGACAAATGACATGATTTAAAAATTTAAATTTCTTAATGACATAAGCATGTTTCTTATGTCAACAAACAGAGGCAACTGAAAACTTCAGCTGGGAGAAAAGCTCATTAAAAAACTTATCATTCAAATAGAAAGAAAATGAAATTGAGAAATGATTTTGAGCATTTGATATGAAATAAAAACAAAAGAAAAAGAATCCATCTGAGTTTGATATTTATTTAGTGATACAGAGTTATTTCTTTCCCTGTGTGTCAAATCATACTATTTGGTTCTTCAGATAAAAATATATACGTACCACATTATGAATACACTATTACTTTTCAATTTTAGAATCAACGTGTAAAGAAAGCATAGAGGATATAGGTTCAGATTACAGTGTCATGAAAAATCTTGCGATGAAAATATCTTAGTTAACAGATGCCTGAAATAAAGATGAAGAGGGTAAGAGGCAATAAGAGTCAGATAGTGTGTATACACACACACACACACACATAAAAGAGATACGTGTATATAAAAGACTGTATATACATTGTGTACATATATAATTTATTATATCTTTTAATGAATGGAAGTTTTTAATTTTAATGATACCTAAATATCAATCTTTCCCTGATGATGCCATTCTGGGCCTGTAGTTTTCTTTTGGGGAAGTTTTAAATTATAGATTTGATTACATTTACAGATATAGGACTATTCCGATTTGTCTGTTTCTTGGTCTATTTCTTGTTATGTCAGTATTGGTAAGTTAATTTTTAAGGAACATGCCCATTTCATAGAAGATGTTAAATTATTATAATAAAGTTGCTTATATTACCTTTTCTTTCCATGTGTATATATATATGCTTGTGTACATATCTTAATTTTTTATTTAATATTAAGATATATATACACAAAAATCTTAATTTTTAAATGTATATATATGTGTATAGATATAAAATACCTCAGGTATTCCCATGAAGAAAATATTGACAAACTAATACTTAAAATGGGTAAAAGACATAAACATTCTGTTTCCTTACCTACAGAATATGAAAATATCTACTCCAGAGTCAAATTTAAAAATCTCTGTAAAATGAAACATTAAATGAAGCAATTAATATTTTATTCTGATCTAATATTTAGAAGGTCCCTGTGAGGAGTAATCATATGTGGATGATATAAAGACATAAAAAACATGGACTAGTCCAAATTTCCATCTTTCCACTGGATGTGTTGTTCTATGAGCACAGCCAGGAAGAGAAAATGAGAAAAAAAAAAAAATGCCAATGTAGACAGATTTGCTCTTCCAAGTAAATTTAAGCCAGCGCAGGAAATACAGTCTGTATTTACTAATGTTCACTAATACCAACTCTTCACTTCATTGGGAACATGTCACTATTTTCTAAAAGAAGAATGTCTTCTGATCTCATAGGAAATATTTTATAGATCCAAAGCTAGAGACATAGGGAAAAAGGCCTCTGATTTTTCAGCTTCGGAAAAATCTCTTCATTATTAGTATGCATGTATCATTTTTACCTGCTAAATGACATTGATATTAAAACCTAATACCTCAGTTGAAAATGTATGTGTAAAATATAATAAAGTAATGCCAGAATATAAAAACCATATGCACTAAACATTTTGTAGCACTAAACAATACGCATTTGTTTTAGATGGTTGCCAAAGAAAATTATTTTAAGATTTGTCATTGCTTTTGACTCCAAAGCTGACAACAGTTTATAAAGTCAATTTTGTATTTATTTAAAATGTTGGACATGATTATACATTACCTTGGAAATTCCTCAGTTCATGAGTTTGGCGCCTATGCAGCTTAAATAGATTATCAGACGTCATTAAAAGTGTGATGGACGGCTGTCTGAATGAGGGGCCGCCAGCCACCGTGAAGCGGCCACTAACCTGAACTAGACCCCAGAGTGGCTTGCCTATCTTGAGTTCAAGAATTTTATATGGAAAATAATCCAACATGAAACTGGTCTTCAATCTAAATGAACAATAGAAGTTATTTTTTAAAAAAGCATCAGAGAAATGTATTATTGATACGTTAACTTTCAGTTTATACCCTAGGACTCATCTATGAACCCTATTGTTCTTTAATGACAAAAATTGATGTGCACAGAAATGCATTTCATTTGTTTTTTTTTTTTTTTTAGTGAGCCCTATGTCCAATGTGGGGCTGAACTCATGAACCCAAGATCAAGAGTCGCATGCTCTACCAACTGAGCCATCCAGGCTCCCCCCAGAAATGCCTTTTGTAATGGGGAGTATTGGCTGAGACTGTGCTCCCAAGTTTTTGCTTCCTTATAAAACCTTATTCTCTGGAATTACTGAATAAGTTCTTATTTTATTTTAAAGATTTTATTTATTTGATAGAGAGAGCGAGCGAGAGATAGCAAGAAAGAGCACAAGCAGGGAGGAGAGAAGCAGATTCTCCGCTGAGCAGGGAGCCCGATGCGGGACTTGATTCCAGGACCCTGGGATCATGACCTGAGCCGAAGGCAGACTCTTAACCGACTGACCCACCCAGCGGCCCCAAGCTCTTATTTTAAAGGGAAAGCAGACTATTTCTATAGAGGTAGAGCCTTAAATTCTGTGTTGAAAAGTTTTTTTTCCCCCTACTCTTTTTTTGAAACATGGACCTTTGGATTACTCAATGTGAAAATCAAGATCTCTTCTGGAATTGCAAGATCTTAAAAGATGGAAAAGCTCAGCCATGAAGGCAACTGTTTTCTTGTGGCTGGAAAGTGGCCTTAGAGGTCCCAAAGTTCAGGTGAGTGGGTTTTAAGAGGTAAGTGGAAGTGAGCAAGGCCAAGGACAAGTGGGGTGGAAATGGAGGTGGAGAAGCACATTTAGGGGGAAAAAGGACAGATGGAGAGTTGGCTGGGGTAGGGAAGACTAACTTTGTTTCATGATTTTTTATTAAGAGCCACACATGTAGCCATTGATAGACGCTGCATTCTGGACACAGAGAGCCCCAAGGCAGAGTTAGAAAAAAATGGAGCAGGGCTGAAGGAGACAGCATGACCATTATCTTCCACAATTCCATCAAGTTAGTTGCTGTGTACCACTCAGTTTGAAGAAAATAAAGACTCAGATTAAAACTTGTCTCCAAAATAAATTTCTGTAGCAATGTTCAATAAACCAACGTGGTCAGCTATTTATTTCCTAAGATATTAGATTACACAATTCAAATAAGATAATAAATAACTTTAAAATGAATAAACTTAGTGTTCCTCTGTGTAGGTCAAAGTTTGTTAGGGTATACAAAACAAAGCCCTGAATAATTAGAGAATATGCAAATTAATTGATACATCAGGGATCATTTTAAAAACAACCTTTTTGGGCACCTGGGTGACTCAGTTGGTTAAGCAGCCGACTCTTGGTTTTGGGTCAGGTCATGATCTGGGGGTTCTGGGATGGAGTCCCGTCTCAGGCTCTGCGGTCAGTGGGGAGTCTGCTTGCGGATTCTGTCTCTCTCCCTCCCACTCTGCCCCTCACTTTACTGGGCACATGTGCACACGCTCTCTCTCAAATACATACATACAACCTTTTTTTCACCTTCACTTTCTGAGAAACAGTATTTTTAATAGTAGGCTTTGGTATTCCTTTAAGATAAGGAAAATTCTTGACAAGTAACTTTTGTACAGCTTTGGAATTCGAACTCTAACTTCCAGGGAGAGTCCATGGATGGTGTCTATGAACTTTCTGGAACTACATAAAAATTAGCCTTAAATGTATTTTAATGAATTTTTTTTCTGAGAGAATATTCACCAGTTTATCAGATTCTCAAAAGGAATCCAATATCACCAAAATGATTAACGTCCAGCAGCAGTCCCCAGAGGAGGCCACTCCTCTACTATATTGGAATAGACCACACTGGAGACCCTTCCTGCGGATCTTCTGCAGGAAAGAACCAGCCATTCCCATCAGGTGACCTTCCTTTCCCCAGTGGGGGGCACTTCTTTGTCTCAAAAGCAGGGAGAGATGCCACCCTGTCTCTCTCTCATGACTGCCATCCACGTGAAAAAAAATAATGGGTAAGCATGACCTCTTCTTTTCCTGCTTTCTGTAAAGAACATGTGAGTCAGGGCCCTGGGTCTGTCTTCTATGGGGTTGGAGAGAGAGGACAGGACGGCTCATGCCAGAGGCCAGAGCCAGATTCACAGATGCAACTCTCTCTGCAGAAGTAGTGCGAGGTCGTGTTTTGAGGACCCACATTAGAAGGCTCCCTGGTTTGGCCTTAGGGTCTTGCCACATTCCTTGATTCAACTTTAATTTGGGAGCCACGACTTGAAGAATTGGACCTCCATTAATACTGTTGATCACCCCCCCTCGATTTAGGTGTTTCTTCTTCACTCGTTAGAACCCAGAAGGGTAGATGAGCGTATACCTGAGAATCCAGAACTGCGGTAGGAACCTCTAGAAAAGCCTTTGCAATTTGCAGAATATTTTTCACATCTATTATTTCCTTTACTTTTTGCAGTAGCCCTGACATGTAGGTCAGGTATTATTGTTATTTACGTGTGGAAAATGTTCAGGTGCAGGTGGCTGCCAAAGTGCTGAGGTTTCCACGCAGATCGCCGGACTCCAAATGCATTGTTGTTTCCATTCCCTTATCCCAGCAAACACGAGCCCAAGGGTCAGTCCCCTGAGGGTGGTATGTGCCCCTACAGTCCATTCAGAGATCACGATCTGACGAAAACCTGACATCCTTCCAGGAAAGTGTTTTAAGTGGCTGCCCTTCAGGGAGTCCCTTTTCCCCTGATACTTAGATGAATACCATTGCCTTCCTTCTGTCATGCCCATCGCTCTGTGACCTTAACTGGCCATACAAAGTAGAGACTTAACTCACCAAAATATAGACGTCGATGTTAGAAGAGGTAGAGTACTGACGTTTTAATTCCCACAGATGAGCACCAGAGAAAGAAACTAAATTAACAATTCCTGACTAACCCAATAATATTGAACCATCATTAATGTCTCTTTGGTTATACGTCCCAAAGGTCTGTGAGGGTAACTGGGAGATCAGACCCCACTATAATGGAGCCACCCTTTAATATGCTTTTTGTTACATGTATATTTGTCTAAATTCCCACTTGGTTCCTTTGTTATTAAGCATCCTCGTGACTTTTTCAGTCTCTCTCTCTTAGGCCGCTTCATCCAAAACTCCTCCTTCTTTTCTCCTCTCCTGTCTCAGCTGGAAGCCATCTCCTTTCCTCTCTTCCCCGGGGCTCTAAGTGATCTGGCTTTTTACTGGGTGCTCTTATAGGCTGCTTTTTGAGAGGATTCTGTAAGGAGAGGACCCTATAAGAGACAAGAGGAACCAGACCACTATCTAGACAGAAGGGATTGGTTAATAACTGGGATGTGAAACGGGGTTAATTTGTGATTAAGAGCACAGCCTTTGTTAACAGATATATGGATACTCAAATATTCAAATCCCAGCCCTGCCACGCATACTTTGCATATATCTCTCAAATCGTCTAAGCGTCAGCTCGCTCCTTTATCAATATGGGGATAACAGTGCCTCTTCCGGCTGGTCTGAGGGCAGTGGTGTTTACAATTCATTGATCACAGCCAGTTACAGATTTCTTTGTTCCTTCTCTACTCCCACTGCTTTACTTGACTAGCCAAAAAAAGAAAGAAAGAAAGAAAAGAAAAAGAAAAAAGCCTTCTCCCTCTCATTGCTATGAGAATGAAATAATATATGTAAAATGATTCCACACTGTCTGATAATAGGTGTTTAATAAAGGAAAAACAGCATTTTTTAGCATAAGCAAAACTATTTTATAGCCATTTATCTCAGTTATTGGCGTCCATGTGCCATCTCATCTACTGTCCTCGAAACTTCTTGAGGGAAGACCTTTCATCTTATATACCCTTGCATTTTTCTTAATACTCTGCAATTTGCAAAAGGCCCCGTAAAATTTGTTTAAAGATAAGAGGGATTTGCATTTCATACCATGTCCTCGCTGTAAGACTGATCTCATTATCTAGCTAGGATCCCTGCCCTTCACATTCAAAGTTGACACCTCCGAGCTGTCTATCACAGACTCTATGTTCCGCAGACCTGCAGAAGGGTGGGGGTCCCCCAGCTTCACTGCGGTGCTTCAGGACTGAGGAGACGAAGCTGCAGACCCCGGTCAGGCTGAGCAAGGAAGACACAGCAAGACACGGGGCTCACTCCCCCTTCCCCTTGTCAGCACCCTTTTCAAGGCACCCAACTGAGAGGGGATGGCGACCTCGGGAGGAGAACCCCCCAGTCCGAGAGGGGGGAGACTTTATTCTACCAACATCCCACAATAGTCAGAATTCTTTTGCTCGGTACTTCATTTTTTAGAGGAGGGGGAAGAAAAGGACAATGAAAAAGAAGCGAGGGAAAAAAAAATTCTCGATCATAGATCTTCCAAGGAGCATATTTTGATTTAGGGACCCTTCCTTTGCAACCAAACAGTTTAAATCTCCAGGGGTGAAGGTACCAAACCAACTGTTTTTAATGATGGTCAGTGTGAATTGGGCTTTTCCAAAATATACATTGGATCAGACTGCCCATGGTTCAAAAAGGCACTAAATTTTTAAATGGAATTTTATTAGGATTTTCATAAACAAGAAAGTACTTTTATGAGAAGACTAATCCAAGATAGATACATTCTATCCAAGCAAAAAATGTACTTTTTTTCCCCACTTTAACTGCTAATGAATCTGAGTTTTTTGTTTGTTTTTGTTTTGTTTTGTTTTTTAAGTGCCAAATGACCTCTGCAAAGAGTCTTCCTGCTGATTCTGAATGAATCAGTGGCTGGTAATGCCATTTAGCTTTCCCCATTGAAGACAAGTCTGCAAGCTGGTCTGACTGGATGAGAAACCAGTGACAGTATGTGTCTTCATACTGCAGGAAACCCTGCAGAATGTGCCTGGTGTGCAGAGAAAATCCCATGTTTTGTAAACAACCTCCCTCAAGTCTGATCTGAAAGTGCTCTCTTCCTGATTTCATCAATAAGGTTACTATGTGACTTTAAAAAATTCCACTGCTCTAGGAAAACTTCTGTTTCCTTTTATGCCCAGATTTAGCAGGTTTTTCAAAGCCCTTCTTATTAAGAAAAGTTGTGGCTGGAAAAATGGATAAGTAGTTACAACTATTCCAGGAAACTATAAATATTCTGGTTTGAGCCATTTAAGAAATTATCCTCTCCTTTATTGTCTCCCAGGGCCCACCTACAACCGGGTGCTGCCCTCCCAAAGTGAAGTGGATGGTCCTAAATGATCATAGGTGGGTTTTAAAAAATAAACACAAAATTAGTTTCACACCTACTTAGACAGCTTAGAATTTTAATGTGTGAAGTATGCCAGGACTCTGCAGTGAAATAAAGCTTTGCATTCAAACTGATGTCAGCCAATCAGAAAACAGTACAGAGCACTGCCCATTTCATAATTAGGGAGCATTACTCCAAGTTCTAGATTTTACTTATTAATGAATAAAGCATTTCTTGACCCAGTTTTGCCATTTATTCATAAGGACCTTGTTTTCAAAAAGTGTTAAAATAGCATGAAGGCCCTGATTTATGCCCACCAAATCCAGGAAATTCAAAGTTAATCCTCGGAACTATTTGTGTCTAGTTTTGCAGCAAACATTCTATATAAAACTGTGCTCTGTTCGAGGATAACACAGAGGAAAGAGACTACAGCATGCTTCCCTGCAAGCTTGACTCTTTCAGCTTCAAAGCTTTAGACCGTATGCCGGCATGTTTTCTACTGCCTTTCTGTCTCTGCTGTAGCCTTATTTCAGTCCTGCTCGCCTGTCCTGGGCTATACCTTGGACATCCATGGGACTTCATCAGACAGACAGGAGCAATGTGCAACTTTGACTGGGAGTCCCATGGGGATACGAAACCTCAGACTGCAACAAGTGATAACATGTCCAAAAGGTTCCCTTCTTCCTCCTTTCCCAAATCCTCTCCCTGGACCCATTTTTAAACATACCAGATATTGATGAAAAGTTCTTCGTGAAAAGAAAACACCACCTAAAACAATTGGAATGTGATACGGGAGACCATCATTCCTGTTCCCTCCCCCACAGAATGCCATCTGGCTCCCTCCATCGATGTGGTCAAACCCCCTACTCATCCATCCTACAAATGCCATTCAGAGACCACTGCTTTCAGCAGGCAGGTTATCCCTGTCTTTGTGCCCCAGTTTCCCCAAATGTGACATTAATGGAAAAGATTCAGCTTTCATAGGTCTCCTCGCATCCTGAAATGCTGTCTCTTTGTAACCTCCCCAGTACACAGTGGCTTTCCAGATCTGAACCCCAAGAATATTCTTCTGTCCTGTTCAACTGTACACAACATTTACTGATTACTAGAGCTCAAGTCCCAGCTTCACCATGTGCTAGCCGGGAGACTCTGAGCAAGCTATGTAATCCCTAAGCTTCAGTTTCCTCATCCATAAAATGCTGATCATGATGGATGAGGCATACATAGTAGAGTTGTTTCTGGGATTTTGGGACAGAACACACATAAAGAGCTCACCACGGTGGCTGACAATACGTGTCCAGTAAATTTTAGCGAGAGCTACTTCTAGCTATTTATTTTTCATGTGTAAGATCCCTGTTATCCCAAACATATTCATAAGCTACTTGAGACTGAGAATGCATGATGTTTGCATGTCCATCTTGCTTATTCTAATGGCCTAAAAATAGGAATTCAACAGTGCTTGGTTGATTTCTTGACTTCATGTCTGATTTTCAGTCATGAACTGCCCTGTCTTGAGTTTTTCTATATATGAAGATATGAATTCTGCCAATTCAATGCTTAAAACTGTATGAAGCCTACCAAAAAATTATTAGAAAAATTCAGTAAAGTTGCAGGAGATAAAATTAATGCCCAGAAATTGGTTGTGTTTCTATACAATAATAATGAAGTAGCAGAAAGAGAAATTAAGAGCAAATCCCATTTATAAGTGTAGCAAAAAGAATAAAATGCCTAGGAATAAATTTAACCAAGGAGATGAAAGACCCGTACTCTGAATACTATAAAACACTGATGAAAGAAATAGAAGACGACACAAATGGAAATATATTCCATGCTCGTGGATAGGAAGAATTAAGAGGTCCATACTACCCAAAGGAATCTAGAGATTCAATGCAATTCCTATCAAAATACCAACTGCATTCTTCACAAAACTAGAACAAAATGATACTAAAATGTGCATAAAATCACAAAAGAGCCCAAAGCTATCTGGAGAAAGAAGAAAGCAAGAAGTATCACAAGCTCAGTTTCCAAGATATACTATATAGCTATAGTCATCAAAACAGTATGGTATTGGCACAAAAAAAGACACATAGATCAACGAAAGTGATAAAGACCCAGAAACAAACCCATGTTTATATGGGTCAATTAATCTACATCAAAAGAGGCAATAATATGCAATGGAGAAAAAAATGGTCTCTTCAATAAATGGTGTTGGGAAAATGGGACAGCTACACACAAAAGAATGAAATGGGACCACTTCCTTACACCATACACAAAAATAAACTTAAAATGGATTAAAGACCTAAATGTAAGATTTGAAGCCATGAAACTCCTAGAAAAAAACATAGGCAACAATTTATTTGATATTGGTCTTTTTCTCGCTAGGTCTAGAAACATTTTTCTAGAGAGTTCTCCTCAGACAAGGAAAAGAAAAGTAAAAATAAGCTATTGGGACTGCACCAAAATAAAAAGATTTTGTTCAGTGAAGGAAACCATCAACAAAACAATAAAGTAACCCACTGAATGAAGATATTCACAAATGATATATCCGATAAGGCGTTACTATCCAAAATATATAAAGAACTTGGAGAACTCAATACCAAAAAACCAATCTGATTTAAAAATGAGAAAACCTCAATAGGCATTTTTTTTCAAAGAATACACAGACAGCCAATAGCCCCATGAAAAGATGTTCAACATCACTAGTCATGTGACGCAAATGCAAGGGAAATGCAAACCAAAACCACAATGAGCTATCACCTTACACGGTCAGGATGGCTAGAATCAAAAAGAAATTACAAGTATTGCTCAGGGTGTAGAGAAAAAGGAACCCTCACGCACTGTTGGTAGGAATGTAAACTGGGGCAGCCACTGTGGAAAGCAGTATGTAGGTTCCTCAAAAACTTACAAATAGAAATATCATATGTCCAGTAATTCTACTACTAGGTATTTATCAAAGAAAACAAAAACACTACTTTGAAAAGATATGCACGCTATATTTATTGTAGCATTATTTACAATAGCCAAGATACGGAAGCAATCCAAGTGTCCACTGATAGATGAATGGAAAAAGTAGATATGGTATGTGTATACATATATACATACACACGTATATTTATATTGCACGCGCACACACACACAGACACACAATGGGCTATTACTCAGCCATAAAAAAAAGAATGAGATTTTTGTCATTTGCAACAACATGGATGGACCTAGGGTTTTATGCTAAGTGAAAGAAGTCAGATTGAGAAAGACAAATACCATATGATTTCACTTATATGTGAAATCTAAAACAAAGTCAAAAGCAGAAATAGACCCATAAATACAGAGAACAAACAGATGGTTGCCAGAGAGGAAGAGGGTAGAGGCATAAACAAAATGGGTGAAGGAGAGTGGGAGATATAGGCTTTCAGGTACAGAGTGAAAAAATCACGAGGCTAAAAGGTACAACGCAGGGAATACAGTCAATAGTACTGTAAGAGTGTTGTGTGGTGACAGATGGGAGCTACACTTGTGAGCATAGCATCACGTATAGACTCGTCCAATCACTATGCTGTACACCTGAAACTAATGTAATATTGTGTGTCAACTATACTTCTGTTTAAAAAAAAAAACCCCGTATGGAGATAATGATCCGTGATAGTAGTTTAAATTGTTTCTAATTCCATTGCTGTTTCAATAATTTTAGAAGAGCAGTCTAAAAGCAAGAACATACTGGAAATGGGCTGGGCCCTGCCCTGCTCAGAAGGCACATACCCAAAAAAGGCTGAACTGAATTTGACATCAGACTGGTTGGAAGCCATCATGATCTTCAATACAATGAATATTCAAGAATTTTGAGTGTATCTGGGTTTGTCATTTGTTTTTGAGAGAAAAGAGGAGGAAGAGATGGAGAGAGAAGAAGTACAAAGAGATATAGGGGAAGAAAGAAAGAAGAAGTAAGAAAGCAGAACGTGAGAGCAGACACAAAGAGATGGACAGAACGATGGAGAGAAAGGTGTCCGCACAGGGCTGGGTGAAAGCGCGACAAAAAGAGCGAAGCCTGTCGTGGTTCCGAAGCTGCGGAAAAAGCTCCATCTAAGTGTGAGGCACAGGAATAACCTAAAGAGGGTTTCACTCTGAAGCTGAAATCTGGCCAAATATTCAATTATTTTACTGTTCTTGCTTGATGGAGATTCCCATTGTGGAACAGAAGAGGATGGGCCCGCAGACTAAAGAAGCGACATTAAATCATCATTTCTCGTCTGACTTTTTTGCAGGGGCCTCTTCGGAGGCTGATGTATGCAACAGACATATGTTTTTTAAAGACTTTTACCAAGTGCTTCTTCCCCCTGCTCCACACATCAGAGACTTCTAAAATTCCAGGTCTGGCAAAGGAAAAAGAAACGGCCACAGTGACTTCCCAGCTGAATGCGCCTCCTGAGGAACCAGCACCGGTTCATGAAGAACTTTCAAGAATCCACACCGACATCTTCTGGGTTGCTAAATAGTCAGCCTTTCAGTTGACTTAAGAATGCAGTGCTCTTAACCAAACCATGGCCCCGCTGGGGAAACCAATCAGACACCAGGCTTAAAACCTCAAAAGGAACGTGAACAGTTTTCCATGAATCGGAGGTAAAGGGTGGCATTGTTAGGAATCACCCGAGCTTCCAGGCAGATTGGACTATGTAGAAATTGATTAACACACCAGGGTCCCATTCTACCCACATTTGGGGGAAAGGTCTCTGCTCTGCCTCTACACAGGCAGCTTATCTCTGTGGGCTACAGGGATTTTCAGTGAAGAGTAAATCTGTTTTGTAGAGGAGGCATTAGCAAAGATCCCTGTAAGATGTAATTTTCAAAGTCAGAGCTATCACGGTGGGGGGTTTTGGGTTTTAACTGCAAATGTAATCAGCAAGCCTCGTGGTGGCTGCTTCTCTGACAGGCACTCAGATTTACCAGATGCCTCAGCTCCCGCAAGGGAAGAAATCATTTCCTGTGAATTCCAAGTCCTGCAGGTTACTGAAATGTAGCCATTTCCTCCTGTGGCTGAGCACCCTCCCTGACTATCTCTCCAAGGGCTACATTCCTCCGCTGCGTAGCTGTGGACATCCCTGGCCCGTTTCCATGGAGGCACATAGCAGGAGACTCTTGTGCCTGGGTACTGGGCCAAGAACTTTTCACTCTTAGAAAACATATTGGCCTCTAGCATTTCAGTGCTATTTGAAAACAGATACTTCGGTTTTCAAGGCGTTCTCTTGTGAAACATGCAGCTATATCATGATTTAACTCATGCCATATCACAAGATGGGAAAACAGAAATTGACAAGAGTTAGAGAGTGGAATTTACGTAAACCTCCCCGGATGTGTTTTCATTGCATGGCTACAGAACGCTTTGACATTCTGAACCAGGACAGTCTGCGACACTGTGGTGTCCCAGAGTCAGTTGGCTTAAGCCTGAAACACAACCCTCCTGCTTCTAGTCAAGCACCTTGGGTAAATTTCTTGACTTCTCTGAGTCTCAGTTTCCTCATTTGTAGAATGTAGATCCCAAAAAACCCCAAAGGACTCCTAGGGTTGTTATGAGAACAAAATGATACAAGGTATAGTAGAGACCCAGCAGAGAGGAAGCAGTCGAAAAGTACGTCTTCCCTGATGTAAGGTCAGAGTGGCTGAAGGACTTGATATCAAAAGCGAGTCATTACGGAGACGAAAATTCATGTTTCCTAACCTGTTTAATGACCTGTTAAACTAAATCACCTCCCTACCAAGTGGCTGCCTTTCTCCAAAGATTTTTAAAGAAGTTAATCCTCATGTCATGTTACAGTCAATTGGCTCAAGAATGTAAAGGTTTTTTTTTCCCCTTAGCTTGGGAAAGTTTGGATTAAAAAAAAAAAAAAAAAGGTTTGTATTTGCCCTCATCCCTGCCCTTGCTTGCTCCTTGAGCCCTTCAGTTCAGCCCCCAACGCCCCTGGTTGTTTAGTTACCCCACAGAATCAATCCCAACTCTTTCTCAAGCCCCATTCCTCCTTCCAAGCTCAGATCAAGATCTTTGTAGCACACTCCTAATCAATATCGCCCTCCTCATTTCCTCTGAAATGCACAGAATTTATGGACTGTAAGAAACAATTTTACATTTAATTACACCTCATTCTTCTTATTGGTTTGTGGATTCATTGCACCTCTAGCTAAGTTCTCTGAGCACAAAGACCACTTTCTGTATACTTTCCCACACACTTCCCAACCTAGCTTTCAGCTCAGAGTAGGTGCTCAATAAATGCTTTCTAGTGAATTCATAATTATTAATCACTGATGGCAGTTTCATCACAATTCTACCTTTACATCCGCCACCTACACAGTGTCCACAAATGGGGCTTCAACTGTGGCAATATTCTGTCCAGTGCCAGGCTCTCTCAAGCTCGACCTTGGACCTATTGTTAATATCTACTACTATCCCAGCAAAAGCAACAATGCGACAAAAGCATGTTTCTAGTTCCTCAGCACAGAATTAGAATTTCACAGTCCTTGTCAAAAGGATATGTGGCAGCCAAACATTTGAGTATGTGATTTTTTACCGTTAGAAACAGAGCCAAAGCAGAACATGTTATTAGGGCCCCATATAGATGCCTCGGAGCTCAACTTCAAATACTCTAACACATCTATAGAATTCATAGGAGCAAAAAGCATGTAGAGGTCAACCTGGGATACAAACTGTTTGAGGAAGGCATGCATTCACATTACTGGTCCTTTTCTGATCTTCTTTGTACTGAGTATCTTCCTTTTAACCCTCCAGACCCACTCCTGCCTCTCCTGTCTCAGGAAATGGATCCACATGGACTTTCTTGACAAATTCGCAGACCCTCTCGCTTTGGGTTAAGTTCAAGCACTGAGGCACGGAGCAAGAGAACGAGTGGAGGGATGAAGAGAGGAGAGTGAAGTTGCTGTACTTATTCCCTTGACTCCTCCTTTACCTGGAAGGTTGGCCTGGGACTAGTGGCATCCCTCAACGAGGCATCACAGCTCCAGTCAGGCAGCCCACCCCACAGAGCTCTTCTCCCTTCTCTCTCCAGGTTCTGGTAATGGCTCCCTCCTCTCACCTCATCGGATGTGATGGGGAAGTAATAGCCCCACAGTAATGCACTATCCTTTGTGGTTTCCCTACTCCCTGCCCAAACTGTTGGAAGCCGTCCACTTATTAAAAGCCCAAATTCCCCAAACTGAGCGTGGCATTAGTTCCCTGTCAGACTGTGGGGTCGACCCCTTTACAGCAAAATCCCTTACATGTGTTGTCATTACTTATTGTCACTGCTATCTCTATCTTGAAAAACTCTAATCATGCGTCTGTTCCACCACTATCCTGGACAGCAATGTGCCCCACAGTGCCAAAGCCAAAGCAGACGTTAGTCCTCATCTTTCTTGGCCCAGCAGCAGCACTTGGCCCAGTGAATCTCTTCTTATTTCTTGAAACACTCTGGGACTTCACGGTAGGGGCACTGTTTGTGGTTCTCCACCCTCCTTTGCTGGTTCTTCCTTACCTTCTTTAACATCTAACACCAAAAACGTTAAGTATCCCAGTCTTTGGACCTTTTCTCTTCTCTATTGACACTTGCTCTTGGTGATTTCCTTTAGTTCTGTGGCCTTAACTACCAGCTCTATACCAACTACTTCCACACTCAATCAGTTCACTCTTGGACACCGAGTTTGAATTGTGGTCCACTACATGCAGATTTCTTTCAATAAATACAGTACAGTACTGTAAAGCTATTTTCTCTTAGGATTTTCTTAACATTTTCTCTAGCTTACATTATTATAAAGGTATATTATACATATACCATACAAAGTATGTGTTAATCAACGGTCATCGGTAAGGCTTCCATTCAACAGGAGACTATTAAAGGTTTCGGGGGAGTCAAAAGCTATCTCTGCAGATTTTGACTTCCTAGCAGGAGTGGTGGGGTGGGGTGGGGGGTCAGCATCCCTAACCCTCACGATCTGCAGAGATCAGCGATAAGTAGGATCTGCACCTCTCCTCTAAGATCCAGACTATATAACCAATGACTGAACATCCCAACCAAAAGTTACCTCTCCTTTCACATATATAAAACCCAACACTTGTTTTTGTTTTTTTACCTGCACATGTGTAGATAACAACTCTATCCGTCTGGTTTCTCAGGCCAAAAAACTTTAGAGTCATTTTTCTCTCCCATGCTACATATCCGATCTATCAGGAAATCCTGTTGACTCCGCCGTCAAAATGGCCAGAAATCCAATGGCTTCTGAACACATCTCTTCAGCATAATTCTCACTTTGATGAAAGACTGCCTCTGCTCTATCTTCACTATTGCTCACCCCATTTCCAACAGACTCCTAGAACAGCTAGATTTTGTCAACCAACTGTTCAAAACTCTCATGGCTTCCCATCTCATTCAGAATAATGCCAATGTCTTTCCAACGATTTTCAAGGCCCTAAATCATCTTGTCTTTGGGTATCTCTCTAATCTCACAGCGCTCTCGCCATCACAGATTGTCTTTGGTAGTTCTTAAGCACACCAAGCATGCTCTCACCTCATGGCCTTTCCATTCATTGTTTCCTCTTCCTGGAACATTGCTGAAATATTCTTCTGCCAGATATTCACAGAGATTGCTTCCTGGGTTTCTTTATTTCTCTGCTTAAGTCTTCCCATAAAGACCTTGTCATGAAAAGCACACTTGTCTCACCTCAACACTCCCTTAACTTGCTCCTGTTTTTATAGCAGTGATCACCACTTGCTATATTTTATGTTCATTTTTTATGTCTTCATAGCCCTTTTCTTGCCCCTAGAATTAAGCTCATTGAGAGCAGAGATAAATTCGTTCCTTACTATATCCCTAGCACTTAGAACTCTGCCTGGCACAGAGAAATGCATTTAATGAATAAACGGGCAAATGAAAAGACATGTGTGGTTTTTCTTCTTTTTAAATGATTATGAAAATTTAAACATATACAATTAGAGGAAATAATGTAATGCATCTACATTTATTCATTAGTGAACTTCAACAATTATTAATATACAGTTGACCTTGTTTTATTCTTCCTACTCAACTTCCCTCCAACCAAATCCTACTAGACAGTTTTAAAGCAAACCCCAGATGTCCTGTCATTTCATCTGTAAATTGTGTATTTTAATTGTCTTCCAAAAATTTATACTACGAGCAATGTTTAAAATGCCAATTTCCTCGTCTCCTGCTCATACTAGCAGATATGATCATATAAAAATAAACTTTGCCAATTTTATTACTTGAAAAAATCTCAATTCTTTTATTTTTAAATTAAAAAGAATGAATGAGGTCTATGATAATATCCCCTCTGTCTCTGTGACCTCTCACAATTTCAAGATACTAATAGGCAAACATGTATTATATCTTTCCTTCTACTTTAAAGGTTTGTCTCACATAATGATGCATCATGACTCCTGTAATTATAAGATCAGCACCTTATCTTAATCATCTCAGTGCATATTCCTAAAAGGCATATTGGAAGAAACCTAACTTTTTCAAAGAAAACTCCTTTAACAGAATGAGGGTAGGAAGTGAATAGAGAAATTGCTGACAAAAACACACATCCCTAGCCAGTGTCTTTTTCAATTGGTCACCTCTATAGATAACCTTATTTAAAAAAATCTCTCTGGAGAGTTCCCTCAATCTTTGAAGCCATCTTCCAATTCTGGAAGGAGCAAGCTAGTCCAAGGTGCCCCCGGGCCCCTCGTCTGCTGAAGGACTGGAGACAGATTGCATCCTGGCAGTACCGGGAGGGTTCAGGTCGGTGGTTCTGGCAGCCTCCCAGAACAGCTCTGTGACTCTCTCTGGAGAAAGCCTTCTGTTCTCCTAAGTGTTAGCATATTAAGCATCTACCGCATGGAATGGGATGGGGAGGGGTTTGGAAAAGAAAATGTGAAGACAAATGGGGATATTTAAAAGCAGAAAAGAAAATCCAGTGCTCAGAACAGCATTCTTTAACTTAGACTAGCTATAAATTTTCTCTCTTGTTGATTTCCTGTCTTGGAAAGAATCCATTAATGGGGAAAAAAAAAAAAAAACAGTACAGACTCGAAGCTTAACTGTGTTTTGGGTTTTTTTGTTTTGTGTTTTGTTTTGTTTTAAATGGTAAGTCGGTACCATTCATATCTATGAAAGGTAAAGGAAGATTTGAAAAATCTCGTTTTGTCATTTTGCCAAAAAACTTGAACACAACCTATTTCAAAGACACAAAAATAAATTTACAATCTGGGTGGAGGTTAAGGAAGTGCTTTTCTTGCCTTTCCCCCTACTTGCTTTACCAACGGAGCTTGAAGCTTCTCAGTCTGTCGTCACATTTAACTTGACTTTGTTCCTGCCAGGAATCTGATGGCTGAGTTTCCGGTTACACTGGGAGTAGGAAAAATCTTCGTTGTAATTTGGAGACCCCATGCAAGTAGATTTCTCGATGAGAAATTTATTGCTTCTCCTCATTGAGGGATAGAGCAACGGTCAACAATCTCTACACTCCACATGAAAAGAGTTTCTAACGGTGTTTCTAAGCACTTTCTCTAGGCATCTGTGGCTCCTGTCTCACAGTTCTGAGGGGCAGACAGACCCAAGCAGAGTGGTCTTCGCATGCATGCTCCAGAGTCCTTCAGAACCCTCTCAAAGTAGCTGCCATCCAGAGTTCACAGCCTGGCCTTCTAGGGTATCTTCCCAGAGCCTCTGAGGAACATAAATCTGAATAATAATTTAAGTGACAGACTGCTGGCCATTTTCTCAGCACCTGGACCTATGCAAGGTAGATACAACTCTACTAATTTCTACCTTGGCTGGGGGTGAGTACTCAATCCCCAGAAGAGTCCTCTCCCAGACAGAAATCAATCATTTTAGCTCCAACAGAGAGCACCAGACCTGTCTCTGCAACAACACAGCCTGGAAAGAAAAAAAAAAAAAAAGAGAGAGAGAGAGGAAGGAAGGGGAGGGAGAAAGCAAGAAGTCTACTGTTTTCATCATTATATCTGTTTCTTGGTGTCATTCCAGAAACTGAACATGCCAGCTAATGTGAAAAAGGGACTCTTCATCTAATTATCTTGATAGAGGTAGAAAGGTTTCAGTAGTACTTCATTATATAGCAGGTATGTTTCTAGAAATAGAAAGCTCTTCTCCTCCTTCAATAAATTCATATTTTAAATATACTGGGAAAATTCCCTACTTAAGAGAATTCACATTAGGAATTTAAAAAGCGAAAAACCTTTTTCAAAATGAGAGCACTTATTTTATGTTGTTTTATTAATGTGGCATTCTCCTTCACAAGTTAGATAAAAACCAGAATTAAAAGTGTTATGTTTAAATAGAACCTGACTCAGAAGTTAAAACAGATAGTTCTACTCATTCTTAAAAACAGCTGGATGAAGAAATAATATACTGATTCTGACTCTGGCCAACGACACAGTTTGCAAACGGGTTGATGTGACTAGAAGTTGGATCCCCCAGCACGGACGGTATTACCTCTGAGGAAAGGGAAAAAGTTGCAACAATGCCTCATTTAACGAATTATTTGGGAATAAACGTTCAATAATGAAGTCTCTATTTAAAAAGAAATGAGAATACTTTTGAAAATAACAAATATTTGAAGATAAGGAATTATACGGACTGTCTTCTGTTCCTCACACTTCTCCTTCTTCTCTTCCTTGATGCCAATCCCTCCCCATGCCACTCTACTGCCCTCTAAAGCTATCGCTTTCTTCTCTAGTAAAATGAATTACTTAATATCAGCTAATCATAGAAAACCTTAGTGTCACAAGTTTCATGGTATCACCCTAAGCCACAATGGGGGGGGGGGTTGTGTTTTTTAATGTATTGAAGTTTTTGCTTCCTGCAAAGAAAACTTCAGACATACGTAAACAGATAGATATCTATTTTTTTCAAATCGTGAGGCTATTCCTCCATGACTTCGTGGTGGCAGAGTGAGGGGCAGAATTAGCCCAGGATAACTCTCGTGTACTTAGTGGAGTTCTATGTTCTGTCTAAATTTTTCTTTCTGGCACATTCTTCCCTGACTCAATGCCTGTCTCTCCCCTCTCTCCTTTCAACCTCACTATTTTCAGTGCAGTTCCTCCTCCTTCCACCGCAAGATTCACATTTGTTTTGCTTCTAATACTATTTTAGTCCCATGAAACTTTTTATCTCATGTGCATTGACAAAATTTTCGTAACTTAAGAACGGATTCAAATATGCCATGAACATGTGTGCAATTTATTCAACTCATTAATTAATGAGGACACCAGTAGGTGGTAAAGTTGTTTCCAAAAACATTTTTAGGAACTATTTCCAGGTGGTATGAAATACAAAAATGAATATCAGAGTAAGCTAGTTTGACACAAACCTGATGAATGTCCTACAAGGCAAAAAAACATTATATATCTTTTTACCAGACCAAAATCAGTTGCGTCTCCATAGAATAAAAACTACGTGTAAATGCGTAGCTCCGCATGTCTGGACACCAAGCAATAATAATTTCAAAGTCAGATAGAACACTAGCCTATGAAATAAAAATAACTAGAGGATGGGTCTAAAATAGGCATGAAAAGATAATGCAGCCATCCTCTGGGCTTTATTTTGGATGATTTTTCTTAAAAACAGGAATGCAAGTCCTGTTGCTTTATGATTGTTCCAGTCCAGTGTATAATGTTTCTGGCAATATTTAAGAAAGGTCGTTAGAACATAGGTTTTCATTAGTTGAGGTACCAGTGCACCACATCCATGTACTTTTTAACAAAAAGGTAGGAAACACATTCAACTGAAAACATTTGCTAAAGAAGACATCTGTCATCCAGACAGTGGAACTCATCAGACTGGTGCCCTCAGGGCAGATCAAGAAGACAGAAAATCTGAGTAATCACGAACCATGCCTGATATGGATCATGGCAAGCTAGAGGTTGGGAAATGGATTTAAAAACCGGGATCAAGGAGCATGCAAGGTTGGGAAGCAATAAAGCAAAGCCTACGGCTAGAATAAGTCAGATGTCAATAACCAAGATCTTAATGAGCCAATAGGTCTCAAAGGTCAGGGCGGATAGGGCGGTTAGATAGACAGGGCCAAAGCACTTGGACTAAATCAAGGGCGCCATCTAAGAAACGTGAGAGATTTGACCTTAGACTGTACTTGACACTCCTCATCTACCCATAGGAGAAAGGTTGCTTAACACCAGGGCAGAAGGCTCCATCCCAGGGTCAAGTGTTGCAAAGCTATGTGGCCTCTTCTATCTGTTCTACTGGTTAGAAACTAGAGATAAATTTTGACAGCAGAAAAAAATGAGACAGGAGAATGATATTCCTGTGTTCCTAGAGTGCTAGTCAAGTGATCTATTACCCTCTCAAACTAAATTGCCTGTAAAAGAGAAAACTAAAATGAGGCCAGTGCCTCCAAAGATGGATTTCTGAGTTATTCCCAAGTTTTTATTTGATCCCACCGACCTATCTCCCTGACGTTACTGAAAGCATAAATCCTATCTTTGCATAAACAAGAATCTTAAGTCTATTTTGCATTGGCCAGTAAAGGTGATCTGAAAATCAATCAGTGAAATTAATCAGGGTAGAAAGTTAACATGAGGCATTGATATCTTTTGGAGTAACTACGCAGAACATGACCATCTTCCTCTAAGAATTACATTCCCCTCTCTAGACATCAGAGTTGGCCCTGGCTGCCATGGTGATCGTTTATATTCCTATCCCTCTGGCAAAGCTGTTTGAACTAGGAATGGTACCGAATCCAAGTGGGGCCAATCAGTGTTTCTCTCTTGTGAAGCTGGAATCGGGATTCAAAGATTGCTAGTTAGTCTCTGCTAGCTGCTTATATGAGCGTATGCAAATGCAGGCACTACTGGAGCGTTCTCTCTTACCGTCTTGCTGCCTAATATAGTAGAGACTAGCCCCATGCAAACCTTTAAAATTTAAGTTCATTAAGATTAAAATTTCAGATTCTTTTTCACCCAGCCATATTTCAAGTGCTCATCAGCCACCACTGGCTAGTGGCTACCATATTGAAAATATAGGATATTTTCATCACTCCAGTAATTTGTTGAATAACATTAGTTTACTACGTCTTGGAGGAGCAGCGTAAGCCTGTGTGCGGAGACAGAAGGGAGTTGATGTGTACACAGAAGTAGGACCAAGAAACAAAAGGCAGGAAAGTCACTGCCTCTTTCCTTGGTCCTTGTTCTAGTCCCCAGTAGGACTCAACCTTCCCCTGCCTGAAACTCCATTATATGTGTCTCTTTATCCCTGTAATTCTCCTTTCTCATTTAAGCTAGTTTGTTTAGAATGTTTTACTTGTAATGCAAAGATGCTTAAGACAACCTGAATCATTTTAGCTTTCACCATCTTCTTTTCCAATACTATGTCACATTGAACTACACGGACAGTTAGTACTATTTCTCCCTTAGTTTTCGTCAACAACAGAAGGGTTTTCTACATCCACCTGTGGTGAAACATCCAAGAATTTACTGAGCAGGAGGTATTAACTTTTAATTTTAAATCTTCAGATAGAGTCTGGGCTAATTCATGCAACCTGTGGGTAAAGGTTGGGTGGGTTAAAGCGAGGAGTCAGGTATAGAATTAATTAGAGGGTGACTTGTTCATTTCCTCTATCCAGAAAGGTACAAAGTGGCTCATAGGCGGAAAGGAAGGACTGGTCGAGATGTACTGTAAGCCTCAAGCTTATGACATACAAATGATCTCAGGAGAAGAGTATGGGAACTGAATTTGTATGACTTAGAAGCGGCCTTTAAGATTTTATTTCCACTTCGTGCCTTTGCTAAAACTTTTGGGGAGAGAAAGCAGTATCTGCAGACATAATTTTAGAACACACAGACTTGCAAAGCAAGAGTGATCTTGACCTCAGGCGGGCAGAATATCTTTGATCTTCACCAGCACTGGAGCTGCCTGAGATTATCTCAAACTCTAACCAGCGAGAAAGCATGCCCAGAGCTATACGAACCCCACTACCTGCCCTGTGCAATGATCCCTCACAGGCGAATGGGCTGCTGTGAAAAGTGATTAAAGTCTACAGGAGGTACAGGGAGAGGAACTTACGTCAGAGAAACAGTTTGCCGCCTGAACCAGCCTAAGGCTCAACAGAGATGGGTCATCTGCCTTGTGTACTGACTGTGGCTTTGTTTGTGAGTTTAAGAGTAAGATCCAGAAATACAAAGAGGAAAAGAGTTGAAATTAGAAAGTCAGGGAAACGAAGAGAATCTGAGTAGAAAAAAAGAGGAACTACGGAAGCTAGATTCTGTGAGAGGAAAAAATCCAGAGTGAAAAAAACGAACAAACAAATTCAAAGAAGTGGCCTAAAAAAGCTTTACGGAACAGAAAGTTCTCATTCAAGTTTAAAAGTTGTTCTGCATGAGATGTTCAATGTAAATATTAATTCCAACTTCTCTCCTATAAAACTGTAGTAACATTTGCCCTCCCGAATAACAAAGGCCTCTTTTGTTGAGGGAGATGACCTAACCTGCCACATTCATGAGAGGTGGGCCAATGACGAATCTCTTGGTAGGAGGGTATCCTACTTAATTCTTCACAATCATTGCTTAACTTTCATTAATGAAATGGTGGCTTGGAGTAAACCTGGTGAAGCTATTTAACCTGACAGAAAAAAATAAGTTTCTGTTATCTTAAATTCAACCTTCAGATTGTTGCCCAACCGAGGTTAGTTGTTACTCAGATTCAATATAAAGGAATGAGAAAGAAGCGATTAAAATAATAATAATAATAATAATAATAATAATAATAATAATAATTTTCAATCGCTGACTATTACATTCTTTTCACAGTCCCCATCTCCCCATCATTCTATTCCAATCTCATTCTCACAGCAACTGTAAGTGGAGGAAATTGCTTACAGTTAAACAAGCAGAATTTGTATCCAGGTATACAAGACAATGGTTGCATTAAGAAATAGATGGCACATATGCAAATTGGCATCTGGAGTACTTAATAACTAAACAAGGAAGGTTCAGGAAACCAAGGTAGTACTCAGGGGTAGTTCTAGTGCGGCCATTACTATCTCCGGCTCTAAGTGCAGAGCAGGTGGTGCTTATCAGCACCTGTGTGGAGAGGACAGTCTTACAGGAACTAGGACTTCTTCCAATGACATAGCCAGCCATGGTGACTGCAGAGAGGGAGCTAACGGGTTTAGTACCCTGACTACACACCCATCACCCTTTCCGCTGGTGCCCCCACTGACTTAATATGAAGCCAATGCTTTTTGTGAGTAGATTGTTGGGGGCTTTTTGAGTCTTGCTCCCTCCCGAGTGAATGAGTAAAGCACAGAAACTGAGAATTCAAAACCCCAGAAATGAAGAGGCCCACGAGACAAGGACATGGAAATCTCAAGGAGACTTAGACTTCCCCCAAGTTATACAATTAGGAATTTAAGACTATTACGTATAGAAGAGTTGAAGACGCTCCATTTGATATCTGGTTTGCACAGAGATAGAGTTCAGTTTGATTTAGTTATATCCAATGTTTGTTGAACTTGTCATTGTTCTGAAATATACATACACAGTTCTACACTATGTTGTGAAAACACAAATTTTTTGCCACATTATTGATGTATCAGGGAACAATTTGAGCATAACACAAATCTCATGTTTGCACATACACAATTTTGTCCAATAAAAATATTATAGCAAATGCAGAAATCTGAACAAACTGTATAGGAATACACAAATAAACACTTTAAACATCTACCAAGTATCTGTTCATTGTGCATATTATGAGTCATACCCAGGCAAATCTGATATTATAAATTTCCATGAAAATGCATGAGTTTGCACAGCACAGAGACTCCTAAGAAAGCATATAGTATTTTGTAGAAAAACTGAGTACATTCAAGCTATACCATGGGCACTCTTAAAGCTTTTCCTACTTTTCCTTGCATGCGTTTGAGTCCTTCCTCTTCCCAAATCTATCCTGAGGGCTTTTCTCCTCAAATGTTTAGTAGGCCATGAAAGAGACTATCAAGAGAAAACTGAGCCCACTCTCCCAACTAGAGAGGTGATGAGAGGAAATTTGGTTTTAAACCTCTTTCGGCTTAGTCTAGGCTAGAGATTCCTAATGCCAAACCATCAACTAGTGAAGGCCAACTGTGAAGTTCCTATAGGCTTTTGGAAAATAAGAAAAATAATCTGATTATTTTTTCAGAAGTGAGATGTATTGAATTTTAAGGATTATCCTTTATTTTGGTCATTATTATGTGAAATGGTCTTTTTTTTTTTTTTAACATCCTTACTTACAGTTTTAAAGTTTGTACCCCAACTTCTAAAAAGTTTACTAGATTATACAAAGTTCCAACATCTAGGAACCGCTTCTCCAGATATACAATTCTGGTTTGCCAACCCCTCAGTGAGCATGCCGGCCTGCTATTATCTTCCTGATTGTGGCATTTCGGCAGATATACTAACAAGATCCCAGACCCCATAACTGCCCCTAAAGAGACAACCCAGACTCTCTTAGGTACTCTACTGAATTGCTCAGAATAAAAATTTTACATATTGGGGTGCCTGGGTGGCTCAGTCAGTTAAGCAGCTGACTCTTGATTTCTGCTCAGGTCATGATCTCAGGGTCCTGGGATGGAGCCCCGACAGAGTCGTTGGGCTCGCAGCTCAGTAGGGAGTCTGCTTGGGGGATTCTCTCCCTTTCCCTCTGCTCTCACTCTCTTGCTCTCTAAAATAAATACATTTAAAAACAATTTTTATATCTAAAGTTAATCTGCCACTTTCCACATTCAAATAGTAGGAGGATAGCTGTCTGTTGTAGATACAAAGGAGATTCGATGTATATAACATTTAAAAACAGTGTCCAGTCCCATGTCCTTCCACACTGGCATAGACCATGAGGGAATGCACCAAACCCGGGAGGAAAAAAATCTGAGGACCAAAGTGGGTTGGCCAGAGCAAATGAGACTTGGTAGGAAGGGAAGTGGTCTCAGAAGCCACAAGGTGGCTATTTCATCCTTATATGGAGAGGACAATACCCTCTAAAATGCAAAGAGGAAGTAACATAAGCAAACTGGATTAAAAGTAATAAAACATGTGTTCTTCAGGTTTAAGCAATCGCCTGTTTCATCATGTCTAACTCTATGCCTGATGTGTCAGTGTGTGTGTGTGTGTGTGTGTATAAAAACTAATTTGTAACAGATTTGTCTTATAAGCACACAAAACACAAATTTGTTGAAAGACAACTGGCATATTAGGGAACAATTTGAGCATATATATTAAGCACACATATAAATAACTTATATATTCCCTGTCCTCAAGGAAGTTAAAATGTTTTAAAAACAAAAAAATACTATACGAGAATGAACTAATTAAATGATGTAATAAAGACCGAAAATGAATCTAACTCAAAAAAGAAAAGAAAAAGAAGTGTGTGTGTTGGAATGATTAATTTCAGGAACTCCACAAAGTAGAGGAGAGAACATGTGCAGAGACAGCAAATGTAATAGCAAATAAACCAGCCTTTCTGGATGGAAGCAGCAGGATGGGGGTAGCAGGCAGGAGGAAACAAAGTTCAATTAGGAGCCCCAAATCAGGCTACAGGAGGACTTAGATGTAAGACAAAAAAAAAAAAAAAAAAAAAGAAGAAGGGTTTCCTCCTCCTCTAGCTCCTTTTAACATGTTCTACTCCCACTCCCAATTTCTCCATACAGAATTCCACTGAACTTACCCCTTCCTCAAAGGAACCACAATGTACCAGACACGAAGTACTATGAGCAGTCATTCAAAACTTAGGGATTAAATTTTGTCTTTGCAAAGATGTGCTGCTTGAGCAGAGAGACATTCTGGAGGGGCCACAGGGCTGGCTGAGGCACAGGGACCCCAAGGGCTCTTCAGCCAAATGAACATTACAAGATTTCCATTGGTCATGGAAATTCTTGGATTCCTATTATCTTTAATCTGCTGAACCATCACTGGGATTCAATATGAAAACTGAAGTCATGTGAAGAAATTAACATGATGAAATTCATTTTAACTAGATATTTTGGGCGATTATATTCCTTGCAACATGTCTTCTATGAATTACAAGGCTGCTAATACTTACCTAATATTCACCTTTACTTTTACCTGTAAATTTTGATGAGAACTTCTGGGCATTTTAAAGACCCTTTAATCCAAAGGGATAATGAATTATGAACATCAAGTCTTATTTACTATTTTGCTCTGTCACTTTCCTAATATTTTTGGTTTCACGGTCTTCTGTGTCTGAGATAATTGTTGGATAATTTCCCCCTTCTTTCTGGTACACTTAGAGTTCAATTTGAGTGCACACCATCCCTCTCCCCCTTGAAGGAGTAACAGGAATGTTCATGTCTTGTTTTAACAAGTGCATGATCAGCCCTGACTTCAGTCAGAACTTCACACTGTAAAAAGGAGACCATTATGTTTAACTTTTTGCCCTGTGAGAAAAGCAGGATATGTCAAGCCTCTACTTAAGTTTTTTCTTTTATCCTTCAGAGTCCCTCTCATGAGCTAATTTCTTCCATAGACTATATAAGCCCCTTAAAGAGCAGTACTGTTCCCTGACAAACACACTAGCGTGCAGTTAATCATTAATTTTGCATGGTCCACATCTGCTGTCTGCTGGACTGTATATTGTTGGAGAGACTTCCTTCCATTATTATAAACACTGCTGTGCGAGGGTCAGTGTGGGATCTTTATCTAACCTATTATCAGCAGTCCAGACAGAGTCTTATTGCCTCCCGTTAACAAGTCCAAGTTACAGAGTTCACAAGGCTGAAACCTACATGAATACAGTTGTATTTTTTAATGACAAAACAACAGCTGCACGGACAGCCTCGGCAGCACGCCCTGACTATGCGCAGATACCAAAAACAGGTGCACCTCGCGACGGAAGCTGTTGTGTTGTGTGCCATGGGGGGGGGGGGCAGGGCGGGGAGACAGCATGACATTCATTTCTTCATCAAGGTCCGCATAAAGCAACGGAGCCGCATGAAGGAATTCACAAATAGGGTCCGCTGAAATACCAAGGCTCCCAAAAAAGCAGTAAAGGTAGAACTTAACATTGCACGAGAGAGATGACTTTCACTTTACTGTTGGTGGGCACGCTACCTTATGGAAATCTATGGAGCCAGCTGTGTGCATAATAAAAGTTACTTTTAAATGCAAAAAAATTAAATTATATCCTCTTTCTTGCCTTCTTGAACTGGGTCTGGGGTTCCGTTTTATACCACTTAGGGAAAAGTTGAAATCGGGCTTGGTGTGGGAGGAGGAGAGGCAGAGTTGAACGCGATCCTGTTCAAATAACGTCTTGCAGCGTCACTCTCGGGTGGTACGCGACGACTGGCAAGAGTGAGCTCCGAGCCCCCGAGCCCCCGAGCCCCCGGCACAGGGGCAACACCTCTGAGGACCCGCTGCCAGGAAGGCTCCAAGGGAGTGCCCAATAAATGTCAATGTTGTGTGGCGATTTCACCTTGAAAGTAACTTGCGCAAGTTTGCTTGAAAATTAACACTGCAGTCACTGAGAAGGGGAAAGGAACGGGTGCTGTTCCCAGACATAATTGAGATTGAACTCTAACCAATTCAGAAACAAGCGTTACTTTCCGCAACCCTAGAGAAGCCAGCTTGCCGCTGCCAGAAGGGAAGTATTGCCATCGTCAGGAACACAAAGCACTCTGTATGCAGCCTGCAGAGAGAAGTGGCTCTGTCATTCCGGCTGGCCATTCATCTTTGTGTGTCCTTACAGCAGAGGTAGTCTGAGGAGCAGTATGCGCCCCCTAAAACAGGAGTGGTGTGCCTCTGGGGTCTCCACGCTCTCCAGCACACCAGCTGTGCTGAAGGAACTGCTGACACGGGAAAGGGCTCAGAGATCGCTTTCAATCGGCTATATGGACCGCAATCATGCCAGCCTGTCCCCAGCAGCTCTGAGCATTTACCTGCCTTACACAGAGCCTGACTTCTCCCCGGGATTCACAGGGAGGTCAGCAGTGGCCCCACTGAGGAAACCAAAGTCAACCTCAAGGGACGTTTTTCAGCCCCACCAGAGCTACAGTCATGAGAAAGCTCTCCTTGGAGGCCTGCCATGCTCGGAAACAGCCCGGATCTGGAGACTGAGAATTCTCCAGTAATGTAAAGTTTGAATAAAAGTAACGAGTCTGCCGCTACTTTTCATTAGAGAAGTTTCACATTTAGGCTCGGGCAACTACACTCCTGGGGATGTGAGGGGGCTGTATTGCTGATTCACTGGCTGGGGCTGCTCCTGGGTTTCTGTCTTCAGTGCAGAGCCAGGGCTTTGATCTGGAGTGAAATAACTAATGAATGGAGCAGTTTGTAGAAATAATTTTCTTAGGCATAATGGCAACATTTCGAAACTACAGCATTCTTAATGGCACACTTTTTGTTCACTGTCTGATTGGTTTGAAGGGAAATGATAAACCTTTCAAGCAAGGGATTGAAGGGTTTTGCTTATTTTAATATCCTGGTGTACACCCCCCTATTCCATTGGCAAGAGAAAGAACTGAAGTTTTACTCTTCAATTGACTGTCAAAATGATCATACAAATGCAAATGTTCTGAAATGTATTTAGCTAAAGTGTTTAAATATTGATGAAAGGTTTACAAAGGTAGACAGACACGGGGAGCAGCTCAAGCATGTCCATCTGCCAGAACAGGGGCAGCAAGAGGTCTGGCCTGGGACTGGCAGGTGAGGCATTAAATCTTCTTCAGTTTAGCTTCAGTTTAGTTTAACTCCTTTAGAAAGGAGTTGTCAACTTTCACAGGAGCCAAATCAACTTTCAGAGAGCTGAGAAATCAAGAGTCCAGGTAGTGTCCTAACAAAGAGTGGGGACTCTTCCTGCAGACCTATCTGCTTCAAACCAAGGCCTGCCACTGGGGACCCTGAGCATGCTGTCTCAACTCTCTAAATTTTATTTCCTGTATTTTAAACTGTCTGTGGGCATGCTCTGCTGACTAAAGAGTGGATCCCTGAAAGTCACATATTGTTGAGTGGAGGCAAGTGTCTCAAAACCGGGAGGTTGAAGCAAAGAGGAACATATCCAGGTTCCAAAACAGCTCAAAAACTAATAATCAAGGAGTTGAGGAACCCGAGGGACAATGAACAAGGTCGAAGTTGCTAGAAGCCTTAAAAGTACCCAGACAGCTGGAGATCAAGTGACAGACTTAGTGATCAAGACACATGCTTCAAAATCCTGAAGATCAAGTAAAGAAAAACATTCAGACCCAAGGCAAGAAGGTCACAGGGAGCAAACCTTGCACGTGCTCCATCCCGACAGGGCAGACAGGGATTTGAAGTGAGAATGAAATTGGGTCTATGTAGTTTCTGTAACCAGTGAGACCAAAAGGAACAAAGCAGTCTAGATAAAGGGTAAGAAGAGAAATATTCTAACGATATGTATCAGCTGTCACGCACTCTCTAGATGATGCCATCCAGTCTGTTTCCCTGGCCACTATAATAAAGTAAATCAACACATGTTATCTTAACCATTATGGGGATCGGAAGGCTCATTGGGCTAAAATCAAGGTGTCAGCAGAGCTCTGTTCCTTCTGGAGGCTCCAGGCAAAATCTCTTTCCTTGCCTTTCCTATCTTCCAGAGGCTGCCTGCATCCCTTGCCTCCTGGTCCCTTGCTCCATCCACAAAGCTGGCAGCACAGCATCTTCCAGTCTCTCTCTCTCCCTCTATTTTTGTCTCCCTCTCCCTCTCTCTCTCTCTCTCTCTCTCTCTCTCTGACTCTGGCCCTTTTATAAGGAGCCCTGTGTTAACAGTGGGCTCACAAGGACAATTCAGGGCAATCTGCCAATCTCCAGATCCCTAACTTAGTAACACCTGCAAAGTCCCTTCTTCCATGCAAGCTAACATATTCATAGGTTTCAGGGGTTAGGATGGGGACATCTCTGGAGGGTCATTATTCCACCTTCCACCACTTTAAGGAACATTCTGACAACTCCCCACTTCCTATTTCAAGCTTAGACCTCACCCCTGAACTTCAGACTCAGTCACCTGACTTCCATTTTCTGGTTCTGCATGTAAGGAGCTTGGAAGTCACCACTCCATCCCAACCACAAGTAAAAAGTTGTCGAACAGATGGAAAAATCAACACCTCTCTTAAATCTGTAAGAGAGGCAAGGCTACAAGGCAGAGCCACTCCCTCCAAGAGTCAAGAGACAAGTGAGTACACGGAGTTATTTCTTACTAGTGCAGGGTTCGTGTGCAGGACCTGGATCAGAGTATGGACACCTGAACTGTAAATGACCAACTGCTAGAGCCTCAGCGTGGACAACACTGAGTGTTAAAAACTCAAAGACAACCCAGTCATGAGGAGCCTGGAGCCTACAGTGCCAGTGAGCCTTTCCTGCAGGAGCTCAACCTGGGGGCTACCGGAAGTATCAAAAATCCCCTCAGGCTTCCAGCAGGGGGAGGGGGAGAAACCATTTTGACCTATGCTACAGTACTTTGTTCTTAACAAGGCCTGCCCTTAGGGGAAACTGTTTAATCGGAGCCTAATCAGCCGGGGCATTATCAGAATCTAAGTGGCAGCGCACCGGGAAATACCAAACTTGAACCCACCGCAGCCATTCTTTCCTGCCCGAGAGAGGAGATAAAAAAGTGAGAAACACCGGGGAAGCTCACGGTGCAGAAACACAGGCTTACAAAACACTGAAAACTAATCACGGGATTCTAGAAATGCTTCCCGGCCCCCTACACCTCACCACCACATTTCTAAAGCCTATTTACGGCAGTTCCTTTTACCCACTACATCACGTCTAGCTATCTAGAAGAAATTACAAAGCATACCAAAAGACAAACAACAACAACAACAACAACAACAACAAAACCGCACTCTGAAGAGACAGAGCAAGCATGTGGCAGGGAGGTTGGAATTATCAGACCAGGAATTTAAAACAACTGTGATTAATATACTAAAAGCTCTAATGGATAAGTAAACAGCATGAAAGGACTGATGGGTGACATAAGCAGAGAGAAGGAAATCCTAAGAAAGAACCCAGAAGAAATGTTAGAGATAAACACTGTAAAAGGAACGAAGGGTACTTCTGGTGAGCTTATTAGTAGACTGAACACACGGAGAAAGTAATCTGAGCTTGAGGATATGTCAATAGAATTCTCAAGAATTGAACTGATAGTAGACTGAAAAAAAAAAAATGCAAACCCTCAGGGACGACTACAAACGCTGTTATGTAAAAGGAATACCAGAAGGGGAAGCAAGAAAGGAAGAGAAGCAATACTTAAAACAATAATGACTGAGAATTCCTTCAAATTAATGTCAGACAGCAAACCATAAATCCAGGAGGCTCCAAGAATACTAAACAGTATTTGCAAAAAGCCCAAAATAAAACAAAAAAAAAATTAACAACAATGACAACAACAACAAAAAAAACCCTACACCTGGCCATCTCATTTTCCATCTACGGAAAATCAAAGTTAAAAAAAAAAAAGAAATCCTGAAAGAAGCCAGAGTTTAAAAAACATGTGTAGAGGAACAAAGAATTATATCCAACTTCTCATATAAACTATGAAAGCAAGAGAGTGGGATGAGGGGCGCCTGGGTGGCACGGCGGTTGGGTGTCTGCCTTCGGCTCAGGGCGTGATCCCGGCGTTATGGGATCGAGCCCCACATCGGGCTCCTCCGCTATGAGCCTGCTTCTTCCTCTCCCACTCCCCCTGCTTGTGTTCCCTCTCTCGCTGGCTGTCTCTATCTCTGTCAAATAAATAACAATAATAAAAAAAAAAAAGAGAGAGTGGGATGAAAATGTTAAAGTATGGAGAGAGAAAAAAAAAAACAAACCCACCAACCTAGAATTCTGTACCCTGTGAATTTTTTCTTCAAATGTGCAGGAGACTTTTTCAGACAAAAATTGAGGGAATTTGTTACCAGTAGACCTACCTTGCAAGAAATGTTAAAGTTCTTCAGAGAGAAAGAAAATCATCTAGGTCAGAAACTCAGATCTTCATAAAGTGATGAAAAGCATCAAAGAAGGAATAAGTGAGATAAAATAAAAATTTATTAATTGATCTAAGAGATAACAGTCTGCTGCAATACCAACAAGGTATTTGATTGTATATGCTTTTGTATATATCTCATGTGTGTACATACATGTATGTGCTTATATATAAGTGAAATAACAGCAATGGTGCAAGGAAAAGAGGGAGAAGGTAGGATTATTTTGTAATTATATTCACACTACTCAAAGTTACTTAAAAGTAAACTTAGATTAGCTTTACTATGTATTGCAAACTCTAAGGGAGACCACTTTTAAAAAAAAGCATAATTGGTATGTGAAGGAAGGAGAGGAAATGGAATCATAAAATGCACAATTAAAACCACAAAAAGTGGGGCGCCTGGGTGGCACAGCGGTTAAGCGACTGCCTTCGGCTCAGGGCGTGGTCCCGGCGTTATGGGATCGAGCCCCACATCAGGCTCCTCCGCTAGTAGCCTGCTTCTTCCTCTCCCACTCCCACTGTTTGTGTTCCCTCTCTCACTGGCTGTCTCTATCTCTGTCAAATAAAAATAAATAAAATCTTAAAAAAAAAAAACCCACAAAACGTGGGGTGCCTACGTGGTTCAGTCCATTGTGCATCTGCCTTCAGCTCAAATCATGATCCCAGGATCCTGGGATCGAGCACCACATTGGGCTCCCTGCTTCTCCCTCTCCTGCTCCCCCTGCATATGCTGTCAAATAAATAAAATCTTTAAAAAAAATAATATAAAACACAAAAAGCAGGAAAAGAATGCAAGACAAAAACAGAAAAAAAGAACAGGGGCAACGAATAGAAAACAGTCGTGAATAGGGTAGATATTAACCCAACTACATTAATACTCACTTTGAACATCAATGTTCTAAATGCACCAATTACAAGACAGATTGTCAAACTGGATTATATAAAAAAAACAAACAAGATACAACTATATGTTGTCTACAAGAAATCCCCCTTAAATATAAAGACACATATAGAATAAAAGTAAAGAAAACTATACCATGCTAACACTAATCAGATTTAGTCATCCAAGAACTTATTCCTTATCTCTATCTGGATTTCTAAGAGACATCTTGAACGCAATAGGTCAAAAACCAAGCTACTGGATTCTACAACAACAACAACAACAACAACAGCAACAAACCCACCCACCCACAGTAAAACCCGTTCTTCCTGCAGCTTTCTGCTTCTCAATCCGTGGCAAGCACATTACAGCTGTTGCTCAGACCAAAATCTTGAAGCCATTCTTGACTCCTTTTTCCCACATTTTACAACTAACGGACATGCTTGCTATTTATGTATGTTCTTACAAAGACTTATACATAAATGTTAATAGCAGCTTTAATTTTGGAGCCAACTGGAAACACCTTAAATGCTCATCAGCAGGTAAATGGATAACAAATTGTGATATATCAGTATAATATTATACTACTCGTCAATCAAAAGAATAAACTACTGACAGAACAACACAGACAAATCTCAAAATAACTATGCTGAGGGAAAGAGAGAGACATAAAAGAGTATTTACTATGTCCATTTATTTAACTTTAGAAAATCCATACTAATCTATAGTACCAGTAAGCAGCTCAGTAGTTGCCTGGACACATAGGTGGGTCATGGGTAGAGGCTGGAGGGAGAGAATACAAAGGGGGACAAGAAAACTTTGGACGCGAGGAATATGTACACTATCTTGATTATGATGATGGTTTCTCAGTGCATGTATACGTCAGAAACATTAAATTATATATACTTTAGGTATGTGCAGCTCAGGGTGTGTTGGTTATAGCTCAATAAAGCTGTTAAAAACATTATCGTAATTAAGAAAATATGCCTTGTTTTTAAAAAATGAGGTTGTCTTCTTCCATATGGGAAGATATTTATTAAAGTAATTCACAATTGAAATAACTACTAATATGTTGCCAAGGATGCATCACCATCAAAACTGCTGAAATTGTCATGATTTCAAATTTGATATTTTGCTGTTCGTTTCTTCTTCAGAATACAATTTTCATTCAAAAAAGAGAGGATATGAAAATTACTCGGCAAGAAAGTAGATGAAAAATAGGAGACTTAGAGACAGAATGAGAAAATCCAAAATATGTACTATGTTATTTTCAAAACAAGGGAATAGAGATAATGTCAGAGAGGCAATAATGAGATAGAAATAGAATTTTTCAGGATTTATGAAAAGACATGAATCATAAGATTGCGAGATCATGTTTAATCCCCAGCAGAATACATATAAATAAATCCACCCCAGGCATACTACAGTGAAATCACTAAAGACCAGAGGGAAAGAGACTTAAAAATCATCCAAGACAGACAGATGGATGATTACACAGACACAATTAAAATCCAGAAAGACAAAAGACCTTCCAAGCTCTAAGACAAAATAAATCACAATAAAATTCAATGATGCTACATACAGCTGGAATCTTTGAAGAATGAGGTAGTTGAGCAAACATTCAAGTTATTGAAGTTATCCCTTTAGGGTTACATTTTGGCTAAATAATAAATGAAACCCTTTATAAAATACATTATACCCATTCCTGGATCTGTATTCAAAGCATAATTACTATCACTTTTTCTTGAAATCTTAAGTAGTGTGCCCTAATTAAAAAACAAAAAAGACAGAAGTGGGGGAGCTTTTGGTTCAAGATAACAAACCTGTTAAAGACGTTAACCATTATCTCAAAAACCCCAGGGAAATGCCAGTAAAGATGTATAAAAGAGAATATATTCATCACAGTGCTGAGAGAGGGCGGGAATCCCATCGGCATACCAGAGAAATCACAAATTACCAGAAGAGAGGTAACATATGGGAATCTTATTTCCAGTTAGCCAGAGCAGAAGAAGCTGAAGCCAGAAAAAGACCAAGCAGATGTGGGAAGATTTCCTCTTGACTTGTTAGTGCAGATGTGGCCGATTTAGAAAGCAGGAATGGGAGGCAGGAATCACCGCACCGATAACAGGGCGGTCTAGAAACAGCTGGGCCAGATCACCTCTGCGCCCACCTCTCCTCCGTGTCTGCAGAAACCTGGGAGCAGGACTGTTTGCACTGGCTCTAAACCAGAGATGAGTTTACTACAGAAATTGTATCATCCCCAGGGGAGTGCTAGTGGAGAGGTCATCCCCAGGGGTAAAATTCCTCTCAGTTTGATATTAGGGTGGGGAGAAGCTCCATCTTGTTGCTTTCTCCCTCACAGCAAGTCAGTTAAAGCCAAGAGGCTGGTTTTTAGAAGGAAAGTCAAGTCACTGAAATGACTAATATGTAGAAGTAGTAATGAGGTGAAGCTAGTTGTGTCTTAATACAGAAAAAAATAGAGGCTCCACAAGAGGGGGGAAAAGAAACCCAGGTCAAACAAGAGAATCGTGGTCTATATCCAAGGCAAACTTAACAGTGACATGATTTTGAGCATTTAGTGAAGTAGGACAGAATCCATTTAACACTGACTTTAGTTCTCCATTGAGAAGTACAAGTTCTATAACAATTCATTCCTTTCTTTATAGTCTATTAATGACAATAGCAAATATTTGTTTTTCAATTTTAAAAATAAATCTGTCAAAGCACAGAACACTAAATAATAATCCAGAGCAGGGTGCCTGGCCGGCTCAGTCAGAGGAGCCTGTGACTTTAGATCTTGGGTCATGAGTTCGAGCCCCGCCTTGGGAGTAGGGATTACTTAAATGAGAACTTTAAATAAATAATAAAATCGGCGCAAAATGCAGGTTTGTAAACATTAGCAATATAAAAAGATACAGCTAGAGACAAAGATCTGGAAAGGATCTTTAGGATCCTTTTATTTTATTTTATCTTAGGATAAAATGTAAGAGAACGAGCAAGTTGAAGTTAAAAGATTGAAAAGTAGAAGTTTCAGAGATTATTATGTTGAGTTATAAAGGAAATTTAATAGAATATACAGTACAGCAAATTTTACAAAAACATGATGATGAGGGAACAGTAGGAGAAACTAGCTAAACTCTTCCTATTTTATAAAGGGATTTAATGCCTAAAGCTGACATATCAAGAAATAGGGCCTTTATAAACATATTAAATAAACCAAATAATCCCCAGAAGTGAACCCAGAATTTTATGTCATTAGCTCTAGAGAGAGCAGGAATTTTTACTCTCTACTTTATATATTTGTATTTTTTTATCCCATGCATTTATTCCTTTTGCAGCTAAATATATGTATCCAATAATATATTTTACACAAGAGATAATCTTTATTCTAAAATATTTTTCAAATTTCGTGTACGACTGTTAAAATGTCTGGAAAAAAATTTTACATTTGAGAATTATGACACCGATTCCTTTAAAAAGATGAAATAACAGCTCAAGATATAATTGATCAGATGGAAAAAATTGTAAAAGTATTATTTTAATTTTAAAAAGCACAGAATCTTTCACTTACTGTGTGTCCATTAGTGATTTATTTACCACTGAATCTCAGTTTTCTCAAAATCCTATACAATGAGCCTAATGATATCTGTAAAGGTTGTTGGCAAAATTAAATGATTTTGATGAAATGACTAGCCCTTTGTAGATGTTCGAAACTGCTAGATTATCGGTGGTCATGTCTATATCATATCTACCTGTCTATAAAAGAGTACAATGGAGGGACCACAGATTTTTTTTTTTAAGATTTTATTTATTTGAGAGAGAACACGTGCACACAAGCAAGGGGAGCAGCAGGCCAAGAGAGAGGGAGAAGAAAGCAGGCTCCCCACTGAGCAGAGAGCGGGATGTGGGGCTTGATCCTAGAACCCTGGGATCATGACCCGAGGCAAAGGCAGATGCTGGGATCATGACCCGAGGCAAAGAGGCAAAGGCAGATGCTTAACTGACTGAGCCACCCAGGTAACCGGAGACCATAGACCTCTTTAAACAGAGACTGGAGTTCAGAGACTTGGATGTGCTCTCCTGGGAGCGTGTGACTTCAGACAGGTAACACACTTTGCACTTCTCCCGTCTACATCATTTGAATACGGCGGGCGGTGCTCTAGCTCAGTGATAACTGCAGAGGGTAAGACAAGGTTTATGGGCTGGCTGCTTTCACTTGCATAGATGATCCCAAACAAAGGAGATGTTGTGGCTGGGATTTCTTTTTTCTGTCTTTTTACTGTCTGTAGCGGACATCTGTCACGTAAAATAGATGAATCTTAACTCTTTTATATGTTTGGGGAATGAATGCCCCGCTTCTTCGGTCTTGGCTGAGATCCAGGAGCACAAGTTGCTGAATCTGTTGGATCCTTAAGTCCCCAGCCGCCTCCTCCCTTGCCCCCAGGGTGAAGTATGTAGCCTTGACTCTGCCAATCAAAGCAGCGGACTTAGATTCCGGAACTGGGACCCAGGAGAGCAAAGGTCTGGGGAGTTCACATTCTCTCTCTCTGGCGCTGCCTGTAGTAGCAGAGGCTTTGGTAAAGCTCAGATCTGTGGTGCAGAAGCAGCTGCCCCACAAACTGTAGCTTCCGGTGACCAGAGGGGGTGAGCAGCCACCTACTCGCCAGCGGTCTGGCAGCCCTGCCGGTGACTTTGCGAGCTCACCAGTATCCTTGGTAAGGGGCGGCTTGCTTACAACCAAGAACCTGACCGGTATGCTGTTCGTTTCCTAATATTATGGGGATCTCTCCCAGTATTCTGAATCCTGCCCAACCCCAATCTATGTTCGGAAGAAATACGGGTCTATGTGACGAGAATGTGCAATTGTGGTCATAGACTTGTGATTAGGATCCAGAGCAGTCACGGGGAACTGGGGACGTACAGAAAAACCAGAGTCTGGGGAACGATGCAGAAGCTAGAAAAGAGGGTCTTCAGAAATTACAGAAAATAGACCCTGCTAAAGTTCAGGAAAGGAGTAAACATCACACAGGGACGTTACTTCCTCTTCTGAGGAAGCAATTAGTGAGTTTTGGGTTGTGCACAGGATAGCTGTATTATGTTAGGTGGAGCTATGACCACCTATTGTCTTTTCTTAGGGGTTAAGTGTGGTTCAAGGAGGTGCGTACAGGTGCCAGTTTGACAACAGATGGACTTGTGATGGTGAATTTTATGTGCCAACTTGACTGGGGGAGGGGACATCGGGATAGGCAGTAAACCATTTCTGGGTGTGTCTGTGAGGGTGTTTCTGGAAGAGATTAGCATTTCCATCACTGGCCTGAGTGAAGAAGAGCACCTTCACCCATGCCTTGCACATGATCCAATTCCCTGAGAGCCCGAATAAAACAAAGAGGCAGAAGAAGGAATAATTTGCTCTGCCTAAATTCTGACATCCATCTTCTCAGGGCCTTGGAGGGCCTCTAGTTCCAGGGCCCTCAGATTTGGACTGAATTATACGATGGTCTTTCCCAGTTCTCCAGTTTGTAGACAGCAAGACTGAGGGCCTACTCAGCCACCACAACCACATAAGCCAACTCCTATAAAAAGTCTCCATGTATATGTATGTATGTATATGTGTGTGTGTGTGTGTGTGCATGTATACACACACAAGTGTATATATGTGTGTGTATGTGTGTGTATAGATATATATTTCTCTAGAAAACCTTAATACAGAGCACTTCGAAAATATTTATCAGCTAAAAGGTTAATTCCACAAAGGCTTAATCGATACACTCATTGCAACTTAAGAGAAGTCTCTGGAGGTTTACTACCAGGCTTTACTCCATTGCTGGTCTTTCAAGAGTTTCATCTGATGTAGCTGAGACACTGAAGGCCTCTTGAGGAAACTTCTGGATGACACACAGAAGAGAGCTAAGATCACTATAGCCATAATGCTTATAAACCAGTCAGTCCCCATGGCATCCAGCTACACACTGGGTTAAGCAAGTAGATTGCCCCAATGGTCTACACTAGCAGAGTTCGGAGGTTACAATTTTATAATAGCTTTTTCAATGCTTCATCCCTGTATTGGGGTAATATATTTAGGTCATGAGCATTCACCAGGCTAATATATGTAAAGTGATTAGAATAGGGCTTGGTACATAGTGTTTGATAAATGCTAGCTACTAGATTTTTATTGTTATTAGACCTCGCTAACAAAGACCTGGCTTTACATTCCCAAGTGTAGGTGGCTGTAAAAGATCATAATAAATTTCATAGGTACCACAGATGCAGTTCCCTGACCACAGAATCATTCAGCCTGAAGGGGAGGTGGCATTACTGAGGGAATCGCTATGAGACAGACAACTCTGTGAGAACAATTCCAGCAACAAAACCCGCCAAGAGACACACATGTCATGTAGAAGCTCATATTGCTCCGTGCACCTGGAGAGTGTTTAATAAGCATCTGTTGACTGAATAAACAAGTACACATTAGTCGAATAGCTTAGAGTGAATAGGCCATGAGAAAGAACATCGAGAAAGGCAAGAGCCATGGTGTAAGTGTGTATGAGGCAGACTAGAGTGAGCTTGTCTTGACTAGAGTGGATGGAAAGTACTGGAAAGTAGAGAAAGTGGGATAGAGAAAATAGATGAATGAAAATAATGCGCCAACTAGAATTTAAAAAAAAAGACTGAAGGAAAAAAATAATCCATGATCACAAACAAGTGAGTTTGGACTTGAATCTTGGTTTTTAAAGGAAGGGGAGAGAATAATGGGAGTGAGGTTTTAGGAAGATTTTAGCAAATCACAGGGCAACTTGGTAAAGGAATCATAGAGGTAAGGGAGGTCAGAAGCATGCTACCGAAGCAATACTACAGCATAAGGACACTGACATGTTGAGATAGAGTCTAGGTATAAAAGACCTCATTACTTTAAACATTAAATGATGACTCAGTTTCCATTATTAAATTTGATTTCAAACCAGAGTGTCGTTCATATATATTATTTCCAAGTGCTTATAAAGCTAAAAGTATAAACTTTTCATGGTTTGATAAAAAAAACTGCATGTATTTGAAAAATTAAACCACTGAATAAGTAGTCAGGCTTGACCAAGAAAAACATGTATTGTGTTAGAGTCTAGAGGTAAAATTTTCAAGGACCAAAGGTTTGTTTTTAGCTTGGAATCTGAACTACTTAAATGGAAAAAGTTTTTTAGATATGTCTGTCCATGACACCCAGAGAGGTGACGTTAAATGACGTGTTCATTATAGATTCGTGTTAGTTATGAGGATTGTTTGAAATTTTTAATATTTTAAAACCATGTCAATAAAAGAATTTCAAAATTTTCATTCCATTTAGGTGCTTCTAAAACATGAACTGTGCATTTTTCCTAGAATTCAAACTCACACAATCTGTTGAATTTTTGACTTAGACCAAAACCCTTAAATTCATCATTAATTTCTCAATTTATTGCACATCCAATCCATCCAGAGGATTCTACTTTCAAAAACATATCCCAAATCCTGACACTTCTCACCACCTCCTCCGCCAACACCTCATCTGAGCCACCACTGTCTCAAGCCTTCTAACTGGCTGGCCTGCTCCCATGCTGTCCCTTTTTAACCAATTTTCAAAAGAAGAGCTAGAGCAATTGTGATAAAAACCCCCTTTCCCCCCCTAAACACCCCACATTCTGTTTAAGCAAGTCAAACACAAACATGATTCAGGGCCTTTACACTTGCCAATCCCAGTACCTGAAACTTTCTTGCCCCAGATGTCCAAATGGCTTACTACCCACCTCTTCCTCCGAGTATTTACTCCGTGACAGGCTTCTCACTGACAAACGTGATAAAAATGGGCCCATCTCCTCAAATAGTCCTTCTCCCCCTTCTCCACTCTTCTTTCTCCATAGCAGTATATGTCCCACGTACATACCAGATACTGTACTCATTTTGTCTAGAATAAAGTTCCAAGTGGGCAGAGATTTTTGTCTTTTACTCACTGCCATATACTCAATGCTTACCACATTGTAAGCATCCAATAAATATAGGCTGAATCAATGAATTAGTGAGTATTAATTTCAATATAATTCAGTATTTTATCAATTGTTCTTGAGGACAGATCAGGAAGAGCAAGGAAAGATCAGGTCCTTTAAATGCCACAGATGCTGTTGAAAGTCAGGAAGATAACATCCTAGCTTGAGAACATACACTTAGTAATCAGATGGGTGGCAACACCACCTCCACCACCTTCTGGCCATGTCATGGAGGAATGTTATTCATCTCCCTGTACTCTGTGTCACATACAGAAAAATATGTAATAGCCCTTGGATTATCCACAGGGTTGAATGCAGTATGTTTATCAAGTGTTTAACATAGTACACGACACAGAGAGATTTGTAACCATCGTTACATAACATCATTATAACCACATGAATAGTATAGTCAGAAAACGGATAGATTAATCCTTTGGGTTTCTTTGTCCTTGTTTATGTACCTAACCCAGTCAGCCCAAATACATCAGAATTGAACATATGAGGCACTAAACTTCTTTCAGTTTACACTTCTAAAATAAATGCTAGGGTAATAGAGTTGTTCTATATTTTTATTACGGTGGTGGTTACATTACTGGATGCATTTGTCAAAACTCAGAACTATACAATGAAAAGGGTAAATTTCACTGTAAGTTTTGCCATTTCAAAATAAAACAAAATTAGTGCAAATGTGTGAAACTAATCATAATAGAATTACTTGCCTCCCCAGAATGAGGAGCAAAAACCATGAGGAAAAAATCTAATGACATCAGAGGTAGGGAATTTCTCCTGCAATGCACAGAAGATACAAAATGGCTATGCTCGCCTCGTTCCAGGTAAAAACAGCTATTTCAAAACAAAACAAAGCAGTGCACTGCCTCTCTCGTCTCTTAGACTAAGGGAATAGGTGGCAGTTATAAGCCTGAATCCAAATATATCAAATACACGTATAATCTTCCAGTCCCTAATGCTTAGGAAGCAAATGTAAATTCATCTAAAAATAGTTTTCAAATGTAATATCACTCAAACATTCATGGTTGTATGCTAAAGAAACACATCCAAATTTTTACTATTCCTTTAATGAATTAACTAGCGACCCACAGTTCAGAAGAACTTTTAGACTTTAATACTATTGACAAGCCTAATGAAATTTACACAGATATGTATGAATGAGGACAGAAAAAAAGTGTTTATATATGTTTATAGTTCAAATGACCCAGTCTCCTCAAACATGGAAGCAGTTACAGTTCCCGATGTGGTTATACACAGTGCGGCCAACAGGGAGAAGAGAAATCCAAATCTTTATTTTTAAAAGAGATTATATTTCAAGGTAAACTTCCATTTAACTCTATTATTAATTTTCCCTAAATATTAGCATGCTGACTGGCTGCCATGTAAACAACAAACAATTGAAAATTGTCCTAAAGCAAATAATCAAAATTTGTAGAAAATTTCTCACTAGTATGTACCTTAAAAGAAAGGAAAATCAACAATTGGTAGTTTCTAATCCCTGTTTAAGGACTCAAGCCAAGATTAGTCAGAGATTTAGCTAGATGTGCTGAAAAAATATGGCAGAAACAGGGCCCATTTGAATTGAATTCGAACAGCTGTCTGTGGTGTCTAGACCATAAATGATACTGTCTTTCAAAAACAAAATGCTAAATGGTTAAGTATTTCCAGGGCCTAAGAAAGAAGCACAAAGTGAACTCATTTCTTTGTAAGCTATTAGAGTTCCCCAGATATTGCTAAACACCTGTTTTAAGGAAATATTTTCTCTGTTCAAATGGTGAAAAGATTCAAATCAAGAAATAAGGTCGCTATGACATGAGCTTGAATTCCTCCACTAATATGTGTAGGAGGGTAATTGGCAAGGGGTGAATTTTTTTTTTTTTCTACAGAAAATAGTCCAAATGCAATTTAATAAAAGGCAGATGGCATACTGGAGAAAGTTGATGGTTAGAATTATGGAAGATACGCAGTTTTTATTGTGAAATTTATTTGTAAACACCGGGTCAAGTATAATTTTTGTATTTCAAACCACTGAGATTAATACAAAGCAGAGTAGTTGATCGGCAATCCTCCTCCTTGTGATGAAAATCTCCATCTTAGGCACAGATTAGCTCCACTGGCAGTCGCATAAAGAGCTTCCAGTCAAGCCAGAATCTGCTTGGTAATGGCGTGGTAATGATTTAAAATGGTTTCAAAGCAGAGATGACACATGAATATGAAAGTAGAAGCAGGGTCCTCACAGCTCCCATGGGATCTTATTCTACGGAGCAAGAAATGGTCACCTAAAAGTTGAGTATTGTGCTCATTTCTAGTTTCCACCAATTACAAGAGGCACAGTCAATCTGCACAATGTTCAAAGCAAACCAATACAGATAATTAAAGAGGTGGAAGACAAGGCCTATGGGCAAAGCTAAAATAAACTGGAACCACCTTATTTAGTTCCCCCAGGGCAGAGATTTTGCACCCTGTTTCATTCACATCACTCAGAGAAGTGAGTACAATACACCAGGTGAAGCGAGTCCTCGGTAAAAACCTGTTGGTTGGCCAAGGTGGGAAAGAGTGAGAAAAATGATACAGTAACAGTCTTCAGATAAGTGAAGGGTTAGTTAGTTATTTACAGAGAGAGCAGGGGAGGAGCAGAGAGGAAGAGGGAGGAAGAAAGTTAAGCAAACTCCACACCCAGCACAGGGCCCGAAGCAGGGCTCGATCTCATGACCCTGAGATCATGACCTGAGCCAAAATCAAGAATTGGACGCTTAACCGACTGAGCCACCCAGGCCACCCCAAGGTTGTTTGTTTTTTTTTTTTAAATGGTAACCAGCTGTCTGTCTCCACCTAGTAGATAGAGCAAAAAGTAGTCAGGATAGGTTAGGGTTCATCTAACAAGTTCGTGACCCAACTTGTTGAGTCACCAACTTGTTCCAATTTGCCTAGGACTTTCCCCAGGTTTATCAGTGAAAATCCCATCTGGAGAAACTCGTAATTCCTGGGCAAACGGGGGCAGCGGGTTGTCTGACATTGTGGTTGCTTGAGACAGGAGACATTCTCACCGGACTGGGAGAAGTTAGATAAATCCCACCTGAATCAGAAGAGGAAAATTAAATGTCCTTTCACGGGGCTTTCCAGTCATAGGATTCTACCAGTGTCACAATCACTATGGTTATTAATTATCAGGGGCAATGATGGCAGTGATAAAATAGTAATGATTTTATTTTCTACCTGTCAAAGTGAGTTTGTGCTAACATTAGCTCACCGAAACCCCATTAAATGTGTTTCAACCCTGAGCAAAAGAGCTAAGCATATCCCCCAAAGTCATAAGGACATAAATGTGAACCACAAAAATGGACTATAACGATTACTTGTAGTTGCATAACAAGCCAGTCTATGCTCGCTCATGCTTGAGGTTGATCAGGCCAAATAAAACACGGCTGAGTGGTTAACAGGTCTGGGTATGCAGGTCTGGGTATGAGGGCTTATTACTGATAAAACAGCCCTGGACAAACTACAAACCTCCCTAAGCATCTGTTTCTTCATCTATAAAATGGAGATAATGTCACTACCTGCTCATAAGAAGAAGTTTATAAGACTTTCTTTAGTGAGACTTACTGCAAAGCGATAGCAGAATGGAAAGAAGGTCTATGAAACAAGACCATAATTGGGTTCAGGAATTGAGGTCTCTGATTATAATAGGTAACATTTTAAATAATTTCTAAGTGCCAGAAACTTTCCTAGCACTTATCACACACTACACATTGAATATAACAATTCTGAGGATTATTATTCTGATCCTTATTTTATAAATTAGGGAACCAAAGTACAGAAAGTTTAAGTATTTTGCTCCAGATTACCTAAGCAGAAAGCAGTGGAGTTCATGTTCAAACGTGGGCAATGTAATCCCATAATTTGTATTCAAACACTATACTGTCCCTGGTTTACTTTCAGATGACCCATGGAGGTATGTGTGGACCGCATACCATTTAAAAATATATATAAATACAACTTCTCAGTAAAATTTTTCATAACTTTTAGTGGTAGTGAGGTCCAGTTTCAATGCTCTGACAAGTACTTAAAATATTTTGCTAATTATAAGAATGAAATATTCAGACCTTCAGACACAATTTGAAGTGATAAATACATAGTACATCCAGTCCAGTTTTCATCTAATCCGAAACTAATTTCTATTAGCACTATGTGCTGTATACGCTATGTGCTAAATAACCATGTGATAGGTTCAGTTACTCTCTACTTCATGAAACAAGCTGCTCCTAATGATAGGTCAGCTTTAGGAGTTAGAAAGATTTTTATGATACACATTGATTTGACTTTTGAAAGGGGGGTAGTTTATAATGGACTAAATTTTTCCCAGATAATTGTAAACTCTCAAAATATAAAAAACACTATTTGGAGGCACTGGAGGATGACCAAAAACAGACAAAAGCGATGGGAGAGGACTGGAAACTCAAAGAGGAGAAGTACAGAAGGTAAGATTTACCTTTATAAGGGCTTTTCACTGAAGTTGTCCCCTGCCCATTTGTCATGGAGAGGCTAGAACTCAAGTAGAAAACCATAATTTTATTGGCTTGAGAAGCTCAAAGTCTGGGGTTGTCAGAGAGGGTGGAAAGGAAGGGAGAAAAATCTCTGAAATAATCGAGCAATAAAAAGGGAATAGAAAGATCTTCATGGATTTACTGGTGAATTCTATCGAACATCTGAGGACACAATTATAGTAATCCTATACAAACTCCCTCAGAAAAGAAAGAAGAAAACACTCTACAACACGTTTAGGCCAGCCTGAATGAAGCCTTAAATGAAAACTTCAAGACATTACAAGGAAACTGTAGACCAATATCCTTCATTCTTAATATATAGATGCAAATATCCTTCACAAAATACTAGTAAATGAAATCCATGAATATATAAAATGGATAATGCATCATAAGCAAATGGGATTCATTACAGTAATGCAAGGTTGGTTCAACATTCAATATGTAATCACTACATTTTATTATATCAACAGACTAGACGTGAAAAACCATATGATCTGAAATATACAGAGAAAATATTTGACAGAATTCAAAATTCATTCTTAACAAAACTCACAACAACCTTGGGTGGAAACTTTCTCAATATGATAAAGGACCTTTACAGAGAACCTACAGTTAACATTACAGATAGCACTGAAATATTAAATGCCTTCTCCCTAAAATATGGAAAAAAGAATGGAGGATATCTGCCCTCACCACTTATTTTCGACATTAAAGTTTGAAATGTAATAAGTCAAAACAAAAACAAGAACAAAAACCCTGTATTTATTAACAATAATTACGTATGTAGAAAATCCTAAGAAATCTACAAAGCATATACCATACCCCATAATTAAATTTAGCAAGGTCACAGGATACAAGGACATTTTAAAAAAATCAATTACATTTCTCTACTCTAAAAACAATTGGAAGATATAAACTTTATACACTAAAAACAAACATTTCTCAGAGAAATTAGAGAAGATGTGTATAAATGCAGAGATAAACCATATTCATGGATTGTAAAATTAAATATTGGCATGTGTCAATTCCCCTAAATTGATCTATACATTTATGCCTATTCAAATAAAAATTCTGACAGTCTTTTTAAATAGAAATTCACAAGGTAATTCAAAATTTGAATGGGAATGCAATGACCCTAAAATATCAAAAATAATTTTCAGGTAGAAGAACAAAGCTGAAGGACCTATGCTACCTAACCTCAAGAACAGCTACAATAATAAAAATGTTGGTTTGGGGATAGGATACGTAGATCTCACTGAAGCAGAATGGAGGATTTTGAAGTAGACTCAATTATATAGTCAAGTGATTTTCAATAAGAAGTCAAGGTAATTCAATGGAGGAAAAGAATCTTTTCAACTGACTACCCATATGGGAAGAAATAAATCTTGATCATCACTTCACAATGCAAAAATTAATTTAGATGGACAACTGGCATAAAGACAAAAAGAACTGTAAATCTTCTAAAAGAAAGTATTTTTCATAACTTTGTCATAGACCAATTTTCCTAGATAGAATAAAATAACCATAAAAGAAAATATGAGTACATTAAACCTCGAAGTTAAAAACTACTTATCAAAAGTCACCATCAAGAAAATGAATAGCCAACCACCAGCTGAGAGAAAATAGTCACAAAACATATCCAGACAAAAGATTTGTCAATAAAAATTGTGAAAGGACTTAGGCTCTTCACAAAGGAAGATACACAATTATCCAACAGGCACATGAAAAAGTATTCAACATAATTTCTCATCTGGGAAATGCATATTAAATGAGCTACTAAATATGAAATTGAATGAGGAGCTACCACCATATACCAACTAAAGTGGTTAAATTAGAAAATGTGACAGCATCAAATGTTAATGAGAATGTGAAGCATGAGACTTTTCATACTTTGTGTGTATGGTGGGGGTGTGTGTGGCAGGGGTATAAAATAGAACCAGTTTGGAAAAGTATCAGTTTCTCATACTGTTAAGCACACATTTACTTTTGATCCAGCCATTCCCATTCTAGATAATTACCTTAGAGTCAAAACATGAACATACAGTACTAGTTTTGTGTGAGTGAACGTTATAGTCTTATTTATAAAAGCTCAAACTGAAATTGACCCAAGTGACTATCAACAAAATAATACACCATACATGGTATTTTTTTTATGAATATTACTTTTATGCAATTTAATGGTTTACATTTTTTGACATAAAAAATTTTTTTTCTTTCTTTCAGATTTTTCCTTCCTGTAACTTCTTTTTTTCTGATCCTGAACTTACAATACCTAAAGCAAAACTACTCCTTCCTTCATATGAACATGATCCAGTACAATGATATACTAGACTCAGTGGTCTAGCAATGTGAAGGTAAGTGAGTTTCAACTTGAGAGCTAATTTGGGTCCATTGGGAATGGCTAAAGAAAAAACCTGAGTCTGTGTCCAATCCCTATGTGGGATTTGAGATTAATGGCTTTGAATGGTTAATATTATCTATCAGGCAAGCAGGGAGGAGTGATGAATGGTGATCCCAGCCCATTCACCATCTTCAACTCTTATATCACCAAATGCCATATTCATGGTCTGCAGAATCTGAGATGGTGCCTTTATATGATCTTGCAATATAAATACCATTAAGTCAACATAGGAAGCATTACTACACATTGAGTTTTCTTTGCGTTACATTATAATAGACGAGTTGTAGAGCAAATGAAAGATGAAGTGATATGGAAGCAAGTGACACTGTGTAACCTTTTACCTCACTACACATCTCAGATATGAAACCACCAATCACTTCTTTTATTCACTTTCTATGTATAATACATACTATATAAAATGTATACATGTATTATGAATAATAAAAAATGAACACCCCTTACCTACTGCTCAGCTTTAGAAATCAAACGATATTTTGCTGGGGAAGACCCTGGGTTCTCCTTCCCATGATATTTCCCTCATCATTCCAAAGTAAACACTGAATTGTGTATTTACCATCCCTTTGATGTACCTGATAGTTCTACAACATAGTATGCATCTGAAGCAATATATTGGCGAATATGTTTCTGCACTTAATATAATCGGTATTATCTTCTATAATTTGCTCTCTTTTACCCAACATTACGTTCTTGAATTGAATTCATGTTGACATGGGTAGCTATAGCTCCTTAATATTTACTGGTATAAGTTACTCTATGCTATTGTACTTCATCCATTCTCCTCAAAGGGATTCCTTGTGTGGCTTCCAGTTTGTGAATACTACAATTAATAGCGCTGTAACAGTGAAAATGTGCAAGAGTTTTGAGAATGTTTTATAGAAGTTCAATTCCCAGGCTATGAGTCAATAGATATGCAACTTTACTATGGACTCTGAGAAACAAACTGAGGGCTTCAGAGGGGAGAGGGGTGGGGGAATGGGATGGACTGGTGATGGGTAGTGAGGAGGGCACGTGTTGCATGGTGCACTGGGTGTTACACGCAACTAATGAAGCATCGAGCTTTACATCAGAAACCAGGGATGTACTGTATGGTGACTAACATAATAAAAAAACATTAAAAAAATAATTACCAAATAAATAATAAAAATACAAAAAAAATTGATATGCAACTTTACAAGACAATACCAAATTGTTTTCCAAAGTGATTACACCAATTTACACATCCATCAGTTGCATATAAGAGATTAACAAACATATTGTCCAATGTCTTAATGTTTGCCAATCTAGACAAATGGAAAATGCTACCTCATTGTGGTTTTAATTTTCCATTTCATATTACCAATGAGGTATATATTCATATATTTGTTGGTCACTTATGTTTCTTCTTGTAAGAAAAGTTTATCTGTGTCTTGCCCACATGTTCTATTGATTTGTTTCTTCTGTTAACTTACAGGTGATTATCTTTTCTGGACCCAAATCCTTTGTTGGCTTTATGCTTGCAAATATGTTCCCCAGATTGTTGTATTTCTTGTCCTTTTTTAATGATATCCTTTGATGAACAGATGTTTTTAATTTAAGCAGAGGTGAATTATGGATCTTTTCCTTTATGGCTTTTCCCTTCTGTGTCTTGTTTAAGAAATATTTCCCTATCGTGAGGTCATAAAACTATTCATTCCTATATTTCCTTCTAAAATTTTTTAGTTTTGTTTTTTACATTAATATATTTTAAACATCTGGAATAAAGTTTTTAGTATAGTGTGAAAAAACAATTTAATTTCATTTTTTTCCATATGGGTAACCAAAACTCCCAGTACAGTTTATTGAAGAGTTCATCTTTCTCTACTGCTCTAGTGTTTCGCTCATTATATAAGAAAATTCTAGATATAGATGGGTCACTTTCTAATATCTGTACTAATATTACATTTATAAATCATTATAACTTCATAAGAACTTCGATTTCTTTAAACTAAATCATCTCCCATTGTTTAGTCTTGGCTATTCTTGGCTTTTTCCTCTTTCGTGTTTATTTTAGTTTGTCAAGTTCTATGAAAAATCCTATTGGCTATTGAATTTTGATTCCACAAATCAATTTGTGTAGATGATTTTAAGTTACACTTCTATATGTTGCTATTGCATAGAAATGGAATTCATTTTTCTATGTTGATTTCCCATATACTAAACTTGACAACTTTTGTTATTTGTTATTTAGGGTATTGTTTAAGCTGCAGCAACACAACTAGAATGACTTCAAGAGATTTTCCAAATTAGCTTATAGAAATTATATGCCTTATATACATTTAGGTTTGTAATCCATTCAGGACTGATATTTGTATACCTCGTGAGTACCAAGTATGTTTTTATATGGACATCAGTAAGCCCAGTACCATTAATTAAAAAGTCTATCCTTTCCTACAGGGAATATCCCTATGGGGATGCCATCCTTATAAATCAAGTTATCTATATGTTTGGGTCTGATTCTCAACTCCATTCCATTCATCTGTCTGTGTATACTTGGGCCAATGAAACACTGTCTTCATTATAGTCTTGACGAAGAAAATCATGTAACTTTGTTCTTCAAGATAATCTTCATTATTTCTAGCTTATTTGAGAATATTTGAAAGAATCGAATACTAATTTGAAATTTTTGTAACTTCCTGATAAACTTTATAAAATTCCCCTTTTTGGCTCAGAGAATGCTTTTCACCTAACATCTGTATTGGATAGTAGTATACGAATATTAGGGGGGTTTTTTTGAATGTGTTGTCTTCTAATGATATATCATTTTTTTACTTTCAATTTTTCATATTCTAAAGTGTATCTCCATTTAGTCTCAGATTTTTAAAATCTAGTATGACAATCTTTTTCTTCTTATTAAAGTATTTTATCTATTTGCATTTAATATAATCACTAACATCTTTGGGGTTAAGTCTATATTGTTAAACTTTTTATTTGACCTGTATCTTCTATATTTCTTATTCTTCCCATTTTTGATTTTTTTCAGATTCAGAAATTTATTGAGATCATACATTCACATGCAGTTTTGAGAAATGTAAAAATGTAGAAGGTCCTACACTTTGCCTAGTTTTCTCTAAAGACAACATACTGCAAAACTACAGTATAAATATCATGACCAGCATATTGACATTGATACAATCCCATTTTATTAAAATTTCCACATTTGTGCTCATTTGTGTATGTATTAAGTTGTATATAATTTTATCACCCATGTCTGTTCATATATTCACAATTAAGATAATGAACAGTTCCAACACCACAAAGATCATCCATGTTGCTCCCACCTCCATTCTTAATTTCCAACAACCATTAATCTGCTCTCCATTTCTAAACTTTGTCATTTTAAAAATAAAAGGGCTATCCTTCCTCTGTTTCTTCGTTTTGCACCTTTGCATGGCTTTATTTCTGGGTTTTCTATTCTGTTCCAATGATCTGTGGATCAGATCCTTCCACCAACATCACAGTCTTTTTGGCCACGGTAACCATGTGATAAGCCTTAATACTGGGTAACCCCCTACACACACACACGCGCGCACACACACACACACACACACACACACACACACACACACTTTATTCTTATTTGTAAAACAAAGAGAACTACTTTAAGCATTCTAGGGTCTGTTCCTTTCCATGTGAACCTTAGAATAAGTTTGTGTCTACACAAAACACTTGGAGTTTCAAAAGGAACTACACTAAACCTATAGATCAATATGGAAAGAATTGGCATCTTTACTCTTCTACTCAATAAACAAGACAGGACTCCCCATTTATTTACATCTTTGAGTGCTCAGAATTTTGTGATTTTTCAATACATACTATACTTGCTTTGTTAAATGTATACCTAAGTATTTCATCTGTAATGATTGTAAATACTATGTTTTTCTATTGCAGTCTCTGCATGTTCAATGATAGTATACAGAAACAGGATTTTTTAAAAAAAGAAAAGAAACAGAATACAAAATTTGCACAGAAATCAATCCTAAGACCTTACTGAACTCCCTTGTTCCCGGGTATTTAAATTCCTTGGTATTTCCTGCAAAGATAATCATGCCATCTGTAAAGAAAGATAGGTTGATTTTTTTTTTTAACCTGTGTGCCTTTTATTTCTTTCTCTTGACTTGTTCTAGTTTTATGTTGAATAAGAATGGCAAGAGCAGACATTGTTGTTTTATTTCCACTCTGGGGAGGTGGGGAGAGCACTAAACCTTTCATCAGTAAAAATGAGGTCAGCTGTAGATTTTTGGTAAAGGCTTTTTATCAACTTTGGATAATTCCCCTCAGTTCCTGTAGAAACTATTGCCATGATTAAATGATTTTGTCAAATTCATTTTTCTGCATCAACTGAAAAGTGATTTTTATTTTTTAGCTTGTTGATATAGTTGGAAACCAATCAAGGTAAACCACCATAATTGTAGATTTATTTCTCATTTCAGGTCTGTTAGTCTCTGATTCATGTATTTTGAGGTTCTGTTGTTTGGTACATGTTTAGAACCATTATGTCTTCCTGATAGATTGGTTCTTTTATCATTATGTGTTTTTCTCTAGTAATTTTCTTTGCTCTGCCGTCTGCTTTATATTAACATAGCCATTTCTGTTTAGTTGAGTCATGTTTTCTTTATTCACTCTGCCAATTTTTTTTTTTTTGGTAAATAATCTATTATATTTAAGCAGCTTGTCTTTTAATAAGTTTATAATTTATAAATAAATTTAAGTAAATTGGGAAAGATTTTATTTTAATTAGTATTTCTGTAAATACTAATGATTTTGAGCATCCCTCATATACATATCTTTTTTTAAATTATTTATTGATTTTCTATCTTTTCCTATTCATAAGCAGGCATTTCTATACATCTTCACAGTATCTTGTTATTTTTAGACACTGTATATATCTTTCTGCAATAAATCGGTTAACTTCATTCTTCATTGGGCAGAAACCCTGAATATCTATGTTCATATCCATTGGCTTTTCAGTTGTATGGCTTGTAGTTTTAAGATCTTATTTAAGTAGTTCTTCACTCCTAAGTAAAAAGCATGTTTTCCTACATGACCTTCTATTAACTTTACAATTTGATCTTCGCCAGTTAGGTATTTCATCTGGATACTGTTAAATCAAAGGACAGATTTATCATCATTTATGTATTTAGACTACTTAGCTTTAAGGGCAATTATTGATAGGTTAGGGTAATTATTGATTAAAAAAACAGGACATAGGTGCTAACCTACTATTTTCTGGTTTTTGTCCCTTCCACCCCCCTATGACTTCCTGTGGATCACTTGAACATATTTTAGGCTTTCGTGTTTATTTTTGGTGCTTTTAAGTGTATTTCACTTTTGAAGTTTTTGCTCTGGATACTGTAATATTCATATGTGACAGTCTGCCGATACCAACATTTTACTACTTTGTGTGAAGTGTGGAAACTTGACTTCCATTTAGGACTCTGCTCTCTTTGCTTTTAAATATCATTATCTTTGGTATCAGATGAAATTAGAATTTTTGGTTTAATCATCAAGTGGAATTTATAAATCCATGTGAGAAAGGACAGTCTATATGACACATTTTTGTTTTTGTTATTCTTTCTTCCTTCATGGTGTTCCAAGATTTCTTCTTTTATCATTTCCTTTCTGTTTGAAGAACTTCCTTTAGCTAATCTTTGAGGGTAGGTCTGTAGCAACAGATTCATTTAGCTTTCCTTCTGAAAATACATTTTTCATTCCTAAAAGATAGTTTTACTAGATACAGAATTCCTATTTGACAGTTCTTTCCTTTCGGCACTTGAAAAATGTTGGGGGCCTAGAAACCAAGACCAAAGTTATTTCTGAAGTCCAGCAGGTGGGTGAGAGAGCCGCCTCAGGTGGGTATGTGCCAGAAGTGGGGATCGGGACTGGAGCAACTCACCTGCAACACCCTCAAGACCTGGCCAGTCCCATCATCATTGTACAGATGGGGAAATGGGCTCTGGGAGAGGGGACCTCAACTGGGTCACTGTTGATGCGGAACTGCTGTGTGGAACTGGGAGGGAGACCGGACCCCTGACTCGATACCTCAATTCCTCCCAGGGCAGCACTCAGGTGCAGAACCACCTCTGGAATCCAGAGGACCCAGGGTCAGCCCTGACTGGGACAGTCCTTAACTCCCAGTTGGGTGACTTGGGGCAAGTCACTTCTGTTGGAGCCTCCTTTCTCTCCTGGCTTGTGTCTGAAGACACGGCACTTAGCAGGCATTCAAAAAACTGCTTTGGACCTTGGTCTGGAGGGACAGGGAATAACTGATTTCAAACCTTCAGTTAAACTTATTTGTGACAATTTATATCTAAAATATAAAAGAAGAAAAAGGTCGTGCCCCTTCATGGTCACAGATGAGAAACTGGCCATCATTCAAATTGGTATTATCTTACAGCTAATGCATTTTTCCTTGTGGCTGCTTTAAAAAAATTTTTTTTAGTTTTCAAAAGTTGAAGTATGAAGTGTCATGGCATACATTTCTTTGGGATTATACTGTTTGGGATTTGCTCAGCTTCTTGGATCTACAGATTTGTGTCTTCCACCAAATTTTGAAAACTTAAGCTATTATTTCTTCAAATATTCTTTGAGCCGCACCGCCTCCTTTTCTGAGATTGCAAGGATACAAATACTGGGTCTTTGTCATTGTCTGGCAGGTGTCTAATTCATCTCAGTGTGGGCATCAACTGATTAACTTTTTCAGGTTGTGGTTGTTGGGTGTGTTGTTTTTGGTTCTTGCAATGCCAGGTAATTTTTTGGTTGTATAATGGACGTTCTGTCTAATGCATTAGGAGATTCTGAATACTGCTTACAGCATTTACTTTAGAAGGTAGTCACCACATTTAGATTTAACATATGGGTCTCAGCCTACTTTTGTGTGCTGTGATTCCAAAACCAGTTTAATTTTTTTTTTTATTAATAATGATTTTTTATTATATTATATTAGTCACCATACAGTACATCCCCGGTTTTCGATGTAAGGCTCGATGATTCATTAGTTGTGTATAACACCCAGTGCACCATGCAATATGTGCCCTCCTTACTACCCATCACCGATCTATCCCATTCCCCCACCCCCCTCCCCTCTGTAGCCCTCAGTTTGTTTCTCATAGTCCATAGTCTCTCATGTTTCATTCCCCCTTCTGATTACCCCCCCCTTTCTTTATCCCTTTCTTCCCCTACTGATCATTCTAGTTCTTATGTTCCATAGATGAGAGAAATCATATGATAGTTGTCTTTCTCTGCTTGACTTATTTCACTAAGCATTATCTCCTCCAGTGCCGTCCATGTTGTAGCAAATGTTGAGAACTCATTCTTTCTGATTGCTGAGTAATATTCCATTGTATATATGGACCACAACTTCTTAATCCAGTCATCTGTTGAAGGGCATCTCGGCTCCTTCCACGATTTAGCTATTGTGGACATTGCTGCTATGAACATTGGGGTGCATATGGCCCTTCTCTTCACTACGTCTGTATCTTTGGGGTAAACACCCAGTAGTGCAATGGCTGGATCATAGGGTAGCTCAATTTTTAACTTTTTAAGGGACCTCCACACGGTTTTCCAGAGTGGCTGTACCAACTTGCATTCCCACCAACAATGTAGGAGGGATCCCCTTTCTCCACATCCTCTCCAACAATTGTTGTTTCTTGCCTTGTCTATTTTTGCCATTCTAACTGGCGTAAGGTGGTATCTCAGTGTGGTTTTGATTTGAATTTCCTTGATGGCTAATGATTTTGAACATTTTTTCATGTGTCTGTTAGCCATTTGTATGTCTTCATTGGAAAAGTGTCTGTTCATATCTTCTGCCCATTTTTTGATTTGTTTATTTGTTTCTCGTGTATTGAGTTTGAGAAGTTCTTTGTAGATCTTGGATACCAGTCCTTTATCTGTAGTGTCATTTGCAAATATATTCTCCCATTCCGTGGGCTGCCTCTTAGTTTTTCTGACTGTTTCCTTGGATGTGCAGAAACTTTTAATCTTGATGAAGTCCCATAAATTCATTTTATCTTTTGTTTCTCTTGCCTTTGGGGATGTGTCATGAAAAAGGTTGCTTTGGCTGATGTCGTAGAGGTTGCTGCCTATGTTCTCCTCTAGAATTTTGATGGATTCCTGTCTCACATCGAGGTCTTTCATCCATTTGGAGTTTATTTTTGTGTATGGTGTGAGATAGTGGTCAGTTTCATTCTTTTGCATGTAGCTGTCCAATTTTCCCAGCACCATTTATTGAAGAGACTGTCTTTTTCCCACCGGATGTTTTTTCCTGCTTTATCAAATATTAGTTGCCCAAAGAGCTGAGGGTCCATTTCTGGGCTCTCTATTCTGTTCCATTGGTCTATGTGTCTGTTTTTGTGCCAGTACCATGCTGTCTTTGTGATCACAGCTTTGTAGTACAGCTCGAAATCCGGCATTGTGATGCCCCCAGCTTTGCCAAAACCAGTTTAATTTTAAGGGCCTTTTCAGTGTTACTTTAGTTTTCTTGGTTTATAAGGTGCTAATGGAGCGTGCACTAAGGTCTGGTGGTTACAGCCTGATGGAGCAAAAAGGGATTCTATGTCAGGCTGTCAGGTGCCCCCTGGTGGACAAGAGGTATATTGAGATTCCCCTCCCCCCCACCCCCAGTGCCTGCCCCTACATGCTGGTGATAGAAGAAAAAAAATGGGGTAAAAAAAAAATCTATCAGCTTTATATTTTACACACTTCTGTGAATCTTTGTTTCCAGTTGCCCTAGAGCTCACAAGATTCAAACTTCCCTTATTAATGTCTATAAATTAGTATTTTTATGACATAAGAACCTTGAGACTCTTTCACTGTATTCACCTTCTTGTGACTTCTGTGCTTTTTCATTTTATAATTCTAGATATGTTCTAACGCCCTAAGATAGTACTTGTTCTTTTACAGTAATATTTGTTCACATTTATCAAATGTTTAAGCTTTTCACTTTTATACACCCCTATTTTTTCCTTCCTGAAGAACACCCTTTATTACTTCCTTCAGTGTTCATGTTATTGTGAAGAATTCCCTCAGATTTTGTCTGAAAATTTCTTTAGTCCACCATTGTTTTTACAGAGTATTTCCACTAAATCTAGAATTCTAGATGGCATTATATTTTCCTTTAGCGCTCAGAATATATCATTCTGTTGTTCTCTGGCTCCCATTACTTCCACTGAACACTGAAGTGTTACTGTTGCTCCTGTGCACTCAGTGAGTTGGTAAACATCTTGTCAGTCATTACCAGAAGTAGAAATTTATCATAATTTCAGTGATCTTATCTCTATATTAATAGTATCGAGAGTTTTTACTTATTTTTTCCAATTTCATCTTTAATGTTATACATCATTGTTTTGTATGGTCTTTCAGATCATTCCAAATATCTAAACTCCTTGAGGGCATAAATATATTATTTTTCCTAACTCTTTTCACTTGTTTCCTCCTGTTTTGGTGATTGAGTTTTTAAAATTTTAATTTGTAGAAATCTATAGAAGTCTGGGTCTACAAAGCTTTCCTGTAAAGAGGCTTGTATTTGCTTTTATTGGATACCAGATTACCCTTTCTATCCGGAATGATCTTTACTTAGTGTATTAGAGCTTGGGGTTTGTGAATTACACTGGAAATATAAATTTAGACTCCAGAACCATTTGAGAATAAATGTATCAAGTTTTCACAACTCTCTTGACAGCCTAAGTAGAGACAAATAAGTTTAATTTTTGCTTTGAGCAAGCAGATTTTTTTTTTTAATGGCCACATTTTCACTGAGGACGTAGTCCCTTCAGGAGTCCCAGGATTATGTTAAGATCTTAAATTCAGCTGCTGTCCTTCCAGACCCACATGGTCTCTCCCACTATCCCTCACATCCACTAATATCCAAATTCTAAGTCCCTGATTTTGACATTTTCTTCCAGGGCAGTTCAAGCCTCTTCTACCTACCACTCTTGTTTCAGCTAATTTATGCTTACTATATTTGCTTTCCTTTTTTGTGTGCCTTGGGGGTTTCTCTTCTTTATGATGTAGGCAATAGATGTAAAAATATTTTGCTGTTAGTGGTGCTTATCCAGAACCTACATGTTTCTCAGTGTGGGGATATTTTAGAATATGTAATCCATCCATAATGGTAAAAGGAGTCACATATAAAGTACTGAGTAACTTTCTTAACATTCCATTAAGTGACACAAGTTTTAACTTGGTTCATCTCTTTTTAGTGATGCTTCAGAAAAGCAATGAAGGAAAATTCTTCTGTCCTTTAGGTTAGACTCAGAACACTAGGAAAGGATTCCAGCTTCAACTTTCAAGTGATACCATAAAGGCCCTAACAAAGTGAGAGGGAAGTACCCCCAAAAGATTTGCATGTGAAGATACTCATAATCCTCCTAGAGAGCCCCAAACCAGACTATTTCTAGGGCTTCCATCTCAGGTTCTTCAGATGGTGAAACAACACACACACAGATTACTCCTATCAACTTCATGAGTGAAATTTCTGGCCGACAGAATTTCTTTCCATTTGCTGGCCAAATTGTTCTTTCCTCACTGCTATTGTAGTGATGGTTTAATCATCACATGATGATTAAATATCCATACCATAGCTCATTTAGATACAAATTCTTGACATTACCAGTGACCCCTTTAAATATCGTTTTTTTCCCCATTCCAATTATCCTTTTTGTTCCTTTCATAGACCCAATAGTGCACTACGTATAACTACATACAGCTTACTCGTAAGTCACTTCTAAAAACCAAGTCAGTTTAGCTAGAATAACTTCTGTAACAGCCTACTAAGTAGACAAAAATCAAACGCAAAGCTTTTTGTGTGTCTTCTGCAGTGAGAGAGGAGGAAAATACACAAACGTGCTACAGTTAGAGCAAACTGGAAAACCTCTAGAGATTAACTGTATTGGACACCAACTCGGGAAAATATCAGTATGGTATGTTTAGAAAAATGAAATCTTGAGTTGCTACCCAGCGTCTCTGAGAAAATGTTTTGCCAATTCAAATATAATTACATGTGGCAATAATCAATGTCTATGGCTTTTCTATAGAAGATTACTATTAAATACTCATTCTAAAATTAATGCATTTCTTTTTATTGGTGTAACTTAAAACTTTTGTTTAAAATTCTAACTTAAAAGACAGACCTTTAGACACTTCAAATAAAGTGTATTAGCAGAATATAAAGAGAGTAAAGGTAAAGGGGAAGGTGAGAAAAAAGAGGAAGAGTAAAAATGTGAAAGAAAAACAAAGAGAAAGCATAAAATGGAAAAAGAAAGTATTGGGGGCAGAGAAGTAGTCTCGGAATAAGAAAAAGTTGGAGGTTTATAAAGCAACAGACATGGTAAAATTATGTTGGATGTATAAATTAGTAATCTATGTGTAAATCGCTACCAAATCTATTTCTAAAAAGTATACCTTGAATGTACGCTCTGTATTGATGTTTATACTTCCTACACTGTCCCATTGGATGAATCAGAGATATCTCAAAGTCAACAGACTGAAAAATCAAACCACCATCTATTCTTAACTCACTCTCCTCCCCCAAATGTATATCTAAACCTGAGGCATCCAGTATTTCTTATCAGAGTATATAGTATCCCCTAGTCATCTCCTGGTCCGTTGTGACAAATCCTATTTTCCTTTTCTCCTTGCAGTTAGGTATGGACATGTGACCAACTACCAATAGAATGTGAACCAAAATGACGGGTGCAATTTCCAAATTTTAATCTTTCATATTCCTGCTCTCCCTTAGTCTGATAGCCAGATGCACAGAACCCAGTGGAAGACTCAAGCTGTAGGATGGCCGAGGCACTAAAAGGAAGAAGCATGGATCCACTTAAAACAGAGTCTTTCCCTACTGCAGACTCTTGCTAAACTGACACATGAGCAAGAACCAAACTTTTGTTTTGAGGCATTGAGATTTGGGAGGTTTTATTACTTGCCTGCCCAATTAAATTGTTATCTTGAAGTGAGGAATTCTGATAAACAGCAAAAAGGCCTGGCATTGGCTTACCAGTTGGAAACCAAGCAGTAGAGAAACAGCTGACATCGCTTCAAAAAAAAAAAGCTAGTAACATATTGCATTACACAATGGCAAAATAAAAAAACCTGTTGCCTGTTTTCCACATGATGACAAAATCTCAAGATCTAGAAGTAGCTAGAAAGAGTCAAACTGTTGTGCGTTCCCTGCTGCTGGCTTCCTCAGGCGAGGTATTACAAGAAAGTGACGCACTTTAAAAAGAACAGATGTTTAGAAAAGTCTGCTGCTACTGAACCTTTAATAAAAGATTGACAAAAGCTTCAAGGAGAAAAAAAAGTCCAGTAAAACTTTCCAGTTAAACAAAATAGCTCAACCATGTAGCAAAGATTGATTAAGGGTCCTAACCTACCCATGCTTAATGTCTCAGATGGCCTCAGGTTGCCTGTTATGTTCAGGGAGAAATATGAGAGAAAATCATTTTTTTTTTAAGATTTTATTTATTCATTTGAGAGAGAGAGCAAGAGCTGGCGAGGGGAGTGGGGTCAGAGAGAGAAGCAGACTCCCCACTGTGCAGGGATCATGACCTGAGCCAAAGGCAGTTGCTTAACCAACTGAGCTACCCAGGCACCCAGAAAATCATTTTAAAAGGAAAAATAAAAGCAAATATGAGAACCAATATAGAAGATAACTAGGAGGGGCACCTGGGTGCCTCAGTCATTAAGCATCTGCCTTCAGCTGGGGTCGTGATCCCGGGGTCCTGGGATCAAGCCCCACATCCGGCTTCCTGCTCGGTGGGCCTGCTTCTGCCTCTCCCTCTGCCTGCTGCTCCCCCTGCTTGTGCTCTCTTTCTCTCTCTGCCAAATAAATAAATAAATACAATCTTAAAAAAAAAAGAAAGAAAGAAAGAAAAAGAACTAGGAAAGAATATAGTTATTGGCACATGAAACCGATTGGAAACAATAAGATCATAGCCTATTACTTTTTTGAGGGAGTTGTACTGACAAAGAAATTGCAAACCTGATCTAAGACATCCATCAAGCAAGAATGATCTGTGAAAGGCATACACCCCAACATCTATTTCAGACATGGTCAAGGAAGATAGGGACAGGCAACCACCTCCCAGAGGATAGAACCAGGGAGTTTCTCCAAGAGAGCGGAACTGGGACTAATTAAGGAAATTCATCTCCAGAATAGGGTACATTTCATAATATCTATGCAGTGACTGTGGATTAACCATTCTATTTCTTAATGGAAGTGTTTAGGGTGCTTATTCAGTCTCTGTTACACCAGTGTATGGGAAGGGGGAGGGTTGAAAATGTGCCATTTTAGACCATAAGTCACCAAACTATGAGGTGTTACATCTCTCACTGTAAATCATCTGAGAGATTCTGCACTTTGAGCAGGATGAATTATTAGATGGGACTTTGCTTGCAAAAAGGAGGTCTTCTGTGTGAGAAAGAAATAGTGAAAAATATACTTGGTGGTTAGAAAGGCAGCCTGTGCTGGCGTCTTCAGCAAAATTCATTTTCTTTTCCTGGATGCCCAGAGACTACATTTCCCAGGATCCTTTGCACTTAAGTGCGGACATATGAATCCATTTGGACCAACAAAAATAGGACAGAAATGATACATATAATTTCCATGACTAGACACTAAAAGTCTCTTCCTAATCCTCCACACTCTTCCCATATCAACAAGCTGGATGGAGGATCAGAGGAGGATTCTGAGGCCCTGTGGGAGTGTATAGCCATGAAATGGAAGTAGTTTGGTTCCCCGAATGACTGTATGGAACCGTGACACCCCCACCATTACCAAAATGCATTGCAAAAAATTAATGCTTATTAGGTTACCCACACTGAGATTCTGAAGTTGTTGAACAGTTAATTTACTTTGACTAAAATGGCTTTCAGGCTGAATACTGAAAATTAGTATCTATCTTTCATTTTCTCTCCCTTCTTACATATCATTTATATAATAGGTGTATTTTGGTACCTAAATACCTTTCAAATACTCCTCTTTCTCACTGTCCCTATTGCCACTGCCTTCGGGTCCTCATAATCTTGCATCAGAATTATTGATATTGTCTTCTACTTAATCCCCTTACATTCCAGTTCACTGCCTATACCCTAATTCATCCTGGACACCACTTCCAGAAAATTTTCTTAAATGCAAATCTCCCTACTCAAAATCTTTCAATGTCTTCTAAATACCTTCAGAGAAATTCCAAACTCCTTATCATGGACTAGAAGGACTTCACAATTTTATCACCATCTCCCTCTCTGGCTACATCACCCCACCCCACTCCACCAAATGCTCTCAAATTTCTATCATACAAAAGTATCCCCGAGGTCTTCCAAGTATGTAGCTCCCCTAGGTAATTACCGAGAGCCTGGTTGCCTGCTTAGGGTACGAACAGAAAACACATTCCTGCTCTCACTGTGTTGCTCTGAAACACTCAAGCTTTATCCACTGGTACCCTTATTCCTTACCTCTTACTCCTCACTCTTCATCCAGTACCCCAACTTCTCTCTGTTCATTGCTGAATCCTTGGCCCTCTTCCTTGGTCCATTTCCTGTCAATGTCTCACTTTACACTTATATTTACAATAGGGACTAATCTTATTTTGCCCTCACACTAGCCTGATTCCACTTGACCTCATTTTTCAATTTTACATTCCCACTGACATCTTTCAGGATAATTCCCTCCAGCGACTAGCATCTACGCTCTCTGCCACTTCCCAGGACAATCAAGCTTCCAACGTTTCTCCTATCTACCCCCCCCCCCACACACACACACAGAAAACAAGCCTGTAACACAGGCTTCTTTAAACTTCCATTCCAGTGTCCATACTTACTTCTTTTAGAGTATGCCCTCTTATTTAGCCTTGAGATTCCAAGTCATCTTTAAATACCAATTCAGATATTACCTTCGCTGTGAAATCCTTGATTCTCAAAGTGGAGTTTTACCTTTTCTTTGCCATAGTCCCATAGCACCTTCTTAATAGCCCTATTTTATTACTAATGCCATTGTATTTTAACATTTTGTTCACTGTTCATCTCTAGAGAGTAAGAACACTGAAGGCAGAACTTTTTATTCATGTAGCCCTGATTCCCAGCATAAGTGTTTCTTGATTAAACGCAAAACATCACTGACACCCAAAATGTAGTTGAGAAGGAAGAAAAACAATAGGATTCGGCTTGGCAACGTGGGTTAGTCAAAAACACACTAAGCTGGGTCAAAAGACGTTAACTCAGTAACTATTTCCAAGAGCAGTGAGCAAGGCATCTTAAACTCCCTAGAACATGGACTCACTAGATCAATAAGGATTTTCCAACCCCAAATCTCCATATCACCCCGACATATTTCACCCCATATCAGAAGTGGTGGGAGATGGGAGCACATAAAACAGTTTATCGTGGACTCCACCAGACTCCACACAGGACTTCTTTAGAGGAAGGATCTGTGACCACCTTACTTTCTCAGACATTAGTAGCAACACTTTATTAATCAGAATTTTATCAACTATCATCTTCTCTCCCTAGAAAAATAAACTTCTTGTTTGCCCTCTCTAAATATATTTTATTTATTTATTTGAGAGAGAAAGCGAGAAAGAGTATGAGCAGGGAGGAGAGGGAGAAGCAGGCTCCCTGCTGAGCAGGAAGCCCAATGTGGGGCTCGATCCCAGGACCCTGGGATCATGACCTGAGCCGAAGGCAAACGTTTAACCAACTGAGGCCACCCAGGCGCCCCTAAACTATATTTTTATGACCATATTTTTTATTTTGTCTGATTTTTGTCCAGCTTCCAAAATAGCAAGAGCATCTTCAAAGGTTCTGCCATTTCACTGATATTTACCACTGAATATATAAACAGAAATACATTGGTTTTTAAAATCATTATTTCCAAGTCAGAAGCTAGCTGCTTCATGAGAAATATCTTACTCATAGGAGAAAATTGCCAGTGATGTTTGGCTTGATTTAGCTTAACTTGGATAAGGGGCCAAATCTGTCATAACTGATACTTGCCCGAGCTCGTATCCAGAGAGCGAGGAGCATATGCATGTTATCAAGTCATTGTCTCATTACTCCGTCAGTTCTGTGTGTGTGCTGGGCAGCACTGTGTCTGTCTGCTCTAAGCCTGAGAACCAAACCTTAATGCCAATAGTTATCAAGCTTCTGGGCAAATGGCAAAAGCTAGACTGTGGTAAGATTAAGATCCAACTGGCTATGCAACGATGTTAAGAAAGTTTGGGGGGAAAATTTGGCCTGGTGAACAAGTTGCTTTTATGCTCCTTTAACATGTTTAGAAGTTTAAATATGCATACACAAGTGTATTGTTTTTTTTTTTTTTCAGAAAGATCTGACATCTCACAAGCCTACTAGAAAAAAAATTTTATGTAGTTCTAATTATTGATGACAGTTAGAAATGTATCTCAAAGTTCCCATTATAATTAGAAATGTGTCTTGAAGTTCCCTTTAAGTATATAATTTAAATGTGTCTTGAAGTTCTGGGAAAGTAACTTTATCTTATTTCCTTTTTATTTTAGGAAAGTTTTTAAGATCAAAACAATGTCAGAAATATGTAGGATGGGGATTTTGAATAGGAGTTTTCTTGCTTTCCCAAAGGGTCTTCATTATCAGGGGGTCCTAGATCTTATTTGCTCCTTTATCAGCAGGGAGTTGCCAAAATGACAGTAGCCAGACTGTGGGAACAAAGACCAAAGTGGGAGATCTCCATGCATTTTTCTCTATTAAGCCAGAGCCATGGAAGACTATGGTAGTTTCTGTTCTTTTTGGCTTCACTTCCCCATATACGCAGTTATCTGTGGGTTAAGATATAAATCCTATATTACTCTGAAATTCAAGAAAAGCCAGATACTCTAGATTCACCAGTCAGCTAAGCAAATATCTAGTGTCTCAGTGCCTAGGAATATTCAACAAAAAATGTGGTAATTGATTTGGATATTTCAGTGGCCCAATTTCCCTTCCTTTAAATTTAGTATCAGAGCAAAACTAATGAATACATACATATATTTTGATAGCTTTAAGAACTCCACAGCAGTCTCTAGTGCCTCATGGACCCCTCGAATTCCTGAACAGTTTTTCAACACAGCATAATAATGTATTCAAGGGCAGGTGGTAAAAGGTAAATAATGCCTGAGTACCTCTAGCATGAATAAAATTCTAAAATCGAATCAACCACCAAAACCTCTATTGAGGTCTTCAATAGTGGCAGCAAATTCTCTGTTATTCTTCCCATTGAAAGCTCCAGTCTAATTCCCCTCTCTTTGAATCTGCACTGGGCTTGGCACGTTGACTGATCAGTAGAACACAGCACATGGTTTTTTCCAGAACTTTGGAGACTATGTGATCAGAAGCCTTGCAACTTCTTCCTAGACCTCTTAGAACACTATGTGGGAGCCCTGAGTCACCATGTAAGAAGTCAGACTACCTTGAGACCATCATGATATAAGAAGATCAGGCCACATGAAGAGGTCCTGGAGACACCACATGGAAAGAACGAGAGACTAAGAAACAAATATGTGAGTGAAGAATCCACCTTATTAAGTGGATTCCCTGGCTCTAAATGCCTCAGCTGATGTGCCAGATGGATCAGAAACAAACTGACCACTGAGCCTTGTTCGGATTCCTAGATCAGAAAATCCTGAGGAAAATGAAATGGTTGTTCGAAGTCGTTATGTGTCACTGTAGTTCTGTGGCAATAAATAAAAACAGACAGAATTTGGTACCTGAATTGGGATATCATTAGAAACAAAAACCTAAAGCATGTAACACTGGTTTGTGGACCCAGCAGTGGGCAAAAAATTGGAAAGGGTTCACTGGGCTTGAAGGACTATGAGGAAATCTTGACCAGATGCTGGAGAAACAGGTCCCCTCTATTGTGTAGTGGTAGAAGATTTGGTAACATGAGGCACCCCCATAATTTGCAAAAAAAAAAACAAAAAAACAAAAAAACCAAAAAACCTAATGAACTGAATGATTTATCTAAAGAGATTCCCAGATAAGATGCTGAAAGTGACAATCAGCTCATTATAGCTATGTAGGATAATGTTCAACGGAATTTTTTTTTTTAAAAAAAGAACCGTTCAGCTTTCAAACAGAATTGAGAAGAAAGATAAAGGAACCAGAACTCCCTGGATTTAAAAACAAGAGTTTTTAAATCTTAGTTTTTCTAATTAGCAAAATGCTCTCAAAGTAAGAAATGGCCTCCAGGTAAATACTAAATCTCAAACACTACCAATAAAACATCACCTTAAGGGTAACCTTATAAGAATATGGCTGAGAATTACTGGAGGATGTGTAAACTACGGCTTCTAAAAATCTTAAGGTCCTGCTTCTCAGATCCTCTCTCCTAGACAAAAGTGCCTCTAAAAATCTTAAGGATATTTTCTCCAAGCATCCGGACTCCTGGTCTGAGGTTTAAAAACAAACAAAACACCTATTTTGGAAAGAAGTGTGGTCTGGCTGTGAACCAATGGAGTGGATTATAATTTGATACACACAAACCCACAAAGTTTTTAAAGGAATCATATTAGTTTGAACTGAAATTACAAAATGAAAAGAGGCCTTTGAACCTTTGAATTTCTCTGGGGAGAGAGCAGGCTAAGTAAACTAGTCACCTGGAAACAAGGACCATTTCTCATGGAAAAGGAAGCATGATTCAGTGGCAGAACCAAGAGCCCAGAGGGCAGAGCAAATAGCCAGGAAGAATCATTCTCAAGGGTAAGGACTGGGCCCTAATCAAGAAATGGCAACACATGCCCAAATGGATTTCATCACTGCTACAAACCAATGAGTGTTTATATGATTTCTGCTTTTTCCCTTTTTAAGCCAGTGTCCATTGGGGTTCTCCCTCCCAGTTCTACCACTTTATGTTGTGTGTTGGGGAGAAGGGAAAATTCATCTCTGGCTCACACATCTTCAGAATTGCACTCAAGAAACTTCATCTGAGAAACTTACATCTGGACCTGATTTAACTGATCAGATCCCAGACTTAAAGCCAATGCTGAAAAAGAAAGGCGATTGGGGGACTTTGGGATATGTGAATGTTTTGTGTGTTGCAGGGGAATAGAAGTAACTGGTGGCCAAAAGGCAGACTGTCAGGTTAAAGGTGTCAACAAATTCTTTGCTGCTTTCCCCACTTGACTGGTGTTAGTGACTTGCCTGACCTATAGAATACAGTGTGGGTGACATACTGGGACTTCTGAGGCTAGATTAAGAGAAACCTGGGAGCTTCTGTCAAGGTCCATTGCAACATGTTCTCTGAGAGCCCTAAACCACCAGGTAAAATATCTAAGCATCTTCAAACTACCAAGTTGTGAGAAGCAAAAGTTATCAGCAGAGGCCCTACTGGATGAGACACCATGTGGAGAGAAAAGGCCAAGAGCACTAAGGTGCCAAGAATGTGCATAAAGACGCCATCTTGGAAGTGGATGATACAGCCTGAGGTGGCCCTGATTACAACATCTGGAGCTGTTCCCAAATTCCTGATCTACATTGGGGGGGGGAGGTGTGTGAATGGTTCCTTTAAGCCACTAAGTTTTGTGAGTTTACTACACACCGATAGATAACCAGAACATTTTCCTTGCTTATTTTCCCCCACCACGTTTCCTCCCAAGTTGAAATCTTTCTATTTTAGAATCTTTCCCAAGGGTTTAAACTTTTAAGCTATAATATGATAACATAAACTTCCAGAACTCCCCTAATTGTAGAACTCCTTTTATATATAATGTTTCTCCTTTCATATTCGATACTCGTTTATAGAACATTTTACCACAAACATGAGCGCTCCTTATTAGTTTATTCTTTCAAAATATGCTGCCAAAACTGAACTTACAATTCCAGAGTGCTCTTTTTCTAACCGCAGCATATGCTGATGTTACTCATTAGCTGGTAAATGCCACTTTGTTCCCATCCTTTTCGATAAGGCATAAAGCAGATAAAATTTCAGTCAACTAGGAAGCTGCCCCAGCTGATACCAAGTGGGAGAGACACAAACTGTCTCCATTGAGCTCCGCCCAAATTGCAGATTCATGGACAAAATAAATGTTGTCAGTGTTTCAAGTCACTAAGTTTTGAGAAATAACTGACTTTGAATCCTATCAAGAAGAAACTTTTTATTCCTCCCCTTCCAGAAACACAAATAACCCTGTTACAACCTATGTTTATAGGAGCTATTGCGTACTTGGAGAAAAATGAAAATTTTCCATGGGGATCACCTACTCCAGACAATCTCCCAATCCTTGCTGGCACTGAAAAGAATATTGCTGTTTTAGAAAACAGATACTCTATGGACTATGAGAAACAAACTGAGGGCTTCAGAGGGGAGGGGGGTGGGGGAATGGGATAGACTGGTGATGGGTAGTAAGGAGGGCACGTATTGCATGGTGCACTGGGTGTTATACGCAACTAATGAATCATGGAACTTTACATCAGAAACCAGGGATGTACTGTATGGTGACTAACATAATATAATAATAATAAAAAAGAGATGCTACCCATTTGTTAAATATAACAAGGTTTCTGGCTAGGTTGGAACAGAGACTCAGAATGCCACAGTGTGAGGTCAGTCCCAAACCATTTCCCACACACGCTACAACTCATTGAATCCTATCCACAATGGTGGAGGTATTTGTTAAATTCATCTGCAGAATATTTACCAAGTGCCTGGGGTATGCTAAGTACTATTCCATAACCTGAGCTTACATCAGGAACAAAATAATATTAAAAAACAAAACAAAACAAAAAACACCTGCTTTCTCCGGAGCAAGAAAATAAACAGTGAATGAGACCCCGTGCTAGTGATGATCACCCTGTAGATAGAGGAAGATGGGAGAACCAGGGAAGGAGCAATTTTAAATATGAGAAGATGGCCAAAGACATGAAAAGTCAGCGGAGAGCCCTGTGGCTATCCGGCAGGGGAGGGAAGCATTCCGGGGTGCAAGCACCAGAAGGAGGGGCTATGCCTGGTGTTTTCCAGCACATGGGATAGGTGGAGAGTACGCGCAGAATCTTGGTGGAAGGCGGAGCAACCAGGGACCTAAAATAATCCAAGTGGCTCAGACTCCACACGTGGTGGTGAGAAGCGCAAAAGCACCAATTCCAAGCACGAGGGGAGGTCGTACTTGAACCGACGCTGGCCCAGCCTCCTGGAGTCCTGTGCCCTACAGGACGGTGAAGGTCGAGGGGTAACACCGAAAGCCCCGAGTCTAAGCAGCTCGAGGAGACACTCGGCGACCCAGAGAACCGGGTGCTAAAGCACAAATAAGGACATACTGTAGGAGCCCAAGCAATTCTGCGAGGCCTCCCCTTTCCCTCCCCGCGTACCACCTGCCTTCGCCTCACCATCACCTCAGAGGAACACACTTTTTAATGCGCTTTTTATCTCGAAAGAATCTCAACTTACTGAAATGGCGCAAAAACTGTACAAGTCAATTTAAAACTCATTTGTTACTGGAGGCCTCATGACCCTTGAATACATTAGTGTTTATTTCCTACAAACAAGGACATTCTCCTATGTAACCGCAATACCCTAAAAATAAGAACTGTGTATCTACACCTGATTCTTAGCCCCTACTCAAGTTTCACAAATAAAGGGACTGTATGTCCTTTCCTTATTTATTATCTACTGTTCTTTTCTAGGCACTGCTCTGGCCCCCATTTTAGACAGATGCAATAAATTTATGAATAAAACAGATAAAGATCCCTGCCTTTGCAGAGCACATATTCCAGTGGACAGAGAGAGAAGGAAGAGATCTAAAAAAAGGAAAATGGAAGAAATTACATAGTACATTAGAATTATATAGAAAACTGCCGGGAGGGGGGGTTGTGAAACAAGATAAGGTAATCAGGGGTGGTGGGAAGAGAAGTTTGCAATTAAAACAGGGCAGCCAGGATTGGCCTCATTTCCTCCTAAATCTCCAGCGGACTTAAAGGAACGAAGGCATTTGCCACGCCTGCAATATTCTAGGTAAGTATGAGTAAAGTGTATTGAGTGAAGTGTGAGACACAGGAGATGAGGTAGCAGAGAACTCGAGGTCTTTATAAAGATCAATCTTTGATTAAGAGTGACATCAGGAGCCACTGCCAAATTTTCAGCTAAGGAGTGACATGAACAAACAGTCAAGATTATCAGCTGCAATGCTGAGAAACAGACTGAATGGGGAGCTATGGCAAATGCATGGTTACTCATTAAAAGGCAATTCTAGAAAACCAGGTAAGATACTGCGGTGGCTTGTCCATGGTAGTAGCAGCGGTAAGTGAAAAATAATCAGTCTCTGAATATGTTTTGAAGTTATAAGAAGGAAAAGGCATCTCTGTGCTGGGAGGAGGCAAGTGACAGACACCTTTAAGGTACCAAAGGACAATCTAGACAACCCAAGGATGATAAGCGTCACCCTATGAGTGACCTCAACGTATGAAAAACATACAGCAGCCCAATGTAGTGAAGACCTGGACCAGGTGGTCCAGAACTGCAGGGAGCAGGAACAGAGAAACCAGGACCACACTTCTGAGGATCTTTACCCTAAGTGCCTGTTTGCTGAAATTAACTACATAATTTCAAAGGTCTGGCATGACCCAGTCGTAGAATTCTATTACAAACTACTGATGCAGATTCCCCAGAGGCAACACCTCAAAACTTCACTGTGTTTAATGTACTGTTTTGTCTTTTCCACTTTCACTCCAACCAAAACACTGGGAGTACAGTTGACTCCAGAACAACACAGGTTGAACTGCACGGATCCACTTGTATGTAGATTTCCCCCCCAGTAAATACAGTACTGTATTCTCTCTTATAATTTTGATAACATTTTCTTTTCTCTGGTTTCCTTTATTGTAAGAATATAATATATAATACACATAACATATGCACTACATTGGGATCTCCCCCTCAGATACATTTGCCAGGTTATGTATATTGGGGGGACATCTTTTCCCTTAATACCCATTTATTAATGAGGTGAGGCCGTACGGTCCCGAAGTAATGTGGACATGTGTACTAACACAAAGCTCTTCAGAGGTAATATCCTCCCACAACACAATTTTCCATTGGCTTACCCTCCATTCAAAGAGGTAGAGTCAGGCCTTGTTTCTCCGAACATCTACCATTTCAATGGAGGGGGGGGAAGGCTATATAACAAAAAAGGGTAGACCCCATGTTTGCCTTACTCTAATTCCTTTTCTCTTCCAAGAAAAGAGGCCAACTGACAATTCCCTCCAAAATCTCCAGAAACTGTCTGGGACTGAAATGTCTAATATTCCAAAAAGCTTCTTTTGATTGAGGATATTCCTAAAATTTTCATCTACTTAAAAAAATTCATTAAAATGAAATGGATTATACATAAGGCAGGGGAGAAACGTGGCTAAGTGGCTTTATTTACATTTTCAGAATTAACATTCTCTAAGCAGAAAATTTGTTCTCCATTTTCTTCTTCCACATCCACTCAGTCATGTGGTCCTGACTTTAATTAAGAGTGAACATTCTGGCACCTGGGCAGCTCAGTAGGTTAAGCAGTTAAGTGTCTGACTCTTGGTTTTGGCTGATAGCAAGCCTGCCTCTGGCTCCAATTCCTCAGGAACTCAGCCCTGAGTCGGCTTGAGATTCTCTTCCTTTCCCTCTCCTTCCCCCTCTGTCCCACTACCCCACACCTACACCTACGAGCAGGGCATGTGCTCTCTCTCTCAAGTAAATAAAACCTTAAAAAAAAAAAAAAAAAAAAAAAGGACATTCTGGAATTTTTTCCATTCCTAGTCTTTACCCTGATGCCACTGCTGCCCATCTTTACTTCAAATTACAGTAGTAGTCCCAGATCAGACTTTCTGGAACAATTCTTTCCCCTTCACCCTGGCTACCAAATTAATCTTCTCAACACACACTTTCACCAGGTCACTCCCCTGTTCTGAAACCTTCCATAATTCCCCAGTGCCTACAAAATTAAGCCCAAAAGCTGTACATAGCTGCCCCCTGGTGGTTACCTGCTGACTCACTGTACTGAATTCAGACGTGACTTAGGCCACAGAGACTAATGGTTTTTCATGCAAGATGGAACACCTTTTTATGTTCTAAAAAGGGTCAACTATGGGAACTTAAGAAGGTACGAAGAAGTCTTTGCTTTCACATTTATGGGAAAGAGCACTCAAGAGGAATAACCTTAGGCTCCCAAGGAGACACTAGTCTCATGCCTGGCTCCTTTAGAAGGAACTCCATATGTTGAGGCAGATGTATCCCTCTCCATTGTTTCTACCTTTGAGTACTATCCCAACAGTGGAATTTTCTGGAAGAAACATGACAATTTAACTGGTCCCCTGGCCTTATTTCCTAAAAGCACAATGCTATAAATTAAGATTCCATTCTTGGAATGAAGCATAAAAATACCTAAATTAATCAGAATATAAACTTTTATAAAACACACAAAATTTGCTTTTATACACATTAAAAATATAAAACTGAACATTTAATGTCATTTCTTAAGGGTTCCTTTGGGGGATAGTTTTCTTTTTGTGGTTTGGACAAGCTAACGCATCTTAACATGTAAATATAGAAACGTTTTAACATGGAACTATTTCGGTCTCTGTTTCAGCTGAGGTCTTGATATAAGTAAGCACCAACTACTCTGACGTTCAAAAATATAATCCCATATCACTTATGCAGAATTAGCAAAGGAAGCGGCTAAAAAAACTGGGTGTGACATTGGCCCCTCAAATCCATTCTAGGGTATAAAAAGGTTGAAACTGAAGAGCTGAAAGGAATTGGAAATTAGGGGGAGAGTTTCTTTAGAGACATCTGTAATTATGCTGAGTCTTCATCCACCCCCATTTTGAGAATGGAATGGGAGGATGGTATGGTCTTCTAACCTCAGGCCGAACTATAAGGACTTTGACAAGACCATTCAGAGAACTTGAAGTGTGTCCCCTGAAGTTTGAGGGACAGAGCAGACTGGTGTGTCTGACGCAACTGAGTGATCTCAAGGACAAGAGTGTGACTAGAGCAGCAGAGTACAAGCCATGGTTTGAAAAATAGTATCGTTCCTATGGACAGAGAGTCTCAGATAGGCATTTTTCATACACTAAGTGTGGGTGAAGCAAGTGGCAAAGTCATCTTAGATCCTGTATAAGAGAGCTTCCTGGAGGGGTAAAAACAAAACAAAAACAAAACAAAAAATAAAACAACAACAAAACAAAACAGCAGCAGAAAGCTATTGGAGGAACTGCTGGAATTCGCAGGGAATGACAACTGAATCGTAGGTGATCGTGACAGAAGATGCATTCATCCACATGGACGAAACTCATGAGTAAGAGCCAGTGTGACAACGTGGAATGCAGAGAGGTCTTCAAAGAACCCACGCATCATGAGATCTGCCATGGTCAAAGGAGACATTTGCCATGTCAAAGGCCTTCAAAAAAGATCCCTTCCACCTCTTCTTCACCCCTCCCCCACCAATTAATTCTAGAAAGGTTAGCCCAGGGACCAAGGGAAAGAAGTAAAGGCACTAGGTATGGAAACAGAGAATGAGATAACCACGCCCTCTAATCCCAGTGCATTTGACCAAGACATATTTTTCAACTTGGATTCTCGGTAACTAAAATTGTCTAGAAGAGTCTGTATTACTGAGAGTGACCAAAAAGTCAGGAGCCAACTCTACATTTCATTTGGAAGCAGGAAAACAACATTCCAATTGCAACTGCACTCAAAATTAGGACAAATAGCCTTGAAACTTCATTGTCAACATTCAAAAATGGTAAAGATTGGTAAGGGGATAGACTTCAGGTCATTTAATCAAATTTCTCTACTTTGGAAGTTCCTTATTCTTGGGGCGCCTTGGTGGCGCAGTTGTTAAGTGTCTGCCTTCGGCTCAGGGCCTGATCCCAGCGTTCTGGGATCGAGCCCCACATCAGGCTCCTCCTCTAGGAGCCTGCTTCTTCCTCTCCCACTCCCCCTGCTTGTGTTCCCTCTCTCGCTGGCTGTCTCTGTCAAATAAATAAATAAATAAAATCTTTAAAAAAAAAAAAAAAGAAGTTCCTTATCCTTCTGTTTGAGTAAGACCTTCTTATTTCAAGAAGAAACATTTTATGGTTGCTTGTTAAGTTATAATTCCAGATATTTTATGACACAAGGATTTATATACCATAAAATTAAGAAAAAAAATCTGGTAAACTAAAAATTATTTTAAGCTATCTCAATTATGATTCATGCAAAGAATTTAAGATTCAGAACTTTACAAAAAGTTATTTTTCATTGTTCTTAGTTTTTTTTTTTTTCCAGCGTGTGTCTGAACATGCAAGAACAAAATCTGCTTGATTTATCTGTACTTTAAGAAAATTCTCGAGTCTGGAAATGTAAACCTCAGAGATTGGATCATTATCACCTTAAGCCCCCAGTTAACTGTAGAACTGAGAATGGATCTTAAGTCTTATAATACAACTTAATATGAGTTATGGCAAATTCAACATCCCAGTTTTAAGAAACTTCAATCACCATCAGGACTAGAAGATACCTACATACTGAACACTCAGATGTCCACAAGAGGGTCTGTGGTCATTCTCTTTACCCCTGTTCAGCAAGCCCATATGGCTAAATGAGGGAATAGGTGGGATACGGGGAGAAGGTAGGTGGATACTAAAGAGAACTGTGTATAGCAGGTTTGTCCTCACTCAACATCTATCACTCATAAAGTGAAGAGGTAAAATTGATTTCATTGTACATTATAAAGGACAAACATGCATTTCAAGTATGAATACTACTATGTCTAGAATTTGTACAGCCCTCGTTTATATGCTAGACTATAATATCTACAAGACAAAAAGACTGACACTTTTTAAAAAATTTTTTATTATGTTATGTTAGTCACCATACAGTACATCCTCAGTTTTTGATGTAATGTTCCATGATTCATTGTTTGTGTATAACACCCAGAGCTCCATGCAATACGTGCCCTCCTTAATACCCATCACTGGCCTATCCCAATCCCCCACTCCCCTCCCCTCTGAAGCCCTCAGTTTGTTTCCCAGAGTCCATAGTCTCTCGTGGTTCATTCCCCCTTCTGTTTACCCCCCTTCATTCTTCCCTTCCTTCTCCTACAGATCTCCTTGCTATTTCTTATGTTCCACAAATGAGTGAAACCATATGATAATTGTCTTTCTCTGCTTGACTTATTTCACTTAGCATAATCTCCTCCAGTCCCGTCCATGTCGCTGCAAATGTTGGGTAATTGTTCTTTCTGATGGCTGAGTAATATTCCATTGTATGTATGGACCACATCTTCTTTATCCATTCGTCTGTTGAAGGGCATCTCAGCTCCTTCCACAATTTAGCTATTGTGGACAATGCTGCTATGAACATTGGGTGCATATGGCCCTTCTCTTCACTATGTCTCTATCTTTTGGGGTAAATACCCAGTAGTGCAATTGCTGGGTCATAGGGTAGCTCTATTTTTAACTTTTTGAGAGACCTCCACACTGTTTTCCAAAGTGGCTGTACCAACTTGCATCCCATCCAACAATGTAGGAGGGACCCCCTTTCTCCACATCCTCTCCAACATTTGTTGTTTCTTGCCTTGTCAATTTTTTCCATTCTAACTGGCTTAAGGTGGTATCTCAATGTGGTTTTGATTTGAATTTCCCTGATGGCTAATGATTTTGAACATTTTTTTCATGACTGACACTTTTTAACCATCCAGAGATATGCAAGGTTGATCATGCTAGGTGTGAATAGTCAACTAAAAGATAATTCAAACTGAAAAAGCAGTAGGAGATAAGGGTAGCTAGGTAACATGTGGCCTGATCATAGAGATACTGACTTCCACCTCTGGTCATTTAGTCATGACAGTAACAGGATCTAGATTTTCCCACCTGCTCTACTTGCAACAACAACAACAACAAAAGACAAAATAAATGAAACCGTTTTCAGACTTCAGACTGTAGGACAGTGATCTTTGAGAGAAGGTAACAGGGTAAGGTCCACAAGCAACCCAGCTCACTCCTGTCTCGAGTGTAGAGAGATTTCCAGCACGGCTGAGAGAGAAGGGACCCAAAAGGAGCCTGACAGTCTCCCTGAGTAGAGGACACAGTTGGAAATCACAGCAACCAGAACCAGCAGATCAGAGCACATCTAGGGGAGGGACACGGCAAGTCAGCTCAGAAGTCTGGAGAGGGCTCCCTGGCTTCTTTGAGTACCGAACAGCATGCGAGGAAACTATGGAGGCCAGAGAACAAACCACCGAAAGAAGGAGGAATAGTTCCCAGAGCTCACACAGAGCTAGGAGGAGTTGCTACTCCCACCAGCCAGAGTAGAAAGACCTCGTGATACGGGAGCCTTGAGGAGAATACAGAAGGGTATTGCCTTAGTAGTGATGCCAAATTAGACACAGACTGCAGGCTACTCTGGACCTGCCTAAGAATGCTTAAAACAAGCCTCAAAAGGATCAAACTGATGCCAACCAACTTAATTGCACCGCAGAGCAACACCCAGAAATAAAGTACCAAAAAAAAAAAAAAAATTCTAGCACCCAACATTGTAAAATTCACCATATTTGGCACTTACTCAGAAATTATCAAGCATCCAAAGAATAGGACTATGACCTGTAACCAGAGGGAAAAAAGAATCTTAAGCATCATTGGGATAGTGTGTAATTGTTTCCTGAAGGGGAAAAGTGTGGGGTCAGGAATGGGAAATAGAAGAATTGTAATAAAAAACATAGTGGATGCAAAAAACATAGAACCTCAGTTATCGGGCTTAGATAGAAATCTAGAAATAAGCTAACATCCTGCTGAAAAGCTGCTGCTCTTAACTAAGGAAGATACGAGATGTTTTAAATGTACGAGCCATTGGGTTTGCGCTGTGTACTGCATAAGGCCAACCACGAAGAAGAAGTTTAAAAGCTCCATTGTTTTCTAATTAATGTAGCTTAGAAAAGAATGTTATCATAAACCAACAAAGGAAAGGTAGAAGATAAGATCGGCCTTGGAGATGTTGAGTGTGAGGTCATCGTGGGGCACATCCAGTTGAAGACAGGCCATACGGGACTAGAAAAGGGTGGAAAAAGCAAAGCGGATGGTTCCCAGTCATCTGCCACCAGCTCTGACTGCTTTCAGAGAATTAGAAGCCTCAAGGCATGTGGCTTTGTTGCGATCCTATACATTGTGGAGTCACCTACGTTAAATCCGAAGAGGAAACCGTATTCAATAGCTATGGAAAAACTAGGCTTGTTTCTGAATAATCTGTAATCTCACAGGGAATTCCCCCTAAAACTGGGCTTCCAGGAAAGCCTTGAGACCAAAGTCTTGCATCCTTCACCACAGCCCATGGAACCTTGCAGTGGCCCTCGCTCCTCTGCCCCGGGCCCTCATCCGAACTTCCTGCTCACCTGTACCCTTATGCAGCACTGGCCCCTGAGTGGGCTCTCTGTAGACTCGCTCCAGGCAAGCTCCATCTTGCCTCATGGCTTACTTCCTTCCTCATCTGTGTCATAGTAATTTTCCAATAAGGTGATTACCCTTCCAGGTGTGTATCTCAGGCTCTAACCCGAGGAGAATACCAAACCAGTGAACTCGCGTTTACTTTCTAAAGCACTGTCTTACTAGCTACCTTGTGTCCAACTTCACCGGATAGGTAGATCCAAAAGAAAAACAGGCAGTCCTTTCCCCTAAATGTCAGAGGTGGTTTACTTTAGCCACTGTGTTCATTCTGTCAGTGCTGAAGAAATAGAAAGAGCTATAATGTCCACAGCTTAGTGTTCCTTTCACAATACTTGTTACGAAGAGCACTTACATGGTCTCTCAGTGGTTGTCAGCCTGGAATCAGAACCGTAGTCTATACTGATTTAGTTTCCACAATGTTATCAATTTTGTTTTGTGCACACTTAAAAAGCTTTTACTCTCAGTTGGTACCTCCAGGCTTCAAAGTACCAAAATCACCCAAGAAATTTTAAGAAACCCAACAAAACCAAATGTCTCAGATTATCTGTGGGTTTTTTAAATATGTTTTGGATATTAACCCCTTATCAAATGTATCATTTGCAAATATCTTCTCCCACTTAGTAGGTTGTCTTTTCATCTTGTTGATGGTTTCCTTCACTGTGCAAAGGCTTTTTATTTTGGCGTAGTCCCAATAGTTTATTTTCACTCACCTTTCCCTTAGTCAAGGAGACATACCTAGGAAAATGTTGCTCAGGCCAATGTCAAATAAATTCTTGCCTAAGTTTTTTCTTCTAGGAGTTTTAGGGTTTCAGGTCTTACATTTAGGTCTTCAATCCATTTTAAGTTCACTTTTGTGTCGGTGTAAGAAAGTGGTCCAGTTTCATTCTTTTGCATGTAGCTGTCAAAAACAAATAACTGACTCAAAAATGGTCAGAGACCTTAAGACATTTTTCCAAAGACCTACAGCTAGCCAATAGGCACATGAAAAGATGCTCAACGTCACTAATCATCAGGAAACACAAATCAAAACCACAATGAGATTGTATCTGTCAGAATGGCTAGAATCAAAAGAAATGACAAATGTTGGTGAGGATGTAAAAAAAAGGGAACACTCAAGCACTGTTGGTGGGAATATGAATAGGCACAGCCACAAAGAAAACAAAAACATCAATTCAGGGGCACCTGGGTGGCACAGTGGTTAAGCGTCTGCCTTCGGCTCAGGGCGTGATCCCGGCGTTATGGGATCGAGCCCCACATCAGGCTCCTCCGCTATGAGCCTGCTTCTTCCTCTCCCACTCCCCCTGCTTGTGTTCCCTCTCTTGCTGGCTGTCTCTATCTCTGTCGAATAAATAAATAAAATCTTAAAAAAAAAAAAAATCAATTCAAGAATATACGCATCCCTGTGTTTATTGCAGCATTATTTACATAGCCAAGATATGGAAGCAGCCCAAGGGTCCATCAAGAGATGAGTGGATAAAGCCAATGTGATGTATGTATGTGTGTGGTGTGTATATATACACGTATGTATATATTGTGTACATGTATGTATATGTATATGTATACATACAAGGGAATACTACTCCATCCTAAAAAACAAACAAACAAACACACAAACAAACACGAGATCTTGCCATTTACCACACCACGGGTGGACCTAAAGGTATTATGCTAAATGAAAGGAGTCAGAGAAAGACAAATACCATATGATTTCACTTATATGCAGAGTCTGAGCAAAACAAATGAACAAAGAAATAAACCAAAAAACAGACTCTAAAATACAGAGAACAAAATGGTGGCTCCCAGAGGGGAGGTAAGTGAGGGATAAATGAAATGGATAAAGGAGATTAAGAGGTACAAACCTCCAGTTGTAAAATAAGTCATGGAGACGAAAAGTACAGCATAGGGAATATAGCCAATATCGCAAAAAAACACAGTTGTTGCATTATAGAACTATTCTTGGATTAACGTATTTGAAATACTGACTATCTCCAAAGGCATAAGGTAGTCCGTGAGAATAATGCAGACTATCAAGGTGTGAAGGCATAGTCCTGGGCAGTTCACATCGACTTTGGGAGGATAAGCCACACACATGAAACCCACATAAAAGCTGGACAAAATCACTCTCCAAATTCCCCTGTTCTATTTTCCTCCTAGATTTAATAATATTTGACATTATCTCATCTGTTTTTATTTATCTGTTTTTTATTGTCTGTCTCCCTACCGGAGTGTCAGTCTTATTCACCAAATCTCCAGACCTAAGACAGTGCCCGGCTCATAAAAGTTACGCAGCAAAAATGGAATAAACGTATGCATGAACAACAAATGAAGAGGAAGACCAGAGCAACTCTAAGACTAAGCTAGATACTGACTCTGGATTTTTTTACGTAGTACCTTACCGAAACACAACACTTTCCTGAATAATTTTAGATATCCATTTGTTTCTCTTCCTGAAAAGCCCACGGTGAGAGGAGCCACTTACATCCTCTCCCACTCTTTGTCATCCAGGGAGTTCCCTTCACTCCAACCCCATGCTGCATTCCCGGTTGTCCTCCTCTGTCCTCCTGGAGCCAGTTCACACCCTGCCTTCACCCACCATCCACGAGTGACCGACCTCACCGGGCAGCTGCTGGAAATGTCATTCTCCCAAGCAGTAGCGGTGTCCAGAACTTCTGGTGAACAAAATTCCCCATCCTGCTATACAGACGTGAAAGGATCAATTAATAGTGCAACACTAAAAAGCATACAGGAGTTCAAAGGAGGGAAGGACCAGCAGTTGTCAAGAAAAACTTCGCGGCAGGCTTGTGCCTCGAGCTGGTGCTTGAAGGATTAGGTCGCCAGGCGTTTGCACCATGCCCTGACCCAGGTCGGGGCCCCATGCAGTACAGATCAGCATTTGTAGCACTCACTGGCTGACATGCAGAGCTGCTCAAGAAGGGAATTGGAGCTACTATTTAAACAGGCCCAGAAGGATCCTCAGCACTGTAGGTCCATTCACAGCTTTAGTTCAAATAAAACTGCACTCTAAGTTCTCTGAGTAAACTTCATCACCTCTCAAACACTTATCCCTTCAGCAAACCGTTGCATATTCCCTGATTTATGAAATCTTTAGAAGGTGCTAAAGGGCCTGGAGGAGGATATTCGGTTGCAAATTCCTCAGTGCCTCCCTGCTCTGGGACTCTATAATGACAGGAATGCTAATATTTGGCATTTGACTAGGACTTTCCATACAAGGTACCCAGAAACCTTTCACACAGAATTCTTAATTAGAATTTTGCATTTTAAAAATGGTTCAGCAAGACCTCTTGTCCCTCTACCATTTCCCCAGATTCTGGTCCCATATCACCTCCATAACTTCGTGATATCTGAGCCTACAATCCTAGAGTCACTCCTATTTCCAATGGGCCACGTTTCATACAATGTATTTTCTGGGATGGGTAACATCACAAACTGATGGAGTCTTTTGTCAGATCCAGGCTGGTCTCCGAAGCAGAAAAGAAGGTCCTAAAGAGATGGAAATAAAGTGAATAAATTTAGATTGTGGGTGGAGAGCAGGAAAAAAAGAGGATGAAAGTTCCAGACCATGAAAAGGGGCGAGTATGAGACTGATGGGAAGGAGGGAGCTAAATGAAGTCAGTGGAAGCAATGGAATGACCAAAGAGAAAGAGACGGTCCCCAAACCCAGTGAGCTTACTGGACACAGGTGTCAGTAGAACCAACATCACTGCTCAGAGCAGCTGTCCGAGAAGTGATAGAGACAGAAGTTGCCCTAGAGTTTATGTTAGTGACACTCTTAGAAAAATACAGAATAAGAATTTTAGCCATAAATGAGACTAAAAAATTAACACTAATCCTTCTCTCTCAAAACTCTGCTAAACTTATAGTAGAAAACACAGCAAGTTGCTATTCTTATCTATTCTTCTGTAACCTTGGAAATTATTTCCAAGAGTAGCTCTCATAAGCACTCTCTCCACTGTTTTCAATCCTGTGTTCCTTCTTATGGGAAGCAGATTAGCATCTCTTCTTTCAGCTCAAAGCAACTCAGATTGGCTTCTACCTTCTTCTGTGGTGTCAGTTTGGTTCCTCCCACCACCTCCAGCCCTAGTATGGATCCCCATGGCTCTCTTCCTCTTCCCCTGAGAAACAGCCAGGTGCCCATATAAATTCACCACCTCCCTGCTCTTCTCTACCAGCAACCGCACTAATGGTGCTGAAACTCATCATTCTCCCAAATGTGTGTGCTTCAGCTTTTAACTCCTAAACTCTACTCTCAAACACGGTCTAGACTTCTGCCATATAATCTGTATCTTTCTCAGTTTAGTCAGGTGAGACAGATACATTCTGTCCAAAGAAACGTATTAAAGTGATTATTTCCCCAGATCACTCTCATTTGTCGTTGTTTTTACTCTGAATAAAAGAAACACCCTAAAGTCTATGTTTTTCACTCTACAGTGTATACCCCAACTCTGGGTATCTTCTTTTGAAAACAAGATATTAATTTTAGTTCTTCTTTCCAGACTTATAGTTCTATGTATTCAATGTTTTCATGAAAATATAAACCAAAACTACAGCTTCTTTCCACAACTGAATATTTTCAGTCAAGTCGCTTGCCTCAAACAGGGAACCCAGAATAATGAAACATGTGTTTGGCTCCCTTTCAAAAGAAACACTGCTTTCCTGTTCCTCTCACTGCCAGTCCCTCAGCCAAGCACTGATCCCTGGGGATCTGTGAAGTTTCCACATCTCACTTATTTTAGAGCTTAAGAGAAGGAATCTTTCTAAGCTAACCAGCACTAACTGATGAGTTTAGGCAAAGAGCTGTCATTTCTTCATTAGGATCATTCCCCAGGCCTAGAATTCTTGCTATGTTTCAACCATCTTCCTACTTTTCTGCCTTGGATAAAAAGCTAATAGAATAATATGATAACCTTTGTGAAATAAAATAAACACCTCTTTATTTTCCCACCAATAAATCTCCTTGTCTTACTGAGACACATTTTGTCACCAACACTAAAGATTCTTTCCTTAGAAATCTGTCAAATTTATTTTGCCATGCTGTACGGTGGAAGGAGTATTCAACTCAGCCATAACACCTTGGTTCTCTTCCAGAATTTGCCTTAAATTATGCAATTCTCTGAATTGCACTGGGTGTCAATTTCCTCATTAGTAAAAATGAGCAAGGCAAGCTACATGATTCCCACAGTCTTGGCAAACTCCATTATTCATTAATTGAAAACCTACTGTAGCCAGGCACTATGTTAGGCATTGGGCATATAAAATGTCATGGCCTCCAGGAGCCCACATAGTGATTGAGATGAAAATATACACAATATCCACAGGGGAAAGGGAACTGGGGAGACATACATAGAAGCAATTCAAACCTTTCCTAGGAATGGGAGCAGGGGTGGTACAAAAGTGAGAACAGCTGGACAGGGACTTGTGGGATAAGGAGTCTGGCAAACCAAAAGGGCAGCATGAAGAGCTGAGGATGGCGAGAATTCTAAACCTGGAGAAGAGAAAAGGCAACAGGATAACCTGGTGTTACTTTCTGAGCCTTTCCAAAAGCACAGATAAACAAAAAGGAATGGCATTTGGGAAACAGGAGAGACCTGTGGATTAGCTGGAACTCAGCCCATGGTGAGGAATGGCACAGACAAGCCAAAAAGAGAACCTGCAGCAACACTGGGAAGAACCCTCTGTGTGTCAGGATTTGGACTTTATCCCGGGCAATAGGAAGCAGCAAAGGTTTTGAAGCAGGGGATCACACTGGCAGCAGAGTAGAGATGGACAGACAGCAGCAAGTCGGGCAGCAGCAAGATCATCGAAATAGTCCCGCAAGAGAGAAGGAGGACACAAAATAAGGGAGTGGCCGGAGGGCTGCAGAGGAGGAGCCAGACAGGACAGAAATTTCTGAGGCATAATTAACTGACCATCAAATGTGGTTAGAGAGTGAGACAAAGGAACTGGGAGCCTATCAGGGTGTCAGTTCCACCATTAAGATGGCACATGCAGGAGGAGGAGCAGTTCTGGGAGGTAAGATATTCACCTGGGGACAGGTAGTGCATAAAGCTTCTAAGGAACATACAGATAGAGCTAGCCGCCGAGTGCCTGTACAGTCAGGTCTGGAGTGCAGGGAGCAGGGCAACACTTTTAGATCCATATGGACATCGGTAACAGTATACAGAAGGTAGAAGTGGGTTGACTTCGTTTCTTCTCCCCTTAATGCTTTTCTTATGTTCCCTGCACAGAAAGAACTGTTAAAATTAGGGGTTCCAGAAATGCTTTTGGTTTGACTGAATCAGTAGGCATGGTGTTCCTACTTCCCAGAAAACTCACAGGACTGAAGGCTGCTTTCTCTTGCAATCTGAGGAAGGTACCAGATCTTACAAATGGGAAGTAATTCTTTTCCAAGTTCACCATTAAAGAGCCCTAAACAAAGCACCTTTGTATAATCCCATAGCCCAAGACCATTTTCCTAGGATCCTTAAAGAAAAATATCCATAGTTAAGAGTTTAGTGGATTGAGAAAACTTATAGAGCTGTCAGTAGATCCAAGAAAAACACCAATGAATGTGTTATCTGGAAGTGGGGATTCATCTCTCCACCCATATACCCAACTGTGCATTTAAAATTGCTGTCATTTAAATTGGGCAATATAGAAAAAAAAATGTATGAACTCCTAGAAACCTAAACCTCCCAAAACTTAATCAGGAAGAACTAGAAAATTGGAACAGACCAATTACCAGCAGTAAAATTGAATCTGTAAGCAAAAAACAAACAAACAAAAGAACAAAACGAAACAAACCAATCCCAACAAATGGAAGTCCAGGACCAGAGGACCAGATGGCTTCACAGGTGAATTCTACTAAATATTTAAAGAAGAGTTAACACCTATTCTTTTCAAACTATTAAAAAAAGAGTGAGAGAGAGAGAGAGAGAGAGGAAGGAAAGCTTCCAAATTCATTCTATGCGGTGAGCATGACCCTGATACCAAAACCAGATAGAGACACTCCAAAAAAAAAAAGATCTACAGGCCACTATCTCCAATGAACATAGACGCAAAAATCCTCAACAATAGCAACAAAAATCCTCAACAAAATATTACCACACAGAATCCAACAGTACATTTAAAATATCATTCACCACAATCAAGTATTTATTCACAAAATGAAAGGGTATTTCAATATTTGCAAATCAATGTGATACATCACATTAGCAAGAGAAAGGAAAAAACCACAGGATCATTTCAATAGATGCAAAAAAAAAAAAAAAAAAAAAAGCACTTGACAAAGTACATCCATTCATGATAAAAACCCTCAACAAAGTAGGTTTAGAGGGAACATTCCTCAAACATAATAATGGCCATATAGGGAAAACCCACAGAGAACATCAAACTCAAAGGGGAAACACTGAGAGCTTTCCCCCACCATGGTCAGGAATAAGACAAGGATGTCCACTCTTCTCACTTGTATTCAACATAGTGCTGGAAGTCCTAGCCAGAGCAATCAGACCAGAAAATAATAATAATAAAAGGCAACCAAATTGCTAAGGAAGAAGTAAAACTTTCACTATTTGCTGATGACATGATACTATATATAAAAAAAAACCCCTAAAGACCCCACCAAAAAACTATTAGAACTGATAAAGGAACTCAATAAAGTCACGGGATTCAAAAATCGATATACCAGAATCTGTTGCATTATTATACACTAATAATTAAGCAGCAGAAAGAGAAATTATGAAAACAATCCCATTTATAATTGCACCAAAAATCATAAAATACCTAGGAATAAACTTAAGGAAGTGAGAGCTCTGTGCTCTAAAAATTATAACACTGATGAAAGAAAGGAATTGAAGACAACACAAACAGAAAGGTATTCCATGCTCATGGATTAGAACAGCAAATATTGTTAAGATGCCCATGCCACCCAGAGCAATCTACAGATTTAATGCAATCCCTATCACAATATCACCAGCATTTTTCCACAGAACGAATCATCCTAAAATTTGTCTGGAACCACAGGAGATCCCAGACAGCCAAACAATCTTGAAAAAGAACAAAACTGGAGAGATCACAATCCCAGATTTCAATATACACTACAAAGCTGAGGTAATCAAAACAGTATGGTACTTGCACAAAAATAGACACATAGATCAACAGAACAGAAGAGAGAGCCCAGAAATAAAACCACAATTATATGGTCAATTAATCTTTGACAAAGGGGCAAGAATATGCAATGGGAAAATCTTTTCAACAATTGCTGTTGGTAAAACTGGATAGCTACATACAAAAGAATAAAACTGGACTGCTTTCTCACACAGTACAGAAAAATAAAATTGAAATGGATTACAGACCTAAATGTGAGACCTGAAACTATAAAAACCCTAGAAGAGAGCACAGGCAGTAATTTCTTGACATCAGCCGTAGCAACATTTTTCTAGATAGGTCTCCTGAGGCAAGGAAACAAAGCAAAAATTAACAAAAACCTTCTGCACAACAAAAGAAATAGTCAACAGAACTCCAAGACAACCTACTAAACAGGAGAAGATAATTTGCAAATGACCTATCCAATAAAGGGTTAGTATCCAATATATATGTAGAACTTAAACAAGACACCACAAAACAGTCCAATTAAAAATGGGCAAAGACAAGAACAGACATTTCTCCAAAAAAGACATACAGATGGCCAATAGACACCGAATATTAGCCATAAAAAAGAACGAAATCTTGTCATTTGCAACAACATCGATGGAACTAGAGAGTATAATGCTAAGTGAAATGAGTCATGAAAAGACGAAAACCGTATGATTTTACTCATCTGTGGAATTTAAGAAACAAAACAAAGATTAAAAAAAAGAGAGACAAACCAAAAAAAAAAAAAAACAACAAACTCAACTCTAGAGAACAAATCGGTGGTTACTAGAGGGGAGGTGGGTGTAGGGGGAAGAGGTGAAACAGGTGAAGGGAATTGAGAATACACTTATGATGAGCACTGAGTAATGCGTAGAATTGTTGAATCAGTATACTGTACACCTGAAACTAATATAACACTCTTTACTGGAATTAAAAAAAATTTTAAAAAGAAAATTTTTTTTAAAGGTATCATTTATTGTAAACACATGGGCGCAAGTGTTGGGGAAGGTGCTGTGGTTTCCAGCCTCAGTGGGACAGATGTAAACAATGACAGATGATAGAACCCCAGAGAGAAAATGGCAAAACAAATTTCCAGCTTGCCTATTCCTTTGAGGTGGGAAAATTTAAGTGATAAGGGACACAAGATAAGGAACACAAACCTCCAAATCCCCAAGTTTATGCTTAGAAAAGGATGGTTTCCTTGTAATTCAAAATACAGTTAGAGTCGCCATAATTTAGATGAGAAAATTTTAAAGATGTTATTTATTTATGTGACACAGAGAGAGAGACATCACAAGCAGGGGGAGCAGCAGAGGGAGAGGGAGAAACAGGCTCCCTGCTAAGCAGAGAACCCAATGTGGGGCTTGATCCCAGGACCCTGGGATCATGACCTGAGCCAAAGGTAGATGCTTAACCAACTGAGTCACCCCACGTGCCCAGAGAAAAATACATTTCTTTTCTTTTTTTTTTTTTTTAAGATTTTATTTATTTATTTGACAGAGATAGAGACAGGCAGCGAAAGAGGGAACACAAGCAGGGGGAGTGGGAGAGGAAGAAGCAGGCTCATAGCGGAGGAGCCTGATGTGGGGCTCGACCCCAGAACGCTGGGATCACGCCCTGAGCCGAAGGCAGACGCTTAACCGCTGTGCCACCCAGGCGCCCCGAAAAATACATTTCTAAACAGTTTCTTTCTATCTGCTGGTAGTTGAAGTCGAAGCCATGAAGGCCAATGTTTTCCAAAGAATATTTATATAGAGTAAGAAGGAAAATGGGTCAAGGATGGAACCAAATAGAACACCCAGATTGGCTTTTAAATGGTTTTAGGTAACAGACCATTTGAGAATCTGATTATAGCTATAGACTCCCTCCAGAAAGAAATATTCACACAAATGTTAAGCATGGAACTTAAAGAGATTCACTGTCTCCATGATTCAAAGATTCAAAGTCAGGGAGAGGGGCGAAAGGACACAAATAACCAACTTCCATTTAGCTGTTATAAGTCATAATCTTTCTAAGAATGCAAACAGTCAGTAAATGAAACCCTCAGTGTTTTTTGTTTTGTTTTCCTGCCATTAAGAAGCCACTGTAGTGTTTCTATGAATGAAGAGAGAGACACTGAGAACTGGAAAAGTTAACACAATGTATGTGTCCATAACACTTCAGTTAAAAAGTGTATATACATCCCTTACCTGAGATTCCCTACATATACAACTCCATTAAATGGAATACTGCAAAGCAAAAATGAACTACCAACACATGTGATCTATAACATGAACGGTTCCACAGAAAACTCTACTATGTTACAGAAGGTGGGCACAGAAGACTACACATTGTATGATTCCACTTATATGACAGGTCCAGAAAAGGCAAATTTATAGAGAGAAAGTGGATTAGTAGTTGCCTAGAACTGGGAGTGGGAGTGGGTTCTTCCTACAGACAGACACAGGGAACTTTTGGATGTGATAGAAATGTTCTAAGACCGGATGTGGTAATGGTTGCACAATCCTACAAATTTACCAAAAGTTATTCAATTGTATACTTAGAACGGGTGAAAATTTTGTTTGTAAAATACACCGCGATAAAGCTACTTCTAAAAAAGGATGTCTCTGGAAGCAAATGAGCACCTCAGGATTATAAAATGTGGCATTGATATTTGATACGCATTGTTTCACGATATTTGAAATTTACATTATAAAATCCTTCTGTATCAAATTATGGACAATCAGATTGGTTCTTTTCAAGGTGTCCTGTTACAGTAATCCGCTGAATTGCCTTTATAATTCTAAAGATTAGTCAAATAACTTTCTTCCATTAACTACTCTAGAAATCATTATAGTAACTTCCCGTGGTCAGGAGGAAATGTAGGACTCTGTGGGGTTGATAACCTCAACAGATATTCCATGAGGATCATTCCATTGTGCTACTATCCCTTAGATAGTTGGAGTGGTTTGGCTTAATAATTTTTTTTTTGTTCTTAGTATTTGCTTAAGTAGAACCATCATCATTATGCCATTAGGTTGAATTTTAGGACTTAGGCTTGTTTTGCTGGCTTTTAGTACATTTATATTTGGCTTTCTTGGGAATTAACCACAGACCATTAGTGAAAACAATACAGAGGCCTGTAGACCCAAACAGAAAGTCTTGGCAAAAAGACAGTTGAGGAGGTTCTTACCAGAGTTTCCCAGACTTTTGCTCTGAATTCCTCCAATACAATGACAAACATATCTATTTTAAAAAATCATTGAGAGGGAAAAATCTCTGGAAATATTTCTACAGGAATCCTTGGAACTCTCCTCCTCTTCTCCCCTCCCTTCTCCATGACAGGACACCCCACTAGACACGCATGGCAAGATATCAAAACTATACTGTTAAAAAAAAAAAAAAGAAAGAAAGAAAAACAGCTCTATTTTCTATAAAGAAAGAAGAAAGATTGGGTATCTTTTTCAATTTTAAGTATTCCTGAAATCTACTCTACCACTACCTTCAGGATTCTGACGAGTGCAGCGGGGAAGGATGTTAGGATATACTGGGGATGGGGAAGGCTGTCTTTGGAAGATTTTGACTTAAACTTCATGTGGGAGAGGGTGGACATGGGGATTACAGGTGGGGGTGAAGAGTAGCAAGTGTCCTTTGAAAAAAATCAACCCAGACTAGGTTGCTTGTAGGAGTTAGAGGTTCCCTCCTTAATATTCTTCCCATATCACTTTGAATATAACTCAATTTTGGTGTTTACCATAATGTATTGTTGTCTATCTCCCAAACGAGATGAAAGGCCTCAAAGATACAACTGTGTCTAACACATTGTTTGTTCTAGCCACAGCTCCTGGTGTACTGCCTTTCACGTGTTTATTTCTGTAAGCCCGCTGTCCATGATCACGTGCAGCACACTGTATGCCTTTAGCAGCAAGAAGTCACGTTATCACCAGACGTTTGTCTAATTAACGCCATGTCAGAGAAACTTCCAAGCATGCCTTAGTAATGCTTATGTAAAATTTCTCCCTGGTCATTATATGATGTCAAGTCTAGATAGAAAACTTGCTGTGTGTGGTGCTTCTAATTCTTTGTACTGTTCCTTTTATCTAGAACAGTGGCCGCTGGTTTTGCCAACCAGTCAGCCTGTTACGGTGAGGTCAATATTGGTTAAACTGTTCAATAGTTTCTTTAAGTATTAAAGGTACCTTACTAATATTGTAAGATATTTAGACCCGACAGAAGCAATGTGCTTTCGGAGAAAGTCTAATAAAACATACCAAATAAATTATGTGATAAACCAAGTCTATGAGACCATCTCTTAACTCAGTATCATGATTTTCACAGAAAGTGGAACTCTGATGACTAAAGGGTCACTGGTAAGAGAAGAAATGGAAAGGAAATATACCTGGGTCAATTCCAAATATGCTTATGAGGCTAGCTTCTATTACACTTATTGTATATTAAGAAAGCAGAATCTATTGATTAAATAAGTTACCACTTGTTACTTTATCACTGTGAAACAGCAGGAAAGCTAAACCTAAAATCAACTGACATAGATCTGCCGATGAATACCTAGCAGGGGAAATGGCCGCATTCCAGGGACTGCCATTTGGTGACACTTCATTGAAAAACAGAGATAAGGAACAAAAGAAATTATTGTGAACTTTCTTTATCCTGGATAAAGAGGATGTTTACTTCCACTCACCTTAATGACCACATATCACAAGTTCAATATCTGACCTAAAGTAAACAGACCTTCTTATGATTTATTTCACTGCGTTTCAGTTTTTCATGAAGATTCCATTGAGTCTGAAGCCTGGAAAGATGTGAATGGTCCTAAGCAACCGGGGGAGCTCAAATGCTCAAGTAGAAAGATAGCCTGGCTCCTTGTTCAAACACATTTTTCCTAAGTAATCCACAGTGGCCGGAGGAGAGAAAATGGTGCCCCTCAGAAAATAAGAACTTGGCTAAAGTTAAACTAGCTTTAATAAAGAGCCTAAGAGAGAGAAACTCAAAAGAATCCTTGAAAAACAGTCTTAGAGAAACCCAAAAACTAACTCCACTCCACTGTTAGATGAGAAATAAAAAGTACAGAAATACACATTTGGGATTCCCTTTAAGACTTCTAAAATAAATCGTAATCGTAGGTTGACTATAACCCGAATTTTTAGTTGAATGTTTAAATCCATAGTTCAAGGTATATTTATATACTTTTCCTAAATGTAGTTTAAGAATTATTTGATATCAAGGGGAGATGAAAAAAAAATTTTTTACCAAACTTTTTACGGAGTAATAGATGTTTTTACTAATAAAGATGAGCCTAAATTTATACTAAACTCAAAATACATTCAAAGAAGTAAAACTGAATTTTGCCCATGGTCAAATTATTTCCCCACCCCTTGAGAACAATTTGGGGTCTAATACAGAGATCTGAAGAAGAACCAAGATTTTTATCACCCACTCATGGCGGAACCTGGGGCAACTGATTTCCTTTCTTCAATTTCCTTTCTTCTTCTTATAACACTGGAAATAATACATTTTAATATCTCTAATGGGTTTTTATGGGCCCAAGATTTTTCTGGTACGGTGGGAGACAGTGGACAAAGAAAGTACCTATCTTCAAGGAGCTTAAACTATGTAGGTGAGGAGTTGTGATAGATAAGGCAAGGTTTTACTTTCTCCCTCCTCCCCCCATTTTTTTCCATCCCCTCCACACCCTTTCATAGGAGAGGGACTTAACAACTTCTACAAATTATTATTATGAATCTTGAAAGAATGGCAGTATTCACAAGACAGAAATTTTGGATTTATTATCACCTACTCTGTAGAATCAGAAACAAAACGGAAGACAGCCCCTTTGAAGTACAGTTGGGTTCTACAGCACAGAATCAGAAGGGGCCTATTTTTACATGAAAACCGCAACAATCTGGTACCTTCTAAGAGTACTGGCTTTGAAAGAATTGGAAAACAGCATATTTAGCATGGCCGCTGGGATTCTTATGACAGATCCTAGTCATAAGATACCTAGAGCCATTTTAAGAGCAGAGGACATCAACTGAAACAGGCAGAATGAGAGAGCAAGACCGTGGTACATTCTACTCAACAGACTAGATGGTTCCCCCTGGGAGACTTTAGGAACACTTGAGTGCAGAGGAAGTTTTCAGGAAAGACTTCAGTTCTGCAAAGCACAAGCAGTGGCTGAAAACACGCCACATTTGCAGTAACAATAGCAAATGCTGTCGATCAGGCATCATTACATGTGCTTTACTCAGGTTAACGCATGTGAACCTCACGACTACCTTCAGAGTTAAGCACTATTATTATTCCCATCATGGAACTCAAGGCTTGACCAAGGGTCCGTAGCTAGTACATTGCAGAGCCGGCCATTGTAGACAGGCAGCGAGGGCACCAGGGTCAACATCGTTAACCACAATGCAACACGGTGAAGTTGGTTAAGCTTAGGACTAGAAGTTAAAGGCATAGGCAATACACTTCCCATTCTGTGAAACTGTATATATAGTCTGAAGCAAAGATGAAAAACTGTGATCAAATGTTTATAACATTTACCTCTGAGAGGAGTCTTACAGGTGGCTTTTTGATTTCTTCTTTATGTATTCTTTCGGGTATTACCTGACATTACTGTCAGTAAAGATAACGGATATTAGAAGTTATTTTTAAAAGAAATCTTATAATAAGTATTTACCTTACACAGTTCTCTTCTTTGTGGCACCTTATAAAGATAATCCTTAAATCTTAATTTTATAATGCCATGATGGAGGAAAGTACAAATTCCACTTGATAGGCCAGGAAATTGGGACAAAGAAAACAAAGACATTATTTACCCAATAGTAAATAAGATCTTGAGGGGCAAATATTTGGGAGGTAGCCATGAGCGTTTGTCCAATATTTATCAGATTTTTAAACTATGTACCTAAAAAGAAGAGGCAGAAAAAGTGAAATAAATATGTGAAACACTATAAAGAAACTTAATACAGATTTCAAAATAAAACCTCAGCTTCATGAGTGCTAACCTAATGATTCTGAGGGATTCCCCACCTACTGCGGATTGAAGCCCTGGGTGATGCAATGAGGGCTCACGTTTTCACGGGACAGTTCTGGATTTCAGTGGACTATTGATGCAGATTCTTGAAAAAGAGACTTTGTTCTAGGTTCTCCTATGAAGGCAAGCTGTGGGATGTTGTGAGGTACACCACCACACCACCTAACACCTAGAGCAAAGCTCTCCAGTGGAGCATTCTATTTCTACCCTGCCCAATACAGTGGCCATTAATTACATGAGTCTAAGGAGCACTTGAAATGTGGTTAGTGTGACTGAAAAACTGAACTTTATTTGATCGCTATTAATTCAAACTTAAATAGCCTTGTGTGACTAGAGGTCACCATCTTGAACAGCAAAGATAAACAGCTTTCCCACATATTATCAGTTTTGGGCTTTCTCTTACTCATTTTAGATACACATCTATTTATAAATATCACTTCTAACATATTAACAGTTCTCATAATTGATACTCTCTTAACCACCCCCCACTGATTGCCTAAGCTACAAAACGTTACCCCTTAAAATATACACTTGGGTGAAACTTACTTGGGTAAGTTTCTCCTACAGAGAAACTAAGTTTATCAGAGATTCGGAAGTAAGATTGTCTGTTGCAGGAACACTCATTTAGGTTCCTGCCTCACAGAAAGATGGCACTTGACCTTAGTCAAGATTGAACCAGTGCCTTTTTTTTTTTTTTTTTTTATTCAATGTGCTTTTCATTCTTTTAACTCTAAGGCTCAGAGGCCACAACCACCTCATCAAAATACGGTAAGTGAGGAAGCTCGTATAGCCTTGAGGATCTTGGATTTCAAGAGCCCAGGATTGGTAGGAAGAATACGGGTAGAAGGGGGTCTCTCAACTTCAAGTCCATGTGCTATCTGAATAGCGTCTTTGCCATCCCCACCTCCATCTGGGACGGCTCCAGTTCTCAGCACCTAGAACAATGCCTGGCAAATAGCACCCCTGACATGAATCATCGAGGGAAGGAAGGAGTAAATGTATTCCTCTATGATATGTGGTTACAGATTGATCCCTCCCATAGAGCAACCTGGCCACAGCCTTATTTATTTTCCTTTAAAAAATTGCCTAATAAATGGCATCCTGGTGCCTGGAAGACTGTTACGTGTAATGTGAAGAGAGGTCAACCTGGGAGTGTTTTTCCTAGATTCCCATATCTGGTGAATTCTAAATTCTTCTCTTTGGTGAATGCCAAACCATGAGGAAGACTCATGTAACCACCCAGAAAATAAATGACTATATTTTTCTGGGGTTTTTTGAGGGAGGGGGTGCGGGGGGAAAGCAGTAAAAACTTTAATTTATAATTCACATTAGTGCTTTTGTTAATGTTTCTTAGGCACCTTTTTCCTGGTTTACTCCTAGGCCAGTCTTATCCTGCGTATGCAGAGGATTTGAGAGTCTTCTGTGCTATTCTTAACGTGTGGACAGGTGAGGGGAAGGAAGAGGTGTGCTAGGGAGTAAGCTGCAAGTCTCCACACAAACCGTGCTTTCAGTTCAAGAATGAAAATGGAGATAAAAAGCCCAACTGCAGACGTACCGCACTCCGCAGGAGCCAAGAGCTACCTTCCAGATTGGCAGTTCCAAAAGGCATCAACAGGAATCCTTCTGGTAATTACCAGTTGGGAAATGTCATCCCATTGATTGTGACAGACACAGAGCAGCTGTGCTTTGTGGAGGGAGAGCAGAGGCTGGGCCGGAGCGGTAACAAAGAGCGGGCCAGCTGCAGCCTGCTCCCGACTTCCGCCCCACACAACCCTCCCGCCTCATACTCGCCCGACACCGAAGCACTTCATCACATGCTGCAAGTGGATCTCGAACGTCTGAAATTGCCTGCTGAAGATTAGCTGAATCTATCATATTTCTAGCCTTATTTGGGGGCCGGGGGTGGGAGGTGAAGAGTGTCTTTTTATTGTGGGAAGATTCTCAGTCAAATTAATTGCAAAGAGCTCAGACCAGTCATTCCGATTCTGACTGGAATTTAAAGAAGAAGAATTTCTGGCCAGAAATTCTTCTTCTTAAGTGAGAGACTGAGAAAGGACAGAGATATTTGCCTTAATGAATTCCTGGAATGGAATCAAAGGTATACAGCTCAAGCCAATACAGGTGGCCCTGTAGCCTAAGCAGCCATTTGGAGAGCAATGTGTGTGTGTGTGTGTGTGTGTGTGTGTGTGTGTGTGTGTGTGTGTGTTATTTGTATTATGTACTGTATTCTATGTGTTTAAGTTGTTTTTTAAGCTCCATGCCCAAGGTGGGGCTTGAAGTCACCACCTTACATGCGGCACTGACTGAGCCAGCCAGGCACCCCCTTTAAGTTTTTATGTCAATTCCAGTTAACATACAGTGTAATATTAGGTTCAGGTGTACAATAGGAGTTTATTCTGCCTCCTGTTTGTATAAAACAGCTCTGCACAAACACCCAGCCTCCCTTCCTGAATGGAGAATTTCAGTCTCTGGCAGGGGACACAGGCCACCATCATCACCCTCAGGGGAGAGTGGGCCTCTAAGTGGGTCTATAGTGCTACTCTCAGCCTTCTGAAAGAGCCACTGGCTCTGAAATCACACTGCTTTGGGCTGGGGAACTGCTCAGGCCACATGCTGCAGGACCAACCACTGCCCTACAGCTTTGCGGGGCAACTCACCCTCGTGCCTGAGGCCAAAGGCTGCTGGGGACTCCAGGCCCGGCAAGGGGATGAGGGGCAGTGGGCATAGCCAAGTGTTTTCACTCATCTCAGGACCCTGAGTGGTGGATCTTGGGCAAACCCCAGGGTATCTTTACATCATTCTATCGATATCATCCTTCTGTAGCCCAGACCCAGGCCTCCCTGTAAGCCCCAGGAGACCATCGTTTCAGAGACGGAAAGCTCTCCTTTCCAATCCCACCAGAGTGTTTCATCGGACTCTGCTTGCTCATTCCTTTAAAAATGCCATCACTGCATGATCTAGAGGCAAGTTAACTTCTATTTTAAACTATTCATTTATATAACATTGAATCCTGCCAAAAACGCTGCTATTTTTATTTTTAAAATATTGTTTATGTAAATTTCCTAACATAAAAACTTAACATAAAAACCTAATGCATATATGAACCATCCTTAAAATAGAATGAGAGACTCCAGGTTCTTACATGGGGGAAGAAAGCTCAAAACATATTGGAAAGTGAAAAAAGCAAGAACAGAAGGTTTTCAATGAGTTCATTTCCTGAAAGATAGTCATACATAGAAAGAAAATAATTTGGAAGGATATGCATTAGGTTGTTGACAGCAGCTGTCTCTAAGAGGAAAGATTGAGAACTTTTGCTTCCTACATTTTTTATTTCTGTGTTGTCTAAAATTTTTATAACAGATCTTAGTAGCTGGGGGAAAAAATTAAGACACAGTTACTAGGCAAAGCTAATCATTAGTTGTGATTTGAGAACACAGAAAGTCTAAACCCCTAGGGCCTCACACTCAAAGTGTGGCCCCCAGAATGACAGCAGCAACACCACCTTGGCGTTTCTTGGAAATCCAGGATCTTAGGCCCCATTCTATTTCCATATTCATATTCATGTTCAAGCAGAAGGAGTGCCAACCACCCATACTATTACTTCCTTCACCTGGTGCATTGAATTCCTTTTTAAAAAATAAAAATAAGTTTTCAAACTGATAAAAGTATCTACAGCTACTTTATTTTAGGACTTGAACTAAAAGATGAACAGGTTTTTGTAAAAACTGATTTCAGCCATTTAATGGCAATGAACTAGGCTCCCACTGAGAGGAAGGAGGGGCTGCTCTGTTAACGGAGATGGGGAGTCAAAACTTTCCAGGAGACATAATCAAGTAAAAGACAAATAAGCAATCAGATGGAACAATATGTAAAACTGGTAGGAACACAAGGTAAAAAGTTATTTGGCTAAAGAATATCCAAAATACTGATCCAAAGGGGTACACGCACCCCAGTGTTTATAGCAGCATTATCAACAGTAACCAAATTATGGAAAGAGCCCAAATGTCCCTTGACTGATGAATGGATAAACACACACACAGGAATATTACTCAGCCATCAAAAATATGAAATTTTGGGGGCGCCTGGGTGGCACAGCGGTTAAGCGTCTGCCTTCGGCTCAGGGCGTGATCCCGGCGTTATGGGATCGAGCCCCACATCAGGCTCCTCTGCTATGAGCCTGCTTCTTCCTCTCCCACTCCCCCTGCTTGTGTTCTCTCTCTCGCTGGCTGTCTCTATCTCTGTCGAATAAATAAATAAAAATCTTAAAAAAAAAAAATATGAAATTTTGCCATTTGCAATGACATGGGTGGAGCTACAGTATATTATAGTAAGCAAAACAAGTCCATCAGAAAAAGACAAATACCATATGATTTCACTCATATGTGGAATTTAAGAAACAAAAAAGATGAACACAAGAAGGGAGGGGAAAAAAAGAAGGAAGCAAGCCATAAGAGACTCTTCTTACCTACAGAGAACAAACTGAGGGTTGCTGGAGGGGAGGTGGCCAAGTAATGGGCTAAATGGATAATGGGTACTAAGGAGGGCACTTATTGTGTTGAGCACTGGGTGTTATATGTAAGTGATGAATCACTAAATTCTACTCCTGAAGTCAAAATTACATTATGTATTAACTAGAATTTAAATAAAAATTTGAAACAAAAAATAAAATTTAAAAAAAGAATATCCAATAACATCTTTGCACACCTTGCTGACTTTTAAACCACTCAGAAGAAGAGGAAAGATAGAGCCCTTAACTGTGACCATCAAGGAAGAATACAGTGGTGATATAAAAAGGAACTGGGGGTAGGAAAGTAGCACTGTCATACTGAGCCCTAAGATATTAACGACATAAGAACAATGGGTACAGCTAGACTTTAGATAAGCTACATTGACCTGACTCTAAAATGAATACAGTTCGACTGAAGTGTAATGTTCCAAAGGCAAGTCATTTTGTCTATACATCAACCTATAGTCCAGATTGGAGGAGAAACACTTGTAAAGAAATGTGAATAGCTCCAACATGAGCTTTCTGGTGACTTACAATTTTAAGAGGTCATTTACAAACAATAAATGGATGGGCAGATGATCAAGGCTTTACAACACTCCCCTTCCATATACTTACATTTGATCTGGGGCACATGAGAATGTGGAAATGATATTTGCAATTTTATTCACAAATCCAATTTATAGGAGCTTGGACTAGTGAGTTGAAGATGTACAACTCTTGGGAGAGATTTATCTGTGTGCTCCCTTGGGAACTGAACACTTGCATGCTGCCAATAAGAGAAAATGACACACTCTGCTGGTCATTTTCTGAAGGAGGAAAATAAAAGGCTGGAGAAGAAAGGTGCTTTGAAGTAACATTACATGCATGACTTTGGTGGACAGGCCTAGAGGCTGGGGAGAGAGAGGATGCACTGACCATTTAAGAATCAGAGGCCAGACGCGCCTACGATCCTAGAGCCTGCCACACATCTGGAACATTTCAATAAAGGCCTCAGAGATAAGATTGACAGCTTCTTGTCAGACACAATTAGAGGAACCAGGGTTTCAATCCCTGATACATGAGATGAAAGTGAAGCAGGACAAAAGCAGAAATAATAGCAACTCTTTAGATAAAAGTGAATAGGACAGAGATATTTGTGAAATAAATAAGAGAGATCCACCAAAGCCACTCTCCTTTGAACCCAGCAATGTCCTGACAACACTCACTGACATTCTAACACTCAAGTCTGAAGAAATAGCTTCGCAGAATCTTCCACCCAGGATTCTAGTCCTTATTACTACTTGTCATTTCTCAAGAGCATTATCATAGCTTAGCTGATCTTCATAAGACCTAAATGAAAATATATGGAGATCATGTTTAATACATGGTTCTAACACATAGCCATTTACCCCGACCAAAAAAAAAAAAAAAAAGAACAACAACAAAAAAAAACCAAGAGCTTCTGATTTAACTGACTAAAGATGCTGCATCATTAGAATTGTTTAATATATGGTCTATTCCACTTGGATTTAACTTTCAACTTAAAAATCTTTGAATTTTTTTCAACCGGTGGTATCTAAAGCAATGGAATGAAATGCATTGGCTTCTAGTTCACCTCTGTTAGGTAAAGATTTGAAGTGACTTTACAAGCCAAAAGCATGAATAAAATTAATACAGATTTAAAGAAAAATCAGAACCCAGGAGAACAAAAACAGAAAATACGACCACTCTGTGCTTTAGGGTTTGCAAGACTGCCATGAATGGAGTTGTAAGCCCTGGCCCAGTCCTCCTGGTAGAGAATAATTGTTCTCCTGATCATGAAAAAAACATTAAACTTCTACCTACAAAATGGTGTAGAAAAGCTCGTGTAGTTTGCTTTCTTGCTTTTGTTAATATTATGGACAAGGCAGGGTCAACATTAGTCTTTGCGCTCTTTGAAATCCTGCAGCACTCATCGTGCTACTCAAAGTACGTTCCCAGGACCAGCGGCAGGGGCATCACCTGAGAGCTTGTCAGAAAAGCAGACAGAGGGGAGCCTGGGTGGCTCAGTCGTTGAGCGTCTGCCTTCGGCTCAGGGCGTGATCCCGGAGTCCTGGGATCCAGCCCCACATCAGGCTCCTCCGCTGGGAGCCTGCTTCCTCCTCTCCCACTCCCCTGCTGTGTTCCCTCTCTCACTGGCTGTCTCTCTGTCACACAAATAAATAAAATCCTTAAAAAAGAAAGAAAGAAAGAAAGAAAGAAAGAAAGAAAGAAAGAAAGAAAGAAAGAAAGAAAGAAAGAAAGAAAAGCAGACAGACTCCCAGGCCCCACTCCAGACTCAAATCAGGAGCTGCATTTTAACAAGATCCCCAAAAGATTTGCATGTACGGCTTGAGAAGAACAGATCCGTGATGTTAATGATCACATATCGTTTTGTTTTTGCTCAAGTGTCTGGTATGTCTATACCCAATCTTCTAGCAAATTACCAATTCTTCAGGGCAGAAACTAGCTTATTCCCCCCCGCCCAGGACACAAAGCATTCCAAGAACACTGTAAGAGTTGAATAAAATAAGTTGAAAATGAATGATTATAAAAGGAAAAAAATTAGACCGAGACGATCTGAATAAATTTATACAATACCAAAATCCCAGTATAGAATATACATTTTAACAACTTGATTTTAAATAATGACCAATATTTTGAATTATCTGATGCAGGTATTAAGAAGCACCTTTTGTCACAGCTCTATGAGATAGTCTTACCCCATTTTATAAATGGAGAAACAATTAGAGATTAAACAAATTGCCCAACCCAACTGCTTGAAAGTCTTAGAACTGTAAATATAAGCTGTCTGATTGTGAAAAACCATATTCTTAGCCACATGAGAGCTTCTGATCCCTGGGTTTCTGAAGGATAGAAAACTCCAGGACCAACTACTGAGATCTGGAGCTAGGGAAATTCATAATAAATCACATGGTTGGATCTGTTCAAAGTTGGTAGATGAGTAGCTCACATTGTTAAAGAATTGTGGCATGCTTATATTTTGGTGACTAAAAATTACTGGCCTGCTTCTTCAAACTGGAAAAGTATGTTCCAGGATCAATGGCATTAAGAAGTAGGGAAATGAATTGGTTAATTAAAAAAGGTAAGAAAGCTTATAATTACAAATATCTAGACCACAAAAATATTTAATGAATATTCATCCCTGGAGATGTTTCTAAGTAGAAAGTGCCTATATTTCCCTAGACAATAGTTGTCAAATGTAATGTATCCTCTCTATAGCTAGAGAAAGTAAGGGTCCAATAGGTTGATGTGAATCACGGACCTCTTCAGGTGACATGTGGATACTCCAAGATATCCACGTTTGTCATGACCCACTACATTCTTTCTCCTATTGGTAGAAAATGTAAAGGAAAAAGATAGCAACTCTTACATGGGTGTGAAAGATAGATAATGAATGTCATCACAGGCAAAGGTAAATGTGTAGGTGGAAAGATACATGGAAGTTGGGGGTGCTGACCTGCAAGGGAGAAGAGGACACATACCTTCTAAGGGCTGGAACTTTGTGTTTTTTTCCCTGCTCATCATATCCTTAGCACCCAGCACTCCACTGGTACGCAGAAGGTATTAGATAGTAGGTAATCCTCCAGTAAAACTTGTGTGCTTAGCTAGTAGGTACTCACTCACCCATTGAAACTTTACGATCAGACATATCTGATTTTGAGTGCCAGTCTTACTAGTTCTAGGGTTTTAAAAGTTGTTTAACCTATCTATACTTCAGTCTGTGAAATGGGCACATGATGCTAACCCCACTAAGTTATGAGGACCAAGTGAGATAATCTAGGTCAACTGCTCAGCAAGGCCCATGTCGTACTATCCAATAAATGTAGCTGGAGATAATAAATTCCAGGGAGCTTACAGCCAGTCTTAGATTTTACCAATGACATCTCAGCCCACCTTATGATTTTTCAGAAGTAAAGACCGTGAAGAACCAGGAGCTGACTGCTTCTCAGTGAGAGAGCCAGGACCAAGACCTGACCCCTGACTGGGTCTAGTCCTCATTCACAATTCATAGGAGAAGGTCTTTTATTTATTTATTTTAAAGATTTTATTTATTTATTTGACAGAGAGACAGCCAGCGAGAGAGGGAACACAGCAGGGGAGTGGGAGAGGAAGAAGCAGGCTCCCAGCGGAGGAGCCCAATGCGGGACTCGATCCCGAACGCGGGGATCACGCCCTGAGCCGAAGGCAGATGCTCAACGACTGCACCACCCAGGCGCCCCGGGAGAAGGTCTTTTAAATAAGGGATTGAGTTGTCTGGGTGTCCTTCTCAAACAGAAAGCATTTCCCCCAGACTGTTATACATCCCTAATGAGTGGGTGGGTTTCCCACAGAAGCAATGAGGAAGACCGTAGATGGAGTTGTGACCACAAAGGGCAAAGGTGACCTCTTCGTTTGTGAAGGACAACTATTTATAACATTTCTGTTGCTTAGGTAAGCCACCTACTCTTTGGTACTCTGGGAAATCACTCAAATCAACTACCCCCAAATTCAGATTTCCTTGAGACTCAGTGTCTGAATTCTTTATATTCCTTTGCCCAGACCCTAAGAGGACATATCTGCTGGACAGATTACCTGGGAAATCAAGCCTAGTGTAGCATAATTTTAACGATGATGAAAACAAGAAGAAATGGTCCCAGTGTGTCAAAGGAAGAAAAAGCCCTCCCTATAGGACGGTAGAGCATTCTTAGGGCATTCTGAGCATGACCATTATGATGATAAGGGGCAGTAGAATGTGTAGTGGTCAGCAAGGATTGGAGAAATATGACCTGTGGTCCAAATCTAGCCTGTAGCCTGTTTTTATGCCCCCCAAGCTAAGACTGGATCTTACATGTTCTTCTTTACAATCCTTTAATAAAGAAGTAACAGAGATCATACGTGGTATAAAGCCTAAGATATTAAACATCTGCCCATTTATAGAAACAGTTTGCAGATCCCTGGTTAGACTTTGATGCCACTGTGTCTGAGATCAAGTCACATTAGAATATCTCACTAGTCCAATGACCTTGGAGATGTCACTTAATTATGCTATAATTCAATATCATCTTTAAAATGAGAACAGTTTTCATTTGTGTCCAGCACAATGTAAACTCTTTTTTTATTTATGTTGAGGCAAAGGAAGTGAGAAAAGTGAGATTGGTTTAAATGTGACTTCCTATTCATCTTCTATTTATTCTTCATTATATTCCCAGCACTTGGCATAATACTTGGCACATACCAGATGCTAAGTATTTATTGAGTTAACACGTATTCAAGTGTTTAATTTTGGAATATAATTTTATTTTAGGAAATTCATGTTCCAAATTAAAAATACTGGGTAACTGTTGAATAGACAAAAGATTTTTAAGGTAAAATAAAGGGGTTTAACATTTTTATAAATATTGAAATATTTACAAGAGATAAAATATCTGGAATTTGCTTCAAAATAACATGATTATAATAATTGAGTCAATTATTAATTGGGAAAGAGACATGTCCCGTGCAGAAAAATTCCATATAATTTGTGTAGATACTTCCTCAAGGAGGAGGAGTATAATTCCCCTCTCCTTTGGCACAGGCTGTGTATAGTGTCATCCCCAGTATGGAGGTGGGGGCAAAGGGTCAAGTAATTTTATAGTGGAGAGACCTGACAAACATTACCTCTGCCAAGTGATCAGGCCAACATCAATCAGAAATCATGCTGGTAGTATGTACCCTGGGTATAATGTGATGAAAATGGCACTTGACCTCTGTGGTCTTCCTCCTAGTAACCCATACCCTAAGTCTATCATGAGAAAAACGTGAGATGAATTCCAAGTAAGGGCCATTCTACAGAGTATCCTAAGTACTCAAAACTGTCAAGGCCAGCAAAAACAATTAAGTCCAAGAAACTATCACAGACAAGTTTTATCACCAATCTTAAAAAATATATATTTTTAAAAATACAGGGAGGGGGAATTGATGAGGGAATAGATGAAATAAGATTGAGTTCAGAATTAATGATTACTGAATTTGGACTATGGGTAGAGAGGTTCACTACACTGTCCTGTCTACTAAACAGGTTTAAAATTTTCCATTGAAAAAGTTTTTTAAAAAAGAACTTTCAATAAGAAAAAAAGGTTAAAAAATACTGTCCTAGACTACATTCCCTCCCCCCCAACACTGTTCTATTTAAACATCAGTAAAATTACCAACTACTAAGAAACTTATTTCTAAAGTTTGGTTTGATGTACTGAGTCAATGCAAAACGCTGCAAAAACACAAAATAAAGTCATGTGACATTTACGGCTGCTGCAGACAGCTCTGCTCTTTACTGAAATATATTTTTATGTATATATAAGTTTACAGAGGATATGCATCTATTTCTAATTCAACTGTCTAGTATTCTTAAGTAGATTTATTCTCTATCTTTAAGATTACTGTTTCGTAATACTTTGCTAACTTCATCCACTAGGCTTGGGATCAAGCCTGTGCTAATAAGCTGGTGAGTATCTATAATTCAATATTCACCACAGTACCCCCAACTCATATTTCACATACTTTACTACATAATGGATAATATGGAATTTTTTTGTTAAAGGTGAATCAATGTGAAAATAATGGTACCCGATAGGTTAAAATATCTTTAGAAAGAATCCTAAAACAAAAACTATTCCCACATTAATTTTCTAAGATACTTTATTTTCAAAAACCTAGTCAAACTACCTAATCAAATGCAATAAAATAACTAGAAGAGTACCTCACAGTAATGGTAGAAGTAATCCATTTCATAAATAGGAAAACTGCAGCAATGAGAGGTTAAATCCAAACCCAAACTCACAGAACTGGTGAATGACGAAGCCAGGTACATAAACACAAGACTGAACGAAGTTAAAGCCCAAGATTTTCAATTCTATCACATGCCTTTCTTCTGAAATATTCTGTACGGGACTCAAGCTGAAAAATCTAAGTAACACCATTTAATTGTAGTCACCTCCCTGTCTTCTCCAGCATCCAGCCCAGTGGGCCAACCCTGGTATCCTGGCAATTATGCCATCAAGTTAGAAGACACAGATATAGCCTAGGTTTTGCTCTTGTCCCTCAGTTTCCCTGTGTAACTCATTTGTGTTTATATTTGTCTCAGGTATTACATTATTCTTGCTGTATTATTTGAGTCCCAAACAACTACGTTCACTTGTGGGGCTTTACTTAATCGAGTTCCCTTCTGACAACACAAGGGAGTTTTGTTATCATTTATCAGATATGCTAGACTGATGATGGTACAAAATATCTGCATCTTTTTAAGATCTTACTTATTTGAGAGAGTGTGCAAGCAGGGGGAAGCGGGAGAGGGAGAGGGAGAAGCAGACTCCCGGCTGAGCAGGGTGGCCAATGCAGGACTCGATCCCAGGACCCTGGGATCATGACCTGAGCTGAAGGCAGATGCTTAACTGACTGAGCCACCCAGGCGCCCCAAAATAATCTGCATTTGAAAGCAAGGTTCACCCTACTTAAGAAATTGCCTGCAATAAGAATTATGTGGGAGTTGCACACTCTGCTTTCTTAGTGCTAACAAAAGTCTTGACAATAGGAGAGCATGCTCTCAGTCACCCAGTCATTTCAAATGTCATCTCTTTCAGATATTCAGTCATTTATTTGCAAATTGTTGAGACTCACTTCAGGCTTGAGAACACTAGAAGTGGTTAAGAGACTAACTTACAAGTGTAACGCCTGACTCTCGTTTTCATGATTCACTTGGGTAGAGGTGACATAGGTCTGGGAAAGAAGAAAAAAAAATTGGAGGTGAATAACATCTTCAGCAGAGACTTTGTCTCCACCGCCTTTATGAAAGGATGCAAATACTTCACACCTGCTCCATGAATGGCTTGATGAAAGAGTGAATAATACCTGTAAACCCTGGAAGCTTCCCGAAGGCAGGTTACCACATACAGACTTCACCAAGGTAACACCAACAAGCTGCATTATTTCTGTGCGCAACCAAGAGGACTGTTTTATTAGCGTAGCTTCCCAGGGACAAGGGCCATATCTTGCCACAGGCCTGTCATGTGTCCAGTTCTCAGGAGCACTGAAATCTTGCGCGGTTGTCAAAACGTGGCAAGTTTTTGAAATCCTGCATGCTTTAGCTTCACCTACAGAAGACCCAGAGATTTTCTACAGAACAAACATCAGCAGAGAGAATAATTGTAAGGGCCTTTACAAAAACAACTGTTAGGACTATTTAGAGAGTGCCAGCAATGTACAGACTTGTCCCCACTTGCTGAGAAACCCAGGAGCTGTTCTGTTGAACCACCCTTACTCACACAGTAGACAAGCCTCCCAGCCTGGCTCATGATGGGTCTTGTCATAATTCGGCTGGAGCCATCGGTAAGTATCCACCTGTCTATTACTCATTAATAGAGAGAGACAGGATGTCAGCTGTTTCCGTGAGCTGGAGAAACGCAAGCTTTTACCACCTTCTGGCTTGCTCTCAAAGTAATGTGAGAAACAATAAGGCAGACAAAGATTTAAAAAAAAAAAAAGGATAGGAAGATGCAATCTCAAAAATAGAAATAAATCATCATTGTCTGATGGATACAGAGATTACAGCCTTTAACTTGCTTTACAGGTTTTCATAATTCAACTTCGGCAGTTTGGTCATCTTAGAAGATGCAGGAAAATAAAAGTCTCCAAACTGATTTACAGATTAGGAAACTGCCTCTGCTAATGCTGCTCAGTATTCTGATCTTTGGTGGTGGCTAACCATGTCGCTGGTGTTGCGATTACGTAACTAGTGCTAACTTCTGTCTGGGCACTAGATCATTTACGTCTTAATATGTTTTGTTAGGATACAGTTAGAGATCTTCCCATTTGAATATTAAACAGAATCGCTTCCAGTCTTCAATTTTAATCCCAGAGAACACTTTCCATGTGTGTTACAACACTACAGGTTATAACGAATCAATGCAAAAATTCAGTGGTTCAACGCAACAGAAGTTTATTTCTCTCTCATCCTACCGTGTAAGGTGGGAAAGCAGAGCGCTTTCCAGGAGTCCAGGACACGGGCTCGGTTCACGGTTCACGCTCGGGGCTCTCCCATTCCTTAGAATAGTGTCCTCTGCATTCAGGGTGGGAGGGCACGGGAAGCATGAAGAAGGCACAGCACTGACCAGATGCCGTGGCCTTGAAGCTACACATGTCACACACGGGGCCTGACCGAGAAGCAAAGGGACTCACACATGCAGGCCTGGCGAGGCAGCCCCTTCCCGGAGTCTCTACCTTGGAAGGAAGGGTGTGAATTCTAAGGGACAGTACGCCACCTCTGGCACAAGCACAGACGCATACAGAGGAGCTGTACTAAGCATATTATTCCCAAATGCCTCCCCAATTCACCAGGTAATGCCAGAGATTTTACAAAGTTTCATTTACTGAGGTTAAGACTGTGACTGCCTGTTACAAGGCAAACATTCTTCTGAGTGTTCAGTTATTTACGTTGCGAATGCCCTTCTGCTCTTTTTTTATAGAAGAAATTGATAGGGTGAAAGAGATGGGACAAGACGGGAGCCTGAAGGTATGGAGGAGAAAGGAAAAACCAGGAGCAAGGCTATGGAATCCCTCCCTTGGAGGCCTTCTCAAACCTGTCACCAGAGCCCTGGGACCTGCATGGGCACATTCATTCCCAAGAAAACTAAAGGACAAATTCTGACCCCGGCAGTGGAAAGCTCTGGATCCTGAATTCAGTCCTTCTGGAAACTTATGGTCTGTCATACCTATGCCAGTCAGGCTCTGGTCCTGTACCTGGGACCTGTGCTTGGCCTTTTGTCAGCTACTGTGACAGAGTCCCTGCCTTAAACAGTTCCTACAACTTGTTCCTTGCCTCCATATCTGAATAAGGACTTCACTTTGCATCATATACTCTTTGCAATAATTAATGAGCAGGCAGGATTATTCCCTTTGTAAAAATAAACTAACAATTACAGTCAGGTTAAGTAGTCACTTGAGGTAATGCAGCTATTACGTGGCAGAACCAAGGCCGGAAATGAGGCCTCTCATCCCCATCCAGGATTCTTTCCACTGGGAAATACTGCTTTCCTAGATACACTTCTTCCTCTAGGCCTGGGGCGTGGGGTCCTGGCTGCTGGCACAGTTCCCTAGCCCTGTGTCTCGAGTCCTATTCTTTGAAGCACTTCTCCCACAGATCATTAATTCTGTATCACTACCAGTGACCAAGCAGGCTGCCTCCCCTCATAGAGGTTCGTCTATTCACCCACAAATCAATGTGCAATTTCACATGACGAGGAGCGCTACAGAAGGAACACATGGTCTAGAAGAACTCCAGATGGCAGAGGGGAAGAAATGGGCAGAGGAAACCTACTTAAGCAGGGCTGGCAGGAAAGCCTCTCTGAGGAATGGTCATTCAAGTCAAGACCTGAAAAATGGCGAGTCAGCAGTGAGAAGATGATAGTATTAGGGCGGGTGGGTGTCCCCATGCCACGGAAGAGCTTAACAGGTACAAGGAATGGGAAGGGGGAGATGACCGGAATGGGATGGGGAGAGGCATAGAGGAGTTTGGAAAAGAAAGCAAGACCGATCAGGGCAGAGTTGGGATTTTGCTCAATTTGCCCCTGGGATCCACTGAAGGGTTGTGACCAGGAAAGGGAGGTGATTGCATGTGTTGAGGTATTTCCCCTGTGCTGTGGAGGACAGGGAGGAGGAGGGAACGGATGGGAGCAGAGGCATTACAGTGGCCCAGGGACAGAGATGACCAGGTCTTGAAATGTGGTCGCAGCAGATCCATGAAGCCCAGTGCACAGAGCAGAGATGTATTTTGGAGGTCGAATGATAAAATTTGCTTTAAGAAGAGGAAGGGAGGAATTCCATTTCTTTTCAGGCCTTTAGCTCTTGCAACAAGCCTCTAAAAGTGGGGTCTTTTTCAGATGCTCACCTGTCCTGATGGTATAACCTGGCTAAGCTTTGAAGTGGGGAGGGATGGGACTTGGCTCAGTTTGTAGTGACTGTCTCAATTCTAAGTTGCATTTTTCCATGTTTTAATATTACTGAGATCAGGATGTGTCTTGATGTCCCTGTCAAAGGAGAACTCCAGAGAAGTAAACTGGGACAACGTTGTCCTCACTTGTAAATATATGAACTTAGCCTAGGATAGAAGGCATCTGCTACATCAGACATCAAGTCACCTAGGTTATTTGCACTGCTTGTAGCACAAATGCTACATTTTAACATGTTTTATCTAACATGTGCAGAGAGATTACACTATAAAGCAGTCTTGAAACAGTAAGACATTGCATCTTAAGAAATAAATGAACTGCAAACTTGACTCTGGAAAATGGATTGTTTTAAATAAAAACAATGAGCTAGCATTTTCCAGGTGCTAAAACCTAAAAAGAGCCACCAGAAGATACACGGGAACCAAGGAGGCGGGGAAGTGGCTGGAAGCGCAGTCACTCAGGTGTATAAAGGCTCTGCCTGCCACATAGCAGGTCACGCATCAAAGGCGGCATAAATTGCTCAGTCCTAAGGATTTCAGCATAGAACCGTCAATTCAAGGAAAGGTTAATTCGAGCCATTCAGATACAAAGCATCGATCTGCCTAAAGTGCTCGGCCAACTTTCAAAGAAGCTATTTGAAGTCTAGTAAGATGAAATTCAGTTAACTGTAGTAAGATATGCCAGATATTTCACTCATACTTTGATTTTTCACTGTCCTAGCAAGAGGAGAAAAAGGATCTTGACTGCCCGACAGGCCATCAAGCATGACAGTGAAAGAAAGAACGAACCGCTCTTTGTGTTCACAGGACTAATTCTGCCTGATCCCTGGGTCAGTGACCAGAGCTGGTAAGGAGCAGCCAACCTATATACCGTAACTCTGGGCTGTGGAGGCAAAATTTGGCACGGAGACCTGGCATCTTCGGTCAGGCAGAACATGGAGATAAGGACCAACCTCAACAAACCATAGTGAACTCTGCTGGGAACTATGGTGTCGAAATAAAGGCCAACCAAATGAGAACAGGCAAAGGTTCTTTATTCAGACTTTGCTTTCTATAGCAAGGGAGTCAGCCTCTGTCATTTGCACTTTAGCTGAGACTTAAAGGCAGGCTGAGGGCTGAGAAAGCTTTATAATGGGGAAAAAAAAAGCTCCAAGGATGCCCTGACGGGGGGGCTGTTGGCATGGGGCACTGGGGGCAGGCTAACTAGAAGCAGGGCAGCATATATGGCTGGCTAGGGATTCATACTTGGCACTCTCTGGCTGGTCCTAAATTGGAAGCAGAAACAAATCAGGAAAGCGGTCAGTTACTAATCGAGTCCTGGCCATAGGGGGCTGATGCTTACCGGGGTTATTCTGGGGCATGGGGGTTGGGGCCGGTTACTAGAGATAGTGGTCTGACTTCCTGTATGTCTGACTTATAGATGGTAGGTTGACTTCTCGGCTGGTTAGGGGAAAGGAGCTGGATTTCCTGGCTGGTTGCTACAGACTGTGGATCAGAGTTCTATTTTATGTATGGTTTCAGCCATTATCCATGTGTATGTTTCAGTTTCTCAGGGTTCTGGAGACCTTGCCCCAGTGGAGACCAGTAGGAGAGCTCAGGCAGAGGAGGACCATGCTTGGCTCAAAGAGCAGGTGTTTCTAGCAGCCCACTTACTACAGAAGGACGATGTATGGTACTTCTGTGAGGGGAGAAGGCACTTGCTGTGGGACTTAGCCAGATAAGTACAGAGGAAGAATTTCAGAAGTTCTGAGGAAGCCTAGAAAAGGAATGCAATTAAATATGGATCTGAGCTGGACTGGGGGCTGGCTGGGTGCGCAGGGAATGTAATTCAGCAAAGCAGCCAGAAGTTTTGATAGAACAAAATGATGAAACACCATCTCCTCTATCAAATTCACGTTCATCATCACCTAGGATAGATTTATGAATGTAATTAAGCAAGAGTTCTTTATCACTTAAAAAAAATTAGCGAATCAGACTGGGTTTATAGTTGGAATATCAAGGATAGTCTGATGGACACACCCATGGTTCCTAATTAAAGTAGCAGAGAATTATATATATGCTTCATTGTAGGAAAAGTTACAAAATCCAAATTCAGGAAATAAAAATGGCATCAATACATTTATGAAAAGTGCCAAAAAGAATCATACAGATAATGCAGTCAGGACTGAGAATTTCCTTGAGAAAAGGTCTACTCCCCCTTAACATATTTTAGTTGAAGACTACATCAATGAAAAGTAATGGATCACAAAGAAATTATTTGATAATACACAGTAATTGTTCTGTGTTGACCTCACATATACCAATACTGTATTCACTGTTTGCCTATTCTGAGCAAGACACTGTCATTCTTCCTACGAATTAGAATTCCATCTGTTACAAACATTGTGTTACCTTGTGAAGTGTTTGCTAATAAATGTTAGAACAACCCCACACAACAGAGGATATTATTCCCATTTTACGGATATGGAAACTGAGGCTTAGAGAAGCATTGAGATCAAATCAAAGTCACCCAGCTATTAAATGTGAGAGCAGTTTTGTCTTCCTCTTCAGACCTCTTCCTACTATTTCCATATGCAATCTTCCTTAGGAGGAAAATATTCTAATGGAACTCTTATCAGATACACCAGAGCATTTACAAAAATAGGTATATTTCAAACTACTTACTTGGGAGTTTTTTGGGGAAGTAAATATTTTGAAATACAATCGTATTTGAAAACTGCTTTCAGAGCCTGTTTACAAGCTGAAAAAAGATAATAAGTCTCAAGCTTATAATCACCCCTCACAACGGGAGTGAACAGCTGCTTCCTCCGTGTGAGTTTGGGGGCATGAAAACGCCTCCATGTCCTCCCAGATAACACTTGCTCTCACCCACCGGGTGAAGCATGAAATTCCCCCAATGAGAGCTTTAATCCCTTTAATTTAAAAATTTGATCCTGTGTTAAAACGGGAAACCCTGCAAGAAGAAGAACAAAGGATCTAAAAGCAAAAGCCCTAGCTGGATCGCTTTACTGCAACTTATACTAATTCTCTCTTATCCGGTTGTAGAATGTTCACTTAATCATGTTTTTCCTCACTTTTGCTCCTTCGTTTAAAAAACAACTCTGTGCTGGAATGTTAATATAGGTGTCTGTCTGTAAGATCTTACTCACCCAAGGTAATTTGTATTTTATCAGTAGTCATCTGGAAATCTATTCTGATTGGTAAAATTTTCAAGCCAATAGAAAATTTTGCAGCTAGGTCTTCCCACCCTGATAATCACTCTTTTTCAATCTCTCGAATTACACTTTTACAGATTAGCATATGGTTTTAACCAAGAAGGTTTTATATGGAAACTTGTTTTATAGGCCAAAAATTCCTAGGAAACTTTAATCTATACTAATCTTTTTCTACAAGTAGAATTACTGTGATTTTATTTAGCATGAGTAGACACCTTTCAGAATGTAATTGATTTGCTATTCCTTTTAGTAACCATACAGATTTATTCATTTTACCACCTACAACTGAAACACCAAAAAAAAATATATATATATATATTTTATATATATATAATCTTATTTCCAAATCAGAATGTGTTGTTTTAGAATTTAGAATATGAATGTTTTTAATCCCCTTACATGGCCAAAGTCATGAGCCCAACCATTTAATTTAGTGCATGAACAATCCTAAATACTTGTCATATACCCCCTTTGCTCAGTGCTGCATAGAAATGTACACAGATATGAATACAAAAAAGACAGCCACATTGTGTGTGAGGACCTCACACATCAAAACTGATGATATTATATTCCCATTTTGTTGCTTCGCCAAATTGTCACTCATTTAACACTGACTTAGTATTTGCAAAAGATCAATAGAAAAGTCTTCCAACAGTGGAACACAATTGAGGTTACATATTTTGCTCATAGTAAGTCTTAATGCAGTGGCAGTGAAAACGGATTATTCTCACACCCAGTCAGCATTGATCAGTATTTGAAGCAAAAGGAGAAAAACAAATCCATAATCACCTCTGCTTAATCTTTAACCTTGACTTTGTCCCTATTCAACTGATCTGTAACTAAGAATATTAAGGGTGTTTTAGAAACTGGAAGGAATAAAGCAAAGGCAGAGGAAGGGAAAAGGGGGAAAACAGGTGTTCCAGAGAGGACTGCATCTGCTTACATAAAGCAAAAAAATAAAAAAAAAATCAAATAAAAGCGGACCCTCTTTGCCTCTCCTCTGTCAAGCACAGGGTTCAATAATTTGCAAGAAATGGTGAGGCTAAGAATTTTTGCTTTCCTCCTACATTCTCCATCTTTGGTACCTCAATACCTTCAGTGAGGTTTCTGGTTTATCAAATCCCTTCCTCATATTCTATTTAAATGACATTAACATTTGCCCACTGGGAATAGGACTGATATTATCAACTTACTTAACAAGGATGATGAAATTTGAGACAGACTGTGGGAAAATGTCAGCTCAATGGATAGTACTAGATTTCTGTTTCTCTTTTCTGGGCCAGAATGTCAGAGAGATAAGTCTCTGAATTCACACGGGTTGATTTCCCTGCCCTGGTTGCACATTGCATGGCAGATGGCCGAGTGTGGACTCATGTTCTTTAGTGACTTAAGTGTGGGATGGAACCGAAGCCAACTTATTATCTTCACTTTTTTTTCTTGATCAGAAAAACAGCCTTGAACCTTATGACCCCATTCTTAAACAGTGAAACATCTTTTAAAAAAAGAAATCTGGGGTCATTTGAAGTAACAAACCAGGGAGAGACCATTCTATGTGTTTAATCTTCAAGCTGCAAAGAATATTCTAGAAGAGCAGAGGCTTTTGATAAATAGGTATATCCCGGGCAATATTTTTCTTTTCCTGAAAAAGGTTTTCATTTTATAATAGTATTTGGTACGTATGAGATACCACATTCTTTGATATATGTTCTATATAGAATGTATACAGCGACATACACATCACCAATATATTAGGGACTCCTGGATGTGTATCTCTCCTTGATCACCTCTGCCTTCCCTCCAAGGGCATCATCATCCTGAATATCATTCCTTTCTTTTTCTAGTTTTGCTTTTCTTTATGTGTAACACTTAGCAGTTTAGTTTTGCTAGCGTTTTGAGCCTTGTGTGAATAAAATCACAAAGTATGCATTGCTCCTTTCGCATATTTAAGATTCATCTAGATTGACATTGTAGCTTTCATCCCATTATATATACTGCCATATATTATAAATACGCCAACTTACTAATATATTTTATAGTTGATGACCATTTGGATTTCTTCTGATTCTTGACTCCTCAGAATCATGCTACTATGAACATTCTTCCACATCTCTCAATATGTTCCTGTGCAGAAATTCTTCCAGGATTTATATCAAGGACTCCTAAACACAAATTCTACTTTTCCTGGATGGAGCTAAACTTTTTGCTAAGAGGCTCTACCAGTACTCCCACCAGCAGTGAACGAGGCTTCCGTTGATCCACATCCTCTCCCGCACTTTAGTATTCGTTTTTCAAGCTTGAGCAGTGTTCAATGGTATTTGAGTTTATTTCGTTTTACTGATTACTAATGAAATTAAACATCTTCATATGTTTATGAGCCAGTCATGTATCCTTTTCTATGAAAAGATATTCACGTCCTTTATACACTTCACTATTTAGTAAATTTGTGTTTCACTTGATTAGTAGGAACTCTTTATACATGCTTTATATATTTATAATACCAATTCTTAGCTGTAGGTTTGTAAAATCTTCTGTTTTTGTTCATCTTTCTGTTTACTTTGTAGTATCAAACATTGTTCATTTAATGTGATAATTCATCAATTACTCTATTTATGGTTTAAATTTTTGGTGTCTTAAGAAATCCTTTCTAGCTCAAAGGCCATGCTGCTTCAATATTGTCTTCTAGAAGTTTTATAGTTTTGCCTTTCACGTTGAAAGCTTTAATCCTTTGGAGTGAATACACCCAGCTTCCCCTCATGGTATTTACATAATTAGTATAGTTATCTAAACTAGAAAACATTGAAACAATACTATTAACTCCACCTTGTTAAAATTTCATCAGCTCTCCCCCAAGATCCTTTTCATGTTCAAGTATCCAATCCACAACCATACATCTCATTTAGTTGCACGTTCTTAGTCTCCCCTCATCTGTGACGGTTCCTCAGTCTTCCCATACCTTGATAGTTTTGATGAGTACTGGTCAGTTATTTTGCAAAATGTAGCTCAGTTTTGGTCTTTCTGGTGTTCTCATGATAATGAACTATATATTTTTGTTAAGAATATCATAGCTGTAATGTTGTACCCTTCTCGGGTTTTTCATGTCAAGGGATTTATAAGGTCAATAGCTTAACCATGATCACTTTGGTAAAAGTGTTTTCCAGGCGTGACCAGTAATATCTTTCCCCTCTGATTTCTTGGGCGATACTTCAAGTCTGTGTGAATACCCTATTTCTCTTCAAACTTTTGCTGATTTTAGCATTATTGGCTCGCACTAATCATTACTAAGGTCTTTGCCTATATAATGTGGTGCTCATATTTCTGTCATCCCTTCTACATTTCTTCATTTGAATTCTTCCATAAGAAAGGGCTATTCCTTATTCCCACTTATTTATAGGAGTATGGACTCATCAATACCTAATCTATGAGCTATAATTCAATACTATTAGGTGTTTTGTTCTTCAGATCGGTCCAGTTTTGGACACTGGAGCCTCTTTCCCTTTAGTTTCTACATCCTTCCGACATGCCCCCATCTTTTTATCTTTCACTTTTTCACTTTTTTTTATTTTATTTTTTATTGTGCCCTCTTGTTACCTCTGCTTTGTAGAAGAGTTTTCAAAGGGCTGATGTCAATCTAATAGTTTTGCCTTTGAAAGTTGAATGTTTTACCTGAAGGCCTTGACAAGTTTATATTAATCTTTGAAATCTAAGAATTTGATTTATGTGTCAAACCTAAAATAACTTATCGCGTCATCTGAAATCTTGCTTCCTTGTCAATATGTGCCTTCTTTCCTTCCTTTTTCTCCATCTGCCACTCTGGTCCCAGGACAGGCTAGAACCACTTTCTTGATTACAGTCCAGTCTCAGTCCCTGTGAATAATTTTCGGTAACTCCTGGCTCTGTGCTGTCGGTTCTGCCCTCTGAGTCATCCTTCCTTTTCCACAAAAATAGCCCGAGGTCACAGCAGAGTAGATTTCTAAGCTCCTTCCTGTTGGCACTAAGTTGGAAATTCAAAGTCGTCTCTTCACTTTGTGCGGGCTCTGCCCCCTTCAGTCCAAGCTAGTAGAAGCAGATATTTGACTTACCAATATAAAATGCTAAGACAGCTAGCACCAAGTTACAAGTATACCAATCACTTACATAAAGCGATAATTAAGAAATGAGAAGTTTTAGACTCTAATGTCGGCAGATTTCGGTGAAATGCATAATTTGCCACTTGCTAGCTCTGCTAATGTGGGCTCTGAAAGTTCTGTTCAGTTCTAGCATTCTAAAAGGTAGACAGGGGATGTAGAGGAGTAAACATTTAAAATATTTCAGGACCTGCTACACAGTGAAAATTAAATACACTTTGGCTATTGTCGGATGGTTGTTATATCTTTCCACATAGTATTTACATTCAGCATGGACACATTAACAGAAGATCAAGAGCCAGAATTGAGCAAAGAAAAAAAGAGCTACAACCTATGTATTGACCAACTTTTTTTTTTTTCTGTTCAGAGAGCATGCGTTAGAGGAGGGGCAGAGGAAAGCTACAATCTTAACTAGGCTCCATACCCAGTGTGAACAGATCTCAGGACTCTGAGATCATGACTTGAGTAGAAATCAAGAGTCAGACGCTTAACTGACTGAGCCACCCAGGTACCCCTTGACCAACATTTTTAATATAAGTAGTGATAGAATTTTTTGTAGTTTTATATTGTTTCATTTATTATTTTATTATTTTATTTTATTATATATATACATGTATATATATTTTTAAAGTTTTTTTAAGGTTTTTTTTTAAGGTCATTTATTTTTATTTTATTATTGTATTTTATTATATATACATATATATGTATATATATTTTTTTAAGGTTTTAAGGTCATTTTTTAATTATTTTATTATATATACATACACATATATATGTATATATATACATGTATACATATATATGTATATATATACATGTATACATATGTGTGTGTGTGTGTGTATATTTTTTTTTAAGGTAAAAGTGGCACCATTTAATGGGGGAAACAAAAAAAAAGGTGAAAAAAAAAACAAAACCACCAAGCAGAAGTTAGGTCTTGGCTTTCCATCCTGGCTCCTCCTCCAACCAACAGCTACTTGATGTGAGTAATTCAACTCTCCTGAGCTTAGTGTCTGTCTCTGCAGGATAGGAATTCTCCCCCTGTCTGATTCTGTCCATGGTTATTGTCACTATCAAACCATGAAGCTGCCAAAAGGAGTAGAGACCCATCAGAGAGTACCTACTGTGTGCTACTTGCTTGACCTACATCATCCTATTTAGAGTTCTCAAAAACCCGGAGAAGTATTTTGAGCAACTTACTTATAATGAAACGGACTCAAAAAGTGTAAGTAAGCTGTTCTGGGTTACTTGCTAAAAATGCAACAGCTTAGATTTGAATTCAGATGTGTCTCCAGTCCACACACTTCATGACATTGTATGTAGAAAACGATCAACCTCTTGGCATTATGTCCCAGATCACACTACCCAGGCTGAATGGTGCCAAAGCAGATGTGCTTGCTGAGTGGGGAGCAAGTAGGGCAAAGCCAGTTCTGGAAGGGCCATCAGGGAGCCAGGGCTAGGTGGGTGGCAGCAGTGCAGTTAGACAGATAAGTGTACAAAATCTAAAGGAAAGGAATGAAATATCTGAATGGAATGTCATCCACGAGGGACCCAGAGGGGAGGAGGCTTGCCGCCAAAGCAGATAGATTTGCCTCAGCATAAGCAGGCCAGCGGCAGAGAGTGGGGCCGCTGCCTCGGGTCAGAGATCACAGGGCAGGAAAGATTTTTTATCGGTTCTGCTCACTCCTGCATTCCCTATGCCTGTCAGTGGATGCTCAACAAGGAATTACTGAATAAATGTCGGGGCCCAAGAAGACAGTTCTAGAAAGTTACTGAGATAGTGAAACTCAGTTATCAGAACTAAAAGGTCACTTCCACCTGATTGGTAATAAGGACTTATTGCAGAGTCAATTAATAGCATCCTAAAGGGAGCTCCTCTTTTTGACGGTTGAAAATGACCTTGGAATTCTGGTAAGGTTTGACCTGCAGGTGGCAGTCAACCTCACTACAAGAGACAACTAAGATGGCAGATAGATGTGCGCCTGTGGGCGCCCTCATGCCCATACCTTCCCTCAGTTTTTATCTTCTATTATTTCATAAATGTGCCCACCCAGCCTAACCCCATTCCAGCTGCCTGTAATACTTTTCTACCTGCCACCTCAGTCCCAAATCTGTGAGTGTTGGGCACCTGGTACATTCACAAATGGGCTCTGAAAACACTCTTTTCTTCAGGTATACAGACCCTAGTTCTCCTTCAGTTCACTTTGGGAGCAAGCAAGACTCTAGCTCTTAATTTCAGCTGGTTCCTTGGAATTCAATAGGTGTTCCTAGGGGCTCAAGTTTCTGGTGGCCCCTTAGTTGAGAATCAGGTTATGAATTGGGGTTTTGTATCTTTTCATACAAAGGATTTCCATCACTTAAAAGGAAATATCAAGATGCATCATTACCTCTCCCTGGCAGACAAGAGCTCCTCACTGGGATTGGACCTAAATGTGTTCCTTGATCTGTGATTATGAGGAAGAATTTTGCCTCACACAGGCCCATCTTCAATTTTCACTTTCTCCTCTCCGTCGCCTCCATGTCATGGATCTCTCTATTCTCTCTCCACTCCCCCCCTCCCCCACAATCCCATCTTCCATCCCTAGAAACTTGCAGGAGTTACCATCTTGTTTCATGGCCAGAACCAACTGCTCATGAGATACATGAGCAGTGATAGTCATCAAGATGAAGTCCTATTTCCAATAGGAGCTCTGGAAAGTTGCTTTACTTCTAAACCTCTTAATTCTGAATAAGAGAGGAGTCCTACAAACCATTAGAAACCTTTGGGCTTTTATTTACGGAAATTACTCTCATCATCTGTTCTGGTTCTTAAAAATAGGCATATTTGCTATCTCCAAATACTGAGAAGATAATGGATCGGCCGAGGTGGACGAATGAGTTAACAGTGTTCTGGAAGGAAAGAACAGTTAACCAGCAGTCAGCACAATAAGGAAAGAACCAGGATTAGTACAGAGGATTTATATTTATTTTTGTTATGATCTGCTCAAAATATCTACTAGTCATATTTGTATCTATCCAACACAAGAGTAAAAGCAAGCATTATCTTCATTTTAACACCTGTTACAGAATGCAAGTACTCCTAAAATATTTACTGAAGCTTAATGATCAAATTAATCATCACAATTTCCCATATTAGCTCAGAATGTCAGCTCACACAGAACACTTTGCTCACTTTTTAGAATATAACTAAGGGAAACACTAAATAGGTTACTTTGGGGACAGCATAAAAGGCAGATAGAGGTCATCGGTAAGTTTAGACTTTGAATTTTGCTTAACGTAGGACCAGAAAAAAAGCTTTTATCGTAACTATTTTTTCCACAGAGGACATGGACATGTTTTTGCCTTTAGAATATTACTAAATATGAAAATACAAACACTAATAAAAACCTCTGGGCTCCTTTTCAGCTCCTAACACATACTCTAGAGTTCACACCATGGTTATTAGGAGAAATCTATGGAAGATAAAGCTGAACACAACTGCAGACCATCAACTGGCTTAGCCTTGTCAAGCAGGGAAAGACCGGAAGTGCCCGGGGACACTGACTGACAGTAATGAAAACTGAAGAAAACACTGAAAAGATAGTGAAAACGTTAATGAGGTCTGTACTCCACCGTGGCCAGGATCAGAGAACACTGATCTATGTATTTTGGGTTTCAGCAAACAGCTATGCTCCAGCAGTCTTTTTAACCTTTCTGAACTGTTTACACAATCTTGATGACGGGCAATGAGGGTCATCTGGAGAGATAACATTCCAAATTGTACAAATTACATTCCCAAAGTCCTAATATCAAGGTTATTACAGTTCAAAATTGTACAGCGGACCATGTAAGGTCATAAATGACAGGAAAAAAAAAAAGACAGACTGTAGTAAAATTCTTTTATTTCCTAGGGCTTTTTACTGTAGTCTAAAATTGTGGTCAAATATGCTTAAGATTTGCCATTTTAACCATTTTTAAATGTACATTTTAGCATTTAGTGCATTCACACTGATGTATAACCAATCTAGAACTCTTTTCATCTTGCAAAACTGAAATTTTATTGCTATTCCCATTAAACAACTCCCCATTCCTCCTTCCCCCAACCCCCGACAACCACCATTCTAGCTCTATTAATTGGACCCTTTCTAGGTACTTCATATAAGTAGAATCATACAGTAGGTCTTCTTGTGAATGACTTCTTTCACTCAGCATGATGTCCTCAGCGTTCATCCTGTTCTACCTCTGTCAATGTCCTTCCTAAGGCTGAATATTCTGTGGTATATATACTACACTGTTTATCCATTCATCTATAGAGGGACACTTGGGGGTCCCTTCCACCTTTTGGCTGTTGTGAATAGTGCTGTTATGAGCTAGTCTGAAGAGAAAGGCCATATGCACCCCAATGTTCATAGCAGCATTGTCCACAAGAGCTAAATCGTGAAAGGAGCTGAGATGCCCTTCAACAGATGACTGGATTAAGAAGATGTTGTCCATATATACAATGGAATATTACTCAGCCATCAAAAAGAACAATTTCTCAACATTTGCTGCAACATGGACGGCACTGGAGGAGATAATGCTAAGCGAAATAAGTCAAGCAGAGAAAGACAATTATCATATGGTTTTACTCATTTATGGAACATAAGAAGTAGGAAGATTGGTAGGGGAAGAAAGGGAAGAAGAAAGGGGGGGTAAACAGAAGGGGAAATGAACCATGAGAGACTATGGACTCTGGGAAACTGAGGGCTTTGGGGGGCGGGGGGGAATGGGATAGGCTGGTGATGGGTAGTAAGGAGGGCACGTATTGCATGGTGCACTGGGTGTTATACGCAAGTAATGAATCATGGAACTTTACATCAAAAACTAGGGATGTACTGTATGGTGACTAACATAATAAAAAAAATTATTAAAAAAATTTTTTTAAAAACCCTTATGTTTCACTGTGCCTCAAACCCACATTCAAGGAAAAAAAAAAAACAAAAAAAAAACTTGCAACATCAAGTCCCTCCCATTCCTGCTGAATGGGAAGACTAGCCCCAAAGAGTGGTTAAGTGCTCTAAAATAGTAAAGAAAGGCAGAGTACCCAGACATTAGAGTCCATGCTTAGAAATGCTTATCTTGTGTTTTGTTATTTTAATGAGATCTTCCACTGTATCATTCCAAACCACTCTGTTAAGTCAACATACATTTAATACCCATTGGTTAGGTCTCTCAACGTGTGAGTCTTTGATTCTAAGGAGAGATTGCTAACTGCTTTGAGAACAAAGACAATCGCCAGGACAGTTATCATGATAAGCTAAGATTAATTGAAAATAGGGAGATACAAACGATCTTTTTGAATATAAGGACGTACAAGAAGAGAAAATGAATTGAAAAATTCAAGTCATTCGAGAAGAAATGTAACCATAATCCGAACATGGAGACACATTTTTAAAAGGCAGGTTGCCATAAAACAAGTACTCCTATTACACCAAGTCGCTAAAACAATTGTTGGAGTAGTGCTGTTACTGTTCTCTACGTGGATGCATGGAAAGACCTGCCAGAAACTCAGGGCTCAAGCTTCTACATGATTCGGGATAATAGGCCCTGACTAGAACATTCAAATTCGCTTTAAAATGACTCCAATGTAATCAATCTCAGCATATTTTTGTGGGGCCTAAGGTTAACATAAAAAAGTTAGGAACAACTGCTCTTAAGATTGCAATCAAATGATTAAATGTGGAGTCAAGAAACCACTTTCTGAAATACAGTCTTGGTGTATGTATATATATATATATATATGAAGTATATATATATATGTCTTATAAATATAGTCTTGGTATATATATATATATGAAGTAGAAATCTTACATTGTTTATCTTTTGTTCAAGGGTATGTGGACTTTTTTAAGTTAAAGGATAGTGGACACAATGTTACATTAGCTTCAGGCGTACAACCTAGTGATTGGACAACTGTGTACGTTATGCTGTGCTCATGACAAGTCTGTGACCCCACAGCGCTATTACAATGCCACTGACTCTACTCCCTAGGCCCTACCTTTCATCCTATGACTCCCTCATCCATAGTCGGAAGCCTGGACCTCCCACCCCCCATCCATTTAGCCCCTCCCCCCTTGCCCCTTACCACCCTCTTCTCTGGCAGCCACCAGTTTGTCCTCTGTATTTATGGGTCTGTTTGGGGTTTTCCGTTTTGTTTTTTTTTAAGATTCCACAAGTAAGTGAAATCATATGGTATTTGTCTTTATCTGACTGGATTTCACAATTTTCCTTTCAGTATAAGCGTCTGATTAACAGACAAATGTGTGTACAAACCCGAAATCCCAAAAGGTCACTAAAGGAAAGGAAGAGAAACTCCTGTTTAGAGAATTTATGTAATTTGCCCAGGGTCACGTAGCTAGTAAGTAATGATGCAGATCAAACACTCCGTTCTAGCTGAATCTCAAACCCATGCTCTTCCCTGAACATGATCCTAAAGCTTTAGAAATTTTTCCTCCAATATTACTGTGGTAGATGGTTACATTTCAAGTAGCGATATTCTTAGCGATATCTTTTTTTCCAAATACTTCGAAGTTTGAATCAGGAGAATGAAACAATTATGTGCTAAAGAGCAAATGTGAGATTACACTATAGACGTACTACTTTCTGGGCAGCTTCATGATTCAAAGTTATTAACTATTCCAGAAGGTAGCTGGGGAGTCTTTGGCATGTGAACCACTTCTTCTATAGAATCACAAATAGTGTTGTATGAGAGGATGGATTAATCATCTCACTGTGTTATCGACATTTAGTGACTAATAAGAATTTGTTGAATAAGTGAGTAACTGAATGAATTCATATAAATATGGATAAATTTTTAAAAAGTAATGAAATAGCACACAATCCACTATGGGGGTTTCAAAAGAGTCAGGAGTCCCATTTCAGGTCACATGTCTAGGATCCAGGAAACAAGGGCGCCTGGGTGCTCAGCTGGTTAAGCGTCTGCCTTCAGCTCAGGTCATGATCCCAGGATCCTGGGATTGAGCCCCGAGTTGGGCTCCCTGCTCAGTGCGGGAGTCCTCTGTGTGCCTGTGTGTGCCCCTCCCCCTGCTTGCGCTCTCTCGCTCACTCACTCTCACTAAAAATAAATCTTTAGGACCCAGGAAACAGAAGATACTCTATAGATTCACTAGATCTTTGAAGCACAGAAAATCCAAGAAACGGCCAAGCAAAAATCAGATTATATCCTTTCATAAAAGTTTAGCAGGTTCCCGCCCACTGAAAGCTAATACACCTCTCCCCCTGCCTAAATCTTAATGATGACAAATGTCTGTTATCTTAATCCACCATATTTCAGGCCAAGCATTTGGCCTTCATATTATTTGAATTGTTCCCAGTTAATCTGCAGGTACTTCTCATACTATTAATACCTCTATTTCCTAAATTCTCAACCTCCTAGTCCCTGAAATCTACTTGTAAACCTCACAAATTAACACTATATAGAGAGTGAAAGTTTCCAAACTAGGGTTGAATGGGTGAAATACCAGAATGTCCTGTGAGATTTTTTTTTTTTTAATCTATACAATCCTGCCCACATCTTTCTTCCTATTTTAACGTGCACCTGTAAGACACTCGCAAAAATCTCGGGAGACATAACATATGAACTTTGAAAAATTATACTGCATCCTGGGAGAAGGGGGATAAGTTGGAATCTGGAGCAAGGGGCCAATGTGCATAGCTTGAAGAAGCCCCCAAGTTCCTGAACATAACTTCCTGAAACCCATACCCGTGGCTCCCTGGCTGTTAGATTTCTTAGATTCCCTTAGACCAGGGAAATGTACAAAATATTCCTAGAAGAAAGATGTTCAAAATTAAAGTAATTTGGAATTTAAGACAATCCTTAAACGCAAAACATTTAGCTCGATGAAAAACTTCTTTGCTAGAACAAATGAAAACTCTCTCAAGCACATCACACAGGAACCATTTCAACCCATATGGTCTACAATATGTAATTAGCACCTCACTAGTTACAAACCGAGCTTCCTTCCTGCCTGCCACAATCTTCACCATGCCCAGAGAGAAAGGAATTATTATATCCATTTCAGGAATAAGAAAACTCATGCTCTGGGTGAGTCAACGTGCTGCCAGAGGCAACATGATCAGGAAACAGCAGAGTCAAGAGTAGAACCCTGGACTTTCCCGTGGAGCACAGAATGGACTGTAAGTATTTAGAGACTTCTGTAACAATTTACAAAGTAAATCTTGTCAACAACAACAAAAATCTAAAATTACGGTTTGTATTTTGTAGTTCAGAGTTTTTATTTCCTTTTACTCACGAGTAATTTTTCTGTATTCTAGAAAGTATCGCTCCACGAGACCTTGAAAAAGTAGAAGAAACTTATCCTTCACCACAGAAAGTTTGAGAATCACTGTTGGACCCTGAAGTTTCTCCCCAGTTCAAATTAACCCTTACGTGGGTATGGGTGAAAGTAAGTATATACTAGGGATTCCATATTCCACCTCAAAGTTCTTTAAGGAAAGCAAATATTCACAAGTGAGCATTTTCTAACCATCCTCTGGACGCAGCTCATAATGCACAAAGAGGTGAAGACTGCACTTTAAAATAGCTGAAGGGCCAAGGACAGAATCTGAAAGTGAAGGTTAAATGTTACCATCGAGGAGGCAGGAGGAGTTTGACAAGAGCATAGTTCTTTCTTCAAGGCACGTTGACAAAACCAGGGCCCCAGTGCCTACCTCTCCAGGTGTCCCCTGGTGACCAGCCACTGTCACCGAACCGCTCTCCTAGAGAGAGGGGACATCCAGTGCCTTCGTCACCTTGGGTCACTCCATGGGTCAGGAATAAGTGGCATTAGGGGTGTCCGTGGCACCCAAATGGATGATGGTGTGATCTACTTAGTGCAATCCCTGTGGCATTTTGTTGTTTATGGGGGAGTGGGTGGTGGCACGGGAGGGGCCTATGATAACTTGAATTCAGGTTTGACACAATTTACGGCATTAAAACAAGATTATTTTTTGAGGCAATAAACTACATTCTGCAGTATTCTAAGGTAACTTGGTCCTTTAACACCAAGAAGTTTCGTAATAGAACTGCCATGAACATTCTTGTAAATGTGAATTATTTCATATTCAGGTTTATTTTCATTGCCTTAATTTTCAGGTAATTACACTTCTTTGCTCCACCCCTAGTCGCCCTTAACCTTCCTTGGTATTTATACAACCAAATGATTGCAGATGGTTAACACGGCCTAGCTTTGCCGTCTCTAAGCCCAGGTGAACCTATTTAATTCTTTTACCTGTCCCTCCACCCCCCTCAGTCATCTTCCTGATTTCTTGTCTGAACGTTTTCCAAGAAAATGTCCACATCTTTCCTGGTCTCATGCTCCCAGAACAAATGTGGTTTTCAGGTGCCATTTCATCAGATTCACTTCCCTACCCTGAGGTGAATGTCTTGAATTCCTCACATCCCTTTGGTCTTTTCCCCTGTTCCTACATCCAGGGTGGGTCCGAGGTATTTCCCTGCCCAAGGCAAAAGGAGACTTCTTTCCCTCCGTGCCACTTAACTGGATTTATTTCAGAAAGGTGTGCTTGCTGCTCCGCCCTTTCCCCCACTTCTGCTTCTGAATTATAGATGTTCTGCTAAACCATCAGGCTACAAAAGGCTGTAAACAAATCCAAGGTCTTGTAGCATTTGGAAAGTTTACAAGCTCTAGACGCCAGAAGCATGGCATCTGGCAATTCACTTCCCTTCTAAAATCCTCAGCGTCTTCATCTTTAAAAATGAACAATAAGAAAGCGTATATAAAAATAATAAAGTATACAGATTATTTTTATCACCTGTGGAATTATATAAAGTAAGACTTTCTGCTCTTTTGTTATAAATCAGGGTTAAAAAATAATTAGGTAACAAAATGCCTTAGTAAAAGCAAACACTGCATGAGGAAGAAATACTACGGGCATTCCAGACTTCATGCTTTCTGCCTCAAAAGTCTTCAAAATCATGAAGGATCGGTTGTTTAGACATACACTGAATCAGCTCGAATTCTGTAAGGGCAATCAGCACACTCCTTAGTGTCTGTGTGTTGGCTCTTCCATCACTAAGAAGGCTTTGTGTATCTACAAAGCCTCATGTTTTCAGACACCACATTACAAAAGCTGCCTTGCAGTCAGGGTCAAAAGGGAAAGAAATTTAGAGTGTACAGATTATCAAACTCCTTTAAAAAGGGGGGGTAATTTTTTTCCTATAGGAATTTTTTTTTTTTTTTGTATTTTAAAGTATGCCATTTGGGCTTTTTTTTTTTAATGTTTTTTTATTATATATATTATGTTAGTCACCATACAGTACATCCCTGGTTTTTGATGTAAAGTTCGATGATTCATTATTTGCGTATAACACCCAGTGCACCATGCAATACGTGCCCTCCTTACTACCCATCACCAGCCTATCCCATTCCCCCACCCCCCTCCCCTCTGAAGCCCTCAGTTTGTTCCTACAGGAAATTTTTAAATAAAGGTGTTTTCTATAGCTAGCTTTACAAAAAAAAATGTCAGACCATTTTACAGAACATACCCAACGTTGAACACTCTCAGTTTTTGTTCAAGACTAACAGCAGTTTCTCCCACATCTTTTCTGACACATTCTTCACCACCGTTAAAACTCGTATTGGTGGGATTATCAGCCTACTTGCAATTCCCACTTGCAATTCCTGCACAGCTTTCCACAGGATAAAGACCAAACTCGTAGTGAAGGAGAACCTACTCACCGCTCCACTCCCTCGGACCTCTCGAACGTGAGGGACGCTGGCCCAGATCCCAGGCTGTGATGTGACCGAAGCCCTCGCTTCGCATTAATTCTATGTGTTGACGACCAACAGTTCTCACTTGCGTCTACCCGCAGTCACTGCCTGGCCCTGAAGATCACCCTGTTACCCAAAGGTCACCACCGCATTCACTCCTCCGGTTAAAGACGCTAAAGGCCTTGAAACTGGCTGAGGCCTCCGTCGCAAGAGTGTTGTGGTTCCCAGAGCCCAATCCTGCTTCCTTCATTCCCCCAGATGTTGAACTCCTGCGCTCTCCAGTAAATTTCCCGCACCTGAATCAGTCTCAGATTCTGCTCTCCAAGAGCCTGGTGTGGTCCGAGGAAGCTGACTCTAAGTGGAATTTTAATTAAGGATGAGCAGCTGGCCTGCTGGCCAAAAGGCTCCCTGTCACTGGTAGCAGGGGGAGCTCTGGAAGCTGCTCACAGGATAGCAGCACACTTGTCAAAACCCCTACTGGTGTCGATCTGGGCCTGTGTCACGAGAGCTGATACAATAAATCAGGGGACATGTGGAAGGGGACAGGTGGAAGGGGACACGTGAGCTGATACAATAGATCAGACAGCTGGATGCATGTTCCTGGGATCAACGATGCTTTGGGCCAAGACAATAAACAGCTGAGAGTGATTAACAACCAATTAAAAGGTAAGTGCTCAAGCAGGGGCCTCCTTAAGCAGTATATAAAAAGACTCTTGGCACCTGGGTGGCTCAGTCAGTTAAGGGTCCAACTCTTGATTTTGGCTCAGATCATGCTGTCGGGGTCCTGAGATCAAGTCCTGCCTTCAGGCTGGGTGTGGAGCCTGCTTAAGATTCTATCCCTCTCCCTCTCTTCCCTCCCCTCTCATCCCAGGCCCATAAGCTTGTGCTCTCTGTCTCTCCATCCCTCCCTTCCTCCCTCTCTCCATCTTAAAAAAAAAAAAGAAGAAAAAAAAAAAAGACTCTTTTGACCAGAAGGTATGAAATTTTAGGACTGGACCCAGGACTTAATTTAAGAGTAGCAGAGCTCCAGCAGAGGTGGTATTTTCCACCTTGACCTGTTCACTACTCCAAGGTTAGGGCCCTGATTCAGGAATAATGGGAACCTAAGATATGGGATGGCGATAGTTGAGCTGATACATTAAAAGAATCTTGATTCTTCACATTTTCCTAAGCCCTCTGGGCCTGCAGAAGTAGCCCACTCCTCCCTGTTAAAGGCTAGTGACAGAACTCCCTTTCTTAAAGATGAAAGGACATCTGCCTAACACAAACACACACCGTTTTGATCTGCTCCCACCTCCTGGCCACCAGACCCATAAAGCTAAGTCAAAATATACTCCCACTGAAGTACTGGGTCTGCGAATAAAACAAAGAGGTTATACCTTAATATTGCTGTAGGACGCCAAGATGTACCAGGAGAAACTGGAAGAGTATGGGACTGAATTCTGAGAATAACTACATCCATAGGAGCAGAACACACAGTGGATCAGAAAGAGTCTCGGCTGTGGCAGCACTCTTCTGCGATACGGAATTTAAGACACCAGCAAGGATCGGGGACACAGCACGAATATATTCCTGGGATGGTTCTTGCTAAATGAATAGAAATGCCAGGGCTATCCGGGCTAATAGTAAAGGAATCAAAGACTTGAGAAGCGGGCATGCTAGAGTGGAATAAATAAATGACAAGAATAAGTGAATAAATGAACAAATGGTCTACCTTTCCTTGGTAAGGGACATGTACACATGGCTGCCTGAATCATCTTTCTAAACCTCAAATCTGATCACATCATTCCTCCTCCTCACATCCCAAATAAAATTCAACTCTATTGTTTTTGACTTATTATATATTTATTAATTTTTTAGGATGTGTTCCTGGCAGATACTGGTACTCAAAAAATATTTGTTGAATAAATGACTAGCCTTATAAGCTCTCAAGACTCAGCTCTTCCCATCGTCTTCTCTTCCAAATGCCTTTCATTTAAAAAGGCCAGATACAGTGACCTTCTCACCATTCCCCAAATACAACAGCCCTTCACAGCCTCTGCCTTTGTATAAGCTGATCACTTTGCCTCAAATGCAAGTTCAACATTCTTTTATTCATTCACCCCAAGAGTATTTATGGTGTGCCCCCCACACACTGGCTGCCAACTCTATGCCATCCCCTCTGAGAAGGCATGCTAGTCTCCCCCAAGCTGAGGGGTGCTCTCTGGGCCATGGCACTCTGGACCTCCCCCGCTAGCACTCTCCCCTTTGGATTGCTACTTGTCAGCTTACAGAATCTCCTCTACTTCACTGAGTGCACTCGGAGCAGAGAGACCACCGACTAGCTCACACCCTGGCCAGTGGGAAGGTGGGCGGCAGACACCTATTGATTTCGCCTGCCTAGTCTCATTTTCAACATTCTTGTAGCAACACCCCTACTTCTTTTGGGGAACTCCTGCTCTCCCCCTGCTTCCCACTCGGTGTGGTTCCACCTGGTAATCACAACTGATTAGTCACAGATGTCACACATGCCCTTAGTCACAGAGCTTTGGCTAGCAGTGCATCTCCTTGGACATTGTGCCTGGTCCAAGGATGGGCATGTGACTCCAGATCAATGAGTCCTTCTCTGGGGACATTATACCTGGATCATGGGAAGGGAGGAACCCCCCTCCCTCTGGGGTCACTAACTTAAAGTAGCCTGTGGCCGTGACCTCCTCCTCTCACTACATGGAGGAAATGCATCTGAAATAGGAAAAATGTGGCCAACCAGGAGAGAGAAGCAGAGTGGGGACAGCAGACCGAGTAACATTATTTTCATCTCCGAAATCCCTGAAGCCAGATGTACCCCTAGCATTCAGGTAAATCATCAAAAAAATATAAGTGAACACAAATGAAATTTTAAAAACTTTCAAAATAATGTTCATTATCAAAACTCAATTCGAACATATTAAATTACCCCATAAATTATTATTGAGCCTCTACTATGTGCTGGCATTCCTTTAGAGGCTCGGCTGGCACAAACAAATGCATCTTTTTGTAACATAATTCCATTTTGCAATGCTATCTGAAATTAGCACTTACCTCAAAAAAAGTAAATAAGCCCTTAGAATCTTATTAAATATTTGTTTTTTAGAGTGATAAACCCAAACCTCTTTTTTTCCAAAGATTTATTTATTTGAGCAGGGGGAGGGGCAGAGGGAGAGGGAGAGAGAATCTTCAGCAGACTCCCCGCTGAGCACAGAGCCTGATGAGGCTCGATCTCACCATCCCATGATCATGACCTGACCCTAAATCAAGAGTGGGACGCTTAACTGACTGAGCCACCCAGGGCCCCCAACCCTCTTTTACTATATTTACAGCCTTGGTTATTGGGGTAATTTCTACTCTAATGTGAAAGCAGATCATACCAAAAAAAATTGGCATAGATACTGGACCAGTAATGTAAAAGTCAGCTGACCAGTACATAAAAATATATAAAATTACATTAGGAATAAAAAATGTTTACTGTATGAATTTACCCATAAAAATTGAGATTCATTTAATTCTTGATAAATCTAGAGTGATAATATAAGAATCATGCTGCTTTTCAAGGATCTCTCTAACCCTGTCATCCAAATTCACTGACAAGTTTTCCCTAAGATAGATTAGCATGGAATCAATGTGCTAGATTTCAAATGCGTGTGGTCCATGTTCCTTTTGTAAAGCATGCAGCCCAAAACTTAACATCCCTAAAGATGTGAGGTAGCCCAAACAGAATATGGAATTACTACCACCTCCCCCCCGTAAATCCTGAATGGAGAACTTTGCCGTTCAAGGATTAAATACTTGAGGTATAAACTCCTGTAGAATAACTCACAACTGTGACATGTACTTTTGCGAAGGGACCCAATGATACAGCTGGTGGTTTCGAGTGAATCCCTTAGCTAGACCTATGTGTATCTCCTACATCTAGCTCTGTGTCAGAATCACAGCTTTTTAAAACAATAGCTATCTGGGTACTTACCTACTTGTCAGGCAGATTCTGAATTGAGGGATCAGAGAGAAAGCCTGAGCAACTATCTTTTTGTCAATTTCCAAGATCATCATAATACAAAGCTAGATTTCAGGTCTAGAAAATACCCCAGCACTCGCATAAGAATGAATCTTTTTCTCTCCCTCATCGTGCACGCTCAACTTTTTTTCATGTCCATTAAGTGAGATGTAAAATTTCAGCTAATTTCGAAGAGAAGGTTAACCTGTATCATGAAGGTATATTTAGGAAACATATTTCCATATTCTAGAATCGGGAAATTTATGAAGATCATAGAACGTAACCCTTCTAGATATCAAGTGTCTACTGTATCTTATAAACTTTAGGATTGCAATAGCATCCATATGATATTTAAAATCATTGAATTTTAGAGCTCAAATAGGCTTGGAAACTCATTTAGTCCAACTCCCTCATTTTACAGAAGAGAAATTAGACCTTTTGATGTTAACATATTAACAGATTTCATTCAGATCGCAAATGAACTCTGAAATGTATATTTTACTACAAATTTTTCGAATTTTGTTTTGGTGAGCACAACCATCTCCCAAGTCACTAAAGCCTTCAAAAATACTGACACTGATCCCTGGAGTCCATCACACCAGTGAGTCAGTAAACAAGGAGCTCATTTCATCTTTAAAAACTTGTCAGTTGGCAGGGGCACCTGGCTGGTTCAGTCAGTGGAGCATGTGACTCTTGATCTTGGGGTTGTAAGTTCAAGCCCCACATTGGGTGTAGAGATTCCTTAAAACAAAAAACAAAACAAAACAAAACAAAAGAATCAAAAAAACACCTCTCAGTTGGCAACCATGACTTCCATCTGTTGCAATGGTCAGTTGACCTGATCATTTATAAAACCTCTCATGTGAAAAACAAAGATCATTCTAGAAATCATTCTACAAATGCAACCTAGAAATCAGGTTGAAAACTCCTGATAGATTATTGTGTTTTGCTCTAAGATGGAGCATATTCTAAAACAGAGAAGATCGTGACATAGGTTTGCAGCTCAGGTTCACTTTCAGGAAACATTCAAGCCTTCTTAAATTTGGTTATGGAACCTGAGCAGAACATGTAACTTTCTAATCATAACAAACATTGAGTTCAAAAAGAATATTAGTTATTCGTTTTCAAGAGAATTCTATCTCAAGTGAAACTGACAGAACATTTTTTGTAGATATGCATATATTGGTTCATTTGTATACATTGCCAGTTTTTATAACATCAAAATTAAAGATACCACAAAAATGATACTAGTCCTGAAAAGTTATCTTTAAATGTTTAATGTCTGTCTATGGGGCACCCAGGTGGCTCAGTCGATTAAGCATCCGACTCTTGGTCTGGCTCAAGTCCCGATCGCAGGGTCATGAGTTCAAGCTCCATGAGGAAAAAAAAAATATTTAATACCTGTCTTATTGAGGACATTTGTGAACTTATGTGGCTTAAACTATTATTTTATATAGCAACATTATGAAGAAACCTGTCAAGTTTAGACTAAATTTGTGCAAGGCAAGATTCAGCACGAAATATATCCCAGATCACTGTGGACATTTTTGGTATACATAGGTGGCTGGCCAGAGACAGAACTCTCACAACAGATCTACTCTAAGTCTATAGGGTTATGGTTTAGTAATAAAACATGAAAGTCACATTTAGGTAGCATGTCATTGGTCAACTACACTTCAGACTGGGGGGGAATATTCCTGAATGAGTCAGCGAACTTCTAATTTGTAAGGATGGAGAGGAAGAACCAGATCTGAAAGGATCAGTTTGAAGGGAGATTGTTTCTTTTACTCATTAATTCACTTATCCAATAATCCTATATTAAGCACATTCATTACAAATACAAACAAGAAACTTAGATCAGGAACTTTCTGGTAATAAGTTAACAGGTTAATATAATGTAGTCTTGTCTGTCTGAGATTTACTAACCTGGAAAAATAAAAATTATTAGTTTAGTCTGAAAATTAGAGAAAGGAAAAAAAGGTATTCTCAGCTAATTATACATACTATAGAAATTATTGAAATGATTATTTAGGAACTGCGTGAGATTGTCCTCTGAGATTTTCTAAATAAGGAAAATAAATTGCCCTCTGAATCTAAAGTCAAAACCAACAAATGCATCAAGTACGAAACCAACAACTAATAGATCACCCCATATGTGAAAGAGATAAAAAGAATCTTCTAGGTTGGCATGATTCCAGAGGCCATTTGAATATATGACCAACTCTTGATTTTCAGGCAATACATAAACCCACTGGAACATTTGGGGCAGTAACTAACTCACCCCAGTTAAGCTATAGGGTCTGGTCTAGGGTACCAAAAAGGAAGAGATCCCTGAGTATCATTTAATTTTAACAAGAGTAGCTCTTTCTAGGTTCTTTTATTCCCATCAGTGGTCCTAAATGAATTATATATAATATTAATTAATTTTCAAGAATAGTAGGTAAGAGTGTGGAAATTTTTTTAAATAGTGACATAAGACACCATATATCCCTCCTATTATATATTTAGTAATTTTACCTTATTGTATCTGAAATTTCAAGAAATAGTAATTTTTTTCTATGCCATCAAGTTTCCTGAAGCCTATCAGAAGTAGTAAATACTGTATTTCAGAAACACAATGGCATGCACTATGCCATATACTTTTCTTTTAAAAGAAAACAACGGTTTGGGGGAAGAATAGATCTCAATTTCATAGTAATTTTTTTATTCTAAGTATATTAAAGCATATTTGGAATTCGTGTGATAATATTTCTAGTTCAGAACTTCCTTTCAACTGTTTCTATTCAGTCAACAACTTTTTCATTCCAAAAAAGTCTCTAGCCTTGCTTATGCTGTATAAAATTTGTCTAAGAACATTCAGTTCTCAAAAAACCCAGTGTCCCAAACATTCATGTTTGAAAAAAATGGTAAAAGACAAAGAAGAGCTCAATCCAACCAGTTAAATTTATTTTTCCTATTTAGAAATGAGAAGTTTTTAAAATTAAAGGTTTGGTGCCATATGGAAAAATCCTTGAGCCATACTGCACAGTATAGAAAACACTCAGAGACACAGATGTAGTGAAAAGAAGGGCCATATGCACCCCCAATGTTCATAACAGCAATGTCCACAACAGCCAAACTGTGGAAGGAGCCAAGATGCCCTTCAACAGACAAATGGATAAAGAAGATGTGGTCCATATATACAATGGAATATTACTCAGCCATCAGAAATGATTACCCAACATTTGCATCAACATGAATGGAACTGGAGGAGATTATGCTAAGTGAAATAAGTCAAGCAGAGAAAGACAATTATCATATGGTTTCACTCATTTGTGGAACATAAGGAATAGCAGGGAGATCATTAGGAGAAGGAAAGGGAGTATGAAGGGGAGGAAAACAGAGGAGGAAATGAACCATGAGAGACTATGGACTCTGGGAAACAAACTGAAGGTTTTGGAGGGGAGGAGGGGAGGGGGTTGGGCTAGCCCAGAGATGGGTATTAAGGAGGGCACATATTGCATGGAGCACTGGGTGTTACACGCAAACAACGAGTCATGGAACACTACATCAAAAGCTAATGATGTACTATATGGTGACTAACATATCATAATAAAAAAATTAATCAAAAAAATAAAAGAAAAAAGAAAGAAAACACTCAGGACATTTATAATACAACTTTCTTTAAGTCCTTCATCTTTCTCAAAAGAAAAAAAAAGAAGTTGAAAGAACTCAAAGAAAAAGACCTCATAACATCTTAATAAGATTAAGAAATGAATTTTAAAAATATAAACTATACCTGAGAAGAAAGTAAGTATTCCAAAAACATATGTGAGAGTAAAATTTATCTGTGTTCTTCCGGAGAGACAGGCCTAACATAGGAAACACAATCACCTATGTCAGTCCTTTGAACATAAAAATGGAAGCACATCAGTTTCTTGACTAAAATAGTAAATATTATTAATATTAGCTAGGATCTTATGTATGTACATTGTGTGGCTCACTATCTAATATTCTTGACAACAGTTTTCCAACAAACACAGAAGTACTTTTTAAATCATTCTTGTAACTCCTGTTTTCCAGAGAACATAGCCTGGAGATAAAATATGGTCATGACAACAGTAGTCTCCAAATCTGTCCCAATTGAGAGAATGCAACCCATTTCAAATTTTTCAAAAAGAAAAAAGTCCCCAAGGTGGGCCTTCTTGGCTATAGTTTGATATTTACCATTTTCTTTCTCTTCTATTCTGTAATGATAGCTCCTATCACTGCCAAAGCCAAAAATGGCAGCTATATCACCTTAGTTCACAGAAGTGGCCATCACCAATGGTTGACGAGGACACTGATATACTGCTAAGACTCATCAACATCCAAGTCAAGGCCTCCTCATGTTATCAGTGTCTATCTCAGAGCTGAGGCCACCATCTCTCATTTTACAGAACTTTTGGCTCTCATTTGGTGATGAATGAATTAATGGATATTTATGGAAAGTGTTTATTTTCATGTTTATGGAGGCTGTTATTGTATTCTCTTTACCTTAAAAAATGTGGACTAATTCAGGGGAGAAGATGCCATATAAAGGATCATCAGTCCTCTCTAACTCTGACCTGTTTTCTGTCAACCAAAGAGAGCACCTTGACTTCTCTTTGGATATTTCTTTCTCAGGAGGCTTCAGAGCTCTCATGTAAATAGATTTACATCCTTCCCCACCTATCCTCCAGACATGCATGGACACCTCTGAACCCCTGACATTTCCCCATTTACATCTCCACACAGACTTATGATCTTCAACATAAATATTTCCATCTCCACCCTGAACTCACTCTTCCCTTAATCTTCCTTATCTCAGCAACCGGTACCTTCATCTACCCAGTTGATCAAGCCAAAGCCGTACCAGTCATCTGTGATTTCTGTTTCTCTTATCTCTCATATACAATCCCCAGCAAGACATATCAGCATCACGCACAAATACATCGTAACTCTGACCGTTTCCCATTTATTTTGGGAATACTTCCCTGAGGGCTTCCTAGTTGGTTTTCCTGCTTCTGCTCTTGTCCCTGTGCTCTCCATTCCCTATGCAGCAGCAGAGTAATCTTTTTAAAAGTGATCCCAGCCTTCCCAGCACTGCAATGAAAGAGAACCCAAACTCCTTCCCATGGCTTACACATCTCTACATGATCTGGCCCTGCCCACGTGCAGTATTTATCTGTTGCTGAGTAACACATTACCCAAAAGCTCAGTGGCTTGAAACAATATTTACTGCCTGGCAGTTTCTGTAGGTCAAGAACCCAAGTGTAGCTCAGCTGGGTCCTCTGCCTCAGGGCTCTTCCAAGCTGCATTCAAGGTGATGGAAAGGACTGCAAGTCATCTCAACGCTCAGCTGGAGAGGATCCTCTTCCAAGCTCATTCACATGTTTGCTGGCAGGATTCAGGTTATCATGGCCTGTTGGTCTGAAGACCTCAGTCTTTACTGATTACAGGCCAAACGCCACCCCCAGCTCCTTATCACTTGGGTCTCTCTCTAGGGCAGCTCAAAACTTTGCTATTTGTTTCACCAGAGGGAGTGAGTCAGAAAAACAGGCAGAGAAAAGGGGAGAGAGTATGCGTGTCAGAAGGAGGTCATGGGTTTTTACAACCTGGTCTCAGAAGCAATATTCCATCACTTTTGCCATATGCTATTTGTCGGAAATGAGTCCCTAAGTCCAAACCATACACAAGGGGAGGGTGTTGCACAAGGGTGTGAACACGAGGACATGGATGTCCTTGGGAGCCACATCAGACGCTGCACACCATCCTGCTCTAACCTTATCTCCCAGGCCTCTCGCCTTTGTTCCCCTGATGCGTGGGCCTTCATCCTTTCCTTTGAATACACTAAGCTCCACTTTACCCACGGCCTTGCCCTACCTGTTCCTCTACCTGGGAACCTTTTTCCTAGATCTACATGTGACTAAAGCTCCCTCAAGAGTCCATGTCTCTGCTCAGATATTCTACCTTTCCCTGAACACACCAGCTAAACCTACCACCAGCCGCTAGTCCCTCTCTATCCTGTAACGCTGGTTCATTTTGGGCTTGGGACCAGGTCACCAAAATAGTCAGTCCTTCTTTCTGATTCCTTCTAGAGGACTAGAAACAAAATCAATCAAATCAAAACAAACAAACAACTACAAGAAAAACACTTAGAGCTGGCCAGATGAATGGGGCAGACAGTGGAGTGAGTTCCCACCATTATGGAGCATCAAATAAATTAAGGGCATGGTCATGAAATCCATGTTGACTTCTGCCGCTGCCACAGGAACTGACTGGACTCCGTGCAGCCACACAGCAAGAAATAAGAATGTAGCAAATACATCTCAGGATGTTCTCCCCAAATTAAATGCCCGCACAAATTAATAAAGTTAATGGACCACTAAACTCGAATTTTCCATTCATCCCCAATGTACAATCAATTAAACATATATTTAAGACAAGAAAGAAAAAATGCTTGATCCCTGGAACACAGGGGCTAGCATACGCGTTGCCAATGGGAACAGTGGCGAGTAACAAGAGTACATCTTGGAGAAACAGGCACTTTTAAAACTTAAAGCAGTGAGGAATCCAGAAAGTTTGGTGAACTGTGAGAAAAAGTTCTTCACTTCATGGCAAGTCAGAACATGCAGAAAAGTCAGAACTATTTCATAGGATTTGCCCAGTGGATCCTCACAAATTGAAAGGACTATTTGGCCATAATCTCTGTACTTCCCAAAACAACGACATGAGTGATTACGGCCCATGCCCACCACGGATAAAGATGTTTTCATGACTTGGGGAGTTGACTTCAAAATGATTCAGGTTTCATTTGCAGAATTGAAGACAAGATTTAACCAATAAATAAATAGTTGTTTACGTTGTCCTTTTGGAATGTTGGCACGAGAGTGAGACTAGTTAGGAAATATTAACATGCTGATCGCCATGGTGTGACCTGAACTGGGTGACCTGGCATTGCTACTGGAGTCCCAAGGCCACAACAGAGCATACTCATCCTAGGAAATACAGGATCCATTAGTAGGACTTTCCAAACACTGCTGGGAAGTAGCAAGGATGACTTTAGCTTACGTTTCTCGGCCCAGTCTCCTAGGACAAAAACCAGACTTGGCATTGCTAGGATTCACTGACCTTCTCTGATTTTTCTCCCTATATATATATTGGCAGTCACAAAACTGATGAGTGACTTCAGGGAACGTTTTGACCAAATCTGAAGACCAAAAACCAAAAAAAAGAAAAAATTCAAATGATACTCTTTCCTATTACCTAAAAACAAATTTGTCCTGAAAAAGAGAATCAAATAGCTTGAGTTTAAAAACAAAAACCAGACCAAAACAAAGCAGAAGAATATACCATGCCCTTTGATAGAAAGGCAAAATATCAACTGCGATTTTCCTAAGTTAGTTTATAAATGTAACTTAATTATAATCATCATATACCTGGAACATTTTAGCTAGATAAACTAAACAGAAAAGCAAATAAAAATTTAAAACTAAGACAACAAAAATAACTACAAAATTTCTGAAACAACAAAGGTCAATGAAGATGAGACATTCTTGACATCAAGTCAATTATAAAGCTACAGTTATAATAAACAATACAGTTCTGTCCTATGAACATATAAATAGATCAACAGAATGGAATTGAAATTGCAAAAATAAATGTGAAAGGGCTTAATATTTGTTAAAAGTGATACTTCAAATCAATGGAGAAAAAAGTGTTCGATACAAGTTATTGGATACAACCAGGTAGCCATCTAGGGAAAAAATTTTGGATTCCTTACTTCATAACTTCCATTAAAAATCCCAGTTCAGATTTAAATGTGAAAAGAAAATGTTAATGATATTAAGAAAAAAATATTGAAAAAATGTAATCTTTGAGCAGGAAAATCTAATATTGATAAGATGTACAAATTAAATTTGACAACATAACAATATTATAACTGTGTGTGTATGTGTGTATAATAAATCAAGTCAAAATGCCAAACACAAACTGGGAATAACGTTTGCTATACATGTTTCCAATAGGGAATAATCTCTTCCAAGAATGGTGTTGGGAAAACTGAACAGCCACATGCAAAAGAATGAAACTGGACCACTATCTTATACCTATACAAAAATTAACTCAAAATGGAATCAAGACTTGAACTTAGGACCTGAAACCACCAAATTCCTAGAAGAAAACATAAGCAGTAAGCTCCTCGACATAGATTTTGGGGATGATTTTCTGACTCTGACACCAAAAGCAGAGCAACAAAAGCAAAAATAAACAAGTGGGACCCATCAAACGAAAGAGCTGCTGCACAGCAAAGGAAAGCATCGACAAAATGAAAAGGCAACCTAGTAAATGGGAGAAGATACTTGCAAGTCATAAATCAGATAAGAAGTTAATATCCAAAATATATAAAGAATTTCTATAACTTAATAGAAAAAACAATCTGATTTAAAAGTGGACAGAAGATCTGAATAGACATGTTTCCAAAAAGAATACAAATGGCCAATAGGTGCGTGAAAAGATGCTCAACCCCACTTATCATCAAGGAAATGCAAATCAAAACCACAATGAGATATCACCTCACACCCGTCAGAATGACCATCAACAAAAAGATAAGAAATAGCAAGTGTTGACGAGGATGTGAAGAAAAGGGAACCCCTGCGCACCTTCAGCGGGAATGCAAATTGGAGCAGCCACTCTGGAAAACTATACAAAGGCTCCTTAAGAAACTAAAAAGAGATCTACCTTATGATCCAGCAATTCTGCTTCTGGGTATTTATACCAATTAACCAGAAACACTAATTCAAAAAGATAATATACATACACATTTATTGCAGCATGATTTATAAAACCCAAGATATGGAAGCAACCTAAGTATCCATTGAATGGAAAAAGAAATCATAGTATATATACAATATAGACAATGGAATATTACTCAGCTGTAAAAGAGAATGAAATCTTGCCATTTGGGACAACATGGAGGGACCTGGAGAGTATCACGCTAAGTGAAATGGTCAGAGAAAAACAAATCTAAAACAAATAAAGTGAACTGTAAGTGGAATCTAAAACAAATAAATCAAACAAAACAAACAAGCTCATTAGTACAGAGAACAGGCAGTACGAGAAATAGGTGAATAGGATATTAAGTATTAAAAAGAAAAGAAAAGTAGCATTCTTGGGATAGACTCCATACTCGTAACAGATAGGGAGATAGAGACACTAGATATACATATTTATTATGTGATGTGATATAAAATAGGTTGTGGAAAATGCTTTTGAGACACCATATCTACAATGGTAAGGAACTCATTTTGGATCTAATCATTTAAACATAATAAAGAAAAAATAATTATAGTCAAAGTTAAGTTATAGAAAAATAAATAAAATTACTAAAATTAAAATTTTAAGGCATGCTATTAAACTTTACCTTATAGAAACACAACTAAAGGGGCGCCTGGGTGGCACAGCGGTTAAGCGTCTGCCTTCGGCTCAGGGCGTGGTCCCGGCATTATGGGATCGAGCCCCACATCAGGCTCCTCCGCTATGAGCCTGCTTCTTCCTCTCCCACTCCCCCTGCTTGTGTTCCCTCTCTCGCTGGCTGTCTCTATCTCTGTTGAATAAATAAATAAAATCTTAAAAAAAAAAAAAAGAAACACAACTAAAGATCTTACGGATGTAGACGGTTAAATGTATATGTGGTTCACTGAAAGTTTACAGCTATCCTGAAAATTTTGCCCTAAATATGTGTGTAAAGAATAGGGTTAAAGATTTTAATCGTAGTCTGTCTCATTAGTAATCAGAGAAGTAATATTTATGCCAAAAAAAAAAAAAATCCAAAAACAAACTGGGAATAATACTTGCAATTCATATTTAAAAATGTGTAATTTCTCCAACACCAGGAACTTCCAGATATCAATAATAAAAGACCAATAAAAAGGAAACAAAATTTAGAAACAGACAAGTCAAGAGTAAATACAAATATCTCTTAAAAATATGAAAAGATCTTCAAATGAAGACTAATTTTAAAACGCTAATTAAAAGCTATACTGAAATTGCATTTTTCACCCATCAGACTGGCAAAGTTCAAAAAGAAAAGTAGCAGTTTGGTGAAGTACAATGATGGCAGATACATAATGGACCGGGAATTCTATTGCTGCTCATGGGTATGTACATGAATCCAACATTCATGGAGAGCAATTGGCAGTATTTACCAAAACTGAAATGCACATACTTATGACCCAGAAATTACACCTCTAGGAATTTATCTGATGTAAATAAGTCTTGTGCAAAAATGACATTTATATAAAGCTCTTCACTGGAGCATTGGTTTATATTAGCAGAAGTTTGGAAATTGCATCAATCGGCATTGCTTAAATAAGTGGCCAGTCATCTAAACCATGGCAGATGCTCTTATCTATCCACAGATCATTCCCCAACTTCTATTTTGCTATTAGGCCATAGTGTTCTAATCCTCTCCCCAACCCCAGGAAATTAATCTTGAAGAGCCTAAATCAATCATGATCATTTCATTCTCCTTGGAATACAATAAAATCTCCAGACCACTTTTCTCAAAATACCCCTTTGAACACTTTGGATTTGCAACAAGGACATGTATGTATGGAAAAAAACAGAAAACAAAAAACAGACTGTAAATAACAGTCTCCTCCATTTTCAAATTTTAAAACCTGAGGCCTAAAAATTAAATTTTCACAGACTTTGAAAACAGTAGTAGAAACACAACCTGAGTCGACAGCACTCTAGCTGTCAAGTAAACCGCAGCAGGACCCAGCCTTTCCGGAAGGGAGGTTTGTCCTTGTTTTCATAGCATCTCTTCACTCCCCAGTGAATGTATAGAAAGGCTTAGAGGCTGATGACTACAAAATTAGGCAAGCAAGTTCAAATTCTGTCTCTACGACTCCTTACCAGTTCTATGACTTCAGGCAGATAATATCTGAACCTCAGTTGATTCATCTTCAAACAGGTTAATAATGAAACCTCAGGATTGTGAGAATTCAATTAGTGTAAATGAGATAAACCAGATAAACCCCCAAGCCCTGTGCTGAGCTCTCACGATTCCTCTAGCGGGTGTTGCTTACTGTCACGGGCTCCTTGAATTAAAGGAGATTTAAGTGAACTTCTGGTTCAATATTTCAGGAATTTTTCAGCATTTTTCAAAATAATCAAAACCACATCAGCGGTCATAAAACTAAAATTTGGCTAACTTCTATTAAATTAGCAAAAGAAGCGTATTCTGGGCAGTGGTTCTCATACTTGGCGCTTTGTGAGAACATTAGAGTCACCTGGTGGTTTGGGCAAGTGCTGCTGCCTGGGTTCCATCTTTGGAGATTCTGCCTTCATTAGTGTGGGCTGTGGTCGGGGCCACAGAACTCTAGAGGGATTTTTGAGGCGCTCAAGTTTGAGAACCGCTGACCTAGGCTCTTCATTGAATCATCTGCTATTAATTCAGTTGTCGCTATTCTCATGTTGGTAGGTTTTGAAGGTTTATGCATTTCCCCCATAGATGAGAAGTTGCATCAGGGCAAGAATGGTCTCTTTTCTTTTTCCTCTTCCTTTCTTTTTTCTTTTCTTTTATCTTCTCTCTCTCTCTCTATTTTTTTTTTTTTTACCTCTGCCTTCTATCTTTCCTTTAGACTCACTAAGTACCTAGCTGACTCTCAGTCTTCTCTGGAGATTGATTATTGGCTCTTAAAAATTGAAAAGTCTGACACCAGCTGGAGGCCTCCCTCCATCACAGGGTCTGAGAAGCAGAGTCTTCCTCCTCAGGTGGGAAACCTGCTTAATGAGAATGGCAATCAGGTGTGGCACATCTGTCCCCTGCTGTTGCTCCTTCTACAAGCAAGTATTTCAGAAACGGGTTCCATTCGCAGCCAAAACAGTCATGTTCCCAGTTGTTTTTCTTTTCTTCCCAATTATGTTCAACTTTTACTGGATTAAATAATCATGCACACAAAGCCATGCCCAGGAGCAACCAAATATTTTGGTTTTGCTTTCAGACATTGAGGAAAGGAATGTGACATAGCAGAAGAACACTGGATTTGAGGTGAGGACATGGGTTCAAGTCCTGCTCTACCACTTATCGCTGGGGAGTCACTTTGCACTACACGTAGACCTTGATTTTCTACTTTATAAGGTGGGTAATGATAATACAGCATTCTTGGGATAATGAGATCATGTGTGTGAAAACACTTTATAAAATAGAAAGCATTTTTCAAATATTAATTATGATTGTGAAAGGAATTAGTAAAAACCCTAAGCAACTGATGATATTGGTTATATTTAACAATTATTTAGCATCCCCCATTTAGAATAGAAAAAAAATTCCCCTTAGGTCTTTCTTTGTTTGCCTAAGATCAGATTTCACATCCCTGTCTAAAATTTAACTTGGTTATTTTTATTCCCAACACTGTAATGGGACTAAAATGCATCATCTAAACGCAAAACAGGTATGTTATTATCCGGATAGTCCTTTCTCCAATGAACTGTTTAGAAGGAAGACACGATATAATAAAAGGCAAAGTGAAGGAAGCTGATAGGTACCGCTCATTCATTCATTCTGCAGGAGCATGCCAGGGCAGGGGCTGTGTGAGGATCTGTGGTCGAATTAATGACCAGGACAGACACTGGCGGAGCTTCAGTCTAGCAGGGAAACACGCGGTAGATGTGAAGATGGCGATCGTTTGCAGGGTATTCTACAGAGTCAAAAGCTGTGCGAATAAAGCTTAAAGAATTCACCAGTCCAAACACAGTTAGGCAGGATTGGTGCCCAGGCATGGAGAACAGGAAGGTCTGGGCGAGAGGGAGCATGGTTCGTTAGAATAACTGAAAGATGTTCAGTGTAGCTGGAATGTATGCAGGAAAGTGGTTGAGAGAAGAGCCTGGGAAGGTAAATATTACTCATAAGCCATGGAAGCCCTGTCAAGGAATTTGGATTTTATCCTAAAGGCATCGGGAAACCATTAAAAGACTTGAAACAGGAAAATGATATAATCAGATCCCTAAGGGTTTCGCTTGTGGGTTTTGCTTGGTTGCAATGCAGAGCATGCATTTGAGGGGAAAAGGAAGGGCTCAAGGGGACCGGATATAATACTCCTAAGGAGAGATGTTTGTGACCCGGTCTTACGTGGTGACAGAGCCCAAGAGATGGAAAACTCAAATCTGGAGGCACCTGGGTGGCTCAGTCCGTGAAGCAGCTGACTTCAGCTCAGGTCATGATCCCGGCGTCCTGGGATCGAGCCCCGCATCAGGCTCCCTGCTCATCGGGGAGCCTGCTTCTGTCCCTCCCCACTGCTCGTGCTCTTTCTCACAAATAAATAAAATCTTTTAAAAAAATTTAAAAAATAAAACTCAAATCTGATCATGTCACCCCCATGCTTGAAACTCTTCAAACTTCTCCAATTGTTCTTAGAATAAAATTTCAAAAACTCTTAACATGGCTTAAAGGGCACTTTGTGTTTTGGCCTCCGTCCCCCTGCATGCTGAATCTCTGTGTTTCTTGTATGTACTAAGTTCTTTGGACCTGAGGGCCATGGCACACAGTCTGCCCAGAAACTTCATGCAGGCTGTGACTGGTTCACTGAGCAATGAATGAAGTGGATGATTTAGGGAATATGTAGGAAGTCAAATCAATAAGACTTGGAGGGGAGAAGGCCATCAGGGATAAAACCAAGTTTTCTGGCTTGAGTGATGGTAGTGTAGGGAACATTTGGAGAGGAGACACAGTAATTGTTCCATCCGGCTTACACTGAGTTTGAGGCGGCTGCAAGCTATCCAGGAGGAGAAGCTAACCAAGCAATTGGATGTAAGTACTTAGCACACGCCGGATTCCGTGCCAGGCACTTTCACGTGTATTAGCTCGTGTAATTAAGCAAAGCCAAATGTAGATAAAAACAATTAAGTATATGACCTAATTTTAAAGTAGGCTCTACACTAATGATGTTAATCTGGACTATGAATAGCCTACACCTATTCATCTGGGGAAATGAGCATTTTATCCTGAAGGAGTTAAAAACTGTCTAATGACTGAATCACTTCATTTCCTAAGTATCCCTATGGTACGGTTATGGGCAGACTTAAAAAACAAAAACAAGTACATAGGGGCTGGTGAGTAATTTTATTCCCATGGAGCAGTTTTAGCCTGTCCTGGTCTTTTGCATGAGTAATCAGGGGGGGCCCAGTTCATTTTAAATAAGCCCAACAGACGTAAAGAGGAAAATGTCCTACCGCTTTCACCTCCAGCAACACTCCTCATTCCACATTATCTGCTACACCAATTTCTGTAAGGGCTTCCCCTTCCTACTTTTGGCAAGAGCCAGACCTATCAAGTATTTCTTCCACCAGAGTGTATATATTTTGTGCATCTGTGTTGTCTGCCTAGGTGTACCATTAGCATTCCAGAATACATTTCCATTGCACCTTCAAGCCTTCAGAGTCTAGTTCCCCAGCAATGGAACTAAGCTCTTCGCTCCCTAATGGTTTAGAAAAATGTTTCTCAAAATATAATCTGTAGCCAAGCACATTGGGATCAACAGAGCTACTTTCTTAAAATGTAGGCTTGGGGGGTGCCTGGGTGGCTCAGTCATTAAGCATCTGCTTTTGGTTCAGCTCATGATCCCAGCGTCCTGGGATCGAGCCCTGCCTCGGGCTTCCTGCTCAGCCAGGAGTCTGTTTCTCCCTCTGCCCCTCCCTATGCTTGTGCACGCTTGCTCTCTCTCTCTCTCTTTTTCAAATAAATAAATTTTAAAAATCTTAAAAAAAAAAAAATGTAGGCTTGGTCCCTGACCCTCCCATCTACTAAGTCAGCATTTCTCAAAATGGGGCCCAGGAATCTGCATTTTTAAAAAAGCTGTCCAGGTTCTATTTATTCAAACTAAAGTTTGAGAATGTGGAAAAACATTTTCAGGATGGTAGATAACTTTCATTATACATTTTGCTACCACCAATAGTTACAGAATATCTCCTCACAGAGAAGCAACATACCAGAACAACAAACACATCGAATAAATAAATCAAAATTTGAATCCCGAAGTAAAAACAAGAGACTGTTTGAGCACTCTGAATTGGACTCCATAAAAGAAGGCTTTAAAAGATTTTATGCACCTACTAGAGTAATTGGAGGAGAACGGAGTTGTAAATATTTTACACAGGACGACTAACTACCAGATAAGTATTCACTGATTACAAAATAATAAGCTAATTGAAGGGGGTGCTTTATAATTAAGATGTTTTATTGAGAGGACAGAAGATTTATAGTACAGAGTAATTTCTAAGTTACGAGGCTTTTGTTATTAGATTTTGTTTTCTGTTTTGTTCATTTGTTTGCTTTTGATACGTGCTTTTCAGAGAAGTTTCCCAAAAGGAGTGACAGAACTGACTCAGTGAGTTAAACTCTCAATTATTGCTGACAAACTTTTATCCAATGTCTGTATCATTACTCACTGAAAGATCATGTGTGTGTTTACATATATATATCCACATATATTTCATATATGCATATATATACAAAATATATAGAGATATATGTTAAATACTCAACCCAAATAGTGATATTTCAGTGTGGTTAAAACTCTTTTATTTTCCAAGGCAAATAAATACCGTTATTTGGAAGATGCTGAACAAATGGAGGTATGGACTAGATCTTTGCTTAACCTGTACTTCATAAATTTGAAAAACAGAAGAAAAATCATTTTTGCGAACTTTTTCATTCCCAAAGCTGCAGTCTTTTTGCTGTTGTTCAGATACCAAAAGGTTAATTTTTAAGTACTTTTTTTTTTTTGCAAAATAAATAGAAAATTCTATTATCCATCAATTAAACCTAGGTAAGAAGTAACAGACATTGAACAGAAGAGAGATACATATTATGCATGCAAGGAAAATTAAAACTTGGATGTTGGGGAAGGGAGGCGTGTGCTTTGATGTACAAAAGAACCATTGTTCGTGTGGGACAAAACCTCCCCAGTATGGAACAGAGATAAAAAGGAGGGAGTTTCTAGCAGATCAAGGTCAACCGAGATCTATGAATAACATAAATGCTATTAATCTAGTACCGAATGAATCGAGGGAGTTCAGCAGGGTATGGTTATGTGGCAGAGTTCGTGGCAGGAGTGTTTTATGTCACTTTGTATTAGATAATGAGCACAGTCATCAAGATTCCTAAATACTATCCAAACTGGCATAGAAGAAGCTTTAAGGAGCTTGGGAGAACAAATCAAAGAACTTAGATCTGAGGCTCAGCAAGGTAATAGGGATGTTCAAACAGTGCAGCCAGTTTAGATATTTGCAGGCATCCGTACAATCTCACTCTGCAGGAAATAGCGTGAGAAAGGATTTCTTAGTTGGATGGCTAGCAGCTTATTATGTATAATGTCGCCCCCTCATTATGGCCTCGTTTATTAGTTAGAAGAGATGCAGACGGTAATACCTTAAAGGACTATATGCCGGAAAACATGGAATTCTTTTCCTCCTATGGCTAATTTAAACTATAAAATAAGCTGTGTTTCCTTTCTGCAGGGAAACAGTAAAAAAAAAAAAAAAAAATCACTAAGTAAGTATCATTCTCTTTCTGCAGATTAAGCTACCTGAACCCTTGGGATCCCTTTCATCTAAGTTTTATTGAAATATACATTTGTTGGATATATTGAAATCGATACTTACATGAAAAATATATAATTTTTACATTGCAGACCCATACCTTTTGAAAGCACAATATGAGGATTTGAAAAAAGAGAAAAGACATAAAAAAGAAAGAGAATTGAGAAGAAAATAGGGGACTTGTAACTCGTAATAGTAAACAATTCCAACAGAAACTAGGTAGAAGACAAAAGAAAAAGAAAAAGGAGGCAAGACAAAGCAAAAGTAAAGAATTGATATAGAGATTAATTTTTTCAAAGTAGACTACCAAGTAATACAATTTTCACTAATGGATTGCATTTCCATCCACCCACGGAGAAGAACTGACATAAATATATTGAAAACTCATAAAAAGCAAGCACTCTAGAAGATTAGGCCATGAATGACATCTTAATTTGAATGCAGCTGGCCATATGTATTGAGTTCCTACCATCTAGACCCTATTTCATACCTTATTCCTTCATTTATTTAACAAATATTAAATGCCTTGAATTAGGCATTGAGGATACTGTAGTGAACACGACATACATAATTACTGCCCTCAACAAGTTTCCTGTTTGATTGATTTTGGCAGTTACGGTGGGTTGACTGGTGTTCTCCAAAAATTCAAGCCTACCCAGAACCTCAGAATGTAGAAATAGGGTCCTCGTAGATGTAACCAAGGATTTTGAGATTAAGTCAACCTGGATTTAGGGTGGGCCCTAAATCTGATATTCGGTGTCCTCGTAGGAGGATAAGACACAGGGAGACACAGAAAGGAGGCAGTGACAGGAAGATGGAGGCAAAGATGGGAGTGGTGTAGCGACAAGCCAGGGAATGCCAAGAGTTGCCAGCAGCCACCAGAAACCAGGAGAGAGGCATGGGATGGTTTCCCTCAGGGCCTCCACAAGGAAACAACCCCGCTGAAACCTGGATTTCAGACTTTCTGGCCTCCAAAACTGTGACAGAATAAACTTGTTTGTTTTAAGCCACCAAGTCCATGGCCATTTGTTAAGGCAGCCCTGGGAAACGCATACAGCGGTAGACAAGGTTAATGGAAAAATCTGCATGCAGAGTACAGTCTCTCTCACCACAGAGTGTCACTGAGCATGGGAGTGGCCTGAGGAAACACGGGTGCGGATGGGCCCTGTCTTTAACAAACTCCTCAATAAAGGGACCAAAGGATGAGGGTGGGTTCGCTAACAGGTTCACAAACTATTAGGGTCTGAAGAAACTTTGATATTTTCTAGAATCATCCTATTCATTTTACAGCTAAAGAAATTGATGCAATCTGTCTTTTGGCTTCCTTTCGCCTCTGCCTCAAGTGGGATGCAGATGGTCTGTCCTATCTCAGGCAGGAAATCTCTGTCTGGCTGACACCCTGAATGATTCAGCCGGATTCCTGGAGAGGTGGAGGTGGGATTTCTTGCCAGTAAGACAGTAACTATAAAATCCATTTACTGGCCAGTTATTCTAGAGTTCCCACTCTGTAAATCACAATGGGAGAAGAAATATGAGCTCCTGTCCATGAGAAACACATACACAATCCCAAATATGACACATAGCACATTTAAACTGTAAGTCAAGTCAAACAAGTACCTTCTTGGTTCCCTGGGTTGAAACGAAAGACTCAGAACAAGGCAGGAGAAAAGGAAACTTTAGAACACTTTCCATCAGTGACATCTAAAATAAGGACAAGACTTTGCTACCTGGCTTATAACACACTAACTCAGAAGAACCAGACAAGCAGCGCCCCCACCCCCACTCCTATTTAATGGTGTTGAAGAACTATGAAAGTAGCTACTCGAGGGGGTCAAGATCCTTGAAAGAAGAAAAGTTAATGAAGAGGGTGGGCAGAAAGTGGCTGCCGAGGTGCAGAGAAAGGGAGCAAAACTTTTAGCAGTCTTATGGAACAGGAGAGTCAAAAATGGGAGTTCAGGACTATTGAGAAACCCAAGACACAAGAAGCCAGGATCCTAGAGAGAAGGCATCTACAGGAAAATAAGCCCCATGGTCTGAGCCATGTTTCCTCTTGTCTGTGGTGCAGGCCAAGAGAGAGTGCCGCCGATCTGGAAGGTGCATGCTAAGAGGCTGAAACATCAAGCAGAGCTACTGACAGCCTCACTGCGCTAAGGAAAAAAATTGAGTCCAGGGTCGCGATAGAGGAAACTCCAGGGTTTCATCTGAAACTTTCCACACCCAAGAAGTAAGGGCAAACCCTTAAGAGTCAAAGCCTCAAAGATGGAGACTCAGGCTCAAATGAGTGTCCCTCCAATTGAACGAAGGTGATCTGCTCCTCTGCGAGCTGCCTTCCAGAAACCAAACAACATCTTCTCTGAGGAAAAACAGTATCATCCAGACCCTCTACAGTTTTGCACAAACCTTCCTTGGGTGATTATCAGACACCCCCACAGAGAGAACTATGATTTAAAAATCCTAATAGAATCAGACACAGTTGTGATGCAGGTATGAAAATGAGCAGACCCAAATTTTAAAACAAAGGCGGACTTTCCCTCCCCCCCTCTGCCACAGAGAGTTCATCGAGTATCACAGACAAACGTGTGCATGAAACTAGAATGGGACCTGGCCAGGAATCTTGGTAACTCAGAAATGGGCTTCTCCTCTGAAGACGTTGCCTGTGTGGAGACACCTTGAATCACAGGAGGGAAGTGTGACTGCTGACCCAGAGGCTCATCCGCTACCCATAGTGATCATTCACGTGAAGCCAATACCTCCCAACACTCCTGCAGTCTTGAACTATTGCACAGGCTTTGAACGTTTCAAGTAAAGCTGAACTCTGTGTGAGGACAGGAGTTAGGGTGGCCTGGCTTAGTGGTCAGCTAAAGAACAGGGAGCTCCGAATATCACCAGAGAGTTTCCTACGTGTTGCAGTGCGGATCAGACCCTGACGCAAACTGTACGAAGGAAGAACATGGAGGTTCCACATAGATTTAATTAAGACCCCTTTACTTTTATTCATCAGAGTCTAGGGGAGAACACGGAAGAGGGGCTTGGAGAATTTTAGTCCCCTGCCCCCAACTCTTCCTGCCCCCATGCTCGTTAAGAGATAAATTAAAGAATTAATAAAATTAAGACAAGCCACCCCATGACCTAATTCAGTGTATTTTCTTTGGTATTTCCCCTCTCATTTCTCTTTCCTGAGGTCCCTCCACAGACACTGCATTTTATCCCCTTCTCTTCAGGTGCCCTTGAAGCTATGCACACTCCCCCCGCCTTCCCCCGAAGCCACGGCACAGGCCTGTACCTGAGGCAACAGCTTCTGGAACTGAGACAATCGAGCGGAAAGGAAACTGAGGGGGCGCCCGGCTCTCTCCACCGGCAGCATCAAGCATGCTCAGGAGGAAGGCAGGGCTCAGACCTGACGTGTGCTCCCACAGGGGCCAACCATTCTCTCCGCTGTACCAGGACACATGACAGGCTTTGCCCTGGTCACATCTGGGCTCTGTGGGTCCTGGCAAGCTAAACACAAAGGACAGGGTGTTAGCCCCTCTCTCTCCCTTCCCATAATTACTTTTAGTGGTGAAGCAGTTAATGCGGGATTCCTCCTCTTGGCTCAGGGTTTTCATTCTTTCTTGGCACCGTTTGTCCCAGGAGACAATAGCAGATTGTTCCCGGTGTTCGCAGAAGGGTCTTGTTCTGGCAGGCCGGCTTCCAGTCAGCAAGCTTGCCGGCCTCTGCGAAGAGCGTGCGTGCGCCGTGTGTGAACCTGACTTTCAAGTGTCTTTTCTAACGACGATCAGCCTAATCACAACCTGCGACTGTGTTAGGAACTTGCACAGAACTGAAACCAAAAACACTGCTAAGAGAGTCTGAGGGAGAAGCAAGGAAAGCGAGGAAGCCCAAAAGAGTAGGCGACGAGTACCGAGGAGGCTGCTGAAATCCTTGGACCAAAATGCTCCTGACTCTCTTCGTGTTACCCGATGAGAACAAGCGCTTCTCTTCCTCATACCTCTGACCTGGTGAACAGCCTTAGAACAGCGACGTTGGGTAATCTTAACCACAGCACTCACCCCACACGAGGAGCTCTCCTGGCAGGAACGGAGAGAATGTAAGTAAAGCGAAGCAGAACTCCCTACTCGGACCCGTGGGTGTGTCCCGAGCCAGCAACTGCCCCCTGAGGCCTCAGGTCCCCCACCACCAACAACCAGTGGCCATTCCACTGAGAGTGAGGCGGAAAGCACCACAGAGATAACCTTCAGGAAAGGCGGTCCCGGGGGGCGAGAAATCTGAACTTAGAGAAACAATTACCAAGCCCTTCGTATGGTCACAGTTCACAAAGCCTTTTGGCCTACCGCGTCTCCAAACTGTATGTGAAGAAGACAGGTTCCAAAGACAAGGAAGCAAACTCATCAAGAGAAAGCGACTTGCCAGAGGTCACAGGGCTACCTAACAACAAAGCTAGCTATTAAATCTTCTAGGGGAGAAAAGACAAATCTATCAGGTGGAAAAATTCCAAATGATTTACTGAGACGCTCTGCCTTCAAGGAGGTGGAACCTAACTCCTGCTGTCTGAGTGTGGGCTCTGCATAGTAACTTCTTTGCAAAGAGTCTGGCCTGGAACGGTGTTCTTCACAGTGAGGAACATAACAAACACCCCCTCAGGCAAATGATCAGGGTCAATACCAACAGCGATAATCATGCTGATAGCACGTACCCTAGATCTGCTGGGGTGAGAATGGCACTTTACCTCCACAGTCTTCCCCCCACAAACCCACAACGCCAGTCTGATCGTGAGAAAAACACTAGACTAATTCCAATGGAGGGACCCTCTACAAACACCTGAATAGTACTCCTTAAAATTTTCCAGGTCGTCAAACACAACGAAAATCTGAGAAATGGTCACAGCCTAGAAAAGCCTAAGGAGACACGACGACTAAATGTACTGTGGTATTCTAGATGGAATGCTGGAACAGAGAGAGGACGTTAGGTGAAAACTCAGGAAATCTGAATAAATTACAGATTTCAAGGAAAATGTACCAATACTGGTAGGTCAACAGTAACAAATGTACCATACTAATGTAAGATGGTAATAATAGGCACCCAGCTTGCTTTTGCTGGGCAGTAGACCCCCGAGCACCTCGCATACTGCCTGGCATATTGCAGGCACTCCATAAATATTTGCGGAATGAATGAAACTAGGTCCAAGCGTGTTTCAAACTGGTATGTCTAAACATATAAATTCAAACATTTGATCCTAGGTCACAAAGGATGCTAAAAATATTTAAGGTATCAAAATAAGAAAGTAAGATCCCAGAGCCTATTTCAATTGGTACAGTGTTAATTCTGCTGGTAGTGTTAAACATGGTCATTTAAAAACAACGCACAAACTAGAGCAAAGTTACAAATATGACCTGGAACTCACATTACAAAGGAGGGGAACAGAAGAGTCAATGAATCCTAAGAGACAGAAAAACAGTGTGGCGTCACATTAAAAGTCAGCGTTATCAGTGTGTACTCACAGAATACATTTGGTGCCCACACGTTATCTCTTCACTCTTGTGGCTTCTTGGCTTTATTCAAAATACTGTGCACAGTTTGAGATTCCCTACGGAAACGAGACAAAATAATAAAATGATTACAGAATAGACCATAGCCCTATGAGGAAAAGTTTAAAAGTTGAGGAGTTTAGCCAGAAAAGGGAAGAGCTAATAAGTGACTTAATAATTACTTAATATATATCAATTTTTTGTATGGAGAGAACTGAGCACTTATGTGACTTGACAGAAAACCAGACAAGAGAAAAATGGGCTTAAATTGCCATGAGGCTTTATCATCAGAAGTGTCTTCTTATAACCTGGATGGATTTAAAATTAGAATGGTCGCCATCTGGTCGACATGGCCTATAAGAAAGAAGGGTGGCCCTCAGGAAAATCTTTTATATCCTTGTCAATCTATAATTCTATTATCTGACCAGGTCTTCATTCTGCACAAAAATGAAATGATGGCTACAATGTAGTCTTCCAGCACCAACCAGACCACAACCTCTATATGTGCGAAAACAACATCTGTTTTGTTCACGTCTCTTCTTGGCACTTAACTTTAGTGCCGAGCAGCTAGTGCTCAATAAATACTAGCCAAGCAAACAAGTTAATAAGTAAATCAGCCTTGCACCATGAAAAAGATGATCTATTACATTCTGCATTTTTAGACTTAAGAGAATATGAAGTAGAAGAACAAGAATAAAAGAATGCTGCTATCATGGACCTCTATTCAAGCCTCTGAAAGAACTTAGGTATTCTAAAGAAAGGCCTAGAGAAAGGCATCAACACAGTGCCTGACACATTATAGGCTCTGTGGCAAATGGATTTTCCAAAGATGGCCACGTTTGACATGATCCATCCCACACATTCTTCTTACCAAGTAAGACTGACACGCCTCCACTGGGGTCTGTTTCCTTTTCTTGAATCTAGGCATACCTTGTGACCGTCCCAAAAGTTGCAAAAATGATGTTGTGTAACTTCTGAGGCTGTCATATAAGGAAATATATGGCTCCTGCCCACTTCCTCTCTCTCTCTCATAGGATGCCTACCCTTGAAGTCCAGCCACCATATTGGGAAGAAGCCCAGGCCACCTGGAGAAGCCAGACGTGGTAACAGCCCAACATCAAGCACTAGACATGTGAATGAATGAGGCTTCAGATGATTCCAGTCCCCAGCCTTCAAGTCATCTGCCTGTGGTCCCAGTCAGCATGAAGGCCTCTTTCCTGTGCTAAGCCTGAATTTCTGATCCAGCAAAATTGTAAATGGTAATAAATGATTAATATTGTTTTAAAACACTAAGTTTGAGGTAATTTACTACACAGCAATATATAATTAATACAAGCGCTTACTTACTAAATGTTAGCTTAATTGGTTTGATATGAATATCCCTGGTTCAGCTGCACAAATTTCCTGAATACCTACTCCTGTATGTCTGGCACAGTGTTAGACCCTGGGAACATACACAGTTAATGGCCCCTCCCTTCCACTAGCTTCCTGTAAGGGGATTAAACACAAAGTAAAAAGTTCATTTCAGAATAATATGATCTATCTTATTCATTATACTAGTAGGTCCTTCCCAGCTGAAACTGGTGTCCTAAATCAGGAAGCAACTCCCCTGTGCCCACAGGTGCCTATTTACTTGAACTGATTGGCATGTAGTCTCCAGGCTCTTCTAGTGAGGTGGGGGGAGGGACAGGACATGTAGGTAAAGAAGAAAGCAGAGGTTACATTTTCAGGGCTCTGAGGCTCCCGAGGAGAAACAGAGACCAAATGGAGGCTGGTATCTGTTACACAGCCCAGGCCCGATTCTGAGTCCCTCTGAGGCAGGAGGAAACTGAGAAGTGGACAGACTTAGGTAACTGGAAGATCTTTCAAGACCCTCAGCGCAGGCAGGGCTGTTTCAGGGGCCCAGGGGTAAAGCACAGTCTACAAGACTTTAGGTATCATGGTATCGCGTTGGTGATTTGTCTTGAATTAATACAAAGTCTAGGGTGGTGTTTTTTTTAATTGCGATAAGACATAACATAAAATTTAGCATTTTAGGGGCACCTGGATGGCTCTGTTGGTTAAGCATCTGACTCTTGATCTCAGCTCAGGTCTTATCTCTGGGTCTTGAGTTCCAGTCCCACGTTGGGCTTCAGGCCAGATGTGAAGCCTACTTCAAATTTTTTTTTTTCCATTTCAGCCATTTTTAAGTGTACAGCTCAACGGCATTAAGTACATTCACAATTATGTGCACTGATCGCCACCATCCATCTCCAGAATGGAAACTGTACCCATTACACAGTACCTGCCCATTCCCACTGCGTCAGCAGCCCCCCACCCCCTACTCCCCCACCCCCACCCCCAACTCCGTACCTGCTATTCTTTCTGCCTCTACAAACGGGACTAGGTGTTGGTTTTTCACACTCGGGAGCTTCCAGGTGAAATGTGAAACTGGCCTGGTACAGGACCGGGAAGGAGAGATGGAAGAGAGAGGCAGACCCTTGTGGACTGCCAGGCGGCAGTTTCCAATAAGCGAGGGAGCTTGCTTAGAAGTCTTGCCTTCAGCTGCGGGAAGACCAGCCCGGCTCCGCACCCGCCTACCAGAATCTTAAAGGTTTATAGAGGCCTTAATGGGGTTCAGCTTGCACCCCATCTAGATGTGCTCTCAAGGCTGCGCCCTCGAAAACCGCCCCCACTGTGGGACTGTGGGCCAAAGGTACATTCCAAGGACAGGGGAGGGGTGGGCAACATCTAATTGCCCAGTCCAGCTAGGGGGCAACCGCGGTCACGTCCTCTCCGTGACCTCCTCCTCCTGCAACACTGCGGCCTCCCCACTCCTCCCACCCCTCCCCACCCGCTCTTCCGATCTTACGCGCCCCTCCCACCCGGGAAGCGTTCTGAGCGGTGGGCAAGGGGCTTTCTCTGCCGGGGCGGGGGGGGGGGGGGGGGGGCTCCTTTGGTGGCTATTTGGCTACACTGGAGGCAGATACCCCAGTAACAATTTAGGACACGCAAGAGAAGACACAGACCAAGATCATGATTCTTAAAGTAAGTAAACATTTTTTCCACGGAGGGCCCCATGATCTGAACTTTGATTTATTAAGTCCCTTAGGCTGGGGTTGGATCCCATTTACTTGTGTCCTCATGTAATGTATGTGTGAACACGGGATATTCTGTTTGGATAATGGCATAGGTTCCTCCGAGCGAGCAGAATGTAATCATGTCCAAGTTCATCTTACTGTGGAGGACCGTTTTTCTCATTAGAGACGTTTCAGTGTTCAGTAAAGACTGGTTTTGCCGACGATCATTTAAGGCTAGTTGGGTGAATTTAAGGGCTTCTGTGTGTGGTATAATGTCCTCCACGAAGGGCACAAAGACAGTGGGCAAATGCTCAGACCAGTGGCAAACCGAACGTGCCCGTCTGGCCTTAAGAGGGAGGCTGGCGATTTTTGTCACCATGGGGTGGATTCTCCCCCTGTGCCCAGGGACACGCCAGGGTGCAAAAGCTCAATCAGCCAGGGTCAAATATCTACTCACTACAATCACTGGGTCCCCCCTGGGGCCCCGCGATAAATACCTGGATGCAGTCCACGCTCACCCAGTTGCTATCCTTCAACGTGACAGAATGATTACACAGTTTTAGTGGTGTTCATCCCAAATTTCTGGTACACTTAGGTTGGTTCTGTTTTGAGTGATATTTCTGTTCCCAGCATAGGGGTACCTGGGTGCCTAAATGTCCGGGGTGAGCCCCAAGAACCCAAACCTGAGTATAACCACCCATGGCTCTGATGGCGGTATTTTTCAGACCCTTCCAATCAGCCATTTGCTAGGCGGCCTGTATAGTTTGATTGACAGAAAAAGGATACCCATGCCCAGTGTTATTGATAGTGGGTGCCACAGGACGGTTTCCTGGATCAATATCGCCAATATATCCCGAAGTGGGATTGCACTAGATGTTTGCTCACTCGGTTCATTTTTCAGAGGTTCCCTCAATTCCCTCCATCTCCAACCTTTGTTCAAGGTCTCCCAGCAAAACCCCATCCTGGGATCCACGCTGTAGGGTCAGTCCTTGCTGTAGGTGGCTGGGCTGCTGGGACAGATCTCACAACCACAAAGATTGGCCGAAGTACCAATGTCATACATCTCCAGCATCAGCTGGGCCCATAACACTGCCTATTAATTCTTCCATTGTCCTAGAACTCCATGGCCCACCGTTTCAGTGGCTACTTTAAACCTTTACCACACCCTTCAGGCCCCCAAACCTTCCTGAGCTCTCTCCTCTCACTTCACCTCTTATATCCAGGTTCCCCAGCCTCCATCATTCACATGGCACTTTCATGACTCCTGCCCTAAACATTTACTCTGGGACTATCACGGAATGTTTTTCTTCAAGTCATTAAAATGTTTAATCTATGTATGAGCAGTAACATCCAGAAGATCTCAGCTGTGCTGTATGAGATATTTTTTTCTATAACACAACTATTAAAAATGTTCATCCACATACCACTTAAGATGATTACCATATGGAAGTATACTGTAATTGCGGAGACTGTGCTCTGTAAGCGAGACGATTACAGGCACCTGCTCGATCTCGCCAAGCTCTCTGGCAACCATGCCCCGGAGATTCCACCACCCGGAATCCGAACTCTATCACCGTTGTCCCACTAGGAAACTCGATCCAGCAGGAATCTCCTCTCTCCCCTATCCTGACCTCTTCCAGCTCTTTGGGCTCCCCCGCCTTCATCGCCGGTCCCGGCTGGAGTCTCTAGGCTCTTCTTCCATCACATGCCACCTCGGACTTTGTGCTCAGCAACACTCACCTGCTTGTGCTTTGACGTGTATTATCTTCTCTCCCCTTCTTACCATTGCTCAGGATCTTTTCTCCGTCTAGAATTCTTTTTCTCTACCTCCAGTCTCCATTAAAAAAAAAAAAAAAAAAAAAAAAAAAGAGCTTATGGACCTTAGAGGAGATTTTATTTCTCTTTATGATCTCCAATTTTAAATGGACACCACATTTGTAATTTTGCTCAATTTTACCACAATCCCTCATTCCCAGCTACTGCTCTTTTATGAAACTCTATTATAAATTTGTTTATATTATTTCCATTCTGGCATCAAAATGCCTTGTCGATTTATAAAACTGGCAATAACACTATTAAGTCCAAAAGCTCGGTTCTGAGCAAAAGGTAAAAGAAATGTGTAAAAAATGTCTTTTGCCACAATATAAAGACATCCTCGGCAGATATAACTTACATATTTATAGGTAACACAAATTAAGTATTTAAATCATATCTTGCTGCTAAATGAAGTTCTAGCTTCATCAAGAGATAGAAAACAATATAAATATTTAGAAAGCTTGTTATACTTAAGGTAATCTTTTGATTATCAATTAAATAATTATAGAATTACTGCATCTAATATAATACTTTTAATTTGCTCAAATTATATGGCCAGTGTAATCTGTCCTAGAAGACTTCAAATGGATGAATCCTGTCATAAAAGTTCTTGTTCAAGACCATCTTTGCCAAAAAAAAAAAGCTAAAATCAAAACTCAAAGCTGATTTTTAAAATAATTTGACAATGTTTATAAGGAAAGATACTCCTTTATAAAAACCTAAGCGTCTTAAATGTCTTATGAAATCCTTTCCTAAGTTTTCTTTTTCCTAAGTCACAAAGAACAGGAAATTCAGTCTACCACCTCAGCACATCGAATAGAATGCCAGCAACTTTCTCTTACGACTGTAAAGCCCCAGAAATTATAGGGTCTTTCTTTCCTCTCCTAGACTCTAGATTCCACTGCATCGTAGATCGTGGTTGTTGAAATCAGGCACATTTCAAATACTTTTCTTTCAGAACGTGCCTATACAAATATTAATTTTAGTGCTGTTCATAGTTATTCTTGAAAACTGCTAAGCTAGTAGTTTGTTAGGAAATAACATTTTACGCTTTAAGATTCTCAATCTAATAATACCTTCTATTTTTTCTTTTTTCTTACATCGTTTGTTTATCTTTGGCTTCTCTTACATCATTTCATCTGCACCATAATCCTATGAGGTAAGTAGGGTTGTGTGGCAAGTGCCCCTCTCCTCTTGTTCCACTTCTTTCTGAGAGAGTGTTGCCTTAGCCTGCGTTTTGGGCGGCCATATGCTTCAGGGGAACCTGGATAGTTCCCCATCTTGTTAGCCATAGCTGCGGTAATTATATTGCTCTCGCCAGCGATTGGTTTAAGAATGGCAAAGAGATGTAAAGGAAGTCTCTAAGGGGCCTCTGGAGAGATTTTAAAACACACCTGGGGGGGAAACTTTCTCTTTTCCTGCATCTGAATGTTGTAGTCACAGAGGAAGAAAGTGAGCCCATGAGAGGTTGTTGGGCCCGAGACCCACGTGTTGGGGGAGTGAATGGAAGGGAGTAAACAGAAGGGAAGAATACTTATGACCAGTGGACAATATATATATATATATAAAATACATATATATAAAACATACATGAAAGTGTACAGTAATAACAGGCTGACAGAGATCCTTAATGACTCAACCAAAACTGCAAAGCAATGACACACCTTAACAAAAGAGAAACTAATGCCAAAAAAAAAAAAGAAGAAGAAGAGCTGAAGTGTAACCACGTACATTACCATGGATGAATCTCAGATGGGTACATCGACAAAGAATCCACATAGGTTGGTCGCATTTACATAATATTCAAAACCATGCAAAACTAGAAAACAGCTGTTCGTCATGAAGAGGAAGAAAAGCTATAAAGAAAAGCAAGAGGATGATAAATACAAGTTCAGGAGCAGTTCCCTTGTGGTGCAGGTAGAAGGCCAGGATCAAGGAGCATCCCCAAGGCAGTCAAGCGCACTGGGATTATCCTGTCCTCAAGCCGGGAGTTGGGCGGTGTGTGTTCATGTTATGTTGCTCTTTATGCATTGCAGCTTAGAGGGATCCCTGCACAGTATTCAATAGGTAATTTTAAAAAAACTACCAAGAAAAGGGAATATTGTCAAGTAACCAGTTAGGACACTTGCCAATACTGGAATATTTTTATCTAGAAAACAGAGTTACTTTGACTCTATGAGAAGGGTAAGGCCTCCTTCTTTAATCTGAGGTTGTGGGATCAGATCCTGGGTCAAGGCAACGCAGAGTTTTTTTTGTCTGGACGTGTGAGGTGAATAGGCTTCTGTGTGAGGTTCCGTGTTTGTCTGCGTAGAAGTCAGACTGTGTTTATGGTTGTAGCTGCAGGTGTCAGAAGCTAAAATTCCTTCGACCATCATTGTATTTGTCTCCCCTCTTGTCTTTGGGTTTCCCTAGACACTCCTCCTTACATAGGATCTGAGGCTTACAGTCCTTTCTGTTGTAATCCCTGGTTACCATACAGGAGCACAGTTGATGTGGCAGTAACGGGTGGGGAGAGGAGAAGTGTCCTTTTAGTCTTGTGATTGGGTCTCAATCTGCTAGTAAGCCTGTGTGAGTGGGATGTAATCTTCACAAGTGCTTCTCAACTTCTTTCCTGCCTAGTGAAACAGGAGGGCTGGAGGGGGCAGGAGGTGGGTATTTTTCTTCTCTCACATGAAAGCCTAGAGGAAGGTACGTCCAGTTGTGTGTTTCCTTGCCCCTGAGTCAGGTGGGCTCTGGTAAATCATTTCTCTAGAATGCTCCAGGCACATTGCAAAATGACCCCATCACTCCCTCCCATTAGATACACAGGATTTTTCTCTGATCTTCACCCTAAGAACTTGGTAGGGACACTGGGAGGTAAAACTAACAAAAGCAGGGCAGACCCCCTAAGACGGAGCCCCCCAGAGATTTTAACTCTCTAGCTCATCTACAGTGAGCCTGCAGCAACTCATCGATGAGTTGAAGCTTTTCTGCCCTGGTCCTGCCTTCTGCTCCCATTAAACTACGATTTTCTGTTTACCTGCGTCTTCAGTGCCTGAGGCAACATCTTACCCGGTGACCTCCATCGGCTGAGTTCCAGTTTGTTCAGCTTTTTCTTGTTGTGAGGACAAGAGGGACATGTAAGTTCTTTCCATGTCTAATGGGAAATGGGCAGCTCACAATTCACTCTGCAGACTTTTGAATGTTATAAATAAAACTTCATAAGTAAGACATTTACAGTTTCTTCCCTTCTACCTAAATAGTACACTTACAGTCTCCAAAGGAAAAGGGAAGGGAGGCAACACCAAAAGTAATGGGACCAGCTGGGATGAGAGGTTTCCTCCAAAGGGCAAGGCATTGGGCCTCTGGTCCCAGATGGGTCACTCCGTGGGACAGAGCAGGGAACCAAAGAGCAGACCTGTGCAGAAGGATGTGCTGGGCAGTACGTGCTCTCCAATACTTGGTATTACTTTTTTATTATTTTTTATTTTTTTTTAAAGATTTTATTTATGTATTCCACAGAGATAGAGACAGCCAGCGAGAGAGGGAACACAAGCAGGGGGAGTGGGAGAGGAAGAAGCAGGCTCATAGCAGAGGAGCCTGATGTGGGGCTCGATCCCAGAACGCTGGGATCACGCCCTGAGTCGAAGGCAGAAGCTTAACCGCTGTGCCACCCAGGCGCCCCTCGGTATTACTTTTTTAAATAGCATTTTACAGAATTGACAGAAGTAAGCCATAAAAGAGTACTTAATTTTACTTTCAAACAGCCCTGATACTTTCGTAGAAGGAAGCACATTAGCAGATACAAATATTCTCTAGAACAGGTTTAAAATGCTGTCAAGAACAGTTTCTCTAAAACACGAAGATGGGTCGGGGAAATCCTCTTATCCAACAATGTACACTTTAAGGCAAGAAATATTTTTAGAGACAGATTTTTCATAATGATAAAGTGTCGCATCCACTCTGAGCGCCGTAACAATTATAATACTGTATGTCCAGTGACCTAGCTTCAGAATGTATACAAACAAAAAATTGGCAGAATTACTGCAGCCAAGCCACAGTGGGGACACAGGCTGGTTTAAATTTTTGAGAGAAATACAGAACCACGTATCAGACAATGCACAAACGACTCATTCAAATTAGTTCCACAACTTCAACATGAGATCACACTCTATTTGTTTCCATAACACCATATTTTGGGAAGCTGAGTTGTCAGTGATTGCTGTGATAGAAAAAATAAATAAATAAGCAAGCATGACTTGAAAACATCAGTTTGGAACAGGAAACAAGGATGGTGGTGTCTAATCTGATTCCAAGGTTCGAGAAGTTCTGTAGTACCCAGCAGGTGCATACATGCCATTGGTAAGTGATCGTGGTTATCTAAGAACAAATTAGATAAAAACACAAAATTATTTTTTCTCTTTTAAAAAAAACCCCCAGGGACCAGAGCTAAGTTTTCCAGGGTGGCTCAACCACCTTTGTGAGCTGATTTCAGAAAGAACATTTTGTATAGTGTGTATGTGTGTTTTTACATGTTTAAAGGAAGATGTCTATTCAGCCCGGGAAAGAGAGCCAGCATCCCAGGCAAGACCGTCTGAGTTCACCCAGGACATTGTAGTAGGACCTTGTTGCCTAAATAGTTTCTGGTAAATTTATAAGTAGGTAGGAGTTAAGACTCTTTTGGTTTTATAGACCAGAAACCGATCTAGTTAACTTAGGCAAAACTGATGGATTTTAGAAAAACTGATGAGATCCATGATTTGCTGAAAACCAAGCTTTCAGGACTCACTCAGGGATGCTCTGGAAACCCACCACATGAGTTTACAGTGTCTCAGTTACCATAAACTCCTTGCCCCTATTTTTAAGTTCTGAATGTTCTAGAACAGAAAATCTGATTGGGCCAGCCTGGTCAGTTGTGCACCTTTGGACAAATTAGCTATGTCCACGGGAGTTAGAAACACAATAGCTAGCATAGCACCTCCACGATCAAAGTGGAAAGCTCTTCCCAAGGAACCAGATGCAGAATCAGCTTAATAGGGACCCAGTATTTGGGATACACATTTTTTTCCACGAAGGGAGAAAAAGCACAGTTCTAACCTATTGGCTCCTCTGAATCAAAGTCCTCATTTAAACTTAGTTTTATGTTACAATATTTTTTTTTCTCTACAAAGGAAACTACTGTAACAGCACTGACATTTATGTCATAAGAACGCAATGGAAACTGAGTGGGATCCCCTTCCAAAGGCATTAAATCTTGACGGAATGAATTTGTAAAGTGAAATCTCCCTCCAAGGGTTGATATTTAACCTTTTATATGTGAGTATTTTAAGATCCTTCATTTTATTTGGATGTGTAAGGTTCTGATATAAATTTTTGACTGGGTCTTTATACTAATGACCATGCATTAAATCTCACAGCCTGCAAGTTCAGGTAGGCAAAAAATACTGATTTTTCTATAACTCAACTTTTTTTTTTTAATATTTTATTTATTTATTCGTCAGAGATAGAGACAGCCAGCGAGAGAGGGAACACAAGCAGGGGGAGTGGGAGAGGAAGAAGCAGGCTCACAGCGGAGGAGCCTGATGTGGGGCTCGATCCCGTAACGCCGGGATCACGCCCTGAGCCGAAGGCAGACGCTTAACCGCTATGCCACCCAGGCGCCCCTCTATAACTCAACTTATTTTCTTTCTTGAGCCCTCATTTCAAAGATGACATAAAATGAATGCTCGTCAAGCAGAATTTCCTTCACCAATTCAGAATGCTTTTCCCATCCCCTTTCTATTTCTCCACGATTGCGTCAAAGATACAGAAAGATCTATAACTTCCAGGCATAGGCAGCAGGGGCCAGAGGGCCTCTGGGCCCTGTTGTCATCTGCCTAAGCTGGCACTTCCTGCTGGTCTTCAGCTCACTGGTCTCTAGTGTGGGGCGTCTATAGTCCACAGTTCCATGGCCATAGTCCCATCTGGACCACAGTCTAAACCCCTTGGCAGTTCCTCTGCATCACTCTTGTCCTAACTGTGGGGTCGCATAGGTACAATAGCCACCCTGCCTGTTTCTGTGCCCATCTTAGGGATGGGGAAGGTTGTAGATGCTCTCCTTGCCACTTTGCCTAGACATCATGACCCGCACCACAACGTAGGAGAAATCTGGAACCCCACCCCTCTCCTAGTTCCCACCAAGGAAACAAAGCAGAGTTGCAACGCACTCCTGGAGACTCAAGCATGTGCATGGAGTCCCCCCTTCACTCATATCATCCCCTAATCGTGGCTCTCCTCGTCTGCTCTCTTCTTCCCCCAGACGGCGATAACTTCGTCTAGTCTTGGTAGGTGGGCTACCTGGGTCTGTGGAAGAGCCTTCTATACCTCTTGTCTGGGACGTGTATTATACTTTTCTTACAACTCATTATACTTTTCTTACAACTCAAAAAACTTATTCTTTTCAACTGCTATTTCTGCCATGAATGTCAAAGGTGTATTTGGGAACATGAAACTGAACATTGAGTTTTTTTTAGTCAAGCCCCTTACTTGTCGGGTCCTCGCATTGCTCTTCTATGAACCATACACTGAGAAGTGTTAGTATTACCTCCCCTGCTGCCTGACTGACGAGCACATGGTAGGGGTCACAGGAGAGACCCCAAAAAGAAGCATAGATTAATATTTTAGGCTATTATCTCATTGCACTAAAACATTTTACAATTATTTTTGACACATCATTTAAAAATAAGTAAGACATTAAAAATGTAAGACATTTGGGGCACCTGAGTGGCTCCGTTGGTTAAGCGTCTGACTCTTGGTTTCGGCTCACATCATGATCTCAGAGTCATGAGATCGGGCCCCACGTTGGTCTCCATACTGGGCGTGGAAACTGCTTGGGATTCTCTCTCTCTCCTCTCCCTCTGCCCTCCCCACCTCCAAAAAAAAAAAGAAAAGAAAAAGAAAAGTAAGACATTTTCTTCTAACTTACCATGAATAAGTGAAATAGAACTTATCATTTATGAATGATGTATCAATAAACAGCAATCCTATTCATGAAAACCCTGATCCATTTTTTAGTTTAATTTTTACATGTATTGAGGGTCCTTTTTTAAAGATAATGACATTAAATTAAAATGTTTCTTAAATATATTTCCAGTGGATTAACTATACCCAAGGAAAACCCAAAGTCCCAATTTGACCTGTCCAACCTGCCTGTATGGATATACAGAATGGCAGGGATACCGTGAGCATTGGCCATGACCTTGGCTCTTTCCAGTGAAGGAGCTGTTGCAGTCTGCTCTGGGAGCTGAACATTCTGACTTGTGTGGGACCAGCGCCACACGGGCCGCCTGCCTCCAGCGCTTTGCTGAAGTCTGATCTGTCCCTCCACACCATTTCTTGGCCTACCAGGCTCCCTTCCTTTATTCTGGTTTCCCAAGCCAGGTGACCTAAGTCAGCCCAGCACATTAGTCCCTCCTATAAAAACCTGAGGGGATAGACTCACATTTATAACTTGTCAACTCATCTCTGCTTATGTCCCTGCCAAATTTGGGGATGTATTTCACTTTTGTTCTAAGTGCCAACTAATGGTTGAGCCATCCTTGGGCCTCCCTTACTCATTAGTCTCCTCCTCACATTCTGTCTGTCAAGACTTTTTGCTGGAAACACAACACAGAAGACAGCACAGAAATAGGACTCAACCTATTGTGACAGTCATCGTGAACATTAGAGTCCCTGGAGCTGACCAAGAGCCACGAGTGCTCATCCTCTTGGCCACTATTGAAAGCACTGACGTCATATTCCATAGAATCTATAGGCCATGATTTACCATCGCTGGACAGTGATTGTACTCGTTATTTTACTGTTCTATTATTCACTAATATAATATTATGAGATGATCATTATTTTATGTATTAGTTTATTATATCTAAGGGTGTCATGGAAATCTTTATAAAGTATTTTTTCTTTGCTGAAGTCTTTCTGTGTGAGAAATTCCCATAAATGAGATTATTAAAACTATCACAAACATTAATTATATGATTGTGTTATAATAGACATCAGGGTAAAACATTGTGAAGAAAAAAGAGAACACAGTTTACCTGAAAAATAGTTAACAACTGCATAGGGTCAAGACCTGGAAAAAAGGAGCCGGAATGAAAACTGTATCGAGATAATGAGATTAGAAGTGATTTTTCTTTTCAAAAATTTACAGTGTTAACTTTTGCTGGAATTTTTTAAAAAACACCACTGAAATCTTCTGATGTTAGGACACATGAGTTTTTCATTGAACAAGTATTTATTCTTATTCTTTAAAGAGTATATGAAAAAAGAAGGTGGTTTCTTCAAAGCATTATAGTTTTTCAAGGACATAATCAAACTCGTATTGTTTGCATTGTTTGCTGGCGTTTCAGTGTTTGAAACAAGCATGCACATTTGAGGGCTTGTAGGGAAGCCTAAAAACTTCCACATAGGCTAAAGCAGATACTTTTTTTTTTTTATCAAAGTGCCTAACATGTCACCCCTTTTTAAATCCTCTTTTTTTTTTTCCAGCTTTAGTGCAATGTCATTGACAAATAACGTCGTATTAGCTGTAGGTGTACAACACGAGGAGCTGACATCATTTCACTCTGAAATCACAGCACAAAAATGCTGTAGACTACTGTTGCAAATGTTGCTTGTTTGTCTTCCCCCCCTCCTTTGGCTGCTAAGTGCACTCTGTGTGATGTGTGTGATTCCTGCCTTGGTAAGGCTCAGCGGGGGAAATTCAAGGAAAGGGAAGGTACAAGAAAAAAAGCGTAGAGTCCCCTACCAACTTGCATTTGCCAATCCAGAAGGGAGTTTTGCAAACAGGGCACGCATGGTAAATTTATATGGTAAATTCAGGAAGGCTGAAGGTTTTATAGAGAGAGCATTCTGGGTGGGCATAAGCATTGGGCAGAACCCAAAGTTTACATAAACCATTTCTCTGATACTCATCTGGCCACTCAATAAGCACTCAGTTATTTCTTACCCTTAAGTCAACCCATCTGATCTTTTTTCCCCCTTCTTCTCGGGCATTAAAAGAAGACAAACTTGGTTATACAATTAAACAGGTCATTCATTCCTCATACCCTTTTTACAGATATGTGAGGGCTAGAGACTGCCAGACCTGGGGAATGGGAGTGGTGCAAAATGAATTATTTAAAGAATTAGCAGTATTTTTCTTCACTTAAGAATGTCATCTTCTCCATTTTTTGAAAAATGTTCCAAATTCACTCAGAAATCTGGGGAATAATCAGCAACAATATATACAAGAGATGGAAATTTTTAAGATTTTTTAAAGCATTTTTAATTTTTACTAACTTGGGCAACTAAATAGACGATCTACTTACTTAGGAAAACAGAAATACTTCTCCAGTAAAAGCCAAACCATACTCCTACATCCAAGAATCTTCCTAGCTTTATTTTCCACATATTTCCAGAAAAAGTTCCCAGTACATAGATTTCATTGTATATCTTGATGCTTTAGTCTTACAATTCAAGACCACTGCCTTATGTTTCTCTAGATAATCTTGTTCCTTTCATTCCATTCTCCTTTCAAGCTCTCATCCCAGGGGCTCTATCTTGCGCATGTGCAGCCAGCCTCAAGCTCAGGGCTTCACCTGCTTGTGCCCATTAGCATTCTTGAAAACCCATAGACATAAACAATGGAGGACTGCAGTCACTTGATTTTCTCTTCCATCTAAGTGACTCGTAAGCTTAAATCCTTACTTTAACAGTCACATGAGCATTTCTTGACATTTTCCCCCTGGTTTAGATTTTAGTAAGTGTACAATTGAAATCCTTGTTGTGATGAGTGATTTTCAAATGAAACCTGGCCATTTCGTGTCACGTTATGAGACTCCGGATCGTACTGAAAGCGCTGTTCTGGCTGACTTTCTCTGGCAGGAGGAGAGAGTTGCTGCTTCATTACTTCCACGCAGAAGAGAAGTCCAGGTCCCTGCTCGGCCCACACTGACACCCAAGGAGGGGCCTCCTCCTGCTTACTGCTGAGGAGGGAAGGTTCCAGCTGCGCACATGGCCACGCTGAGGTGTTCTTGCTGCGACTAGACGAAAAGTCCTGCCTCCCACTAGGCTTCCTCTGACCCCCAGCTGCCAGCTCCTTCCTTGGGCTTCCCAGCGCAGTGGAGGGTGGAGGGCCCTGCTTCAGCCTGCCCAGTGTGGAAGTCTAGACTCCCCGCTTTGTGGGTCGAGGTTGGATGAGAGCGCGGTTTTTTTTGTGGTGTCGGCTGCCGCAGAGTGGCTGTTGTCCAAAAGCTTCCCGTCTTTTAGGTTGTCCCTTTCCTGGTCCTGTGGGTAGAGAGACCAGAGTCCTGCTGGGGCCTTTTTAGGTCTGCACCCGTTAGTATTTCCAGGTTGCTGACGTCTTCGGCTCTGTGTCTGGGATATACGAGGCAAAAGAAAACTCAGGGAACTCACCCCAGTGTGGTTTCCGAGGTCCTGAGGTCCCTAGAAGAAAGGTCTTGCCACCTTTTTTCTTAGGTCTGTTTTATGTAATGTTTGGTGGTTTTAGTCGTACTCAACAGGAGGAAGAGATGAAGTATGTCTACTCCCTCTTCCTAAAAGCAGGGGTCCTCAGATAAAGTCCTTTCACCAGGGGCGCCTGGGTGGCAGAGTCGATTAAGCATCTGCCTTTGGCTCAGGTCATGATCCCAGGGTTCTGGGATGGAGCCCCGCGTTGGGCATCCTGCTCAGCAGGGGAGCCAGCTTCCCCCTCTCCCTCTCCTCTGCCCCTGCTCATATGCTCTCTTGCTCTGTCTCTCAAATAAATCAATAAAATCTTAAAAAAAAAAAATCCTTTCACCAGTGTTACTTTACCTAGAACAAAATCTGGAAAAGCTGTACCATTGACAGGACCACAGTTTTCACTCAAACTCTATTTAAGTTTAAGCCGGAAAATTTAGCTTTCAAATCAGTTCTGACCAAATATATGAAAGTTCATTCTAGGTTGGGGGATCCGCCACCTTGGTCATATTTCCAGGGGGGTGCAGTGTACTAAAGATGCCAATAATTGTCTTCCCATTTCTGTGCAAGAATCTGCTTTAGCTGAAAGCAAGGATGACCCTGCCCTTCCCCAGTGCCAGATGGTGCTGTGGGCGCGTACCGCAGAAGGACGGAGTCCAGGCTGCCTGGGAGAGAGGCACATGAAGTTTTGTCTCCTAGGAGTTTGAGGTTGGAACACAGAGAGACTTCATAAACTAGCTTCTGTGAAGTTCAAGGTCAGGTCAAGTCAAAGGCCAAGGCAGACATTTAGAGATGACTGTTACGCACTAGGCACAAGAAGGATAAGCTGAAGAAATCAATCTGTAGAAAGAAAAATAACAATAAGGCAGACACAGAGGGAGAAGGAGACAAGAAGCCAAAGGGTCCCAGAAAAGGCTTGAATTTCCCTGATGACATAGGATGGGGAATACATTTCATATGCTTATTTGCCATCTGTATATCTTCCCTGGTAAGATGTCAAGGTCTTTGGCCCTTTATTTATTTAGCCCATTTTTTTATTCAGGTTGTTTGCTTTCTCATTGTTGAATTTTAAGAGTTCTTTATATATTTTGGATTATAGTCCTTTATCAGATATGTCTCTTGCAAATATGTTATCCCACGCTGTGACTTGTCTTCTCATTCTCTGGTCTTTCACAGAGAAGAAGTTTTTAGTTTTCACAAAGTTCAGCTCATCAATTACTTTTTTTTTTTTTTAATAATTTTTTATTATGTTATTTTAGTCACCATAAGGTATATCCTTAGTTTTTGATGTAGTGTTCCATGATTCATTATTTGCGTGTATTTGTTTCTTCTTTCACCAAAACCACCCTGATTTTATTTCTGTAGCTTTGTAGTAGTCATGAAGTCAGGTCATGTCAGTTCTCCAACTTTGTTCTTCTCCTTCAATATTGTTATGGTTATTCTGGCTCTTTTGCCTCTCCATATAAACTTTAGAATCAGATTGTTGACATCCACAAAATAACTTGCTGGAATTTTAATTGGGATTGCATTGAATCTATAGATCAAATTGGGAAGAACTGACATCTAGACAATATTGAGTCTTCCTATCCATGAATATAGACTATCTCTCCATTTATTTAGTTCATTAGTTTTATTCATCAGTTTTGTAATTTTCTTCATAGATCTTGTATGTATTTTGTTCGATTTAATACCTATTTCATTTTGGGGAGGTGCTAATGTAAATGGTATTGTGCTTTTAATTTCAAATTTCACTTGTTCATTGCTGATATAAGGGAAAGCAATTGATTTTTTTATATTAACCTTGTATCCTTTAACCTTGCTGTAATTGCTTATTAGTTCCAGGAATTTCTTTGTCTATTCATCTCAACTGTGAAAAAAAAGATAATTTCTTCTTTCCCAATTGATATACCTTTTATTTCCTTTTCTTTCATGACTACATTAGCATGGACTTTGTTGAAAAGAGGTGGTGAAAGGGGAAATCCTTGCTTTGAACCTGGTCTTAGTGGGAAAATTTGGAGTTCCTCACCATTAAGGATGATGTTAACTCTAGGTTTTTGGAGACAGTCTTTATCAGGTTGAGGAAGTTCCCCTCTATTTCTAGTTTACTGAGGAATGAATGATGAATTTTGTCAAATGTTTTGTAAGCATCTATTTATATGTGATTCTTCATTTTTAGTTTGTTGATGTAATGAATTACATTAAGTGATTTTTGAATGTTGAACCAACTTGGCATAACTGGTGATAAATCTGCTTTTTATGCTCCATTGGATTTGATTTGCTAATATTTTATTGAGGATTTTTGTGTCTATGGTCACAGAAGATACTGGTCTATGGTTTTCTTTTCTTGTAATGTCTTTGGTATTAGGGTAATGCTGGCCTCATAAAATGAGTTGGGAAGCATTCCTTCTGCTTCTATTTTCTGAAAGAAATTATAGAGAATTGTTGTAATTTCTTCCTTAAATGTTTGGTAGAATTCACCAGTGAACCCACCTGGCTTGGTGCTTTCTGTTTTGGTAAGTTATTGATTATTGATTTATTTAATAGACATAGGCCTATTCATATCATCTATTTCTTGTGTGTGTTTTTACATATTGTATTTTTCAAGGAATTGGTCCATTTTATGTAGGTTATCAAATTTGGGGCTATAGAGCTATTCATTTATTACTTTATTATCTTTCTAATGTCCTTGGGATTTGTAATGATGCCTCTCCTTTCTGATATTAGTAATTTGTGTCCTTTCTCTTTTTTTTCTTAGCCTGGCTATAGGCTTATCAATTTTATTAATCTTTTCAAAGAGCTAGCTTTTGGTTTCATTGATTCTCTCAGTTGATATTCTTTTTCCAATATCATTGATCTCTACTCTAACTCTTATTATTTCTTCTATTTACTTTGGGCTTAATTCACTCTTCTTTTTTAGTTTCATAAGGTGGAAACTTAAATTATTGATTTTAGCTCTTTCTTCTTTTCTATTATGTGTATTGTTATAAATTTCCCTCTAAGCACTGCTTTCACTACAAATTTTGATAAGTGGTGTTTTCATTTTCATTTAGTTCTAAATATTTTAAAATTTCTCTTGAGATTTCTTATCTGACCCATGTGTTTAGAAGTATGTTGTTTAAATCTTCACAAATTTTGGGACTTTCCAGTTATCTTTCTGTTAATGATACCTATTTAGTTCCATTGTGATCTGAGAGCAGACATGATGTGATTTCTGTTCTTTCACATTTGTTAAGGTGTACCTTGTGGCCCAGAATGTGGCCTATCTTGGTGAATGGTCCATGTGAGCTTGAGAATAATGTGTATTCTGTTGTTGTTGGATGAAGTGGCCTATAGATGTCAGTCATATCCAGTTGATCAGTGGTGTTGAGTTCGGTATGTCTTTACAGATTTTGTCTGCTGGATCTGTCCAAAAATCCTCCTCTAAAAGACTTCACAAGGCGGGCACTTCTTATGGTGAGCACTGGGTGTTATATGTAAGTGATGAGTCACTAAATTCTACTCCAGAAACCAATATTACACTATATGTTAATTAGAATTTAAATAAAAATTTGAAAAATAAAATAGGCAGCAATATATGGCTTCAAATATAAGAATTCAGATAGTCTTGCATTTGAGTCTCGTGTATTAAAGATGGCTAATGAGATATCTAGTCAACAGCTAGTCTAGTGGGATGTATATTGTGAGTTTCTGATGATCCCAGTAAAGCATTTCTCGTTCCCACCTGGGTTATATATGTAAGCTATAAAACAGAAGAGTGGCATATGGAGAATTAAAATATTAACTCTGTTGCTGATAAAACTAGATTGGAGGGCACAGTTCAGTTAAACAAACTCCAGAATTGGGCAGATGTACCCTACCCAGGTCATGTTAGACTTCCTTCCCTGGGCAGGGGCAGAGCAGAGCTTGCCCCTAAGAACAGAGCACAACTGGAACTCCTGTGAGCTGCTAGCTCCCCAGAGGAAGAAGAGAAGCTGAGCAGAACATACCTAGGTATTTACGTTTCAAATTTACCCATCAAATAAATTACTCCCCCGAGGAAGAGCCAATAAAGAGGGAGGTCAGGAGTTACACTAATTACATTTCATCCGAATGGAAGAAACATCAAAAGTGGTGGAGGAATGTCCCTCCATCTTCCAACAGTACATTAAACTTAAAAAAAAAAATCAACCTCTAGTTCACAAATTGTAAAATATTAGCTTTTTTTTTTTTTAAAGATTTTATTTATTTATTCGACAGAGATAGAGACAGCCAGCGAGAGAGGGAACACAAGCAGGGGGAGTGGGAGAGGAAGAAGCAGGCTCATAGTGGAGGAGCCTGACGTGGGGCTCGATCCCGCAACGCTGGGATCACGCCCTGAGCCGAAGGCAGACGCTTAACCGCTGTGCCACCCAGGCACCCCAATATTAGCTTATTTGAAACATTTTCCTAGAATTTGAGGACCCAGAGATTTGCCAAATATAAACAAATGGCTGAAGTTAAATCACAGAATGGAGTTCACATTACAAGTAATTTCTCCTTCAGAATTTTTTATATTTGGCCTTTACTCTTGACTTTAGACAATGATAAACTAGGTTTATGTTAGCAAAGAAATGGCAAATGGGGGAGGAGGGGAAAGGGGGAGAAAGGGCAGGAAGTAAGGGGGGTAGGAACAAAGAGGAGAGAGGGGAAGATGTAATCACTGTTAACAAGTAGGTGTAAACAGTCCCAGACTTTTTTCTCTACATCTTTTCTGCGTTCTGCTACACAGAGTTGAGAGAGCAATCAATTTCAGAATCTGGAAACTTAAGCATTATTTCTGTAAGACTTCATTACATATTCTTTCTTTAACTCTTCTCTGAGAAAATTTTTTTCTGAGGAAAAAATTTGGAGTGAGAAGATATGTATTTCCAACTAACACTAAGGGGAAGAGCAAAGCAGTGCTCAAAGCTGTAAGTAATCGTTGCAGACACATTATTGGGGAAGCGTCTGTGCAGACTTTCCCGGTGTGGACAGCCAGTGACTCTCAGAGTCATTTATCGTGTACTAGACCGGAGGGCAGAGCTCAGGCAGGTGAGAGACAGTGAGTGTTTTGGAGCGTATTAAGCAGCAGGCTTCTACCTAAAAACCACCTTGGTTCCAAAGCATCAGACTTTGTTTCATTTCTGAAAATACAAACCAGTATCATACATTTGGTAGCCGGATCTCTGCAGAAGGGAGCTCTTTTGCACCTGGGCCCTTCTCATTTGTTGTTTTACCAAAAGCAGTAATTTGAAAGTGGCATCTGCTTCCCCTGGCAAAGTTTAGTGAGGGTAGCATCGAATAATCTTGGGGATAGTGGTTGAATTGTGGCTGCTGACATCTTCACTAAGGCCATTTCTGGAAGCGGTCGTTGGGGAGTTAGTCACTCCATGGGACGCCCAGTTGGAGAAAAAGAGAATGAAGGCATGAGTGAAGCAGGTGTGAACCCACTGCTTACACGCTGCCACTGCCCTGTGTTGACTGACAATCAGCAAACCAAGTGCAAGGAGCCTGGATGGTCAGTGGCTCCTGTGGGCCGGTAAGTCTTGTGACTCCTTTTTCATGTTGGTGGCTTCTGATGACCTGAGCAGCTCTTCTGGGGAAATGGATGGTCATACCTGTATCAGTTTGAATTGTTCTTAAATATCAGTGACAAAAACCTGACTAACAATAACTAAGCGCTTATTTTTCTCATTGAGCAGAGAGTTAGAAGGTAGTTAGGTCCGAGGCTCATGCAGTGCTCCATGATGTCAGCAAAATCAAGGCTCCTCCTTCCTTCCTGCTCTCGTACTTAGTCTCCCAACTGTTGCCTCAATGGCACAAGACAGTTGCTTCAGCTATGGATGTCACACTTGAGTTCAAGAAAGGAAGACTTGGGGAAGAGAGAAGGAGGGGTTGTAAATGTCTGTTGGTTTAGCCAGAGAACGGTGACTGCCACATCCTGGAACATAATTTTGGTCCTGAAACAAGGGAAATTAATTTTAAACCTAGAATCATTTTGGTCTTCCCTAAGCATACCCTACCTGGATATTCTTGTCAACCCTGACCCCTTTCCTCCTCATAACCTGGTTCCAGAGAACTTCTTGCCAAAAATAGACCTATCAGAAAATCAGAGAGGAGGGCATCTACATGCTGCAAATACCAGATCCTGCAATAGCCCAGCTCCCACAGGCCCAGAAGCCACAAGCCATCCCTCACCTGGAGATGTAAGAACCAAGGAAATAAGCCTTGGTTTCTCAGGAAAAACAAAGTGCATTTCAGGAAGAAGCAGTCATCTCCTCTGAGCGCTGCCTCCTGAAATACAGAGAAAAAGGCACATTGTCTCAGACATTGTACCTGGGATCAGCTCACCTTTATATGAAACCAGAAGTTCTGCAGACATCACAGAAGACAGGGCCATCCTAGTAAAAAAAAATATGTGGAAAAAGTCTGTAAGAGTATATAATAAATAGGTAACTGTGGTTACTTCTGGAAAGGGAGAAGAAAATGGAAGATATGTGAAAAAGAGCTATCACAATGTATTCTACATACTTTTTGTACCGTGTGTTTAGAGAAGAGGGTGCCGGCACATTGTTAACTTCTGAGGTCAGCAGTATGTGCAGTGGCAAAGTGAGTGGTTCCCGATGACACGCGTTAAAGCTCGGGCTTGATTTTCCAAGTGCCAGGCACCTGGAAGCTGTGGAGTTACACCAGGTGTGGAGCCTGGCCTCGAGCAGAAGTGACGAGGCGTGAAAGCTCATGACTGTGCCACACAGTAGAACGTGGCTGGATAATATCAAGAGCCTCGGGTGAAGTGCCATGAGAATTGGAAAAACGAGAAGGATCGAGAACGGCAGAGCCCCATGCAAGAGATGGCAAAATACATACCTGCACACCTCTTCTCTCTAAATCTAGTTCCGGTGTCAGTTTTGTAGTGAGGGGTGCCCTGGTTCTCCTTTAGAGATCAACTGTTCAGACCCGTGACTTTTGTCCCTACCTCACAGCAGCACATTTTTCTGTGTATAACTCCCTCCATTTGACTCTGTGATAAAGGGCAGAAAGCATTTTACGTATCCTGATGCGCACACAGCCTGGCCCTAGTGGCCATCGCATCCATCCTTCCAATTTACTGAGCTGTACTGGGTGCTGCAGAGGCGTGCGGAGCGGAGTGAGACTCAACAACTACAGCTGAGGGCAGTAGCACCGAAGTCAGTAATGATCACGCAGAGTCAGATGTGCCTTGACGGAAAGAATCCACAGGGCGATGAAAACCAAGAGGACTGGGTCAGACTGAGAGGATGAGAGAGAATGGGCCTTCCCAGAAGAGATGGTATTTAAGCTCTTTTTGAAGAAGGGGCAAAAATGAATAGGGTAGATGCATGTCCTGTGAAGGCAACAGCACCATCTCTTCAGCAAAAATTTTTAATTGACCCAAATTATGATCAGGGTAGAGCCTAGGAGACCTAATTCCCATCTAAATATTTCCCTTCCAAGGTAATAGACATTTTTGAAAATAAACCCAAGATTAAGAACCCATGGTTGTTAAGAGAAAGCGGATGAGTCCTCGAATTCCTAGGATCAGAAACAACCTGCCCACAAACTATTTTCTGATCACTTCTCAACCAGGATTTCAGGGCACTGGCTCCCTGAGTAACAGCGGTACGGCACCAATTACAGGTTTCTCCCACTCTCCGAAAGCAGAGCGGCCTATGAAACCTTTCGGAAGCCAAAATGTATAAAGCGAAGAGGCAATTACCATTGGTCTCTATGAAAGCAATTATTGTTAAATTTATTACCATTAATTTCTGAGCATTCCTAGACCCCCAAAATCATCTCTCTTAGGCTTTTCTGACACCTTAGGACACATCTTGCTAACAAATACACAAACCAAATCAGGTTAAGACACAGATGCTCAAAGACACAGCTCAGAGCTCTGGTGGCTTGATGCTGAGATACTTAAGGGCAGGTCAGGGGGAAAAGCTTGGGGTCCGCACTGCCCCCATAACAGCTCGCTGCAAAACAAACGCTGAATGCTACTTTTGTTTTTTACCTTTTTTCATTAAAGCAAAAATCTTCTTTGGATTTCTTTCAGTTAGGGAAAACAAGAACCAATGTAGGTTTTTCATAAAAGTGAAGTGGCCTACCGTGAACTTTCAAAAAGTGGGGATACCTGTAAAAAGTAACATGACCCCAATTCAACAGTGACGCTGAGGGCCTGGTTTGGGGGCCTCCACACTTTGGCCTGGAAAGATCTGTGTGAGCTACCATGCTCCCCACCGACTGGAGTGCTTTATTGCTTGTCAAACAGGTAACTCCCTTCCCCTTTGCATGATTGTGTCCCCTAAAATCAGTTGTCACTAAGAAACTTTTGCTTTGATTCCACTTGCTGCAGAGAAAATACAAGGAACCAACATTAGGTCAGCACGATGCTATTATAATCACCCTTTTGGGCAGGTGCAAGGCCCACATCCGGCAAGGGCTTATTTCAAATCCTTGAGGCATCTACCGACACCGGCAGTCCGGTCAGGGGGCACACTGAGCAAGGATCATTCTCACCGAATCTTCAGGTACATATTGTGCTTCCCAACAAATGGGTGAGGAAACGGAGGCTTTGGTTAAGCAAGGTGCCTGTGCTTGCATGGAAGCTGGTATTTGAGTTCAGGGTTAGTTAATCTGGCTCCAAAACCCAATCTTTCTGTTACATAAAGCTGCTTCTCTTAATAATCCAGAGGCTCCTCAAGGATAGAGAAAGGGAGGTGCTAGTGGAAAGAAGTTACATTTCTTGAGGCAGGAAAAATCAACTATGTGAACATTAATCCAATTCTGCTCACTTTACAGGATTATGGAGAAAACAACAAACGCCTCTATTCGGTCCCAACACTCCCACACTGCCCTGTGATACAGCTGTGCCCAGCCAGGTTATGCGCCAGGTTATGCGTATAAAGGCCCGAAAACCAGAAAGCCTCTCATTCAGAGAAGTCCTAAAGAACTCAAGAAATGCTCATTAACTCTTTAAGATCTGTTTTATGTGCTTTTCGCTCTCTGGGCAAGAAGTCTGATACATTGAGCCTAACATTGTAACTGCATCATCCGTGGACACACAATGATGAAAAAGGCGTCAGCAGATTTCTACTAGACCAAAATCCCAGAACCTCAACCCAAGGGAAGGCAATGTGCTGTCACAGGGCAGGGGTATTGCAATGAGTCCTCTGGTAATGGAGGCTAGAATGTTAATTTCCCCCAAATTTCCAGTTGATTATAATGCACCACTTTGAATAACAATCCCAGCTCTAAAGAGAGGTCTTAAGAATCATTCAGTCAAGAGTTCATCCCTGGAGGGGGCGCCTGGGTGGCTCAGCCAGTTAAGCGTCTAACATTCAAATTACTGTGACGAGTTTAATATTGTTTCACACCCTAACCTAATTCCATGCCAGTTGTTCTCATCTCAAATAAGGTCTACCATATAAACATTTTGCGAGGCTAAGATGATGGTATGTTGTGAATCTTAAACTGATTTTCCAAAGGATGCACAGGTTCACATTTCCACATCTACAGAACTTTATTAATAAGCAAAACATATGTCAGCACATTTTATATATGGGCAAGGACATTCCTATAATAATAATTGGCACATTATCATCTAACAGTTGAACTTTATCAAGAATGAGATTTTTAAAAATAATACACTAACATTTCATATGACTATTTGAAGAATAAACAATTAAAATAACATTGAACAGCAGTTTTAAAATATAAAAGCTCATTGTTTACTATTTACCATAAGCTGGAATCATTCCAATACAACTTCTATTTAAAAAAAAAAAAAAAAAAAGGTAACTGTGTATATTCTACAGGCCAGACAAATGGGTTGGCAAGGCAAGGCTGTGACAGTAATTAGCTCCTGACCTAATACTCCAGTTCCTTCTCTCAGAGGGCAGTGGGTTTAGGCAGTCACTTCTCAGTAAAAGGTACAGTTACATATAGGGTGATCATGTAATTTATTCTCCAAATTAGGACACTTTTGAGAGAGGAGGCACTATTTAAGCTGAGAAAACAGAAATAGGCCTGTTTCTGAGCAAACTCAGGACTTATGTCACTCCAGTTAAATACAGTATCAGATGCACTCTCGTTACTATTGTGCTTTGGGGGACTACAGATCAGTTGAAAAGAAGAATGTTAAATTAAGAAACCCTGATTTTTTCCCCCAGTTAGACTTTTTGGATTTCACTTTTCCTGTTGTGGATGGTTTTGCTGGAAATATTAGTGATTATTGTCTTTAACAGGTTAAAATTTCTAAACGACCTCAAAGGCATGGGAGATACCTCACAGACTCAAAATAAAAGGCTAGAGATTAGTATTTTTTCTATTAAAAAGAGATTTTTATTTTAACTTAGTATAAGACTTGTCTTTTAATTTTAAATTTCTAATTTTAATCCTGAGCACACTATACAGAAAAATGTATTTTTACCTTAAATTCAGTTGATTTCATAAATACATAAAAATGATTATTCTAGCCCTAACTAGCTTATTCAAATATAATGGAAATAATTTAATATTTGCATTAACTTCCGAAACCCAGTTCACATTCATTCTAAAATTATTTAGACAACAAAGATTCTGATTTTCAAACTTTAAGACAGAGTGCAAAGGTGGTTAAGCATCCCCAAAACACAACAGCAGCTGTTCTCTCCAAGCTCATAAGAAATGAAGGGAAGTATGCAGAATTTGATAGATCTGGAAGAAATGTTAAGATTTTAAAAATAATGTTCTATGCCACTGATTGGATGATGAGATTTAAGGCTACCACTGAATTGTACGAATTATAGGGGATCAGGTAACATGCACACTCGAAACTTATAGATTTGAGGGAGGGAAAAAATCAAAACAAAAAGTGAAGTTTTTGATGTTGGATCAAAAGTGACACATCCATATTCAGAAACCAAGGATAAATACCACAAAAACTAAACTATTACATTTTAATACAGTGGTGTGATAGCTCATCTAGTAATCTACAATCACCACGTATGACAGCTTAATTTCATTTAAAAATTACCACAAAAAACAAAGTACAGGTCGATAGAAACTTAATATGAGATAAAGAAGAGATCTGGCATGAGATTCCATTTCTTATAAGAACATTCTAATTTAATTTTAACTTCCAAATCAGGCAACTAGATTAAATAATTTGTTTTCTTTACCCCATGCTAGTTTGACTTCATGGGGTGTAACACAGGTACTTCAAGCAACAATAAAAATTCTATGCAGAGAAGGAGAATGAATGAGAGAAAACAAAAAATAGGAGGCTCAATTAGCAAAACAAAACTGCATGTTTTATTTATCAAAGACAATGAAATAAATCAGAAAATACAGAGAAATACAAAAGAAGTTATAAAGCATAATTTATTTTTTCAGAAATGGAAAAATGTCCCTGAATAGTTTTAGATGTATCTTTTAGTAGTAGTCAGTGTCTAATAATAAACAAGCAACCAATTTTATATGTTCTCTATAGCTGTATTAAATGATTTTTAAGTTTAAAAGATGGTATAATTCCCATCATTTTTAATGTTGGCATTCAAAAACAAATATAACTGAAAAGCAAACAGATGAGACATAAAATGACTTGCAAAATGTAGTAGCTTATGAATGGAGATTCCAGTTGTAATAATGGTCACACACACACACGCACACACACACCACACCCCCATATTCCACAGACACATTTCTGTAACTTGAAAACGCATATTTTGCATATCTCAATTCAAGATATGATTTTTATAGGTCAATCCTACAATCATAAAGGCAAGAAGCTATTAGTACAAGTTTTGATTTGTTTCATTTAACAAACTAAACATCTAAAGAAAAAAATTATTACAATGATAATTGAAAGATACTTTTATTGGCTTCTTAAAAGACAAATGCAAATGAGAATATCTTATTCAGAAAATTAATTTTCAAAAGTGTCTTAAATGAAATAAATACAATATCTAATACAATCTCTTCCTGCAAGACTCTCTTAAGATGGCAATGCTAAAAACCAAGCTTCTCGACTGAGACTCCCGAAACCTGGCATGTTCCTTAAAAAGAAAACAAAAAGATGTTCTAATAAAGGACATATGGAATACCCACATCTCCTTAAAATCTATCCTAAAACAAACTATCTTTAACACCCAAATTTTCTCTATATATTAAGTTCACTAAATTTTAAATTAATTGAAAAGATATCCAGACACAGTTTCTAAGAAAACAATGCAGAAAGTAATTTATGCGTGGTTATTTACAGAAAGAGTTTGCTAAATAATAACGTAAATATCATGTTCAAAAATCTGACAAAGCTTTTCTATAATCAGCACTGCAGGTTTCAAAAAACTATATATAACAAAGGATGTTTCAGGTGTAGAGTTACTAGATCAATCTAGGAGCCAGAAACTAAAGCATTTGACATGGTTAATAATTTCATTTTTATTATACTAAATGTCAGGTCAGAAGTCAATGGCATTTACATGCTGGAAGACTGTTTCTCACTCACCTCTTTCAATTATATCAAACACTGATTAACCAAATATGACTGGACTTTACTGCTACAGCATTATGGTTTCTTTCAAGTATACGCAAATCTTTTACATGGGCACGTATGCAAATGTGCAAAACAAATGAAATATAAATATTTAAGAGAACGAACAGAAATGGCTTTTAAGCATAAACCACCCTGTCATTCAATTTTGAAGATCTATTTTTTCTTCACTAATTTGTCTTCTGCTTTTAGTAGTCTTCTATCCTATTAAAGTTGTAGGTTTACAGATGATCTGGAAATTTCACATTGGTATAAGAAAAGAATGTCTGGTCGTTGCAGTCTAGGGACAAAGAAAGAATTAGTCTTAAAGTATATTAAGTTGCAACTGTCTATATGATAGGACAATAAAAACCCATTTTATAGCAGTATTACATCAAGTATATAATGTTCTTCTGGTAAAGATGATATAAAATAGCATATATCAGAATATATTTCAAAGTTTAAGCTTCTATAGAAAACCATCTAGAAGATATTCATAGAAAATATTTACATTAAATTTTAGGCTCTTGAAAATGCAAACAAGATAATTATACCAAATACAGAATATCATTCAAATTAGTAAAATTACTTTGCCTTTTATCTCACATACTGATACACTCTGTTACTGCCTGCAAAGACATTTTAGTGGTTAAAGAGAAAATGTGACACCTTCTAGGTAGAGCTAAAAGAACATTTAAAAGGATACTTTAATATTTTCCAGAAATACAACTGTAGTCACTGTACTCTTCAGTAGAAATAAGTAAATTATATTAGATTATATAAAACTCCTATGTTATAAAGTTTAAGCAATCAAATCCCAAACCATACTATTTATTTATAAAAAGAATAGTTATAGTAACTTTGAAACATTTTGTACTTGTAGATACATCTAGAAGTGTTTTAGCAGACACTTTGCTTATGCAGTTCAAATTCTTTAAAAGTTCAAATCATTTATAGACATGAAGTATATGGCACTTGCTTTAAAAATAGTATAGAGGGAGGAGGTATTTGTAAGTCATATATCCAGTAAGGAGTTACTATCCAAAATAGTTAAAGAACTCATACAACTCAATAACTAAAAAAAACCAAACAATCCAATTAAAAACTGAACAGAGGATCTGAACAGACAGTTTTCCAAAGACATACAGATGGCCATCACGCACATGAAAAGACGTTCAACATCCCTAAACATGAGGGAAATGCATACGAAAAACACAATGAGATTATCACCTCACACCTGTCAGAATGGCTGTAAGTAAAAAGATAAGAAACAAGTGTTAGTGAGGACATGAAGAAAAGGGAAACCTTGTGAACTGTTGCTGGGAAAGGAAACTGAGGCAACCACTCTGGAAAACGGTATGGAGTTTCCTCAAAAAACTAAAAATAGAACTACCCTATGATCCAGCAATTCCACTTCTAGCTATCTATCTGAAGAAAGTGAAAACACTAATTCAAGAAGATATATGCACCCCTATTAACTGCAGCATTATTTACAATAGTCAACATATGGAAAACAACCTAAGTGCCCATCAAGAGATGAATGGATAAAGATGTGTGTGTGCGTGTGTGTATGCATGTGTTCCATATATATATATCCCATATAATACAGCTATATATATGGATATATATATATATGATGGAATACTACTCAGACATAAAAAAGATCTTGCCATTTGTGACAACATGGATGGACCTTGAGTGTATTATGCTAAGTGAAGTAAGTCAGAGAAAGACAAATTTTGCAATATTTCACTTACAAGTGCAACGAAAAAAAATAACATAAAACAACACCTATTCTCATAGATACTAAGAACAGGTGGCTATCAAAGGGGAAGGAGTTTAGGGATGGAGGGGCAAAATGGGTGAAGGGGATCGAGAGGTACAAATTTCTAGTTACAAAACAAGTAAGTCATGGGACGTAAATTACAGCACAGGGAATACAGTCAATAATATTGTGTTTGTATTAACTTTGTATGGTGACAGATGGTAACTAGACTTATTGTGGTGAGCAGTTCACAAAATATACAAATGTCAAATCACTGTGTTGTACACATGAAACTAATATAATATTGTGTGTTAACTGTATTTCAATAACAAAAAGAGTCTATTATAGAAAATAGAAATATGAGGTCTCCTCATGTGAAGAAACTACTATGTAGAGCTGTATGCAGCCTCCAGAAACTCACTGGATAACTAGTAAGACAACATCTGCTCATTTCTTTATTCCCATTTATTCATGTTGAAGCCTTCATTGTTGATACAAACTGACAGACATTAAGGAAACTATCAGAGCTCCTATTTTCTTCACACAACTTTTATTCTTTGATCTAGTTTGTTAAGATCACTGCATGGAAAATTTCTTTTCAACCACAAATTTGGTTTTTTTTGTTTTTTTTTTATCACATGTCTGTGGATTTCACATTGTTTTAAACAAAATGCCCATCCCTTCTGTGTAAGTGCTTTGTCGTATTTTGTTTTTCAAGCCTTTAAATTGTGTGCTAATTACTTACATACTGTGGTTAATCTTTTAAAAAGAAGTTTAAAAAGTCTGACTTAGTTTTTTTATTCATTATATATTTAAAAAATTAAAATTTATGAAATTCAATTTTTAAAAATCTTAAAAAGTTCACAACTTACTAAATCTTAAATTAGTTGACTGTTAACAGTATAACAATATATTAAATAAGCTAAGTTTAAGTAAACGACATGAGTACACATAATATTCATCTGGTGAATATGAATACATGAAGGGAATAGAGTTAATATATTAATATTTCTTACCTCTATAATAAAAAGAAATATCTTGTTCTATGAGCAGCTGCCATACTTTCAGACATGTTTCTGACTTTTAGATAATTAACAAATCCTCTGAAGAAAAGAAGCAGGCCTGAAACAGTTAAAATAATACAGATCCATTATCTTCTTATACAGATCCATTATCTTATTTAAATTGAGGACATCAATTTAAAATAGACGATTATAAACAAGATCCTCTTGGCTTAAGGAATTTAATCTGTAAAATTCCATTCATTCCATAATGTACTTTACACTATAATGATAATACCATCATGAAGAAACATAATAAAAGTTTACTGCCTCCCCAAATTCTTTCAATTTAAGTCCAGATATATCTAAATTAAAGTAAAATTTAAAATAAAGCAAATCCAGCCATGAAAAATCCAGAATTACATAAAAATATACATTTATTCCATGATTTCTTTAAATAGCAAAGTTACCTAATGCATTTAAGCTGATTCAACTCGGAGAAATCCCATTTTTGTATGAAACTTTTCAATTAATACAACTACTAAACAAACTAAGACATATTTACTGATATAAAGTATTCAAGAAAAAATACATGCAAGTAATTTGCTAACAATTGTGGGATAAAACCAATAAGCCTGTCTAGCAGTATTCAAGTGCCTGTCATCTGTGAAATCTGTATTTGAAGAGATGTTATATAAATAATTTTAATTATTAGTTCTTATTTTCAAGTATTAATAAAAGACTAGTTTATAATACAAATTTAGATAAGAATCAGGAAAGAACTGGGAAGCAACCACTGTAGTGATTTCTTAAATGATTTGGGACAGATCTTATATCTCTCTCAGTATTCTCTGTAACAGGATTTTTAAATAACAACCATTTACGTAACAGGTATCCTTAGTAATTAATAAAACAACGCCTGTGAAATGCTTCAAAGTTTCAGGTGAAAAATATTAGCTAAGTATAAAAAGCATTGTAATTATCAGTAAATTCTCTTTGATAAACTTATTAAGCATAAAATTCTAAGGGAAACATTAACTTCAGTAAATTTTTAACTAGTAAATGGGTTGAGACAAAAGAAAAACAGAAAAACAGAAGATACACATGCATGTAACCTTCCTCATCGAGTGGAGGAGTCTGTTGATTCAAAATGCAAAGTCCCAAACTAAATTTGTACCCCAACCGCAAGACAGTAACCAAAACACTAAAAAAAGAAGCACGGTTATAATAAAGAGAAAAGATAGAAGATATACAAATAATGACTTCAGCAAGTGGTATGAATTTCAGCTAAATCTGAGCCCATCTGCTTCCCATATCCTAACGCCTTTCATTTGTGACTCCCACCCTGAATTGACCCTCATGTCCTTCCAGATACTGTTCAAAATAATGGTATTGTGATCCAAATGTAAAAGTATTATTAAAAAATATAAACCAAAATTATTTGTGAAACCCCTACTTTTGTCTATGAAAACTGCTGTTTTTTTTTTTAAGATTTTATTTATTTATTTATTTATTTATTTATTTATTTATTTATTTATTTATTTATTTATTTATTTGACAGAGATAGAGACAGCCAGCGAGAGAGGGAACACAAGCAGGGGGAGTGGGAGAGGAAGAAGCAGGCTCATAGCAGAGGAGCCTGATGTGGGCCTCGATCCCGTAACGCTGGGATCACGCCCTGAGCCGAAGGCAGACGCTCAACCGATGTGCCACCCAGGCGCCCCGAAAACTGCTGTTTCTAAGACTATTTTGTCCTGCTCAGGCATTTTCCAAAATAAGCCAGTTCATATCTAGAAATCAATCATTCAGCAGCTACTGTTTCTCAGTGTTCTACAATGTACTCAACATTCTTCTGAGTGTATGTGAGAGCAACATTTTTATCATGGATTAAATTTTCACAATTCCCTAAATGCTAGATTGTGGTTCTGATGTGGAAATGGGGTGGTCCTCTGCATTCCATTGGGCACCAAAGTTGTCTTCCTAACATTCAATCCTTAATAATATATTTAGAAGCAAATATACTCATTTAATATGCTTAAATACCTAAAAGACTTTACGTATTTTTCACTTTTAAATAAGAAACTCAGTAACGAGCACAGAATTCAGGCAGTCAGAACACAATTAATATAAAAAACTGCCTAAACCCTTGTAAGAGTCTGGCTCCCTAACAAAATCACAACACTAGAATAATTTCACTATAATTGTTAAGAGAAAGAATACAGGATCTTTAGTGATCTTAACTGACCACTAAGAATTTGTTTCCCAAAAGATCCTGAAGATCCAATACCAGGACTGAACAAAAACTCAATGAGAACACTGCCACCTACTGAAATGCTATTATTTTCTGGTACAATTATGTTACCAGAGAAATGTGGGCTTTAAACTAAGCAGAGAGGATATTATTCTTCATGATAGTAAATAAATCTGAAATGTGGATTAAGGGCATTATGTGATTTTGAGATTAATTTATCATACATCTAAAGAGAAAATCACCAGGGAACAAAAATTGGAAATCCATAAAATTCACCGATACTAATAAAAAGACATGCCCTGTAAAAAGAAAACTCAGGAGAAGTACTGTGATTGTTAGGCATGAAGCCTTTCCTTACGACTGGCTGATTAATGATTAATGCAGAGTACATTTCAAAAGTATAAAGAACGTTTCAATGTTCCAAAAATAAGAAAATGCATAGAACGTCCAGAACATATCCTAGGATCGTTAAGAGAATTATGCATGTATATTTTCCAAAGTAAATGCTAAAGACAATTTTTTTAATCATTTTAGGATTTTCAAGTTTTGCAATATTCAATCATCACCCAACCACTGATTTTTTTAAATTGACAGGCTCTGGATTTTCAATCAGAAATCTAGAGTGCAATGTATAATTAATTATCCAAATAGCTGAGATGATATTAAGTATTTGGATATGAGAATTTTACAGTAGAAAAATTATTTCCACATAAGTTTCAACACAATGTATTTACAGCTTACAATTTGGGGAAATATCAAAGTTAAATGCAAATTAAAAACTGAAATGCATTAGAAATAAACTTACCAAGTACAAGAAATATCCACCAAAGCCAATACTGTCCATTGAAATATCCAGTAAAATAATCAGAAAACTATGGAGTAAACATAAATATATTAACCATATTTATGTACCTAAATTTGAAAATCATAGATTAGCCTCAGTTTCAGAACAATTTATCTCAAATAATCTGTTGCACTTAAAACAACACAGAGAAAAAAAATGCTTAATGACATACATAATTATTTGAGGAAACAAACTCTTTAAAATCTTGTACACAATAGCTAGCAAATTTATACAAAATATTTTAGAAACAAAAATCAGTTTCAAAATTGTAAGAAAGGTAAATTCTATATATCTGAATCCAACTTTCTCATTAAAGAGTTCACATGTCAGTTCTTTTTTCATAATCTCTCAAAGCCACAACTACCATCCCAAACACACTACAGCAACCCGCTGCTTTAGATATTAACACCAAAAGCCACATTAGTTTAATCTTATCAGATGGGGATGTTTGGCTGACCTCTAAAAAGAAGAGCTTTTGACCTTCTGTACACCCCCTACTGTTAATCACAGCCAAGAATACTAGGCACATAAAGACCCCCAACTCATTAGAGTCTTTTTATTTTCAAACTAGATGCTCCAGTATTCAGTTCCCAACAGTGAGCTGAGAACAGCTAAATGAACCTTGAAGTGGCATTTCAACAGTTCCTATTAGTGATCATGGTAGACAGTTTTATATTCTCTGGGAAGTGACAGTATGAACAGGCAGATGGAAGGCAGAATTTGAGGATACTGAACACAGGTATCTTTTCCTTGATTAGCCTCTGGATGTCATGATTTATTATTTAAAAAAAATTTTTTTTAAGTCATAATTTTCTTCAGTTACTTCAGATAATTCTTCTCTATTACCCTTTAGCACCTAAACAATGTTCCAAATAGTTATTTTTTGAAAGTGTTAAAATAACCTAGTCTAAAACTACCAAAAATTACTTTATTTACTGTTTCCATTGATTGGCCTCCAAACTGAATCTGATTTAACTAAAAATGATTTGTCAAACAGAGATTTGCCCTCAAATCTGAAATTAAAAGTATCTCCAACTTTATAAGTCTCAAATAATTGATTCATATTTGTAAAATGAACATTTATGAATGACACAAGAAATTCCATATATTTTAATTTTAGAGATAAAAGTAATAGAGGCTATTAAAACACTCACCCTAACAATAAGAATCCATTTGATCAATGAAAGTCCAAATCCACAGATGGCACCATATCTTCCAGCTATGGTATTGGTGATACAGAAGGATAAACAAAATCCAAGCCAGTTGAAAATAAATGCCACTAAAAGCAAGAGAAATAGTTCTTTCAACGACCACACTTTGGAAACAAATTAAGAGACATATTAACAATACTTCATTGCACAATGGAAATAACAATTCTCTTTCTTTTGACTTTACCAATTAAGTCTTCTGATTAAAGACTATAGTTTACCTTTTGCAAATACATTAGTTATTAACCATACATTAACAAACAGGTTGGTTTCTTGTCAGTTTGGTCACAAGGAATCAATTCCTTAAAACCAATAGGTGAAACTGCATTTTTAAACTACCTAAAAAACCAAGTCACAAGGTAGCTCCCATGTGATTCCACCCAAGAATTCCAGCCTCAGCAATCAACTAACCAAACTGGGTATTTTTTAAAAGCATTATTAAAGATGAACCTAATAAATTATAAAATATTTCCAGAGAAGGTATTTTTCATTGCCTCTTCCTCCTACCTAACAAAACCTGCTTTTCCCCCTTTTCAGGAACCCACCCACCTACAGAGTATTTTAGGGAAGGCTGAACCCCATACTTAACCCCAAAAGGTGGGTCCTGAGTAGTCTGGGAAAATCACAGGAGGCTAAAACTCCCTGCCATTTTTTTTTTTTTTTTGAAATAGGACTTCTGAAAAGCACCTTGGTTCTTAAAAATACATCAAGGAGACAGCGGATGGAATATAGGTTAAATAACAGTGGCTCTGAATTGATCATTGTTGAAACTGAGTGATAAATACATAGAGGTTATTACAGTCTTGCCTAGTTTGAGAATTTCTGCAATAAATGTTAAAACACACACACACACACACACACGACAAACTCCTTACCCACCGGATGTCTAGTTTGGATATAACATTTGGAACTGCTGCAGGGATTCTGCTATCAGCTTGAGGATTAAAGCATAACTCCACATGGACTAGGAAGTGAAGAAAATCAAAGAAAAGCAGAGCCCCAGAACTGATACTTGCTGTGGCTGAGGTTGGCTTGTCTATCTGCTTGTCTACGGATTTTCTGTTTTGAGAGATAATCTCCTAACTATTTAAAACACCCGAGTAAGGGGTTTCTATTACTTGTAGCAGAAACCATTCTCTCAAAGGTCCTTGAGATATAATAAGAGTGCCCCGTGTTCAAGATTTTAACATTATCAAAATAATAACAGTAACGATAATAAAACTGAAGATCTATTTGAGCAGAACTTTGGTCCTGTTCAGTGCCCATCCTCTTCCCCTCAATATCTCTAACCAACCCTCAGGGAAAACAAAGTAAATTACCTAGAGAAATGCTGATTTTTCAGAATTCTGAAGACAAGGAGTAAACATTTTAGGATAAGTTTAAATGAAACAGCTATTTCTTCAAAGCAATTCCCCATCTCCTATAATTTCTTCCTTCCTAATGCCTTCTAGGCACAGCTTTCCTGATCATTTATGGTAAGCTGTATTGCATGGTACAACAGTTAGGAGAATGAATTTTGAAGTAAGAGATTTGTGTTTGAGTCACAGTGACATATATCACTTAGTAGACGCACTGCTGACTTCTGTGAGCCACGTTCTCTGATCTGCATGACCTACTTCACAAGGCTGGTAAGGGGATTAAGTGAGATAATGAATTTAAAGATCTCAGCACAGTACAGAACCCGGCACACGGTGACTGCTAAGAAATGTTAGCCATTATTACTAGTCATACAAAATGATATTTTTACAGAGTAGGCTGTATCTTTTCCACACGAAAAAAATTCAGGAGACACTACTGGAAATAAAACTTGCTTACACTCCACATTTTCTTTTTTGTAAACCTAGATACTGAGCAGTATTGGGCTATCCTCTACATCTGTGCTGTGTGATGCCACCAGCCACACTGCCTTTTCCATTTGCTCCAGGAACCCACCCTACTCTACAAAGGGGGCTAATTAAATTTCAATTAATTAAAAGTAAATGAAACTTAAAATTTAGTCCCTCAGTTGCACTAGCCACATTTCAAGTGCTCAATGGTCACATTTAACTTGTAGCTATCATTCTGGACAGTGGAGATAGAGAATATTTCCATGGTCATAGCATATACTATTAGATACGGGTGCTCTACATCTAATTGGTTAATATTTGTGTTATCTGTGGAGAAAAACATGCAAATCAAAAAAAAATACAATCAAAAAACAATCTGCTATTTAAAATAAATAATGTACATTAACGAACAGCAGTAGAGATTCCCAAACCGCTGTGCCATATTTGTGCTGAGAGAGTTACTCTCTTCCTCCTCAGCAGGCAGGTGGGATCTGGGGCAGAGGACAGACGGCAACCAGCCCTGAGCACCTTATTCCTGTATCCCAGTGTGCTATAAACATTCTATCATTTCGTAAGCATGTCATGAAGTTAAAACATAAGAAGCGCTAATGGAGAAAATATAAAACAGCAAAATATTCCAGAAGTGCATTTTTATCTCTGAGTGTGTGTATGTTTAGTTTCAGGGAAAATTAATTCAAACACTGTTTTCCTCAAAACAGTTTACCAATATCTACTATACATATAATTGTACTCACATCAGAAATAAAATACAAAAGAACAAAAAAGTACCTACTGAGTCATCATGTTTTCTTTTTGCTCTCTGCCAGCAGTATGGATTCCTAGAAGCTGTGCTCATGCAATATAATGTGTTATGGACTAAAACTGTGTCTCCTCAAAATTCACAGACTGAAGCTCTAACCCCCAATGTGACTGTATTTACAGAGACAGGGCCTTTAGGATGATAATTAAAGTTATAAAGGTAGAGCCCTAATCCACTAGGATTGGTATCCTTATAGAAAGAGAAGAGACACCAGAGAGCTCTCTCCACCCACATGTACAAAAGAGACCATGTGAGGGCATGGCAAGAAGACAGCTGACCACAAGCCAGGAAGACAACCCTCACCAGAAACCGAATTTTCCAGCACTGTGATCTTGGACTTCTAGTCTCCAGAACTGTGAGAAAATAAATTTCCACTGTTTAAGCCATCCAGTTGGTGGTATTTTGTCATGGCAGCTCTAAGAGACTAATATATACCTTTATCCATCTGTAACCGGTTGAAACACTGGGGAAACAGTGAAGCTGGTGACTACTTAAGCATAGATAGATTCACTTTTTATGCCCCTTGGCCTAGAAGATAGCAAATAAAGCTGAACGGGTCTTTAAAATACAGAAAGGGCTGTAGCACTCATTTCTAAATGTATGTAAAGTGTGTGTACATTTGTAAAATCATAAAAGGAACAACATGAAGAAGAGGCAGGCAAATATATACATGCCCAGAAAAAAAGACGAGAACACTTTTCTCTTAGCTCTACTTCATTCATGCCATGTTTCCCTGGAAACCTGACAAAATAGGAAGCTTAAAAGGTGTAGGGTACCTATTACCCACACAGCAAGGACCAATATGGAATCCAAAGTAGTAAAAGGCTTATATAACCTATATTCCTTAGAAAAGTAAGATTTGGGATAGCAAGCAGTAGGAAGCAGGGCAATTAACTCAAAAAAGTTGGTTAAAAGAATGCATAGTGTTGCTCCAATTACATTTTCCACATTCACCTTCTGAGTGTGCTTCTTTATAAGAGAGTGAGTCAGACAGGTTAATGACATTTGAAAGAAGGCTACCAATAACTTTAAATCACAGGCTCAGGTAAGGATGCGGAAGGAGAACATTACTACTACCCTCACCTAACAGCACTCTAGAATTTATGACACTTCACATATTTTAACTTAATTGATCTTCACATTAGCCTTTTAAGAAGGGCAAGGTCAGAATTAATTCCATCTACAGAAGGACAAATTGAGACTTAGAACAATAAAGTGCCACATAAAGTCACAAAGAGAGAGGTATGGGTAAGACAGGAGCATCCCAGTTTTTCACCTCTCATATCCAGTGATCTTTTCATTATAACACCCATCTACATAAAGAGGGAGCAGGATAACCTAGAAAGCAGTATTGTACACTACAGTTTATCCTTTAATTAATAAGACTTTACTTTTAAATTTCCAAAAGCCACAAGATACTTATTAATTACAAAGCGGAAAACTTTATAGTGAAAAAAGCTGGCAGACACCACCTTAACCTGATGAGAGTTGACATCACCAGCATTAAGACATAACTAGACCACTGCTTCCTGATATGATGCACTGAGAAGGGCATTTCCATGGTATTCTTACCAAAAAAAAAAAAAAAAAAAAAAGGAAAGAAGAAATGCATAACCTGAATCTAATCATGAGGAAACATTAGCTAAATCCAAACTGAGAGACATTCTACAAAACAACTGGCCCATATTCTTCAAAAGAATCAAGTCATAAGAAACAAAGACTAAAAAACTGTTTCTTCGATTAAGGCCAGACTAAAGCAAAATGGCAACGAAATATAATATATAATCCTGGACCATAAAAAGGACATAAGGGGGGCAGGGGGGCAAATTTGAATAAGGTCTGTAAACTAGCTAGTACTATTTCATAATGTTAATTTCCTAATGTTGATCATTGGACTGATGTTACATAAAATGCTAACACTTGAGAAAGGCAGACGAAAGTTACATGGCAAGTGTATTATTTTTGCAAATTTTTCCTAAGTTTTAAATTACTTAAAGATGAAAAGTTTTAAAAGTTTTAAATTTTTAGGGGCGCCTGGGCGGCGCAGTCGTTAAGCGTCTGCCTTCAGCTCAGGGCGTGATCCCAGCGTTCTGGGATGGAGCCCCACATCAGGCTCCTCTGCTATGAGCCTGCTTCTTCCTCTCCCACTCCCCCCGCTTGTGTTCCCTCTCTCGCTGGCTATTTCTGCCAAATAAATAAATAAAATCTTTAAAAAATAAATAAATAAAAATAAAAGTTTTAAATTTTTAAAAATCTGATACTTGTTTTGAAAATAAACAAATGAAAATCATAAATGATAACAATGCACACTTATTTCTACAATCAAAGAATAATTCTGAATACATATATATGCACCAGGTTTCAAAGACATCAAGTTCCTAGACAAGGAATCGATTTCACTAAACTTAATTCTGAACTGCATACAGGTAAATTTCTCTCTTATCCTCAAGCAATTCTCCTCATTTAAACAATTTGCCATTAAGATAGACATGATGCTAACAACTTATTAGTTTTAAGACATTTCAGCTAAATTATAAGCAATGAGATGACCAAAACAAATTTTTTCTTGTAACCAAAATAAGTTTAATATTTCACAAATACTGTGAATTTCTTAAGGTATAGTTACAATTCTTTTTTTTTCTTTTTTAAGATTTTTATTTATTTGAGATAGAGCAAGCAAGCGAGAGTGCACAAGCAAGGGGAGGGGGAGAGGGAGAGGGAGAAGCAGACTCCCCGCTGAGCAGGGAGCCTGATGTTGGGTTTGATCCCAGGACCCTGGGATCATGAGCTGAGCCAAAGGCAGACGCTTAACTGACTGAACCACCCAGGTGCCCTCTAGTTAAATTCTTAAGTGTTCCCTTTCTGGATTCACTTACCATATACAACATCACCTAAAAGCTATATAATTATAAACACAGCTTTATCTGGGCAGAACAAGTCATCAATGTATTGTTTCTCAATATGTGTGATGCCCAGACAACCTGTTTAAGATCTGTAACTTTTATGACCTATGCATGGTAGGTGCTCAAAACTGCTTATTAGTGAATACTGATGCTCAATATCATCAGTCCTTGGGGAAATGCAAATTGAACCACAATGAGATACTACCACACATCCATCAGAACAGCTAAAATTTTAAAAATTGTCAATACCACATGCTAATGAGGATCAGAGCAACAGAAACTCACTCACCGCTGGTGGGAATGCAGAGAAGAACAGCCACTTTGGTAAGACAGTCTGGCAATTTCTTACAATTCAGAATTCACATTTCAAAACAATATTCTAATTCCTTTTAAAATTACAACAATTTAATATGTTTTTAATTGTGCTTCCCTCAAGTCTAAAATGGGAATAATGTGGGCACCTGGGAGGCTCAGTCAGTTAAACACCCGACTTGTGATTTCGGCTCAGGTCATAATCTTTGGGGTTGTGGGATCTAGCCCCACATCAAGCTCCAAGCTCTGTGCTCAGGAGGGAGTCTGCTTGAGATTCTCTCTGTCCCTCTCCCTCTGCCCCCTCCCCCACTTACACTCTCTCAAATAAATCAATACATCTTTAAAAAATAAAAAATAAAATGGGAATAATATGGGTGATTAATTTTTACTATAGAATGCATAAGTGAAGATTCACACATGGTTACAAAAGGCTAAACCTTAGGAAAAAAGTTCTCTAAAGAGAGTCCATTACATTTTTTAAGCATTATAGTTCAAGGTCATTTCCACAGACTATCAATTATCCAGCGGACTAAATCTTAATTTCTACCTTTTAACTAACAAATCATTGACTTCCATTCCATTCTCTTAAAAACTCTTAAAAATAAGATCAGATACAAGCAGATTGGCATGTATGAAGCATTCTGCTGTGACACTTCAAGGGATTATGAGAAGCAAACATTATCAAGGGATACAACATATTTCTTTCTTTACATTTTCTGAACATGAATATGCAATTATTTTACCAAATTTATGTGTAAACTTTTTTAGGTAAGAGACCGAAATGTGGATGCTATAAGAGAGAAGAATTAAACCATCAAAAAGTTCTAATTTAAAATATTTTTATTGATATTCACTGTAGTTTTATTCATACAACTTATATTACCTGAAATGTTTAAGTTATAAACCATGTTGAAGAAAATCTGTTTCTGACAAGAGGTGTTGGTGAGGATGTGGAGCAAAAGGAACCCTCATGCACTGTTGGTGGGAAAGCCAACTGGTGCAGCCACTGTGGAAAACAGTATGGAGGTTCCTCAAAAGATCAAAAATAGAACTTCCTATGACCCAGTAATCACACTACTGGGTATTTACCCAAAGCATAAGAAAACACTACCCCAATATTTACTGCAGAATTATTTACAATAGCCAAATTATGGAAGCAGCCCAAGTATCCATCAATAGATGAATCAATAAAGAAGAGGTGGTATAGATATATAATGGAATATTGTCAGCCATGAAAAAGAACGAAATCTTGCCATCTGCAACAACATGGATGGAGCTAGAAAGTATAATGCTATGTGAAATAAGTCAGAGAAAGACAAATATACCGTATGATTTCACTCATATGTGGAATTTAAGAAACAAAACAAGTAAGCAAAGTAAAAAAAAAAGGGGGGTGGAGATAAACCAAGAAACAGACTATAGAGAACACACTGATGGTTACCAGAAGGGAGGTAGGTGGGGGGATGGGTGAGATAGGTGAAGGGTATTAAGAATACACTTATCATGATGAGCACTGAGCAATGTATAGAACTGCTGAATCACTATATTGTACAACTGAAACTAATATAACACCATATATTAACTATACAGAAATTGAATATAAAACCTTAATAAAATTTAAAAAATAAAATCTATTTCTGAACCACAGAAACAGAAAATAGAATAGAAGCTAGATAATAGCTACTAGATAGTCGAAGCATGAAAAATACAGCAAACTGCAATCTAAAGAACAGCCACTAGATGGTAGTGATTACAAATAAATCTATGCTTATCAACGCAAATAAGCTCAAACACCAGCCTACAACCTACCAAAAAAAAAAAAAAAAAAAAAAGTATCAGGAAATGAAGTCTGAAAATAATTTTTAATTTTACTCTTATAATATCGGTGCAGTATTTGTAGAATAGGGAGCATAAAAAAATTAAGCAGTAGAGACATCATTTAGTAAAAATGTAGTAAAAGCAGATAATTTACACCAAATATATGAAATATAAATATGTATTTATATTAATATACCACCACAGGCCAAAAAATAAAGGCAACTAAGTGTGTAGGTTACCAAACATTTGCAACACTGTTTTATCAGCAAAATGTTTTCAAATCTAAAAAAAAAAAAAAGGTTAAAAAGAAATAGGATTGTAGGATTAAGCAAAATATAGAAATGGAGAAATAATCACTAAGCTCTGAGTCATATAGATGACATCAAATTACATTTTTATACCTAAGAAACAGGTATTTATACTACATATAGTACAATAAATTTAAATTTCCTTTTCCAATTAAGATTTTTAAGATATAACCATTGAAGAATTGACATTGACACTACTCTTTCTATAAACAAAATATGTGGGAAGACTGTTATTAATAATAAAGGATTACCTGTTGAACTAAAACTAAGAAAAAAACTAACATTTACCAGACTAACAGTACAAAACAGTAGTTAGTTGTAGTCAAAGTGTTCATTTGCTTTCCACGGTACCTACCATCATGTCTAACTACAAATTTTAACTAAAGCCACAAGATTTAAATACTGCATATATATTAGCTGGTTGCCAAGCAGAACATAATTTACTAAATTTGAAGAGAAAAATGTAACTGCTTTCCCACTCACCGACCCACTTCTGAGTGGTTATCTACTTCTATTCTCCAGCAGATGAAACGAAAGAAGGAAAAGAAGCAAGAAACCATTTCAAAATGGAGGATTAGTGATTTCCCAGACTCAAAAGTAACTCAAGGTATGTATTTTCTGTATTTTCTATTTTTAAAGTTGAACGTGGTACTTTAAATAAGTAAACTATTCCTCATTTTATTATCAAAATGAATTTTATACTTAAAATGAATTAAATCAGCATTCTATGAGAGCAGGTTAAGGGCAGAAATTTACCATGTCTAGTCTAATAAATGTACTTACATGAATATTGGGTTTCGAAAACTTAATTTTAGCAATTAAACAATTCAAATGTCATAATACCATACTATCTGCCAATCCCTGTTTCAGGAACTGAAATAATAGACTACAACACAGTCTTCCCTCAAAGTATAAAGTCCACTGTATAAATTCAGGTATTTAAGAATCTGCAACGTGTTAAAAAATCATACTTAGGTTTCTGGTCTTCTAGTTCCTTACCTTTCCCTCTAAATAAGGTATATTTGCATTCTTTTGTGTCTCAAATCACTTGTTCCAGTTGCCCAGAATATTTCCTTTTCCAACCCTTCTCTTCCTGCTTAAAGACACTCAAATGGAAGTCCTTTGCCCCAAAAGCAGAATTTAGTTACATTCTGCATGCTCCTACATCACTGCATGGACATGCAACATTTCTCATGCAAAACCTTATTTAGATTAAATAAGCTTATATAACTCTTTATAGTCAGCATCTAGCATAATGACTGCAATACACAGTTATAAGTATACTAAATACTAGGATTTTTACTGCATCATATGATCACATAGTTCAATATCAGGAACAATTTACATTTTAAACAAAGTAGACACATATTAACAATATTTGCCTTTCCTCACTATGTTACTTTAAATACACACACAGCCAGGATATGCAAAAAAATAATGTGGAAATGAAAAATCACTTACTGAAAAACGCCAGCATGAAAATCCCATCATTACCCACTCTGAGCTGGTCTGCGTCACTAAAGTCATCTCTTGGTTGGCACTCTTCCTCCTGAATCTAAAAAACACATAACATTAGACCAGTTCACTAAAAAACTAATTGCAACTTTATTATCTTAAGTATAAAGATAATAATTTAAATAAAATCAGACATTCTCAACTTGTATAGACAAAATGATAAAATGAGTACAATGTCTGGCACACAGTAAGTATTCAAAAACATTAGCAAGTATTAATTTTTCATGGGCACCCCTGAAAAGAGTAACTTTAAAAGAAAACACAAAAAAAGATCAAAACTGAACATTAATGAAAATTGTATCAAGAAAGATGTGACTGACATATTTGCACTGAACGGGAAAGAGGAATTTTCATAATCAGTGGTGGAATCTAAACTGGTATGATCTCTGTGGCTGGCAATTTGGCAATATTAATCAAAAATAAAAATGTCCAACCCACAACTACATGGTCAGTTAATCTTCGACAAAACAGGAAAAAATATCCAGTGGGAAAAAGAACCTCTTCAACAAATGGTGTTGAGAAAACTGGACAGCAACAGGCAAAAGAATGAAACTGGACCACTTTCTTATACCATACGCAAAATAAATTCAATGGATTAAAGACCTAAATTTGTGACAGGAAACCATTAAAATCATAGAGGAGAACACAGGAAGTAACCTCCTTAAATCAACTGCAGCAACTTTTCACTACACGTGTCTCCTGAGGCAAGGAAAACAAAAACAAAAATAAATTATTGGGATTTCATCAAAATAAGCTTCTGTACAGTGAAAGGCAACCAATGGAATGGGAAAAGATATTTGCAAATGACATATCTGATAAAGGGTTAATATCCAAAACATATAAAGAACTTACAAAACTCAACACCCCAAAAATGAATAATGCAATTAAAAAATGGGCAGAGGACATGAATAGACATTTTTTTCAAAGAAGACATCCAGATGGCCAACAGACACATGAAAAGATGCCCAACATCACTCATCATCAGGGAAATGCAAAAGAAAACTACAATAAAATATCACCTCACACCTGTCAGAATGGCTAAAATCAACAACACAAGAAACAACAGGTGCTGGCAAGGAACCCTCTTGCAACGTTCGTGGGAATGGAAACTGGTGCAGCCACTCTGGAAAACAGTATGGAGGAAGGTTCCTCAAAATGTTAAAAATAAAACTACCCTACAACCCAGCAACTGCATTACTAGGTATTTACCCAAAGAATACAACACTACTAATTCAAAAGGGATACATGCACTTCGATGTTTATAGCAGCATTATCTACAACTGCCAAATTATGGAATAGCCCAAGTGTCCGTCCATTGATTGATGTATGGATAAAGAAGATGTGGTGTATATATACGGTGACGTATTACTCAGCCATAAAAAAGAATGAAATCTTGACATTTGCAATGACGTGGATGGACTTAGAGAGTATCATGCTAAGCGAAGTAAGTCAAAGAAAGACAAATGCCATATGATTTTACTCATGTGTGGAATTTAAGAAACAAAACAAACAATCATAGAGGAAAAAGAGAGAGGCAAACCAAGAAACAGACTCTTAACTACAGAGAACAAACTGATGGTTACTAGAGTGGAAGGGGGTTAAAAAGGTGATGGGGATTAAGGAGTGCACTTGTGAAGAGCACCAAGTCTTGTATATAAATGTTAAATCACTAAATAGTATACTATTTAGTGAAACTAATATCACAGTGTATGTTAACTGGAATTTAAATAAAAACTTTCAAAAAAAAAGGAAAAAAAAGTACACACCCAACAATTCCAGCTCTTGAAATATATTGTACAAACATACAGTATATTCCCACTTACAAGAAATGATGTATTAAGGATGATTCATTGCAGCAATGTGTTTTGGGTTTTTTTGTTTGCTTTTTTAGAGAGAGGGAGAGGAAGAGAATCTTAAGCAGGCTCCATGCCTACCACAGAGCCCGACACAGGGCTTGATATCACGACCCTGAGTTCACGACCTGAGCCGAAATCAAGAGTCAAACACTTAACTAAGCCATCCAGGCGTCCTGCAGCAATAATAATAAGAGCAAAAAATTAGACACAATCTAAATGCCCATCAATAGTGGGCTCTAGTCAGGAGATAATTCTCCATGAGTCCTTCATGTTTCTACATATCTTCTAGGTAGAGGCACTCGCTGCCCTTCCTCTACACTATCTTTTCAAGGATGTTTATATTGCAGACAGCTTTGGAAGAGAGAAATAGTGTCTCTCCCCAGAGCAGAGATGTGGGCATGTTTAGTGACCATTAGAAAATACTGGGTTTGGGGCACCTAGGTGGCTCGGTCCATTAAGCATCTGCCTTCGGCTCAGGTCATGACCCCAGGGTCCTGGGATCAAGCCTTGCATGCCCGCTTCTTGCTCAGTGGGGAGCCTGCTTTTCCCTCTCCCTCTGCCCCTCCTCTGTTCCTGCATGCGCACATGCGTGCGTGCTCCATCTCAAATAAATAAAATCTTAAAAAAGAAAAAAAAGAAAATACTGGGCTCACTAAATTCAGGGTTCCAAACTATGTGTGGAAACATTACTTCGCCCTCTTTGTGTTTCTCGGTGAGAACTGTGGCTCAGGAGAATAGTTAAGAAAATGTTAATACATTCATGGTAGTCTCACTATGGACGCTGCCAAAAGAAAAAGACTTTCAAAACCATATTGCACATTATTTGGGCAAAAAGATCCCTAAAACTCTGCAATCCTATATCGTAGGCAACCTTCTTACATAAAATACAGTGGTTGGCACCAACTAAATTTGTATTAAAATTTTGTATAATTTCAAGTTAATTCAAGAAATAAACACTAAAGCCCAATGTGAGCCCCTCCAAACCACTGTCATTTTGAGGACAAGAATATAAATATTTCATACTCTTTTGTAAACATAACTCCAGAGATTTTATCATATGACATCATTTTTAAGACGACAGAAAACGCATGCACGAAGATGTCCTTTACAACACCAACAATGGAAAACATAGACACATAATCACATCTGAAAATAATCTAACTTCACTAGAGAGGAATAGTCACTAAATTATAGTATATTGACTCCATGGAATTTCACTAAACCATTGAAATAAAAGAGAAACATTTATATAAAATGCTTAAAAATAAGAGACAGTAGCTCTATAATAATTCCAACTACATTAACTTATAAATCCTGAAAGTGGGAAAAGACACCAAAATATTTTAAAATGAAAAGCTGTAAGAAAACAAGTGTGGTATTTTCTTCTTCCTAATTTCTTACATTGCTAATTTTTAAAAAGCTTTCATCAACTTAATAAACTGTAATTTATTAAATACCAAGTATGTACCAGACAATAGGTGCTAAAAATGCAAACACAAAGTCCTTATCTTGAAGTTGCTCACAATTTATAAAGTGCTAGTTTTTATGTCAAAAGACAAATTACTGACAAACTTAAAACAAGGTACAGGGGCACCTGAGTGGCTCAGTCAGTTGGGTGACTGACTCTTTGATTTCAGCTCAGGTCATGATCTCAGGGCCCTCGAACTGGGCCCTGCGACTGCCTCCGCACTCAGTGGGGCGTCCGCTTGAGGATTCTCTCTCTCCCTCCCCACCTTCCGCTCATGCTTCCTCTCTAAAATAAATAAATCTTTAAAAAATAAATAAAACAAGGTACAAAAAAAAAAAAAAGGATACTACTCACTATTAGATTATAAGATAAGACAACCTGGTGAACAAGCATGTTCTAAAAGGTAAGTGAATTATTTGAATTCAAATACTTTTCATAAAAATATTTAAAAATAAGTAGAGTTCAGGGGCACCTGGGTGTATCAATCCGTTAAGCATCAGACTCTTGGTTTCGGCTCAGATCATGATCTCAGGGTCCTAGGATTAAGCCCCAGGTGGTGGGCTCTGCACTCAGAGGGGAGTCTGCTTGAAGATTCTCTCCCTCTGCCCCGCCCCCCACTCTAGCGTAAATTCGCACTAGCGCAGGCTCTAATAAATAAATCTTTTTAAAAAAGGAGTTCATTTCTATAAATCTATTTAATCATCCCATAATTTACATGCAATCCTGCACATCAGAAATAGGAAATAGTAGAAAGCGGTATTGTTTCCAAGTCTCCTGGCTACTACCTATATTCTCCCAATGAGAAAGTTTATTTAAGAAATAAGCTTTCACCTCACCCAGGTGAGATTCATTTACAACTGAATGCATACTCAAATGCTAATCAGACCAGTTTTCTATCTGAATCAGGTATAGAAACCCATACTCAATCACCTTTTGCAGAAAAGAGGGTGGCAGAGCACTGGGTTAGAAACTGATGAATTTAAAAGAATCTTTCCAAGGACCTAAGTCTCTTCTGTTCACTTATATTTTGCTTTCCATGAAATTTTCCACAATCTTCACAAGCTGTAGTTACAATGGTATCAGAAGCAGCTGAAAAAGGAAAACTTTTCCTTATGGACATATTCCAATTCAGACTAGGATCATATTACTTTCTAAAAGCAATACTCTGGAAATGACGACAATGAAAGGTTGGAAGAGAAACACTTCAGAGTTTTCTCTCCAAAAGGTAAAATCACCTTTATGCTTTTCCCAAAGCCGAGAGCAAGACAATGCTTGCTTCTTTCTCTTCAGAGTTCTACAGTGTGGAAGTTAGGGCAGCAGAGGTCCCAAGGTTGAGTAACATCCTTTAAGGACCTTTGCCATTTCCAAGGTCTCTAGGGAGATACTCCCTGAGAAAAGGAGCTATGCCCTACTCATTCACGCAGGGTGCACGCCTGTATATAATGCATGTACAACCATGTACGTGCTAAGCAACCTAGAACTGATTTTGACAGAAACTCCACACTACAGGTCTATGTTCCTTCTCTGTGATTCTCTCCTTCAAGTATCAAAAATCCTTATTGACTGAGCTATATTTTATGCCACTGTCTTAACAAAGACTTACTTTCACCCTTCAAGGAAAATGGCATAAATAATAAATTTGAGGCTTACTGTCTTATGTGCCCAAAGCTATTTATGTTGACATTTAACTGTGTGTGTGTTGGAGTATGGGAGTGGGAACAGGCTTAGAAAGGGATGTACTGATGAAAAAAAACATCCAGGAAAAAACACTCACCTATCAGATAATTTACTCGCTGGGCTCTGGCCAGATGGCAGCAGAAGAATGCTGTACATAGAATCACCTTTCTCTCCCTTTGTCCCTCATCTAATTCTAGCTTTCTACGTAAAGTGATTTTTGGTTGTCTTTTCTTGAACAACATGGATGAACCTATAAATCTGAAATGGTATCTCTAAAGTCTGAAGTAAGAAAAAAAGGCAACAAACTCTAGCCCTGCTTGCAGCCACACTAAAATGTAACTAACGGGGCACTTGGGTGGCTCAGTCAGGTTACTGTCTGCCTTCGGCTCAGGTCATGATCTCGGGGTCCTGGGATCAAGACCCTCACCGGGGTCGCTGCTCAGCGGGGCGTCTGCTTCTCCCTCTCTTCCTCTATGGTCTCTCACTCTCACTCTCTCTCTAAAGTAAATAAAATCTTTTAAAATAAATAAAATGTAAACAACTTCCACCTTTTATCTGACCGTAGAATAGTGTACATGCATCTCGTTGATTCTCCTGAGACAGTCACTCCTTCTACCAGAACAAGATGTAATATACATGTATATCCCTGACTCTATTACTGAGACAGGAAGAGAAGACAGAAAGGACAGGTGGAATACTTGACCATCATTCTAAAATCTAGGTTGGAATGTGTTAAAAGGACACACACACACAAAGTGAATTGACAAACATATTTTGAAAACTTGTAACTTATTTCTCTGTGCTTTTTAACCTACACTGAGTTTATTCATGGAGTCACTAGACTGGCTCTGCTAATATATACAAATGAGCAGGGAAAAAAGATAATTTATGATCATAGTTAGAGATCACGAATCTAAACTATACGAGGAGGGAAATAAGGATATCAACAGAGAAGAGGTCGATGGGGTAGAGTATCTAGAGTGAGGAAGTCAGAGGACGGGGGGTGAAAGTCAGCACTTGAAATGAGAGAAATCAAGACTTAGGAAATGTACTGGTAAAGACAAGGACCAGGAGTCCCACAAATTCAGATGGGCTACACAGAAAGATCAGTACAAAAAGAAATAAATAGAAACAGAAACAGAAATGAGGAGATAAAGGAATGGACAGGAGAGTGCCAATTTCACCAAAAAATGACGACACACATAAGTAGTAGCAGAGAAGATACTACAAAACAATCTACGTGCACAAACATTCTGAAACTCAGAGAACTATTGTTGACATTACTGAATGTACTGAGAATCACTAAAAACGGTATTCTGAAAAGGGAGCAATCGGATTGCCTTACTCTCTGAGCTGTCTCTGCTGCTGCGGCTGCCATGGCGGCAGCTTTGGCCTTCTCAGCTTCATCGTATGTAGGAAGGGAGGTAGCGACACTGTAGGGAGGTGGCACAGGATAAAACTCACTGTAAACTTCTGTATCTGAAGAAAGGGATTAAAAAAGGATAACCATTAAAACAAACTATTTAATAAAATTTTTAGAGCCAAAAACATAATTTAATAATTTACAACAGGCCACTAAAGACTATTACTGCTTTTTGCAGTCCTATTTTATAAGCTACGTAACATATAAAGTACTACTATACAACTGTATGTGTTAGTTTAGCCCCATATTTATTATACAGGGAAAAGACTGATAAATACGACCTACAGGCTGATATACAATACATAACAAAAATATCAAGAATGAAATTCTAAAAATCTGTGTACAAGGGAAGTGAGAAACCCACCACATACAAGCATCCTCTGTACCTACTGCTATGCTCGAAGAATTTACTTGCTCATAATCTCACAGCCAATAAAGTAGAAATATCAGGAATAATAACACATATATAGTACTAAACATTTAATACAGCACTTCTACATACATTACTCCTAGCAACTCTGAGGTTCAGAGAAGTTAAGTAATTTGCCCAGTACTGCACAACCAATAAGTAGCCAGAACCTAGGGATTTCCTCATTCCCAATATCTGCTCTGATAACATGTGAGGTTCATTTTTCTACACGTCAGTTTTAGAAACTGCCCGAATCTTTTCAGCAAACTCAGTATTTCTCTTTGCTAAAAAAAAATGACGATTTTTAGTTCTTTTTCACTCTTGTCCCTCTCTTCTCATTTTTTCCCATATCTACCCACTCTTTTAGATTTTCTTTTCATGAAGAATTTCTCCCTCCCCAGTTTTTAAACTATTTTTGAAATATGATCTCCAGAAATATAACAAAATAGTAAGTGCAGAATGCTAATTTAAAAAAAAAAAACCTGCATCGCTTATCACCAACTTGAGTGATAAAAGTAAAATGATACATACAGGTCAATAAACTGATTAGACTTATGCTAGAATCATTGCCATGAAAACCAGGTAGGTTCTCACAGTAATCCATACTATAATGTCTGATATCACCTCTGTGATTTCCTCATTATAACTACAGTATTTATACATTTTCTCCATCAGAATTCCTTGCATTTCCAACATGAAAACACATTTTATTCTAGCAATACTTTTCCTATTTTATTTTAATAGATATTGACTTTAAAATAAGTTTGTTTAATGCTATCAATAAGAGCTAAGGATCTGAAGCTGGGCAATTTTTAATCCAATGCTAGTAGCAGTGTAATACTGAATGTTATCCACCAAAAAGGCACAAGAGTCATAAATTCTTAGAAATGACTTATTATTCAGATGTAAAAACATGACACACGTCAAGTAAATAGATTTCTTTAGGTCTGAAGACTAGAAGAAAAAATTAAATGAAAGCAATGGTTATGAATTTTAAGCACTAACATTAAAATTAGAAATTTAAAAACTGGAACAATGACATACATTATCCAAGAAGAGAGATATTTTACATTAACAACAGATATGTGAGTTCTCGAAAAGTTCTAACTCCCACGATAGATAAAAATATCCTAACCAGTAACAGATGAAAGTTGGGTAGGAGAACTATTTTGCTACCGCTTTAATTTTCACTGGTTAATTTTACATATTTTCTGTCTACCCTTTAAGGCAGCGGTTCTCAACCAGAAAATTTAACATCCACGGAGCTACAGTCCCAGCTCCTTAAGTTGTGTGACCTCAAACAAACCACTTAAGCACTTTATGAAGCTCTACTTTTTCATCCATAAAACTGACTCAGCAAGGCTATTACTTGTTATTATATAGCAGAATTTAAGAGTAATCAGGGGGACTCTGTAAACTGTAAAGCATTACACAAATATCAACTATTATTATTGATGCTGTTCAGATCTCTACAACCAGTCAGAAAGTGACCTACTGAAGCATATAATCACAGAAAACTGATACTGCCAATGCTTAAAATACAACATTAAGAAGCTGAAGAAAGATGATATCAATGGTTTGCATTAACGAGACACAAACTTCTAGAACTACTCAGTAGTTCTTGTGCTCAATTACAGTCATTTTAGTACAGATGTAAAAATAAAAAAAATAATAAAATTCTGAGCCCAGGAGTCAGACAGATTATAAGAACTGAACACCTAGGTGGCAGGCTCCACTGTCTTACAACTGAAAATGATCTAGCCTTTAAAACTGGCATGCTCCATTATCAAAACTATTCTAGACCATAGAAAAATGAGAAGCTTCTCAATTCATGCTATGTCGCTTCCACAATATTAATACTAAAACCGTAAGGACAGTATGTAAGGATCCCACTAATAAAACTACAAAACTTCTTAAAAAAAATTAACAAATCTAAATCCAGAAGAGATTAGAACACAGTGACAAACAATTTATTCTAGCTAGAATAAAGAGGTTGATTGGCTTAAAAAGAAATCCATTAATAACATATTTCATCAAAAATTACAGGAGAAAAAAAAATACAATTTTGTGATAAGGTCCCAAAAAGATGACTTCAAAGTTTCTGACCTACTGGAGCCATTTACTGAAATGAAGACGAGTGACAAAGGAAAAGGTCTGGTAATGGGGGAAGAGGCAGTAGATAGTTGTGACGATGCTGAAACTTAAATCTATTCTTTAAAACTCTTCCCACCAAGAGGTGGAAACTAATTCCTCAACTGTCTTGAATAAAGACTAAACTTAGTGACTCACTTCTAACAAACCAAATGTGGCAGATGCGACACTGTGTGGCTTTTGAAGCCATGCCGTAACAGGTGATACAGCTTCTATCTGGCTTTCGGAACGCTTGTTCTTGGAACCCAGCTTCCATTCAGGGAGGAAGCACAGCCCACAAGAAGAGGCACAAATAGGTATTCTGGACAGCAGTCCCAGGTGAGGCCCTAGCTGAAGCCTGCACCAGATATGTTACTAAGGAAGCCGTCAGTGTGACTTGAGCTACAGGTCACTGAAAGACAATCATCACATGAGACCCTGAGAGAAAAATGCATAATTGAGCCCAGCCCACTGCAAAACCCGTAAGAACTAATCACAATGGTTGCTATTCTACCCCATTTGGCTTATCACACAGCAGTCGCAATGGCAGTGAACAAAAAATTACCATTTCAATCTTAGGATCTTCCATCATTCAAACACAGATAAGCATCAGCAAAATAAGTAATTTTCTTTCTTCAAGACTACCATCAATTAGATTTTTTTTTTTTAAATCTAGGGTAGCAAATTCACTGAACTATATTCTGGACACTTACAGAATAATGAAGAAAATTAGCCCATAATAAATTTTAGCAAGCACCAATCTAGCTATTAAATACTAAGACAAATAAAACTGCTATAAATCAATACAAAAACTCTCCATCAAACTGGGCACTAAACAAGCACATTGATCAAATAAACATTATATACAAATAAAAGGAGTAAGCATTTACTAATTTATTAGTGAGAGTACATTCATAAAGAAGATACTTTCCAGTAACTGCATATTATAAATGAAAAAGGTAAATGGTTTGGTCTTTTTACACAACCCATATCGTCTAGATAAAATCTGTAGAAGCAGAAATGGTAACCAGAGAAAGCTAGCAAGAGTTTAAGAGAAATAATGATACTAATTACAGAATAACAAATAAGAAAGATGAAATACTCTAGTGAAGGGTTTTTTAATATTAAAATGTTTTTTATAACAGATTTAAAAAATGTTTCATAATGAATATATAAAATATTTAGAGGTTATTTAAAACAGTACACGAAAACATATTTTAAATGTTTTTTAATTATATAATGATTAACTTCAAGAAACAAGAGTTGGTGAGGATGTGGAAAAAAAGAAACCCTCATGCACTGCTTGGTAGGAATGCAAACTAGTGCAGCCACTGTGGGAAAAAAAACGGAGGTTAAAAAAAATTAAGAAATAGGGCTCAGTCGTTGAGTGTCTGCCTTGGGCTCAGGTCATGATCCCAGGTCCTGGGATGGAGCCTCTCATCAGGCTCCCTGCTCAGCGGGGAACCTGCTTCTCCCTCTCCCTCTGCCTGCTGCTCCCCCTGCCTGTGTGTGCTTACTCTCCGTCAAATAAATAAAAATAAAAAATAGATTAAAAAATAGAACTACCCTGGGGCACCTGGGTGGCTCAGTCGGTTAAACGCCTGCCTTCGGCTCAGGTCACGATCCCGGGTTTCTGGGATTGAGTTCTGTATCAGGCTCCCTGTTCAGTGGGGAGCCTGCTTGTCCCTCTCCCTCTGCTGCTTCCCCTGTTTGTGCTCTCTACCTCTCTTTCAAATAAAGAAATAAAATCTTAAAAAAAAAAAAAAAAGAAGAAGAAGAAGAAGAAAAGAAAAAAGAACTACCCGATCCAGTAATCACAATACTGGGTATTTACCCAAAGAATACGAAAACATTAATTCAAAAGCATATATACACCCCTGTATTTACTATAGCATTATTTACAATAGCCAAATTATGGAAGCAATCCTAGTATCCATCGACAGATGAGTGGATAAAGTAGATACGATATGTATACACACATACACACACACACACACACACACACATACAAAGGAATATTACTCAGCTTTTCAAAAAAGAATGAAATATTGCCATTTGCAACAACATGGATGGTGCTAGACTGTATAATGCTAAGTGAGTAAGTCAGTCAGAGAAAGACAAAATACCAGAGAATTTCACTCAGATGTGGAATTTAAGAAACAAAACAAAACACAGAGACAAATCAAAAAAGAGACAACAAACAGATGGTTAACGGAGCGGATGTGAGTAGAGGAATAAGTAAAATAGGAAGAGGATGAAGAGTACACTTATTATGATGAGCACTGAGTAAAATATAGAACTGTTAAATCAATATATTGTGTACCTGAAACTAATATAACACTGTATATTAACATACTGGAATAAAAGTAAAAAATAAAAAATAAATTATATGATAATTAACTTAGCATTACTGGGAAAATATAAACTGTGGCCAGAGAAATAGATAAGGGTAGTTCTTTAGAATGTCCTGAAAGTAAAAAATGAACAGTAGAAAGCAGGAACAACTGCCTTGTGTCCAGGAATTATTATCGTGTGTATATCATTATACTATGTACACCCTTCACCTCCATTCACAAATACCACATTCTCGCTCACACTCAGCATCAATAACACCTTGTTTTATAACTGTGTAGGTAGATGTACACAAACACAAATATAAATGTATATATAGATATACATACACGCATATGCATACACACATATGCATATATCTATATACCTTTAGATATATGTATATCTATATGTACATATAAATTCATATATATACACACATGTATGTATATAAATATATGTGTGTATATGTATATGAATTATATGTGTATATACAAATTTATTTATTTCTTCCAAAAGGAATATGCCACTCAGTTGGAAACAGATTCTAATAAGCATAAGAAAGTTTACACTTTTAATTTTTTTGAAAACAACAATATGAAACAAGTAATATATGAGTAAATATTTTATAAACTATCCTTTGAAAAACATTTTTATAAAAAAATCATAAAACCAGGAAGCCTCTTTAACAGATTCTATAATTAAATAAAACCATACTGGTTTAAAAAAAAAAAAAAACAAAGCTGAGTTACTAAAAATATTACTAGTTGTTTCATACTAAAAATAATACCTGAAGTTGTAGGTACCTCCACAGTAATACTACTATAAGGTGGAGGAGAAGAGTCTGTTTCAAGTCCCGATGCTGAAGGAGCAGTCTGAACGATCTGCGGTGTTGGGTTTGAAGTTGATGGTTGCTCTACGGCAGATGACTCTGAATTATCCTCTTCATTGTGAAGCTAAGAGAACAAAGAAAGAGAAACATTAATGTCATTCTGATTACTATTATTTTTTTAAATTTTAAGCAAATTTTTAAAGATTACTTCAGGCAAAGGATCACCTTTTAGCTAAAAACAAAGTAAAATAACATTTAAAAAGATGAACAAAATTTGTAAGAGACTGAAGCAGTCACTAAGAAATTTAGATTATGGTAGTTTCTTTACAATAAAAAATGAAGTTCAAATTAAGAATCATAAAGAAAAAAATCATGATTATAAAGAGATTCAAATTCATTCAATCCTACAATATTGACTACCATGTATTAGTCACTGTGTACTATAAAGAAAAATAAAGCACCTAATAATTAAACCACAATACCATTTCTATTACACTAGTATCTAGAATAATTGAAAATGTAACCTGAATTAATAAAAAGAAATAATGATAAACATTCCAAAAATGTAGAATACTCTAAGGAGGCTTTCTCAAGTACCAAAAGAGTTACTTATAAAGCAAGATGAATCAATGTGTATATAAAACCCTGGAAGACGTTCTTCAACACAACAAATTTATTGAAAGCTCAGGAAGTGCAAGATAATATGTTGGATCTGCGATCACTTAACTCACCTAATCCTCACAACAAATCTATGAAATAGAGAATGTTATCCCCGTTTGACAGATTAAAATGGGGGGAGGGGATGGAAAAAACCTTGAAAGCGTAGACACCTGAAGTAACTTGCCAGACATCACAACAGCTAGGAAGGGTAAGGCCAAGAACCAAAACTAAGCGGTAGGGCTATTGCCTTCTTACTTCATTTATAAGTAATCTTTTAAATGCTCATTTGTTAGGAGGTGATAATAACTGCATGTAGGCAAGCAAACCGTAGGTCAACCAAGAGCATCAATACTCTACAAAGTGACTCATCAAAAAGGTACTATAATTGATCCTTAGATATATTTGGAGAAGAGCTCTTATTAAATTTTTTAAAGACATTTTAAAATCCACTAAAATCTTGGTTTGAAGAAAAACTACAGGCCTTCAACATTATTCAATTTTCATATCTTAATTTATTCTTGTACTTTAAGAAATTCAATGTTAGGGGCGCCTGGGTGGCACAGCGGTTAAGCGTCTGCCTTTGGCTCAGGGCGTGATCCCGGAGTTGTGGGATCGAGCCCCACATCAGGCTCCTCTGCTGGGAGCCTGCTTCTTCCTCTCCCACTCCCCCTGCTTGTGTTCCCTCTCTTGCTAGCTGTCTCTCTCTCTATCAAATAAATAAATAAAATCTTAAAAAAAAAAAAAAAGAAATTCAATGTTAAAAATAATCCCCCAAATAAATTTGGTCACAGAGCAAATCTGTACACACACAAATCTGAGTTTTGTGATGTAGTGGGAAAAAAAAAAAAAAGCATGCAAATTCTTGCTCCACCTTTTAGGACCTTTGATAAACCTCTGTGCCTCAGTGTCTCCAAGTATAAGTTCTAAATGAAGCCAAAATCCTCACAGAATTGTAAAATAATATTTGGAAAGCATCTAGCATTAACACCTAACAACAGAAGGCATTTAATAAGTACTAGTTTCCTCTTTCTTCTCCTTTAAAATATACTTTATTTTGTGGCCTGAAATAATTTGGTGCTATCAGTCCAATAAATAGTCATTCATTTGCCTCTAAAAACATGAAAAGTAAAATTTACTTCACTGCTGTTGGCATGTGTCTTGGTAAGTGATCACAAAGCACAATTTCTGTGAGTTCATAAATTTTAACAGAACTGCCATAAAAATACCTAAAATCATTTATCAAGTTCATAAGACAGGTTTTTTTCCCATAGCACCAAGGTTTAGGTAATAAAATTCACTCACAGAAACTGAATTGTAAGGTCAAACAGTCATAAAGTGAATTTTCTATGAGCTTTGTATTTACTTGCAGCAGTTTTCTAAGTTGGCACTACATGACCACCCTCCTGACTAGCTGCACTCTGCCTCAGGGTCACCAAGCATCTTCCATGGTTCCTATTACAAGGTACCCAGGAGAACTCTTAACTTAGTCATCTTTGATCACACTTCGAAGAGCAAAAATGTTAGATAAGCAAGTTAAGGCAAATAAAAGTAAAAAAAATATATATATATATATATATATATATAGCATTATCAACTAAACAATTAATAGGGTGTCAAAAAAAGAAAACCACTGTTCCATCTCTACCCTTAATGCTGCAAATGTGGATGAACTGTACTAAAGAAAAAGATCCTGTACGAAAAAATAGCTCTCCTCTGGTTCCTCACCAGAAATACTCCCTACCATATCAAATATATAAATGTGCTCCCCAGAATGACCAACTCATTTTTAAAACCTATCAAAATGTTTTCAGGGGCGCCTGGGTGGCTCAGTCAGTTAAGTGGCTGACTCTTAATTTCATCTCAAGTCATGATCTTGGGGTCCTGGGATTGAGCTCCACCCCCCCCCCACTGGGCTCAGTAAGGAGTCTGCTTGAGGATTCTCTCTCTCCCTCTCACTCTGTTCCTCTCCCTGCTCGCATGCTCTCCTTCTCTCTAAAATAAATAAATCTTAAAAAAAAGGGGGGGGGAGGACGCCTGGGTGGCTCAGTCAGTTAAGCATCTGCTTCAGCTCAGGTCATGACCCCAGGGGTCCTGGGATCAAGCCCTACATCAGGCTCCCTGCTCAGCAGGGAGTCTGCTTCTCCCTCTCCCTCTGCCCTTGCTCCTGCTCTCTCTCTCAAATAAATTTAAAAAGTCTTTAAAAACAAACAAACAAAAAAGAGTAACTACAGATACTTTTACATAAGATCTCAGAAGTAAAGCTTTGGAACTTGTAAAACACACCTTCAATTATTTCAACAGCCCAACATCACACTTCACAGTTTCATTTTTACAAAATTATAATGTACAGTGAACATTTGCCATGTATCAACAGAACCCAATATCTCAGTCGATAATCTCTACCCACTGTAACAACTTCTAAAATTCAACTTTTTAATTTTGATATCTTTGATGCCTCTATAAATTAACCAACTTTGCCTTTTAACTAAATTCATTCAAAAGTTCAAATCAATCTACATGTTCACCAAATTAAACAATGCCATTTGTGGAAATTTTTCCTTAATCATGCTCTTAGATGATTCTATTTTACATTCTTTAAGGATTATCATAAACAGAAAAAAAAAAAAAGGCGTGGACATAAACGGGGTGGGAACTACATATATAAAATAATGAACCAGGCTCTGTGTCCTGTCCATACATTACCTCAAAAGTTATCTTCCTAGCTTGTTCTATTTTTGAGCTTCCTGGAAAAAAACATGGGCAAGACCACATGAAAACTAAAATATGTCTTTAATATAGTGACCAGGGTGATGAAAAGTTGCATATAGAGCTACTGTTTTTTAGCTTGAAGGATCAAAGGATGACAAGAGGGCTGGCTGTCTTAAATGTATCCGTACTTAGTCCTTACTTGATGTATATCGATTATCTTTAATGATAAGAGAACCATAAGCATTATGATTAACTCTGGCTGGAAGTCCAGCCTTCCCATGTGTAAACTACTGTTTCGTTTCCTTTAATTGGCAGCTCTCCTTTGCTGTAGCACTTCATTCTATCTTGAGATGATAAAAGATTAATGTAATTAATTGTAAGCTTTGCTTTTGAGAAGCTAGAGACCTCACTGAACGTTTTCTAAACACATCAAAATGAGAATGTATGTATGTACTATAAAGTGTGATTCAGCAAGCACTGTTTGAAAAAAAAGAAAGTTGTAAGTTGTTAAAAAAAAAAGAAAGAAGTATGTGAAGAGCTAATGTATTTTGTATACTGCCATATTCTGACTACATTTATACCAGAAGACAAAACTGGGAAGAAGAGTTTGTAGTTGCAAGGAGTTAAATTTTAACTCAATAAAAGAGCTTTAAGATTTTAATTAGATCTTTTAAATTATTAGAACACTAGCTTTTCTGTAGGACAACAAATACCTTTAGGCAGATTTTGGATGACTCTCTGGCAAGGCTGCTATGTAACTAGGATGACCACACAGCTGTTTTTCCCAGGACAGTCCTACTTTATACCTATTGTTTAAGGGCTACACTCAATTTAGCATTTTCTCCACCCTTTTCATTCTCAAGAAAACTGAATGGTCAACCTACATATAATGGGATTTTTGCCCTTTGTATGATATTAATAGATGACAATGACAACTTTGAAATCTAAGATGATAAGGCTCTGGCCAACACCTATGGTAGTCCCTATCATTCTACATTGCCTTATTTAACACCCGAATTAGAGGAAAAAACAGATAGAGTTGCAATAAAATCAACTGGTAGAATCAAGCTACACATTTTAATCACCAGAGAAGAAAGCGAGCTATCTTATCTATGCGGCTAGGGATAAGGTAATAATAGCAGGAGCTAAGAAATCCCTGCAGATAGCCCAAGTCATCTAAGTCAATAGATCAGAAGATAGGTTCCCACAAAGCATTGCTCTTGGCAAATGAAGCTAGATTTTCTATCAATAAAACTAAATTACAGCAGTGTTCCTAATGTACATAAACATACTATTAAGTAAATTAACAGAATTGTCTTAATTTTAGGGATTTTTCCACTAAAACTCTGCTGTCTCTGGACATTTTTCCACTAATGAGAGCTAGCATATGATAAAGCAAAAGTATAAACAATTAGGGAAGAATGTATAAGCAATATAAACAATTAAAGAAGAATGTATAAGCAACAAATAAATATTAATTTTAAAAGACTGAAATGGCAATCATGCCTAGTTTCCAGTTTATTCTCTTGAAAGTACAGAATTCTGATTGTGATTTTTCATATTATAAGCATATTTCTGCTAGTAAAACCTTTCTTCTTAGTATGAAAGAATATCATTATTCCATGGTGCTCCACAAGAAGTACCATGAGCTCCAGATGCTCCATCACCTGAACAAGTCTGCAAAACAACTGTTTAAACCAGGTGTCATCAGATATATTATCAAGGCACAACTAAACTGCCTTTTAAATAAATAAGGGTTGTTTCATTTTAAAATTGCTATTGTCTGCTCACAACACGTTAACTGAAAAAATAAAAACACACAAAAGAGTATATACAGTGTAACCGAATGTTTAAAATAATGAGGTGTTACTTGTATAATACATAGGTGCAATCACAATTTCTGGAAAGATTAGCAAGAAATAGCAAAGAGCTGCAGGAAAGGAGAGAGACTTCATCATTCTCTGCTATTTGAATTTTTCACACTAAACATAAGTTAATTTGAAATTTTAAAAATTTTAATAAACCCAAAATGCAGTAAAATGAAACCTCTAGTTTCTGGCTTGGTATATCTCAGAAGCAATGAAGTAATAACGGTAAGCACTGTATTCTACGATAAAAAGCATTCTCCAACATAAAATATTACATAATATCATTAAAATAGTTCCCGTAGGTTTATGTGTATGCAATTTTCTATTAAAAATAACACAACCTGGAATTGTAGTCAAAAAAATATACATTTGAAGAATGTAATACAGAACCTGTATTTTCTTTTTTAAGGAAAAATGAGAGGGATAATTAATGGGACAACAGAACGATTAAAGAACAGAAGACAAAATTTATACTGCCGGACTAGACCGTTTCTCTGAGTTTTAGACCTGTATATCCACTTATTAACATTTATTTCTTTTTTTTTTTTAAGATTTTATTTATTTATTCGACAGAGATAGAGACAGCCAGCAAGAGAGGGAACACAAGCAGGGGGAGTGGGAGAGGAAGAAGCAGGCTCATAGCAGAGGAGCCTGATGTGGGGCTTGATCCCATAACGCCGGGATCACGCCCTGAGCCAAAGGCAGACGCTTAACCGCTGTGCCACCCAGGCGCCCCTAACATTCATTTCTTGAAATGAACATTAAACATAATCACATACAAAAAAAAAAAAAAGAATTCTAGGCTATATATGTTCAATTCTTTCCCTTCCATACACACATTCTATGCCTACCTAACTTGTATACATCATTCAGATCTCAGCTTAAAATCAAGTTGTCACAAAAGCCTTTCCTATCTCCCAAAAGTTGATTAGGACTCTGATGTAATCTTAAAGCACCCTATTCTTCAGAGTACCTATCACAAAAACTACTATTTATGTAATCATTCATTTACAATCTGTTTTCCCAGCTGCAGTAAGAGTTTTACAAAAGTGGAGGTTATATCTATCTTGTCGAACACTATCAAAATAAAAGCTCCAAAGTATTTGCAGTCAGACTGGGTTAAAATTAAAAAGAAATGCAAGATAGGTCATCAGTCAAATAGTTTAAAATGGAAGCCTTGAGAGAGAACTACCTTGCTAATCTATGTACTCTGAAGTCTTTAAGAGCTAGTTACTAAATAAGTAAGGGAAAGGACAAAACGTTGGAGCCTATTTACATCCCAAAGACCAGCAAAGAACAAAGAAGATAAACAAATGGGGTAAAGATTTTATAAAATTTCTATTTTCAAAAGCACTCACCCTCTGGTTAAATTCCTTTTTATATGCTAAAGTTGCAATGTAAATATACTAGACCCTAAGGTTTCCTCTTTAAATACGAAGAGGTTGTTTCTTTGGGTTTTTTTGTTTTTGTTTTTTTTAATATTTTATTTGTTTATTTGACAGAGAGAGAACACAAGTAGGCAGAGCGGCAGGCAGAGGGAGAGTGAGAAGCAGGCTCGCCGCTAAGTAGAGAGCCTGATGCAGGTCTCAATGACCCCAACCAAAGGCAGACACTTAACCTCCTGAACCACCCATGTGCCCCAATTTGAAGGGTTCTACAGGGCACCCTCATTAGTTGCATTCATAGCTAATTAATGACAAATGTGTGACCTAATTCTTAAATTGTTATATAAATAGTAAGATTTTTTTTTCCAAAATTCTACTTAGCTTACACAGAACTTACCTAATATGTATTTATTACAAATGTGCCCTACAATTCTATCTCCTTACGGATAGGTCATTATGATCTTAACACAGACTATTAACAGCTTGTTTGATCTCACAGTCCTCAAAAAGGGGGGGGGGGACAGGAGGAGAAAAAAATATTTGAGTGTGCTGGATTGGTGCCTTCTCATTACTTTCTTTCATCTAAGGATGTCTGTCTTCAGGGCGCTGCTTGTCAGCCTTCACATACTTTCTCAAAGTCTCCTATCTAACAATCTAGCTCACATCAATTTAGTATGAAAAGACCGTAATACATGCCATAAACGTCTATACAGTTCATCAGAGGAAGACGTTCAGCCTCATATTTGCAGTTTTATACCAAAATATGTTACACGTAACAATATTTCAGGTTTGCTTTATAAAGGTTACTTTTTTCAATGTCTGGCCATTAACTTGGGTTTCTGTCTCTATAATATCTTGACTTCATCAATGCAAGTAGCTTTTTGAGATCTGTTAGTGACTATACTGTGGTCTTAAGCATTTAGAGTATCTGCAGTAGACATGTGATTGTCTTTCTAAACACCCTTCCATCCCTCTTCCATTAAAGATTCACAGTAATTTAGGTAGGACTGAACCCACCCCACTCAAGGACCAGACCCTGGCTAACTACATCAGTCAGGATGATTCTCTTCTTCGGCACAGCAACTGGCTCCCAAACAGCATGGACTTCCTGATGGGCAGGGTGCCTGTGTGAAGGGTGGGCAATAAGGTAACCTAAGATGATCCACTTAAAGGATACCCAAAGCTGTTGTAAGTGGTGGGGGGAGAATTGATAACTAGAAAAAAAAAAAAACAGATACAGCTGGGAGAGAGATGGGACCCTCCTCTCCTTCCTTAACACAGCTGAGCAAACACCCACAGCACTTATTATTTGTCTAGAGTAACACAGATAATAATTTCTGAGACAAACCCACCTTCCATTAAATTATGTGTTCTTAGAAACAAAGATGCAGAGCAATTCCAGCATTTAAGATTTCCTTAAGTGTCTTAGGGATCATAATTTAGAAATCCCAATGGAGGTGCTCCTATGCATTTTTAAAAAACAGAAAAAAACTTTAATGTTTGAATTGATAAAACTATTCAAATCCTCAGTTTTCAAAATATTCCAGTGGTCTGATTTTTACAAGCTAACATACTAGTATTCTAACACAGGCAATGATAATATGTTGCCATTGATAACATAATGGCAACTTGTAATGAAATGTTTTATTCCTGTTTCCTTAATCAAATTAAATAAGAACACACTGATAGATTTTCTGAATTGCATGCACCAAAATAAGTGAGCAAATGTGGTATCTGATAAAGTTTAAAAAGCAAAATTGGCTAAGGAGTATGCTTCATAATAAAGAACTGAGATCTCAGACATTAAAACAGAGTAAAAACATCAAGATACATGTCATCAGACATAAGCCCCTTTCAGCAATCAGAATCTGAACACCAAGAGCTTTTAAAAGCAAAACTATTTGTACACAAGAATGAAAAACAAGAGCTAATAAATTCTAATTGCAACAATTTCCTTCCAGGAAACTACCTCTTTGAAGTTTGTACTATGCTTCATGATGCCCTGGGGACTTAGGGACCCTTGGCAACTTCTAATTAGATTTGGGACTGTTTCTACCTGCCCAATCAGATCATAACCTTCTGAAATTCAGGAAGTACGCTTTATTCATCCTGGTATCTTCTTTTTTTTTTTAAGATTTTATTTATTTATTTGACAGAGAGAGACAGCCAGCGAGAGAGGGAACACAAGCAGGGGGAGTGGGAGAGGAAGAAGCAGGCTCCCAGGGGAGGAGCCTGATGTAGGGCTCGATCCCATAACGTCGGGATCACGCCCTGAGCCGAAGGCAGAAAAGGCAGATGCTTAACGACTGAGCCACCCAGGCGCCCCTCATCCTGGTATCTCCTAAAACAGGTAGCCGAGTTTTTAGCTTCCAGTGGACTTCACATAATACACACTGTCTTCTAAGCCTTCCAAAGTTTTTCTTTTACCAAAATGGGGGAGGGACCCTAGTCAAGTAATGGATGCACTGAATATCTCAAGATCAAGAATCATCCTCATTTATTTCTATAATTTCCTCAGTGCTTTATACATAGTAGAAACCTGAAATATTTATTTAATCATTCAACTTTATGGGCACTCACCATAACTCAATAAACAAATGTTTGGCCCAAAAGCTTACTAAATCAAACCGTTTTCAAAAAAAAAAAAATCACTGAATTTTAAATCCTAAACAAGAAATAAATTCCAATCCCACATCACCCGAGTCTTTATAACAACTACACAAGAGACAGCCCTTCTTACCACAGCTAGACAAGATAGCCAACAAGAAAGTCACAAAAATTACAAGCAGCTAACCTCTCCCACAACAAAATCAATGAGTTAGCAAAGCTAAGGTCACTAGGTCACTGAATTAGAGTTAAACTACCTGAGACTCTGCATACACTGACAGAAGAAGCATCAGCGACTTAGAGCACAGAGCAGTAACAGATGGTCATACAGAGGATTTTTATTCAACAAAAAATAATTTACTACAAAAGAATATAGGTACAAAACCAAAAATAGGTCATAAAGGGGGTGATGTTTTGATAAAAGTTAGTAGAAATGAAAACTCTAGAAAAACAAACTTCATTGGACAAAAGAAATAAAGCAGTATTACATAAAGAATATAAATTATTAATTAAAAAAAAGAAAATATTCCTAATAATTAAGAACAAAAACTACCTGTTAGGAAGGATGGAGTTGGGACTCAAACTACTAAGAGTATAAATTCACTCAACTGCCTTGAAGAGCAATTTGGCAATTCCTAAAGGCTGAACGTGTATAGGATGCAATAATTCTACTACCAGACATCAACACTAGAAAACTCTCACACTTGGACATTAAGATACATGTACAAGAATGCTCACAGCAGTACTAGTTGTAATAGTGAGATACTGAAAACAACTGTATGCCAGTAGGAAATGAGTATTATCCCATGATTTTATAACACAATTCAATATTTTAAATTGATAAATCAGATCTATATGAATCATCATAGACCAATCTTTAAAACGTGCTAGATGAATAAAACAAGTAAGCTGGAAAAGTATAGAACAGCAAAATACTGTAATAAATACATTTTCACAAAATCTAAAGGAAGAAGGGCGAGGCATGAATGTAAGGCTTTAAAATTATCTTTCTTTAAAAAAAAGCATAGGAAAAAATGTTCAAAACCTGGAACGCATATGGCAAAATGCTATTATCCCCATTTGCCATTATCTCCACAGTGGATATAAAACTATCTTTTATATTATTTTCCATACTTTTCTTTATATTTGAAATGTTTCATAATTTTAATGTTTACATTTTTTTAAAAGTTGAGCTAGCAAAGTCGTCTTCCAGGTATAAAGTACTTAAAACACCCATGAATCCTTGAAAAAAAAAAATTACTCCATAATGAAAACCAGGCAATCAGAAAATGAATCAAAGAAAAAGCAAAGAAAAAGAAAAGACATAGTGGCTAGCACTGAATCCTCTTAAACATGGAACTAATATTAAATGCTAAATATAGAGCTAAAGACTAAATAGCTGCTGGCAAACAGAAAGGAAACATACACCCTGAAAAAAAGTAAAAATATACGCAACATAAAAATAAGGAAATGGGGAAAAGAGATGAGAGAAAGTATTAGTATCACTTACCTCATCTATCACAGCAGGGATTTACTCTCTAATATCTAAAATCAAAACATACCATTTTTTAAATTACCCCAAGTTCTTACTGGTTTTTGTATTTTTTCTTAATTTTAGTGAAATCTTACATAACCTAATAGCTCTATGTTAAAGAAAGCTTTACCTAGAATTTATCAGTTCTTTAAGATGTTTTTCCTTGGTATTAATTTCAAACGAAATCATATTTCATGTTTTCATTTTTTAAAACAGCATAAATAGCATTATCCTGTTTTTATAACATTGTTCCTTTCTATAAGCACCAATGAAATTATGCTCACCAAATGCTAACCTAAGTTATTCCTGGTTGATAAGGTATGGATCCCTAAATTGCTTCTTTCTTTGTACTTATACTGCCTGTATTTTAAAAAATAAGTATATATCACTTTTTATAAAAATTAAAAAGATCATTATAAAAACACATTTTAAGATTACACACAAACAAAATAATCAGAAACTTAAAACAGGATTCTTTATAAAGCTAGTCATCACAGTTTTATGGTAATGCAAAACCGGAAACAATCTAGTCATCCAAAATAGTATAAACACACAGTATCAATATAATGGAACACCACGCAGCCATTTAAGATGGTGTTTTTAAAAGGATACTTAATGACATAAGGAAATGATCATGATATTGTATTAAGTAACAAAACTGTGTGTGTGCTAAATCATACATCATTCTATTTTTAAATAAAAAAAGTTTCAAAATGACAGCTTACAAAATGGGCAGCATGAGTGCTTGCAAATTTATTTTTTGCTTGTTTTTTACTTTTTCATTTTTTCTAAGTTCTCTAGCACTGAGATGAAAGTAAGAAACATTCTTTTTTATTCTTAAGACACAATGTGATACGTTAAAAAGATTTCCATCTATGCCTAAAGGAGTAAGTTTCTATAAGTTAGAAAACTGACACTGCAAAATTTCTCAATGATATTGAAAGAAAAAAATCACTACAGACTCTACATTCTCACTACAGACTCTACATTCACTCAATAACCTTTGTAACCATTATCTTTACAAGAAAAGAAAGTCGAGTATATAAACCCTGATATGATCATGTTTGTTATTTTCCATCAATCAGTTAACACTACTAAATAATACCAACATGTATCCATCTTAGTGTGATGATTTTCTAATGAAATCCATTTTAAAGGTCAAAATGACTCATAAGGGCTTTTTCTTTGTCTCTTCTCCATCTGTAACAGTTTTCTTCATGGTGTCCTTTTGCCTTTGCTAATCACATTACATATTCATCTACATAATCTACAAAGGCATTCTGGTTTCATGGTAATACTATCTATTCCTCAGTACTCCAACTGTAAGGATGGCACACTAACATTGTCAGCAATATGCCACCAATGTTCCAACTGTTTCATTCAAAAACCCAGTTGATAAAGGACTCTGCAAACTTTCCACAAACGACTCCACGAGAAAATGCTCATTAAGCATCCAGTACAGCAGTAGTAAGCTATTGCAACATTAACTTTTGTGTTGGTCAGTTTGCTTCCACTACAGCCCTATGTGTAAGTGTAAACAGTATTTCCTCAATCCAAACCAAACTCTAGAAATCAGATGCTTCACATGATCTAGATGCTATATGGTAGGAAGTACAAACATGATGGGGACATATCACAGGACACAGAATGATGCAAGAGGCGCCCACTGGTCAAACCTGGGATGAGCTGAGCCTCATAATAAATGATAACAGCATCGAATTATAACCAGTAGAATAAAATAAAAATTGAATCCCGTTAATCCATACTGATATAAATGAATAAATAAATTGGAGGAAAGGAAAATGTTTCCTTATAGAATTCTAAATAAATGTAACAGAAATGACAGAATGAGGAAATCACTACTTGACAACCACCATAGTTATGACTATTTTTCAGGCAATAATAACCAATGAATTCTAAAGCCAATGGGTGAAAAGTATAATCTGAAAAAAATGGACATTTGTGGGGTATACCACAAAACAGCCAATGTGAATCTTTCTGAAACACTGTCATGAAAGACTCAAAAGATTAAGGAACCGTTCCAGATTAAAAGAGACTAACAGACACAATAACTAAGCACAATATTTAATCAAGGACTAAATTCTGATATTGTAAAAAATGTATTTTCTTTTGCTCTAAAAGATCTTCAGGAAACTGGTGAACTTTGTTTACAGGTTATATTATTATACCACTATTACTGATTTCGATAATTTGCACTACAGTTTATAAGAGAATGACTGTTTTTAGAAAATATACACTGAGATGTTAAGATGTAAAGGGATAGCATGTCTGTTATTTACTTTCAAATGTTTCAGAAAAAAACGTAGTATATGTTTGTATGTGTACATACATATAAAGAGAATATCACTAAGTAAATATAATAAAATGTCAACATTTGAGGAAACTGGGTAAATGGTATACAGGAATTCTTTGCAATATTTTCCCACACTTTTCTGTAAATCTAAAATTATTTTAAAAGTTAAAAAAACAAAATGCTATTTGATAAGAAAACAGAATATATTATATAAAAACCAAAAGATTAACTTAAACTCTACAATCCAGCTTCTAACAATTTCCAATCCAGTATTAGAAATCCTGTAGATCATGAAAAACCTCTACACCTTCAGTCACTTTACAAAATGATTTCTCTACATTTAATCAAAATCCAACTTTCCCTGGATGGCATTATATCCCTCAAAGACCTCTCAAACAGAAGTGTTAATCCTTCCACAGGTCCCCCTTATTTGGGAACAAGAAGACAAGGAAAGTTTTCTTAGATATTACCAATTCTAGATCAAGAGGCTCCCTTAAAATTCAAATTGTCTGTACAGCTTGTGAGACCCACTCATAACTTGTTATTACTAGTTACAAGGGTCAAAAATCATTCCCCAGTCAGTAAGACTTACAAGCCAGCTCTCTAGCCCCAATATCATCCCCCTGCCCTAAATCCTACTATATTACAGGATCACTAAGCCAACTTAACACATCAACTATAAAACAGGAAGTAATAATATTCAGAGTTGAGTGGTCCAAAGACTACCTCAGTTCACTACTTTTCTGACCTGATGATATTCATCTATTTCCGCTTCTACTAAAAAAGATAGATTTCTACATCTTAGTACTTGCTCAGAACCTCCTGGCCTTTACCTTTCTCACTCCCTTAACTTCCACTATATCTATTCTTTGGGGCCTCCATTCACGATCACCTGGTTTCACTTTCTATCATACAAAGCCAGGATTATAAAGTGAAAAACTTATTTGATACTTACACTCAATTTCCTAGTTCCTATATCCTCTGCTACATCTACCCTATTGAGATCCAATTTGGAATGAGTCTAACTGCTATTCTCCTGGTAGAGAGAGGAAAACAAATTACACAATTGTTCCATTACAAATTTAGTTTCTAATCCCAGCAGAGCCATCAGAACTAGTCCTCCCCATGGCAGGTGTTTTAGCTCTGCCAATCTCCTGTTCCCCACTTCCAACCGTGGAGCTCTCGGTCAAAATCTTTGCTTCCTACTTCACGGAGGAAAACAGGTTTTCAAGCAAAAATTCCTTCAACTTCTCTCTCCTGCATCTCTAAATTTAGCATTATGGCATCCATCCTAACTTATACTCTTTGCTCCTAAATGCCAGACAACTGTACAGAGAAGATCCTGAGTCTCAAAGGATCGTTTTTGCTTTAAATTATGTCTCTCCTTCCTTTCTCCACTAATCTTTTTTTCTACCCACATGTATATTCTATTCATGTCATACTTAAACAGAGAAAAACTGCCATCAGCTAAAAATAAAAGGTTTTTTTCCCCTTGTGCTTTTTGAACTATTTCCATCTCTCCTTTCTTTCCTCCAGTGACAAACATCCTAAAAAAGAGAGACAGAGTGAGAGAGAGGAATCTATTCTTATTCTGTGCACTTTTAATTCTCATTTCCTCCCAATCTATTACCAACTGGCTTTCACTCAAAGAGCTCTTGCTAAGAACACCTACATCCTAATTGTTAAATCCAAAAGTCTTTTTTTTCAGTCCTCATTATAAGAAAATCTTTAATACATTCAACACGACTGAGTGTACTTCTAATTGGTTTTTCTTTAGCCTCCAGAGAACTATTTCCCTCTGGTTTTCCTCCTACCTCTGACTATTCATTTTGTTTCTTTTGTAGGGGTCCTTATTTTACTCTGCCAACTTTAAAGAGTCTTAGCTAAAACTGAATCAAGAGCTGCGGAAACTTCCTCTAACACATAGACTGGATTGAAGCTGGAGTGTGTGTAATAGGTACGATTTAGTTTCATTTGCAAGGGCATAAGGCAACTAACCCCCTATAATAGTGTTAAAGTTACTATTACAAGCATTCATTTGTCATTTAAAAATTAGCATGGTGTACTGTCTTTCTGATTTTACATTCTCTTAGATGACTGGGTAGTTGTTAAATAATAAACTAGAAAAGAAGATAATCTGATGCCAGAGTATATAGTCAAGATAACTACCACCTCCTAGCTGCATAATCCTGACTGGGTTTTGAGCCTCATCTTCTTTCTGTGAATCATTAATTTCCATTCAGTAGTTAGTTACCCAACAGTTGCTCAATCAACATTTACTAAGTGCCTAGTATGTTCTAGGTACTGTACTGGGTGCAAGAAATGTGTATAAATCTCAACCCATCAACCCCTAGAACTTGTAGCTTCTAACAACTAGGAGCTCTGAGGCAAGGCCATGATACAGTATTACGAGGGCTGCAACAGAGGGAATAAAGGAAAATAAAAGTCTGCATATTCTATCACAGGTAAGTCAGAAAGCCAAGACCAGCAAGGACCAGGCCTGAAACATCAATTTTCCCTCAATAAACACAGAGAAGCTACAAACAAAATCCTCAAGCAAAACTAAGTATAGTAATATCAATTACAGAGACAAGCTGTTAATGATTCATCCAGGAAGCACAGCAAATGCCAAGATGCTACTGCAGACAAAAGTTGAAGGACTCATCCATCAGTGCTATATGCCAAAGGAAACCCTCAAAAGTTGGCTGATCAATCTAAATACATAATCTCAGGGGCGCCTGGGTGGCTCAGTCATTCAGTGTCTGCCTTCGGCTCAGGGCGTGATCCTGGGGTTCTGGAATTGAGCCCCACGTCGGGCTCTTCAGCTGGGAGCCTGCTTCTTCCTCTCCCACTCCCCTTGCTTGTGTTCCCTCTCTCTCTCTGGCTGTCTCTCTGTCAAATAAATAAATAAAATATTTAAAAATAAATAAATAAATAAATACATAATTTCAATAAATTCATAATATCAGAAGCCAAACACACACATGTTCTCTCTCTGTTCCTTTCAAAAAAGTTAGCCATCATGTACTCCTATACTGATTCACCCCATATATTTCCTTATTTCTGTATAAACAATAATATCCTCATATTACAAGGATCACTACAATGTCACAATTCTAAATACTGGTCAATATACAAACAATTACACTGAGGTTTTCCCACACAACTTGACATGACTGGCATTTTCTAATAAAAGTTTACACACATGAATTCCATGACTATATTGATTTGCACTAGAAGCAAAGATGTACAAGACAAAAACATGTTATAACTTGAGCAAAAGTACTTTCCCAAGAAAAAAAAAAACCAGAGCAAAATTACTTTCCAGAGAGAAACTGAGTAGGTGGTTCTCTATGATACTCAAATTCCAATTGTCAGCAAACCTCAGCACACATTATAAAACAAATTTACCAAATGGTTTTGGAGGGGGGAAAAACCCAGTAATCTAAACGCTTTACTTTCTGAAAGACTCCATTTTGCTTTAAAGAAAAATCTTTAGTTAGCATAACTAAAACACTGATAAAGACTTAAAAGTATTTCATTATGCACTAATTTTGCTTTTAACTAGGTCAATGAAAAGCACTGTGTAGGCATATATTATATACAGATAAATGAAACAAAATACTAGCACAAATAGTTCTGAGCCTATCCTCAATCACCTGCATTGGGCTAAGAATAAGAAGCATACTGGGTTTAAATAATGAGGGTTGGAATCAATTTTTCTAGATTCAAATCTAGGCTTCAGCACTTACCAACTCTGTAACCTGTCCAGGCTTCAGTTTTATCATCTAAAAGAGGAAATACTTACTCATAGGGTTTTTGTAAGGATTACAAAAATTAACACCGGTAAGTACTTAGAATAATGCCTGACATAGTAAAAACCCGCTAATCTTGGTTTAAACAACAAAACAAAGGCTCTTTACATTTATCATCAACTTTAGTCTCTACCATAACACTCTGAGTATCATTGACTATGAGGAGTATGGTGGAACAAATTTTAAGTAACTGAATTGACACACCTAGTTAGAAGCAAAGTCAAGATTCAAATACAGGTTGTACTGTCTCCAAATTCAGGCTCTATTTCAAGATGCCTCCAATAAAAAAAAAATCACAGGTAGTAATCTACTCTGCCACAAAATGACCTTTATGAGTACTTCTAATGCTGACTGGAGTACACACACACACACACTACACACATCTTTGAATTCACCTGTCTACCTCCCTTCAATGCCACGACTCTAATCCAAGCCACCACTCTCTCTTAGCTCAACTACTGCCATAGCTTCCTAACTAAATTGCAGACACTGACCTTCATTATTTCTTGGTTGGTTAACCAATAATTAACACAAAACTGAAGACCACCAATTAATAAGTCGAGAACACATAAAGACAACTTATAAAATACAAATAGGCAGAGAAGAAGCACCCAAATTTAGAGAAAACCGCCAATGTAAAAGAAAAACAAAACAAAAATATTAGGAAGAAAGTTAACGTAGGAAGTAGAAACACAAAAATCTCAAAAATCTACAGCGGGATCTAGTTCCAGCATGGTAGTACAGGCCCTCTACGGCCCAAGCTTCCCACCGACCACAACTATAAACTTGGGACAACATACAAAGCAACCCAACTGTCTGAACAATCTGAATATTAAAAAAAATAGGAAGCAACCTGCAGAAATTCCCCCCACCCCCCACCTTTCTTTTTGCAGCTTGGCTCTGAGGCAGAACCACAGTTGTGGAAAAGCACCATGACTTGAGCTACAAAAACCCAATAGAAATCCTGCTATTTCTAGCAAGGGAAGCATGAAATGGCACCCAACCAGCCAGAAAGTGAGGAGAAATCACTAGCTCTGGAATCACGAATGTGTAAGACTGACCCAAAATAGATTAGTAAAGGCCTAAGGAATTAATATTATATTTGAATATAATTCAAATGCACTCCACACAGAGTGTGAAACGGTACTTAAAATCTAAAACTGACGTGACTGCCTCTAAAACAAAACATCTATATTCTCCAGAGGACCACAGCAAAACTCAGAAGATCCAGGATAAAATCCAAAATTCTAGAAATAAAAAATACTAGAAAATAAAAAAATTCTCTGGGGAAAAGGCAAAATCAAGAAATGCCAATTCCCAGATGACTCAGATTATAGTTCCCATACAGGGATTTTAAAGCAGCTATTATAACTATGTTCCAGGAAGTAAAGCAAAATTACCTTGAAATCAATGAAAATGACAGAGAAAGAATCTTAGTGGGTAAACAGAAAACAAACCAACAACAAAATTTTTGAGTGAATTTCACCTCTAGGCATCTCTTCTTAGGAACCTACTAGAAAACATGTGCCCCTAAAATAAGAGAGTAAACCAAAATCAGAGTAAGACTTAGAATTCAAGAAATAGAGGATCCAACAGAGTAAAGTGTTGAAGAAAAAAGTCTCATTATGATAGCTCTGCACCAGGCCTAGAGAACAAACAGTACAGATGGAAATGGGAGGAGAAGGGCTAAGTACATCTTCAAAGAACAAAATAAAGAAAAAATAATTTTTGACCATACAAAGAATATAGCTGAAAAACAAATTTTGAAAAATCACGACAGAATATGCAAAGAATTAACAAGGATACAGAGGAAAAATAAAGAAATAAAAATTAGGCAACTCCATTAAAAATTATAAAAGTTATAGAAATTATACAACCTGACAGTAGTGAACAATATTTTCATGTCATAAAATGTAAATACTAATTACTGATTTAGCCAAAGATTAGGTGCCTTTCATACATTTAATCCTCACAATAACTCTACAAAGTAGGTCCAATATCTGTACTATCCTTACTTTACAGATGAGGAAGCAATGGCATAGAGAGGTGAAGTAATTGGCCCAAGGTTACAGTGCTTTAAGTGAGGAGCCAAGATTTGAATCCCAGAGGTGAGACTACGAAGATCACGATCTGGGAGGGGAAAGGGGGACATGTAAGAAAACAAGGTAGAGCTGACCCTTGAACAACATGGGTTTGAACTGTGTGGGTTCACTTACACGTGGATTTCTTTCTGATACCGTACAGTACTGTAACTGTATTTGCACTATAGTTTTCTTAATAAGATTTCCTTTTCTCTAGCTTACTTAATACATACACAAAATATGTGTTAATCAACAGTTTGTTATCAGTAAGGCTTCTAGTCAGCAGTAGGCTAAGTCTTGGGGGAGTCAAGTTATACTCGGATTTTGGACTGGCGGGGGGTGGGGGAAGCAGGCAGCACCCCTAACCCTCACGTTTTCCAAGGGTCAACTGTAAGATTAATAAATCAACAAATGAATATACATATATGTTAAAAACAGAGTTAAAGCAGCTAAAAGAGATTGTTTTCTTTCAAGGAGAAAGGCTTGGAGGACAAAAGGAGACTCGTGTTTCTCATTATTTTATATTAATATTACTATATTATATATAATAACATATAATATGTAACATTTTAACTTAACTGATATGTTTGCCGGTAATAAAGTAAAATTTGTCCTCTAAGCTTTGCTGCATAACCTTGACCAGACCCTCCTTCAGTCAATCTTCTCTAAAATGAGAGGTTGAAGAAAATGATCACTAACTTACACACCTAGAGACAGTTTATTTTCCTTCTTTCCATAAGTAGACCATATAACCTAACCATAGTTAACTATCTTGCAAATACAAGCCATCAGTCAAATGAGGAATTGTGTAAAAACAGCAGAATTCATCTAAATGATCCCTCAGCACTATTCTAAAAAGAAAATATCTACCCTAACTATGGACATCAAGAATATCATTGTATAGGCTAGGCAATACATTGTTATTGTTGTTTTAACATAACTCTGCAAAACTGTTCACTTTATAAATAAAAGATAATATACCAGTAACCTCATGCATACACTTGAAGTCATTCAGAAAGACTTTCATCTATTTCTTCAATAAGTATGTACTATGCATCTATATTCGGCCCAGAACTATGCTATATACTATTATAAACAAGAGAAATCTAAGCTCTACTTCCCACTGAGTTTACAAAATACGTACCATGGAATAAGAACTATGATAGGGTTAAGTGCAGGGTGCCTGGGTGGCTCAGTCGGCTAAGTGTCTACCTTTGGCTCAGGTTATGATCCCAGAGTCCCAAGATCCAGGTTCCCTGCTCAGTGGGGAGTCTGCTTCTCCCTCTGCTCCTCCCCCTCCCCCGCTAGTACTCTCTCCCTCTCAAACAAATAAATGAAATCTTAAAAAAAAAATGATGGGGTGGGGCGCCTGGGTAGCGCAGTGGTTAAGTAGCTGCCTTTGGCTCAGGGCGTGATACCAGCGTTCTGGGTTCGAGCCCCACATCAGGCTTCTCCGCTGGGAGCCTGCTTCTTCCTCTCCCACTCCCCTGCTTGTGTTCCCTCTCTCACTGGCTGTCTCTGTCAAATAAATAAATAAAATCTTTAAAGAAAAAAAAAATGATAGGGGTAAGTTCACAGTGTTAAAGAACACACAAAACTTGGTGGTAAAGGGCAGGAAATGAAGGGGGGGGAACAAAGGGTGAAGGAAGATTTTCTGGAGGAAAGAACATCTAAATAGATCTGAATAAAGAACAAATTAATCCTGGAGGAAGGAGGGAGAAAAGAAAACGGAAATATGTTCAAACGCCAAAAGACCAGAAGGCATGGTTTAGAGTGGTGGTTAGAGAGGGGCAGGGCAAGAGAACAAAAGTAATATAGTTCAAAATCTGGCTGTGTGCAGGGCAACAACAAACCAAGGGGGGGGGGGGGGCGGGGAGCAGAGGCTCATGTTGTTCTCTAAAGGTTACAAACAAAAACTTAAAGAGTCAAGATTTATTTTAAAACCCTTCCTCTTTTGGGGAAATCACACAAAAAGTTACGTTGATAAATGAAAGCTTTAACTGAGAACAAATGTTCTATAAAAACTGTCACTACTGGATTTCTTCAACCCAACATCTAAAGTCTACAAGTTGTAAGCACCTCAAAATTAGTAAAGAGGTAAAACCTTCCAGTTTAGTTCCTGATTCTCAAAGCCTATGCCAAACAGCACAATTCTTTACATAATGTAATAAGTAATCCTGGAGAAACATCATAGACAAACTAAACAACAGCACATTCCTAAACTTCGAAAATATTAAATTGTTCATGTTCAAACAAATCTTTAAGCAAGTCAAACCTTTAAGATAATCTGATAGTAAATATTAAGCCATTGCAGCATTTCCCAACTTGCATTTGGCATGTCTTTAACAAGAATTTTATGCACGCCTTAATTCCAGCTAAGTAATCAAATTCTGGAAGAAACCATAACAACGTGGTTATTAAAACAGATACAGGATGATTTATAATCACATACTAAGTAGGCTAGTTTTAATTACAAGGATCTTGTCAGTAAATTTACATTTAATAAATGTCAGCAGAATCTATTCCATACTTATTCAAACTTAAGACAGGCCTACATTCATAAAAGACATGACATTCTAAAATATTATTAACAGACATACAATCAGACAATGTTTTAGAATGTAGGCTGACATTAAGGAAAGAATAGAACGAAAACAGTGGCTAAGTAATCAATATAAAACAGATGCGAAAATCAAAGGAGTACCCACAACTCCACAATTAATGAAGATACTAAGCTGCTGCATATGACTTCACAGGTTACTTACTGAACAACTCTAGGGGGCACCGATACACAGAGAGAGAGAGAGAGAGAGAGAGAAAGAGAGAGAAAGGCTAAGCAATATACATTAAACTGGAAGGTAATGCAGATACACAACCACTACCATCAGACAGTCCAAGTCTTGGCAGCAATGAAAGAAACACGTACAAAAACAGAGTAAAATAAGCAAGATATTGAGTGTACAAAACTGCTCTTGAGCTAGCCAACATTCATTCATTCATTCATTCATTCATTCATTCACTTTTAACAAATACTCCCTAAATGCCTACCACATGCCAGGTACTAAAAGATACATCAGTGAACTAAACAAACGAAAATCCCTGTACTTGTTAAGTTTACACCTGGGGTGAAGGGAGAAGGTAAGAATTAAAAACACAAAATATTTAGAATATGAGTTGGTGATCAGTACTACAGAAAAAAAAAAAAATGAAACAGAGAGTGGGGTTGGGAGTACTGTGAAGAGGGTATAGTTATTTTAAGTAAGATGGCCAAGAATGGCCTCAATGAGGTGACCACTTCAACAGAACGAAGATTCTACTAGACATGAGAAGCTTGTCTTTGTCATTCTCACAGAAAAAATTTATACTCCATTCCACCCCATTCATCTCTACCCCAATTCTAGTGACAGACTAGGTGAGGTGGCTGACTGATTACCAGGTAGATGTAAGTGATGCAAAACAACCTTACCACATTCCTAAAGGTTTGTTTCTAGCCTGGGTGAAATAAAAAAGTTGTCAGAAGCATCTGGCAACAGGCCCAAGCTTCAGGACTGTTTGAGGTACATTCCCATAACATCCATATCAGGGGTGGGAAAATTACAGCCAGCAAGCCAAATCTAGCCCACTGTTTTTGAGCCACATTAATTTGTTTACCTATTAAGTACAAATACTTTTTTGCACTACAACAGCAGATTTGAGAAGTTATGACACAGACCACATGGCCTGCGAAGCCTAAACATTTACTATCCAGCCCTTTACTGAAGAATTTGTTCTAGATCATCATCACCACCATCCCCATCCCCATCCCCATCATCTTCCCCATCACCACCACCACCCCCACCCCCACAGTAAGACCACTTTCAGGGACATCTTCATGAGCACATGACCAGTGTAGTCACTAAGAACCCTGCCTCAGGAAGTCCCCATACTTGGGGTTTAATGCTCTATAGTCACCATCTTAAAATTTTCAGAAATTTTATCTCTGAATCTGAGTTTTATAAGTAAACCCCAATAGGACAACAGAGCTTGTGCCAGGGCTCATAAGAAGCCATAAGAAGTCTGCCTCCCCAGGAAGGATTCTCAGTCAGCTGAACCCTCTGTCTCTGCCTGACCTCCCTACCCTTGCCCCATAGTTAGGGATGTAACAAGGCATCGGCCACCCCATCCCAGGCTGGCATCACCATGACACATTCACAGGCAAACCAGCAAGGTCTCCTCCTGTGGCTGATTCAGGTATGGAGCAAGTCCTGGCATGGAGGATGCAATCCCTTGAGAGTTGTCCATCTGCTGTGGGTTGAGACAGTAAACCTATAGGAAGGGGAGATGGGCTTCCCTGCCCCAGGCCGGGACCCTATATTTTCATTTGGCACTGGGACCTGCATATTATACAGCTAGACTTCACTGCTTTCATAAAGCAAAAATTATAAACCAAACTTATAAATGAAAGTTCCATTCTTCTATCAAATTCATAAAATTTCTATGGTTTGTCCCATTTCACCCTGAGCCAACCCCCTTCATCTTGCTCTAGCAACAAAGTTTTCTTCATATTCTTAAACCAACAAACTAATTTCCACCATAGGCCACTATCACACTTGAAATATTCATCAACTAGAACAGTTCAATCAAGCCTCACCCTGACTGTCATGCCCTTCAGAATGGATGACTTGAAGTTCTCTGATTACCCTGATTCCAATCAACTGAGGGGTCAAACCAACTGGTGTTACATCTCCAAAGATGGTCACCACCAATTTCTGACTGCATGTACATACATGCCTCTTCTTCACTGAGAGATGGAGTTTATTTCCTCTCCCTTTGAATAAGGCTGAACCTACGACTGCTTTAAACTTTAACACAGAGGAGAACTGAAATGATCCAGTCAACACTGTCAGTTGAGCTCCCAATTAATAGTCAGCATCAACTGCTAGACAAGTGAATGAGTTATCTTGGACATTCCAACCCAATCAAGCCCCCAAACAGCTGCAGCCCCAGCTATCATCACATGGAGCAGAAGAACCTCTTTATTGATCAGAGCCAACCCACAGAATCTTGAAACATAATAAATGCTTACATATGGAGTAGTCTGTTACAAAACTATAAAACTAAACAACAAAATCTGAATACCAGATCCATCCATCACAGCTAAGCCTATTATTTAACCTCTTTATGTTTCATTTTTTCTCACCTGCAAAGTGAGGATCAAGATATTATCTATTTCACAGAAGTGGTCTAAGGATTAAATGTGCTCATATGTGTAAAGCACTTGGCAGAGTTCTCAGCATATTCCTGACATAATGCAAAGTCATTACTATTCTATTATTGCTATTTTAGTATTGATAAAATATATTATTTATTCCACAATCTGTTTCATTTTTTTAAAAAACTACCTAGTACTATCTGAAATTATGCTTACTTATTTATCTGCACCCCCTCCTCCACCAAAGTATGAGCCATACGACATTTAGTTATTGTCTTGTCCAGCACCTAAAACAGAATTTGGCAGAGATACCTCATAAATTATTGTATATTGAATAAATGAGTTTCAGGACCTCTGTTTCATAGTTAACAATGATATCCAAAAACTGTTCCCATACTTTACTTAAGCATAAATCTGACAAGAGGCACTCAAAACATAAAACAATCATATAAACTATAATGTGGTATTTTCATGACATAATTCCAACACACTTGTTACTGCACAAATCTTTTACCTTTACTAGATCCTGTACTGCTTAAATATGCCTAAGCGATGGCTAGCATTTGATTCAGCATCAGTTAGGCGTGCTAATGTAGTATACTCATCTGTACATTTTTAATTAAGTTTTTTAAAGCTTTTTATTTAAATTCCTGCATAGTTAACATACAGTGTTATATTACTTTCAGGTGGTATACAATGCAGTGATTCAACAATTCTATACATTACTCAGTGCTCGTTATGATATGTGTACTCTTAATTCCCTTCACCCATTTCACCCAACCCCCCCCCCTTCCCTTCTGGTTAACTATCAGTTTGTTCTCTATAGTTAAGAATCGGCTTCTTGATTTGTCTCTCTTTTTTGTTTCTTAAATTCCACATTTGAGTGTGAAATCACACGATATTTATCTTTCTCTGACTTATCTGGCTTAGCATTATATTCTCTAGTTCCATCCATGTTATTACAAATAGTAATATTTCATTCTTTTTATGACTAATGTTCCATTTTACATATATATGTATATATATATATATATATATATATACACATACATACATACATACAAGCGCGCATGCGTGTGCACATATACACACACAGGCACACACCCACCCACCCCACATCTTCTGTATCCATTTATCTATGGATGGACACTTGAGCTGCTTCCATAATTTGGCTATTATAAATAATGCTGCAATAAGCATAGGGGTGCATGTATCTCTCTAAATTAGTGTTCTTGTATTTTGGGGGTAAATACCCGGTAGTGCAATTACTGAATCGTAGAGTAGTTCTATTTTTAACTTTCTGAGGAACCTCCATACTGCTTTCCACAGTGGCTGCACTAGTTAGCATTACAACCAACATTGCTCAAGGGTTTCTATTTCTCCACATTCTCACCAACACTTTTTGTTTCTTATTCATTTGTATAATTTAAAAAAAAAAAAGTGAGCTGCTCTCAATCAATCAAATCAATGACACACAGTTAATATCACTACAAGTACAGAAATAGCCAGAGAAATTTTAATATGGGCTGTGTTCAAACACAAATTAATCTGACAACACACAATAACATAATACTAGTCTTCAAGCTGTGGAAACTTGGTATAAAACACATTCAAGTGTGAATTTCCTCAACTACAGTTTTTATAAGTTTCAAACCTATTTTAAAGTTGAAATAAAAATCAAGACATTCACAAGAACCCTGAACCCTGAAACACCTCTGAAATACACCAGGTCCAGAAGGTAGAAAGACACACAAAAACATAATTCAGTGTAACAACTTCTCTAATACTGTGATTTTCAACTTTTCTCCACCTTGACACAGATGAGATACAAGTAACTCGCTCTCTCTCCCTCTTCCAATCATAGTTCTGTAGGAGTTTTTACATTTAAGAACAGGTAAACAAGCTAGAGGGGTGTGGTACAGAACTGCAGATGAGAAATAAACATATGTAAAATCAAAGAAGAGAGAATACATCATGGCTGAAGAACTAATAATGAGTAGGTCCTGATAGACAAGAGCAGTTAGTGCATAAAAATTGAGAGGAGGAACTGCTAAGATACTGTGCTCTACAGATATGGAAAGGTCTATTCAAGGAACTTGTATGTTAAAAACAGAAATTAAGATTTCAAAATTCCAATAAGCCCACCAGAATGGCTAAAATTAAAAAGACCGACAACACCACCAAAATTTGGCAAGTTGGTGCAGCAACCAAAATTTCATACATTGTTGGTAGAAGTGTAAAATGGTACAACTTGGAAAAAAGTCTGGTGGTTTCTTATGAAAGTAAACATACACCTATCCTATCTACCCAGGAATTCCACCCAAGACAAATGAAAATATATGTTTATAAAAAGCTTCATACAAAAATATTCCTACCAGCTTTATCCATAATAGCCAAAAACTGGAAACAATCCAAATGTCCATCCACAGAGCAATGGATGAATAAACTGTAGTGTATTCATTCAATTTATACGATGAAATACTATTCAGCCATAAAAAGGATGATATATACACAATAACATGGATCAATCTCCAAAACTTCATGCAGAGTGAAAGAAGTTTTGCTGAACATATGCTGTATAATTCTGGAATAAGCAAAACTAATTTAAGTGAACAACAACAACAACAACGGAATAGTGATCAACCAGAGGATAGGAATCAACAGGGAAGAATCACAAGGGAACTTTATAGGGTGATAATAAAGTTTTACATCAGGGGGTTGGTAAATGTTTTCCGTAAATGGCAGGATAGTTAATATTTTAGTACTTGTGAGCCCTGCTTCAAATATTCAATTCTGCCATTGTAAATGAATGGGCATGGCTGTGTTACAATAAAACTTTACAAAAAGAGTAGTTGAAACATAGTTTGCTGATCCCTGTTCTATATTTTGAAAGTGATTTGAGTTACACAAGTCTCTGCATTTGTCAAAACTCATCAAATAAGCCACATAAGATTTGTGCATTTCACCATATGTCAATTTTACCCCAAAGAAAGAGAACCATGAAGAAAGACTGAACTCTAGGCTAACGATAAGCATGTGGTTTACAGTGAGTTACACTTGTATCTCCAACTTTGAAAGCAGCCAAAAAAAAAAAAAAAAAAATGGATTGACAGGTGTACAACACAGATATAACAAATTTTTGGCCACTGTAGACCCTACAATTGGCATATGGTATGGGGGTTTAACTGTATAATTTTTTCAACATTTCTATATATGTACTTGAAAGTTTTAATATTAAATGTGGGAGAGAGGGAATTCAACAATAGACCGCTGAAGATTTTTAAACAAAGTAATGAAAATCAAATGTATGCTCTACAAATATGACTCACACAGTGCAAAAGACACACTGAAGGAGAGTCAGATGAAGGAAAAAAGCAGTAAGTGGGCTATTACAATAGTCAGTGTCATAGAAAGTATTAACATTTAAGTAGTAAGTACAAAATGAGTTCACAAAGAGAAGTCAGAGAAGAGTAGAAAGCTTCTTCCTATCAGGAATAAGGAGTTTCAAGAAGAAAGTAAGTTCCCAGGGTCAATGTAACAGAAATCAAGCAAGATGAACACAGAAAAATACCTATTAGATTAAGCAATGGGCAACTCTGATGATGTAAAAGTGGTGTGGTTAAGAATATAAACCAGATAAAGAATACTGATAAATTCAAAGGAAACAAACAAGTGAGGATCAAAGAAACATAGGTGGGCCAAGAAGGCAAAAACTAGAGAGCAACATAAAAGACTGCAATATTTCTTTAACATGGAAAGCAAAAGTAAATGACCACACCTAAAAATCCCCATCTATTATCTCATCCAGAACATGTACTATTGAGTAAGGCAGTCTGCCATGGGCCTGACTGTCCCTACATATTCTTGCTGAGTGTGAAAGTCTGCAAAACTTATCTACTTCCTGATATTGAGTGGATTCTTGTAATTAGTCACCTAGGCAACAAAGAAGGTCAAGGTTACCACAGCACATAGCTATACTTGAGGGAGAGGTGAACTACCTTGTTTGTTGCTCCCTACAATGTTTGCTGCTTGCTAAAAAGGTGTTGGAGCATTGGTCCTGAGTTCCTCCATTGTGATCCACTACATGCATCCCTCTAGACTCTTTACCTTCATAGGACCTGGGTGTAAGGAAAACCTACACAAATATGCTGACGTTCAAGCAGCTTGCTATGAGTAATAATGCTAGTGTTTCTGATCTGGGAGTCTCCTGTTTTCTGCTAGCAACAATTAAACATTAATAAAACTAACTTATTCGCCTATAAATATGGTAAAATCAAATTGTAAGACTTTTCACAGTACTTGACATGAACAACAAAGAACTAGTTGATATTCATGCTGCTATATAAAAGAGACACAAAAGTGGTCACAAAAACTGAAATATATATAATACTTTATAGTTTGTACACCTTAAGTTATTCATAATATTATATTAGTGTTCATATAACGGCCTCCATATTACATGTTTTACGTATATTACAACATATAATTCTCATAATAATCCTCATGAGGTAGGTACTAATATGATGAAACTGAAGCTTCAAAATGGTAAGTAAATAAGCTAAGGGCTCACAAACTGTAAACAGCACAACCTAAATATAAGCCCAGATGACTTTAAAATGCACTTTGTTTTGTTTTGTTAACCATCAATAGTCGATCTCCTTTCCAGCTGATTTATCAAGGACAACTCTAATTCTCCAGATATAAGACCAAAGTACTTAGAGCTCTGCAGTATGAATACGTCATTGTTCACAGAAAAACTAACATTTTGGAAATGTTAATATCATCTTAAAATTTTCTCCAAAATTCTAGGATCAAATTTTAGGAAGAGCTAGGTCAAACAAATCCAAACCATTATCTCTACTGCAGAATTTCTCATGATTTTAATATGCAAATATGTTTTAGCATGCTAATATAAGTCATAAATCTTCTAAGACCATCTATTATCATCATTCTGGAAAACTGGGAAACTACTGCTACAATCAACAGTGCCAACTTTACTTGTATTCAGAATTATCTTTGAAACCTTAGTAGTCAGCTTGGTTCAGGTACATAATCCTTTAAAAGAGAGAACATCAAAGTTAGAATGTGGCCTAAGAGCTTCAAGCCAAATCAACTACTACATACTTTGGCAACATTGCTCATTTTCTACCAAACAAGACTTAATTCCCCATAACACAAGGAAACTACGTAGCATACCTAGCTTTTTCTGAAATTAGAAGGATAATAATTAAGGCTTTTTGTAGCTCTACATTGTTACCTACTGCTTTACTTAACAAAATTCAGACCCCCATAACAATGGAAGGGAAGAAAAGACCACAGAAAAACCAGTTCCACATAAAACCTGTGCATTGGTTAATGGTAGTGAGTCATTCTGATGGTTCTGTGCATCACTGCCAGCTCTCCAATACGGAAAGCTAAATTTTAACTCCATCAATAAGTGATAAATTAACATTACATACTATTTCACCCCTAACTATATGTATATTTGCCTGTCACCTACTTAGTCATATCTTAACATTCAACAACTGAAACTGTTTACTGCTCAATGATCTATTAATCGTTCCAGAGTTTTCAACAAAACTGAGCTAAAGACAGCCACACAGCAGTCGTGTTCATCATATAAACCAGAACTGCAGATTTGTCCCTAGCCAAATAATCTGCTAGACACCAATTCAGCTGCTTCTTTGGAATAACTAGATATAGTCATTCATCAGGCCATTCTCAACAAAACCAAGAGTTATAGTAGACAAATGAAATAACTATGTAATTACAAAGCAACAGGAATTACAATCCAAATTTAAACTATGCTAAGATTCTCAAACACTTTACCTTACAAAGAAAACACACTGATATCATACCTACTTAGAGTGAACAGTAACTTTAAAAGAACAAATTTTGGACCTCGGCTCTGAAGGAATGCTTCCTCTCAAAGTCTATTTCAAAGTCTACGTAGGACACATCTCCAGTTGCGGGGGAAAAAACGCAATAAAATATGATATTGTCCACTTGTTGTGAAAAAAGTTGTAAAGAAAAGGAAAAAAAATCTTAAAACTGGGAGAGTAAATTTCAAAATATTGGTGTTAGGAATTTTTTTTAAGTAATAATTAAGTCAAGCCTTAACTAGTCATAACTACTGAAAGCAAATGTGACAATATAACAAATTATTTTAAGGCACAGCTATATCAGTTAAAAATGTTTTGAGTAGTGATTTGTGAATGAGAACATAGTTGATTCTGATAAGCAAAATCCCCAAAGAGAAAGAATTTAAATCAGCTAATGCCATTAAGGAAACAAACTGTAAGAAGAAAGAAAAGAGATTAGAAAAAAGACACTGGAAATACTATCCAATATTAACTACTGAATTTTATTTTAGCTAACATCTGCAACAAATCAGAATGCCTTTAAAAATAAAATATAAACTACCAAAAGTGTATACACTTACAATTTGAAAAATGTCTCCTATACTGGCAGCAATATTTTCCAAACCATTCTGAAAATACGGACAAATTTTCACAAAATTCAACATAGGTCATTTTAAGATTTACAGGATGTAAAGCAGATGAAAAGAAAGCATCATGAGCTTTTATCTTAGAAAAATGCAAAGTTGCATACATTGGGATTACATCTTTCAGTAGCCTTCATATTTGTCAAAATGCAATTATTAACAGAAATTCTTCATAACTAAGGCTCTTGTGTGCAAATACATATTTGCAAGGTGAAATCTACTTCACTACATCTACATTTGTAAAATTTCACAAACAGTACTATTAGCTGCACCATCAATGCTACATATTAACGTTTTCCTCCTCTTCCTTAGTAAAAAGGTTTAACTTAATTACCGTCTGAAAGTTTATATTGTAACATGCTACCTAGTTACAACAAAAGAGTCAACTATTGCTGAGTCCATTTTTTAAAGAGGGTTTACAATAGAAACCTCCAATGCCAGGACCATTAATTAATACTACAGGAAGAACTACGTTAGAAAAATTGACACTGAAAAGAGAGGTCCACTTTTCACTCATTTTAACATACAAAGGCTTGTGTGGTTGAACTGGAAAACCCTCTATTTAATGAAAAATAAGTCAAACAAGATTTGCATTTTTGTTCTAGTAAAACTTGTTTCCTCTCCTACCCCCCCACCCCAAAAAGTCGGAATAGGAAAAAAGAATAGTCACTTTTAATACTAACAAAATGGAAAAGGACAAAATCACAAGGTTAACTAGAGCTGAGACACAAGATCAGCACCACCGTTCTCTATAGCTGCACAATTTTTCAACCCACATTTTTCACCGAATCCACATCCCACCCTACATCGTGCTTACATCTCCCCCCACCCTCCATTTATGACGGCGATCATCTTCCCAGCAGGTATGTGAACTCAACACCATTTCCAGCAGACAATCCACTGGAAATGTCTCAGAAGTGACTGGGTCAGGGAATAAGGAAATGATCGACAAAGTGAGAAGTAAAATAAATATTAGTTTTAGGAAGGGGGGACCAAGGGTGTCCCTACAGCGGGATATAGGGTGCGGGTGAGGGATGGGGAGGTAGGAGGAGCCTTGGGTCGAGAGGAAAGGGTCTTGAAGGAGTCAGAGGTAAGCTCCACAAGGAGAGGTGTAAAAGAAAAAAAAAAAATTAGGCAGTTTTTTGCCCGAAAGAAGGAGACTCCCTGGTCCACAGAGGGAGGCAGTCTGGGGTCCCTGGCCGCGCAGGAGGCCGGGGCGGGGGCGCAGGAACTCACCACCTGGTAGCGGCCAGTCCCTGGCTGGTGATGATCCATCCTGCCCGGCTCGGGATCCGGCTTCCGAGCCGGCGAGTCCTCTCGGTGCTCGGCCCCCTCGTCCACCCCCGTCGCCGACGTCGTTGCCGCAGCGCCCCTTCCGCCTCTGTTTCTGCCGCCGCGGTCGCCCGGCCGGGCCGCTTCACTTCCTGTCGCTCCCGCAGCAGCCGCGGAAACCTCCGCGTCGGCCACCGCGCTGAGAAGCCCCGGAGCACCTCGCGCGCTACTGAGCATGCTCGGAATGGTTGCGCATGCTCGTTGGGTCCTCAGGCGTCCCATTCGCGTCGCGAAGCTGGGGGGTTGGGCTGGGTGGGAGGAGATGGAAAAGTAAGACAAGTCCGGGGAACTGTCTAGGTTGTCGGGAGTGGGCGGTGGCAAAGGGAACGGAAAAAAAAAATCACCGTTCTTGATAGGTCTTTTCTATTGGACGGGTTTCGCGCAAGCACGGGCGGGTACACAGTCGCACCACGCAGAGACCAGAGTCGAGGAGAAAGGGAACGCATACCTAGAACCCTTGAGAACGGGTCACCCATTTACCCAACACGTCCTCTTATTACTCACCCAGCATAGGACAATGCAGGGAGATCCGTCTAGGACGTTGCTATAACTATAGCGCATTCAAAATCATTAGTAAGGTAAGGGAGATCTTTTTAAATATTGTTTTGTCGCCCTCTTGGTAGTATGAGATTTAAGAATCTAACAGGGACTCTTCAACAATACTCTAATATCTCGCCAAGGAAGGAGGCCTCTAGTGATCCCTAGGTTACTGGAAGGATACAAGAAAATAATGAAATAAGATAGGACTGTTTTGTCATCATACTCCAATGGTTCCGAAGGATTTAACAGTAAGAAATCACTTTGTGTGAGACATTGTAAAACTATCCCAGTGTCAGGTTAACCACACGTAACCTACTATGTGTGAGTATCTCCCAAAGGCCACAAAACGTGTTTTTCTAGGGAGTAAAAAAGTATGATGGGACAAAGTAAAGTACCTTTTAACCCAAAGACCTGCTTTCTATGCCCTGAAAACTATGATCCCACATAATCTGGCCCAGCTATCTCTTTTAGTTTACTCCCTTCCTGAATCTCCAAAGGAGATTCCTGGAATGAAAAAGGCCACTGAATGAGCCTGATCAGCTAGTTAAAATAGCAAAAATACAATAAAGACAGAACTCATTGAGACCATCATCAAAAAAAGTTAAACCTTCTCTACAATTTTATTCAAAGCATCGACCAGTTCTTACTATTTTTACCGTCCTGACACATCTAGTGGTAGAGAGCATGAAGAGGCTAACAGTAGAAAGAGGCAATAACATCATACTTAAATGTCTTTAAACTTTTCTTTTGATCTAAGTTCATATATTTTAGATTAGAAGACGATGAAATAGGACATTTTATTGTATTATTGTACAAGAGGTCACCCTCACAATTTCACCCCAAATGGTATCATCTTTCATGGTCAAAACAACAGAGTGTCAGCAAAATGAAATTAGATTCCTACATCACTTATGGTCTATACTATTCCTTTAGAACTTAATTTTATATGTGCTTGTGTTTTCATTAATCATTTATATGTCCATTGGTTGTTTCTCAAATACACTACTGCTCAGGGCAGAGGCCATTTTTTACACCTAACGCACCCAGAACAGTACTGAGAACTGAGAACATAATGGTGAAAGCTAAAGACCTGACCAAGGGGCGCCTGGGTAGTGCAGTCATTAATTGCCTGCCTTCAGCTCAGGTCATGATCCTGGCGTTCTGGGATCGAGTCCCACATTGGGCTCCTCCACTGGGAGCCTGCTTTTTCCTCTCCCACTCCCCTGGGGTGTTCCCTCTCTTGCTGGCTGTCTCTCTGTCACATAAATAAATAAAATCTTTAAAAAAAAAAAAAAGACCTGACCAAAAGTAGACATCCTGAATCCTCTTAGGGTAACAGATTCTTTTCATTTTACCTTCCTCCCAAGTTCTGTAAACATTTTGCTAATCTAGAGAGCAAATGACAAAATTCAATGGGAAAGCACTTTTCCAGTGAAGAAGAGGAAGAGAAAGAGGGGAAAGAAATATAGTAACTAATGGATATTGAACCCTTCCCAAGCCAGGGAGTGCATGTGTTATATCATTTTATCCTCACAACATCTCCATGATGTAGGCATGACTATAATCCCTGTTTAACAAATCAGGTAAGTAAGGCATCAAGAGGTTCAGGAACTTGTCCAAAGCCAAATTACTAGCAAGTGGTCACAGACTCCACAGTCTCCTCTATGTTAAGCACTGTGCTATAATATACCCTAAAAAAAAAAAAAATAGTGATGCAGAGCCAATCTGACTGCTTTAAATCCACCTTCTTGATCCATATGAAATAAATGATTCTTTCTCATCATCCCCAAAAGAGCCACACTGAGCTCCTTTTGTCCATTTCACAACTAAGCCACTGTGACCTGTAATAGGCCACCACAAGTGGAGGCCCTGAGTTGTCCCACTAAGAGCAACTTATTTGGGATGAAATGGGAATAACAATATTCTTATTATTTTAGAGGCTTTAAGCAACATCCTATATATTCAATCCCTAACTTTTCCGTGGTGACAACTCTAGTTACCTAAGGAACTGGTGGTAGTGTACCTTTATAAACTACTTCAAGTGGAATTTTAGAATTTTAATGCACTCACTAACAACTCTTGTTCTGGCCTAATCAATTTTCATCTCCAAAATACACAGCCACCCATAATTTCACGAGGGCCACATTGCAGTCCTGGGGCAGATGTGGAGATAAACTGCCAGGATTCCCCATCCAGAAGCACTCTGACCAGTTGCAAGAAGTGTGATTAACCAACCACCTCCAGCTGTTAGCCATGTCAGGCTTTCCTTCAGTTTTCAACCTGACGTGGTGTTATTTTTAGCATGGCATCTGGTCATTGACGGTGGTGGTACAGGTTGAGCCACTTTTGCCTGATACTGACCCTTTGAAGGGGCAATCTTTGCTTCAGAACTCCCTGCTACACTGGCAGAGACTTTGTTAGCTCTGCAGTATGTTGTAATGAGTCTCCCTGCCCAATCCTTTTTCCTTCCACAGGTGTGAACTCCCTAATAAATGTCTTGCACTCCTAACTTCATATCAGCATCTGCTTCCTGGAGAACCCAAACTAGACAAGTGACAAAATGTAAAGTGATAAAACATTGTTAATATCAAAATTCTGTGAAAGGACTACAAAGTTCCTTTCACATAATTGATGTTTCACCTGCAGAATAGCTCCCAGTACCCTCCATTGTTAACATTTTCTCATGCGGACGTAATGTCTTCCCACTAAGAATGACTTTGATGTTGTTCCGTAGAGTGATACTATCGAGTCACAGGGACCCCTTTTCCTGGGCCGTACTTCCCACTGGAATCCCTCCTACCTTCCCCAAAGCAGAGATCTTCCCACCAGAGGTAAACTGACTTCTTATCACCCTCCATAGTCTCTTCTCAGTTCAAATTGGGTATGCATATACATGTGCCAAGACTGTTTGTTGATATCCCCACCAATTAGAGAGCAGCGGACAGATGTGCCATTGCCTGCAGATGGCTTTCTACACAGGCCCAAGCTACAGGTAGGCAAATGCTACAAATTTCCCCTACTTCAGTGATTTTTAGTGTCTTATCACTTCCCCTACAATGTAGAACATATAACATAGAACATGCAACATAGAACTTCTCCTCAAGTAGCTGCTGATGGTTAGTGTGACCATAGATCCTAATTGTTAATTCCATGTAGAATATGTATGATTTTGCATAATTACCTAGGGAATGATTAAAAGAGGTAAAATTGCATTCTCTGAAGATTTCTATCTCTACATAATAAAAATTCACTAGCTGTTATTTTTTGTACGCTAAATTCTAAACTAGGTTTTAGAAAATACAAGAAATTACTGCCACTTTGGTAAGTGAAAATAAGCATAATTATTACTCCAACGTTTTATCTCTGTTACCATGTATATGGATCTTTGAAGCAGTCTGGAGGCTTGGACCTCAATTTGGCTTCACATAGTGTTCCTTATTTAACTGTTTCTGAAATTCTTGTCATCTGTTCAGCTCTGTAATTTTAGAGAGAAAATCTAAATGAGCAATTTGACAATCAGGTATCTACTTCCTTTTCCTCTCTTTAGTCTCATACACTGTGTTGGAAGAATTTAAAACACAGCTAATGTTTTTTATCAATTAGGGTTCAACCCAAGAAAAAGAACAAACAGAAGATATATATTAAGAGATGTATTGCAAGGCATTGGCTTACACTGTTGTGAGGGCTGACTAGGCCTCCAAAATCCATAGTACAGGTCACTGAACTCTAGAAGAGTTCTAGGATCTGCTGTCCACAGGCAGAATTTCTTCTTCCTCAGGGAAGCCTCAGTTCTACTCTTGACCTTTCAACAGATTAAATCAAGTGCACCCAGATTATACAAGATAATCTCCTTTACTTAAAGTCAACTATTTTGGACTTTGATCATATCTAGAAGATACCTTCACAGCAACGCCTAGATTAATGTTTGAGTGAATAATTGGAGCTATAGCCTAACCAAGTCGACACAGAAAACTATCTGTTTATTTAATATTTAGACATTTATTTAAATACTACAAGGTGAAATTGTCTCCATACAATAAAGGATAAAGAGAGAGAGAGAAACCGGAGAGAAAAAAGTATCAGAGAGTTAGCTTAGAGATTAAAATAAATTTCCATATTAAGTATTTCCTATCAGCCTTATTTTATATATGTACTATTATATATGGAGGCATCACCAGGCAGCAGTTAGAAAATATCTGAATTCCGATAAGTTGTCCTAACACTATTTCTATTTAGTATTTTCATTTTTTGTTTAGTCGTGAGCAATGAATGTGAGCAAATCAACAGCCGTTTTGCCTTAGGGGATTACTTATTTTAAATTGGGCTAAGTCATAAATTATTAAAATGTTCTTTGCTTTACCTTGAGTACAGAGGCTGTTCTTTGACCATATTAAAGCAGGACTTCATGTGTTTTTTTGTCTCCTGTTTTCTCTACAAGCCTGATAATCACTTTCATCATAAAAGAGCAGGGCTGGATTGAGTATATGGCCTATTATGACAGGTTTCTCTTGACTAACTAATGCAAGATCATTGTGTAAGAAGACAAATACTATTTGTACATGTGGGTGTGGGTGTGTGTATAAAATACTAGGAGAGAAAAATGTCTTCTATATATCAAGGTGTTCTTAACATGTTAAACATTGTCTGCTCTCTTTCTTCCATAACAGGAACCAGGCCTCATTTGTTAAATCACCTGAAGTCAGAATGCTCCTTCACAATTAGCAACATTGGTACAACATCAGCAATAAGGTTTCCATATGATACAGTTGCCTGGTTTCGGTAATGAGGATAAAGGGCATTCAATATCTGAAGGGACAAAATGATGACAGTATTCCAATGGAGTGACTCACAAGATGCTGCCTTTCCAGAACTAAGAAGAAATTCACACCCATTCCCTGGCCTTAAGATTCAAATAGGGGGAAGAAAAAAATGAATGGCCTGGCAGAGCCAAATTAAGCCAAGATAGTGGAAAAAAGGGAGTTCCTTTTATATCTGCTAGATATCATAGAAAAAAATAAAATATGTATACTATCCCACTTCACCTGTCAATAGTATGTAAAGTTCCCATGAAATGTCTATAAATTCTGCTTATGAAATATGCTCACTGAGAAATCTGGCATGATTTCCCCCATAAAGGTAGAGACCTCAAGCTCAAATCTTCTTTAACCAGTATTTTAGTCTGTTTGGACTGCTATAACAAAATACCATCGATTGGGTGGCTTATAAACAGAAATTTATTTCTCACAGCTCTCAAGGCTGTAAGGCCAAAATCAGGATGCCAGCATGTTTGGGTTCTAGTGAGGGCCCCCTTGCGGGTTTCAGCCTGCCAACTTTTCATTGGATCCTCACATGGCATAAGGGGCCATGAGGGATCTATCTGGGAACTCATTTCATAATCGCATGATTCCCATGCCTCTGGATCTAATCACCTCCCAAAGATCCACCACCTAACACCATCAAATTGGGCATTAGATTTCCAATATTTGAATTTCGGGGCAGGGGAACACAAACAACCAGATCATAGCATTCAGATACTGACTTAAAAACAAAAGCATAAATGTTACAGAAACACATGTGTCCATACAAATATAGCACATAGAGAAGAAAATCAAATTTAATTTTTTTGGTTTGAAGGAAGGCTCACTTATAGGCCACTGAAATTTCTTTAGAACTCAGATATTTGGAAAAGAGAGAAATGTGTGTTTTCATGGATTCATAAAACTTTAGCATTTCAGCGGACCTTCCTAGTCACTTATTCCAGAAACTTCATTTTGAATATATGGAAACTGAGGCTCAGAGAGGTAAATGCAGCCTTACAATGATTATATATGAAACTACCACCCCACTTCCAGCTTGGTTCAAATGTGGTAATTCATAAAACAATAAAAAATACTCCATTGACTGTTCCTACCACATCCAACAAGAAACAGCCCTCCGAAACAGTACTAATAAAAGTAAATATAGAACTTCAACACATCATGAACTCAACATGTTCATATTTCTTTTGGAAGAATCTTATAGTCAAATGTATTGCCACCAAACAGGATAAATTCTAAGATCATTGCTAATTCTCTCAGGGGTTGCTGCTTCAGAAAAAGGAAAACAACTACTTTTGGGTTTTTAAATTTTTTTTAATTTTATAAACATATATTAAATATTGTTTTCTCTCTTTTCTTTTTTTTCTTCTAATTTTTTTTCAAACCCTTGTGTTGAGGGCTGACTTTCAATAGATCACAGCGAGGAGCTGCTTTGCTAAGTACGAAACCCTGACCCAGAAGCAGGTCATCTAAAAATTGGTTTAGCACTAGGTTCCCTATGAATGTCTTTTTAAAATGCAATAAATGAGCCCTCCCAAAAGATAATCTTTGAAAATACAATAGATACCTAACATTAGTTGTATACATGCAAGCTTAAAAACCAAACAATCCCAACCCCATACATGCATGTCCATTCAGATAAGGTTGGGATATAAAATGACCTAAACACGTAAAGTGAACAGGATACCGGCTCTCAGCGCAGCCCTAACCCTTTGATCATGATTCCTGGAAACGATACAGTTGCACATACATACAATAGTTACATATGACCGTTTACATTTAAATTAATATTAAAAATGTGGCTCCTCAGTGACACTAGCCAAAAGTGTGTAGTAGCTACTGTGTTGGACAGAGCAAATAAAGAACATTGGCATCATCACAGAAAGTTCCATTGGCCATCATTGCTCAAGCGAAGATTCTCTTACTATTCACCTTAAATTATCCTCCTTCTTTTACTTCCTGAATCATCCATGTAGTTTTCTAATAGCTTTTGTCCCAACTCTGCATATCTTAGCAATGCGGCTCCTGACCAAGTCATTTCACCTGCTGACCTGGTTTGCTCATCTTAAATGTCAGAATACTAATTCCTCCCCTATCTGTCTCACTGGTTGTTGTGAAGTTCAAATGAAATGTAACCATACAAATATCAAATAATATTAATCCTGGAGGTTCTTTTCCTTTCTAGTGACTGCAGAAAAAAAAGTGATGTTTAACAGCTTTTATAGTTAAAATGTGGAATAAATATAATTTAGAGATGACGGAGATTAGCTCAAAGAACCCAGAAGCTGGTTAGGCCTCCTAACTTGGCCATATCATATTTTTTCTAGGCTAAGTGTCTGGGCTTATGCTCGGCATGAGTCATCATAAAATAAATAAAAGACCCGAATGTATGTAACCATAAAAATACGTTAGTTGTTTATCTAGAAGTAAAACTATTCCATAGGATATTTATCAATCATTATAATTATGGTAATGATAGCTAACATATATTAAATGCTGCCAACCATTTTGCTAAGTGCATCATATATATTATCTCTCTATATTTCACAACATATGGAATAAGTACTATTGTTGCAACCATTTTGTATATCAGAAAACTGCCTTGGGGCGCCTGGGTGGCACAGCGGTTAAGCGTCTGCCTTCGGCTCAGGGCGTGATCCTGGCGTTATGGGATCGAGCCCCACATCAGGCTCCTCCGCTGTGAGCCTGCTTCTTCCTCTCCCACTCCCCCTGCTTGTGTTCCCTCTCTCGCTGGCTGTCTCTATCTCTGTCGAATAAATAAATAAAATCTTTAAAAAAAAAAAAAAAAAAAAAGAAAACTGCCATCTAGAGTCTTAAGAAATCTTTTTTTTTTTTTTTTAAGATTTTATTTATTTATTTGACAGAGACAGAGACAGCCAGCGAGAGAGGGAACACAAGCAGGGGGAGTGGGAGAGGAAGAAGCAGGCTCATAACGGAGGAGCCTGATGTGGGGCTCGATCCCATAACGCCGGGATCACGCCCTGAGCGTGAAGGCAGACGCTTAACCGCTGTGCCACCCAGGCGCCCCAAGAGTCTTAAGAAATCTACCAAAGGTCACAAACAATTAAGGGAAAGGGGATTTTCTGGGTTTTTTTTTTTTTTTCGACCTTAACAACTTTTTATTGAAAAACACATCTCAGAAGTCCAGACTAATGTACTTAATGTAGCCCCGGAATCCCCTGCTTTATGAAAAAGTCATCTTCAGTCGTATACAAATGGCATATCCAAAAGGTATTTTTGGCTTCTAAAATATTCAAATCACCAAAGGAAAACAAGAACCATTTGCGAAACATGTGTTTTTTTATTCTACCCACAATCTATTTGGCAAGAGGTTAAAACGGCACTTCGAAGAGTTCAGTTTTAAGGAGTATCGATGATTTGTCTCTTCAGGGAAAAAACAATATTTCATTTTGTTTTTCTGACAAATAAATAAAATCATATCTTCAAGGAATATGGAATTAATAACTTATTAGTAATAAAAACATCTTCAACTAAGATTAATTCTCAGAGCTAGCATCTGGGAAAATAAACAGCCGAACTATTCAGACAAATTTTTATGAACTTTTATAACAATCTAGTTTTAGATTGTCTCTCATATAAAATATTAATTTAAGCCCTAAAGAAGTTTTAAGTATGCTTTATAATTATAATAGCCAAAGTTTTATAATAAACATTTTTCTTATTTTAGAAATTTTGAAAATACAAAAAGATACAGAAAAGATTTATTTCTGGTCTCTTTTCCTGAACACAGTTTTTTTAGGGGGTAGGGGAGAGTAAACATAGTAAATGATTCTCTATATTCAATTTTATATCCTTTTTAACTAGACCTTACAATATAATGCCTTACATAGGATTTTTCCAAAGTGACGAGAAACTAAATTTATTAACACATTTTTTTCAAAGATTTCTTTTTTTGTTGTTTGTTTTTAAGACATTATTTATTTAATTGACAGAGATAGAGGCAGCGAGAGAGGGAACACAAGCAGGGGGAGTGGGAGAGGTAGAAGCAGGCTTCCTGCTGATCATGACCTGAGCTGAAGGCAGACGCTTAACAACTGAGCCACCCAGGCGTATTAACACATTTTTAACAACTGATTAATCATTCTTTCTTAATCCGTTTCCAGGCAAATTACTTCAAAAGAGGAAATATACAAAGCAATTACGAATGTGGACCTAAGCCAAATTTGTGGGTTTGAATCCCAGTCCCACCAGTTGCTAGCATTAACATGAGAAAGTTATTTCCTCTCTGTGTCTCGGTTTCTTGAAAAATGGGAATATTAATAGTGCATCTACCTGATAGGGTTGGTATAAGTATTAAATATGTTAATCTGTAACACATTAAATACACATGAAATTATTAAGGGCATATTTAGTATGTTAAATGCTGAAATCTTAAAACAAGATGATATAATAATTAACTACATTTAAAATCTGCAATATTATTTATAGATAACTTATTTATAATGCCTTCTGTTTAAATTTTAACATCTATAAAGTTTTTCAGGTCAAGTAGTAGGACTTCTAATCCCCGAGTTTTAATACCTGGAGAGCTAAGTTTGTGATTTTATTTTTCACTTGTCAGAGGGATATACATTTTCACTGAAAAACGTCATTTCTCAGATCTAAGGAAAAGTGCTTAAAAATACAAATGAAAATCAATAAAATCTTTTTCCATTTCCCAGTCCCACTAGCCACTTGGTTGTACCAGCCAGCTCAATAGCCATATGTGGCTGGTGGCTACAATATTGGACAGAGCTGATATAGAACATTTCCATCACTGCAGAAAGTTCTATTGCACAGAGCTGTACTATGGCATTAGGCAGAAAGTAGCATGTTTGAATTATGCATCAATTCATGAGTAATGTGCTTTTGCCTCCATTTTATTTAAATAAAGTATTCAATTTTTAGTAATTAGAAATTTGTTTTAATATAATACAAGCTTAATATCATTTCAGAACTGGATCAATCATCTATGGTAAGGATCAAATACAAGAAAAGCATTATGTGAGTGTCATACAAATGTTTTATTTCACATTTTTTTCTGCATTAAGTGAAAACCTACTCACACCATACTTAATAAATGTTACCTTTTTAAATACTTAATAGATTAAACTCTGCTTAAAACAATCTTTTTAATGAAAAACTATGATTTGCTCAGAAGTAGAAAGACTAATGTAATAAATCCCCCTGGATTCATCACCTAGTTTCAACAATTATCAATGACCAATCTTTATCTATAACCTACCTTCTCTCGCCCCCAGTCTCCACTGGATTATTTTGAAGCAAATATCAGATATTATTTCATTCTGTCTATAAACATTTTAGTATGTATCTCTAAAAGATAAGAACTCTTTTTGTTTGTTTTGGGTTTTTTTAAGTTTTATTGAGATATAATGATATCCAGCACTGTATAAGTTTAAGATGTATAGCATAACCCCTTGACTTACACATACTGTGAAATGATTACCACAATAAGTAAGAGCTCTTTTTTTAAACAAAATCAAAATATCCTTTGTCATAGCTAAAACAAACAAAACCCCCTAATAATAATTCTTAATATTATCAAGTAGAGTCATTAAACAACCCCCCCCCAACACACAAAAAGCCAGCTGCCTTTTTGGACTTTAACACCAAATTTCAAGGTTGGGAAGCATACGTGATATTGTCATCAATTCAAGGTGACCGATTATCTGGTGTCAGAAACATTAGAGATCAATATTCAGGAAATGAGAGCAGTATGTTTTATCTATTATTTGCTAACAACAACTAAAAAAGCTTCACAAACATACTTAAAAGTAACTGCAGGCTATCCAATTATTTAAAATCGGCCAAATAAACCTAATAAAAAAAAGTTACTGCCTCACACCCCATTAGGATGGCTATTATCAAAAACAAAACAACAACAATGACACAGGAAGTAAGTGTTGGGAGAGAACTTCTGCACTACTGGTGGGAATGTAAAATGATACAGCCACTGTGGAAAAGCAATGTGACAATTCTTTAAAAAATAAAAAATAGAATTACTGTATGACCCGGCAATTCCATTTCTGGCTATTCACGCAAAAGAACCAAAAGCAGAATCTTAAAGAGATATTTGTATGCCCATGTTCATAGCAGCATTATTCAAAATAGCTAAAATACGGAAGCAACCCAAATGTCCATGGACAGATGGGTGGATAAGCAAAATGCAGTATATACATACAATGACATATTATTCAGCCTTAAAAAGAAAGGAAATTCTGACACCTGCTACAACACCATGAACGTTGATCATATTGCGCTAAGTGAAGTAGGCCAGCCACAAAAAGACACACACCATATGATTCCATTTACATAAGGTACTTAAAGTAGTCAAAATCAGACAGACAGAAAGTAGAATGGTGGTTGCCAGGGGCTGAGAGAAGGGTATAGTGGGGAGCTGTGGTTCAATGGAATAGAGCTTCGGTTTTGCAAGATGAAGAGTTCTGGAGATGGATGGTGGTGATGATTGCACAACAATATGAATGGACTTAATACCATTGAGCTGTGCATTTAAAAATGGTAAGACAGTAAATTTTATCTTATGTATTTTACCACAATAAAAAAATTGGGGAAAAAGAGCAAGTTAACACACTACACTATGCTACTTGCAACAGAAGACAAACTGCATAAAAGGTGAAACAAGAGAGATTAATAAATATTTTGTACATGTGTCTGCAAATCTAGCATACACAAATACATGAGTGATCCCTGTTATATCCTGAAGAAGAATATTATTCATATAGGAACTCAGTGTTGCTTGGAGATTCTATAAATTTCTAGTTCATGTGGAGGAAATGATTAATTAGAAAAAATATGAAGAAAACATAAAAAGTTGATGATAAACATCTGTACTGGTAGAAGGAAGTAAGCTGTTTTACTCAGCTAACACATTCTACTCTCAGGCAGAAGTAAGAGAAATGGACTTAAATGTTTGAACTATTTAGCACAGATTCGGATACAAGGATGACTAGACAAAACATACTAGTCATTAGAATTGAGGTTACTAGTTAGGTTTGCCAGATGCACTAAGAAATTGGTAGCTAGTGTGGGGTTTTATGGTAAAGAGAAAGAATAACAAAGGAAAGACCAAAGAATCAAGAACACAGGAAAACAAAACAAAACAAAATAGCAAACGCAGCTGAATATGGACTCAGTTGGTTCTGATGAAGTGTATGTGTACATCTGAGTTACATTGAAGTTTTAAAATTTTGTTAATCTACAGTAATTATAAATTGAACTATGTGAATTCTGAGATCCTCTTCCTTTCTTCTCTTTTTTTAAGATTTTATTTATTTATTTGAGAGAGAGAGAGGGCATGTGTGTATGCAAGCAGGGTAGGGGAGAGGAGGGGCAAGGGAGAGAGAGAATCTTTGAGCAGACTCCATGCTGAGTGCAGAGCCCGAAACCAGACCCATTCCACAACCCTGAGATCATGACCTGAACCAAAATCACAAGTTGGGCGCTCAACCGACTGAGCCACCCAGGAGCCCCAGATCCCGTTCCTTTCTAAATATAATATTCTAAGTTTCAGTGCCCTTTAAAATTTAACTTGCACTCTAACACTTTTTCCCCTAAGAACTAACTTGTCAGCTTTTAAATATTTTTTAATTCAATCATTCGGGCATTCTTTCTTTGATGGAGTCCTACAACAATATCTTCTGATGTTTGGTATGTAATGAGGTCACAAAAATGAATCAGATACCATGTTTGCCCTCAAGGTGTTCACTATCAATATAGCAAGGGTAGAGAGGTATACAGATAATTCCTTCGTCTTAAAGTATAAGGAGGCGTGAGGTTAAGAAGTGGCTAAAGGTGTACCAGGTAAGAGGAGCTTTGAAGGTGCACAAGAAAAACCCGAGAAACGAGAATGCAAAGTGCCTGGAGAAACGGCAGTAGTTAAGTGTTCTTGGGGAGAAGGGTGGTGAGTGATTGGGCTACATGGTTAGGAGTGGCCACATAATTAAGAACTCTGTTTGGCATGCTGAGAAACTTGGATTTTATCCCGAAGGCAAGGGGAAGTCAGTTAAGGACTCAAATTAGAAATGTGACAAGATAAAATAGGAATTTACAATTAATCTGAGGATGAAGTGCCTGTGTATTCAGACTAGGGGCACGTAGGAAACTGAAAGAGACGCAGGAACGAAACCTGAATACCTCAGAGATAAGCAGGAGGCAGCACTGGCTAGACACTGTAAGGGTCTCACCCCAGGATTTAGTAGGTCTGTGGAAAGATCTTGAAGCCAATAGTGTAATAAAATTTTCCAGGTATGCTACTGATAGTCAGGTGTGGGACATATTGGTGCAGGATGCTTCTCAGAGAACATGAGTGTCAAAGAAAGAAAGAAAGAAAGAGAGGAAGGAAGGAAGGAAGGAAGGAAGGAAGGAAGGAAGGAAGGAAGGAAAGGAGGAAGGAAGGGGAAAGAAAAGATAGAGGATGGCAATTAGAAGCCATGGGGAGCCTTTGGTGAAAGATCAAAGAGCCAGGACTGTTCACATGTCAAAGAAAGAGAAGCCACAGGCAGGAAGCATCTGGAAGAGCCAAGATCTTGGAATCCATCTCGCAGGGGAAAGACTTTGAACAGAAGGAGGATCTCAGTTCTGAGTTAGGAACTAGAGAAGAAAGGATAGGAACATAGACCCAAATAGTTGGGGAGAGAAGGATAGGGACAGGATTGAAGGAATTCTACTTTATATCCTCCTCTAATCCCCCAGTGCTTTTTCTCAGTGAAGCAGCCAGGACCTTTCCTGAAAAGGCTAAGGTGCATAAGGAGAATGGTAAGAATCATGGAGAGGATGAGAGAGGGCTTGTGGGAGAAACAGAAATGTGCTGTGGCCTCTCAGAGAGCACTATCAAGGAAAGAAACTGTGTTTGTACTGGTACCAACAAGCACACTCTGATTTTCTTCCCATAGAATTGCCAGATTTAGCAAATAAAAATACAAGCTCCCTATCTCAATTTGAATTTCAAACAAAAAAATGGATAATTTTTTAGGATAAGTGTGTCTTACACAATATTCGGGATGACCTTAAACTAAAAATTTATTCATTAGTTACCTGAAATACAAATTTAACTTGGCTACCTGCATACTATCTGGCAACCCTATATGAGAACTAAAAAAATCAGATGTGAGCATTAATGCCTAATACTTAAGGTTGAAGTTTACTATAAAGATCCTTCTCATTCATTAATATTTATTTTATTTGCAAGCATTACTCACTGTCAATAGCAGACAGATCCACAAACACGCTCATAATATGGCAACGACCACAGACTGATTAGCTGTGACTTTTGGGCTGCTTCTTTCCTCCCTGTGGCATAATCCAGAAACATCCACCCTTACCTCTGGTTTCAAGAAGCAGTGTTTCTTCACAGTGAACCATCAGTTAGGTTTTTGTTATCCAGATCTGATAAATATGTAATAATTTCTCTCACACAACCCTAAACCAGCTAACCTGATACTAGCCAAAGGTAGAGTAACCAACTCTCTCAGTTTGCCCAGAACGGAAGGTTTCCCAGGACTTGATATTTTCAGTTTTAACACTGGGAACGTCCCATGCTAACCAGGATGGCTGATCAGCTGCCCTGTCCGTGGTAGATCCTTTAAACCAGTGGTGTCTTTACGTTAACTATTAAGCTTTAGTTCTTAAAGAATAATTATAATTTTTCTCCTCAAAGAGCCTCATCTTCACTACTTAAATTATCTCTCTCTTTTATATAAAAGGTAAGAATGTACTTTAAAAAGAGTAGTTTTTTTTTAAACATTTTATGTCACATCACATCTTAGTTCTTAGAACATTCTCACTGGAAAAGTCTGTCAATTGTAAGATCATATGTTTTCTAGGCTAATTGTTATTGATGCCATTTTTAAAGGATTGAGTTAAGGGAAGAGTTGATCCTTCATCAACTGACTTTAACCCTTTACATACCAATTTGGAGATATCCTATGATCCATGAACAATACAGAATGACATAATACATGTATATATCTTCATATATTTGTGTACTGGAAGCAAAATATAAACAACTGGCAACCTGTCTTACTCTTAGAACTGAAAAATTTTAGTTTTATACCTTGAAGTGATTTACTCTCACACAAACTTTAAGAAAACACGCATTCTAGTGGCTCAACCATGTCTTTACCACAGGGCAGAAATGGACAACATAATTTGGGAGTTGTGCTTAGATCAATTAAAACCTTAGATCAATTAAAACCATAATGATAGCAGTGTTTGGGTTCCGATTCATAGTTATGAGAGAGGCTAGCTGCCAAACAAATATTGATTTTCTTACTTAATAACAAAACTTTGATTTTATTCCAGGTAGCAATATGAACAGCTAAAAGACGCTTTTTCACAGCCTCCACTGCAGCTATAAAATTCAGAAAGGCCCCTTAACAGAGGGATAGCCAGCATACATGAAGCATTTTTACTTTCTCTTCTTTGTCTTGCTTCTTGCCTGGAACTCAAACATGGTGGCCGGAGCTTCAGCAGTCATCTTGGACCATTACGAAACTTTGCAGATAGAATCCATGGCTACGAAAGGCACAGTAGGAATATAGGAACAGTCTGAGTCTCTGATGACTTTGGCACTACCTTATGAAATGTAGACCACCTATCCCCAAACTTTTTTTACCTGAGAAACAAACAGTTTAAGATCCCACTTGTTGTTTGCTATTACCTGCTAAAGGTAAATTCCAACAGATACAACTGTTAATTGTGAATATAAATGAAGGTAAGGTGTGCTTGGATTAGTTCATAATGATAAAACATATTGTTTACTCTAAGACAATTTCTGAAATACTTTCTAAGTATTATCTTATTCAATCCCCATAAAGATTTATGAAGTAGGTGTTGTATATACTCTACTCTTCATAAAAAGAAACTTAGCTCAGAAATGTTAAGGAACTTGCTCAGGGTCATAAACTGGAAAGTGACAATATTGGAACTCAAACCCAGAAAGGCTGCCATGACAGCCCTGGTTCTAAACTTCTCAAAGGTAAAAAAAAAAAAAAAACAAAAAACCACCAATCCCAGTGACAGAAAGCAAAGAAAATTTTATAATTTTAATAGATCAAGCATTCATTTGTGAAATTATGAGTGTTTGTTATAAACTTTGCTCTTTAATAGAAGCTGATATGTAGAAATAAGACACACATCCTATCTTTATAGCTCCTGGTTTAGGGGGAAAGAACCTACCAAATATCTCTATGAATCTGCTTAATAATCCTACAGAAATTATGAAGCAGGGAAGGTCTTCCATCAGAATCCTCACAATCCTTATCAGTCCTCTCCTCACCTTTAGCTACGGGCAGCGCTGTTGCCTGATGATGCAATGCAGGATTCTAGAGGACTCTGTTTACATCCATAGTAATCACTGATTTGTGTATGTATTTCCATGATTTTCTGACAGATGGCAGTAAAGTGTCTTATGAGTGTCTTTTTTCCTAACTTGCACAAGGGTACTATTTGGGCTAGTGGCAAGGGTGGTTACGTGCTCTTCTATTCTGGGCACCCTAACTTGTGATCTACCCAAAGCACCCCAACAGCACCCCCACAGCCTTGGCCGCATCATATCCTAACCTTAACCCAACAGGCTATGTTCCGGACAGCTTCCAATGTCCTAGAATTAAACCTCTCATCTCCCTTCAAGGTCTTGATATCTTATTCAGTGGTCAAGGCAATGAAGTCCATAAACTAAGTTATGATAAAAATGGAAATTAGTCTTTCTTCTTAGTTTTCTCGCTTGTTAAGACACACGTGAACACTAAAAATTCTTAATTCATTGAAGTGTGTGTGTGTGTGTGTGTGTGTGTGTGAGCCTGAGTGAGGAGGGGAAGGAAAGGGAAAAGGGAGAAAGCTAAGTAATAGCCATTTAAAAATACAGTACTAAAAAAAAAATACAGTACTCTTACTATGATCCCTTGCTCATCTCCATCTCATTCCCCAGGTGAAACTCTTTGTAACACTTAACACTTTTTTTCTGGTATTTACCTCCATATTTCTAAACAATCTGCTGATACTGGGGTGTCTTCTTTAATTAATTTCAAGTTTATTTATTAATATCTATTATGATAATGAGGATTTACATCTTTTACACCACCAATCCCACTTTCCTTATATCTGCCACTCTCCCGGGTGCCTGGGGGACTATGTTGGTTGAGTGGCTAACCCTGGATTTCGGCTCAGGTCATGATCTCAGGGTCATGGGATCTAGCCCCAAGTCAGGCTCTGTGCTCAGTGGGGAGTCTGCTTGTCCCTCTCCCTCTGCTTCTCCTTCTGCACTCTCTCCCTCTCTCAAATAAATACATAAATAAAATATTTTTTTAAAAAATCTGCCACTCTCCGAAGATCATTACACCACAAGTTTTGGTTAAATCAATATCCAGTGTTTACATTTTTATGGCTCCGTAAATGTTGACACTTCAGAGTCATAGCCTTTCCTGTAAAACGCTTTTCCTAGCATTAACTGCCTCATTTTGTCATTTCTTAACGTTAGTAACTGCTTTATTTCTCAATTTCTCATGAGAAATTTTTATACATCAAATACCATTTTTTGAGTGCTCAAATATAGCAAATAATCTATGAACTCCATTTGTCCCCAGAGGAAGACTTCCCACCATCCTCCTGCTCTGATACTGATTGACTTATTATTGGGTTTGTTGTCCAGCTTTCCCTTGGGGTGTCCTTCTGCTATTATTACTCTGGGACTTTGCTTTGCCTCCTCCCTGTGTTGGATCCCTTTCTTACTGTCATGTCTACTCCCTCATCTGCTGGAGTACATTCTCCAGTAGTTTCCTACAAAAGTCATATGTTTGAATGCCCACGTGTCTACAAATGTTTTTATTTACCCTCATACTTGACCCTTAATTTGTCTAGGTGAAAATCATTGTCTCGCGAACATTTGAAGAATAGTTTCACTGTCCGTTAGGATGCTAAATTCCTGCTAATAAGTCTCATTCTTTCATTCCTGATGTTCTGAAATTTCATGACTATATGCTCAGTATGGATCTTCTCTCATTTATCCTGCTGATAATCAATGGGGTCCTTTCAATTTGAAGACTCACGGCCTGGGTTCCAGGAATTTTTCTTGTTCTCTTTTTCTGGAACTCTTTTTTCTTCAGATATTCTCCTAGATCGATCCTTAGGATCTATTACATTTTCTTTACTAAGGTCTTTATCTTTGTCCTTTTGTCCTATTGTTCTGGGATATTTTCTTAAGTTTATCTTTTATCTCTTTTATCAGAGATTTTGTCTATTATATCGTTAATTTCTAAGAGCTCTCCTTTGCCATTTTTCACTTCATCCTGTTTTTTGTTTGTTTTATAGGGATGCAGTATCTTGAGGGAGGTTAAGTATGCACCAGGATATCAGTATTTGGGGACCTGTTCAGGAAAAGATGGTTAGAAGCTTTTGGAGAAATAGGAGGAAATAATGCATTAACCCACTTTCTAAGATCACCACGAATGATTTAGGATCAGACTTTTCATTTCTCAAAGTGGATTCAGGACTGCCCTTGGTTAAATCTATGGAACAACAATTTTTGAATTCAGATATAACTCAAGCTGTGCGGATTAGATTACAGCAGGCATGTGACAATCTAATGGGTGGAGAGTGATTTCTAATGAAAGAAGTCTATTTTCTTATTACTGAGTTCTTACCAGGACCAAAGATCCATTTAGATTTCATTTTGTCTTCTAATTTTCTGGCTGCAGCCTTCCTTAGGTTCAGAAGTAACTCAGACTGCTTCAGAGAGAGGATAGGTATTTGCTCAGTTTCCTGTTTTGATACTATGCACAATAATAACTGAGGTCCACAAACTTGATCAGGCAGAATGATTTCCTGCAGTTTTGTTCTTGTTTATGACCCTTTGTCCTAACTGGGCTAAACTTACACTTTGTAGTTCTCTCAGGTTTCTTGGGTCTTTTCTAAAAGACTGACCAAGTAGCCAAAAATCCTTACACCTTACCTAGCTGTTGAACTAGCCCCTGATTTGTTCTTTTTCTCTTTCTTTCTTCTCTTTTCTCTCCCCCAAAATGATCTAACAGCATTGAATTCTCTTTATGGAATTCTAGAAAGTTTGGGCAGGGACAAACATCACAGCTTCACCCTTCCCTCTCCCTGGTTAGTCAACACTTTTATTTGGGTGGAATTGCTTGTAATGTGAAAATCAGGGGCACTGGAGTATAGTTGGAGAAGGACAAGGGAGATGCCGTCCATCCCTTTCTTTTGAAGAGAGTGGAGGTCCTCATATTCTGATTATACAGACACAGAGCTGAGGCCTGGCTCCAGCAGTGGCTGAGCCACTTCCTCTCTCAGAAGAGACTCTCTGCCCTGAGTCACTGCCCTGCTGTCGCCAGCTGCTTGTTTGCTCACTAGTAACACACTCCGCCCCCACCTCCCCACAGGGAGTTCTGGGGAATTGCCCCAATTTTCAGCTCTGCTGAGGTGGTTTGTGACTAATCCCCCATCTCTTTAATGTCATTTTAAAGGGACAAGAATAAGCCCTATTTTTATTTACTTATTTATTTATTTTTGGTCACTTCCCTTATAGGCCTCTCCTTGCTTATTTGAACGCAAGCTAAATTAAGTCCAAAACCAGTAACTTTGTTTTGCATATCATTGATCAAAAACTGGCTTTCTATTCTGCTTCCCTTTAATATATTTTCTTTCCATGGGGGGAAAAACAGTTCAGGAGGAAGATCTTATTTCCTATGGTGCAGTTTACTGTATTTTCCATTAGATGCTGTCAGTAATTGTCCAAAATAGGGTACAGAACTGCAATCCTAGGCTTTCTACTTAGGATCTGTTTATTCATGGTTTTACATACCATACTTCTCCTGGGATGACAAGGATTGCCAATGCAACCAGAGTGGCCGCACCTGAACTGCACTATTCTGCAGTGTCAAGTGATTTAAGAAATCATGATTCCATTATATTTGTTTCTTTGTTTTATTTTACTATACTTTAAAACTGTTATAATTAAATATCCTCCACCTTTAAGAATTGATACTTTAGAGATCTTGGCATGCTTATTAGCAACTCAACCTCCCATAAGGTGGAGACACCCACATGGAGGGGCTGTGGAAGATGTGTCTTTGTGTATGTACTTAACTCCTATCACTAGCCCGGAGCCAACTGGATTAGAGAATCTTAAGCAGCCCAATTTCGTCTGAACATAAGGTGTGAAGGTGGGAATGGCAGGAGATGATGTAGAAGAGACAGTGTTAAAGAGCTTAAATTTTGTAATTTTAGAGTTTGTTATAGGTCTGGAGAGAAAGGCTGGGCATAATCTAATTTTAGGAAGTCTAAAATCTAAATTAGATCAATTTTCCTAAATTTAAGAGACGATATTTCAAAAAAAAAAAAAACCAACTCAGAGGAACAGATTATAAGGCTCCTATTTAGTTCAAGAGGGTTTAAAACTCCAGAAATCTATTTCTTATTATATAGTTCAAATGGCATCAGTAGGCACACCAATACTGAGTAGATATTCTATACTGTATAGCTATCGGTTTAGTCTATGTGTGAGTGAGTGAATGGGGAGATATAAAAAAAAAAAACCTGTATAATTCACAGTGAATTATTTGGTAATCTAACATTTAAATTATAGTTTAAAAAAAGATTTTATTTATTTATTTGACAGAGAGAGAGAGAACGCACAAGCAAGGGGAGCAGCAGGTAGAGGGAGAAGCAGGCTCTCCACCAAGCAGGGAGCCCGATGCGGGACTTAATCCCAGAACCCTGGGATCATGCTGAGCCGAGGCAGATGCTTAACTGACTGAGCTACGCAGGTGCCCCTAAATTATAGTTTTGAATGTGATATTACCTATACTTACACACACACACATGCACGTGTACATGTGTATGTATGTATATGTAGTGGAAATAAAAAGCATATAACTACAGGCAGTGTCAGAGGGCAGCCATATGTCTAAAGAATAAAGTGAGATGATTTCTTAAATACCATACATCGCCATTTGTTTCTTTCCTTCCTGTTCACTTCCCTCCCTCTCCCTTCTCTTCCCTTTTCTGTTATTATTTCACAAAAAAAGTAAGGAAGGAAAAGAGAAGGAAAGGAAAGAGAAGGGAAGGGAAGGGAAGGGAAGGGAAGGGAAGGGAAGGGAAGGGAAGGGAAGGGAAGGGGACCCACATGTTGTGGGTCCCAGCCAGGTCTTCCATGCCTCATGCATGTTTGCAGACTGGTCATTGTTGCACAGAGCCAATAAAAAATGATTGCAGTGCCACTATACATGGATAAGCCCTAGTCATTTTTATGTAACCCATGTACCATGTAGCAATATGGTATCTGTGACAGGAAAATATTGCAACTAGACCCTGGCTGAGATGCATATAATATACTTTGCTTAAGACAGTTTTAGAAACCATAAAAGGTTTCTGGAGTTTCTCATAAGCACAGTTTGAGTAAGAAGAGTAACAGTAGATCTAGGTTTTCTGGGGTCTGAAATGTATTCAGTTTGGGAGGAGGGCCCTACTTATAAAAGCTGACAAATTCAACATTTATATGGTCTCTCCCAAAGCCTGGGGACAGGCTTATGCAAGCAAGGGACACTCAGTCTTAAGCTTATATCTGCCTTTGCTCCACTGGGGATTTTCTTTAGTGTAGCAGTGTCTTACCCTGGACAATCACACAACCATTGGCACCTCTTAAACACATGTCCTCTGCAGGACACAGGAAGTCATAGTCTCTACCCATCTCAGCCAAAGAACATGGAAAAACGACTGGAATGACAATTTTCTCAGTGCTCTCAAGCTGGTTACAAAACTAGTACCACTCTAGATGCATAGGGGAGAAGTTAATCTATGGCATGCAATGGATGCCTTATTGCAATATGGCCTGATTCTCACCTGGAATTAGTTGAGAAAGATTTCCCTAGCTTCATACCTTCTGTTATTCTTTGCTGCAAATGTATCACTGTAAGTTACACAATAAAATATATAAGATATATATGTGTCAGAGTGCTTCTTGCTACTCTTTAAAGACGATTTCTATAAAACTAAGTCATTGTTTTATACTACAGTTCCAGAAATAGGACTACTCAGAGAGGACACATATAAGCAAATATGATCTTCTGGTAAGTAGCAGAAGAGTAATATCAATCATTAGGCAAAGATCAGATCATAAACAGGAAGTGAGGAAGGGCATCAGGAACCATGGTAGTCAGGAAAGAGATATGAAGTCTAAACATAGAGGAAATGTTGCAATGCTGTTCTTAACAGTGCTACCCACATGGCACACGAAAGACAGATGTAGAGCAGGAGCGCAATAAAGATTATACAACATTCAGAAGAGATAAGATCATTCCACAAATTTCTAAAATGGTGGATCCCAAGGAGGGAGATTCTGGATGATTAAGGAATTGGATTATAAGGGAACGCTTCGTGTCCTCCTGGTTCCCAGCATGGATTAACTTGAGAAGATCAATACACCCTCACCTCATCTCTCCAAATTCCACACCTACCATTCATTACTGGCAATAGAAGAGTGTGCTTGTGAGCTTCAAGGAGGGGGAGAGGAGAAAAGAACAGGGACATTGGCTACGGGGCTGCAATGTAAGTTGGTATAACATAACACTGGGCAGTAAAGCAGGCAATGAAAACGATATGGCTGTGGGAGGTGTCAGGGCCAGGTGATTGAGGAAAGACAGAGAAAAAGGATGGGCCAACTTTCAAAATGTTAGAAAAAGAGTTCAGGAATTGAAGACAGAATATGGTGCCAAGAACATGGACCCCCCCAGGTAATAATAGCAACTGCAGTTTGGGATTAAATAGAAGGAAAGGGGGGCGCCTGGGTGGCACAGCGGTTAAAGCGTCTGCCTTCGGCTCAGGGCGTGATCCCGGCCTTATGGGATCGAGCCCCACATCAGGCTCTTCTGCTATGAGCCTGCTTCTTCCTCTCCCACTCCCCCTGCTTGTGTTCCCTCTCTCGCTGGCTGTCTCTATCTCTGTCAAGTAAATAAATAAAATCTTTAAAAAAAAAAAAAAAAAATAAATAAATAAATAAATAAATAAATAAATAGAAGGAAAGGGAGAGATGGAAGATAATAGAGGAAGTAGGTACTGAGTGGTTGCCCCAAAACATTCGTTCTTAAAATGTGGACCCCAGATGTGTATCTCATGAGAATTTGTTAGAAATGCAGATTCTCAGGCCCTGCCCCATGCCTACTGAATCAGAAATTCTAAGGTGGGATCCAACAACCCAGGTTTTAACAAGTCCAGCAGGGGATGCCAGCACAAGCTCGAGTTTGAGAATCACTTCTTTAGAACATCAGTTAGGATTTGCAGATTGTTTTACTGGGAGTAGGAAGCTCAGTGCAACTCCAAGGGCCAGTTTTTGCCTTAACTGTCATATGTTAAATGTTTTTATTAAAAAGAAAAAAAAAAGCCACCCCAAATTTTTGCATTGTGTTTAGATTTCAGGAATCAGTCAAAATCCTTTTGTTAAAAAGATCTGCTACAGAAAAGAATGTGTTTTTTTTTCTAACCACTGAGAGTTACAATGAATATTTACAGTTCTGAAGATAAAAGACTTAAAAAGAGGAAACAGTGAACTTGCTGCTGATTCATTTGCACCAACCGATTAAATTTATGAACCATCATCAATTTTCGCTCTAGCTATTATATCAGGACTTTAGGCAATTATTTATGACAATGCTTCACAAAAAGTTTACACTTACTCAAGCACAAAGGTTCCTATTATGTATTTCACAACAGATAAAATCAGGTTCCACAACACGTCATCTTCTTTTTGGGGACAGGAGCTTAGAGAACAGAAAGTACACTATAAAACAAAATGCAATCCGATGTAGGACATTTATTCCTAACCTAGTAAACCAATGCGCAAAAGGCAATTTACTTGATTTAAAAAAACAAAACAAAACAAAAACCACCAGTTATTTGAACAGGAAAAATTCAATATAAAGAACTGTTAGAATTCTTTTGTTAGGCAATACTATTGCTAGACAATAAGTAGATGGTGGTCATCTACCAAAATGAGGAAAAGGAGTCCAGAAATGTCAGGTGTAAAAAAGCAGCTACTATCCGGAGGCTGTGAAAACATAGACAGTAAAGGAACTAATTGCCAGGAGCAGGCTGTCCCCTACCCCAGGCTGAGAGTCTGACATCTTCAGAGAGGAAGCGGCTACTATAGTGGTACATAGCCTGCTGGTTACTGAAGAATTTGCCACTTGAGTATAGGCATTGGTCTATAGAGAAGGGTGCACCATTGCTGGAAGTTGTGAGTGGACTGGAGCTGGTTTCTAGAAGTGATACACCATTGCCAGAAAGTGTAGGCAGGCCAGAGATTCTCAGGCTTCTGGTAGGGAGATCGTGGCGTTAGGGTATGGCTGGAGTACCTCTGAACAGGCAGCAGCTACTCTGCTCTGGATAATACCTGAAGACAGGTATCTGGAAGGGAAGTGTGTTTCTTTCTGCCATTGCCTGGAGAGTCCAGCTTTAATATCACAAAACAGGGCAAATAAAGGTGGGTTTGTAGCTGAGAGACAATAAATTGGTAACTGCACAGTCCATCCTCTGGCTATTCAGTTTCCATATGCACTTTTCTCCATACATTTAGACCTCTACTCAACAAAACAACTCAAGTTTTCTACCCAAGAAGATGTAGCTGTCCTTTGTACACATGAGAAAGTTCTCACCTTTTCCCAAAATGGAAAGATGCACCGTTCCAAGGGTTATTGTAATTACTGTATTATAATTCAATCACAGTCCAACCAAATATTCTGTTATCTAAAGGCTAAATTGTAATTGTAACCCTCAAAAGCATGTATATAAAATCATAAATGAAAGAGAGAGAAGAAAATCACTAATGCAAAGAGAAAACATGCAAAGCTGCTACAATCCTTTTGTAACTGGCCATGAGGTTGTAGTTGATACTGTGACTTCTTTCTTCTACTATCCTTTCCATATTTTGCTTGCTCTCAGGAAAAATACCACCCACTTGGGCTCTTTACCTGGTAGAATGATCCCAAACGTAATTACTGAGGAGTCTGCATTCTCAATAATTTTGTCATTCATTCATTCATTCATTCATTCATTCATTCATTTTTGGTTGCTGAGTTTTCCATTAATTTCAAAACAGGAAGTACTTGGATAACTAGGTAAACTTTTGGAAAAAGCTAAAATTAGACCCATATCTAAACTCCAAATAGATTAGAAATTTAAATGTAAATTGAAAAATCATATGAATACTACAAGAAAAGATGGGTGAATTCTTCTTTAACCTTGGTATAATGAAAGACTTTCTAATCATGATTCAAAATCCAGAGACAATAAGAAAATAATAAATTTGATTACATAAAAATTTAAAAATTTTGCATGACAAAACCATAAAGTTTGTCATAAATTGACAAACTGTGAAAAATATCAATGACATATAAGATGGGCAAAAGGCTAATAATCTTAATATATAATGAATCTTAAAACTGAACGACAATAGCTAAAGCAGTGCCTACTAGGATATTTATGGCATTAAATATTTATATTAGAAAGGAAGAAAAAGTCTCAAATCAATAATATAAGTTTCTAATTCAGGAATTAGCAAAAGTAAAGAAAAACCCAAAGCAGGAAGAATTAAGGAAATAACACAGACTAGAGTGGAAATCAACCAAATTGAAAAGAGAAAAATAGAGAAAGTCAGTGAAACAAAAAGCAGGTTCTTGGAAAAGAATAAATAAAACTGATAAACCTATAGCGAGACTGAGCAAGCAACACAAAAATACTAATATCAGGAATGCAAGAGAGGATATCATTACAGATCCCACAGACAATAAAAGAAAAATAATATGAATAATAATAAGATGAAAAAGACCAATCCTTGAAAACTACAAACTACCAAAACTTATCTAACCTGAATACTCCTATCACTATTCAACAAATTGAATTCATAGTTTAAAATCTTCTGAAAAAGAAATATCCACCCCAGATTGTTTCCCTATACAATTCTAGTAAACATTTAAAGAAATAAAATTAATTCTATACATTCTCTTTCAGAAAATAGAAGAAAAATAGAATAAATGGAGGTTAAATAGAAAAATAGAATAGAGGACACTTCCCAACTCGTTTAATGAGGCCAGAATTACTCTTGTACCAAATCCAGCCAAAGACATGAGAAGAAAAGAAAACTCAGACTCATACCCTCAAGACCACAGACACTAAAATCCTCAGCAAAACATTAGCATACACACACACACACACACCCCCACACACACCCCCACTTGGTTGTGATGCATTATTCTTTTTATATGTCTTTTTATATGTTTATATATATACGTATATATATATATACATATATATATGTATATATATAAACATATATATATCTTTTTATATGTCTTTTTATATGTTTATATATATATATACATATATATATATAAACATATAAAAAGACATATAAAAAGAATAATGCATCACAACCAAGTGGGTTTATCCCAGGAATACAGGGCTAGTTGGTTCACCATGAGAATTCAATCATTGTAAATCACCATACTAACAGCCTAAAGAAAAACACCACATGATCACTACCAATTAATGCAGACAAAATTCAATACCTACTTATGATAAAAACTCTCAAACTAGAATAGGAACTTTCTCAACCTAAGTGGCATCTACGAAAAACCTAGAGCTAATCTCTAAGTTGAACAAAATATCAAATATATATATTTGAAATACATATATATTTGCCATAGGCAAGATAGCCATATTTTATAAAGTTGATATAAAGGCCTTCTGTAATGGGTGACTTGGGTCACTTGTTTGCATGCATAACACATAAAGAAGACAATCTTCCACTTCTTTCCATTTTCCTGGGACATTATATCATTATCTTCAGAAGATCCAAATCTTTTTTGGTTTAAACAAAACAAAACGAAACAAAACAAGAGGCTCGTCTGAGTGCAGTGGCATTTACAACTCACTGATCACAGCCAGTTAGAGTTCTCTGTTCCTTCTCCACATCCACTGTTTTACTTGGCTACCCTTAAATAGAAAATTAATTAATTACCAAAAAAGTCAGAATTCCAAAGAGTAGTTTGTTCCTTTTTACCTTTTTCAAGACAAAAGTTTCTCATATAAATGAAATGGCTTTCATTATAATTACAGCAACAAAAAAAGTAGTTCTGCCCAGAATACCCCCAGGTTTTTCCTTACTTAGGTTATGCTTAATTTTATAATTTCTGTTGGATGCTGGAGAGGTAATATAATTATGTGTTTATGAAACACAACACATGATTTAATGTAATTACAAATTCCTGCTTCTGGGCGCCTGGGTGGCTCGGTTGCGCATATGCCTTGGGCTCCGGTCATGATCCCAGGATCCTGGGATCAACCTGCTTCTCTCTCTCCTTCTGCCCCTATCCCTGCTTGTGCTCTCTCTCTCTCTCTGAAATAAAAAACTAACATCTTAAAAAAAACAAACAAAAAAACCAAAAACAAATTCCTGCTTCTAACATCTTTAAGAGTGTCCTTTATAAAAGGGGTATCAATGAAAAGGCCCAGTTTTGTCTTAATCAGAGAATTCTGTATTTTATTTATATGCAGAGTTTGGGAAATGGAAGTTCAACTTTTTTCTCATTAGATTCATTAATATTTGCTTCTGCACAGATGGAATGTTTTTATCAGCGTATAACAACTACTAAACTGTGATTAGTATACATAATTTTCCACACAAATGGCTAGAAAAAGGGTGATTCTATAATCCATAACTCTTATTTAAAAATAATTCAAGTACTTATTTTTGTTTTCTTTTAGTATACAAACTTGATAAGAGTTAAAATGTTTAAGACTAATATAAGGGAGTGTTATGGGCCGAATTGTGTTCCCCAAAATTCATATGTTGAAGTCTTTTTTTTTTTTTTTTTTTTTTTAGCGAAGAAGAGGGCGGAGGAGAGGAAGAGGGAAGGGAGAGAGAGAATCCCAAGCGGGCTCCATGCTCAGTGCAGAGCCCAATGAGGAGGCTGATCTCACAACCCTGAGATCATGGCCTGAGCCAAAATGAAGAGTCAGATGCTTACCCAACTGAGCCATCCAGGTGCTCCTATATGTTGAAGTCTTAACCTTCAGTACTTTAGAATGTGACTGTATTTGAAGATAGGGCATTTAAAGAGGTAATTAAGATACTATATGGGTGGGCCCTAATCGACTAAGACTGGTGTCCCTATAAGAAGAGGAGATCAGGACACAGACATGCACAAGGGGAAAGACCGTGTGAGCACACCGCAAGAAGATGAACATCTGCAAGCCCAACAGGCCTCAGAAGAAACAGAACTTGCTGACACCTTGGTCAAAACTGTGAGAAATAAATTTCTCTTGTGTAGGTTACCCAGTTTGTGTTATTTGGTTATGACAGCTCTAACAAGCAAACACAAGGAGTTTTAAAAGATTGTTTTCAGTGTGAGCTGTATGCTAGGCACTGCAGGGAATACAAATGCTTTCAGAAACAGTTGCTTCACTCAAGAAATTTAAAACATTCAGATTTAACTGGGTTGAAGACCACGGTGGTAGATCCTATATTCTCTAATAAGCGGAATAACAGAAGAGAAAATTGAGGTTTCTGTGCATGATCACTAAAATCTTACAGTGTCTTTTGGACTGTAATACATAAATCCCCACAAAATATGTAAATGTAATTTAATCATGAAAAAATTATTAATGAAAAACATTTCTTTCAGCTTAACCACACTACTGCAAGAAGTAAAAATGGTAAAACTCATACTACATTTAGTGGAGAATGTCCTCATGATCTCCAAACAGGAGCTCATTAACAACTAAACACCCCCTGAAAGATCATAATTTGAGGCCAGGAGACTGATATCTAGAGCTGAGTAGAGAACAGGGTTCATGTACGAGAAGACCTAGGATTCAAATCATGGTATCCAGGACTTTACTATTCTTACAAAACAGGAGAAACTCTTGCATTTGTGATCATTCTGAGAGGTAATTACAGAGAATTCCTCTCCAGTAAAAAGTTTAAAAATTTATACAACTGTTTTTTCCACTTAAAAAAAACCACCCTCGGTTATTAGTTAAAAGAAGATATGTTGATAAATGAGTTTTGTCTGTTCTCTGTGGCTGGGTACAAGCTGTATAATGTGTTCCAACCTACTCATCAACATTACTCATCTCTATCACTGAATAATTGAAAGTTAGCTTCACATTTGGGCACTTACTGCATTGTCTTCTCATACATTCTTAATATTCTATTGCTGATAAGTTGATAATGTACCCCCTTATATTAGAAATAAATAATTAATTAAAGGTGCTGAACTCTGGGAATATGAGCTATTAGCTTTCCTTTCCTCCCCAAATATTGAGTTTATTACTTGGATCACTTGGACCAGTGGTTAAGGTTAGCCCATCCTCTGCTGAACATTGAATAAAAATCTCCAGCAAGTTCCTTCTACAAATGAACTAATTAATTTTATCAGAAAAGACAGAAAGAAGCAAGTTTACAGATGTGTTCATAGTCCTTGCTAGAAAATACTTGCAACACATGGTATTTGCTGAAAACCGTATGAAACATTCTTAGGCTTTGTCTATAACTTTTATGATGAACACTGAACAAATTAACTCCATTTGTTCATTCATTCATTCATTCATTCATTCATTCACTTAGTCCACAAAGATTTGCTGAATGCTGACTGTAAGATGACTATAAGATCAAGTCCTAGAAGCAGATCCTGAGATGAGGATTCTTGTTGAAATGATTAGTTGAGGAAGTGATCTCAAGAGAAGGTGGGTAAGAGAGTCAAGATGGTACAGGGGAAAAGGTTAGCAAGGATGTAATCTTGTCAAGACATTAGCTTCAGTCTAGTTCCCCAGGAAATTCTCATCCCATCTTGAGTGAACGGGGCCAACTTTTGTGCCCCATGTTAGTTGGTTATCACATGGGGGCTGTAGTCCTCTGGGTGTGGCTACTCCAGTCTCCTGTTCTGCTGAAAGGAAGAGAGCAATTCTCCTGAGATGGGGACAGCTGTGAATTGCTAACAACAGAAACTCGTAATAGCTAGGGGACTGCGGGTAGACAAAACAGCCAGATCAAGGGAAGGTGGCCACCAACACAGTAGTCCACTAGACTGTGTTAGAAATGGTCATGACTTATTAAATTTTTAAATGTAGGATGTACTTTAGAGATTAGATATAGGGGTACCTTAGACAGTTCAACATATGACTCTTGATTTTGGCTCAGGTCATGATCTCAGGGTCATTAGATTGAGCCCTGCCGTGGGCTCTGTGGTGGACATAGAACCTGTTTAAGATTCTTTCTCTCCCTCTCCCTCTGCCCCTCCTTACTGCTCAAGCTCTCTCTCTCTCTCTCTCTCTAAAAAACAAAACAAAACAAAACAGAACTCCACTCATTTTCTACATAATCAGCGCTGAGGCTGAGAGACATAGTCTTAAGAGTACCTAATTTGGCACAATGTGGATTACAGCACATACATAACTTCCAGCAGGATAATTTTATTATATCCTAATTTCTAATTTCAGAATTTTTTTTTTTATTAGAATACAGGCTGCAGAAACCTTATCTCTAATATTTTTCTTTCAGAGTACTAAAGGACCTGATAACATATTTTGGGACTAAATGAGTTTGGTAATAGGAAAGAATTAATTGCTCAAGAACAAGTAACTGGACTTCTGCTTGTAATGAATTTAAGAAGAATTCAATATCTAAATTTAGATGATAATGAAAAAAATAAAAGGCAGCCCCGAACTGGTGATAAGGATAGGAATAAGACATCAATTTCTTCCTCTCATGAGTGATGAGGCAGAAAAATCCCAAGCTGCAATAATGCCTAGTAATGAAAGAGCAGAAAGAGATGCCTCATCATTGGATTTTTTATTAACGGCACTAAGTATTTTGACCACATTTTATGAGAAAGAACATGAGAGAAACTGAGAATTAGGACTCTATTTTCAAGTTTTTAGACTTAACAGACAAAACTCAGGAATTTGACTTTTCTCTTTAAACATCCTTGCTTAAAGATGTATTTACATTGTCTTTAGGAATCCTGAAACTATACCAAATAACCAAAATGTGAGGGTTATGAATTCTTTTTATCTATCTGTTTATATGAGGAGTTCTTAACCTGAAGTCCTTGTGTGCCCGAAAGGCCCGTGTATAGAATTCAGAGGGTGTTTGAACTTGATGGGTAAAAAAATTTACATCTTTATTTGCAGTAACGTTTAACTGAAATTTAGAAAGTCCTTCAAGTATGAATGTTGGCAAAAATCTTGGTCCCTGTGACCTTGTCACCGCTAGAATTCACAGATACTTTTAAATCACAGTGAAGTTGTTACTGATATCTTAAAATATCATTTATGCTAATCACTCCTCAAAAGTACTGCCGTGTGGGCTCTCAGCCTCCCTGCCCACAGACGCTCCTGCGTTGGAGCTGGCCAACTGCAGTGTAATTCTGGCCCTTGAACTGGGAAGCTATATAACTTCATAGGAGAAATTTAACTCAAACAGCTTCCAAGAATTTTGGTATTCCTTGAGGGAACCTATCTGTTTCTTGTTAAGCAAGCTATGAAAACTTGAATTAAATTTATGATAATATATTTTTTGGTAATCCGGACTGCCAACACTCGTAACCAAACAAACCCCCAAACGGACGCCAGTGGGATACCTTACAGGACATACACATTGCCCTGTCAAAGTTCACCTTTCTTATTCCTATTCAGTAACAATGGCCTTCACACAGATAAGTGTTCTAAAAAGAAAATTTAACTTTGAGTTGCCTATATTTGAAATCTGTTGTTAGTGTATTTTAAAAAGCTCATATGTTGTTACATTACAAAAATAATATTTTATGTTTTCAGTTTAATTATTTTTTTTTTGCTAATCCTATATATTTTATGTATTCAAATATTCTTAGTAGGAATCCATAGGCTTTATCAGACTGTCAAAAGGGCCCATGAGATAAAAGAAAGTTAAGAACCCTAGAGTTTAAGAGGTATTTATTATTTATATAAATTGTGACACTAAATCGTCACTTTCACTGGCCTTTGTTTCTGTCTTCTGACTCAAATCAGTTAATTATTTCCTGAACTCATATTTTTTCCTATTTTTACACCTTTAGTGAGATGTACTTTACATATTATAAAATCCACCCATTTCAGGTATACAATTCAGTGATTTGATTAATAACCTTATTTTTTTAAAGATTTATTTATTTATTTTAGAGAGAGAGAGAGAGCATGAGTGGGAAGGGCAGAGGGAGAAGGAGAAGAATCTCAAGTAGACTCCACGCTGAGGTCGCAGCCCCACACAGGGCTTGATCTCATGACCCTGAGATCACGACCTGAGCTGAAAGCAAAGTTGGACACTTAACTGCACCAACAAGGCGCCCCTCAATCAGTAACATTATTGCGTGGTGCAACTATCCACATAAGTCAGTTTTAGAACACTTGCATCCCCCCAATAAAACCACAGTCCTTAGTTCATTATTAGACATATTAAAAGTGTATCCTACCCCTGCATCGTTGATTATCATGCTTTTTAGATTATAGGAATTCACCTACAATGAAAGTCCTGTGATGATGCTAATACTTAGCATGGCATGAGTGGAATACATTTTAGAAACAAGTTTAATTTAAAAATACTCATTCTAATTGATTCAGGTAGTAGTCATCAATGGATGCTAACACTAGTGTGTAAATGTTTGAGGAGCAACAGGATAGCTACACAATCTGAGTATCTTGCCAAAAGTTCTCTATTAATTATAAGAGGTAACATAATGTTACTGTGAAGAAACACGACAGACACCACCTTTGCCACATGATCAAAGTTAAGCACAAATAGTGAGACAAGTCAACAGCATATGGCTCCTAGTGTGGTGCACTGAGAACACAGCACCCTTCCTCTGATATTCCTGTGTAACTTGAATCTAATAATGAGAAAACATCAGACAAAACCTAATTTGAAAGACCCTCTACAAAATAATTGTCCTTCACTCTTCAAAGATGCCAGCTTCATGAAATACAAAGAAAGTCTCAGAACTTCCACATTGAAGGAAAGTAAAGAGATATGACAACTGAATGTAATGTATGATCCTAAATTTCTTTTTCTGTAATTGTCTTTACTGGTCTATTAGTCAAATCTGAGTAAAGGCTGTATAGTATATAATAGCATTGTGTCAGCAGTAATTTCTCAATTTTGAAAATTGTGCTTCCGTTACATAAGAAAATGTTCCTGATTTTAGAAAATGCACACTGAAATGTATAGTAGGAAAGAAGTATCGTATCTGAACTTACTCTTAAATGATTGTGTGTGTGTGTGTGCGTGCATGTGCACATGTGTGTGCATGCACACTTACGTGTAGAGAAAGAGAGAATGAAGGAGAAGATTATGAGACAATAAAATTTAACATTTGCAGAATCTGGGTGGAGGTTATTCTGGAATTCTTTGTACTATTTTTGAAATTTTTCTGTAAGGATGACATCATGTTAAAAGAAAACCAAACAAAAGACAGCCCTAAGTGTACTCACTGTCATACCAAATACTGAAAGTTCGGATACATGAATTTATACCACTATTGGTTGTATTTAGCTGCCGGCAAATTTTCTCCATAGATTTTTTGGCTGTGCCCCATTTGCTTCTTTCATTTGAGTATTTGTACTCTCCTCTTTTGTTTATTATTTCCCTTGGGCAGATGTTGCTGAGTTTCAAACATATGGCCATTTTCATTTTCTGCATTCACCTACAAAAAAAAAATGCCAAAAAGGACCAACCATTGTAATAAACCAAAATAAACTATGGAAACGTGGAGCAGAACGAGTCGTGTATTTTGGGAGTCTGCAACTTTGGTTAGCTACTAATTCAATTCATGACCTTGGAAAAACACACATCAATGCTTTGAACCCTATTCTCCTCATCATCTTTTTCAACACAGAGCGCTACAAGGATTAACTTATGAATCACGTTGAATGTCCTTGGTTTAGCTCTTAAAAGAGTTACCACAAATAAATATCCCTATAAATAGCAAACTTATGAAAATCTTCTTCTTGGTATTTTGGTAGTTGTTTTAGAACTATAAAAGCTTTTCATAATGCTCAAAGTATTACCAGCACTGTCTGGGAGTAGACTTTCTCCCTGTGGACATTGTATTATTGAATAATATTGATGAGAATAGGAATCATGCAAAGGATTCATAGATCACCAGTATTTTGCCTTTTTTGTCTTTTCATTTCTAGACTGAAAGTATCCAATTTTTTTTTCTTCAAAGTTTTTACCCTCTGTACCAGGCCTGTTGTTTTGTTTGCCTGGCGTCCGTTCACACTTTTTCTAGCACTGAGTTTAATTTGGAGACAAACCTCCCCCAACTTGGTTCGTATGGTTTAGCTGGGACTGACCCAAGAGGTTGAGGTCCACGGCACAGATCTGACCAATCAGAGCACCACACACCCTGTCTACAACAATTGTAGGAACAGACACATGATACAAAGGACCATGCGTCTCTCTTACAACTCTTTCTAAAATGAAGAAACAGGTGATCTCTTTCCACTGAAATTGCTAAACTGGGAGAATGTAAGCCCATTATTCCTAGTAGCTATCTTGCCACCAGGAGGGGAAAATATGTCTATGCCTGTTTCCAATCCAGATAAAAGCACAGGTGACAGATAAAGGAAGTAATTTCCTAATGCTTATTTGAGTGCCTGGATTGGGTATGCCTGCATAGAAATAACCTGAAGTTTGCTAATGGGGGTCAATATATTCCCTGGTTTTTGTTGTTGCTGTTGTTGTTTGGCTTAAGTTGGTTGGGAGAGCTCCAACAAAATCACTTGGTACATGTGGTGGAGACAGCTGGTTGCTTACTCAACATCCATTTTCTCCTTTATCCTTAGTAACATAATCTCAATTTTATTTAAGGTGCCAAATGTCCCATCTTTATAAAAAGTACTTTCTAACCTCCTTTGTAGACAGGTATGACTATGTAACTAAGTACTTTCAAAGGTGAAGTTATAGGCTGGGATTTATTAGAAGGCTCTTATTAACAGAAAGCTTGGATGAGTTCTTTTGCTCCTTGCCCTTCTACTTATTCCTGCCTAAAATGGACATATGATGGTTGCAATTCCTGTTGCCATCTTGTGACTTTGAGGATGGAAGCTATGTGTCAAGAAAAGTACTGTTGAGGGGCGCCTGGGTGGTGCAGTCCTTAAACGTCTGCCTTCAGCTCAGGGCGTGATCCCGGCATTATGGGACCAGGCTCCTCTGCTGGGAGCCTGCTTCTTCCTCTCCCACTCCCCCTGCTTGTGTTCCCTCTCTCGCTGGCTGTCTCTATCTCCGTTAAATAAATAAATAAAATCTTAAAAAAGAAGAAAGAAAGAAAGAAAGAAAGAAAGAAAGAAAGAAAGAAAGAAAGGAAGGAAGAAAGAAAAGTACTGTTGAAATATAGAAAGGCCTGGATTCCTGTTGTCTTTGTGGAACTCCATGCCAGTGCGGAGAGCCCACATTTGAACTTCTTTTATGTAAAACAATAAACTCTTAGGTGTTTAAGCCATAGCAGTCAGGTTTCTATTGCTAGTAGCTGACAAGATTCCTATGTAATATGATACACTTGCAGTCAAATACCAGTGGTACTTCATGAAATGCTTGGATTTATTTTCTGTGAATGGAAATTGAGGAGGAACAGAACAAGAATATTTTTGCTTCAAGCTATCATTAATTTATCCCATTTATGAATTTTAGGTGACAAGCAATAATTCTGGTTGCTACTACCTCAATCCTTTTTTCAACCATCTCTACACAACAAAGAAAATTCTAGATGGGTCAAATGTGGCAGTTCAGAGTCACACGAGCTTGTAGATGTTCCTAATTTTTTGCCTTCTCTATTCTCAGGCTCATTATTCCATTTGAAGTCATCGTCAGTTTGCTACCTGGATTTCTTGCATTCAACCTTTGTTACTAAACCCAGTTCTATGCACTGGCATTAGAGTAATCATTCAAATATATATCATGATTTTAAAAATTCCTTAGAAAACAACTAAATGAACTGGAGAATGACCAAAATTAGGCAGAAGCTGGAGGAAGGTCAACACATGAAGGAAGCAGCAACAGGTGAAGATATTTATATGTGATTTCTCTCCTGAGGACAGGTTCCAGCGAAGGAACTAAAATTTGGAGAAAAACCCATGACCACTCTGGCTTCAAGAAATAAGGAACAAAGCACAGAATTTGGGGTGACCACTATAGCCAGAAAGAAAAAGAGAAAATATACAAGAGAGGTTCAGAGAGGAGAGTTCCAAACACTCTGCTCAAATTTTAGTTAAAGCCTGAATTCTAACTTGCTCAGGGCAGATTTAAAGCAACCCAGAAAGCCAAAAGATCTGAACAGAGATTCCAGCTGCTGCCTTCCATAGGTAAGACTGTGATTCCAGTGATGTTTACTGCCTCTAAACAACAACAACAACACAAAACAAAATACCACTCTGAGCCAACTAGGAATAGAAAGAGAACTTCTTCAATTTGATAAAGAACATCTACAAAAGCCCTACAGCTAATGTCATACTTAATAGCAAGAAAGTTGAAGTTTTCCTGCTAAGATCAGGTACTGGGCAAAGATGTCCCCTCCACCACTGCTTTCCAATATCATACCGTTAAGTCCTAGCTAATGCAGTAAGACAAGAAAAGGAAATAAAAGTTATACAGACTGGGAAGGAAGAAACAAAACTGTCTTTGTTCATTGATGATATGATTGTCTATGTAGAAAACCCCCCATAATTGACAAAAAACTCCTGAAACTAATTAGCAACTATAAAAAGGTTGCAGGATACAAAGTTGATACAAAAATCAATTGCTTTCCTACATACCAGCAATGAACAAGTGGAAGTTGAAATTAAAAACACATTTACCACATTAAATTAGCAGCCCCCCCCAATGAAATACTATAAATCTAATGAAATATGTACAAGAGCCATATGAGGAAAACTCCAAACTCCGAGGAAAGATATAAAGACAAACTAAATGGAGAGATATTCAATGTTCATAGATAGGAAGACTCAATGTCATCAAGATGTCAGTTCCTTCCAATTTGATCTATAGATATAGTATAATCCCAAACAAGATTCAAACAAGTTATTTTATGGATTCTAAAGTTTAGCCCCAGAATAACCAACTCAACATTGAAGGAAAAGAACAAAGTTGAAGAACTGACACTACCTGACTTCAAGATTTACTATAAAGCTACCATAATCAAGACAGTTTGGTACTGGTCAAAGAATAGACAAATAGACCAATAGAACAGAACAGATAGCCTTGAAATACAAATACAGTCAACTGATCTTTCTTTTTTTTTAAATTGTGACTGACATATAACATAACAGTTTTAGGTGTATGACACAATGATTCAATATTTGTATATAATGTGAAATGATCACCACGGTAAGTCTACTCAAAACTGTCACCATACATGGTTATAAAACTTGTTTTTCTTTTGATGAGAATTTTAGGCTTGTTTTTTCTATTTCTGTGAAAAAATGCCATTGGAATTTTGATAAGGATTGCATTATAGATAGCTTAGGGTAGAATGGACATTTTAACAATATTGACTTTTCCAATTCATAAAACTGGGATATCATCCCATTTATTTGTGTCTTGTTCAATTGTTTTCATCAATGTCTTATAGTTTTCAATGTATAGATCTTTACCTTCCTTGGTTAAATTTATTCCTAAGTATTTTATTATTTTTGGTGCTATTGTAACTGGGACTGTTTTCTTTATTTTTTTTTCAGATAGTTTGTTGTTAGTGTATAGAAATGCAATGAATTTTTGTATGTTGATTTTGTATCCTGCAACTTTACTGAGTTCGTTTATCAGTTGCCATAGGTTTTCGCTGAAGTCATTAAAATGTTATATTATATTGGTCATCTTGGGATATTTTGTTACCCATTTGGAAAAATGATGTTGGGTTCATAATTCACATTGTACTTCAGAATAAAGTTCAAATCTAAAAATCAATGAACAAACCATAAAGATACTAGAAGAAAACATGGGAGAATTCTTTATAACCTGGGAGTGGGGATGGATTTTCTAACTGTGACTCAAAATCTAAAAGGCTGTAAACAAGATTGATAAATTTGACTATGTAGATATGAAAATTTCTGCGTGCTAAATACATACCATAGGTCAAAAGACAACAAAGTGGCAACACATAGCACAAAGGGCTAATCACCCTAATAAGGAGAGACTGAAATTTAATAAGGACCAACAACCTAACAGAAATATAAGCAAATGATTATGAACAGTAAGTTCATGAAAAAGAAATACAAATGGCTCTGATACTGATATTCAACTAACTCACTCATAGTAAGAGAAATGTACATTATACCTAGATACATGTCACCTATCAGACTGGTAAAATTCAGAAGTTTGATAACATTCAGTTGGGAATATTGTGATGAAATAGTTACACTGTTCCTGAGGAAATATAAATTGGTAAAACCTTCATACATGGTAATTTGGCAATATCCGTTAATATAAACTCATATGTCTTTTTACTGAGCATTCCCACTTTGGGGACTTTATCCTTCAGATATACTCTTTACATATACAACATGGCACATGTATATAAGGTTATTATTAAAGAATTATTTGCAAGAGAAAATGATCAGAAACAACTCAAAAGTTCATCAAATCGGAACATGTAAATAAATTATTATATATTCTTAAAATGCACTTGCTATCCACATATAAATGTTTAAAAAATGAGTAAGTTCTCTACAATAGACTTATGGAAAGATTTCCAAGATATATTAGTGACAAAACTAAGATTTTAGTATACTAAATACTAAGTATTTAGTATGATATGTTACTTATTGCATAGGAAAAAGTGGATTAGAATGAGACTTTATATTCATATGACTGTGTATTCATAAATAAATTCTGGAAGGATACTTAAGAAAATAATAATGAATTGTGTTTATGTATGTGGAGGGGCTGAGAACTGAGTGAATGGGAATATGTTTATGTTTTACTACATATACAAGAATTGAACTTAAAATGTGTCATATTTTACCTATCATGTTTAAAGTTTACAATCGAAAAGTTTTCATTATAGTTTGCTCCACCTTACCAGAACCAGAAATCTTGGGAAAAAAAATTTTGGAAGCACAGGCTATCGGAAAAAATAAATGAAAGAATGAAATTTTAATTGCCTGCCATTTGTAGATAAAATAAGTGATATTGATATCTTCCCTGTGAATATATTTTTAACTGAAGGATTTTTTACTAATACATTTTATTATTTAAGTAACTACATATTTTTCAGAATCCAGCACCTTTTAAAAGAGAAAATAATTTTCGGTAGTAAGTTAAAAAACAAAGCAAAAAATGTTTGAGCTCCCTCTGCCGGCTCTGTAGTAGCATATCAGAGTGTATTTTGGTTTTATTTAGAAACAAACTGGCATATGGTTGGTTAATCCCATTAATTCATTTGCCAATATTAAAGAGAGTAGTTTTAAACTGTGTGTTTTCCATAATCTTATACATGTTAAGTTCTGCTAATATACCACTAATATTAGTAAGATGAACATTCAATATAAATGTTAAAGTTTTATTCAGTATTTGCCTGTTCCATTTAATACATCCCTAAATATGGTACCACATAAGTGGGCTGTATAGAAAAAAATTTCTACATGCACAATATGTAAAGGCATATTTTAGCTTTTTAATTTACTGTGGCTTTCAAATTGCAGTAATCATAAATGTTTCTGTTGTGTTAGTATATTCATATTTATTTAATTAAAAATATCATATGCATATTTTGAAGCTAGGAGGAATGTAAAATATTTGCATATTTAAGCAATAATTTACATGACAATTCTGAGTATCTATAGTTTTTATCATGACAGCACAATCTGTGATGTGCTTTGCAAAATTACAAATTACCTCTTCTTTTTATTATTTCTATTTTTATCTTTCAGATCATTGATTAGTGTCTCAGTGGTGACCATTTGATCCTTCTCTTTATTCATTATATTCCTTAATTTTTGTGTGAACTTAAATCTCTCTAAGGATTCCTTTAAAAAAAAAACAATTCAGCTTTTCATCCCTCTTTTTTTTATCAGTTCCATTTTCCTCTTGTTTATTCTGACTGCTATTACTCTCTCAAACTACTGGTACTTCTTGTCTCATGTGCTCAATTCTGGTTGTTGAAATATTGGGAATTCCCCATGTGGTGGCAGGTAAAGGTGTTTCCAGTCAATGGTGTGCTGGAACCCCCTTTTAGCAGCCTGTAAGAGCTTATTTACAAGAATTTTGCAAGCTAGTTTTTTGGACAACTTTTATTAAAAACTATCTAAACTTAAAATTACATCAATTATATTTTAAAAGGCAACAGATACTAAAAACTTATCACTTCCTAATTATTCTACTCTACTTAATTTTATTATTATTTGTGCCCCTCAGGTTATTTATTGTATCTGTATGGTGGAAATGATGTACAAAGATGTGTTACTGTGAATCTCTTTCCAACTCTGCATTTGGTGATATCATGTTGATAACCTGAAATAGACTAGTTTGGGAGCACTTACACCATGGAAGCTGGCAATTGCTACAGAGCTGGACTTGATTTATTGTTTTGTTGATTATCTAGATGTAAAAAAGTGATGCAGAAAATGTTACAGATACAAGCATTTGGTAAAAATCAGCTAAAACATTTTGTCAGAAACAATTTGTTGTAGGGAATTTATAATAAAGAGTATTGTATATTTTATTATTTGTTAAGTTGTGTGCTACATATCCTTTGTATCAGTAAAACTTATGTACATACATATGTATCCATACATTTTATTTTCTAGAAAGCCAGTTGCTAAACATTAACCAGCATACCACCAGTCTCTATCCCCAGAGGTAGTATAGACAGGCAAGCAGTCAATTCTCTGCTGATGCTCCTGGAGGAATCACTGTGGTACTACTCACACAGCCTCAATGGTTGTGCTGTGGTTTTAACATATGCCCACAAATTCTTTGATGCACCTCCTTTCTAAAGATGAGGCCTAATCCCCCCTCCCCATGTGGGCTGTACATTAATAGAGAGTGATAGAAGTGATGGTATTAGATTTCCCAGTGACTCATGCAAACGGGGGTGGGCGTGGGGGTGGGGGGTGGGGTCTGATACCCAAAGGGGGCAAGGATGGATGAAGTTCCAATTTCCCTCCTCTTGGCCCCAGCACTTCCCTTTATCTCCTGACTACTTGTTCTCCAGACATCAGACTACCTGCTCTGTTTGGGATGTTCTGCACTTCCACAAGCTAAAAGGTCTCAGACTCCTTAAGGCTATTGGCAGAACAGGCTCAGAAATCAGGCAAATTGGCTTGATATGCTGGCTCTCCCACCTCCCACTGTGCAATGTGCCCAAATCCCTTGAGTTCTTCTTCTCAGCCTCAGTCTCCTCATCTCTACACTGGGAACATGAATCATATCTGCATAATGGGATTCATGTGATGAGTTAAATGCATGTCAGCTCCCAGAACTCCATAAACAAAATATGTTATTCAGGACTCTGGATTGATGGAAAATGATGACATATTTTTTTCTTTAATTTACAAGGACATAGACAACCAAATGCACCTTACGATTGACAGAGCAATTGCCTTAAGAATATCTCTAAGCAGCATTTTTTCCCTAAAGGTCTCTTTGCTTAACACATTCCTGGAACTTTTCTTTTGAAGTTGCCTCCAGCATGAGTATCTTTAGTGGTGACAAATCTCTTTCCTTTGGGTATGCATTAGGACCAGAATGGCCAATGAGAGACAAGTGCAGTATTAAGAGGGGCATCCTTTTGGTTAAATGTGAGGGGCAATTGTGAAGTTCTAATCTGGTCCCAATACACGTGTCCAGCTCTATCAGCTGCCACAACTCCCCATCCAAGGCACTCAGAATTGCTCAAACCTCACCATTTCCTGAACAAGCAGAGTCTCTCCCTGCTCCCAGGACTCTGCAAGGACTACACCCCCTCTGATCCATCCAGAAATATCCTACTTAACTCACATTCAACCCCTTTGTAAAGCTTCTTCTCTGCCAACGGGGCACATCAGCACAGTGGTTAGGTAAAAAGATATGAGAGCCCAAGAACAGGGCTCAAGGGAAGCAGCAGACGAGGTGGTGGACCACGGAGCCAAGTGGTGTAGGTCTGAATCCTGCCTCTACAATGTGGTCACAAACTCTGTGATCTTAGATGAGTTACTTTACTTCCCCATGAATCAGCTTGATGAAGAGTGGTAGCTACATCAAAGGTCTGTTTTGGAGATTAGATAAAGCACCTGGAATAGTACCCAGCAAATATTTGCCAAGATCTATCATTTCTGAGCTAGGTGACCCTGAGCGGGTTATTTAACCATTTTGCATCTCAATTTCTTGACTTTAAAATGAGGATAAGAAAATATCGATTTCATAGGATTTTTGAGGATTAAATAAAATAGTGTATGTAATTTGCCTAGTACATTATCGTACACAGAGCCTTGCATATGGCAGGATTTCAAAACAATGGTAGTTAAAAAAAGTTGGTTGTTTCTTCTGAACTCATAATGCTTTATTTATATCTTATTATATCAAATTATATTATAATAGCCTAGACTGGGAACTCCTTGAGAGGACAGGAGCTTCGTCATTATTCTTTGGATAAAGGGAAAACCGGCTAGCAACTAGGTTCAGCTGGCAACTAGGATGTGAAAAGGGAACTGAAAGTTGAAATAGAAACCACAACTTGCAAAACCACATTATCACTCACAAAATAGAAAAACTGTACAAAACCATGACATGCAAGACAAATTGTCTTCAGACTCTGAACACCAATTCATCAGACCCATGGTATTCTGAATAAGACCACACAGACAGACCAACTGAACATTAACTCCACAAAAAGTCATGTGTCCTATAGATAAAACCACTGATCCTTCCAGCAACTTCCTAGTTTACAAATTCCGAGTAATCTCTACCAAGGCCATCCTATGTCTAATTCCGGTTCTACAAACTCTATATAGGTATTCTTCTGTAACTGCCACCTGTTGAAATGTTGAACTCTCCACAGTGTACATTCTCCCTTGTAGCAGCCAGCTAATAAACCTAAATTTGAAAAAAGAAAAGAAAAAAGCAAAGCAAAGCAAAGAACTATCTATTACATGTTAGGTATGGGAATAAAACAATGAATGGAAAAAAGCTTGATCTTTTAATATGGTAGACAACTATTAACAATACAGGGTGATATAATTATAATAGGGATGCACACTGTGAACACTCAGTCCAGTCAGAGAAGACTTCCTAGAGGAAGTGATTTTTAAGATAAATCCTGAAGTGTGATCGAGAGTTAAGTACAGAATAGGGTTGGGCATGGTAAATGTTCTAAACAGCAGGGGCTCCTAGTGCAAAGAAGAGAATAAAGGGCAGTATGTTTTGGAATGGAATAAAGGACAGCTAGGAATAGATTGAGGATTTTATAGGCCTAAGGCAACAAAAATATTATAATGTTTTTCCATTTGAAAGTCAAATTCAAAATAATGCTAATGACAAAATAAATGTAGGAAATTCCTTCTGTCTGGTTTTTCTTATCATGTTCAGTTGGATACTTTAAAAGAAATTTCCAAATTCTCTAAAAGATATATTCATGTTCCTGTCTTGATGTTTGTTTTTTTTTTTTTTTTTAGAGATTTTATTTGTCAGAGAGAGAGAGCATGCACAAGCAGGGGGAGTGGCAGGCAGAGGGAGAAGCAGGCTCCCTGCTCAGCAAGGACCCCCCCTCCCCCGACAACACAGGATTACCTGAGCTGAAGGCAGACACTTAACCAACTGAGCCACCCAGGCATCCCCTATTCTGATGTTTTCTTCAGCATACACCAGTTCGCTTATTGCTCAATACAGTATTGTTTATTTGCGGAACTACACAAATACTTCGGTATGGCAGCACTACCGAGTGTGAAAGGTGAAGAAGTGAGACAAAGTTGGAGAGCTAGACAGATACCAATTAATGAAAGATTTAGTAAAATGTGGTTAAAGATGTGGTCGTTGTTGTTTAGTGATCTGAGTTCAAGCTCTACCACGCTTGAGTACTCCCTTGAATGAATTTAGACTACTCAAGGCTTTAATTTCTTCGGCTATAAAATGAGAATGCTAAATTGTGAGGATTAACATAATATATATATAAAGCACTTAGCACAATGCTTAATACCATAAAACACACTAAATTTCAATTAGATATTATTATGAATAAATTTGTACTTCAGCCTAGTAAATGGGGAGTCAATAAAGGATTTTAAATTGTGACATGATTAGCATGGACTTTTATGGATTTCTTTGGCTGCAGTGTATAGCCTGGGCTGAATGCCAATGAGTAGGTTCTAGGTGTACTTATGAGGAAGACTCAATAAATATTAATGATTAATTGGATGGTGGTTGAAGAGATACATGCATATATATATATATATACACACACACATTACATATTCATACACACATACGCACACATTTACAAAGTCCCTTGTACAAACTGCCATAGATGATGACAGATATGTATAAATCTCAGTATCCAGAGGAAAAAAATTTGTAATATTATTAAAACCATCTCTCAGGGAAATGATGTGATGTTTATGCTGTCAGAATAATTTGAAATGGAGTGAGAGTATGGAATATCAATGAAATAAGATTGATCATGAGTCCATAATTGCTGAAACTGGATGATAAGGAAGTTTATACTCTTTTCTGCGTTTGTATATGTTTAAGTTTTTCCAAAATAAAAAACATCTAAAAAAATCTATTAAGTGGGCGCCTGGATGGCTTAGTCATTAAGCATCTGCCTTTGGCTCAGGTCATGATCCCAGGGAACTGGGACTGAGCCCCGCATTGGGCTCCCTGCTCAGTGGGGAGCCTGCTTTTCCCTCTGCTCCTGCTTATGTTCCCTCTCCCCCTGTCTTTCTGTCAAATAAATAAATAAAATCTTGAAAAAAAAATCTATTAAGGCAGGGATCTGCCTGTCTTGTTTACATCTATATTTTCAGGACCTAGAGAAGTTCATAGCACCCAGTAGGCTCTCAATATAATATTACTTGTCGAATGAAAGAACACTGGCAAACAAGACTTATAACCTGGGTGAGAGTCTCCCAGCTTAGGCTCAGAGTCAAGACTCCTGGCATTCCCTTCATCTTTCATGACACAAATAACATTCCATTAGCTATTGTAAAGATGAATGCCTCCAGACGATAAAAACAAAAACACAAAAACAAAACACACCCAAAGAGAAAGCAAAGCAGACTGACAAGCTTCGCTTTGGAATTCCATGAGAAGTAGGATTTACAAGCGTATATGCATATGATCCCTTGAGAGCCTCTGTGGGGACTCTGCCATATCATTTCATTTCATTGCTTTTTTTCCCCAACAAATATTTATTGTGGAGCTATCTCTGTCCTTCAAGCCAAGAATCAGAAGAAAACTGGGTATACCATTTTGTCCCTTCCCCTCTCATTCTCTGGCTAATAAGAAGTGAGGCAGTAATGAACCATCTTTTGAAGAAAGTTCAGCTCTACATTTCGTTCTTGTTTCCTTAGCAGCCTTAGGACAAAATTATCTGTTACAAAAGTAATGATGTAGAACCTTAATTAGGGCTTTTGAAATTCAAGCCCAAGTTTATTGAAGACCAGTACCTGAGCAGAGAAAAATGACCAATGACACTGAAACAACAGACGTCAGCCACAATTAAATACCCACACGAGACACTCTAAAGTTTTAAAGCTGCAGTGTCCAATACCGTAGCCATTAGCAATGTGTAGCTATTGAGCACTTGTGATGTGGTGTGCTTCAACTGAGATGTGCTACAAGGGTAAAATACACACTGGATATCAAAGACTTAGTAACCAGAAAAAAGTAAAATATCTCAATAAATTTTATATTAATTACACACTGAAATGACAGTATTTTAGTCACTATGGGCAAAACAAAACATAGTAAAAGTAATTTCACCTTTAATCTTTAAAAAATATGGCCACTAGAAAATGTAAAATTACATATGTGGCTCCTATTATATTTTTATTGGACAGTGCTTTCCCAAAATGGAAGAACTTTTCCTCTCCTTATGTGGAATAAAATAAAGAGCTCAGTGTATTACTAGCACAACTCCTAGTCCTCTTACTCTGTACTGTTCTGCTAGGTTTTAGATCCCTTCCATTAAAGTGCTGCTATAGGGAGTCATTATAATCAATTATGGGTATAGATGGAGTGCCCACTAAAGAATTGGTGATTGGCCTTCAAATTCTTTTATTGCAACCAGAAGTACTCTGATCTTATTAGGGGGAAATCATAGTATGTCCTCTGATCCTAGTTTACACAGCAACTGCTGAAGGGTTTCCTCTTGAATCACCTAAGGACATACCTCACCACAGCAAAGCATTATTTCTCTTTCCAAGTTATTGGCTTCTAGTCTCAGATGAGAAAACTATATTCTTTATTAACATGATCTTGATTCTACTTCTAGGGAGATAAAAATCCTAGCATTTTTATGTTAAAGGGGATTTGCCTCCTTTTTGTTTTTCTTTAAAAACTCCCAAATTTAATTAAGCTTTCTAAGAAGTGTGTATGTTCATGTTTTTAATTCATTCCACCACACTAAAAACCTCTCAATGGCTGCACATCGTATTTTATTTTATTTTTTAAAGATTTTATTTATTTGACAGAGAGCACACACGTGCAGAAGCAGGGGGAGTGGCAGAGGGAAAAGGAGAAGTGGGCTAGGGAGCCCAACACTGCTTAATCCCAGAATGCCAGGATCATGACCTGAGCCCAAGGCAGATACTTAACCAACTGAGCCACCCAGGTGCCCCTGCACATCATATTTTAAATAAAATCTTGTTCAAAAATCTTAACATGGCCCTGTTTACCTAATTGGCCTATAGCTATATTTCCTCCTGACTTGACATGCTCTCCCCTCTCTGACCTTTAAGATCCTGGCCCTTCCTTACCTCAGGAACATCCCACAAGCTATTATGTAGGCCAGAAATGTTCTTGTCTCTATTTGGCTTCACATGGCTAACTTGTACTCATTATTCCCTTTTCTTAACCATTTAAATATCATATCCTTAGAGAAGCCATGCTTCAGTATTTCTAGTCTAAACTTTTAAAATGGTTCATATTTCCTTCTTTATAATATGTAATATATTTTATAAGTTTTTTCCTATATGATTACTTGTTAGAAGTCTGCCTTCTTTATGAGCCTATAAGCTCCTCAGGGCAGATATCATGTTTTTTTTGTCAGCCACGGTATTCTCAGAAAGTAGTGGGAGGTTTAAAACAGGAGACCTTCAGGACACATTTGTTGAACAATGCGTTGGAAAGGCCCAGTAGAATGACAGGGTTGAAAACAGGAGCTAAGGAAGTAACTGATGAAATAAGGTACTCAAGGAGGTCACAGGGAATTAAAACAGAGCATTAGTTGGAGGATAAAATATATGTACACTAAAAAATAAAATGATAGGTACTAAATCAAGGATGGCCAGAGAAAGTCGTAGGCTTGCCAGAATGTATGTCTTGGGAGATACTGTATTAAACTTAGTTGGGTAGGGATGGTTTCAAAGAAGTAATTGAGCCAGAAGGTATAGTTAGATTTTGTTATTAAGCATGACTTTAATTTATAAAAATAGAATGAATCAGATGACGTAACTTGTGTCATAAGGTGGATTCTCTGGTGGAGATGTTGAGTTAGTTAGAAGTGCAAAAGGTTTACTGCAGAGTAGCACTTATGAAAAGGAAAGAGAGGAAGCAGGACTGGGCAGGGGGAGCCATCAGACTGCCATGCAGGTCTGACAGAGCCTCTATCACCAATGTTGAGTACGTCTTTTTACTATGCCTGACTCCGTCTTTGGCTGAGGATGGGCATGGGGGAAACGGGCTGCCCTGACAATAGTGTAACTTCAGCTTGAAAGCTCAGGGGAACCTAGAAGTTAACAGCTGGAGGCTGTCAGCTAACTACGTGCCTTCTGTTGGGCAGTGAGTCCTTTCTTGAAGGCAGATCTGAGAAGCACACCTGTGACTGCCACACGTTACAGGATGCCAATTCAACCCAAATTTATATATAGAAATATATATAATAAGGGATTTTTATTTTACAAGCTCAACAATCTTGTTCTAGGAAGTATTTGGAAAAACAGAGGTTTACGTTAAGTAAAATTTGGAAAAAAAAAAAAAAGCAAAAAGGAGGGATTTGCCCTGTTAGGTATTAAGATAATCTATAAGATGTTGGTAAATCTAAACAACAGGTTTTATTATTTATGACAGGTGTAGTCATAGACAAAGAGACCAACTGAAGAGTTCAGAACCAGAGCCATATATAAACATAAATGGAAACATGATATATAATAAAAATGGCATCAAAAACCAATGAGAAAGGGATAGACTGCTGTGTAGAATTATAGAGAAAAAGTGGCTTGCCATCTGGAGAAAAAGCAGGCTAGCTCCCCACCTTTCACCAAATAAAGGAACGTATTCCATACAAAATAAAGATCTAAACGTGATTCTCCGGAGAGTAATGAACTATAAAGGAAATAGAACATATAGAATATCTTTGTGATATCAAAATGCAGGCTGAGGTTTTAAACAAGAGCCCAAAGGCGCCACTGAGAGTAATAAGATTATATCCACCAGCGAGGAGAGAGAACTGGAAGAACCTAAGAAGGAGTTAACTACACTATAGGGAATCTTCCTAGGATCAGGGCAGCTAAATAAACCATGAGGCGATAGAAGTCTATCAGGAGGTATCATTATGACTAGCCTGCCCAAAATATTTTCCCCTGCCTCTACTTCCTTCTTATTTAAAATTAAGCACATATCCTTCAGTAATCATTTTTGAGTTCCAGATACTGTGCTAAGCGTAGGAAATACAAGGATGAATAAGCTTGAGTCCTAGTCCTTAAAGAGTTCATAACCTAGTTAAGGAGACAGAGGAGATAACGAAATAAGACGTTTTAACTCATATCCTACAGGTAGAAACCAAGAGGCAACTATCTTTGCCTAGGGCATCAGTAAGAAGCTGGTTTTTTGAGCAATGAGGAAAGTCATTCCAGGCAAAAGGAATTATCACTAACAAAGTCACAGGGCTTTGAAAAAGCATGGTGTATTGTAAAATGTTAAGTAGGTAACCTAATACTGAACATTCTGAAATGTTACTGAATGCAGAAAGTATTCTATGGCGGTTGTTTTAGTCTTTTCTTAGCACTGATAATCACACTAGCTAATTGTCACCTTTGAAGGCAAAACCGAAGATAAAATACTGAAGTGATAAGGGATCAATGTTAATGGTTAAGAAAAAGCAGCATGCTACAAAGCACTATGACTAAATGTGGAGTAACAACAAGCACTGTACAATGGATTTAGAGGAGGAAGAGGTCACTGTCAGCTCCAGTGGCCAGGGAAGATTTCATGGAAGTGGCAGAGCTTCAATGAATCATTAGAAAAATTGAGAACTGACTGAATGTATCAGGGGCTGTGCTTGAAGCAGGAGCTTCAAAACTATAGTTACTAAGGGACAGATAATCAGATACTTGCAAAAATAAAGCAAGAGTGCTGTAACAGAGGCAAGCACAGGCTGATGTGAGAAAACTTCAGAGTGACTTCTGGTTTAGAGCAGGAAGGTCAGGGATGGCTTTCCAAAGGTGATGTTGTATGCACTGAATTATGATGGATGAGTAGGATTTCATCAAGTGAAAGGGAAGAAAAAACATTCTGCAATACCCCCATTAAGTGTGAGAACACACCTCTTCCAAGGAACATAGAATAGCTCAAGATGGCTGAAACAAAGGCTGAAAGGCAGTGAAAGAACTTTCTAAGGCAAATAGGTGGGGTGATTATGAAATTAGAATGTGGGAAGAACTTGATTTTTATCCTGAAGACAACGTGGAGTTGATGAAGATCGTAAGCAGGGAAGTGACATGATTACATCAAAGTTTTACAATGATTACTAATAAAGTCAATGATGATAAAGGCAACTAAAGATGAACTGGTAATGGGGGCAGTCTAAGAGGCAGAGAGATTAAAATGTTGCTATTGTTTAGGAAAAATCAAAGACTTCAAATGTGGGAATGTGGGAAGAACTTGATTTTTATCCTGAAGACAACGTGGAGTTGATGAAGATCGTAAGCAGGGAAGTGACATGATTACATCAAAGTTTTACAATGATTACTAATAAAGTCAATGATGATAAAGGCAACTAAAGATGAACTGGTAATGGGGGCAGTCTAAGAGGCAGAGAGATTAAAATGTTGCTATTGTTTAGGAAAAATCAAAGACTTCAAATATATAGGAGCAGTGGTATTAGGAGAGAATGGGTAAAGTTTGAGCAGCCAAAGAAGTGGAGGCATTCCTTGTGGAAATGATGTAGATAAGTGTTTGGAGAAGTGGAGGGTGAGCAAATCAGTTTACCTGGAGTATAGTATTTGGTGGAAGAACGATGGTTAGCTTTGGAAGGCTGGAGGAGAGGGCCAGTTAAGGAACAGTTGGTGATGAAGTTGAAAACTCTGCTGGAGTCAGCCTGAGACAAGTCTATTAAATAAACAGGCTAAACAATTAGGATTTTACTTTTCCCACAGCAACATTAAAATTTAAAAAATCACTTTTATTGTTGTAAAATATACATAAAATTTACTATTTTAACCATTTTAAGTGTATAATTCAATCGCATTAACCATGCAACCATCAACCCTGTTCATCTCCAGAAACTTTTCAACATCCCAAATAAAACTTTCCCCGTCCTCCCCTGCTCTCCCACCACTGGCACCCAACCATTCTACTTTCTGTCTCTGAGAGTTTGCCTACTGTAGGTACCTGGTAAGTGGAATCTTGATATTTGTTCTCTTGTTTCTAACTTATTTCACTTAGCTAAATCACTTTAACCAATACCCTGGTTACTTAGTGACTGAATTCTAATTTCATTCTACTCTACACGCTATATTTTAAAACAAATGTCTAGCTTTTCTTGATAATTTTTCCCACTTATTGCTTAAGGACACTTCAATCTAGCAAATTATAAACTCAGAGGTCTTAAGGACAGTTTCGTCTACCACTGCCTGCCACAAGAGCTTTTTATTGGTCTACTTACTCTAAGTGTCTTTATATTGCTAATTATTTTCATTTCATTATAGTTTACAGGCACTAGACCTTTTGCAAAATCCCACCTAGCACCTTAACCATAGTAAATAATAGCAAATAAAACAACACAAGCATGATTCAAACTTCCCCAGGAGAAGGGAAGTTAATTTATTTAGGACGCTGATATGAAGGCTCTCTCTTTTGATACTACCTAATTTCCTATCTCTGGCTGAATCGGCTCTATATGAAGAAAATTAAAAACACACTATTCTTATCTTTAGGTGGGGAAACGTCCGAAGTTTCAGATGGTTGGAAACTATTTCAGAACCGTCAAGGTTATCTCACCTTTCTTTTGGGGCATCCCTAGATCATAACCTCTCTGCAATCAAGTCGAGTAATTATGGACAAGACACTAATCCTCTGTAAGACTCAGAGGGTTCGATTACACCAGCCTGTGCTTCCCAACCTTGTCCACACCACAGCGCACACAATATGGTATTGCAGGACACTGAGATAAACGGAGGAGGCAGTACAGCACACCTGGAACCCACTGGCCGCCGTGCGTCCTCGCACAACGCGTAGACGCTCTCAAGGAGCGCTCCAGTCCGGAGGTTCGTTCCAACTGATGCGCCACAGCCGTCTATTACATAGGACGAAGCGGGACTCCCACTGTTTCTGGAGTCAGCGGCCTTTCCCTTCTTGTAAAAAAGAAAATCTTTATTCCGTACGCGGGCCAAGGAGTAAAAAAGCACAAAGGCCGCAAATCACGCAAATAAGCAAAGAATCGAAGTACCGCACTCGACCAGCGCGCTCTCCGTCGATCTTACGTCTCTTCCCAGCAGGCTCCGGGAGTCACCGCGAGACTTCATCAATTCTCGCGATATTTATCGGCAGCCATCTTCTTGGGGGTGCTAGGAGCCGGGAAGACCCCCCGAATCGTTTCCATTGAGCTGCCCTTCGTCTTCGTTTTCTTCACTTTTGCCTCTTCTGCGTTGCCAACTCCACCTGATCCCGAGGCTGAGTGAAAGCCCGGATCTAAGCGCGTGTCGCACTCACGGTCCAAGAAGATTTGCTCGGGTGGAGGGAAGGGGGAGGGCCCGGGCAAACCGTTGCTGCCTCAGCCGGGGTCCGGGGACGGGGAGCTCCTGGCACTCCGTGGATTCGCGGCCTGCGACGGTACCCGCAGAGCTGTTCGCCGATCGGGGCTCGCGGGAACCTGCCACCGGCGCCTCCCACCGCGGCCCACGCGGGCGGCGCGCGGAGGAGGGGGCGGGGGCAGCAGCGGCTGTAGCGGCCGCGACCTGGGCGGGCGGAGGAGTGTGACGGGCCTCGGGGCCGCTGTGGATGGTTTCTAAAATGATCATTGAAAACTTCGAGGCACTCAAGTCCTGGCTCAGCAAGACTCTCGAGCCCATGTGAGTATCAGGGGGCTATCTCCTTGCAGGGATGGAAGTGGGAGTTAGGCGGACCCAGAGATCTGTGCAGTTTCCCGAAGTGCCTGTGATGGAGGCCGAAGCGGTGAACAGAGATTCCAGGGTTTTGTGTTTTCTCCTTTTCCACCCTGGCTTCCAGGTTCAGGATACCCCAGAGAGCCTGAGCTGACCTTTATCTTACAGCTGAGTTGGTCCTTGAACTGATATCTCCTCTTGTTTTCCCGTTATATGTAGACCGACCGCAACCTACAGACATATTTGATGAGGGCCCCCAAATCCGTTTCTTTTCTTCTAGTGAATCCGAGCATAACCTCTTGCCCACAGACTGTTTTAACTGGTTTCTTTAAATAAAGTGAATGGCCCTTATTAGGCATTAGGGCAGTTCTCATGTAAGCCACTCACGTTTTACCTAAATACAGTCCCCGAAAGAAAGGCCACGTTTCCCATGTGCTATCTGGCTCACCCGCACCTCTCTTAACTGATTGAAGATGTAACAGGTGCTAAGGTGTCCAGTAAGGTTCTCTTTTCCCCACTTACACGTTTGTTAGTTTGGAGAGAAGGAAGAAAATGTTACTTATCCATATGGGATATTTGGCAGTTTTAAGTGGGATGCTGTAGATGGACTCTGGGGGGCGGGGGGTTCAGAGTGCTGGAATGCTTTAGATTAGAAAAAATAAAGAGTGTTTTAAGGATTTATCTTTTAATACATGCAAAATATATTTTGGGCCAGGTGCTTTATCAAAATTAGTTGATTTACAATAAACAAAATGAAATAGGGAAATTCACTCATTTAGTAATTTTATTAAGTGCCTGCTGTGTATTGTGGGAGGCTTTGGTGATAGAGCTTTTAAATTCCAAAGTTGAAAAGACAGTAATAAATGAGTATAAAAGAAATAAGATAGAATAAAATAGCAGTGGCGGTTGTAAAATAGAGAGTCATATAAAAGACTGATTAGAAGGCCTCTCACAGGAGGTAGCATTTGACCAACACTTAAGGAGGAGAAGGAACCATCTGTGTCAAAGTCTGTAGAAAGACTGTTCCTTGCAGAAGGAACAGCAAGTGCAAAGGCCCTGTAGCTGATATGATCACCGTGTGTTCCAGGAAGAGAAGGAAGGCAACTGTGGCTGCAAGGAACGTTGTGATGGGGGAGAGAATGGAATAACATGAGGCTAGAGAAGTAGGAGGGGGCCGCATTAGTTCGGTTCTTTGAGGCCTTATACAGTGAGACCTTAGATAATTTAAAGCAGGCAGGGACTGATCTGATTTTGTTTTAACTCCACTCGCTTAGTGGAGATTAAGGGGGCAAGAATGAAAGTAGACTATTTGGAAGGGCATTGTAGGCAGGAATGTAGATCGTTTATATTAGAGTGATAGTGGAGACAGAACGAAATAGGTTTCATAAGTAGATCTGATAGAACTTGCTGATGGATTGGATGTGGGAGATGAGGGAAAGGGAAATCAAGGATAATGACTAAGAAGGTAGCCCAAACAGCTGGATGGGTGATGATAGAGAAGACTGGGAGAGAACAGGTTGAGGGGAGGAGGAAAGGTAATCGGTGTTTGTTACACATCCAAGTTAGATATTTAAGAGGTGGTTGGGTTGAGTCTAGAACTTGGGCAGGAGTAGAGAAAGTTAGAGTCATGCAGAGAGTATTTGAAACTGTGGAATTGTGGAAGATTTCCTGGTAAGAATGTGTTGATAGGGAAGAAAGGAGGGCCCAGGTCTGAAGTAGAAGACTAAGATTTATGTTACTAACGAAACAAATGTATGGCAAGAGAGGACAGTTGTCAACTTGATGGGATGCTGCAGAGTGGATGAAAAAGGTGGAGGCAGGTAAGTGGCCCTTAAGTTTGGAAAGGTAAAAGTCATTGGTGACCTTAGCAAAATAGTTTTATTGATGTGAGGTGGTCCAGATAGAAGCTTTATTTCAGTGGATGGAGAGAGAGCATGCAACGGTGGTTGTAGTGGTTTAGAGGACGAACTCCAGAGTCTGAATGGCTGGCTTTAAATATTGCATCTGCCACTTACCAGCTGTATAATATTGGGTAAATTACTTAACTCAGTGCCTCCCGTTTCCTCATCTGTATGGGGAAATAATGAATATGTATTAAGAATCCTTGGACAGTGCCTGGTTTGTAATTAGCACTCAAGTATTAGGTGAACAGAAAACATAAAAAAAAAAGTTTTGAATTTAAATAGCATTCCTTTTTTAAAAAAATTTTTGAATTATAGTTGACACGCAATGTTACATTAGCTTCAGGTAAACACGCAGTGATTTAACATCTCTGTACGTTATGCTATAACCTAAAAGATTATTTGTAGTTATGTAGTGTGTATGCTTGTGACTTTTATTCAGTTTTAATAAAGCGTGTTTCAGATATCTTATAGCCTACTTAGATGACTGTGGGACTGCAGTCATTAACTGTTAGGATAAATAAGGCCACTGGTACAGCTTAGACAGTGGCAGGAATTGGGATTGGTCCTTTCATAATGTACATTGCTGTGGTAAAATTGAGCCCTTATTGTAGTTCCTACCCCTTTCATTGCATTTCAGGTGAGTTCTTGATGACTTTTAAAGCTTATTCCAATTGTTTAAGACTTGTGGTTTCTAACCTTGGTTTTGTGAAATTTTAAGATGTGTTTGTTATCTAAAGGGATTTTTAGCTTTACTTCGAAAGTGTAATCGCCAAATAGCACCTATTTGAAGGAGGAACATTTGAAGGACCATGGGTAAGATGTAACTCAAAACTCGTATGGAACTTTCTAGCTACTTGTGCTAGTATAGTATCTCATGGTTTTGGACTTCCCCTGCATTTTAAATATGTTAATTCAGCAAACATTGAGTACTTAATCTGTACTGAATGGTAGTGTTAGATATTGGGGATATTGGGAAACAGGCTGAAATAACTATCTTCATATTGTCTACCATTTGGTAGGGAAGACAGAGGTTGAACAAGTAATTATAAGACCTTTGAGTATTATGAAGTCCAGAATGCTGTCAAAATGTATGCTTGGAAGGTCAGGAGAGGCTTTTGCTGGTCTAACATTTGATCTTAGCTTAAAAGGATGAGGAACAGTTTGCTAGGGCAAAAAGGTGGGAGAGCTGTGAAAGCATTCTAGGTTTTGAAGAACAGATTGTATGAAAGCCCTAAAATGAAAAAAAAAAGTGTCTTAGGGGAAATGAAAGAAATTGAAAAAAGACCAAAGGGAAGAATAGCAGTGGATAGTTCCAGAGAGAGGAGCAGGATCATTCAAGACTTTATTGAGTCATGTTACGGATTTTGGATGATAATTGAAGGATAGTGGAAGCCCGAGAAGGGTTTTAGGGCAGGAGAGTTTTCAGATTGACATGAAAACAAACACAAACCCAGCGTGGTTGCAGTGTTTGGCATGAAATAAAAGTCGATAAATCTGCTTGTTATTTGATTATAAGGTCTGTATGTGTCAGGGCTCTGAGTTTTGTGTTTTTTTTTTCTCAAATTACTGAAAATGTAGGTGTTAAAATTGGCATCTTGAAATACTTAAGATTGATATTTTGTTCTCTCAAACATTTGCTTAGTCATACTGCCATAATAAAATGAAATTAGTTGTTGGTTTTTTCTTCAACATTCATTTCTTTTTGCTAATGTGAAGTCCTGGAAAAAAAAATTTAAGCTTTTTTTTTCTTTGGTGGTGATGTTCAATTTCTGTTTTTGTTTTCTAAACAGAAAAGGTTTCCTGTATTTTGAAACTTTCTGTGAGTTTACACATCACTAAATGTGGTGACTTAAAATCATGGACTTCAGTAGCTGGAGGGAAACCTCAAAATCAAATCAAATTTGAAAAACTTAATTTTTCAGAAAATGGAGAGGCAGATAGACTTAGTGATGTGCCCAGATTTTGTGAGGTTAGTAGTAAAGTACAGAATGCATAGTTTTGTGCTCCTGCTTCTATGTAGTGCTGTGGAGGTAATGTAGTGGAAAGAAACCAAGTTTTGTTACCATATAAACTGGTCTTCACATCAAAGTTCTGCCACTTATTAACTGAGTAATCTAGGCAAATGAACCTCTCCTTTCCTCAATGGTATAATAGGGGGAATTACACTTATTTCCTTCTGTAGTTGAAAGAATTGAGACATAATTTTTTAAAAGATTTTTAAATTAATTAATTAATTAAAGAGAGAGCCATGGTGGGGAGAGGGTGAGGGAGAAAGAATCTTAAGCAGACTCGCTGCTGAGCTTGGAGCCCTGCAGGCTCATCTCACAACCTTGGAATCATGACCTGAGCCACCAGGAGTTGGATGCTTCACCGACTGAGACACCCAGGGGCCCCCGAGTCACATTTTTAGGAGCCTGGCCCTACCCTCCTTCCTTAAATACTGCTTAATTAAACATAAATAGGTTACATTACTGGCTACTGTTAACTATTACCACCACTGCTGCTGCCACTACCACCTGCATTTGTATGCACTGTTGAAAGTTTTGTATTACTTCCAAGATCTGAGAGGTAAGGATTGTTACTTCATTTTGCAAGTGATGACACTGAGGCACAGAGTTAAGGTACTTATCCAGAGTCACACAGCTAGCCACAGCATGTGACTGCACAGTAATTTAAACTCATGCTTTTTTTTTTTTGCCTCTAGAGCCATGTTCTTAGTTTACTACTACACAGTATAGTGTAATCTACCCTATTATTGTATGCACTTCTTTACTATTACATTTTCATAATACCAGCTGCAGTTATAAAGGAATAAAGTTCTAAAGCATCATGGTTATCAGTGCTTTACAGTGTAAGAAAGAAACTTCTTCGGAGTTTTTGTAGTCTTTCTCCCCTCACCCACACTGATTAGCTATACCCTTCTCACCACATTAAAATTATTTTTGTTCCTGTTTTACAGGAAGAATTGAAAGGTGATCTCTTCACTGCTGAACTTTGTTCCTGTTTCCCTCCTTTGATCTTTCTTTTCGTACAGACTTCTTTTGGCATAGAAAGTCAGTTTCCTAGTCCTTAAGGAAGAAAAACTCAGCAATAGAGGCAGCAAAAACAAAACAAAAAATAAAATCATAGTTTTCTTCCAGTCACTTTCATGCTAGCTTTTCCTTTCACTAGTAAATTTAGGAATAGTAATCAGTCTTTACTTTTTCACTCCTTTGTCCCCAACCATTTAGTTCTTAATCCTTTCTCATATAGTCTCTTCCTCCTTATACAAAAACAAAATTGCTTACCTCAGTGTTACCAATGAATTTATTAAATGCAGAGATTTTATATAAATTTTATATTCTTTGCCCTATATATATAACATTAAGCAGTGTTGATGCTGCCTTTTTAACTTCTCATGTCTTTAATCCCTAATACTTTGCTTCTGTTTCTTCTCAAATCAGCTGTCTTTTTTAGTTCTTTTTCTTGCCTTTTAATTATATTTTTTCAAGTTATGTTTCCATGCCTTTTTTCCCTCAACTATTTCTACCCCTGTCGTCTCATTCACATTCATCCCCCTGGATAGTTTCCATTATAATCTGTGCCAGTGGTTCTTAAAAACTGTGTGTGTGTGTGTGTGTGTGTGTGTGTGTGTGTGTGTGTGTGTGTGTGTGTTTTGGAGTCTGAAAGTTTGATTAAAGACTTCCTTCCTTAGGATATTGCATGTGCTGTATATAAATTTGCATTGAATTTCAGAGCTTTTCCAAGAGAACCTCTAGTCTCTACATTATTTTTCACATATGTATGTTTAGACTTATCCTCTGTTCAAAGCCTTAAGCTCTTATTCCAGTTGCTAGCTGTGTATCTGCCGGGTTCTCCCATCTGAACTTCACACTACATTTCTGAAAATAAATGTTCTCTGAATTTACTAATTTCCATTTCATTTCCTCAAATTTTCCAAGCTTGAAATTTTATTTTTTTAGCTTTTCCTCCCTTCATTCTTTCCCCCTTCAGTTACTCATTGGGTTCTATCTCTTTCTTTTAATAGTTATTAACTAATGACATTGCTCAGTAGGGGGTCTCACACTCCTTATCTAAATTTTTGCAGTTTTTTCTCCCTTCTAGTTCCATCCTGGATGCCCAGCCTTGTTTATATTCTTTTATTTGCTGAAATTTTTAGCACTCCTAAATAAATTGTATACATTTTGACTTGGCTTTCAAAATGTGTAATCTGCTTATCTTTCCAGTTTTATCTTCCCATTTTTTGGTGAGTTTTAATTTCAGCAAAGCTGAACTTTTTTCTTTATCACATTGTTTATACTGTCCCCTTTTCCCAACTTTTAGAGGGTAAGATTCTTTGAGTGCTTATCATATGCTAATCATTATGTATTCATTGAGTGTGATATAGATTCTGTTATTTCAATTTTAAATATGAGGAAGTGGAGTCTTAGGCAGGTTAATATGGGTCATAGCTAATAAATAATGGAGAAAGGATTCAAAACAAGACATTTTGATTTCAGAGCTTTGTTGTGTGTTATGATATACTGCCTTTCTCCATTTCCTTTATATATATTGAAATCAAAGGTCAAGGATGAATCCAGTTCTTCTAGACATTATTTATGATCCATCCATCTGCAAGGAGTGACATGACTTTTTCCTCCTAGCACTAGTTTGCATCAATTATGACATTCACCACTTGCATACTTGTTTAATAATTATTTCTTATTTATTTTAGCTTCATTATTAGAATCTCAGGTCCTTGAAAGTAGACTCCAAATCATAAGATTTAACTGTCTTCCTGTTGTATACAGCACCCAGCACAGTGTCTTCTGTGTGGTATATTAAATACACTGGTTGAAATTTCTAGTTTGTGTAACCATAACCTAAGCAGAGAGAAGTGTAAACTATAAAAAGTACCATACTTAAATGAGAATTTTATTTCAGAGCAGCAGATAAGTGAGCAATTTGAAAAGTTACTAATCTCTGGGTCTGTTTCTCTTTATTTTTACTTCATAGCACCTTCAGATTATATAAAGCTTAAGCTATTTTTTTTTTTAGGGGGAAAGGACACTGAAAAATATTAATAACATTTACTCAAAGTATTTTCGAATTCTGTTATGTGCAAGCTGCTGGACTCCATGGAGCTGCCCAGAAAAGAATGCTATATGATAATTCTAGTCTGATGAATTTTACAGCTGGTAGAAGAGTTTTTCTATAATTGATTACTGGTTGAAATATTTTTCATTACCCTCTACATCCCTTTAACTTTTGTTGAGTTGACTCTCATTACCACATTCACTGCTGCAACCTTATTTGGCTTTTTCATCTGAGTGCTGAGTAGTTAAAATGGATTTAGCATTTTCTATATGTTTTAGCACATCCTTGTCTTTGGCTTACAAAAGTTCTCAAATAAAATTATTTTATATGCATATAAATCAAAAGACAGATAGTATTATGAGCAAAACAGAAAATAAGATATTCCAGTGTTTGGTGTCTACACATCAAGAATGACTAATTCAAGCTTGAGCTAAACAGCTTCTAGGAATATTTTTTTCTTCCTCCTGCTTCCTTAGTCCCAGAGAATAGAGAATGAGAGAAATGAGTAGATGGTATAAGCCCTTCCTACCAAACTTAGTCACTTACTTAGTCCCACTACCTCATTTCTGTGGAAAAATCCTTTTCAGTCTACAAAAAGTAACTTCTCAAACAGGTGAAAGTTTATTTTTAACTTGGGGTCGTATTTAGTATTGTGTGTGTTTGAAATAATGGAATTCATTTGAGATCTGTTAGTGATTCTTCCTGAGGTATTTTACCAGCACACAAGCGAATATGTTTATGTATTCTTCTTTCTCCTTTTAACATAATTGGTATCATACTTGGATGTCATTCCACATAATAGATAAAAGTGTTGTCTTTTTTATTACAGTTACATAGTATTTTAATGTAACGAATATGCCATAATTTAACCATCCGTATTGATGAACTGGACAAAAAGTACAACAGTGTATGTATTTACATGACACACCCATGTATACCCATCACTTTGATTCTGCTGTTAATATTTTAGTGTACTTGCCCCTATCCTTCTTTGATGTATTTTAAAGTAAATTGCAGATGTTAGTGAATTTACCTCAGAGTACTTATGCATATCATTAAGAGTTCAGTATTTATAGTTTTAAAAAAAAGTTGGATATTACATGTATACGATAGTGTCCACAGATCTTAAAGTGTATTGTTTGATGAGTTTTGACAAATGATGTACATCTTTGTAACTCAGTTCCCTATCAAAATAAAGAACATTACCATCATTCTGGAAAGTTTCCTCATTCCCTTTCCCATGCTTCCATTTACCCATAGAAATAAGCACTGCCCTGATTTTTTCCCCACTGTATATTAGTTTTGCCTGTTAAGGAACTTCATACAAATGGAATTTTAGAGTAGGTGCTCTTTTGAGCAGGACTTCTTTTTACTTCTCAAAATGTTCTTGAGATTTATCCATGTCCATATTGTTGCATATATCTGTAGTTTGTTCCTTTTTACTGCTGAGTAGTATTCCATTATCAAATGCATGCTATATAGTTATAATAATGCCCATGCTATTTTTTTTAGTACTGACTAGTTAATTTAACACATTTTTTCTTTTTCTTTTAATTGAAAATAATACATACTTGTTTTAATTAAAAAAATATAGAAATAGAAACCAAAAGCGAGTCTTTCTAACCCCTTCTTGATCCCCATATGTAAATACATAATTGTATATTTATAAAAATAAACATACATGTATTATGTTTATGTAGGTATATGCAGTTGATCCTTGAATAACACTGGTTTAAATTGCATGGATCCACTTATACATGAATGTTTTACAGTACTGTGAATGTATTTTCCTAATAATTCTTTTAATATTTTCTTTTCTCTAGCTTACTTTATTGTAAAAATACAGTATATAATTACATATAACATATAAAATGTGTGTTAATTGACTGTTTATATTGTTGGTAAGGTTTCTGGTCTACAGCAGGCTAGTAGAGTTTAAGATTTGGGGGAGTCAGAAATTACACACAGATTTTTGACTGGGTGGGAGTTGGTGCCCTTAATCCTTGAAATGTTCCAGGGTCAACTGTTATTTTGTAACATTGACAGGATCATGTTGTTCATATGTTACTGTAAGTGATATTACGGGTAACAGACACTCTGCATATCCTCCCATATGAGTATATTCTTTAGTTTCCTGTTCTTCTCAATGGCTCCATAGTGAATATACTATATAATTCATTTTAATTGTGCTTAAGACATGGGCATTACTTTTTAGAAAAAAAATTAGCATATTTTCTTAAGAGTGTTAAATTCCTGCATATAGTTACAAGAAAGAAAACTTGCCAGAAGGCTTTGAAATGAAAAGTTAAAGTCCTCTTCACACTTCTTACCCTAGCACTTTTAATATGTGGTCTTAATACCTTCAAAATGGCTGATTCCAGTTTTGAGTAGCTCTACCACAGTTTACTTAACCATATTTTTACTTGTGATTTAGTTAGTTTCCTAGGTTGTTTTTTTTTTTACTTTATAAATAACTGCGATGAACATCTTACCATATGTAGTTTCTTTTTCTCTAACTTTTCCTTCTTTCGTTCCTTTCCCTCCCTCATTCTCTTTCCGTCTCCGTCCCTCCTCTTCCCTCCCTTCTCTTTTTTGTTTTTCCTCCTTTCCTCACCCCCCTCCCAGTTTTCATTAGAGGGGAATTATTTTCCAGATGTCACCTGATGCTGCTGTTGGAGGCCTTTTTAACATTAAAAGATGTGTGTTTGAAAGCTCACCCAGGTGTGCTTTTGGCGGTGATTGTTTAAATCCAGTAGTTCGGATAAACTCATGTACATCGTTGTGACAAATAATTTCTCCAGTTTTCTCGTCTCAGAGAGCCATTTAATAAAAAGTGACAGAAGGAGAGGGGCGCCTGGGTGGCTCAGTCGTTAAGCCTCTGCCTTCCGCTCAGGGCGTGATCCCTGCGTTCTGGGATCGAGCCCCACATCAGGCTCTTCCTCTGGAAACCTGCTTCTTCCTCTCCCACTCCCCCTGCTTGTGCTCTCTCTCTCGCTGGCTGTCTCTATCTTTGTCAAACAAATAAATAAAAATGAAATCTTTACCAAAAAAAAAGCTAGTCCTTTGAGTGAGTTGTATTTAAAAAAAAAAAAGTGACAGAAGGAGAGATAGTATGTCAGTATAAATTCTGGTCTGTTTTTGACTTTATAACTTCTGTATCCTGCTGGTTCTGACACTCCTTGCTGCTGTGCCCACATTCTCCAATTATTAATTTTCCATTGCTTATTGGCAATTTAAAAGTTGTTACGAAAAAGCATTTCTACAAATTTAAGATGTATGCAAATCTTAAAAAGTTACCAAAAGTGAAAAATACTTGAATGATTACAAATTTTACATACAAACATTTAAGTATGCTGTTCAGCAGATCATTTGTTGCTCTTTGTAATACTTTTTTAATTGAGTAAATCTGCTGAGTAATATTGTGTAAGTTTAAGGTATAAAGTGTGTCATTTTAATACATTTATGTATCAATATGATTGTTGATGTAGTAATATTTATCACATATTATAGTACAATATTATTGTCATGTGTGTAATACTGTGAATTAGGTCTCCATGGCCTATTTACTACTCATTGCAAGTTTTACCCTTAAACACCATCACGCCTGTCTCCCTCCCTCCCAATCCCTGGTAGCCACCATTTTACTGTTTTTCACAGGTTTAACTTTTCTTAGATTTCACGTATAAGTGATTCATATAGTACTTATCCTTTTCTGTCTGATTTATCTTGGCATAATGTGCCGAAGGTCCATCTTTTTTTTTTTCCCCCACAGAAGGAATGAATGTGGCTGAATATATTCCATCATATTTATGGACCACATCTTTTTTATCCATTTATATGTTGATGGGCATTTGAGTTGTTTTCAGGTCTTGGCTGTTGTGAGTAATGCTGTGATAAAGATGGAAATTCATATATCTCATTAAAATCTTGTTTTCATTTCCTTTGGGTACATACCCAGAAGTGGAATTGTTGGATTGAATGATAGATCTTTTAAAAATTTTTCGAGGAAAGTCCATGTTATTTTTTATATTGTCTGGGCCACTTTTTGTTCCTACCAACAATGTATAAGGGTTCTCTTTATACTGTATCCTCATCAGCATCTATTGTTTCTTGTCTTCTTGATGGTAACTATTCTAACAGGTATGAGGCAGTATTTCCTTGTTGTTTTGATTTGCATTTCCCTGATGATTCATGACATTAGCATCTTTTCATGTGTCTCTTGACCATTTTGATGTCCTCTGGGGAAGTGGCTATTTAGTTCTTCTCATTTTTTAATTGGAATGTTTGGTTTTGTTTGTTTTTGAGTTGATGGAGTTCTTATATCCTTTGGTTATTAACCCCTTCCAACTTATGGTTTACAAAAATCTCCCTTTGCAGGTTGTCTTTCATTTTGTTGACGGTTTTGTTTGCTCTGCAGAAGCCTTAAGTTTGTTGTAGTCCCACTTGTTTTTGCTTTTATTGCTTTTGCTTTTTGTATCAGCTTCAGAAACTCATTGCTGATAGCTATGTCAAGGAGTTTACCACCAGTTTTCTTTAAGACCTTTGTTTCAGGTCTTTGAGTTAGTTTTTGTATATGGTGTAAGATTTTGGTCCAGTTTTATTTTTTTGCATAGGACTTTCCAAATTTCCCAACATTTATTGAAGAGACTATATACTTTCCTTTCCTCTTGTAAATTCTTGACGTCTTTGATATAAATTAATTGACCGTGTTTGCATGGGTTTATTTTTGGGCTCTGTTCTGTTTTATTGATCTCTGTGTTTTTATGCCAATACCACACTTTTAATTACTATACTTTGTAATATAGTTTGAAATCAGGGAGTATGGTGCCTCTAGCTTTGTTCTTCTTTTATAAGATTGCTTTGACTATTCAGGGTCTTTTGTGGTTCCATACAAATTTTTGAATTGTTTGTTCTGTTCATCTGAAAAATAGTATTGAAATTTTGATCAGGATTGCACTGAATCTTTAGATTGCTTTGAGCAATGATGGACAATTTCACAATATTAATTGCTCTGCTCCATGAACGTGGGATGTCTTTCCATTTGCTTCTTTGATTTCTTTCACAATCTTGTAGTTTTTGTTGTATAGATCTTTCACTTGCTTAAATTTATTCCTAGGTATTTTATTATTTTTGGTGCTATTGTGAAAGAGATAGTTTTCTTTATTTTTCAGTGTTTCATCATTAGTATGAAGGAATGCAACTGACTTCTTAAGTCAATTTTGTATTCTGCAACTTTACTGAAATCATTGATTAGTTCCAAAAGCTCTTTGGTTGAGTCTTTGGGTTTTTGTTTTTGTTTTTGTTTTTTTTAATAGGTAAAATCATGTCATTGGAAAATAGTGATAGTTTTACTTTTTACTTTCCAATTTGGATGCCTTTTATTATTTGTCTAGCCTAATTGCTCTAGCAAGGACTTCCAGTTCTATAATGAATAGGAGAGGTGAGAGTGGGCATCATTCTCTTATTCTTGATCTTAGAAGAAAAGCTTTCAGTTTTTCTCCATTGAGTGTTATGCGAGCTGTGAGTTTGTCCTATATGATAGTGTTTATTGTGTTGAGGTATGGCGCTTCTCTACTCTGTCTGTTAAGGTTTTTTATTAGGAAGGGATGTTGTATATTGTCAAATGTTTTTTCTACATCTGTTGAGAAGATCGTGTGATTTTCATCTTTCATTTTATTGATGTAATGTCTTACATTTGTTGATTTGCATATGTTGAACCATTCTTCCATCCCAGGGATAAATCCCATTTGGTCGGTGGTGATGTATAATCCCTTCAATGTGTTCCTTACTTTGGTTTGCTAATATTTTGTTGGGAATTTTTGCATATGTATGCATTAGGGATATTGGTCTGTAGTTTTTTTTGTGGTATTCTTATCTGGTTTTGGTGTCAGGGTAGCGCTAGCCTCATAAAATGAGTCAGGAAGTGTTCCCTCCTCGTTATTTTGGAAGAGTATGAGGAGGATTGATTGGGGTTAATTCTTTAAATGCATCATAGACTTCTCCAGTGAAGCTGTCTAGTCCTGGCATTTTCTTGTGTTGGGAGTTTTTGATTACCGATTCAATCTTTTTACTAATTGTTTTTCAGATTTTCTGTTTCTTCCTCAATCAGTCTTGGTAGGCTGTGTGTTTCTAGAGATCTATACATTTCATCTGTTTATATAATTTGTTGGCATATAATTATTCATAGTACCTTAAGATTTTAAGTATTTCTGTAATATCTATTGTAATGCCTTTTTCGTTTCTTTTTTTTTAATTTTATTTATTCATGAGAGATGTGGGTGGAGTATTTCTGTAATATCTATTGTAATGTCTTCTTTTTCATTTCTTTTTTTTTTAAATTTTATTTATTCATGAGAGATGTGGGTGGGGGGCAAAGGCAGTGGGAGAAGCAGGCTCCCCACAGAGTAGGGACTCTGGGATCACAACCTGAACCAACGGAGCCACCCAGGAGCCCTTCTTTTTCATTTCTGATTTTTATTTTATTTTTTATTACTATTTTTTTTTAAAGATTTTTATTTATTTATTTGACAGAGAGAGACAGCCAGCGAGAGAGGGAACACAAGCAGGGGGAGTGGGAGGGGAAGAAGCAGGCTCCCAGCAGAGGAGCCTGATGTGGGGCTCGATCCCAGAAAGCTGGTATCACGCCCTGAGCCAAAGGCAGATGCCCAACGACTGCGCCACCCAGGCGCCCTGATTTTATTTTAGTTTTTGAGCGTTCAGGTCTTTTCCTCTTAGTCAGCTAAAGGTTTATCAGTTTTGTTTATCTTTTCAAAGAACCAGCTCTTAGTTTTGTTAATCCTTTCTGATATTTATCTGGTCTTTATTTCATGTATTTCTACTCTGATCATTATTATTTTCTTCTTTCTGCTAACTTTGGGCTTAATTTATTCTTTTCCTAGTGCCTTGAGGTGTAAAGTTGTTTATATGAGATATTGCTAATTTTTTAATATATGCATTTACTGCTATAAATTTTCTTAGAACTCCTTTTGCTGCATCCCACAATATTTGATATGTTGTGTTTTTATTTCATTTGTTTCAAGATAATTTTTATTCCCCATTTGGTTTCTTCTTTGACCCAGTGGTTTAGAAGTGCACTGCTTAGTTTCCACATACATGTAGATTTTCTTACTTTCCTCTTGTTGATTTCTAGTTTCATACCATTGTGGTCAGAGAAGATAGTTGCTATGATTTCAATCTTCTTAAATTTGCAAGATTTGTTTTGTGGCCTATCTTGTGCTGTTATCTTGAAGACTGTTCCATGTGCACTTGAGAAGAATGGTTATTTTGCTGCTGTTGGATGGAATGTTCTATGTATCTGTTAAGACCATTTGTTCTGAAATGTGGTTCAGTTCCAATGTTTCCTTGTTGATTTTCTATCTTGATAATATGTCCATTAACAGTTAGTGGGGTATTGAAGTCCCCTACATTTACTTATTGTATTGCTGTCTGTTTTTCAAGATCTGTTTTAGTTGCTTAATGTGTTTCAGTGCTCAGGATATGGGAGTGTGTGTATTTACCATTGCTATATCTTCTTAATGTATTGACCCCTTTATCATTATATTTAATGATCTTCTTTGACTCTTGTTACCTTTTTTGGCTTGAAGTTTATGTGTCTAATGTAATTATGGCTCTGCCCACCTTTTTGCTTTTCTTTGCTTTGAATATCATCTATCATTTCACTTTTGAGCCTATGTGTGTCATTAGAGTGGAAATGAGTCTCTTGTAGGCAGAGTTGGGTTGTGTTTTTTTTTTTTTAATCCACCCAGCACTCTGTTTTGATTGGTGAGTTATTTCATTTATGTTTAGGATGATTATTGATATGTAAGGATTTACTATTGCCATTTCATTTTTTCCTTCTGGTTATTCTGCCTTTTCATTGTTTTTCCTTCTGTTGCTGTCTGTAAGTTGGTTTTCCATGGTGTTTCGCTTAGTCTCCCATTTTTTTTAGTTTCATGTCTCTGCTTTTTGCTATGTGGTTACCGGGACGTTACATAAAAAGTCTCCTAGACAAGCAGTCCTTTTTCTGCTAATAAAAGCTTATCTTCATTTGCCTATAAAGATTCCATCGTTTTACTCTTCCTCTTTTATATTTTTGATGTCGAAAATGATCTCTTTTTATATTGTGATTTAGTTATCAAGTTGTAGCTATATTTTTAATGCTGACTTTTAAAAAAAATTTTACTTATGTTACGTAGCCTCCATGCCCAACGTGAGGCTTGAGCTCACAACCCTGAGATCTAGAGTCCCATGTCCCACCACCTGCGCCAGCCGGGTGCCCCTTTAATACGCTTTTTAAAATTTTTTTGCCATTGTTCAGAGTTTAATATACTATTCTTAAAAAGAGTTACAGTATTCTGAGTATTCTATTTATTACCTTAATCAGAGTTTTCTGTACTTTTGTCTTTTCATTTCAGCATGAAGAGCTCTTTTTTTTTTTTTTTTTAGATTTGTTTATTTTAGAGAGAGAAGGGAGCAAGCGAGCGTGGGAGGAAGGGGAAGGGGTGAAGGGTCTTTCTTTCTTTTTTTTTTTTTTTAAAGATTTTGTTTATTTACTTGACAGAGAGAGAGAGAGAGACAGCCAGCGAGAGAGTGAACAGAAGGGGGGGGGAGTGCGAGAGGAAGAAGTAGGCTCCCAGTGGAGCAGGGAGCCCAACACAGGGCTTGATCCCAGGACCCTGGGATCATGACCTGAGTCGAAGGCAGAATCCTAACAACTGAGCCACCCAGGCACCCCGAGGGAAAGGGTCTTAAGCAGACTCCATGCCAAGCATGGAGCCTAATGCAGAGCTCACTCTGATGACCCAGAGATTACCACCTGAGCAGAAACCAAGAGTTGGGCACTTAACCGACTGTGCCACCCAGGCGCACCCCTTAACGTTTCTTATGAGCATGTCTAGTGATAGTGAACTCCCTCACCTTCTGTTTGTCTGGGAAATCCTCTATTTCGCTCTTGTATCTCGAGAATAACTTTGCCAGTGGAATATTCTTGGCTGGTTGTTTTTATCTTTTAGTGTTTTGAATATGTTATTCCATTCTCTCCTGGCCTATAGTTTCTGCTGAGAAGTTAGCTGATAGCCTTATGGGGGTACCTTTGCCAGTTACTGTCTTTTTTTTCCTGGCTGCTTTAAAATTCTTTATTATTGACTTTTGATAGTTTTCATAGACTGTATCTTGGAGAAGGTTTTTTTTTTAAGATTTTATTTATTTGAGACAGCACAAGCAGAGGGAGGGGCAGAAGGAGAGGGACAAGCAGGCCTTCCTGCTGAGCAGGGAGCCCAACATGGGACTTGATCCCAGGACTCTGAGATCATGACCTGAGCCGAAGGCAGATGCTTAACCAACTGAGCCACCCCAGGTGCCCCGGAGAGGGTCTTTTTGTGTTGGTATAATAAGGTGTTCTGTTGGCTTCGTGGCCTTGTATATCCAGCTCTTTCCCTGGGCTTAGGAAGTTCTCAACTATCCTTTAAAGATGTTCTGTGCTCCCTTCCCCTCTGTTCTTTTTTTGAGATACCAGTTTTTATTGTGGGGCTTGAACTCATGACCCTGAGATCACAGAATGCTATGGTCTACTGATTGAGTCAGCCAGGTGCCCTGGGTTTTTTTACTTTTTAAAAATTTTAGTTCTTTCTCCTCTTCCACCTGAATCATTTCTATATTTCTGTCCTTGAGTGTGCTAATTCTCTCTTCCATAGGATCTGCTATATTTCCAGTGCATTCTAATTGATTCTTCATATAATGAGTTCTTCAGCCCAGAATTTTTTTTTAAATTTTAATCTCTCCAGTAAAATACTCCTTCTGCTAATCTTATGCCTGAGATCATTGTATTGCTTTTCTGAGTTTTCTAGTAACTCACTGAATTTCTTCGTAATAGCTGTTTTATATCCTTTATTAGATCACAATATTTTATGTCTTTGGGTTCGGTTGCTGGAAAATTGTCATTTTTTATTGTGACACCATATTACTGTAATTTTTCATGGTGTTTGATGGGAAGTGCTTCAACTTCCACATTTGAAGTAGTAAACACCTTTCTTATTTAGGCAAGGTTTTGTTTACTTTGGTTCTTAACAATTCAACAGGTTTGTAATTAGGAGCCTTCATTTTGTTTTCCAGAAGGTGGCACTATTGTACAAGCCTTTGTTTTCTCTTAAGGCTGACTCACGTTAAGGTTGTTGAGCAGGTATATTTAAAAGAAAAAAAAAAGGACCAAAGGGTGCCACTACAGAGCTTGGGGAGAGGTGTATTTAGCACTTCAGGCTTTGGGTGTGCCAGTGGTCTGCGGGGGATCCTCAAGTTGCGGGGGGGGGGGTGTACCAGAGGTCCATGGGTGGTCCTTTACCCCCAGGGCAGATAGCAGGAGACCCTTTCCTTCACTTCTCTGCCTACTTCCCTATCCTTCCCCTTTTCCCAGGCACTGTGGTCTCTCTGCAGAGAGAGCAACTGGTTTTTTCAGCTTTAGCATGCATGGTCAGGCAGACCCCTCTTCTCCTGCCTTTACCTTCCACCACCTCTGCCGGAAAGGTTGTGCTGGCTTCCTGCTGGACCAGCCACACCTTCTCTCGCTGTTGCTACAGCCTCTGTGGTCCAGTCCCCTCACTTTCAGGTGCACAGATGGATAGATCTCTCAGGTGTCCTGATATCCTGTGCAGAGGTGCTTTTTTTCCCCTTCAGTTATGGATATCTAATTAGTTGTAAATCAAAGAGGAGAGAAAAAGGGAATGACTCCTGCTGCCATGATGCTGATGTCTGTAATATACTTTTAAATGTAATAAGTACTTAAAGACCTTTTTGGGGCATTTTGTAAGAAATTGTCAGTGTGACTGGTACTTACTTTACCTTTTATGAAGTTTAATTCTTTATAATAGGAGACAGTGAACGAGATAAATCCCATTTTGAAAACTTCATACACTTGCAGTGACCAGTCTCTGAAGTTTTTCATGCACTTTCTCAAATTGGATTCTGTTAAAGTTTAAAGCTTCTGATGACATTAAATAGCCAAAATTGGAAGAACAGTTCTGTGAGAAATTATGACTATTCATTTTGGTTAGGAAGGGGCTTTCGAATCCCGTAGCCTTTGTTGATTTCAGACTAAGATTTTATTGCCATTCTGAAGTGTTTGGGCATTGGGACTGGGTTGTGGTATACTGGGAAAGATAAATTAAAGCTGGGGAATAACTTGATCAGATTTTTTTTTTTTTTTTTAAAGAATGATACTGGGGTGTGTAGAGGTTTGATTAGATTATAGCATTTTGGGAGACAGATGATTAGTTAGCAGTTTTTTCTTATAGCTTTAAGAGTGAGTTGTGAAATGCCTGAATTTGGACTTTGGCAGGAGATTAAGAAGAAATGGCAATATTCTTGGAACTTGTGTACTGAATATATATGAGGGGGAAAGGCAAAGAGTAAAGACTTGCCAATATGCTAGAGATGTTTAATTGACTTTTTTTTGTATCTGTGAGAGGTCTTTGAACTTGTTAGTACACCTTTATGTATGTCATAATTGGTTTTGACCTAAACTGAGAGCTGTTTTTTGTGTTTTTGTTGATAATAGTCTTGATTTAGTGTGATCTTACAAAATGTGATAATTAGTTGATACTTCTCAATACACTGTAGTTGGGTCTGGGGAAAAGGAAAGGTAGACATAGTTACCTAGAATCCCTGTAGGGGAAACAGATAAGCGTAGCATCCCAATAGTAACAATTTAACAGGACAGAAATATGTACAGATCTTAAGGTCTGGCAGTTCAGGAAAAATTTATAAAATGTTTCTACTTAGTTGAATTTCGATATTATTTATCTCTTCCAGAGGGTTAAAGTTTACTCATGAGTGTTCAGAAAGGGGGATTCTGTGGCTCTTGAAAAACAGGTAGGGGGAAATTTTTTAGTTTTCAGATTACATACTGAATTATTTTAAAGTTCAGTTAGCTAGTTTTTTTTCAGACTTCTGGTCTTAGCGCTGTTTCTTTTGGGTAATTCTGCCTCTTCTTGGTCATGAAAGAAAATATTTCCTGGCGTCCTCTCTCTCTCTCTTAGTAACTGAAAGTATGAAATACCTCAGCTCTGGTTTATAAGTAGGTAGAATGTAAATATGAGTTACTGAAGGGGTGGCCTTTGGAGGCCAGAGTCCTTTCCCAGAGAACTCAAGTCTTCTATGAATTGGAATATAAAACATGTACTTAAAGTGGAGTTTTGTTGTGGTTTGCCATATCAGCATTTCACCCGGTCTTTTACGAGAGAGTTCTGTGACATGATACTGTAACCATACCTGTCTGTGCTTGGTTTGCCATTTAGGCTACTGTTCTTTGCAGTGAACAATATAGAGTTTTCCAGTCTGAGTTAGTGGGTCTTATCTTCGAGAAGATGAAGATTGTCTTTGAATCAGATACTTAACAGATACTTTTAAAATGAATTTTAAAACAGTGGTCCTCAAGTGTGATGGGAGGACTCCTGGGCTTTCCTGAGACCTTTCATAGGGTCTGTGAAGTCTTCCCTTTTCTAACTATGTATCTGTACAAGGTCAGATTTCTTCATGTATTTCAACCAACATAGCATATCCCAACAGATTGAATATAAAAGTAGATATTAGGGTTGTTCTATCTTCTTTTAAGCCAGACATTTAATGGTATTTGCAAAATTGTGAAACATTGTCACTTTTGTCACCAAATTTTTATTCTGTTGTGGAAATACAATTTTTTTCATTAAAAAAATAGGATATTTAGTTTCAGGGGAGGCTGTTAGTCATGGAACTCTGTCCATCCCTGCCCTGCATAGGGATATGACCGAAACTGAGGAAGATGAGTCATTTTCAAGGACTAGTATGATGCAGGAGGAGAGGAAGGTAATTCCTCTCCCTGGATTCACTAGCTATCAGAATGATATAAACCTGGAACTGCTCAGAGCCATCTTTGTGGCCATGTGGAGAGGGCGTGCCTTAAAATGAAATGAATACAAGGGAAAGCAGAATGGAAAGAGAGTCCTGGTATCATTTGAATTCCTGGATCCAGCTATACTTAAAGTTAGCCTTACATTTGGCTTTCCATTTATTAAATTCCTTGTTTTGATTACCACCCTCCCCAAAGGGCTACTTATGTTAAATTGTAGGTTTGTTATTTAATTTATTTGATTTGTTATTTTAAATAAAATAATTTTTTTCAGTTTTCCTGATATGGTAAATATTGATAGATGCAGTCCTTTTAAATAAAAGCTCTTCGGAGTTCTCTATAGTTTTTAACATGTAACTCGGTCCTGAGACCAAAATGTTTGAGGACTACCGTTCTCAAGGAAAGAAGGCATTGTTGCAATTTCTTGGGGGTAATATACGGAATGAAAGAACTGACTGAATAGTTTTCAGTGTTGTGATTACATGTATTGTGGTAATTACGTGCGTCGTGAGAAGTGATTTTTATGATGCTCATGGATGGATCATGTTTAGATATGCTTATTTTGTGGTTGTGATTTTGTAGAATGAAGTGGGTGTGATAATTCTTAATAACTTGCTGTAGCTAATTACTACATACAAATAATCTATTTTTGCCTCCTTATTTGAATTGAATGAAACTGTATAGTAAACTATGGCAATTGAATTTTTTAGTGTATGTATTATATTTGTTGCAATGGGATTTGGATTTTTAAAAGAGTAATCCTGAGTACAGAATAATGGAACTATGACTTTGATGCAAATTAGGTATTTTTCTTGAATATAAAGTGAAAATTTGGTAGGAACAGATGTGGGTGTATATCCGTGTTCTAAAGTTACTGAGTTAACGTATTTAAATTTAATTTTTAATTTCCACTGCCACCTCCAGCTACACCTTCTCAAGATTACCAAAAATGGAAGCTTGGGTTAAATTCCTTCAGTTATCTTCCACTGAATTTCTAAAGCCTCCAAGAAACTTGAGCAAAACAAAACAGACTTCTTTTTGAAAGAATGTACTAGTCGGCTAGCTTTTTTTTGGTTTTCTTTGTCATTACTATTTTGAAGTCCTAAATTAAAAAATAAAAACTAATATGAAGAGTGGGTTAGGAAGACTAATTACAATCTTTTTATCTAGGAGTGATTTGATTCATGTCAGTTCTTTTGGGAGGTTTTATTTTTATTACAATATTTGATTTTCTGCATTGTTTTGGTTTCTCCAGCTTTTTTAGTGTATGTACTTCCCTCCTCAGATACTTTTGGAAAAGAATGACCTTCGTGGATGGTTACCCCTGCTAATGCTTTTTGTTATTATTACTCTATACTTAGCACAGATTCAGAGATTCTTAAAATTTTACTTTTACGCCTTTAAAATCATTGGGTTGAGGGGTGCCTAGGTAGCTCAGTCGTTAAGCATCTGCCTTCAGCTCAGGGCATGATCCCGGGGTTCCTGAGATCGAGCCCCGCATCAGGCTCCTCTGCTGGGAGCCTGCTTCTTCCTCTCCCACTCCCCCTGCTTGTGTTCCCTCTCTCGCTGGCTGTCTCTATCTCTGTCAAATAAATAAATAAAATCTTTAAAAAAAAAAAATCATTGAGTTGAATGACTTCATGGTGATCTGGACATTTAATTTGTTAAAAGCTCATTGAGCATTTGATTTTAAATCTTAAAATAGGTGAGAGATTAGAAATCCCAACTGTTCATGAATGCTCTCTTTTCTCCATCCCACTGGACTCCTGTGCTTCATGTATAAGTAGGCATCCACTTCAGACCTTTTCTGTTGGGCTCCCTTGGCCTGGACTGTCCTTTTTCCAGATAGCCCAAAGCTTGCTTGTGCTACATTTTGATCCCTGTTTAAATGTTACTTCATCAGGATTCTTTCCTGATGATCTTATCTAAAATATATTCATTATGTCTCCTCTTCCCTGTTCTTTCCTCCTTCATTCCTTTTACTTTATATTTTATCTTCATGCTTTACATTGTTTTTCCTTAGAGCACTTGTCTACATGACAGTATGTTGTGTGTGTTTCTATATGTGTTGTGTCTCCTTCACTGAAGCTTCAACAGCCTCAGTGTAGATTCTGTGAGGATAGGAACTTAATTTTTTTTGAAGTTGAATCCTCAGGATCTAAAACAGTGCCTTACATAGTAGGTGCTTGTTAAATATTTTTGAAAGATGAATGTGATATTTGGAAGATAATCAACTATTTTATTCTCAGTACTTCATGAAGATAAAAAGAAAGGGTCCTTGATAAAAGTGAGCTATTGATCTAGTGAGGTACATTTGTATATATTCTCTCTCTCTGTCTCAGTATTCTCTCTTAGGTACTGTGTTAGGCCCAGAGGCTACACCTGTGTAAGAAGTTCTGTTTTTGGATTTTGGTATGTTTTTGATAGAACTCTCTTATATAGTACGTAGTTTACCTGTAGTGTGAGGTCACTTAAATTTTTTTATTACTAATATTTACAAATTAATTGATAATACTGTATTATATTTCATATGTCTGCACAATATTCCACAAACAAAATTAAACCTAAGGATTATACTCTTCCAGGTTTGTGAGGGATTTACTATCTAGTCCAGTGCTTATTTGCCAGGAGCTGTTCAGCGTATGCTTGAAACCATTCTAATGATGGAAAACGCACTTTCTTTTAGGCAGTTTATTCTGCCTTTGGGAGGCCTCAGATTATTAAAAAAAGTTCATCTCTATTTTAAGCCAAAATCTGTTGCTTCCACTTACTGGGTCTAATTATATCCCATGGAGGATGTATTGAATAAGTGTAATCTTTCTTGTGATAGCCCTTCAATTATTTGAAAACCTACCAAGTTGTCTGTGACATTTCAATTTTCCAGGCTGAGAATCCCTAGTAAGCTCTCTGATAATGATACCCATTTACCATTCTGGTCATTTTCCAGGAATCCGTTTGAGTTTGCTTATGTATTTGTAAAAAGTGACACCTATGAGTGAAAGCAGTGGCCCTCCTTATGGCTTGGGGAGCTGGGTTTTTTCCTCTCTAGTACTGTTTTTTAATTTTATTGCATCTTTATGATTTAAGTTTTCCCCCAACCATTTCACACTTTATCTCATTTGACTTACTAAAATAAAATACTTAGTTGCTCCTCCTCCACCCTACCTTTCATGCCTGCCTTATTCTGTAGTTTTTCTTTGTGTTTTGCCCACCCAGCTCTCTCAACCCCCCAACACACACACACACACGCACGCACACGCACGGGTAATTGGAGTTGGAGCACTCCGTGGTTAGTTTGATGCTTTATTGGCAGATTATGTACTTGCTGGATTGAGAAGTCCTTACGGAACATAGACTCAGTGGGAATTTAGCTTGTTTGCTAAGATAGGCATGAAGTCTGTCACTCAGTGTTCTTTGTACTTAAACATTTTCAAAATCTGTTCTTGATCTCTGTCTGATCTGAAAGAAGATTTCAGTCCCACTTTTCTTTCACTGTTTGTAGAATGCTAGTAACATAGCATAGGGTAAAGTCTAGCTCTGACAAGATCTTTTCATTCAGACTGCAAACCTATCATCTACAGTGGCAGTTAGTGCCATAAAGTACCACAGGAACAGTCTTGCTTGCCATGGAGACTTTTTTTTTTTTTTTAATAACCCCTTAGTATCTTAATATAATTTTCCTTTGATTAGGTAATTTAAACATTTTTACTGCATTAATTTTGCATAGCAGGTTGTTGCTTTGGGTGTTCAGATGAAGTGGCATTGGCACTTTTATTTAAAACAGAAAAGAGAACATGTATTTTGTCCTTTCTCCTTGATTTATAACATGTGGAATATTATTAAACTTCTGTAGTTCAGATGTCTTTTTACTCAGCTGTAATTTACAAGTACATATCTTTTTTGTTTTCTAAAATACTAAATATGAAATGACTTTTTGTAACATTTAAGAAAAGTTACCTCTCAAATGTAAATTCACCCATTTTGCCATTAAATGTGAAATTATAAACCTTGCTTCCACTATATAACTTGCAATTTAACAAATTTTTAAAAAGTAATTTGGTCTTTCAGACTATTTCAAGCATTTAAAATTTTTGTGTATGGTAGTTGATTTGCTGTGGTTGTTGTGATTTTATTGGTTTTTTTAATTCAGTTCAGTAGATTCCTATAGAAGATGTTGAGCAGTGATTGTTCAGGAATGCTTCTGTCTTGCTCTTTTATAAAACTGTGGTCTATAAACCATAATAATTACAGAAATCACAAAGGTCTTTTTATACATGTTTTTTAAAGATTTTATTTATTTGAGAGAGAGAGACAGAGATTGAAAGGTGGGGAGCAGCAGAGGGAGAGGGAGATGCAGACTCTGCTGAGCAGGGAGGCCAACGTGCGGCTCAGTCCCAGGACCCTGAGGTCATGACCTGAGCTGAAGGCAGACGCTTAATTGACAGAGCCACCCAGGCACCCCTACATTTTTAACTGCTAAAATTTTAATTGACTTAAAGTGTCCTATTTGGAAAAGTAATGGAGTGGCAATGGGATAGATTTGGCGTTTAGTTAAGAGAAATGTAAAGTCACAGTTAAGTCATTAGAAAGACCATTATTAAGTTGAAAATTCACAACAATAAGACCAATGTTGAGTTAAATTATAGCATTTGGACTCAATGTAGAGACTCTAAATTTGTTTATTAACAGAAGTTGCAATAAAACAGTATAACACAGTGGTAGTATTATGTTTCACAGTGATTTTCAATAGATTGAATTATGTTTAGCTTGATGTCTAGTTAAGTATTCAGTTGACTGTGCTTATTCAGGTTACCTAACATGAATAGGCATTGTTTCATGGTTTCTCATGCAGTATTACTGAATTGTTGTATATAAGTGTATCTATAGATACATCATGAGATTATATTTGTCCCATTTCTTTGAGCTTATTTCATCACAGATGTATTTCCATGCTCATTATGATAAAACATGAAAAAATGACCATGAATCATTTTGTCTGTATTTTTTTAAGTGTTGGTTTAAGTATATTGAATTTCTTTTTTCAAAGAAAAAGTCTTAAAAAATCTTCCATGTACCATTAAAATGGAATTTTTTCTTGCTTATGTAAGTAATAGCCCATTTCAAGTCTTTGTAAATAAATGGAAATAGGTCTATGAGAAAAGTATGATTACTGACAAATTACCCTGCAGCTTAGTAACACAGCAGACATTTATCACCTCATGACATTTATCATTCTTATGCCAGGAATTTGGAAACAGGTTAGCTGAGTATTTCTGGCTCTGAATCATGAGATTGCAGTTAAGCTGTAGATCAGTTCTGCAGTATTCTCAAGGTTCTAGGCTGACTGTAGAATCGGCTTCCAAGCTCACTCACATATGGCTATTGGCAAGAAACCTCAGTCCTCTGACTGTTGACTGGAGCCCTCATTTCATTGCCACATGGTACTTTCTCTATAAGACTGCTTGAATGTCCTTGGAACATAGCAGTTGTTTTCTTTAGGAGAAGTGATTCCACAGAGAGAGCAAGGATGATGCCATAGTACTTTGTATGTCCTAGTCTCAGAAGGTAGACACCATCACTTCTGCTGTTCTGTTTAGAAACAAGACCCTAAATTGAGCTTACTCTCAAAGGGTGGAGAATCAGGCTCTACCTTCTAAAGGGGGGACTGAAGAATTGGAAGATGTACTTAATGACCACAATAACGTAGACTAGGAAGTCTTAGAACATAGGATAAATGCTATACTGGTTCCTTAATAGGGTAGTTGTCAATTCTGACACTGTATTAGACTTATCTGTGTAGCCTTTATAAAACAACAAAGCAAATCACAAATGGTTGAATTAGGCCTGTTGATTCACTTGCAGTCAGGTTTTTCTATAGGTGTTTTCTACTGTGCAACCAAAGTTCTTCATTGTCTTTTTTAAGATGTACTTTCTGATTGAGTGACATAGGTTACTGCTGTACTTTTTAATTTTTAATTATGTTATGTTAGTCATCATACAGTGCATCCTTAGTTTTTGATGTAGTGTTCCATGATTCATTGTTTGCGTATAACACCCAGTGCTCCATGCAATATGTGACCTCCTTAATACCCATCACCGGCCTATCCCAATCCCCCACCACCCTCCCCTCTGAAGCCTTCAGTTTGTTTTTCAGAGTCCATAGTCTCTCGTGGTTCATTCCCCCTTCTGTTTACCCCCGCTTCATTCTTCCCTTCCTTCTCCTACTGATCTCCCTGCTATTTCTTACGTTCCATAAATGAGTGAAACCATACGAAAATTGTCTTTCTCTGCTTGACTTATTTCACTTAGCATAATCTCCTCCAGTCCCGTCCATGTTGCTGCAAATGTTGGGTAATCGTTCTTTCTGATGGCTGAGTAACATTCCATTGTGTATATGGACCACATCTTCTTAATCCAGTCATCTGTTGAAGGGCATCTCGGCTCCTTCCATGATTTAGCTATTGTGGACAATGAACATTGGGGTGCATAAGGCCATTCTCTTCACTACGTCTGTATCTTTGGGGTAAATACCCGGTAGTCCAATTGCTGGATCATAGGGTAGCTCTGTTTTTAACTTTTGGAGGGACCTCGACACTGTTTTCCAAAGTGGCTGTACCAACTTGCATTCCCACCAACAGTGTAAGAGGGATCCCCTTTCTCCACATCCTCTCCAACATTTGTTGTTTCTTGCCTTGTCAATTTTTGCCATTCTAACTGGCTTAAGGTGGTATCTCAATGTGATTTTGATTTGAATTTCCCTGATGGCTAATGATATTGAACATTTTTTCATGTGTCTGTTAGCCATTTGTATGTCTTCATTGGAAAAGTGTCTGTTCATATCTTCTGCCCATTTTTTGATTTGATTATTTCTCATGTATTGAGTTTGAGAAGTTCTTTATAGATCTTGGATACCAGTCTTTTATCTGTAGTGTCATTTGCAAATATCATCTCCCATTCTGTGGGCTGCCTCTTAGTTTTTTTTGACTGTTTCCTTGGCTGTGCAGAAGCTTTTTATCTTGATGAAGTCCCACATGTTCATTTTTTCTTTTGTTTCTCTCGCCTTTGGAAATGTGTCATGAAAGAAGTTCCTGTGGCCGATGTCAAAGAGGTTGCAGCCTGTGTTCTCCTCTGTGATTTTGATGGATTCCTGTCTCACATCGAGGTCTTTCATCCATGTGGAGTTTATCTTTGTGTATGGTGTGAGAGAGTGGACAAGTTTCATTCTTTTGCATCTAGCTGTCCAATTTTCCCAGCACCATTTATTGAAGAGACTGTCTTTTTTCCACTGGATGTTTTTTCCTGCTCTGTTGAAGATTAGTTGCCCATAGAGCCGAGGGTCCATTTCTGGGCTCTCTATTCTGTTCCATTGGTCTGTGTGTCTGGTGACATGCTGTCTTGGTGATCACGGCTTTGTAATATAGCTTGAAATCAGGCAACGTGATGCCCCCAGCTTTGTTTTTCCTTTTCAACATTTCCTTGGCGATTTGGGGCCTTTTCTGGTTCCACACAAATTTAAGGGCTGTTTGTTTTAGCTCTTTGAAAAATGTCATTGGTGTTTTGATCGGGATGGCACTGAAAGTGTAGATTGCTCTGGGTAGCATAGACATTTTAACTATGTTTATTCTTCTGATCCATGAGCATGGAATGTTTTTCCATCTTTTTGTGTCCTCTTCAATGTCTTTCAAGAATGATCTGTAGTTTCTGGAATATAGATCCTTTACCTCTCTGGTTAAGTTAATTCCGAGATAGTGTATGATTTTTGGTGCTATTGTAAATGGAATCGATTCCCTAATTTCTCTTTCTTCAGTCTCATTGTTCGTGTATAGAAATGGAATTGATTTGTGAGCATTGATTTTGTATTCCGCCACATTACTGAATTGTTCTATAAGTTCTAGTAGTTTGGGGGTGAAGTCTTTTGGGTTTTCCATATAGAGTATCATGTCATCTGTGAAGAGAGACAGTTTGACTTCTTCTTTGCCGATTTGGATACCTTTTATCCCTTTTTGTTGTCTGATGGCTGTTGCAGGGACTTCTAGTACTATCTCTTCTCTTTCCATCACATAAGTGGTAACATGATACCAGGTTTTCTCTACCTTTTTAAATATAACAAATTGATGAGGAAAATCTCTCTATGATAGGAAAACTTCCTCATTCTTTTTTGTGTCTTTTTGCTGTTTTCAATTCCCTTGTGTAGATTAGTGTAATTTCTCTTTCCAGTCCTCTGTAAATGGACATTTGCACATTTTTTATTTTGCAACCAGTGTGACAATGAATGACTTGTGTATGTATCGCTTTAAATATGTAAGTATGTCTGTAAAGTAACTTCAGAGAAGTAGAATTGCTGGGTCATTTGCACTTGGTATTGTATGCTACCATACCTTAGGGGTTACCAGTCTCCTCATAGCAGCCACAGTGTTTAAAAACTGCTTGTATCCCCATAGTCTTATCTCCAGAATATATTTCCATATCTTTAAATTTTGCCAGCTTTATAGCTGAAAAATGGTATTTCAGTATAGCTTAAGTTTGAATTTCTCCTATGGATGAGGGTGTATTTTTACTTATGTTTAGACCTCCTTTTCTTTTTCTGTTTAGGATCTGTTCATATTCTTTGTCTTTTTTCTCTTATGGTTTTGGTCTTACTGATTGATAAAAACTACATATTAGGAGAATTCACCTTTCAGAATGAGTTAAACTGTTTGTCTTTTGACTCTCTTCATTCCGAAGTTTTTGCTTTTTTTTTTTTGTATAATCAAATTACTCTTGTAATATAGATTTTTGTCATTACTCAGAAAGTCTTCATTACTCCAGAGTTATAAAATTACTTTTTTGTTTTTTTCCTAATACTTTAGTGGTTTTATGTTTTTCAGTTTTAGATTTATTGTGGTCTATGGAATCAGTTATGAAACCAACTTAGTTTTTAAATAGATAACTGCCAACTTGTCTCAGTATCTTTTATTGTGTAGTTCATCTCTTGCTCATTGACTTGGATGCCAACTTTATAAAATCAGAATTCATATATTTATTTATTTGGGTCTTTTTCTAAACTCGTAGTATGTTTTCCTTTAGTGCCCTGTCCGTCTGGGTTTTCTAGCTATTTATTTAGTTCTTAGTGTAGGGGGAAGGGAAGGGTGCTTTTTGTATTTTTATTGGTTCCACGCTAATACTAGTTTTTGATGCTCTGGTACTTTTTTTACTTTGTAATACCTTCTTTTTTTAATAATAATAAAGTCTACTGAGTTAAATACATACATTAGTACATATGTGGAAGGATATGGAATAATGGCTATGTATATTGTATAAAATATATTACTGTAAGCAAGAACTTACATTTCTTCATTGCCTTCCATGGGGTAGGTGCTTTTTAAATATATTAATCCACTTAACTATTTATCGTACCAACTAAGTCTATTTGTAACTGGAATTTTCAGATTGTGCAATTGTTTATGGCTAAATTTCCTTCAACATTGCTTTTTTTCTTCAGTTGTGATGCGGATCCATCAGCCCTAGCAAAATATGTTCTCGCTTTGGTAAAGAAAGACAAAAGTGAGAAAGAGTTAAAGGCATTATGTATTGATCAACTGGATGTATTTCTTCAAAAAGGTAAAATCTTTGGTTTAAAAATACTAGTTTATTTTCATAAATCCTTTAAAGCAAGATTTTCCATAACATTAAAGGAACTCAATAAGATAACAGACTCTAATTGTAACAAAGTTGAAGTGTTATTACTGATTATTTATAATGAAAACCTTTTTCATTAATATCTTTATCCTCTTTCTTAAAGCATGCTGATATTTTTCCTTAAAAGATTAAGTAAATGAATGCTTGTTTATTTAAAGATCGTACTGCTTAAAAAACTACTTGGAATGTTGTCCAGATAGTGCTTCTAACTTTTTTCACTTTGCCACCGTCTAGATAATAATAATATTTATGTTTGGCACTCTGAGCGCAGCATACATGGAGACTAGTCATGGCTGGAAGCAACTGGCCCAGAAGCTCTGGCCATCCTAGTTCCACTACCCTGAAATTGAATGGATTAATATTACCATAGGATTTGTCTCATGACACACTGGTTCGGAAGCTATTATTAGTATAATTTCTAGACTTATAAAAGTCAATGTATATTTCATCATATTGAATTCTGATGTATAGAAGGGGAGAATTCATATCTTAGCAAATGTCTTTAATCTGTGGTTTTTGTGTTTTTGTGTGTGTGTGTGTGTGGTTTTTTTTTTTTTTTTTAGAGACACAGATATTTGTGGAAAAGCTTTTTGATGCTGTGAATACAAAGAGTTATCTACCTCCTCCAGAGCAGCCATCATCAGGAAGCTTAAAGGTAGAATTTTTTCAGCACCAAGAAAAAGATATTAAAAAAGAAGAGGTAAGGATTTGTGTATTAAACTTTAGATGTTCTTTAAAAACATATAAGGAATAATTAAACTGAGTTTTACTTTCTGTATTTGTGTCAAGAATCCTCAGGGCCATCCCTAGGAGCAGTCAGGATTTAACACCTAGTTGTACTCATGGCTGTGACTTCTTACAGCAAAATCAGCAAAAAAGAAAAAGGAGGTGTTGCGAAGTCTGGGGGAAAACAGACATAAGCTTCCAGAGGCTTCTCCGAGTAGTCATGCAGGATGCACATAGCAAGTAGTTTCAACACATTAGAACTAGGGAAATTGATTAGAGACTCTGTGTCCAGGATTTTTATTTAGGGCTGATCACAGACACACCTTCTGCCTACTATGTACCAAAATTCCAAACTCCCAGAGGAAAGCATGTGTTCAGCATAAAACCATATCCTTGACACAAACAATTTAGGCATATAGTAAGCTATTCTTATCAGGGAATGATGGGAACCCTCCAGAAATCAAAGTTCACAAACACTAGCCAAGGGTCTACCTTATATAATAAGCAGGCCTTTCTAAGGATAGCAATCTCAGGCTTGCTTTTTAACTCTTTTCTGTATAGTATCTTACAGCTATGGACTTGCATTATCCGTGTTCTGTGAAAATAATTAGATTGACATTAGATCTATTTGTTTCTGTCCCACCTGCATTTTGTAGGGGACTGTTTTTAAGGTAGTCACATAAAAGGACCTTCACAGGGCAGCGGGCATGACCTCATCCTTTAAGAGATTTTGAAGAGTTTACCTTTTATACAAGGTTGCCATTCTTGCTTAATAATTACAAAAATTCACATCTTCTCAATTTGATGTTTAAAGATTGTAATTCGAGCAAAAATAATTAATAGTTAAACTGTTATATTTCTGCAATTAGCCAAGCTTTAGGTCAAATAAATCTTGGTTAAAATTTTGGCTTTATCAATCAGTGCTTTATGACCTTGGAAACGTTACTTTTCCAAGCCTTAGTTTACTCAGCTGTGAAATGGAAATACTATAGGGTTGTTGAAATAATAATAATGAGAAATAATAAACTGGTGTCTATAAAGCACTTGGCGTAGTATGTAGCACATAGTATGTTCTCAATAAATGGCAGTTCCTTTTTTTTTTTTTTTTAAGATTTTATTTATTTATTTGACAGAGAGAGAGACAGCCAGCGAGAGAGGGAACACAAGCAGGGGGAGAGGGAGAGGAAAACAGGCTCCCAGCGGAGGAGCCTGATGTGGGGCTGTATCCCAGGACTCTGGGATCACGCCCTGAGCCAAAGGCAGACGCTTAACGACTGAGCCACCCAGGCGCCCCAATAAATGGCAGTTCCTATTACTGTTGAGAGATTGTTGTGTGGTGGAAGATGTGATTGGGCTCTTTCCCCTCATACTCTTTTTTTCTATCCAGATTATGTAAGTAATATTTATTATGTACTAATATAAATATATGTATAACATTACATAGTAATTCTCAAGTATATTTTTATTTCTGTATCTGAACATATTTACACACATGTACACATATATAGTTACACAGACATGCACATAAAACACCCCTATCACTTCTCTGTGCAAGGGAAGACCAGAAATAATTTTGTGTGTATTTTATACCTAGCAGTAGGGGGGTTCTACTAATAAGGAAGAAAGGAATAGTGGCTGTTGTCCTGGCTACTGCTTACACCACATAGAGATACACAGTAATTTCTTTAAGTTTTGCCCATTGGAAGTTTGGTGGGTTAGTTCTAGATTTTTGCTATTGCAAATCATATTTTAATTCTTAGAAAATTTTAAGTAGTTGTCTCTTGATTTGAGAAGCAGTAAGTCTTCCCCCAAAACGAGTTAATGGCAAAACCTTAGTCTTACGTCTATTGACATAATAATATTTTTCCACAGTTTTCTTGACCAATTGTGAAAGATATTTATCCTCGATCTTTCAGAACTGTCAAAATGTCAGATGACAACCTGGATTTAAAATACCGTGGGTATAGTAAAAGTTCCCAGTTGAGTATGTACTGTGGAGTATGATGATCTGTCAACATAAATTACTTGCAAGTGTGTGTTGAAGCAAGTAGAAGGGAAAAGGTGCATTGTACCCTGTTTTTTTTGGGTGGGGGAGGGTCGAACTGGGTGGGAAGAGGAGAATGAAAGTATTTATAAGGAAAAAAAGGTCGGACTGTTAAAAGAAGGCTTTTAAGCAGTGTTTCTCAGAGTTTGGCCTATTGATAGGATTTCCATTTAATTTATCCCGCAACATTGGACACTTCTGACAGTGAGAGGCTGTTATCCAGAGGGATGTTGGAACAACTGGCATAAACTGGGACACTGTTATGTAGCCTGTAGACTGCCTGCATCAGATTGTCTTAGAGTTCTTATTAAAAATGCAAAATCTTGGGGCGCCTGGTGGCTCAGTCGTTAAGCATCTGCCTTCAGCTCAGGGCGTGATCCCAGGGTTCTGGGATCGAGCCCCACATCGGGCTCCTCTGCTGGGAGCCTGCTTCTTCCTCTCCCACTCCCTCCGACTGTGTTCCCCCTCTGGCTGTCTCTCTCTCTGTGTGTCAAATAAATAAATAAATAAAATCTTTAAAAAAAAATAAATAAAAATGTAAAATCTTGAGTCCTATCATATTTGCAGAAGCCACATTTTCAGTATTACTTGTATTTTTTTAACCTCTAAATCTTTTTTTTCTAGTAATACCTATTAATGTCTATGTAACCATTGTTCTAGACAGTATAGCATGGCCTTAGAAAAGTAATTCTGGCCTTAGAAAAGTAGCACTTATCAAGGAAATGTTTTCCAGGGCTGCTCTATTAATAATATAATACGAATGGAGGTCCCTTCGTATTTATTTTTTTCCCTCCAGGAAAGAGGAATATATAGCTGCTATACTGTTATGAGAACTGGAGAACTGTTTGACCTTACATATCATTTTCTCTTATATCTTTTTCTGACTTGGTTAGTTCTAATGCATTCTGCTATATTTCCTAATGTGTATGGTGCCAAGCCAAATCTGGGAAACCAAAACATGAGTATATGTTGGGATTTTGAAAGAAGAAATAAAATTGATTTTCTACTAATAATGTTAAAATGAGGACATTTGCCTAAGTGTTTTCTCACCACTGTTATCTAAGATAAACATTTCTGAGTTTCTTTAGAATTTGACTTTAACTTTCAGCAAGCCTTTCTTCTATGGTTAAATTAAATGATTATGCTTAGAAATTTATTTTTTTCATGCTTTTAGAAGAGAACAAGTTCACGTCTGTATTTTAATATCAATTAAATCACTGAAATAGTAACATGGCAAGGAATAACTTGCTAAACTTAATGCACATTTTTCTTTGTGTATCAGATCACAAAGGAGGAAGAGCGAGAGAAGAAGTTTTCCAGAAGGCTAAATCATAGTCCTCCCCAGTCAAGTTCCCGATACAGAGAAAATAGGTGATTGATTGATTGATTGAACCATGTTCAGTGTTTAGACATTGGATATGTTTTATATGAATGCTTAGACCTGATATCTTTCACCTAGGGGCAAATAATGTCTACTCTTCTATTGGTCTAAAAAGTGTAACTCAGTTCCTTTCTTACCAAGAATATCTGTGTCAGATTTATAGGTCCTGGAAGTGAGATTTAGAGTAGTGCTTGGCAAACATTATTATTATATTTATTTCTAACTTCAAATTCCAGTGAAATCTTGATGTGAGCACTTTTTTTGCATGATGTTTCCCTTTAGTGTGAATAAATTATTTTTCCCACTAAGGCTTCAAAAGCATTTAGTGGGCAATAGATGCGCTACATGCCTGTAAGTATGAGGCTGTGTGTGTACAGGACAGCATGTGCTAGGAGACGTGATGTACCTATGCTAAATGTATAGATGTCTTTGTGTCTAAGGCTAAGGATTGAGACTTTGAGAGTTTTTTCCCTTCAAAGGGGTTTTAGAGTTCTTGAGCAGATCATGTCCAGTTTTCTCAATTTGAGTTTCCTATATATGTGATGGAATAAAGAATCATAGTGTTTATAGGAATTAAATGTGACTTCCGAATTTAATGAGTTTTCTCTGTATTTGCTTAATTATTTTCCTAAAAGTGATCATTTATTTCTTTAGAAGTCGTGATGAGAGGAAAAAAGATGATCGTTCTCGCAAAAGAGATTATGATCGAAACCCTCCTCGAAGAGATTCATATAGAGACCGGTACAATAGAAGACGAGGCCGAAGTCGCAGTTACAGCAGGAGTCGGAGTCGAAGTTGGAGTAAAGAGAGGCTTCGTGACCGGGATAGGGATAGAAGCAGGACTAGAAGCAGAAGCAGAACACGAAGCCGGGGTAAATAATCCGTATTATCTGTATGTTCTGATGAGCATTCTTCTATTGTGAATAAGCTGTATTTGAGGGTTTTAAAAATGGTTTTAATTTTTGTCAGGGTTGTCTTCATTTTTTCTATTTTGATGTATTTTGTGGTCCAAGTGAATACTTTTTTAAAAACTTCTTTTAAAAATTTTATTCATGCAAATTAAAACCACAATGGATGCCCATTACATTGACTAAAAGTAAAAAGGCTGACTTTATCTAATATTGGTGAGGATAAAGATAAACTGGAACTCTCTGGAAAACACTTTCACAGCATCTTAAATTTAAATCTACACCTATCAAATGACCCAGCCATTCCAACTCTGAAGTATTTATGTAAGAGAAACAAAAGTGTATTTCCACACCAAGACTCTATGCAAATGAAATAGACAAAAACTAGAAACAACCCAAATGTCATGTGAATGGATAAACTGATGCACCCATACAGTGGAAGAAAAGGATGGAACTTTTGATATATGTCACAAAAGGATGAATCTCAAAATAACAATACTGAATGAAAGAAGCTCAGACAAAAAAGAATATACATGTATATAAAATTTTAAAAAATGCAAACTATTTCTATGGTGACAGAAAACAAATCAGTGGTCACCTGGGATGGAATAAAGGGCAGAGAATTACCAAGGAATGCAAGGATATTTTGGGGGGTGATGAGTATGTATCTATGTACATTACTTTGGTTATGATTGGTTTCGCATGTATATACATAGATAAAATTCATTAAATTGTATAAATATGTTCAGTTTATTATATAAGAGTTATATTTTAAAATTGGGAAAACAGTTAAAATTCTCATTTCAGATGAGCATATTTGCAAGAGCATGTCATTTCCAACATGTATAATTTTTTTTCCAGTGTGTGTTATTGAAAGGAAGATACCATAGGCAGTAAAACAACTAAAACACTTTCAAGTAAAACACCTTTACTCAAGCTTAGGTTTTTGCTACTCTTCCAGCCTTTATTGTACCTTTAGTCTTTGGGAAATAATATTTATGGCCTTTGTGTATAAGCTTTATACTTCCCTGTTCCTCTTTTCTTAGAATTTTCCCTCTCTGTGATCTAGGTATACTAGGCCTTTCTGCACGTTGCTTCACTTAACTAATCTCCTTAATACCTTTTCTCTCTCCTTGGGACCATACACAACCCAGTTAATGGTTTTGTTCATGTTTAATATGAACTCCTTTTCCTTCCTTTTGGCTCATCTATTTCCATCATCAATAAATAGTTTTCACTATTAATACTATTAATAGTGTATACTATTTATTTCAAAAGCCATGCTAGGCTCTTTAGGTGGATTACAATTAAATGTTCATCACAGAAAAAATAACCATACTTTTTATTGTATATTTTGTTTTGTGGGCTGAAGTTATGCATACTAAGATTGCACTGAAGAAAATAAAAAATCTCTTCTGTAAACAGCACTCCAAGAAAAAACAGCTCATTAAGTACAGCAAATTTTGTGTGATTTTATAGTTAAGGTCATATTGAAAAGAAATGGCTTATCTTGGAACATTGTGTATTCATTTAGTAGTTTTTAAAAGAAAAGGAGGCTTGTTCAAAAGAAAATTTGAACATTTTCTCTGTGTTTAGCAAAAATACCACTATTTTGTAGTTTTGAGACTTTTTTTTATAGAGTATAGTTCTATAAGTTATTTATATTTTATTGCAGAAAGGGATCTAGTAAAACCTAAATACGACCTGGATAGAACAGATCCACTTGAAAACAATTATACTCCAGTCTCTTCGGTACCTAGTATTTCATCTAGTCACTACCCTGTACCTACTTTGAGCAGCACTATTACAGTAATTGCTCCTACTCATCATGGTAATAACACTACCGAAAGTTGGTCTGAATTTCATGAAGACCAAGTGGACCATAACTCCTACGTAAGACCACCAATGCCAAAGAAACGGTGTAGAGACTATGATGGTAAGTCTTTTATTCTTTCCATGAAGTACTGAATTAGTATTTCCAGTTGTCTAAATTCTGTAAGTTTAGGTTGCACAGTTATTCACAGACAGCCCAGTTAATGGTGGTAAGTTAGTCTTAGGCACTTTTTGAATTCCTCAGTGTTATTTAAACCTTCATTAATCACTACTGACTACTGTAAATCCATTTAAAGATGGTGCTTGTTTACACATAAGTCTTAATATATTTTTGGAGTTTACCAAACAAGAGTAGTATCTACTGAGTTGTTTATCTGGGAATCTGCTACTGAAACATTCTTGACAAAATTCATTTCTTTAGAAATAAATGGTTATTGGCATGTAATTAGAACCTAGAAATGTGAATATCACCTATAAGAATTTTAGAAATGAAGACTCTCAAAGTTTTCCTGTAAATTTTGTTAATTGTATTAAAGTTATAGTTGTAATATTCTCAAAGTTTTAAGTGAGATTTAAATAAAGGAAATGAAAAATAAATAAAAGAAATGCTTCTAATGACAGAAAGTATGTAAAAGTTTTTTATCCTCTTGTTGGCTAGGTATACTCATTTTAATTTGTGGATATACTTTTTTAATGTTATGTTAGCTATATTTACTTCATAATTCTTTTATGTTATTGGAAATTAGCTCTTGTGTTACGGTTAGTTAAACTTGCCCAGTATTAAAAATATTCTTATTTTTAAATATCTTATCTTTGTTAACTTATCGAAAATTTATATATCTGACACTTTCCATATTTCTAATTATTCTTCCTTACAGAAAAGGGTTTCTGTATGAGAGGAGACATGTGCCCTTTTGACCACGGAAGTGACCCTGTAGTTGTAGAAGATGTGAATCTTCCTGGCATGCTGCCTTTTCCAGCACAGCCGCCAGTTGTTGAAGGACCACCTCCTCCTGGACTTCCCCCACCACCACCAATTCTTACACCTCCACCTGTGAATTTGAGACCCCCAGTGCCACCACCAGGCCCATTACCACCCAGCCTACCACCTGTCACAGGTAAGTAAATATATTTTTTTGCCAGTACCTATTATCTGTCCATTCATAGCCTTTTTAAAAGTTATTAGTTTGATTCTTGCTTTTGTTAAAAATACCTGAAATAATCCTAAAGATGCCTGCTAGAAACCAAGGGCACGATACCCTTATTTAGAATATACCCCCACTTTACATGCTTTGCCAAACCTATGATTTACTATGGTTTGGAGTGCCCCTGACTTAGCATATCCCTGATGAATCCCAGCTCTCAGTAGTCCTTTATAGCTTTAGATGCACCTGTTTTGGAATATGGTAAAGGGTATTTTACCCTAGAAAACTAATATAATTGTAAGAACTTGGAGTTTATAGATATTATAATTTTGCTGATAAATGAGAATATCATGTTTGGATATACAATAACTTATTTTATTTGTTTGCTTTCAGATGATATTTCTTATTCTTTGGTTTTGACAGGACCACCACCTCCACTTCCTCCTTTGCAGCCATCTGGCATGGATGCTCCCCCAAACTCTGCAACCAGTTCTGTTCCTACTGTAGTAACAACTGGCATTCATCACCAGCCTCCTCCTGCTCCACCCTCTCTTTTTACTGCAGGTGCAGTTTTGCCCCTCTTTATATTCATAATGTAGTGACGTTTTAGAGCAGAGTTTTAGATAAGGAATTTAAAAATGTCTAGAGAGTGACTAGCTCTGTTAGGTTTATTTTTTCTCACTAAAATCATATAAAATGTAGACATGGTGAATGTATGTTAAATGTAAGTCCTCATTTATGATTTTTAAAAGACTAAGTTACATTTTCTATTTAACTTTTTATATTTTTAGAAAACTAAATTTTCTTATAGTATGTTAGCGCTATATTAGTAATGTTATATAATTTATTTTTTCTATTATCAATATAAAAAATTACCAAGTGGCGTTTTATAATTGTTTTTTAATTACAGTTTTTGTATTACCAGATACATATGACACAGATGGCTACAATCCCGAAGCCCCAAGCATAACAAATACTTCCAGACCTATGTATAGACACAGAGTGCACGCACAAAGGCCTAACTTGATAGGACTAACGTCAGGGGATATGGATTTGCCACCCAGAGGTACTATGATTAATCTTTTCTTCTTACTTTCATATCAAGAGTGGCAAAACATTTATAAAGAATATGGACCTGCATTTGTTGGGGTTGAGTAAGGGGCGGTGATTAAGTTTATTCCTCTGATCCTTTGGTCTCTCTTAAGAGAAAAGGTAATAATGCGTGGTTATCTATTTGTGTTACTGTTGACCATTTATTCTATCACCCAAGGGGAAAGAAATTCCTTTTTTTTTTTTAAAGGAGAATAAATCTTTTTTTTTTATTTTCTTAAGACTTTATTTATTTGTTTATTTGAGAGAGTGAGAGAATGAGCGTGCGCACAAGCCGGGGGTGGGGTTGGGAGGAGAGGGAGAAGCAGATTCCCCGCTGAGCAGGGAGCCTGACTTGGGGCTCAATCCCAGGACCCTGGGATCATGACCTGAGCTGAAGGCAGATGCTTCACCGACTGAGCCACCCAGGCACCCTGAAAGTACATATTTTCTACGGTAGCTTTTTTGGGGTATTTTGTATCATTTGCAGTCTTTTTTTTTTTTTTTTTAAGATTTACTTATTTTGGGGGGAAGGTGCAGAGGGAGAGAGAATCGGGCTTGATCTCATGACCCTGTAATCATGACCTGAGCCTGGTCAAGAGAGATGAAGAGTCAGATGTTTAACTGTGCCACTCAGGCACCCCTGTCATTTGCAGTCTTAATTGGTTCATTTAAACTCTTGAAAGTAATGCTTTAGGGGTGCCTGGGTGGCTCAGTCGGTTAAGCATCTGCCTTTGGCTGGGGTGATGATCTCGGGGTCCTCAGATTGAGTAATGCTTTAATTCCTGAAGATAGATTTTTTTTTTTGTAGATTGGATAATGAAATTAGTTTTACAAACTTTCAAAAACTTGTGCTTGGTACGTATTTTACATATAAGAATTTGATATTGGTTTGCTTATAATACTTTAATCAAAAGGAATTATGTTTTAGGAAGTGATTTATTAGTTTTTAAATTTTTTTTAGAGGACACAGACTTTGATAAAATTTCTAAATGAGAGAAGAAGATAAAAGTTTAGATGATAAAGTCACAAGCTGGGGCAGCAAAACTGCTCTACAGGAGATGCAAACTGATAAGGAAGGTTTAGAGGAGGGGCGAGAGCTCACAGTAATTTGAAAGAGGGAGATTGGCTACAGATACCAGGAAGTGAGGGATTGTCATCCAAAATGGGAAATATATGTAGGCCAATAAAATATATTTTTTTCCCTAACTACTTCAACTAACTTTTAAATCCCACTTTCTTTGTAGTTTTGCTTTGTTGTCTTTTTTTCCTAGGGGGGAAAAAAGTCATGTCTCATCAATCGTGAATAAAAGTCCAACTTGTTAAATAATAGTACTTAATGTGGTTTAATAAGCTTGTGATTACTTATACTTTGTATTTTTTTATTCAACGAAACTATCAAATTTTGCATCTAACTTGAGTGTTCAGAGGACTTACAGAGGTGTGAGGAACATTATAATTTATACCCAATTTAATTTATATCATCTTTGATTTTACAGGAAAGCATTTCATGTGGATGCCACCTTTTCCTCACACTTTTTTCTTTCTTTTTTTTTTTTTAAAGATTTTATTTATTTATTTGACAGAGATGGAGACAGCCAGCGAGAGAGGGAACACAAGCAGGGGGAGTGGGAGAGGAAGAAGCAGGCTCATAGCGGAGGAGCCCGATGTGGGGCCCGATCCCATAACGCCGGGATCACGCCCTGAGCTGAAGGGAGACGCCTAACGACTGAGCTACCCAGGCGCCCCTCCCTCACACCTTTTAAATTCTCATTGAGGAATTCAAATAGCTATCATTAATAATAAAAATATTTTCTAGGAGTTTCATGTAAGGGATATAAGATTTTTTATAAATGAAAATTATAAGCCACTTAAGATGGTGGCTCTTCATCTCCCAAGTGTCTCCTGACTAGTTCAGAGAAAACGCCTTTCTTCTTTGGGTCACTACTTAGCACCTTTCTTTTCATCATACCAATACTCTTTGCTTTTACGGGAACCTCCCACATGAAGTCATTTCTTACCTTGCTGCTTAGGAGTGGCAAAAATACATGCTACTGCAGACCAGTATTTATTAGACTCATTCCAATGCCAGGCAACCTTTTTTGTTAGTGATCAAGAAAAGGAAGAGGGATCATACTCCTTGCATATAAATCTTACCATGTAGAAGTTGCAGTTATGGTAATTTCAGCTCCACATGTGTGTAGTACAAGTTACGGGAAGTGGCCCTATTGAGACAGTAATAGTATGTGTAGTTAGAAATTTGAATGCCTTTTCCTATAGAATCATTGTAAGCAGTGATTATTTTAGTACTGTTCTTCATATACATCACATAGTATTTTGTGACCTGGTTTAAGAATATATTTTCCACTGATAACATTGTTTTTATGTACCACAGAACTGATTTAGCAACCCATTTAGTACCTATACTTCTATTTCCTCCCTTTTTTTCATTCTTCCTCCCCCCAAAATGTTTCCATCTTTTGCCCAATCTTGTGCCCATTTGGTTTGAAATTTATTGTCCTGGTTGGTGACAGATACATAAAAGCTTTTAATATTATTTATTATATAATTAGTGTACATTTCTTATAGTCCATAGTTGATGGCCTTAATTTAAATGTCTTAGACTATTTTGTGATAATTATATTGTTATGTTTCATACTTCAAACTTCATGAGGAGTCATCATCATTAAACAAATGAAAAAATTGAGGCCCATTGATACCTTAGAATTACTAATAAAAGTGACTGAAAGACTCTGAGAATTGTTCTTTCCAGATATCTAAGGAGGTAGAGAATTTGATGTTCCTTGACTGGATATAGGTAAGAATAAGGGCTTAAGTGGTTTTCCATTTGCTGTCAGCAAAACCAGTGCTAAAAATTTTAAGCATAAAAACAATTTATTAAAAAGCTGTTGCAGGGGGGAAAACTCAGTATATATAACTAATACACACGTTTGCTAATTGTATACCAAGAAGAACTTGCTTTTGTTTTTAACACTCCATAAATAAATAACAGTGGAAGAGAATCTGAGTGAGAGAATATAGGTAAGTTGGAGCAAACACATCACAATGACTGGGGGAAAAATATTTCACTGCCTTTCTTAGTGAACCTTCAGATAGATAAAGAACATATTAAAGTAAAAAAGGATATTCGATAGCTCAAAAACTTCAAGAAAGCCAGTGAACCAGGCTTGGGAGACAGGAGTAAGGCCATAAATCCTGTTGCAGAACTGTTCCTGTGAAGATACCACTGGGCAAAGAAACTGCCAGCTTGCACTGCGAACATCACCAGTGTTAGATACTGGGTGTATCTACCTGATCTGCCGTGGAAACATAGCATGTCAGAGTTAGCCAGAGAGAGGGGTAGATAAAGCACTACACTCCGTAATACTTTTGAGAAACTGAAAGAGCTTTATGACTGGAACAGATGGAGACATGTGGAGAGAGGTAAAAGACCAGTTAAGGGCATTTGAAGAATTCTAGAAAAAGAGATGATAGTATAGTAGCTGGAGTATGATACTAACAGTGGGAAATGAAAGATTTAAATATAGTGGAAAGTATTGGTGACATTATTGGATTGTGGGACTTAGAATGGGTGAAATGGAGAGGATGAAATTAAAGACACCAGGTTTCTGCTCTGGATAATTGGGCAGCTGATAATATCATTCATTGAGAGGAAGAGCAGATTGATAGGAAAATACATTTAGTTTTGGAAGTGTTAAATTTGTTGTGTCCTGGGGCATTTGAAGAGAAATGTCCAGTCGGAGAAGGATCTGGGTGTCAGGTCTATAAGAGACAGATGGTTTAAAAAATACAGATTTTTAATCATGAGCATGTAGAACAGTGGTTCTTAATCTTTTCTTTTGTGCCATTAGTAATTGTGGGAGGTACAGGGAGATGGAATGAGGCATACCCAAATCTGCAAACCTGACTGACACAGGTTTTGAAAGCCCTTCTCATGTATGTCTGATATACTCTCCTTCCCTTTGAGAATCACTAAAAATGATGAATGAAGCCATGGTGATAAGATGTCTTAAGGCGGTTGTGTAGAGTGAGATTGGAAAGTCCAAGTAAGTAACTTAGAGAATGCCAGTATTTGAAGCAGTGGGCAGAGAAGGGGGAGCTTACATAGGGCACTGAGAAAATGAAGTAAAAAAGGCACAGACCAAAACAGGGAGTGAGGAGTCCTGAAAATCAAGAGACGATAGGAGAGGAGGGTGATCAACAGTATTTAATGATCAAGAGGTCAAGTAAGAGAAGCACTGGGATGTATTTATAAGCTTAAGTAACAAGTTAGGACATCAGCAAATTTAGGATGAACAAGTTAAGTGCAGTAATGAGAGCAGCTGCCAGTTTTTGTAGGATTTGTGAATGGGTGGTAGGGAAGCAAGTTAGCAAGTGTAGATATCTCTTAGGAAATAGCTGTAAGGATGGGGAGAGAGGGAAGGCGGTAGCTGGAAGGGAAGTAGTTTTATGAGGTTTCATTTAAAAATGGGGTGATTTGAGCTTGCTTAAGTGTTGATGGGAAGTGGCAGTTTAGAGGAAGAGGTTGAAGATGAAGGAAAGCAGCAGAGTTCTGTGGCACTGATTTTGCTAGTTCTTTATATAGGGCGAGTTGCTGGAAGGAGAATCCAGAAGCAGAAATCCAGTTAGTACAGTAGACTAGGTGAAAGTAATGCAAGTTTGTACCAAGGTTGTCTCAGAAATGAGAGGAAATATATGCAAGATGAATTGAAGGGATGTGGGCAGACTCAGAAATCAAATAGTAGTTTCATTAATGGAAATGCTTTAGATTTAAAAAGTACATTTGATATGAAGATAATTTGTACTTTGTATGTACTCTAACGAGTTTTGAGAAACTTGGAGGATTTCCAGAACTAGATAGCCAAAGAAAACTGACTAGTTAGAAATTGAGGACTGACTCTTAGAGTTTATGTGTGGTAGGGGGGATTGATGCGATCTCCAGTGTGGAGATCAGAGTCGTAGCCACCCATGAGAGAGGTTGTGCTGAAAGAACTTAAGTTATTTTGGTTAGTTATGTGTTTAGAAATATTAAGAATAGGGGGCGCCTGGGTGGCGCAGTCGTTGAGCGTCTGCCTCCGGCTCAGGGCGTGATCCCTGCGTTCTGGGATCGAGCCCCACATCGGGCTTCTCCGCTAGGAGCCTGCTGCCTTTTCTCCCACTTCCCCCTGCTTGTGTTCCCTCTCTCGCTGGCTGTCTCTCTCTCTCAAATAAATAAATAAAATCTTAAAAAAAAAAAAAAAAAAGAAATACTGAATAGAATGTATGCAGTCAACTTACCCAAATTTAAAAAGGATTTTAAAATTATATTTTTCTATGTGGATTAAGGTTTGCATGTTGTAAGCTTTAGTGTTGTTCCGGAATAGCAGGTTAAATGTACCTATGTTTGTCACATTCCAACTAAGTAAATGTAAAGTGTTGAAAGTAGCAGATATATATATAGCTCTTTTGCACTGCATTTCAATCTTGAATACCTTTTTAAATCAAATATGCTTTGTGTTACTGTTTTTAATATTTAAATAGGCACCTTACTTCAATCACAACTCTTATCAATTCTTTTTTCTTAAAGTTACCAATTCTTAAAGGTCATTGGGATAATGTTAAATTTTGAATAAATTTAAATTTGAATAAACGTTAAATTTAGATTGTGCTTTTGGTTTCAAAACTATGAACTCAAAGCCTCAAGATGCTTTATTTATTTATGGAGAGGGTGATGGCAAATGGAAACAGTGACTTGGATTTTACACTCCCCCTCCCCCCCTCCCTCCCCCTCCCGTCCCAAAAAGAGGTGGCCTGCAGAGTCCTATTGTAATTTGCCATGTAAGAATTACTGAGTTTTCTTTAGTTAGGTATGAAATTAATTCAGACTAAGTTAAAATCCCTTAGAGTATTATATTTGAATATACATTTATTTCTATTTCTTCTAAAAATATATATTTGTACAAAAAGACAATTTTGTTTTCAGTATGCATTTAAGGAAGTAGCTGTGGTAAACAGAAAATATTAATCTGTGCTCTCTTTTCTTTTCAAATAGAAAAGCCTCCTAATAAAAGCAGTATGAGGATAGTAGTGGATTCAGAATCGAGGAAAAGAACCATTGGTTCCGGGGAGCCTGGAGCTCCTACAAAGAAGACCTGGTTTGATAAGTAAGCTGGCAGGGAAAATTGAGGAATTTCATTGTACAGTGATTTTTAGGATACTGGAATATTATTTGGCAGTATAGTATTGTCTTTCAAAATGAGCTTTTTATAATTCTATAGGCAGTCTCATACTATAGTGTACATTGATTTCTAATTTGGAAGTTAATTGATACTTGGAAGTCATTTTCATATAGAAATGGTGTGGAAGACAAGGACACAGTTTTTCCTTTTTCTGCCTTTCCCCACATCCAAAAAAAACACCGCTTAACTTAGAGATGTCATTGAAAACTACCTATAGGAAGGATATTCATGAGCCCACTCTTAGGGAAGGAAGTTGGATCAGGTTTGGGAGGAGGCTTTAGCCTGTGGGCAAGTCCTATTAAGAGCTGAAAAGTGATCTTTTGGGGAGCAGGGGAGGCTGGATAGACATTAAAGTTGTCTAGGGAAAGGCTTCAGAGAAAGAGGGAAGGAATCAATGCTGGAGTGCGTGTGATGATTGTCTTATAAGCTTGCAAGTTAAAGGAGAGAAAGAGGATCACACTTTCAGAGCTTTAACATCATTTAATAATGGATAATATCTAGTTCTGGCTGTGCCTGTAATTCTGTGATTAAGGCAAGCGGTATAACCTCTCTGGGCCACAGTTTTGTCCTTTTTCAAGTGCCAAATGTATGGTTTACAGTTTTGACTTTTTTTTTAAGTTGGAAAGTGGTTGAGACAGTTATACCTTGTTTTTAATCAGTGTTTTAGAATAGGATACATTTCAGTGAGCTTGCTTTTGTAGAAGTGCAACAAAAATTGTATATGCAAATTTACTGAAAGAGCACTGGACCTTTCCTGCCTAAGTAGGCATGGGTTTGAAGTAGAATGCAATAAGTGGCAGAGAAGAACCCTTCTCAGTTAGCTTCTATGAAAGATATATACAGTACTAATTTGGAAATTTCGGTTTTTGGAAGAAAGTTTAAATTTTCTTTATCAACCAGAAATTTCAGTTTTGAAAAAACGATTGAACTTAAATTGTAGAACTTCATTAATTTGTACTTGATAGGGGTCAGGATTTATAAATAAATGTATGAATCGACTTGATTTTTGTTACAGGCCAAATTTTAATAGAACAAACAGCCCAGGCTTCCAGAAGAAGGTTCAGTTTGGAAATGAAAATACTAAACTTGAACTTAGAAAAGTTCCTCCAGAATTAAATAATATCAGCAAACTTAATGAACATTTTAGTCGATTTGGAACCTTGGTTAACTTACAGGTAAGAGCTATGAAGTAATTCTTTTGTCTTTGCTTAATTATTTAGGGAGGGAGTCTAAATACTTTTATAAAGGAATATGGAAAATTTTGGTGACATTCAAAATTTGGAAAATTGGAATGAAATGAAACTTTTTGAAACAATGTGTGATTTTAAGTTTTTTGCTTTCAGAAGGCAGGAATTTTGATTGATCATATTATTATATACTTTCTACCTAATAGAAGTTATTATAGGGGCGCCTTGGTGGCACAGTGGTTAAGCGTCTGCCTTCGGCTCAGGGCGTGATCCCGGTGTTACGGGATCGAGCCCCACATCAGGCTCCTCCACTATGAGCCTGCTTCTTCCTCTCCCACTCCCCCTGCTTGTGTTCCCTCTCTCGCTGGTTGTCTCTATCTCTGTCAAATAAATAAATAAAATCTTTAAAAAAAAAAAAGTTATTATAAAATTATAGCAGACTTTAAATAATAAGAGTAGGAAAATCTAGTCTTCAATAGTGTTCACTTCCTCAGTTTCTCTGAAGCTTTACAGCAGAATGCTTTTAGTCAGGTTTTTTTTGCTGCCTGTGTAGTGAGAAGCACGTAACTGATATTTTCGGGGCCCAAATACCACGTAATCCTTAATTAGTTTAAACATTTACTTTTTCCTATATCACTTTTGAACATCCTTAAGGATTAAATATCAGTATAATTTGTATATGACTTCACCTAAAATTAAACCTTGGCTTGGGTATATGTAATTTGTGAAGTTATTTAGGACTGAGTTTACATTATATGATATGTTGAAAATGTTGAAATAATGTTGGGATTTTTTTCCAGTTTGTATGATGTTCTTTTCAACTAAAATAATTATTTCCCATAACCTGATAAAAATAAGTTTAAGAGAGTACAGCTGAGTTGATTATTTGGAAAATTTTGCTTTCTTGACATTTAAAAAATAATATAAAAAGAACATGAAAAAATTGCATGCTTGCTTGGTGTGGGGCAATAGAAGTTTATATAGAATTTAAGGAAATGTTTCCCTTTCAACTCTTCATGTCCTTCTCATTCCTTTCCCTATATATCCCCATAATCCTATTATTGTTAAAAATACATCATGTATTAATCTAGTTTTTTTGTATTTCGGTGTCTATCTACTTATCAATCAATTAGCACATGCAAGAAATATATTAAATAATTGGGGCACCTGGGTGGCTCAGTCAGTTAAGCGTCTGTCTTTGGCTCAGGTCATGATCCCAGCCTGGGATGGAGCCCCACATTGGGCTCCCTGCTTGTCAGGGAGTCCGCTTCTCTTCTCTCTCTCTCCCTCTGCCCCTCCCCACGCTCGTGCTCTCTCTCACTTGCTCTCTCTCTCAAATAAAATCTTTAAAAAAAAATATGTGGGCCCATGGTATACATATTACCCCATAGTTAACTAATCTTGAAGATCTCAGAGTATCTTTTTTGCAGCAATTCAGTTTTATTTACCACATTTAGATGTAGACACAAAGTTTTCAGAATATTCTTTTCCTCATACAGGTTAACTGCCTTGGTAAAATTAATTTAGGAAAATTTTCAATACAGAGGAGCAAAACATGGTATCTCACTGTTGTTTCAGTTTGCATTTTGTATAGTCCTTGGTTAACATTTCTTCAGGAGGGAAAGTAAAGTATGATAAATAATCTAGATATAAGAAAGAATAAAGATAGAATATTACCTGGAAGGATCAGAATTTCACCTCTTGAGGAATTTTACTGGATGAAGCAGTGGATTCTTTTGGAATTCACTCTTAATATTTTAAATCTTTTGGAATTCACTCTTAATATTTTAAATCTTAGGTTGCTTATAATGGTGATCCTGAAGGCGCCCTTATCCAATTTGCAACATATGAAGAAGCAAAGAAAGCTATATCAAGTACAGAAGCAGTACTGAACAATCGCTTTATTAAGGTTTATTGGCACAGAGAAGGAAGTACCCAGCAGTTACAAACTACTTCTCCGAAGGTAAGAGAGAGATTTGTGTGAAATTCGGTGCTTTTCTTAGAAAGCTGTTAGCATAGTGTTTAAGAGCAGAAGTACTGCAGTCAGGTAGACTTGAGTTCAGATTCTGGCTCTACCTCTGTTAACTATAAAGACTGCAGGAACTTACTTAATGTCTATAACCTGTTCTCTCATTTTATTGTGAAGTTAATCCATAGTTTAGATAATTATAGGATGATGAGATGTAAAGGATATAGAAAAATCCCTGGTAGATAGGAGACACTCAGTATATGGTAGCTGTACATACTCCAGAAACTCAGACCGTGTGTCCATCTTGGAAATCCTTCCCTTCCTCTCGCCTTCCCTCCTTCCCTCTTTCTCTTTTTCAGTCACTGAGCCTGTCACTAAGTAATGTTAGATCAGTTGCTTGTAGGAAGGTTTTATAGCAGTTTGTTTCTTGATTGAATTTTCTCATGTTCATTATTTACTTTATAAATAAGTTAATTTATGCAAAGAAAAACATCTGTATATATGTGCGAAGGAATTTGGAAGACAGGTTTTGATTATAAGCTGCGCTTTTGAACTGTCTGCATGGGCAATTTAATGACAACAGAAGTTACTTGACATGTTCATGAACTAATCCTCTTGTTTAACATATTTTTCTTTTTCTGAGGTAATGCAGCCCTTAGTCCAGCAGCCCATTTTGCCTGTTGTGAAGCAGTCGGTCAAAGAGCGGTTGGGTCCAGTACCTTCAAATACTATTGAACCAGCAGAAGCCCAGAGTGCCAGTTCAGACCTTCCTCAGGTAAATGAAACGTCTTACCATTGTGTCTGTCCTGTAACAGGTTCGCAGCAAATTAGTTTCCCGTGTGATTTGAATTATAGTTAATTGTATATATTTTATACAGAAATATCACAGTCTATACATATATGAACTCCACCTGTAAATTTTCTTTTTACCATTAGCATAAGATTTTCACATTCTACTTTTCCTGTAGTATTTGAATTTTAAATTCTTCTCTCTAGTTAATACTTGAGTTCCCTTTCACTTTGTGGAAGAGTTATTTTCAAGCAAAACTGCCTGAAAAATGAAATTCAGTACACTAAATCTTATTTTTCCCATCATCTTTTACTTAACTAGAATTCTGTTCCTGAGAAAATGATACAGTAAATTGCACCAAAAGCTTTTGGGAAGGGAAGGCGTAAGCCATCAGGTTTTAGCGTGCTTGATAATTCTGTTTCAAGTTACTTATGCAGCTCTCAGAACTTTCTATCACTTATTCCTGACTTTCAGATTCTCTTCTCCACATGTCATTCCCTTCCCACTGCCTTCTACACTTGAGTGGCAGTTCTTGTTTCTGTACCCTCAGTCTCTGAAACTTAGCTTTCTTTTGTCTCTAGATGTTTCAGCATTTGCTGTTTAAAGTAGCATTAGGATGTAGTTAGGATACTAGTTTATTAAAATAGTCTTCCTAGGTAATTCCCGAAGAGTAAGATAATGAGATTCTGTGAAAACATGCAGAATAGAAATTGATAAATTCTTAGTTACTAAGAAAATCCCAATAATAATAATAGTTTGCCATCCTGTTATCTCAGATCATCACCAGATACAGTGTATTTGGCTATAAAAGCATACTTTAGGAAAGAATGACTTATTTTTAAACTCAAGAAGCAGGCACATATTTTAATTACTCAAATCTGATATTTATAATGTTCACACTTTCTACTTGTTAACATAGAATTCTAAGAATTTATGATTCTGTATCAGTGGAGGGGACTTTAATAAATACCTGGTTCAAACCTTACTTTACATCATAATTTTTTATGATTAATACTGCATACTGTTTGTTTTTCCACACACATTTTCTTTCTGTCTCTGTCTTTGAAAAAGGCCAAAGTTTGTGTGATTAACATCAGTATACTTAACGAGTCAGTATATATTAGTAAAATCAGAATGTTCAAAATCCCAACAGACCTGTATGTTTGGGGAAACACTGAATATGTCCATTTTAATTTTTTTAGAATGTAACTAAGTTATCTGTGAAGGACAGGTTGGGTTTTGTATCAAAGCCATCTGTTTCAGCAACTGAAAAGGTAAGAAGAATAATAGCATGATGTGTTTGTCTTGGCTTCATAAATGTTTTCAGGTGGCATCTTAATTTTTTAATTTTTTGCATAGTTCTAAACTCTTGCTTCTTAATAGTATCTGTATCTCTTATTCCTACCTTTTTGCTTTCCATGTGCTGAAAAAGAAAAATATTTGCCTACCTTTTTTTACTTTTTGCATCAGCATTTTAATATTTGCCTCTCACTGTGTTTCCATGTGCTTCCTTCTTTTCATTTTCTCTTTTTATTTACTATATTTTCTTTAGAGATGTTGTGTATTTTAACTTGAAAACTCTGGCAGACTAATGGAAAAGGCCACAAATTAGGAATTTTAGCTGAGTTTGAGTTCTGGCTCTTCACTTACTAACCGCATGATATTGGGCAGTGCTCTTAACCTTTCTGATTCTTTTTCCTCATTGGTGAAATGATGATTATAAATTTGTGTTACTCACAGGGTTTTGTGAGGATTAAATAAAATGATTCATTTAAAAGCATTTTTTAATTGGAAAGGATGATGTAAATGTATATTTTTTATTTATTACTAACAGCTATTGTACATAGCCTGACAATTGTCATTTGTCATTTCCTTTTTTAAATGATTGGGTAAATACTGATAAGACCATTCATGGACCTATCTTATAGTTCTATGTAGATGTGTTATTTATTTTTTTTTATTTAGGTATGAGTGAATGTTCTGGTCTTTAGTTTTATTTGAGGTATATGGAATCACAGAATAGAATTAGATAATTTTTCTCGTTGCTGTGTCCTCACCTTAAAAGGAAGGTAAGGCCCAAACGGATGCAGTAGGAATTACTGAGTCCGGACTGGAATGTGGTCTCCTCTATTTCACATCCATGGCTCTTTCCATTATTAAGATGACGTAAGAAGTTGACTCCGTGTGTTACATGGAGCATCCCGTGAGAGATGGCTAACCTCTCTCCACTGGTTCTTCAGTATATTCGTTTCCTTATTTACCACGTTAAACTAAGGCAATTCTAGAAATTTGAATCTGAATCTCATTCTGTGTTTCAGATTTTCATCTTGGGCATCTCAGCACTACTTCACGCATAATGTGCTTAAAAATTGACGATTTCCCACATAAATTAACTTCTCCTCCCCACCGCAACCTCTGAAAGTTATACCACCATTTTCCACGTTGTGCGGTCTAAAAGCCTGAGAGTCATTCGCTTGTGTTTGTCATCCACTTCTCTTTCTCCACCACCTTCGGTTTCCCCGTCTCTGGATGTGGTATCCTAGCTGTATGCCCCTCCTGTAGTTTATACTACCACCATTGTACTCCCAGACTTATTTTAATGTGAACTTCTTACAGGAACTTTCGTTTCCCCAGCTAAATAACTGCTTCATTCCTAGCTCACCATACCTCGGTTTTTTGGGGCGTATACCTCCGTGTTAGTCCTTCTTTCTACCTTAGCAAGCCCTTTTCTGCTCATTGTTTCTCAACCTTTCCTGCCTTTTTCTTTTTCTTTTTTTTGCTGGTGATTTTTCTGGAGTGCATTTTCCTCTAAGTGAATTCTAGTTATTCTTTTAAAGATTGAAAATCTCTTTACCCTATTCTGTAAAATCTTCAAAATTTTTCTATATGATGCCTCCCCTTTTTTCCCTGAATTTGTCTATATCTTAGTCTATGCTACTGAATTTAGTGGTATCTAAATATTTACTCTGATTGGGTTTATCCTCCTTGATGATAAGTAACTAAGGAATAAAGAAAATAGGTCTGTTACACTTTGTGTAGTTTTGACCAGTTTTGGAGAGGTCTGAAAACTTTATGCTTAGCATCTGTTTATGTCAAGATTTAGACTCTGAAATTGACCTGTACTAATTACAGCTTTTACAGAAACTTTCTGGTATGTTTGCTTCTGTTTTTATTGTTTTTTTATTGTGTTTTATATAGCTTTAGGATAAAAGGGATACAAATTTGGAATTGGTAGTATACATTTACTAATATAGTTGCCACTGAAAAATCACTAATGGTAGTGGGCTATTTATGAAAAAAATACTGTAAATGCTGTAAAGAATCTTTTAAGGAAAGCAGTTATTTACAGGTGTGTAACTTTCAGTCATCTTCAGTGAACCTGTTTATGGAATAGCATTTTGTTTTTGCTTATTCTTGGTTCTTCCCATTCTGTAGGGGTTTTTGCTGAAGAATCATTAGAGGCTAGTGATTCAGAGAAATCTTAGGAAGGATAGAAGAATGTTTCCCATCATCAAATTGAAGGCTGGGAAATAGTCAAAACTAGTATCTATACAGTGTCTTCTGTCGTTTTTAAAGCAAATAAGCACATAAATGTAAAAATTTTCCCCTTACTCTGAACAACACTGAGAAAACCCTTCAGTGATTCTTCTTTATTCTAAAAGTCCGTTTTTGTGAGAGGGTTGAGAGAGGAATCTTAAAGCCTAATTGATACTGCTAAATCTTAAGGCATTGCAGTAGCTATTAAATAGGCATTATTTGGAAAGAGTGATCAGTGAAATCATGTTTGAGTACCTCTCAAGATCGAGCTATTTATCAGGAATAAAGGTGGCATCTGTCCATACCATCCTGATTAGTCCACAGAAAGACTTAGACTGTCCAGATTATCTCCCTAAGACCCTTCTTAAAGATTCAGATGGCAAAATGATTAATCACTTGAATATTTAATGTTTGTGTATCATTATCAGTTTCAGGTGTAGTAGACTTGTGATACAGGGTTTACTGTTCCTTAGCAGCTTAGCACTAGTTTCTTTCTCTCCACCCCTCATTTTTTTAAGGTAAAAATATATATCTTGGTCTCTTTGCATTATGATATGTAACGTATGCACCATTGAACTTTTAAAAGGGAAATTGTGTGGTATACTGAAGGAACATTGCAAGTCATTTTGAGACTTCAGCTGTTGATTTAGCAGCTGACATTAGGTATGATCCTGAAAAAATCTTACTCTCTCAGTTTCCGTAACTATAAAGTGCAGTCATCTAAGTAACCCTTTGATTTTTTAATTTGCATTTGTTGTGTAATTTTACTTTAAATATAACAGTTATAACTGTTGTTGACTACTTTTGATTTTTTTTTTTTTTTAATGCAGTGATCCCTCTAGTCAGAATCATTACCAGGATTGGAGAAATATGATTTCTATAAAATTACTTGCTATGCTGAATTTTCTGGGAACCAAGTTCTTTTTTAATAATTTTTACAAGATACTTTCCCCCCCCTCCATTCTTATCCATGAAAAAAATCTGTTTTTCTTTTTCTTTACAAGAACTAATAGTAGTTATGGCTGGTAATATTTTATATAGGCAATAAGATAAAGAGGTGTTAATGGATTAGAACTTCTGTCCTGTTAAGAAAGTGACTTTTGTCTTAGAAAGTGAGAGGTAGTGGTGAGGTACATTTTAATAACAAAACGTATACTTTTCAGCTCACCTTTTGAATTCAACAGATCTTTGACACCAAACCTGACAAGTATATTACAATAAAGGAAAATTATAAGCAATAGCTCATGAATGTACACATAAAAATCCTAAATATTAGCAAATTCTCAGTGATAAGAAAAAAGATAATGCATCCTGGCCACGTAGAATTTATTCCAGAAATGCAATATTGAGTTAACATTTGAAAATCAGCTTAATTCACCACATTAACAGAATAGGGGGGAGAAGGGTGGGAAGAACCTCCTATGATTATTTCAGTAGAAAAGCATATGGTAAAATTTATTACTTAGTCACAATAAACAGTGCACAAAATAGGAATAGGAACTTCCTTAATTTGATAAAGTTTATGTTCATAAAACCTCTACAGCTAACATACTGAATAGTGAAATATTGAATGCTTTCCCTCTTGGGATCAGGAACAAGAAAGGATGCCCACTCTCATCACTTTTTTTAGTGTAGGGGCTAACCAGTATAGTAAGGCAAGAAAATGAAATAAATGGTGAAAAGATGGCAAAAGAAGAAACAGAACTGTATTTACTCGCAGATGACATGATAGTAAATGTGAAAAATCCAAAAGAATTCACCAAACTTTGGAATTAATAGGTGAATGCCGTAAGGTCAGTATGTAAAAATACCCATTTGGAAAATAGAGACGGTGTGGTGGCTTGAAAGGCTACCACCTGTGCTTTGACTTCGTTCTTAGGAGTTGTAGCACCTTCTTTTCTGCTGAATTTGTCATTTCCTTCCACTGGTTTCATTTTTAACAGATTTTTTTCTCTTTTATCATAACTCCATCCTAGTCTTTTGAAAATACAGATATCCCTTGCTATTCATACTCTTACTATCTAAACTCTAGAGCCAAATAGATTCAAATAGTGAGCAGTATTTGTGATCATGTAGTTCATTGTTTCTAAGACCTTTTATTTTCACCTTTCAACACTGTAATTAGGCTGCATCGTATTGGTGTTTGTGGTTGTAGCTGGCAACCTTTTTGTCTTTAGTAAGGGTACATTGTGATGATGTGTTTCATAGTGATGTCTTGAGCTCAATGAAATATGTTAGCTGATGTTCTGTTTGTATAGAAGGCAGTTCCTGGATGAAACAAGGAAGTGAGATGCTTTTAGGAGTACAGGAGTCTTCTCGTTCTTGTCATATAGTTTCATTCACTTTGAATCAGCACTCCATAGTCTAATATCAGATATTAATAAGTATACTTTGAAAAGGAGTGTTCCCTTCTCACTGAAATTGGAGAAATGCCAAATTAAATTCCACAGATTTCTTTACTTCAGGCCTTCTCACAACTTTTATGGTAAAATGCATTTTGAAACTAGAAAGTAGGTTTATATTATTTCCGACTTATTTGAGTATAGAAATCTTTTTGGTCACAACTTTTCAACTTTTTATGGAGCCCTCATGAAGGAAACAGTTTATGAGACACTCAGACTGTCTTTAGCACACTATCTTGTGTTTCTTTATAAAGTCACTCTGTCATCCTTGTATGATCGTGCAGTTTAGCATTGTGTGGTATGGTAAGGTAGCATGGAAGAAATTCTATTCTGGTATTACAGAGAATGGTGACTGAAGTTAGACTGCAAAGTAAATCTGTATTTAGTCCATATTTTACTGAATGCAACCATTTCATTATTAGTGATATCTGAGTATTATTTTTCGTAACTGAAGAAAATTATCAGATTTGATACACATCAAGTATTGTCAAGAACCTTTATTTTTGAACATCAGTTGCATTGTATGGAACCAGTATGATTAACAGTATTCTAGGTTTTCATTTTACGTGGGGGCTAAAACATTGTTGAATACTTAGAATAGTGTCGAGTTGTCTAATCTTTGTGATGTTCCCTAATCTAACTTCATGGTAGAGCATTAGAAAATAGTGTCTGAGTGATACTTTCCTGATAAACCCAGATGTTTATGTTTTAGTGGCTAAAAAGTAGGGCTCTTTTTCTCATTGATAGCCTTCTGTTTGTGTAGCTCTTTTAACCTCTTTTAGGTTGGAAACTCCCTTAACACTTTGGAAACTGTTTTTTCCTCTGAATAGTTAAATTGTTCACACATATGGTTCCATGTTTAGTTTTTATAACATTCATGGATTTCCCTTAAGGGATCTCTAGACTTCTTTCTTAAGAACTGGTAACTAACCACACCATGGAACATACAACTTTTTGCTTTTGAAGAATAAAAAAGGTAGCCTATACACTTCTATTTTCTTGAATTGATCCTTGTGTAGATTGTACATTCCAATCTATGATCATTTCAGTTTAATTTAGTGCAAAAGTATTCATTGAGTATTTACTACATGCCCTGACACTGTTCTAGGCACTGAAGATAAGAGTGGTGAACGAAGCAAAAAATTCCTACCATCATGGAATGAATTTTTGAGTTTGTAAGGACATTAGATACCATCAACTTAAACATTCTCATTTTATAGATGAACAAATCGAGGCCCAAAAAAGGTGTTTGAAGTTACCCAGGGTCTCATAATTAGTTGGTAACAAGGTTTAGGTACTAGAAGAAGCGCAAAGAGGAGAAAGACATGGTTTTGTTGGCTTTACTGTGTAGACAGGGAGAGGGACACATAAATTAATTTATCATTAGGTCATTTTAATTAAATATTTGAATAGCTGTAGCAATAAAATTTCATGGAATTATCTGGGTAAAAGAAATAAATGATCAGGGCTTTGTGGAGGTCTTGACTTTTGGTGCTTAACCTGAGCTGGGTTTAAGGGAATAAGGTCACTTAAAACAGAGGGATCAGTGCAAGCAAAGGAATGGAGAAAGAAAGCAGTTTCTTAAGTCCTCAAGAAAGGATAATTTCAGAACTATAAATTGCAAATGATCATGTTAAATTGAGGGACAATATCCAGTTTCCTCCTGTGTCATGCTCTTCTGTGCAGTTTTTGCTTTAGTCACTAGGAATATTAAGTAAATGTTTTTAGCAACTAATATTTTCTCAGTGATATAGTAATTTCAATGTCTTTTCTTGATTTCAGGTTTTTGTATTTTTTTTTTCCTATAGGTATATGCTATTTAGGTTTTTTTTATTTTATAGTTTATGCCTCAGTCATACCCTTCCTTTCAAATCACTAAATGTGATTTAGTTATTTTATGTATATAATACATTTATTTCAGTGTACTGAATTTTGACAAAAGTGTTTTAAAATTGAGTTTTGTAGAAAGACAGGTAATCATGAATGCTTGATACATTTTTAAGAAATTGAATTTGTATTGGTAGGTGTTGTCTACATCTACTGGCCTAACTAAAACAGTGTATAATCCAGCTGCTTTGAAGGCTGCACAGAAAACCTTACTTGTTTCCACCTCTGCAGTTGACAATAATGAAGCACAGAAAAAAAAACAGGTAAATACAGATAGAAGTGTACAAAATGTGCGTGTAGGAAAGCTTTTCTGCATGTATGTGTTTTTTTAAGGCTTATCACAAAATAGAACTATAAGAAAAGTGTATGTTGGCTGCCACTGAACTTTTATTTTTCATAGTGTAGTAGTAAATACTAATTTTGGGGGGAACGAAAACTTCTCTTGATTGATCTTTGAAACTTACATACATATTTAACTTGTAGAAAGCAAAACTTTACAAATTGTTATCAAGCTGCATCTATAACCATTTCTTTCCTCTGGAGTATCTGTTTATCAGAAAAATAAACAGTAAATATTCTAATGTTATTTTTGGTCTCTTTCTCTAGGAGGCACTGAAACTTCAGCAAGATGTAAGGAAAAGGAAACAAGAAATTTTAGAAAAGCACATTGAAACACAGAAGGTAAAATATTAAAGTTAGAATTGGCAAAGTTTTTTTATGGTGTCATAATTTTAAGTAAATTTTATTTCACACTATATAGATAATCCTAAGAAATATATTTTATGTAATTGAAAAGGGTAAAACTGAAATATTTATCAATGATAAGGTATTTATCAGTGATAAGATATATATCAGTTGATTAATATATTGGAGATGAAGTGCATGTATTTAATGCTGAATTGGGGATTGGAATGGTTTAAAGGAACTGAGGTGGTCAGTTTGAAGTGAAAATAAGGAGTATTTATCCAGATATGTTGCTACAGAGTAGTTTGTCAACAGATAGTAAATTGGAACCTTTTTCTCAGTGTTGAAATATGTACCTTTCTTTAATAGGCTTGGGATCCTCTGGTTTGTGTTGTCCAGTATGGTAGCTAATAGCTTCATCCAACTTTTGAGTACTTGAAATGTATCTAGTCCAAATTGATATGTGCTCTACGTATACAAAATGCATACCAGATTTCAAAGATGTAATACGAAGGAAAAAAGTAAAACAGCTCAGTAATTTTTGTTGAAATATAACGTTTTGGATATATTGAGTTAAATACAGTATTAGTTAACTTTACCGATTTGGGTTTCTTTTTTTTTTTTAAATCTTTTTAATGTGGCTGCTAGAAATATGTAAAATGATTTGCATGGTTTGCATTATTTCTTCTGTACAGGGTTGCTGTAGTTTATGATATTTACTTAGTGTCAGTTTTTGATTATGTCTAGTAATAAAGGTTATGACATTTCAAAATGTTGAAAATACAGTAACTTCTTATGTTTTCGCTTATAATTTCTAATTTAAGTTTGGATATACTTCATAAAGAGAAATTACAGTACTTTATACCCCAAACTGTGAAACCACCTTCACTCAGAAAACCTATAATGTGTGTTATCTTCTACTCCATAATAGTACCTTGTTTGTGTTTTGATTCCTGTCCATGTTGGGGATATCATTCTTAGGCTAGCCAGTTACTTTCCTGTGACAAAGAAGGTAATTAATTTTTTAAGATTTCATTCTGTGAAGGGAACCATAAAACTTCCTCTGGTTCTTTCTGAGTTGCAGACTACATTTGGAGTGGGAATACTAGAGGCAGTAATACCCACAAATGGATTGGAAAGTAAAATTATTGATATTACTTCAAATTGACAATTTTTGGTGATCAGATTGAATTTCTTATAGTTGTGTGCTTTGAACTTATGTTCTGAGAGACCAGTGGCAATGTGTAATTCTTCACAAAGTGTGCCAAGATTAAGACTTGAGTTGAGATAGCACCACCAAATCTGTTACTCTTCTTAGTAGTTGTAAGCCTTCCATGAATATGTAAACTAAACTAGTAGTTATTTATTTTTGTATTTATTTTGCTGTGTTTGCTTTGTTACTATGAGGAATAAGTATCTTAATTTTCTCTTTTTAAAAATTTGACAGATGTTAATTTCAAAACTGGAGAAAAACAAAGCAATGAAGTCTGAAGATAAAGCAGAAATAATGAAAACTTTAGAGGTTTTGACAAAAAATATTACCAAGTTGAAAGATGAGGTCAAAGCTGCTTCTCCTGGACGCTGTCTTCCAAAAAGTATAAAAACCAAGACTCAGGTATTTTACTTTGTGTTGTTCTTCATTTTACTACTTACTAAGAAACATTAAAATGGTACACTATTTCAAGATTGATTTCCTTTTAGGTAATATCCTTTGCTTAAAATCTGACTATTATATGCTAATATTTTTTCCCCTCCTTCATTTATTAATAGTAAATATATACAGGCATGCAAACTCAATGTTTTAAATCCTTTCTCTATTAATCTTTTAAATCTTTTAGATTACAGTTGGAAAGTCAGTAATTAGTAGAATAGTTATGGATAATCTTGAAAAGATAGCTTGAGGACAAAGTCATACAGGTACTTGAATGCTTGATAAAATACTTGAGTGAAGAGTTTGAGCTTCATTTTATAAGGAGTTCATAGTCTAAAAGGTTAGTAAACAGAAGTAACATTCCAGAGGCAGCTCGGGGGGAATCTGGTTCTCCCTCTCCCTCTACCCCTCTGCTTGTTCTCTCTCTCTCTCTCAAATGAATAAATAAAATTTTAAAGAAGAGGGGTGCCTGGATGGTACAGTTGGTTAAGTGTCTGCCTTTGGCTAAGGTTATGATCCTAGAGTCCCAGGATCGGCCGCATTGGGCTCTCTGCTCAGCGGGAGTCTGCCTCTCCCTCTGCCCTTCACCCTACTCATGCTGTCTCTCTCGCTCTCGCTTTCTCTCAAATAAATAAAAGAGAAAAAAAAAGTAACATTCCGACAGCATTATATAGACTTGATTAAAAGGGGGGAAATTCAGGTAGATCAATCCATTGGATGCGACTAAGTGAGGAAGATAATTTCATGTGGTAGTAAGTGATTTTTAAAAATCTCATTACATAATATTTATACTTGGTGTTGTGTGTATGTATGTATATGTATAAAATCATGACTGCATATTGATATTTCTGATTCTATCCACTACCACAGGTTCTTCTTTTCCTCCTCTTATTCCATATTTTATCTCCTGTTCCCATAATGACAACTTGCTTCCAACTAACATCAATATATAGTACTCATTTGCACAGTCATTTAATATATTCCACATAGTTCCCGAATTGCTACAGCAATACCACTTCCAACAACTAAGTAAAAGATTCATAATTTATCTGTATTCTTTACAAGCTCACAGTATATTCAACTAAGGTTATAGAGTCAGAACGGTGGCCTAGGATTACTTTTTTTCCTTTTTGTGTGGTTATGTCATCAATTTGATAAAGTTAAATGTGTTTCTATTTATAGTCAGTTTTGGATCCCCCTCCCTTTCATTCTTTCTGACTTTATTTTATTTTTTGAATAAATAAAACATTAACATGATTCGAAAGTTAAATTATATTAAAAACGTATATAAAGAAGGCCTTTTCCCTTTGATTCCTGCCACTGTATCCCCATTCTTCCCTCCCTCTTGGTGTGTGTGTATGTATTCTTTCCTGTGTAAAAGCATTACTATATATTGCTCTTTTAACACCTTGGTTTTTGTTTTTGTTTTTGTTTTTTTTCCACAGTTATTTCTTGAAAATTACTTCATATCAGTCCACAGAAATCCCACTCTGGCTTCTGTATGGAAAATGAATTATAGGGAAATGAGTGGAAGTAGGAACAAGTTAGGAAGCTACTGTAATAGTGTAGACCAGAAGTGACTGATGGCTTGGACTAGGGTGGTAGGACTGGAGATATAGAAGGAATGTATGGATTAAATGGGAATGTGTAACAGTTCTTTATTAAAAAGAAGGTTTTTAAAATAAATGTAGGATATTATTGTCACTTAATATTAATTACCATTTTCTAGATGCAGAAAGAATTGCTTGACACAGAACTGGATTTATATAAGAAGATGCAAGCTGGAGAAGAAGTCACTGAACTTAGGAGAAAGTATACAGAATTACAGCTGGAAGTATGTTTCACCACAACTACACAGTATGCTAAAGAGGAGCAGATGTAGTCATGGTGGTCAATTTGAAAATATATCCCCCTCATTCTAGTCAATAATTGTTGGTAGTCTCTGACATACATATTGGGAGTTGATATAGGAAAGAGAGGAGTTAGCAAATTTTTCAGAACTGGTTGAGAAAATCTTTTATTTAATGAGGGGTGGCAGCAGTACACCCAAGTCCTTCCACTTCTAGTGAGTTTGGTTTCTTTTCTAATTTTAGTCTCCCCTTCTCCCTGGGCCCAAAATCTATTAAAGCCTTTTCAGGTATTCTTACAGAGATATTCTGTGGATATATAGACATATTATATTGAGTTGCTATAAGGATCAGACTTCAGTGGAGAACTGTATTAAAAACATGCTTAGTTAAGTTTTGCCTATAGATGGTGCTGTGGATATTTATAAAAGAAAATAAACTACTAATTTAGCTATACGATTATGTAAGAAAAATCTAGTGAAATTGATCGTGACAATGAGCATGTGTAACATTTAGCAAAAAGATGTTTAAAAATCAGAATTAGATTTTGAAGTACAGAGACATTAATGTCATTAATGGTGTTGGTACTTGTCTACACTTAACGATTGATGGCACAATTAAAATTTTTTATATTTTAGATTATTTTGCCTCCATCTGAGAATTATGCTTTCTTTCCAAATTTGTTATCACCTTGATGATTTTTTTTTCTAATAGGGCATATTCTGAATTTAGTACTGGCATCCAGGTATTAAAGACTGTTTAGCAGCGACTGTGCTTATCTTAAGGCTCTATCTTGTCTGTCATAGGAAATCGCAGAATGTTCTCTAAACCTGCATTCATTTTGCATTCTTTGGAAACTTGATAGGGTTACCTCTGTGTCCTGGCCAAGATAACAGTTTTTGGAAAAGATAGATTTCTTTCATGTTAATATAGAAATTGTGTTTTCTTTATTATGGCAATTACTTGCCTGTGTTGGTGGCACCTTAAAAAACAACAAGTTATCATTTTTAAAATTTTGGCTCAGAAATTTTAGTAAATAAATAATAATTCTACCTATATTCTTCATTAGTCCATGTTTTGTTTCTCTATCATGATATAACTAAATGTTGAATGGCATTTTCTGGTTTGCTTTTGTGACGGGTAAACTTTAGTTTGTAGTTACCATTGGAATATGCAGTAATGCATTATTTCCCAGAGTGTGTCACTGACCACACCAATTCCATTTTTTGTTAACAGATATTAGTGCAAAAAGCTTTTGAGGCCAAATAAATTTGGAAAGGGTTATATTAAACATGCTTGTTGCCATAGGGTTTCTTTAGAGGTTTTTGCTTTGTGAATCCCTAAATATACCTATTCAGTATTCAGTATTGCTCACATTTGTTTGTCCATGGATCCCCTTTTTCAGGAACACTTTGAGACAGTGTTCCTCAGAGTATAAGTCTGTATGTGCTTCTCCATTATGAACATTAATCCTTGACCTGTGAAGTTTATTATTTGGATTTTAGATTATTATTTTAGCAAATGTTAAGATGAACTGTCCTTAGATGAAGAAACAAATACTTATACTTGAAGAGATTTGTCAGTGGTGCCTGCTTGACATTTCTACTTTGATATCTCACATCCTCAGACTCAACCTGTTAAAATTGAATTTTTCTTGCCCCTAAATTTCATCTACACAGTTACCTAAGCCAGAAATCTGGGAATCTTCATGGATTCCTACCTTTCGTTCACTATCCATGTTAATTACTTACCAATTTTTATACATATTACCTCCAAATATATCTTCAATATGTTTACTTCTCTGTGTTGCCACCACTGTAGATGAAGCTTCCATTTTCAGTTGTTGGAGCTACTTTAGTAGCCTACTGACTGTTTTCCCAGCTTGTTCTTAACTTTCTTCTACTTTGTTCTTAAAACTAGCCAGAATAACATGTTAAATTCCGATTTGATTGCATCACTCTGCTTTTGTGTTTAAAGTGTTTTAACGGATTTTCATGGCTCTTGGGATAAAATTAAAAATCCTTAATTGTGGTCCTTAAAATTTTTCATCATCTGGTTCTGCCTATTTAGCTTCATTTTTTCATCCCATGTGGTCCAGCTGCACTGGATTTCCTGTATTCTTGGAAGCACTGTGTTTCTTTCAATCTTGATTCCTTTGTTCATGCTGTAGCCCCCACCTCTCACCCTTACCTTTTTGTTCTTTGTTTCTTCTTTGATTCATTGAACACATACTAAATATCTAGTCTGTCAGCTGCTGTTGTAAGTGCTGGGGATCAAGCAGAGAATAAAACAATTAAAAAATATCCTCATGGAGCTTTCATTCTAGTATCTTATTCATTGCCAACCTTTAATGTTCTGTTCAAGTCTTTAAAGCATTTCCTTACTCTTTGAATTACTTCTCAGTAATATTATTAAGTAACTTGGTTGCTAAATGTCTCTTGCCCTTCTAAGATTTGAGTTTCAGGAAGGTAAGGAATTGCACATAGGAAGTGCTTGTTAAATATTTGTGCAATGAAGGAATGGTATACTATTTATATAGAACAATGTGGTGGGATATAAGTTACTGTGCTACATTGGTTGTAAAATGATGTTAGTATAAGTGAGTAAAATGATGAATTTGAGGTAATTACACCTACTGAAGTCAACAGACAAACAAATACACTTAAAGTTGTAAGTGGAAAAGTTGTATTACGTATGTATTAAACTGCTTAAGTAATATTTTAACATTGTGTATTATTTGGAAATCAAGAATTGCTGGTCTTTTTATAATACAGTCTGATATCTTGGAAAGGAGGAACTTAGTAGAAAAAGGCACATTTAATAATTTCAAAACATTGTTTAAATTGATGTTATTTTGTTTTCTAATTTCATTAGCTACCTAAATTTGCTTCCACTTTTAAAACTAAAACCCTAACTTGAGTTCCTTTCATAGGCCGGTATTTGAATATGATGTCAAATTGTATAAAAGATGGACTACTCTGACTTTATATATATATAAAACATGGGTTGTGTTAGAAATTGAGATGTTTAGGGGCGCCTGGGTGGTGCAGTTGTTAGGCGTCTGCCTTTGGCTTGGGGCGTGATCCCGGTGTTGTGGGATCGAGCCCCACATCAGGCTCCTCTGCTATGAGCCTGCTTCTTCCTCTCCCACTCCCCCTGCTTGTGTTCCCTCTCTCGCTGTCTGTCTCTACCTCTGTCAAATAAATAAAATCTTTAAAAAAAAAAAAAAGAAATTGTGACGTTTAACTTGTGTGTCTGATCTCTTCAAGGCTGCAAAACGAGGGATTCTTTCATCTGGTCGGGGTAGAGGAATTCACTCAAGAGGTCGAGGTGCAGCTCATGGCCGAGGCAGGGGTCGAGGTCGAGGTCGAGGTGTGCCTGGTCATGCTGTGGTGGATCATCGTCCCAGGGCATTGGAGATTTCTGCGTTTACAGAGAGTGATAGAGAAGATCTTCTTCCTCATTTTGCGGTACTTTCTTACTGTCCAACAAAACACGTACTGATAATCATTGTTGGGGATAATGGATATTGAAGGGGAAATTATGAAAATATGAGTAATTTAAACCCATTAATCTGACCAAAGGGTTTGATTAATCTGGAATAATCTTTTGCTAATTATTAAAAAAAAACCTGAGGGATTTTTTTGTTTGTTTGTTTATTGCTCTCTGGAAGAAATGTTGCTATTCTTAACAGTAGGCCTTCAGATATTGTGAAATGAATAATTTAAATTTTGCTATTTCAGAGGGGGATGTCCTATAGTTTAGTTTCAATTGACACATATTTTGAAGAGAAAATTCAACACATCGCATAGCCCACCCAGATTTTTAAAAATTAAGATGGAATTTTATTTGTTAATACTGTATTCTTGATCTAGCTGACCTTAGAAATGAAACGACAAAATTTTGATATATGATCTTTAAGTTGCCTTTGCTCAGTGGCAGGATATAATTAAAGGGAGTCAGTATAATGTAGACCTATGAGAAAGGAGAATGAGATTCTAGTCCTGGCTAACCCATTATTTAACTTGGACTTCCTGAGATCCATTGGGCTCCTGTGCTGAATGGAAATTATACCTGCCTAAAGGCCTTTTCAACTTAAATGTTGTGATTCTTAGTGGTATCCCAAAGGTTAGTTACTAAGCATCGGTCTTGCCTTCAGGACTATAGTTACTGCTCTGGAGATATGAAGGAAATAACCAGTTCTTTACCTTCAAGGATTTTATATATATTGTTTTAACACACAGCAGTTAAACTGCAACATAATTTATCACATCATCAAGCTAAATTTATTAAAAACTGTTAAGTACTTTAGTAACTTAGAAAGGCATATGACGGAAAAAGAATAGTACAGGAGAATTTCATGAGGTAGGAAAACTGGTAGGTTAGATCTTGAAGGATCAATAAGCTTATAGGTAGGTACACAAATAATTGAATCTTTTGGAAATTCAAATTTAAATGTTTGACAATCATATTCTAAGCTGTTAACAGAAGTTACAAAGGTGAAACTATACTTTGTCAAGACATAGGGAATTATTGAAAGAAATGATATGTATTTGAGAAATAACTAAAATAAATATTTAAGGATGAGGAGTCTGGAAAGTCTTATTATGCTTGATGGCTTCAAAGGGAGAAAGAAAGAAATCAGAGAACTAGAAAGGATCTTAGAGATAATCTAGCCCAATTCTCACCAGCTTCCCCTACCCCTTGCACAAAGGAAAGGAGATCCAGATAATTGTTTTGCATGCAGTTACACAGCTAATCAAGAAACTAGCAAAGAATAAGTTAAGATAATCCAAATAAACCAGGTGATTTGTTATGTATGTATTTTAGTGAGACTAGGATGGTTTGGTTTTGTAAATATCCAGAGCCTCTAAATGGAGATTCTTGCATGCATTTAGAGATTTGAACTCCTTTCAAAGTTAGTAGTGGTAATGCACTTTTAAAAATAATCAGTCTTTAAGAATGCAGGTTTAAAGTTTAGTTCTTGGTCTCAACCTGGGATTTGAACATGTGACAAGTAACAGGAAAAAAACTACATTATTATGGGACCACTGACTGTTACAGATTGTGATTAACAAAATACTTTCATTAATTTATCCACTGGAACCAGTAGTAGTATTAGTGATAAAAAATTATAGCTAAAAGTTACAGAGCATTTATTTTGTGGCAGGTATTATTCTTAGTGCCTTATATAATTCATTATATTATGAGTTATCTCAGCAACTTTGAGGACGTACCTTTATTATGCCCACTTTAGAGATGAAGAAGATGAAGCATGAGGAGATTAAGCAGCAACAGTTCACATAGCTAGTAACTGACAGAGCTGAAAGGAGCTGATCGATGCTAGAGTTGGTTATCTTTACAGAAATTTTCAATATGGGGAGAGTGCGCGCACATGCGTGTGTGTATTTAATGAGATTATAGTTATTTTGGTTTTGGGTAAAAAGAAGGAAGGTATTAGTAATGATATATAAAGGACTAGAATTTTCTATGATAAAGGTTGCTGTTTAAAGGAAATATGATATAAGAAAAATCCTTCTACATACAGAAAAAATAAAATCCAGCAAACCAAAAGCAAGCATAATTTAATTTATTTAGTTTTTTTTTTAAAAGAGCATGCGGTGTAGAGGAGTATGTAATAGGAGTGAAAGCAAGGTCAGTTTGAATGTTAAAAGACCTGGACTCTCCTGGTATTTAACTTAATTACTTTGGGGAAATTATTTAAATCATCTGAATCTTTTTTTTCCCCCACCATCTTTAAATTGGAAATGACACAAAAAACTCATAGAATATCCTGAGGATTAAATATTCTGTTTTAGAAAGAATTTAGCATATTCTAGGATCGGAATAATGAAAGAAGGGCAATAAGGAAGCCCATATATAACCATTGTTTCATTTTTTTAAAGAATAGTTCATTCAAGTATAAGTTTTCCTAATTCTAATAAGTATAGAATTATAAATAGGTCCATTCTTTATCTTACAGTATCAAGTACTAAAATGAATTATTCATCTTTTTTTTTCTGTTAATCACCTTGAATTATTATATATTCTGGGTTACATTTATTGGTATTTTAAAAGCCATTAGGATTTTGGATGTTTCAAAATATTTATTTGGAGGAAATACTTCTTTTTAATTTAAAGCAATATGGTGAAATTGAAGATTGTCAGATTGATGACTCTTCACTCCATGCAGTAATTACATTCAAGACAAGAGCAGAAGCTGAAGCAGTAAGTATTAGAAATAATCTAATTTATTGAAAATTCAGATTTAAATGTTTTATAAATATTGCTTTTAAGTCTTAACGTAAAGGAAATTTTTTTAACTTACTAAATAGCTACGCTTCGACAGTAGAGAGGTTATATGAAGTAATTCATGGCACAAAGAATGTCCTAAAGCAGTTAGGCAATTCTATTTATAACATGATAGAATTAGAATAGTCACCAAGTTGAATATTAAGTTGTATTGTCTTGAGACACTAGCCATTCTCCTTCCTTTCTCTTTCACAGGGAATAGGGCAGGGAATAGGGCCACCCGACTTTACATTATCCTTTTTCTCAGCTGCCCCAGAACAAAGTCTGCTTTGGCAGAAAGAGTAATGAGAGATAAGGTAGAAGCTGAGATATAATCCTGATGGTGGATCTCCGAAAGCATCCCTCATCTTCTACTTCCTAATCCCAGTAGGCTGAACTCTAATGTGTCCCAAGCCTAGCATACCTCCAACTAAGCCTCTACAACTTTTTGCCCAAGGCATGATACATTGCTCCAGCTTTTAGGGTCCTTTTAATATAGTTATCTTAAACCATGTATTTTGAATTGTCTTTACAAAGAATGAGTATATGCAACCTTGTCTTTCATCTGCGTTTAAAAGATTAAAAGAAGGAAAATGGATATGAGTATGGGAGATTTGTAGGCACATTTTTAGCCTTGTGTGTTCTTTCTTCAGGATTGCAGAGAAATAGATGTATCATCTTGTCCTTGGAAAAATGCAGTAAGAGTTCCAAACAGTTAACCTAATGTGAATGGAAGAGCAGTATGCTTTTCAGAAGTTTTAAGTGGATTGTGGTCTAAATTAAAGTTTAAAAAACTTTCTAAATTGATTTATTCTCTTGAATACTCCTGACAGCACAATGATACCTTACTGGGGACCTAGCTTTATAGGAGTTGTTCTTGGGGCATTGTAACCAGTAAAAGACTGTAGGTCTGAAAAGTCTTAGTGGAGTATTCAGCTGGGGCCTTGTAATAACTAGTGTCAAGATTAGTGGTGTAGGAGGTAGATAGTTTTATGGAATAGGAGTTCCTGATCCTAGAGTTTTGTTTTTTTAAGTCTACTTTTGGGTAATCTTTCACTTAAAGATCTTTTTTGAGAATAAAAAATGTTATTGATGAGAGTTTAAAACTTTCATAGACATGTATATATACATGTTATATTAAAAAATAGATCTTTGATCAAGTTTTCTATCAAAGGTGTTATTGAGTATAAGAATAAGCTTCCTTTAATTGTTGGCTTCAGTGATAATTTTTAGTGTAATGTTAGGTAGCTTGAGTAAGTCTCTTTATGTTCTGTTTTCTAGGCAGTAAAACAGTGGTAATTGTCATTGTACAAATGGTTAAAAGTTTATTAAAACTTCTTGCTTATATGGCTGAGGGAAAAAAACCTTTTACCTCTGAAATAATTTTTGAAAGTTTTGCTTTTGGAAAATATATTGACATATATGCCTTCTTTCTTGGGTGTTGCTTTTTCTACCTCAGATGTATATATTTATATGTACGTATATATATTTATACAATGCATCTGTTTTCCAAATGAATAGCAATCAATTCAAAAGACTAGGGATTAATGTATGACAAAGACTTTAAAACATTGAATTATGTGGAGGTTGAAGAAGTGACAAATTATATCTAATAAGGATTATCTTTTCAGAGTAAATACCATTTTAGTTGGAATTACTTAATAGGCTGAAAGGAAGAACTACCATTGCTATGATAGACATTTGGTTTTAAGTTACAGAAGTTGTTAATCCATAATCATTTCCTTAAGCCAAAAAAAATCTTAAAATTTTGTAACCTTCTATTGTAGAAAAGAATAGAAGATTAGGTCGAAGCTTATCTTCTCCTAGCAAGATACAGGCTAAAGCCGTGGTTTTCAAACTTCTGGATTTCAGGGACCATTGAAGTGCGGGAATTCAAAAATTAGTGTGTTTGACATAGAGGCGCCAGTTTTTAATTTTTCAAGGAAGAATGCTTAAAAAATACAAAACGGATTTCATGTACCATCACCGTCATTTTATAAAATAAAGAAAATTTTAACACCGAAAATATAAGAGGTTATAAACTCAAGGTAAATGATAGGCCTTCCCAAGAAAAGAAAATTATCAACCTTTTCTAATGTTTATTTCCAAATATTTCTTTGTTCTTATTTTCTGAATGTTGTCCTCGATGAGCGAATGAATGTCTCTGTATTTTCTGTAATCAATAGATGGCACAGTATTTCAAAGTCAAAGTATAAGATAAGGTACCTCAGACGTTCATACATAACTGAAAAGTGAGAAATTTTCCACATACGGATGTACCAGATTTAATCAGCCATGTTGATGGCCTTTAAATTGTTTTTATTTTACAGTGCAGCAGTGAATATTCTTGGTGCATATTTCTCTGTGTCATATGTGAATATGTGCATTTAAATTTTTGTTGGATAGTTTTAAAATTGCTCCTTTCATCCGCGCACCCCCCCATATAGGTTGTACCACATTTGCTTGCCCACCAAAGATGTATGAGAGTGCTTTTTCCCCACACACGTGCCATTGTGTACTCTGCATAGTGGTTTGCTTATATAAAACACAGGGATACATAAGCCACAGTAGGCTATCGGTTTTATTTTGGTAAAAATAGCAACTCATTTTAATATACTTTACTGCTATGATTAAAATTGAACATTTTCATATTTGTTTAAATGCTCTTTATTTCTGTTTCTGTCAGCTGTTAATGTCATTTGCCTACTATTTTTCTGAGTTCTGATTTTTTTTCTTTCTGAATTTTTTTCTAGAAAATTAGCTTGTAGGTTGTAAAGATTTTTATGAAAATTCATACGAATTTTATTTGGTGTAAGGTGTGAAATAGGGAGCCTACTTGATTTCATTGAGTGAAAGCTAGTTTCCCAAACTTAGGTGAAATACCTTTAGTATGTAAAAATTTTCCACGTTTATTGGGGCATGTTCAGGACTCGTTCTCTTCCATTGATCAGTTTTCTTTTCGTGTGCCTCTTCCGCACTGCTTTAATTAAGCTAAACTTTTTATTTTAATAGTTTGTCAAGGCTGTTGTTTGGATTCCCTCTTACTATGCCCAGCTATTGCTAATTTTCAGCATCTTCCTGGTAAATTTTTTATTTTTTTATATAAGCTTTAGAATAAACTTACCAGGTTCTAAAAAGATAGAATACTTTATGGGAGAATTAATATCTTTATGATACAAATATTCCTCTAGAACATCATTGTATTTCAATCCTTTTTTATCCTTTAAGAGCATTTAGAGGTTTTCTTTATATAGATTTTATATGTATATATATTTATACATATATGTAATAGATACAGGTAATGTACATATTTTGCAGATTATATAATATATAATGTTAATGTATACTATAGTGATATATAATGTAAAATACATATAACATATATATAATTTCTTTATATAAATAAATATATTAGTTTTCCCCCAATCATTTAACTTCTAGTTACTTTAAATGAGGTGTTTTTTTCCATTGTATTTTCTCTTGATTGTATGTGGAAAAACTTTGTTTTTATCAAATATGTAGCTGCCATCTTATCAAATTATCTTTTGATAGTTTTTTAATTTTGTTGTCTTGGGTTTTTCAGGTAATCATATCCATCTTCAATGTTTATAACTTCTTACTTTCTGTTACTTGTTAGTACCTTTAGAAAAATGTTAAATAACAGTAGTAGTAATTGTGTCTTTACTCATCAAATGTCGTTCATTGTCTTGCCTGTGAAATGAATTAAAATAATAAATGAATGAAAACATTTCTAATGATTTTAGTATATATATGATGCTGGCTTTTAGATTAAGGTAAAATATAAATGATTCCTGTTTTTTGAAAGCTGTAGAGATTTTTGGTTTTTGATCAGAAATGGATTTTATCATAACTTTTGTGTATTTGTAGAAATATGAGGGGTTCTGTTCCCTCATCTATTTATATTGTTTCCTGAGATTGAACTAACCATTTGCTTCTGGTACAGATCCCCACTGTATTGTATTTTTCTTTGATAAATCCCTGAAGTATGAAATCTGTTCCCTTTTTTTTCATTTATTTTTATTTTATACTTTTAAAAAATTTATTTAAGTATAGTTGACACACATTGTTAGTTTCAGGTGCACAACATAGTGATTTGACAGTTCTCTACATTCATTACTCAGCGCTCACCATAAGTGTAGTTACCATCTGTCACCATACAACATTATTACAATATTATCGATTATATTTCCTATATTATACTCTTCATCTGTGTGACATTTATTTTTTAACCGACGTTTGTACCTCTTAATCCCCTTCAGGTATTTCGCCCATTCCCCTTTCCATCTCCCCTCTGGCAACCACCAGTCTGTTCTCTGTATTTAAGAGTGTGTGTTTGTTTTGTTTTTTAGATTCTACGTATAAGTGAAATCATACAGTATTTGTCTTTCTCTGACTTATTTCACTTAGCATAATAACCCTCCAGATTCATCATGTGTTGGAAATGACAAGGTCTTATTCTTGTATTTATTTGTAGTTTTAATTCAGTCTTCAGAAGTAAGATTAGTTTGTAGATTTGGGGGGGGGATATTATTTTCATCAGGTATCAATACTACCTGACTTTATAAAAAATAATTGAAAAGTTTTCCATTTTTCTTTGTGCTCTGAGTTAATTTTAAGTAGCATTGGAGATATATTTTCTTAAATGTTTAATCTGTGAAAATACCAGGGTCTACTGATTTTAGACCATGTATCTTTGTAAAACATTTTTCTTCTCTGTAGAAAGGATTTGTTTATATTTTTCCCTTTTTTTTTTTTTTAAGATTTTATGTATTTGTCAGAGAGGGAGAAGCAGGCTCCCCGCTGAGTAAGGAGCCCGATGGATGTGGGACTCGATCCCAGGAACCTAGGACCATGACCTGAGCTAAAGGCAGATGCTCAACTGACTGAGCCACCCAGGCGTCCCTGTATTTTTTTTCTTTTCTGGCTTTACTTTGGTACTTTGGGTAGTTTTTCATTTTGATTATCAACTATTTTCATTAAGATGAGCAAATTTAATTTTATCTTCTTCTGAAGTTATTTCCCCCACTTTCCTTTGTTATTTTGTATATTTTTACATTTAGCCCCACTTCCACCTTTATAATCACTACCACCTTGCTCAAATAAGCATCCTGTAGAATACATTTAAACATGTTTTTTATTAACATTTTATAAGTAGTTACAAAGTTCATTTTTTAATGTACATTTTAATAAAATGGTTGCAGAACTCTTGAAGCAACTGCCACAGTATTGAAAAGCACTGATCTAGTTGATATTATACTATTAAGCAATAGTAAGTATAATACTGGACTTGGCCAAAAAATGCCAGAGGTCATAAGGACAAAATAATGTCAGAATAACCAAGAATATTCTGAAAAGGATGAAGAGTGATAAATTTCATAAATTCATTATGAAATAATTAATATAGTAATTGTATGGATAGACAAATAATAAAACAAAATAGAGTCCAGAAAAAGACCTAAATATATAAACGAATTGTAGAGAATTATAAGGAGATATTTTATTTAAATCAGGAAATTTAATTTTACTGAGTGATCTATAAATAATGTTAGGACAACTGACTGTTAGGAAAAAATAATACATTATGACTTTATTTTTGGTATCAAAATAAAGGTGCATAAAAGTTTTTTCTTTTTTCAGTACATATGACTAGTAAAAAGCTAGGGCATTCCTGAACAAAATTTTAATGTGGAGGGGACTTTTTAAAGGATTGGCACAATTTGGAAGCCATAAAGGTAAACACTGACAAATTACAGTACATGAAAATTTAAACTTATTTATGACAAAAAGAACAGTAGCAACCCTTTCCCTTTAATAAAAACATGGATTGTAAACAAAATCAAGATCCAGTTGAGAAAAGAATATTTTACCAAACAAATAGGACAAAGTTCCATTCAAGAAATTAGTTTAAATATGGTGTGGGTGTGTATGTATATAAATACCCATTCAAGAGAAGTGAAAAATCGATTGGTATGGCTATGAAAAGGGTCTGAGAAATAATTGGATTAATAATATAAGAAAGAAGGTGTAAGTCCCATGTACATATCCTTCATATGTATATACATAAACCCTTTTCGTATGTGCATAGGACTTTTTTTTAATGTGTTGCAGAATTTTTTTTCCAACTCTTCATAGGATAGTGGTGGTTATGTCTTCAGGATGGGACAATCAAGGATCATGATATTTACATTATGTAACGTGAGATTTTTGAATTTTTTAAGAAATAAAATGGGTAGATTACAGAATTTTTTAAACTTTAAGGATTTTATGTTGCAAATTACCTAAAATAAATTTGCATATTTAAAAAGCAAGAACTCGGTTATCTCAAAAATTTATACAAATAGTCAAAGATTTCTAATGGAGAATGTTGATAAAATGTTAAATATACCTACCTTTGAAAATCATCCTATAAAATATTAAAATGAAAACTTTAAGAGGTTTGTAGACTCACCTTATAAATTTGAAGATATATGTGCTAAATATAGAGATTTACAGCATTAGGTCATCAGAAATGTTTGTCAACAACTTACTATAGAAAATAGTAAAATTTTTGGCCTTTTTTAACTGGATGAAAAGATGAGTTTTATGAGTAGACATTTCGCATGACACTATTAGAATTCCTTATAGTAAGATATTTTTATGTAATAGTTTTAGCTTTAAAAAATTACAAGTTGTTTCTAAACTTAAATATCATATATAAGTACTTAAAATTTTTTTAGTTATATGACACTGTGATGAGGCCAAGGACTAAAAACTCATGAGCTGCATTTTAATAGGTATGAAATCTCTTAAATTTATCATAGATTTATATGTGCTGATTTAAAATTTATACCTGGAGACTTTAATATCACACAACTCATGGTTCGGTGTCTTGAACATGTAATTGTTTCTAGATTTCACATTATGCTATACTTTGAGGTTGTGCTATAAATATTTTGTGACTACGAGTTATTTTGGTATGTTGCTAACACTGATTTTATATTAGTTCATGTTACTTCAATTTGAATGCACGATTTCCTAATCAGCCACTTAATGTAGCAAATACCAAGTTTAACTTTTATCTTATATAATAGTTCTGAAAGCTTTGTTAGGAAGTACTTTAGTTTCAGTAGAAACATTCAAGGTTTTTTTCTTCATGGAGATACTTAATTTTGTAAGAGTGATATGTCAAATGTATATTTAAAAATAATGTGATACTTTACTGATGTAATTTTAAAATAAGGTGATACTTTACACATGTGAAATTATTCTTATATTTGCTAAAGGTTTCCAGTTTGTAGTTACTCTGTCATTCATAAATTAACAAGAATTAAAATGCAATAAAATACATTTAGCCTGTTGATCCTAATTTGGACTTCGATTCAGAACCTACAGCCGGATCTTGAAATGCCTTGAGATTGTTGCCTTGATCAGCCATTGTCATTGTATTGTAAACATGTAGACATAGTTATAGTTAGATACTGGCCGGTAGTAAAATAGCTCTGCTCAAACATGAGAAGTTGCTATTGTTTTCTTTTTAAAGGTATTTCCAACCACAAAGCTGATTTTAGAAGGTAAAGAACCATAAAAAGTAAATTATAAATTATAATAATAAATAGTAAATGGAGAAATAACCACAAAGTAAATGGATAGCTGTCTTCACTTTTGTTTTACCAATTTAATTTAAATAATAGGTACTATAACATTTCATTGTTTTTTTCAGAAATTATTAATGTTCTACATTCTAATGTTCTTAATTGTTTTAGGCTGCAGTTCATGGAGCACGTTTCAAAGGGCAGGATCTAAAACTGGCATGGAATAAACCAATAACTAATATTTCAGCAGTCGAAACAGAAGAAGTTGAACCTGATGAAGAGGAAGTATGTTTGTTTTTTTTTTAATTTGTTTTGGCCCTTAAATGTTCACATTTTTATATGAAATGTGATTTTATGGCTGTAATTTTAACATAAAAAACTTTTATTCCTGAGCCATATTCTAGGCAGGAGATGTCAGATAAATGCAGACAACTTTAAAATTTCTGGATTAATGAGAACTATGGATTGCTAATCCAAAAAAAGAGAGAGAAAGAAAGAAAAAATTATATATATACTCAGTTTTCATTTACTCTTAGAAAATAATAATTATTCTTTAGATTTTTATCCACAGGAAATCTTGTAATATTTTAAGTTTTAGAGGATATATCCTACTCGTTTGCTTTATTAACATTTCAGGTTTCCTTTATTTTAATTCATATCGTTCTAGTTTGTTAGAGTGAATGCCTGCTATATGATAGATACTGTGATAGGCATAAAAATGAATAAGACACGGTCCCTATCATCAAGGAGCTTATAATCTGAAAAGGGGGGTGGTGACAGACACATAAGAAACTAATTATAATGAAAGGCAGAGTGATATGCTCAATAAAGATTTGAACAATACGCTGTGGGAACCCAGGGGAAGGAGTGATTATTTCTGTCCAGAAGAATCTTGGAGAAGGTGGTGACAGTGGAGCTGAACCCTAAGTGATAAAAAAGCTTTCCATAACCAAGAGCTGGGATTGGGAATAGAGTTGAGAGAGGCATTTTAGGTGTGGAAGAGGAATAGGTATGGAACAGTCCATTTTTCTTGGGTACAGTAATTAGTATGATGGCTGAGAGGTGTGAACATAAAGAACAACAAAGTGGTAGAGCCCTTTGAAATCATAAACATAAAAATAACTCTTTTTTGTTTGATCATGAAATAAGCTGTAGGAAAAAGTTGAGGTTAATAAATAAAGGTAAGGTGGGGAAACTGATTCCATGTTTTACCTTTGTTAGATTTTCATAATGGCACTTCATTTTGTTTGAAGAGCATTCGAGGCTGTTATACATATCCGTAGTCAAATGCAAGAATAAAATGTGTATTTTGAAACTCATATACATGATTTGTCATTTTATATTTTAGATTATACCTTTGTCCTTCCATGAGTTTGAATTGAATGGGGAGAAAAGCAGGAGAGCTCCTGGTATTAGGTATTTTGAAAAGTTTGAAAAGCAGTCTGAGAAGCTTTTATGAAGGGAATGGGGAAAAGCAAGGAATGCTATAAAAGAAATGTTTGTTACATATAGCAGAAAAAAATATAAATCTATAAATCTTGATAGACGTTTCTACAAAAGTTTTTGGTTGATTTAGTGTCCAAGGTTAGACAGGGTAAGTCAGAGAAGACTTACTGATGTTTTCTTTTTTTAAAAAAACTAAAAGTATTGAGCACTGTTCTACAGGTGTAGAAGATGGCATAATTTGAGCAAGTGAGGCAGGAGAAATGGCATGTACAAAGGCTTACTTGGATATTTTTTTAGTGCAGTTCGATATAAGCAATAGAATAGATACTGTTGAGAAACCATTGAGTGGATAAAGATTGCTTTTCTTTGTTCTTGAATATTGTAGCTATAGAAATACCTTTTGTATTCGCCTCTGTTGAGAGAAATCAGTATTTAAAAGTGTCACCTTTTTTCTTTTCTTTTTTTTTTGGGTAAATTCCTAAATGCATTTTAACCTAAAGTTTCAGGAAGAGTCTTTGGTGGATGACTCATTACTTCAAGATGATGATGAAGAAGAAGAGGACAATGAATCTCGTTCTTGGAGAAGATGATTTGACTGATCATTGATCTGCATATGCTAGAACTCTACCTGTGTTTCATTAGTATAATCTAATGTACTTTTACATATTTGTAAAAAACAATTTTTTGGTAAAATGTGATGAAGATGGATTTCAGAAATAGACGAAAGAGAAGAAAACTACCTTCTGATCCTGTATTTTGAAAGATTGATGTTTGCATTTTATTTCAGTAAACAATTGCTAAAGACATCACACTAGAAACATATGCAATGTTTTTATTACATACTTCTACTGAACATTACGGAATTCTTTGGGTTCTTTGTAATTTAATGAATAGGTCTAAAAACTTACGACCAATACTTGTTATAACTTAGAGGATTTTGTTTTACTCCAAATAAGGAATGAATTTGCATTTAAAATCTTAATGAATGTTTTCAAAAATGAATAGATAACATAGTACTCTAACTAAAGTCTCGAAGTTATGTATTCATAATATTACATAGTAGTACGCTTAGGCTTTACTATGTATTAGCCTTTTGTTGGACTTGTGTATGTATTTTACCATATGGGTTTTAATGATAACGGTGTATGACTGCTTTGCATATGAGTCCTTATGCATTCAGATGTTAAAAATAAAGTGGAATGGTCTCTTGAAAAGAAAAGAAAAGGAAAAAAAAAAAAAAAATGACAAAAAAAAAAACCCCACGAAGGCCAAGACAATGTTCCTTGATTTTAAAAAAGGAAAAAAAAAGAAAAGAAAAAAAAATTAAAATAAATAGACCATTCCAGATGGTGATCTACCCTTCCCCCCAATTATCACAAAAGGAGCTATAATCACTAACTTATTAATAATGGTTACTGGTACCTTTACAATAATGTACAATCCAATGTTAAAGATTTATACCACTTCAGTTTGGTTTGATCCTATAAATTTTCAACAGATGTCTTAAAATTTAAAAGCAGGCTGATTAGTTTGGAACCAGACTTCAAGTAGAGCTAACATTTGGTGAATAAGAAAACATCACATTACATTTTGGATGTATGAAAGAAAACTTGACCATTTGAAGATGTATGAATAAAGAAATGTACTATAGATACTACTTTAGGAAAACACTGTTTGGTAAGTGTTCCAGTCTGATATTTTAAGTGTGCATTTCCTATACTTGTATAAAAATCTTTGACATTTGCAACAGTATTGTGATTTTTAAGTGGATTTCTCTGGCAAATGAACGTGATCGTTGAAAGTTGATACAGCAGTTTCAGGAAATAAATGCATTCTTTGTAGAATGAGGGGGTGGGAGATTACATATTTATCTTTCAAAATTCATCGTTTCAGTTGCAAGTGTTTCTGCCCTTCCTGAGATTATAGTGATTATATTCAGTGTCACATTAAAAAAAAAAATCACTTTCTTCCCGTACTGGGGTCCTCACAGTCACAAACTGTAATTCCAACACCATAATCCTCTGTCAGTGGGGTAACTAATGGATGCTGTTCCTCTTTTATTTTTTCCTCCCACACTTAGGATTAAAGTTGTATATATGTTTTTGATGGTAATACTATTTCATAGGAATGTTTTGGCTTGCAGTTGGTACGTGTATTAATATTTAAAATTTCAAAATCGATTTCTTTTGTCAAAATAGTGACTTTACTCAAAAACTTCTTTACTTAGATCTATGATATATTTTTATGTAGTCTCTTGTATGTTGACTGTGCTATTCTGATTCATTAGGTAAGTTTGTTTTCTTTTCTTTTTAGTAGTCGTGAAAGGTGCCAAATTGGCAGAGGCTCACGTTTCTTCTCTTTACACCAAACAGGTATTATAAAGAAAGAAAATCTTTCAAAGGCCAGTTAAATCTCCATGCTGATTTTTGGCTTTATAATTTGACTAGTGAATTTTAGCCTGATTTTTAAAAATTATTGTAAAATTCCATTATAATGTAACAGAAATTACCTCCTACTTATTTAAATCCATAAATAGCTTATCAGTTTCCCTAGTCCTAAATTCTCTAGTAACCTAAAATTAAAATGTTTTAAGCCATGTTGCTTTGAATGAATGAGAAAACAAGTGTGTTTCAATTTTGTCCCAAAGAATGAGGATTCAATATTACAGACATTCATTAGGTTCATGATTACATTTTTATTATCATTAAGATGATTTTAACTATAAAAATACTTAATTGCTATTGGATTTTTGAAATTAATGAATATGCTTATAAATACTAGTACTCTGCACATACTTTCATGTGTCCTGATTTTAAAACTTAAGGTATCCCTTTGAGGCAGTTGCTAATTCCCATTTTACAGATAAGGAAACTTAGGCTAATAGAGATGGAGTGACTTGCCCAAAGTCACAGCGAGTGAGTGAAAGGACTAGGTTTGAATACAGGCATTCTGATTTCAGTGCCAACTTTTTTTTTTTTAGAAAAACTCTACATTGCTACTCCTTCCTAATAATTATTGATTGAGCATGAGATTGTTTTCGCAGTAAATGTGGTAGTTCTTGCACAAAGTTGGTAGACTTCTTGGTCATTAGCCAGTTTATACCTTTACCTTCCCTTCTAATACAGCACTTTGTTCATATCTCTGTTACAGTACTTATGTTGTAATATAATTTATCTGGTTTATATGTCTGTCTTCCCCACTAAATTACAAGCTCCTCTAGGAAGGGGACCATGTCTTATTCATCTTTTTATCTCTAGTGATTATCACAAAGCCTGGCTCATAGTGGGCACTCAGATGTTTGTTGGATGAATTAATGAATGAATGCATATTTAAATCTCCAATAATGGAGTGACAATTACCTCCCTTGTTAATTCTTATCAATTTTTCAAAAATCTCTCCTGAAGGTCTTCTCAGTTATTGAGACCATTTTGCTAAACAGTTGAACAGTTAGGGTATTGCAAGAGTGGGGTTACAAATACTGGTGGAGGAATATACATGTAGTCTTAATGGAATTTCCACAGCAATTAAGTAAGACAATAATTTGGAGTATTAAATGTTGCAGTCAGTTTCAGGAGTAAACTAGCCTTTATTTTCTGTCAGTGTGTAAGAATAGAAATGCCAAGAGCCACCAATCTAGTCCATCCCACTAATTGTTTTATATCCAAAGATGACCTAGCATAGAGCTACCAGGTAAGAGTTAAGAGATTTAGCTTTTGGTCCCAGTTCTGCAGCTAACTCTGGCCTTAGACAAGTCTCTTAACTTATCCAGGGGTGTTTCCTTGTCTGTAAAATGAAAGGGGTTGGACTAGATGATCTTAAGGTCCCTTTCACACTTGTAGTTTCCTTGGTAGTATATTTGATCTAAAACAATTTAATATACCTGTACCAGTTCTCCCTACCTGTTGATATCATTGTTGTTTCTGTCGTCCTATTAATGGAAACAACTTAGATTTGGTTATAATAATCTGTATTAATATGTCTTGGTACAGTTTTGTACATAGTGTTCCCAAATGCTTGCTTTTGCTGGCACAAAATTCATTTAACCTCTAAAGTATAGCTAAACTTCCCTATTGACTAGACTTTCCCGTTCTACTTACAACTTTTCCTTTTGCTTCTAAACTCAAAATCTTAAAACTCTTTCCTGTTAGAATATGCTCCCTAAAACTTGAAACACATTTTTAATTCTACAATTCTCCCAACAAGTTCTTTGCTTTAGTATAGATCTGGGCTGAGTTTGAAGTGAAAAAAGGATCAGAGCAATGTAGGTAGCTGCTACTTACAAGAAAAAAAAATGAGAGAAATGTATATTATTGGTTAAAAGATTGATTAGGATTACCTCAAGGGATGGTTGAGTTGTCATTTTGCATATTTCACTCAATATTTTATGTCTACTTAAGCAGTGTTGTTTAAATGTTATTGAATAATTGTTAAGATTTTAAAATTTAATTTTAGTATTTAATTGATGCCCAGCTATTTAATGAAATCATGTTGCAGGAATGGGAGAGTATTCCATAGCTCTTGTTTTATTGTAATACGATCAAGTGTATCAACCAGTAGTTTACTATAAAGACAAAACTTCAGTGTTCTAGGCTGATTACCTGTAGAAAGTATGGCTGAGCTTAATTGTAGGAAATTTCCTGTGACTAGAACTGTTTTATGGGGACTGTATTTCCAATCTTACTTGGAAAACTAATCATTGGCTCTAAGGGTTACATAAGAAAGCAAAACAGTTGCTTGTTTGGTATGTTGAAATATCAATGGTTATTTTAGAGTGTTATACAAACTTTACCAATTTATATTTTCTTTTTTTCTTCCCCATATACATTATGTGAACCAGTTGTAGAAAATTAGTTTTAGTCCTTCTAGAATTTGTAGAAATATTTATAAACTTTTTTTCTTCCCTTACACAAAAATCTTTTAATCTTTTAAAACAAAAACGTCCTGCATGAAATTCTAGTTAATTAAATTAGTTCACTTTTTGGTCTTTTTTCTCAGGGCTTTTATTCTTCTAAAGCCCTACAAATTAAAACAAAAATTTAGGATTAAATCATCAGTGAATGATGTTTGTAAGGCAGAGAGAAAATTTCCTTTTCCCAGATCTCAGGAATTACCTTGTTCTAGCTAACTTCTTGAACTGGCTAGTTGCTCTAAGGTATGTATACAGGCTTTTAGAGGAGAGTAGGTTTTTTTCCCCCCTCGCTCCCTCTCTCATCATTATATACCTATCAGATGACAAGAGATTATCTTCCAAACTTGCTACCTAAAAGTTCTAAGAAAGAAATCTTGGTGAAATGACTGCCATTCTATTTTCTAATAAAACATCATACTTGGTTAGTAGAAAAGTTCTGAATTTGGTAAATAACTTTCTTGCAGTTTATCAGTAATATGTATTCATTACGTAGTGTAATTGAAATCATTTTTTTGTTTTACTTTTTTTTGTTATCAATTTATTACTTGTTCCTAATTCCTCCCTCCCTATTACTTTATTTCATCCATCCACTTAACTTCCCATCATCCAAAGTTAGTCTTCCTTTGTATACTAAGTAGCACTGTCTCATTCTGATGTGTTCCTTTTTATTTTTGGTTGTTTAATCATTGTGCTTAGTACAGAATTTTATGTCCTATAGTATAATTAAAGAATGAAATTGTTATCACATGGGAGTTTAAGGAAATTAGATACACCTCACAATTACTTTGAAATCATTGGGAAATTTAAGAAAAGTGTTCTTGCTTTTATTTTTATATACACTATCTTGGAATTTGTTCATGATTTCTTAAAGTTACTTTGCCTACGCACACTTTAACAGTTGACTGTCTTGTCAGTTACTGCATTTCCTGAACAGAAATTGTGGATCACAGCCGTGTTGTAGCACTGTGATCTTTGTGGCATAATGTTTTAAGGAAGCATGATGCAGAGAGGTTTTGTTAAAATCATTTAACCCAAAGCTTATTCTTTGTCAGATTTGTCTGCAACTTTGGTTTTGATTCCTTTCTCAAGTAGATTTTTTTTTTAATGTTTAGAAAAGTTGGAGATCAATTTATGGTGTGATTCAGTTTTCAGATTTATTTACTATTTTCAAAGTTTTTTTTAATAGTCTTCTCTTTTTCCAGCAGAGAGAGATCATCATTGCCTGAATTTAGCTTTGTGACTACAACAGCAAGACCTGTTCCTGTCTGGAGACGACTGTTATAATATCATCCTATCATTTTATGTTTGCTCTTTATCAATTTGAATAGATGTTTACATGTACTATAATTCATATTTTGTCTTTTCACAGTTCTCTAATTGCTACATCTGAGTCCAGAAGTATGTCTGAGTGTGTGCTTTGTCTGACCTTGCTCTTACCTTAAACGTCTTCTCCCCTTACTTTATAGCCATTTATTTTTTAAACATTAAGAAGGAAAAAGACCTCTTGGCTCCCTAATATAAGTTCAGTCTCAGCCAAGTTGAAAATTGTGTCTAGGAAATCTGTAAAGCCATGATACTGTGTTCATTAGCATGAACAATTTAGAATGAAGAAAATGATTAAAAAGTTAAGCATGGGTCTGTTTTTAATTTTTCTGGGTTTTAGGATGCATTTCTGGGGTTAGGGTAGTCACTTAAATAATTTTGAACAGATGCTAAAATACTTTTTTATACACTGTAATAATTTGCCTATTTCTTCTAAATATACTTAACTGAAATTGTTGCCAAGGCCACTTACCCAAATAATTTTTTCAAAAATTTCTTAGCTCTTCAAAACCAACGAGGAGAAGAATTTTTTTTTCAAGTAATACAGGATGATCTGTGGATTATAAATATTGAGAAATGTCTATTAAATGTCTAATTTACACAGTTGTTCCATATTTTCCTCACTTGCAATCAAGACATCAAAGACAATCTTAAAAGCAAGGGGAAATTGTGTTGTGTGTCTAACATTGTTAAAGACTATAGTTTTCCTGTCTTAAAAGGTGTATGTTCATAATATTTATAAGCAGTATGGCTTAGAATTATTTATAAAGAGCGTGATTAAATCTTATCCTAAATATTCACCCCAAATACCCTTTTTGTAATGAGCATCATATAAAGAAGCTTTTGGAAAATTAATTTCTGAGTATTCCTTCATAGATTCTCATGAGGCATCTGAGAAGTTTGGAAGTTATACTTTATTAGAAAAGTCCAAATTATACTTGATTCTATTCACCCTTGTTTTTTAGTTTCATTCAGCCATGCTCATATTTTCACATTTTTTTTGTGCGCAAAGTTGACTATTCTGCAAACACTTCTTTTTCTTGAGTGTGCAGTGCATTTGTCTTCATGGAAAATAAAAAGAATGAACACATCAATCATAATGTAAATTATTTTGATCCACATTAGTTGACAATAGCTTGGTTAATATTAGGCTTGTGTTTAAAGGAAAAGTACATATTTTGGAAGGTCTTCTAATATAATTATGACCTAATAGCCTACAGGGCATTTTTAAAATTAGACTTCTGTTTTAGTTCACATTTGCAAACTAGCATATAACCACAAGGAATTCAAAGATACTTTCCCAGATGAGTTCAGTATTTTTTCTTTTCAAGGAAGGAAGATTCTCTTCCCCCATGATAGTGATTTTTCTTACTAGGTTAGAAACCCAAAGAACATAGTCTGAAGAGACCATACTTGTTAACAGTTTTGATTGGTTCTTGGATGTGGACCACATACCAGCACCCTCAACTTTACTTTGTCATCTTTCTTTTTCTTTCCCTTGCTTTTAAATTAAAAACAAAATAAAGCAAAACAAAATTAAACATGCCATTGGGAATCAGAAGTCGAGATGATTTGATTCTCATTAAGATCATTGTGCTTTTTGAAAATTTCTGTGAGAGCCAATAGGTCAGTTACATATTTAAATTCCTATATGTTGATTAATTAAAGAGAAGGATTTTCATCATTTCATTTTCCTGAATAGGATTCTCATGGAGCTATGTGTAGATAACTGTACAGAATCACTTTTGTGTAATTGAATGAAGTGGTTTACCTCTGCATGATTGCATTATGGAAGCCTTTTATATATCTTTATATTTTTCAATATACTTAGATTTTACACTATTAGCTCTAGTCATGGCTATATTTGTTTTTTTTTAAATAGAGTTTATAAATATTTATGCTCAAAATACAGATCAACTAAATATTTTTGGTCTTGTTTACAAGATAAATAATACTTTAAAGTGATGCAGCCCCTCAAGTGTCTTAGGAAAAACGTTATTGGTGCTAAAAAACCTTTCAATATCATTTTTGAACCTGTTATCTAGATTTTGCTAGGCTTTAATGTATGATCACTTGTGACTTACTCTAATCTAGCAGCATAATTATAAAAGTTGTCTGTGGTGAGTCAGGTAAAGAGCCCAGCCCGTTAGAAACACCCCATAATTTAAAGATATGATACAGAATTACAGTATACTTATTTGTGCCCAGCTTCCAAAAAAGAAAATAGTTTCTTCTGTTTGTCGTTAGCTCTTTTGATAGGAGGAACTTTAATCTGGCTAGAATTAAAAAAAAAAAATGATACATTCAGCATGGCTCAGTTTTCCCAGATTTCAAGTGGAAAACTTTTCTTGTCCTAAAATAATGGTGTAATCCTGCTCTGCTTCAAATTCCCATCTTTCTTTTACTGAACAGGAGGCAGGGTAATTCTTACATATTAATAGAACATTTGATGAGTTGTAAAGGGATGTATTATTTACGTTGTACAAGTTTTGCATTGATATGTAGATTGTTTTCTACATCTAGAAAACTTCATTCCAGCACCTTAGTGAATGTTCTTAAGATACAATTTTTAAGTATCAGCAAAGCATTCATAGATGTTTACTTTTGATTCTCAGAATCCTGAACCTGTTTTGGGTCTGATATTACTTCAGAACATGTTATCTGGCACAAGATTTCCTTTAATAAGTGGTTTAGTTTTACTCAAGTTCTGTGGATTGTTGAACCTAAAAACACCAAAGGAGTCTTTTCTTGTCTGGAGACTGGATTGTTCCAGTTTTTAATACCTGTGCCCATAAGTATCCCATTTCACGAATGTGTGTTGGCATGGGGAAAAAATTCCCTGCTCTTTGAGTGGAGCGAAAGTAATTGGTTAAGCTGTAGCAGCTTTTTTTTTTGTTGTTTATTTTTCAAAGTGATAATAAAACTTGAACTGAAAAAGGTAAAACTTGAACTAGAAAACTACTCTTGTATGCTTAGAATGTTTATAGTATTACATGTTTATGTGGGGTTGTCAACATTTTTATTATTTATAGTTGAATTATGTTGTTTTGTTTGTTAAATATCCATAATGTTTATTATTTTTATATTTTGAAAATTTTTTAAATAAAATAGTCTTACTAAAAACAGTTGTTAACTTTTTAAAATTGTTCTGCATCTTGCATCAATTATATTAATATGGAATAGAAAGAAAAATTTGCAGCCCTCAGGTGTTGCACAGTTGAGGATTCTGAAAATATAACTACAAGTGGCTCCAGGTTGCCTCTTCCCATCTCTACCCTCCATTCCCACTTTAAATTGTTCTAAGTTGCCTTTGGTACCAATGTGTTATTGGCCTAATGACTCCTTTTCTAACACATATACAAATCCTCCATACCCTCCTTCTCCCTAATTCCTGCCTCTTTACTGTTAGGATTTGTCTCTATTCTATTTGGGGGCCAGAATGTTTCTCCTTATCATGAGTAATAGAGATAAAATACCATTGTGATGTCAAAGAAAGGCTGCCATATAGTCTTAAGTGAAATTCGGTGTAAACTGAATGTCAACCTCCAAAGCCATTGAAAGTTTCCAGCACCTCCCTCTGTAATTTTCAGTTTTCATCTCAGTGTTTGTTTTCCTGATCTGATTTGACCTGTTTTTCCTGCATTCAGCATGCTCATTTCATATTTAATTTCACTGAATGATAAATATTGCAATATTTGTGTTTTTTTGTTTTCATTGCAGATATACCTTCTATCATCTATAACGTGGGTTAAATAAGCTTGGTAATAACCTGTCTTCCACTTGTGACACTGCTTCTACAAGAAAATACATTATCATCTCAAAGTGCATAAGTCTCGATAAAAATCTAGTTAAATCTGGTTATGAAATAGTAGAGGACTTTGGTTAATAATGATGTACTGGGTAAAATTATTTTTAAAACATGCCTTACATAATATATACTTTACATATCCAGCCCCTGTGGAATATTTGCAGATTGAGCATATTGTCAACCTTTACTTAACCTGAAAAAATATTTCTGCATGAAGTATGAATGAATTTGGTCTTAAAAAATTTTTTTTTAAAAATCACGTGTAATATTGTAGAAAAGCTAGAAATTAAAAAGGGTAATAGCCTGTGATTTATAAATGATCACAGAACATTTGAAAATGGGATTATATAATGTATACTGTTTTGTAGTCTTTCTTCATTTATGGTAATAGGTTGATAGCATTTTTTTAAAGCCCCTCCAGTTATAGATGAGTCGTAATGTATTGAATCATTATTTTGGGTGTGTAGGGCCTACCTTTCCGTTCTTTATTTTAATATAAATGATGCTGTGCCCTCGAATATCTTTGATTATTCCTTCAAGATATATTCTCCCAAAACTGGGTTAAAGTATACTTGTTTTTAAAACTCATGATACATTTTCAGTTTGATCTTTTACAAAGCAGAGATGTATAAACATGTAGGTACTTTCATAATTTAGCTTTGGAAAACAGCATAAATTTGGTTTTTTGCATGTGTTAAAACTGAATTTATATTCATATTTTAACAGGAACCAAATTATGCTTAATAGAATAGTTCAGTTCTGATGCAATAGTGACATTATTATTAGTATTTTCACAATATGTTGTTGCCAGGATTTTGTATACCATACCAAATTTTTTTTGTAGTCTCATAACTAGTCTATTGAAAGGTAAGACAGATAATCTTTACCTTTATTAAATAAGATAAATGGCAGAATCAGGACTGGAATTTCCATTTCTCAATACTACAAGCACTAGAAGAATACACAAAGACCACATAATTTATAGCAGTGACACACTCCACATATTTTTTTATTTCAACTTTCCAAACTGCTTTTCTTCAGGAAAACGATTTTTCCCCCATGAAATTCATGAACGTTTGTTCCTGAAACATAAAGCATGGAATAGACTGAAAGAAGGAAATTACATAGAGATGGGAAGATGATGGGTTCTGTATATGTCCTAAGCAAAAAAAAGAAAAAAGAAAATTGAAAAGATAACCCATTTTCTTGGGAAGAATAAAATCCCTTGCAAACCATGAACATTTTCCTGAGCTATTTACGTAATGGTGATGTTTTATCTAATATTTAATACACTATATTGTATGACATTAATTCCAGTATTTGAGGGTTTGCAGTGTTGTGGCAGAGTTTTCTTGCCAGTCTTTGATTCATCTTTTTGAAACCTAGAATATGTTATTGAAGTATGCAAGAATGCACTTTGTGTTTAGTGCTATGAGAGCCATGATTCTGATTATCTAAAATGTAGTATGCAGTGTATTTGTTTTGAGGATTTTGAATTTAAGAAATGGAGTTAATGAAAAGACTTCTGACTTCAAGAAGAATAGAGTACAAGTTACAAAGTCAGCTTTTAAGACCTCCCATGTTTTTGAAAGGTTTTTAATGTTAAAATGTTCCTTATTCCAAAGCTCTCATTTAAATCAAAAATTTCAAGACGTTACCATCCTATTTTTTTTTAAAGTAATATCTATGACTTAAGACGTCATGGTCATCACTTTTCATTAGAAGTTGATGTTAGGAAGAAATACTTAGAGATGTCTGCAATTGTGGAGTTAGAAATGGATAGCAGTCAAATTTGTACTAAGTTTAATGCAGTATTTAGTTTTTGTGTGATAAGTCTAGTAGGTAATATGCCAATTTCACATTTTATTTTTTTTTATCAAGTTAATATTCAGAGTTAACAGAAATTAAAGAATGATAGAAAAGAAGATCTCTGGCACTTAGCAATTGTCATATCTGAATGAGGTAAGAATTTAAACATCAAACAGGTAACTTAAAAATATTCTTTGAGTACTGATCTGATTGTTAGCCATGATAACCCTCACATATGTCATATTTGTAATACTAAATGGATGAAAACTACATATATTGAAAACAAAATAGCATCCTAACCAACAGTTCTTTGGTTAACCTAGAGTAGGTTTTTAAATTTTGTTTTATCAAGGTATCCATTGAGAAAGAGGAGAGAATCCTCAAATTAGGGGGTACTCACAAAAGAATAGAGCCTTCTAAGGTGCTGAAGATGGGGAGACTAGATTCAGTCCTGCATTTGTGAAAGTTCTAATTGAAAGAAACAGCCTATAAGCAAGTAATGCATTTGTATTTTTGGTTTATCCCCCCAACTGATAAGCTTTATTGAGCATCATGTATTAAAAGAAAATTTATTAAAAGTACACATCCGGGGCACCTGAGGGGCTCAGTCAGTTAAGTGTCTGACTCTTGATCTCAGCTCAGGTCTTGATCTCAGGGTTGTGGGTTCAAGCCCTGTGTTGGGCTCTGTGCTGGGCATGGAACCTACCTAAAAAGATATATTAAAAACATGCATCCAAGAGTATATTTATACAGGGTCTCTCTTCCGTTCCTCATGGGGAAGCACTCAATATAGGGGTGATGACAGCAACCTGAATGGGTTCTAAGGTATCCCCCCTCCAAAAAAAAGACCCACCTTTTTTATCTGCCACAAGAGCACCTCAGCGCAATTTATGTTACCACATAAAGCATAAGCCACACCATTCAGACCTAATGCCCAGCCAAGTTCAATTTCCTAAGATTTTCACTGTGCTGTATACTTGTGTAACCTACCTGTGATTGCTCTTGCCCAGTAGGAACTGGGAATTTTCCAAAAGGTGAACACTTAGGGCCTTCCTGTGTGCAGTTCTAGCTATGGCTTACTAAGAATCATAAACACAGAGGAGTAATATTTTTTTCCATATACTAACATCGAACACTTGGGAGACTGAAATTTAAAATACAATGCTAGTTACAACCATACATTAAAAAAAAAAAAAGATATACCTAAATGTTTATCTAACCATGTACAGGACTTGTATGCTAAAAACTACAAAATGCCAATAATAAAAGAAGACCTAAATAAATGGAGAGTTGGAGTTCATGGATTGGAAAACCCAACATAATAAATGTGTTCATTCTCCAAATTCATACACAGGTTTAATATAATACTTACAAAATCCCAATTTTTAAATAGATAACAAGATTACCCTAAAAATTATATGGAAAGGCAAAAGAATCAGTACAATTTTTAAAAAGATGAGTAAAAGGAATCCAGTTTCCAGACAAAGCTAATCAAGACTGTATTTATAATGGAGGGATCTTCATGGGAATGATAAACACATGGATCAATGGAACAGAATAGAGATCTCCTAAAGATGGACACAACTATGCTGAACTGATTTTTGACAGGGTACAAAAACAATTGAATGTAGGAAATAAAATCTTCAAATGATACTGGAACAATTGGCATCCATTGGCAAAAACAAGCACCCCTCTCCATGACCTAAGACTCACACCTCACTCAACAATTAACTCAAAATGGATCAAGGATTTAAACGTAAAACTATAAAACTTGTAGGAAAAAGAAAAATCTGTGGGATCTAGGGCTAGACAAAAGTTCTTAAACTTGACACCAAAAGTATGGTCTATACAACACGATAAATGGGACTTCATCAAAATTTAAAATTTGCTCTGTGAAAGAATCTGTTAACGAGGATAATATAAGCCACCAAGTGGGCAAAATTTGCAAACCACATCTAGTATGTGTCAGCACTGATATCTAGAATATATAATTCTTAAAAGCTCAACAATAAAAAGCAAACAATCCAACTAGTACATGGGCAAAAGACATTTCAACAAAGATAATATTCAGGTGGCAGGTAAACACATGAAAAGATATTCCACATCCTCTGCTGTTAGGGAAGTGGAAATTAAAACCACTATAAGATGTCCTTACACACCATCAGAATGGCCACAGAAAAAGTGACCAAACCAAATGCTGGCCAGGATGCGTAGAAACTGGATTGCTCATTGAGGCACCTGGGTGGCTCAGTAGCTTAAGTGTCCACTCTTGATTTCGGCTCAAGTCATGATCTCAGGGTCCTGAGATCCAGACCTGCACAAGGCTCAGCACTGGGTGTGCAGCCTGCTTAAGAGTCTTTCCCTCTGCTTTTGCCCCCCTCTCTCTAAAAAAATTTTAAAAAAAGAAACTGGATCACTCATAGATAGCTGGTGGGAATGTTAAATTGTATAGTCTGGAAAACAGTGTGGCAGTTTCTTAAATAGCTAAACATGCAACTATCATATCAACCAGCAGTTATACTCCTGGGCATTTAACTTATTTTCACACAAATACCTGTATATAAATGTTCACAATAATAAACCACTGGAAGTAATCTACCTGTCTTCCAAAGGGTGAATGATTAATCTGATAACATTCATTCCATGAAATACTGCTCAGCATTAAAAACAAAAAAAAAAAACCCAAAACCACATTATTGATACATGCCACACCTTGGATGAATTTCCAGAGACTATGCTGCATGGAAAAAAAAAAAAAAAGCCAATCCCAAAAGGCTACTTACTGTGTGATTCCATTTATATAACATTCTTAAAATGACAAAATTATAAAGATGGGGAACAGATTAGTAGCTTCCAGGTGTTATGGAGGTGGTGGATGTGAATGTAAAAGGACAACATGAGAGATCTTAAGGTAATGGAAATATTCTGCATCTTGGCTATCAGTAGGTGGTTGTTACATTGTACTATAGTTTTTGCAAGATATTACCATTGGAGGAAATTTGGTAAAGGATACACGAGATCTTTATTTCTTACAACTGCATGTGAATTTAAATTATCTCAAAAAGCTTAAATTGAGAAAAAAGTAAAGGCAGAGTAACATCTAGTTCCATCTTAGGGCACAATCTGGGGAAATGTCTTGGAAAGATGTATGCTTCTCATAAAGAATAAAGTCCTGAGAGCAAATACTTGATGTATATAAAAGGAATCAATTCAGTTTGCACACTTAGAAATTTCTGGAAGTACTGCAGACTTACTTCTCCCACTGGTTACCCACCCCGTGCCAGTAAATGAAGTAGTTCTGCATACATGGTGACTCTTTTGTTTTTCCCATCAGCATTGCTGCCTGAAAGAGACTTCATATTGAGAAATGGCAGAGCTCACCTATGAAAAGGTGGGTGAAGATTAAAACAACTGATGCTCACCTTGTTTTCCCTGCCCTTTACCGTAGTTCATGGGAGGGAGGGGGTTTGAAATCATTCAAAAGAGAAGTATAAAGGAAATGAACCTGGCCTATTGATGTCAGGAAATTCTTCCCACAAAAAGTGATCTTTTAGTTGAGATCTGAAAGCTGAGCAGGAGCTTACTAGAGGGAGAGCATATTCTTGAGGAACGAACAGTTTTGTGCAAAAATACCATACACAAACAAAATATGGTGTATTTGAGGACAAAAAGAAGCCCAATGCAACTGCAATGCAGTGGTAAACAATTTGAGAATTATTTAGTTACAGAAATTTTAATCTATAGGTGAGAATGAGATTCCTAGAGATCGCATACACGAGTGAGGAGGTCTACATTTAATCCAGATAATGTAGGCAGATTCTGCAAAGGCGAATTAGGACAGCCAAAGTGGTAGGAACAAAACCAGGAATGGTGGTAAAAATAGGGGCCAAAAAAAAAAAAGGTTTAGGAAGGAGGTGGTGATAAAGTGTCAAATGTTAAAGGGCAAAGTAAGATGAAACGTGAGAAATGTCCGTTGGATTTTAGGATAAGGAAGTCATTGACTCTCAAATATGCTTTTGTCTGTCTTGTTTTGTTTTGCTTATTTTTTAATGATGGAAATGGGAGCCAAAATGGATGGGCTAAAAAGTAAAAGGAAGGTAAGGATATAGAAACAGAGTATGGGCAGGTTTTTTGAGATTTTTAAGGGTAGAAGAAAGATTAGGAGTTTGCAAGGCAAGTGGGATAAAGGGAGGCCATAAAATCATGTTTAAATCTTTACAGAAAAATCCTTATAAGAAGGTAGAATGAACAATAATGATAAGTTTAAAGTGCCCAAAAACATGGAATAAGAAGAAATCCAAAGCACATTTAGAACTGCCTTTAGAAGGTAATAGAGACAAGGAGAGGAGGAAAATTTCATGTTTTTAGAAAGTTTGGTAGTAGAATTCAAAGAATTTCCATTAGATGACTCCAGTTTTCTTTGCAGCTTCTTAGGAATATCATTTGCTGCATGGCCTCCACCCTATAAATGGTGAATAGCATCTCCGCTCCACCTTTATCATCTTTCCCAGTTATACCTGAGCATTCCCCAAATATCTAGCCTTAACTAGTACTCTCTCATTCTTCCACACCAGACTCAACTGGACCCTTCACCACAGTCTCTACTGCCAATCACAGTGGCCTCTGTTAAAACACTGCTTTACTGGATACATCCAAACCTCACAGTGTCCCTCTCCCCTACCCACACCACACCTTCAGGGCAGAAAGCTGCACTGCAGTCTGAGGAAGTCTATGATCCTTCTTCAACTCATCAATCTTTGTTCCTGGGACCCAATGCATAGCATCTTTTAACACAGCTCCTTTTATTTCTTGCCCTCTCAAGCCAGTGAGTAAACAAATATCTTGCCATCCCTTTTATAATCCTTTACTGCTCTATCTATTCTCCTGAAATTTAGGGGGAAGAAGTTCCCATAAACATCAATTAATGAAAATAAATACTGAGAGGAGTGGCCAGGAACATGAAGCAATTGGAATGTAAAGGCTTTTAAAAGAAATAGAAACTAGGATAGAAGGAGTCTGGAAAGAAACAAGGCTCAGAGCATGGTAAGAACTTTGAACTTCATCCTGAGATGTTGGAGTGGGGGGCATTGAATGGTTTGAAAGTTCAGAAGAAAGAAGGGGATGGAGTAGAAGGAAAACAGAGATGAGGACAAGGAAATGTGAAGTGATTATTTTTGCAGTGATGAGGAGGATATACTGGAGGCAGGAAGGATATTGGGCATAACAAAGGCAGAGACTCCAGGTTTCTAAGCTGAGCAACAAGGTCAGTGGTCATGTCATACCCTGAGTTGGGCCAGTGGGATTGGGAGCAAGTTTGTAGGACAAAAAAGGGAATTGAATTCTTGTCTGACATGTTGAGCTTCAGGGCCTTGTGGGATATCAAAATGGAATATCCTGCAGGCAGATGTCTGCTATCTGAAGAGTAGGAGAGGAGTCTGGGATGCAGATACAAGTCTAAGCACCATATACACTACATGAGTGAGATTCCCCAGTGAGGACATGTAGCATGCAAAGTGGTAAGGCTAAGGATGGTAAACCCCAGTATTTGCAAGGGCTAGAGGAGTGGGTACCCCTGAAGTAGATGAGAAAGAGTTGCTAGAAAAAAGACCTAACTGAAAGGATGTCACAAAAGCCAGTGAAGGAGAGAACATCACATTTGGGGGCTTGATAAAATAAGAAGTCAATAAGATCAAGGTGGAAAGGACCAGTGGATTTACCAATTCAAAAGTCCACAGCAATTTCATAGAAGGAGAAGTCAGACTGATGTTTGTTGGAGACTGAATGCAGGAAATTCAAAGCAGAAGGCAAAATTTAGTATGGTAGCTTAAAGACTTTGCTGGATAAAGGAAAGGTCTATATTTTATAGACTGAAGGAAAAGAATCAATGGGAAGGAGGAGATTAAGAATGTAAGAAAAGTTGTTTATAACTGATAGATATTTCAGGGTGCACCATGGAAAGGGAGGACAGAATGAGTTGTGAGAACGTGATAGAGTATGCTAGAACATGGTCACCACAGCCTGATCATTTGAGGACGGCTTAAGTGCGATGTGGCCAACAGAAATGCATGGAACTAATGGGAATTTTAAGTCAATTTTAATAGAAAGTTCTTTTGCTCAGAACTCGGGGCAGCTGTGACCTGCTGGGGTATGTGGATCGCTGTTTTCACCCAATCCCTAGAAATCTTAACACAACTGGAATACAGTAATTTCTATTTACAAAATGTAAGTAACTTGCTCATAATAAGCACCTAAATGTTTGTAAAATAAATGGATTAGGTTGCCCTGGATTTTTCTGGGGGAAGGGAGAAGGAAAACTATAAAATAAAAAAAGGTGTAGGAAGGGATATTGAGGAGAGAGAGAATCCTAGGGAAGAAAAGTATAACAACAAAGCCTAGTACCAGAATAAAAACACCCAGTGTAAGGGAAAAGACGTTTGTTTATGCTTGCTGCAAGTAAAAGAAAAATGTTCTTTTTCCCCTCTGAACTATTTGTTTCCTTCAGTGACTATATCTTAGTGCCAGGGTAATGAAAATCAGAGTTGGTACTTTGGTTCCTGCCACTACTTCCTAAAGACAACCAACATAAGGTGTCTGGAGTAGGGAGATGGAGCACCTGGGTTTACAGAAACTATGTAACCTCAAGCAAATAATTTACAGTGCCAATCTCAGTCTTCTCATATGTAAAATGGAGTTAAAATTGGAGAAAATCCGATGAAATTATGTGGATTAAGGCTTTTTTGGGAAATGGTAATGGCTCAATGGATTCATAATTATTTGAAAGGCTCAGGAAGTGGAAAATATTTCCTGTGGGTTCCATATCTTAAGAAAAAGGAGAGGCCCAGATAGTGTTAAGGAAAACGGATGCAGTGTAGTTCCACCATCCACTCCCAGGGCCTTATTCAGAAATATGAATTGGATTTACCCTCAGACCTGGTCTGCTTTAGATATAGAGAATCCTGGGGAAGGCTCTTCATTTCCCCTTCTGCAGTCCACCTGCTTCTAATATACTCTGAAACCCTAATCTAAAGAGGTATGGCAGCTGTGGAAAAATGAGAGTTGAGCTCTTTGAGTTGCAGAGAACTCAGGCTGCTTCAAGTACCGTCCTATGAGCTCAATGTCTTGGGGAAAACTGGCTTCAGAGGTATATATGGCCTGGAATTCCAAAATTATTCAACGTTGAAAACAATCACTCTGTGCCTCTTTTTCCATAGTATCTCAGGCTTCTCTGTGTCTCTACTCCATTCTGCTCTCTCTACTAGCTAGAAACTCTTTTCTGTACTTTCCAGTATACACTTTTGGGGAGATTTTCTAATTAGCTAAATAAATGCACTCTGTTGTCCTATATTAATCAGCTATTGCAAATACAACAGCAGCAACAACAAAGAAAAAAACCCCACAGATGTGCAAGGAAACAAACAAACAAAAAAAAATCCCAGTGGCTTGCAATAAGCCTTTAGTATCCTGCATGTCCACAGGTTGATGGTGATTCCACTGATCTAGAACTGGGGTCACCTGGGAAGTTTTGCATGAGGCTACGGGTTGACATTAGTTCTCTTTCATATATGTTCATTCTGGGGCCCAGGCTGAAGGAGAAGCAGCTTCCTGGGCATTCTCTTCTCATGGAGGATAATTGAACAAGTCATGCCTCTTGAAACCTCAGTATGGCACATTGTCACCTCTACCCATATTTCATCAGCTTAAGCAAGGCACATAACCAAAGCCACCAATATGGTAGTAAATATACTCTTCTTACTCTAATAAAGCAATGTCACATGGGAAAGAGCATGGGTGTAGAATTCTAAAACAGGAGTTACGAAGAATTGTAAACAAAGATTCAAAGTTTGTCCCAGACAACTATAATCTATGTGTGCATCAGGTGCCCACTCTCATCTAATCTTTGGCTGTACTTAACAAAAGTCTGCTGAGTAGAGCAGCCCACAGTGAAAAAAGGTCCATGGGTGAAACCCCTAGTGTGTGAACACTAGGAAAGGTGTCCATAGCATGCGAGAATAGAGAATAGAGGGGAATGGATAGCCCTCATTCATAATATTTTCCCATGAATTCGTTTCAAAAGTAAAGGTTAGTAAGTATGGAGGTACGTTTGTTGGAATGAATGAGTTATGAATCAAAAGAAATGAAGTTATGAAGCCTCAAATAGTTGAGTCTTAATACAAATAACTACAGGCAGTCTTTGCTGTAGACTACCCCAATGTACATGAATTTCACTTGCCACAGTTTACTTAAATAACACCAGTCCCACACCACTATGATTTAAAATCAGTTACCACAGTATATTAACTGTGAGTGCTTAAAGTATAAACTTCACCACTAGCTCTTAAGTCCAGAAATCACTGTGTAAATAAGAGATGTGCATCATGATCGGTGAACAATCACATTGCTTCTTTCAAAGTCTGTCTGTGATTGGTCACTGTGCATCTTTTATTCAGTTCACACATGTGTAGCAAAGCATGTCATTGTGTTGCCTTCTTGTCTCCCAGTGATAAATTCATGTAACAGTTTATAGAAATGGGTAATGGAGTGTTAGTTACACCAGCTTAAAAGTGATAGAGGTGGTCATTGTTCTTTCAAGAGCAAAGAATAGAACAGAACAGATAGCTGTCAGGGAAGAGGGACTGACTCACAGCTGGTGCTTGGATTTCTAAGAGGATCACACAGCTGATCCTGAAAGTGATAAAAGATGCTGGAAGGATAGATACAGACCTGAAGTAGGAGCATCTCTTTTCCCTTTCTTACCCTGGTAGTCTTCCAACAGCTCCTCCCATTGGCAGTTAGTCTAGGAAATGTAGTTTGCAGATACACAATCAAAGCCAGAGGTAGAAGGGTTGGACTGGGTCTGAGAAGCACTAGGTTAGTACCTGTAATAGCTGCCATCACTATTTCTCCTAGGGATTGTTGCAAAAATAAGATTGCTAATGCTTTGCTTTGATACCTCAGATCTCTGAAGAGGCATGTCTACAGGGCCACTGTCATAAGTCGGCTATCCTTATAAGTCATGCATTGAAATAAATGGAAACATGTTGCCCAAATATCAACCAGAGGTCAGTGACAACCACTTTTTCTTGGTCCACAAGAATCAGACATTCCCCCGACCCCAAAATTATCATTGTTATTTGCTAATAGTTTATTTCATTTCTTCCTCAAATGGCTAACCTTTGTGTGATTCCATGTCTAAGAACTTAGTTTGTCTTCTTTTATCTATTCTCAGGCTGTGGGGTTGCTTTTTCTTTACTCTCTTTCTTATTTGCCTCTCTACTTCCGGTAATGAGGTATCCTGGGTGTTGATTCTTTGAGAGTATTTTTCAGTTTGCTACTCAAAGAAAAAGAGTCTAAGGAATCTGAGATTTTAATTTATTTCAGCTTTCTCGGTTTCTTTCTTATACCCTTGTTGGCCCACTGGGAAGAAACAAGTCCACCCCTTTGGAGAATTTGAAGCTTATGCTCTGGAAAAGAAAACAATGGCTTGTACTTACTTCTTAATATATTTTTTGTTTTCTTTTACATATGCTCTTTTACACATAATAAGCATTTATGTATGATAAAGATAGACAACTACAGCATTTGGGCTATTTAAAAAATTACTATTATGAAGTTCTGGGCTCCTATCTGACACCTACTTGTACTGGTGGCAGTGACACCTGAGTGGAAGAGGATAATGTGAATATACAGAGAAACTTTAAAAATTACTAGTTGGACAACCATTTGAGAAACTAATATAGATGATAAGTCTTGCTTATATTCTAATTTCCATAGATATTTTTTCAAATATGTCTTTGCTATCCTAAGAAGCTATAAGAAAGATACCAGTTAAACTGACTGTGCTGCTTTTCATTGTATTTTTTTGTGTTTACTGCTTTTTATGGCAAATATGGCAAAATAATTTAGTGTGTTTATTCCAGTGAGCTGGACTAAGCTGTTCTGAGTTTTGAAAAACTATGCCTCCATGGCTTTAAGGGAAGATTGTTTTGGTACAAAATACCAATTGAGGTCTGGTGACACTATTGGTTGAGAAATACTAAGTGGAGATTCTAAACCATTATATATAATGTAAAATCTAATATATAACACACATGCACATATAATAAAACTAACATTTTCTATGAAGTATTCATTCCTATTGATCAACTATAGAAACAAGAAGTGTATTCTACTGGAAAGAGTCTAAGATGATAAGGTTTGGTTCAGCCTTTACTACTAATTAGCTTTGTGACCTATGCAAAGCCATTTAACCTCTCTGGGACTCACTTTGCTTATCTGTAATAAGAGAGAATAAACCAAGAATGACAAGCAGGATTCATCTTGACCACTAACTCCGGAGAGCAGTATGTTTGTTAAGTGCTGAGTTGAGAATTCTAAGGCTGAGTCTGGGCTTAATGAGAAGGAGTGCCATGATCGATTAGTGCTGTCTGCTATGGGTGCAGGAGGTGGAGAGCGGCACTGGGAGTGCCATATATTAGCTGTCTCCCTACACTAGATTACCTCCAAGGCCACTTGTACTATGCCATATAATTCAAGTTATTCATCACTTAAATTTAGGTTTATAAACATAAAGCAAACTGGAAAAACAAATCTTGAGATTCCCTGATCTAAATATGGATTTTGGAAAAATACTTTTTCCTTTTGGAAACAGGAATGAAAAGGAACTTTCTGCCAGAACTTTTGAAAGAGTTTTAAAATAATGTAAATTTATCTCCCATCACTCTTCCATTCTCTCATGAAATATTTATTGAGTACCAACTTTGAAATTGACACAGTGCTGCATGTTGAATATTTGCTGAATTGAATTGAAATGGGGGATTGAAAGATGAATAGACACAGCCCTTACTCTTGTGGAGTTCATGGCCCAGTGGAGAAGTCATACATCCTAGCAGGTAATTCCAATACAACATGTTAAATGCTATAATGGTCTTATGAAGCTCAAAAAATGAAATGGCTAACTTTGTGTCAAGGAGTTGCTGCAGGTTCTATAGAGATGACATCTGAGCTGAGTGTTAATGGATGAATAAAAATTTGTCTGGTGGAGAAGGATAGTTTAGGTGTGTTGGGACTTTTGAAAAAGAGTTTCTCCCCATGAATTATTTATATTTTGCAAGTTATTTTGGTTAAGATGGAGTCTAGAAAATTGAAATATAATTGTTAATGAGGGTTCTGATATTTGTTTAAGAAACTTTAGTCAAATGATGCAGGCCTGGACATTTAATTTGAACTGCCTGAGAGAGGAGGGATGAGACATTTCAGATGGAAGTTTAAATATCTGTGGATGGTAACACCAGGAAACAGCTTGGAAGCAGAGAGGACAGAACTGTGCTGATCAAAACTGGATATTCAGAGAGAATGGAAGAAGGCACACTAGCTGGGAAGGGGGCTGAGGATTGAAGAGGTTTAAGAGGGAATTTGTGTAAGGGTTTGGAAAGGGGTGGCCTGAAATCGAAAGGACCTAGCTTCTCTAGGAAAATAAGGTTGGAAATGGTACCTCATGCTGGAAAATGGCAGCAAGGTAAAGTATGAAGTTATGAGAATCATCGTCAAGGGTCAGGTGAACAAGAGGAGTCAGTTGCCAGAAGAAAGGTTATGTGGAGCCCAGGGAAAGAAGCTGATTGTGTACTAGTGGGTGAAGATTTCATTTTTAATATGTATAAACTATGCCCTACCCCAAAATAGAAAAAAATACTCCATAGATCATAATTGTTGCTGGGGAAAAATGGGGAAAATCTCAGATAAGGGACCTTCTTGGAGGGAAGAGTCAGATCTCAACTCTTTGTCCTTCTGAGCTATTGAAAAGTTGGGGAGAAGCTAGGGTGGACTAGACCATAAGCTTCCCTGACAAACTTGAATGTCGTTTGGAGGTTGCTGATGTTCTGAGTTGTGACTTTGTGTTGGCATGCCTGATAGATAGAGTTAGCGGCTGGATTTGCTTCTTAAGCTGTGTGTTCCTATTTTGGCAGCAGGTGAGCCTCACTAGTATCATGATTGACTTACAGTGATGTCCAAGCCCTCACCTGATGAGACTGGCTATGAGGCAGAGCAGCCTGCATTTACCCACTGAAAAAGCACTTTTATAGATCAAACAGCAGGCCTTTTGTTGTTCTGAAAGGATAATGAATAAAAATGTGGCTCAGGTTGTGAATGACATAGAGTGGGTCCGGTGTTTGCCACATACAACTGAGATTTGTGGGAGTATATATGTAACTTTAGTCACATGGCACACTTTTGGGGAAGGCACTCAATGAACTGATCATTTTCTAGTACATTCAGAGAACTAGTTAAGCAGCCTGCATCAGAGCTCCCACTCCTTTCTTCTCACAGTGAGGCATAATAAACACTATTGGCTGGCAAAGCTAGGGGAAATCGACTTGGGTTTCAATTTAGGCACATTATTTTCTGGCTGGGAATTGTGTCTGTGGTGTGTGTATTGAATTTTGGTAAATTTTTTTTCTTGCTAATTTTTTTGTAAACTAAAAGCAAATTTCATGGCCGTAGTGAGATTTCCTTACTATGTAAAAAGTGCTTTATTCTTCTTTAGAAAGCTATTAGGCAGAATCTACTAAAGCTATATCATATTAAAATATACACGCAGAGGCAATGACCCAGCAATCCCACTCCAAAGTATATACTCCATGGAAATAAAATTATATATGCAGCAAAGTGTAAATGTGCAGGAATGTTCATAGCAACAAACCAAGTGTTTATCAATAGTAGAATATTTTGTACATACAATGGAATACTATGCAATGAAAAAGTATAAACTGCACTTATACAACACAGATAAATGCCCCAAACACAATATTGAGTAAAGAAGTCAAACATTCCCACCTTCCCAAAAAAGAAGTCAGACCAGAAGAGTAGATTTTGTATGGTTTGTTTTGTATGAATTTCAGGAACAGGTAAAAGAAATTTGTGCTGACAGAATTCAAAAGAGTGTTTACATTTGAAGGGTTAATGACCAAGAAGGGACATATCGAGGGCTTCCGCAGTCTGGTAATGTTCCATTTCTTGATCTTGATGGTGGTTACATAGGTGTGTTTACTTCGTAAAATGTCAATATATACACTTATGATTTGTGCACTTTTTTGCATATATATGTTTTTATATCCATAAAAAAATTTTAAGAGGTTTATTTAGTAATAAATGTTTCATTTATATTATTCTAGTCTTGTAAAGATAGGTTTAATTATTTCTTCTTAGCATATTAAGGTCAAGTCTTTTGTACAAGAATTGGTACTTTTATTCTGTTGTTTTTGTTAAATACATATGTGTAGCAATTAATATTTTCTGAATTTTATGACATTTTCTACAGTGGTTAACCTTCTGGTAAACAACTGAATTTTAAGAGGTGGGCTAAGGGAACAAATTATGTCAAAGTTTCCTACAGAGTGGAAAATTTTCTCTTAGCTAATAGCATTGATTGGGACAAATTATGTTTTCAGTTTATGTATTTTCTTCAGTATAAGTATTACGTAGCTCATATAAACGTGGTTTGTCTTTGTTACCATCTTTTTTGTTTTTTAAAGATTTTATTTATTTATTTGACAGAGATAGAGACAGCCAGTGAGAGAGGGAACACAAGCAGGGGGAGTGGGAGAGGAAGAAGCAGGCTCATAGCAGAGGAGCCTGATGTGGGGCTGGATCCCATAACGCCGGGATCACGCCCTGAGCCGAAGGCAGACGCTTAACCGCTGTGCCACCCAGGCGCTCCTGTTACCATCTTTCCTTTCTGTGTTTCTTCCTATTGTATGGGATTGCTTGGTATCCTCCCTTTTTATGAAGAGAATTTCAGATTATATTTTCCCTTTCTGTATGTATTTATCCATAAAGTACATATGTATGGGCTTTTTCTGTCTTTTTGTCTTATATCATTGATATCTTCCCAGAAAGCTCTGTGCATGTGTATATGTGTAGTGAAAATAGAGAAATTGAAGTCAGAGGTTGAAAGGAACCGAGGACCTTAGTTCACATCCCAGTTTTCAGATAGGAGACTCTACCTTCTGAGAAATTTAGTGCTGTAAAATGTTCTATTAAGAACTTGCAGAGATGCTAAAATTACAAGACCTACGTGAAGCAAATGAGATAACAAGCTCTTATGTTTTTTTCAGCCCTTTCGGCTTGATAGAATCATTAACTGTTAGTACTGGTTGGGCAGCATGCAGACAGCCTGCAGCTTCATGGAAATGTCACTCACAGTCTCCTAGGTGCTGGTGATTGTCTCCACGGCTCTAGGCGTGAAGGAGACACCACCCCGAACCTCCAGCTCTCTGCAGAGAGACAGTACAAGGTGAACTGCCTGGGCCACCTTTGCAGAAAGGGAGCCCCTGCCTTGCTGGAGATGGATGCCCTTTAAGAAGAAAGCTGCGATGTCTTGGATTTTCTTCCACTATGCTCCGCTTTTAAATTTTTAAACTTTCCTTCAGTCCTAAGGGCTGTGGTATAAGAACATAGCTTTCCAATCTTATCTATTTTCCAGTGTAGGATAAACATGTTGGGTTTAGTTAAATTATGAATGCTGATAATATTCATTTGGTACAATTTATATTCTTCTTTTATCTTTTTATTTTTGACAGTTTAGGCTGGGGCATAAAGCATAATTATATTCTTGGCATCCTCCCTTAGAAGTTTTAAATCAGTTCATGAGGCTTTCAGCTCGGCTCCTGTCATTTATCCATCAGCATTCAGTCCACTTAATCCCGGCCTCTCAGCTGAGCAGCCCTAGCCCCTGTTGTGAGTGATTGGCCTGCTCCAGTGCTCCCAGCTTCTCCTGTCACATCGCATTTGCATAAAAGAGGACAGATAACCAAATTTGAGCACACAAATGAAAATGCTAAGCGCTAAACCTGTCACAGTTGTTGTTCAACTAATTGTGAAAAATTTGATTTGCTCGCCTTTCACTGTTTGTCATGTGGACCCCCTTCTCAAATGTGCCTTGGCTTCTGCCTCTGTATATGTAGCTTTTAAACTCTTGAGCACAAGCAGCCCACCCTGGGGATTACTTACCTCTCCTACCAGCTTTTAATGTTGGCTCATCTTCTTGACTAAATTAGGCCACCATGGCAAACAAACACATAATTAAAAACCCAGGAAAGACAACTGCAGTTGCACTTCTTAAATTGATTTTTACAATGCTGGTGTATGCCTCTGTATGTTCTTCCATTTGATAATTTTATTTCTTTATATAACCTCTGGTAGGAGAAAATTGAGGATGGGTGCTGTAGCAAGCTTTGTTATTTTGAAACCTATGTGTTTTTTTGTTTCTTACTTTCTGTTTCTCAAATAACAAAAATTGTATAATGGGTCTTAAAAAGCACATTTCTGTTCCCTAATACTTTACCTGACGTGCCAGTATACATTTTTAATCAAGGTTTCAAATGATTCCATTTGAAATAGTATTAGAAACAATGGATAAAATTCCTTTGCTTACAATACTCAATCACAGGAGCTCTGTTTAAATGGTATGTGATATGGGTGTTTTGAAAATATGTATGTGTATTATGTATAGTCTGGTTCAGTGTTCATTATGCAGAGGCTTTAACTATTCTCTTTTTATAGGCGTTAAGTTGATGATTTCTTGGTGCCCATGAAAACAATACATGTGGTGTGTCTTTAGGTGAAAAAACTTGTTTTCCAAGAGTCACATGAGAAAATGTCTCTATTGTTTAGAACAATACCCCTGATTGCTCTACTGTGTGAACTTGTCCCTAATATTTTAGGTATGTAATCTTCAAGCAACAACGAAGATGGCATTAACTAAAGTTGAAGCCTTTTAAAGTTGAATACAGCTTACATAACCTCTGAGAATTGGAGGGTTATCATCTTGAAATTGGGTTGAAATGAAATGTGACATTATAGTGATAGTTTTTGGTTTGCAAAAGTTGGATGTAACATCATGTATTACAGTATTCCTTTGAGATTTATTTTTAGTAGGTCATAAGACATGGATTAATTGAAGAAGTATTTGAGTATATATAATTTTATACAGTCCCATCCTAAAGAAAACAGTGTCGTTCTCTTTGCCATAACCCCCTTAAGATGCTGCGGGATTAAATCTAACTTGAAAATTTGAATGTACACTAATCTCTTTACAATATTTAATCACATTTTGGCTCAAAGAAATTAGGTTATAGTATGAAATGCTCACTACTTTAAAACATACATGATAAATTTAAGAGTTTAATTTTTTTTTTTGGACAGAACTGGAGGAATAATTTTATTCCTATTACATTTTATTTATATTTCACTATTTTTATGTCATTGTAATTTCTTTTGTGGGTAAAAGTATCTGTGAGATGTATGTATAAATTTCAACTAGAAGTGGTTAGTTACATATGAACAATATTAATTACGAGATTTTAATGTCTCTAAATCAAAAATCTAGAAAGGACCACAGAATTAATTTAACCCTCCAGAAAGGATTGAGTGAAACCATTACCAGAGAGATCTCTTATTATGATAGTTAATACAAGTCCTTATATGGATTAGGAAAAAAAGTAATTAATAAATCTACTCCAATGCCTACTTTCATTCTACTTCCAAGTTGTGCTAATTCCTCTTCAGTAATACTTCTTAATCTTTATCCACATATATTTCATTTTTGGATTCATTTAATTACAGACCTTACAATTACAGAGGCAGAATTAGCACTGTGGTTGTTAATTGTTTGGACCTTAGAGCCAGACTACATCAGTTGGAAACCGTCTCATACTCTCAGTATTGTGTGATCTGGGGCATAACTGGTCGTTACCTTCAGACTTCTCTTCTACATAACGGAGATGGTAATAACACCTTCCTCATAGAGAAGTTATTAGATTTAAATGAGTTCATGCATGTGATGCTTTTAGACTAGAATTTGACACATAGTAAGTGCTCAAGAATAGAAGCTGTTATTATAGCGCATGCAGGATTAATGCTTTTCTTTTTGCCTTTGACCCATTTTAAATACTTTTCTAAGGTTTCTAAGCAATCACATTTTAACATTTTAATGGATTATATAATATATGATAGTTTACCCAATATTTCCCCAACTATTGGATATTCATATTATTACTAGTTTTTTAAAGATATATTAACACAACTTTGTGTATCTGTTCATTCAGCCTCCTCTCCCCCCAGCACCCACACTTTGTATTATTTCTCTGAGTTCAGTTTCCAGAGGTTGAGATTTCTGTTTCATAAAGCATGAAAATCTTAATGGATATTGAATTATATAGCAAAATCCTCATCCAAAAAGTCTGAACTACTTTACGATGTTAACGTCAATCTCGGCCCTCACTCATGTTGGTCTTGCAAGCATTTCCTGCCTTGGTGCTCATCATCTCCAAGTCCTGTCCAAGGTTGAGGACTCCCCAAACTGCTGCTGTGGTCTTCTCTTGCAGTTCATGCCTGACACCCACTTCTTATTCATTTCACATTAGAATAATTCTTCTTTTTTTTTTTTTAAAGATTTTATTTATTTATTCGACAGAGATAGAGACAGCCAGCGAGAGAGGGAACACAAGCAGGGGGAGTGGGAGGGGAAGAAGCAGGCTCATAGCAGAAGAGCCTGATGTGGGGCTCGATCCCAGAACACCGGGATCACGCCCTGAGCCGAAGGCAGACGCTTAACCGCTGTGCCAACCAGGCGCCCCAGAATAATTCTTCTTAATCATTGTTTTTCTTATGACACGGTTAGAATTTTTCTCCTGTGACTTCTATTCTTTTTGAATAAAGTTAAAAGCTCTTATTAATTAAAATAAACTGCTGGACCAATTGTCATCTACTAAGCCTACAATTTCTATTTTATTTTATTAGGAGGCTGTGCAGCCTAGTTCCAAGAATGCAGGCTCCAAGTCAGACAGATCCGGTTTGAATCATGATCCTATTATTTACCGAGTTGTATAACCTCAGGTAAATTCTGTGAACTTCAATTCCTCATTGAGGATAAGAACAACCACACCAAACTTGAATGGTCACTGTGACATACATAAGGCGTGTGAAATCTTGGCTGGCATTAGATACTCAGTAATTACTAGTTAATTTGCTCTTTCAATCACTATTCCTACTTTTGCTCTTTTTTCAAAATATTTCCTGCAAATATTTTTCCTCTTTTATTTCCAAACCATTGCAAACACTGAGATTCTTTTTCTCTCTCTGCTGAATTTCCATATTTTTTTTCCTTTGAAGTCTTTTTTCTCATTTCTTTATATTGGATCTAGTTGCTTCAACAAATACTCTTTTTTTTTTTTTTAAAGATTTTATTTATTTATGTGACAGACAGCCAGCGAGAGAGGGAACACAAGCAGGGGGAGTGGGAGAGGAAGAAGCAGGCTCATAGCAGAGGAGCCTGATGCGGGGCTCGATCCCATAACGCCGGGATCACACCCTGAGCCGAAGGCAGAGGCTCAACGACTGCGCTACCCAGGCGCCCCTTCAACAAATACTCTTATTTGGGATTTGAAGAGCTCCCAACTGGAAGCTTTTGGGTATAGAAGTTTTTGTTTTAACATTAAACTTCAATTGGGATAAAATGCTGAGGAAATCTGAATTAATATGAAAATGAAAGTTATCAGTTTGGTGGGGAAAGGGGTAAAGAAGAGAGAAGAGGTTTATGGAACCATTTTTCTTCCCAGTAATAAAACCATTTTGGTTCCTGAATGGCTCAAAGATATCCTCCTGGTGTTAGTGCTAGCAGAACTTGGGATAAAAGAGACATAGTGGCCAATAACTCTTTGGCTAATTATGTTTACAAAGTGCTTTCTCATCTTGCCCTATTTAAAATTTTAATTGTATGAAAATACTTCTCTGACCTTAGGAAATTTACAAGTTAGAAAAATAAACGAAACATATTTTTACAAATCACAAACAAAGATTATGAAATAATGCTACCAGCATGACATGATGTAGACCAGGGTTCTCAAACTCAAGTGATAAGGAACATGAAGAGTATATGTAGTCCCTAAGAGTATTAAAATTCAACTTATATGATGGCAACAACACCATGCTAACTAAACAAAATACATCTGAGTGTCATTCTGTGGGATGCTACCTTGTGACTCCTTATACACAAATTATGTTACATTTACAGAGCAAACCATGGTTCAGGAAGAGTTTATGGAGGCATTGGTTCTAGGTTTTAAATGACAAGTAGGATTTGAAGATGGGAGGTTATATCTAGCTAGGTAGGGACAATGGATGGGGAAAGGCAGAGAAAGAGAAAGTACATGATCTTTCCTAAAATAAGTGAGTGCTTTCATTTTTGGGGGGAGTGAATCATGCCCATGACAAAAGCTCCTTTGGGGATGGTTGTACAGGAGCATGCTGAAATCTGGAGATAGAAAAGCCTAGAGAAAAAGAGACCAGTTAGAAGATGTTTTCAGTGGTCCAGGTGTGAGGTACTAGGTATCATGGTGGTAAAGAATGGAAAGGGAGGAGCGTGCAAAACAAAGATTTCATAAAAAGAATTAAATAGGCCAGGGACCAGATAAAATTTAGAGCCAGGAAAGATGAAGAAATCAAAGTTCATTGGCAATTCAAACTTGGGCAGAATATTAACTAAAATAATGAAACAGAGAGAGCTAGCTTTGGCAGAAATGCTGTGTGTGATTCTAGATTTGTGAAGGAAGACATTCAAGTGATGTGACACCCATGTACCTGGCTGGATGATTGAGATTGGAGGTGCAGATTTAGAGATCAAATTCAAAAGTTACATGGAAGGAGGAAATAGAAAATAATGAACTAGAGTCAGGGTAGATATAACTCATTTTGGTAGTTTGACAGTGAAAGAAAAAAGCAAACTAGGGAGATAGCTTGAGCAAGCAGGAGAATTAGAAGAAAGTTATTATTTTTCAAGAAAATGGAGGAAACTGGAAGGACCCAGTAAAATAGGGGCACCTCTTTCCTGTGGGAAGGTAATTGTTGTTGGTTGTTCCTCTGCCCAATGCAAATCATATGATCATACTGATTAAAGTCCAAATCCCACATTTCCTTGGATCTGAGAACTAGGTTCCTTTTGTGCTGCTTTGTGGACAACAAAGAGAGGGTACCCCCTTTTTTCTTGCACGAGGTAAGATCAGAGTTTAGAATGGGAAAGGAAGCTGCCATAAATCCATGAAATTGTGAATTAAAAATGTTTTAGCAGGATTCTTCTTTTGTGACCTTCAACATCTGCTTTGGAATTTTGTTAAGTGTTTTATTGGATTTTTAAATGTAAAATAGCTTTTCATTAAGAGTTTTGAGAATTATTTAACTGCCAAGTCCCAGTCACTGCACAAGTGATTATTAGACTCATCCACAACTGTGGTGGGCATTAGCACTCCTCTTCACCGTCTGGTTCTCTTTTACCTTCCAGCAGATGGGTGGGTGGCTTTTCTCCACCTGCTGCCCTGAGGATGTATATGGTATACAGTTTGCTTTGGCCAAGGCCTGCGAGGGGAAGTAGTGTGTCATTTGTGGCTCAGCTCCCCGGCCTGTTCATCCCTCCCACTGCCGTGGACCACGAGCGTGCATGTTGGTGTGGAGATGCCTTCTGGCTAAAGCAGGTGAGAATGAAGGTAGCACATGGAGTTGAGCTACCCTGGAGTGCTGTCTATCGTCTGTTGTCTGGGAGAGCGAGAGAGAAGATTTTGTTGGACTTTTCTTTTTTAAACCACAGAATAATCTAGTTTATCATTGTTAATAAAATGACTGAGTTGAAAAAAACTATTAACAAAAAAGCAGTTGTAGGATGCCTAAAAGTTCTCTCTTCAGTTACCTGAAATTTTTATAGTGGTTCAATGTATGAACCCTTATACTTCGTCAGATGTATAGTTTTATAATCCCCATAATCATGTGTTCAAAAGATAGTAATAACAACTGATATTTAATAAGCTTTTGCTGGGGCACCTGGGTGGCTCAGTTGGTTAAGCGTCTTCCTTTGGCTCAGGCCATGATCCTGGGGTCCTGGTGGAATTGAGCCCCACTGTCTGTTTGTCTGTCAGGCTCCCTGCTTAGCAGGGAGCATGCTTCTCCCTCTGGCCCTCCCCGCCACCCCCACTCATGTGTGCTCTGTCTCTTACTTTCTCTCTCAAATATGTAAAATCTTTTTAAAAAAATAACAAGCTTTTGCTGTGTGCCACTGCCTGTTCTAAACCCGTGTAAGCTTTGTGCATCTCTCTTTAGCCCTTTTGACAATCCTAAGAGGGGACTCCTATTAATAAGGCCATTTGTAGATGAGGAAACTAACTTGCCCAAGGTGGGTTCAAGGTTGAAACTTGAGTCTCTCTGATTTTAGATCCTGTGTGCTTAGCTGCTGCAAAATGGCCTCTGGCCGTCTCCAGGAAAGGTGAGCTGTGCTTTACTCTCTAAATGTCTGAGTGTTGTGGATCCTGTAGTTTCTCAGTATAAAACCTGGCTTTCTCTTCTATTATAATTATGTGCATCAGACTTTCAAACTTGAGATCCTTTCTGTTACTAATTATACTAATTAATAAATCACCAAACTGAAAGACAAGATCCAGATTATTTTGAAGAATAGAGAAGTTTGTGAGGATGAGAGCCCTTGATTAGCCTATAGGTGGGAATCAGGCACTGCTTAGTCAGAGTGGTTTTTTTGTACCGTAAGAAGTCATTTAATTGATTGTTTGATTCTATACGTACAGGGATGGAGAACAAAAAACAAGTGCTAGCTGTATTGTCCCCCCAGAAAGGACAATACTAGGTATGAGGATTCAGAGATGAATAAGTATCATACTTTAAGGAGCTCATGATCTAGTGATTATGTGACACCAATAATAATAGCAATAACATCTAATATTTTTGACAATTAAAAAGGAGCCAGTGTACTAAAAACCAGCAAATTGTGCACTTAAAAATATGTTGTTGAAATTTCACATACATTTCCCACTTAATGTTCAAATTAATCTTATGTAATTGTCTTCCATTTTATAAAATAGATAAAATATCTGGGCTTCAGAAAGTTCAGTTAAATTACCTGAGATCACACTGTAGATGGTGGATGATGCCCAGTTTTGTTAGACATCAAGGCCTATGCCTTTCTTTTCTTTATTAGTATTTCTAAAAGTGTGTTATATCTATATTAGTGGCACATTACCAATTTTAATGCAGTACATAAATATCTTAAGAGTTATGGTTTGTATAGTTTCTACTTACTGGAAATGATAACTGATTTTCCACTTACCATAGTAATATGTAGTTTTATTTTAAAATACGTATTTTTGGGTGGAAAAATTAAATTGATTTATATATTTTTAAAGATTTTATATATTTATTTGACACAGAGAGAGAGTACAAGCAGAGGGAGTGGCAGAAGGAGAGGGAGAAGCAGGCTCCTCGCTGGACAGGGAGCCCCATGTGGGGCTCGATCCCAGGACCCCGGGACCATGACCTGAGCTGGAGGCAGGTGTTTGACTGAGCCACCCAGGTGCCCCTAAATTGATTTAAATAAAATCGTATTCAGGTATGCAAAAATTGTGAACATGGCAGTCAAGTGCTTAAGTGTGGAAAGCAGTGTTCTAGGCCACACTGTACCACATCTGCCTAAAGGCTGAGGGTTGAGACTGGGCCACGCTGTTGTAACAAACAGCTCCTAAATCCAAGAGTTTAAGAAAAATGGTTCATTTATTTATGTCTCACATTATATATCTAACATGACTGGAAGCGACAGTGGTGGGGCTGGAGCAGTTTCTGTTCCATACAGTCACTCAGGAAACTAGACTAACAGAGATCCCACTATTTTATGTCACTCAACTGGAGGCTGGAGGATTAAGGGGAAACAGATCCATGAAAGGTTAAAGAGTTTGGACCTTATCCTGAGGGCAAGAGGGATTAGTGCTTTTAATGCCTTTTGTTCTATTCATTGCAAGCAAGACAGTGTCATGTCTTAAGAAGATAATACAATATGTTGCCTCGGGACCCATCATTAAGATTTTTGTGATTCAAACCTAATATATGAAAATCCAGGCTTATACAGCAAATAAACATGAGGATTGTTCAAATTGCAGTAGGGTTCTTTGCTTAAATAAAGGATTAATTGCAGGGTGCTCTTTAAGTGTAAATATCCCTTAGTATGTACTGTTTGAAATATTGAAATGAATATTTATTTACTTCTGTGTAAACTCAACTTTTTAGAAGCTCTTCTGTAGTGGGGACTTTCACCTGTTTCACAATGAAGGTAACAGTGTAGCTTTAAAATGTGAATGTTGTTCCCATTAACATTAACAGCAAAATGGATTTTCTTTTCCCCATGCGAATGCATTGAAAGCAAGTGTAATTTAGATTCTAAGCATTGTAACAAATACAAATTTGATAGGTAGGGACATTTCTTTGGTGATTATTTGAGCTGCCAAACTCTTGGTTTATGTTTCTATAATAGCCCTTACCATGTTTTATTACTGGCTTACATGGCTGTCTTCGTCACTAGCTTCTTGATGGCAGGAGTCATTAACTTTGTCTTTCTAGCACCTGACACAGATCCTAGCTCTTAGTAGGTGCTCAATAAGTATTTGCTGAGTGACTAAATAAATGCCTTGCGTTTTTCAAACCAAGTTCCGAAGTGGAACGCTTTCCCAACACGTTTCACCTTTGACAACCATGACTTTCTTTTTAATTCATCAGTCCTTACCTCTCTTGGGATTGCACCTTTGCTAGAGAAAACAGCTAAATCTTAAATAATCCAAGACAAATAAGAAATACACTTCAAGAGAGCTAGTGCATCCTTAAATTGTTGATTCCTGTGACTGAGTGAGAAAAATGAGTGTATCTGTGTAGTCAAGAAATAAATTCTGGGCAACCTTAGCATAGTTGTCTAGTTTTGAAACATTAAGGCCAATTTATCAGCCATTACACTCTAGTTAAGTACTAATCAAGTTTATGTTTCTCCTCCAAGCTAAGTAATAGAGAAGAACTCTGATTGCAGGGGAACACTAAAGCCATCTATTACACAGCCTTGAAATGCTTGTGACCTTAATTTCTACAAAAAGCATATGCTTATTGTGTTTAAATGTCAGTTTCACAAAAGCCGTACGTCTCAAGTGGGACAATCAAGTAATTGGAAAATAATTTGCAAAAAATTGAGTTCTTGCTTTATCACCTCCCACTTTGCATGCATCCCCCCCCCCCGCCTTTCAGGTAAATTTCTATTCCGTCTCTTTATGTCCTGAAGTGCATGCATTGATGCAGCTTCCAAAGTCTCTGCCACTCATGCTGCTGAGAGCTCTGGTTCCCAGATGATCTCCATTCCCTCTATTCGAGCTTAAAGATCATTTGTTATCCCTGAAATTTATGTGGCAAGCCAGAATTGTGGCCATGTATGCATTTGCTTCTGAGAGTGCAAAACTTTCAAAGCAAAGAGGTGGAAAGCACATGCACTCAGGGCTCAGATTAGGACTTGAGGTCAGTAATAAGGGACTTGCCAGTAATTAAACCACCTCAGAATAATGAAATGATTGTACACAGTATGGAGGGAGCCCCATCATTAGATTGCCCACCATAGCCAAAGGAAAGGAGGACCTGGGCTTTGAGAGAAGCATTGACATGCAGACATTTTCTTTTGATATTTCTAATAAATGATATTGTTCAGAGGCATTTAAATCAGGACATCTTTGTTTAGATGAATTACAACATTGGGGCCACAGTTTATACTTTGTATACTTTCTCTATGTTTTAGAGCATCTAGTTCTAGGGACCAATTTTTTGGAGTTCTTTGTTAATCAGAAAGACTCTATGTAAACCAGAAGGAATTTCCTGGGGTGGAGGAAGGGATGGGGACCAGCCATTGTCTGAGCCTCAGCTCCTGTGATTGTAGGTCCAGTTCAGAAAGCAACACTTAAAGCTATTTAGATGGAGGGGAGTGAATAGGGATGAAGAGACCAATTAACCAATTTTTCTTGGCCTTTCCTCACACATAGACACATTCTGTACAACACCCCAGTTTTGATGTATTATTTTAATTAATCCCAGTCTTTTGATTCCTGCAGAAAGAAGGTTAGCAAATGTAACAATGCTCGGGAGTTTCTTTATCGTAAAAGACACATAATTTCAAGCATTTAATAAGGTAGATTTATTCTGGGTAGTTTAGCTTGCACATTCACTCAAACAGCCCTCCCCAAAGACAACATTAAAAATGTGATTAGTTAGCTGCCATCAATAACACAAAATAGGAAAATGCTCTCTGAAGGGACAGCTTTGTGGAGGGCACTGCACAGTGTGTAGTAAAAATATATGGCCTAATAAGTTTACATTTGCAGGCTCATTTGTTAAAACTCTTGAATTTCTAATTTGTGTCGGAAAGATAAATGGATGGAGCCACAGTAAAGTGTGAGATTAATACTGATGGATGGGGATTCAGTTTTTTGCTGGCCTCTTAGTTCCACACAACCCAGTAGGCAGTTTATAGGAAAGCCAAATGTAAATAAAAAGAAGGACATTATTTACTCTGGTGAGACCAATTGCCAGTTATTTTGTTCCTTTCAACCCTACAGTTAAGGAAATTTCTATAATTTAATTATTATACTTCAGTAATCAAAAGACCTACAATTTGTAATTTGATGTTTTTAAGATTGGTCCCCAGAAACTCTATTATGTAAGGGGCAGTTAGGGATTGTCTTTCTTATTGTATTTCAATAAAATATTTCCTCAGTCAGACTGTCCCTAAAAAAAAAAATTCTGTGTATAACATCCAAAGAAGACATGGGTTCCGAGGAAAGGCAGAAAAATAGTGGCTTTTTCATAGTCCAGCATTTAGGAAAACAAAATGAGATTCTGGAACGAAGTTGGTAGTAGAAGGTAAATTTAATGCCTCTCTTTGCCATCTTAAACCCCCCTTTCCAGGGCACAACACTCAAAGCTTTAAGCAGCCCCCTGGCATGGAGTGTCCTAATGTCTCCGGAATTTCCTGCCTCTGTGTCAGTGGTGACCATCGGGGCACATAGGGCAGCAATGCTCAGCGGCACAGAGAGGGACTCAATACCCAAAACACTTAGCTTGACAAAAACCTCTCTAAAATCAAAAGATGAATGGTCAACACATTGTAAACTCAGCTCTTTTGACTAAAAATGGACATATTTCTACTTATGAAAGTTATTCTAAATTTTATGCCAATCTATCAAAAGGTCTATTTGGAGGGGTAGAAATCAGCAAGTCTGCCCCCTTCCCTCCATTCCTTTTCTCTTTCTCTCCCTCCCTCCTTCTCTTCTCTGTCTCTCACCCTCTCTACCTCTCCTCTCTACCAGGACTTTATCATACACCTGAATCTCCAGGAGATAATCTCCAATCTTCCCTGAATTTCTCACTGATTCCACTTGTCTCAGCAAGCCCCAAGAGTTAGCGTGGCACAGCGGAAAGAGCTTTGGCCAAGGGAACAGAAAAATCTGGAAGGTGGCTTTGGCTGCACGGCTTAAAATCTATGCGACGAGCAAGTCACTTAGCTTCTCAGAGACCTATTTTCCTCATTTCTAGAATGGAGACAATATTTATCGTAAGAGCTATGTACATTGTATGTATGGGATAAACATATAACACTGCTTTAGAAAGTAGTTTAATTATCTATAGTAAAGCTGAAAAATAATCTTAAAAATATTAAAAATTGTAAAGGAAAATTTAAAAAAACAACAAATATTTTGATTGAGTGCGTGGCCATGTCTGTAGGTGTTGAAGGTACCCACAGAGCACCTCCATCAACATGATGCCTGGTGTCAGTGTTAACAGGTGTCAGCTGACTCAGAAGGGCTGCACAGGGGATTCCAGTGTGGGACAGGAGGTAGGCCTCTGCTCCCTACTTCTCTGCAATGTAAGAAGCCCAGGCTATAACTGTGGTGTGCATTGGCCTCAGGCCAGTGGCTTCCAGGCCTGGACTGGCCTCTCCTGAGCCCCGGTAGCAATTTTAGGCTTGGGCTCTCTGGAGAAATTTCTGAATAAACTACATCTGTCCATCTGGCACTGTGCAGCTCAGTTCTTCAAAGAACCATCTCTAACCGGCAGTTCAGCTAAGGCTAATTCTAGTGCTGATTGGTTTTGTGTTCTCTGGTTAGATCAGTCCTGGGAATGTGGCCTTGTCTGGAGATCTGCCGCTCTTCTAATCTGCTTAGAAATTAGTGGATGGTGCTTACAAGTCCGGAAGTCAGCATTTATCGAGCACTTACTATGCTTTTAAAAAGGCTCTCCTTTCATAGGAATGCAAGAAGTTGAAGAGGTGACCCAGAGTCAGGTGTTTGGCTTCTGTGGTGGAGTGTGAAGGAATGGAGGCATTGTCAGGACATATAACCATACACTGGATTCGGTGAAAGGGCAAATAATCCAAATATATTGAAATTTTTTTAAAGGGAGAAATCAGTCCTAAAAAAATGAAGCAATATATGAATGAAGATGAGAGGCTTCTGAAAGTTTTCTTTGGTGAATATTATTTGTAGGAGACTCAAAGCTGCAGATTACTTTAGGAAATTCTAAGAATAGATTTAGCATGCACTTAAGGCCCCTTGCTTAGGGCAGAATTAGAAGGGGTATAAAATACAGAGGAGAAGTATTCTCTCCTTTTATGGGCACTTGATCTAAGGCACTATGGGAATCTATGTTGGTGACGGAATCCTCCTTTCAACTCTAAAGTGGAGATAAGAGCCTTTTCAGGGTCTTCTTTGGTGAATTTGTGGTAAAACATGAAGAAGCAGATTAATTTTGAAACTTATAGGACTATATTCTCTTACTTAAAAATTCTGAATGGTTCTGTATTGCCTACAAGAGAAAAATCCAAGGCTCTTAGCTCTGCATACTAGACCCTTTGTAATTTACTCCTAAAACTTGTCTTTTCAGCCTCATCTCTTATATTTGCTACCAGTGCATTCTGGTGTCTGCTACAGGGAACTCACTTATAGTTCCTAAAAACACTGTGCTTGCAGGTGATGCCTTTGTATTCAGATGCTGTCCCTTGGACTAGAATGTTGCCCTTAGCTTCTGCTGATGCTTTTCTTCCCCTAACCTTCAAGGCCAAGCTTAAATGCTGCCTCAGATGGAGCCAATGAGCACCTTACTTCCCTCGGCTCCTCCCTCATGCTTTCTCTATCACTCAACCATTATCTACAGTTGTCCCTTTGGCTATTGTTTCTGTGCATTTACTGTGATCCCTTGAAAAAGAGAAACCTGTGCTGTTGTCCCCAGACATAGTGTAAGGACAAAGACACAAGGAGTCTAAAGGAAAGACATTGTTCCCAATTAGTGCCTTGGTGTTTTTGTGACTGGGATCAAGACAAGATGGTCACTGCCAGAACTCAGTCCTTGAGCATCATGGCTAAACACATTTACAGATACTTTTTAAAGTGTGTGCGTTTGGGGTAGGTTGGGTGGCAGGTTGGCTAAGCCAGAAAGCAAAGGTAAATTGAAATGCTTGGGCTGAGTGTTTGGCATGGAAGTCTGGTACACATTATTCTGAAAGGCTTATATATTTTCGAGAAACTTTTAGACTCATTAATGAGCATGTTTGTGGCCCTTTGCTCTTTAATGTGATGAAAAGGAATATAGCTCTTCAGGTGACAGCTCTCAGTCTGTTAATAGGTCGTAAGAGACTATATAATGTTAATTTCCATAAAGTACAATGTAAATGAATGTTCTTTATTTGGAGGCCACAGACTTTCACATCTGAAATTCCATTCAGTCAGACAATAAGGAGCTCTAGTTCCAATGTCAGTAATCAATAACTTGAATTCCCCAGAATGAAGCAACCTGTCAGTCTCTTGTTTAATCAGAATTTTAGGAAGGATTAGTTCTGTAATGAATCCTTGTAAATTTGCTTTCAGTCTTCTCCATGTTGATGACATCCTTGCATATGTATATCCACATTTGCCTCTCAGTGGGAATGCATATTTGACATTTCAAAGACTACAAAATATGATCTGGAAAATAAACACTGCTGTCGTAATTTTGATGGTTGATCATCTGTTTAATGTAATGTCAGTTAACTTTGAGACTGTATATTAGGCTGGTTTGATTTATTATCAATTTTCAATGCTATTTAGCATCCTAAACAAAAAACAAAACAAAACAAAACCCCCAGAAGATCTAGGGAGGATGAAGGGTAAAGATGGACTTTTTTCTTCGCGTGAAGAATGGGCAGGTATTTTCTAGCATCTGAATGTAGGTTATTTTGATTAATTGTAAGACACGAAAGGCATTTTATATTTTCAAATTTAAGGAAATGATATTCTAGACAATGGACCTATTGTTTTATTCTTTATTTTATTTCATGATGTCAGTGAGCTCTCCCCACCCTTTGAAGAGAACAAAGACCTCTCTTTTTTGTTGTATTGATTCATAAAAATAACCTTCTATGGAGTTCTATAAATAGGTTAATGAGTTTTGTGCTTATGACATTATTGCTTTTGTGAAAATGTTCAGGATTTTGTTTATTTGTTTTCTTGTTTTTTTTTTTTAACTGAGTGATTAAATGTCATATAGACCCAGTTTTAGAATTGAGGTTGTAATTATATTTTAGATCCTGATTAAAAACTTAACGTGGAATGTAGGAACTTTCATGTCTACCTAATTCTATCTTTTGAAAATACAGATATGGGGGCGCCTGGGTGGCACAGCGGTTAAGCGTCTGCCTCCGGCTCAGGGCGTGATCCTGGCCTTATGGGATCGAGCCCCACATCAGGCTTCTCCATTGGAGCCTGCTTCTTCCTCTCCCACTCCCCCTGCTTGTGTTCCCTCTCTCGCTGGCTGTCTCTATCTCTGTCAGATAAATAAATAAAATCTTTAAAAAAAGAAAATACAGATACGAATTTAAGTAACTCACATGTGACATCAATCTAAAAAGAGCAGATAATTCCCATTGCAGTTCAACAAACATTTAGCGTATGCCTACTGAGATCAGCATTGTGACGACTGCTCCCTTGCCCTGTGTTGTTCATTGTAAAGGTATGTGTTTATGGGCATTTAGAACTTAAGAAAAAGAAAGGAGAAAGGAATGGAACAGTTGGAAAGGAAAATTAATCTCAAAAAATTGCTTTCTATTTTTATCAAAAGAACACGCACAATTTAAAATGTCAAGGCTTTTAATGAAGTCTTACCACAACTATGACAGCCGTGTACTGTGTTCTTTCTTACCCCTCAGTCCTGCTCCCCAGAGACAGCTTCTTTGAAGTCTTTTAATTGTTTTTTATATTTTTTCCTCTGTATTTCCAGATAATATGTTTATATTGCTATTTATTCAAATTGGTTTAATCAACTTTAAATTGATTTATCAGTTTTGGAAATAGCTATTGACTTGCTAGTGTGGTAGAAGAAAATATATTTCTCTTCCCCTCTCTCCATACCAACAGAGTTATATTACCCTCCTTCAGTGTAGTTATGTCATAATTTTTCATTTAAAAACTTTAGTGTTTACATTGTTCTGACAATGTAAGGGTTTTGTTGGTGGTGGTTTTTTTCTTTTCTTTTCTTTTTTTTTACTGCTGGGCAAAATAATGTACTATGGCTAGATTTCTTTTCCAATTAAAGTTATTTTCCTGGTACTAGTAATTGCCAATTTTTCTCTTGCTAATTTTTCTGTGTTATTTTCATGAATTTTTCCTAATCTGCCTTTAAAAGCGATCACATGTGTCCAATGATCTAGCAAGTCGTTCTTCCCCTGGCGTCTCCTCTGACATCCCTCCGGCAGCCCTTCATCCACTGACTTCAACCTGGGAATTCTCTTGCCTGATGTAATGTCATCATTCCTTGGGCCCTCCCTTTGTTGTCTTCCTGAAATTATCTCTTATTCTCCTGTGTTTGATACTCTGATTCCTGGACCCCATGTTGTCTTTCCTGATTTACTCTCTCTCATTTTAGTGGAGGGCATATTAGTAATTTATGGGAAAGGGTACATGGGAAATAAATGATTTGGGAAGTTGTATGGCTAAAAATATTTTTATCCTACTCTCACTCTTGCTTGATAATTTGAGTGGGTATAACATATGGGGTTGGAAATAATCATGCCTTAGAATTTTAGAGCTATTCCTCCATTTCTTATAGTTTCTAACTTCACTGTTGAGAAGCCTAATGCATTTTGGTGTTTGTTTATTCATATATAAATGATCTTTCTGGAAACTTTTAGAATCTGCTGGTTTCTTAGGTGTTCTGGAATTTAATGATGTGAGGGCCTTTTTCATTTATTGTGCTAGATTCTTGTTGACACTCCCCATCTGAAGTTTCCTGTTTCTTCAGTTCTGAGAAATGTCCTTTAATTATTTCTTTGATAATTTCCCTTTCTTCATCGCCTTTGTTTTCTCTTTTCAGAAATTTGTTATTTGGTTGTGGAGCCTCTGAGCCTAATCTCTCAGTTTTTAAAAAATTTTATTTCTTCTGTCCATTATCCACCACCTTGATTTTTGTCTTAGGTTTTTGAATGTGACTTCAACTTTGTCTTCCAATCCTTCTATTGAGGTCTTTTTAGATACTCACAGTTTTATTATTATTATTACTATTATTTGTATTTTATTGAAGTATAGTTGACACATGATGTTATGTTAGTTTCAGGTGTACGACATAGTGATTTTACAACTCTATATATTGTGCTGTGCTCACCACAAGTGTAGCTACGATCTGCCACTCTACATCACTATTACATTGACTACTCCCATTGACTGTAGTCCCTGTGCTGTACCTTTCATCCCCCTGACTTATTCATTCCATAACTGGGACCCTGTACTTCCCACTCCCCTTCACCCATTTGCTCAACCCCTAACCCCTTTCCCTCCTGGCAACCATCAGTTTGTTCTCTGTAGATGCTCTCAGTTTTTACCTACTAGGGTGCTTTCATGTTCTCTGAGTGCCTTCTCCTTATCTTTATAAAAATAGCATCTTTTTTGTTGTTGTTGTTTTATAGGTGCAACCCTCTCTTTTCATTCCTCTAAGGATATTTGTCTTCTTCCCTCCTTCCCTCCCTTCCCTTATTTCAGTATTCTTCTGTTCCCAGTAAGGTCTTTGTTCCTCCAACTTTCCTTCCATTTCTTTTTGTTTTCTTTCTTTTTTTGGTATTCTAGGTTTAATTTTGGAGGGCTTTCCCAAATTATGATGATCTTTTGCTGTGTGTTCTTATTGGAGTTCAAATAACTAACCCACTTAATTGAAAGTTCTGAGTATGAGTGGGGCTTATCAAGTAGTAAGGTTTTTCGAGAGTGACTTTGTGGCTAGTCTATACATTTTTTAGGAATGGTCTTAAATATCAACATCTATGGGTCTTTTCTCTGGGGAATTTGATTTTCTCAGGAAAACATTCTTGAATTTCTTTTTGGGGGCAAAAAGTGTGGAGTACAAACTTGTTTACCAGAAATCTGAAACCAAGGAGTTAGGGCTTGCTGAAGGGCTGGTGTCTGTTTTTAGTCTGACATCCATGGTGCCTATAGCCTCTCGGATTCAATTTCCCCAGATCTCAGATTCTCCAGTAAACTCACTTGAGGGGTTGGGGAAGGATGATCATTTGGCATCACATAGTAGGGATGGGTTTATTTGGACATTTCATCCATTGCACATTTTTTCATCCCCATGCCTAGCCTCCAATTGATGTATACTTGATATCTCTAATTATTGAGGCTTTCTGGGGCTCTGTGACTGCTATACTTTGCTTCTTCTTGGAAGATGTGCAGATTTCAGTTCCTAAAAGTCAGATAGGGCACCTAAAGGCTTTTCATTTTCTGTTCTCTTTTTCTTGTAGGTTTATGATTTTTTGGTTGTTGTTCTTTATTGTTTTTAGTGTGGTGTTTGGAGGAAGTGGAGGTAAAATACATATGTTTAAAGTGATGTGTTTGTTTGTTTATTTATTTATTTTTAAACTGATATGCTTAAAGAGAAGTCCAAGTATTTAACTTCCTAGTAGTTCTACTTATACTCTGTAGGATACTTTATAGGTGTCTATCATCACAACAAGCTTCAAAAGGAGATATTAGCATCTTTACTTTGTAAATGAGGAATCTAAATTTTGGAAGAAATAAGTAATTGGTTGAACTTCATCTGATGGGTGAGTGAGTGAGATTGGGTTTGAATGCTGTACATCTGACTCCCAAGCCTTGTCATTCTCTGTGGTGCCGTAGTGCCTCTTTTTCATGGGAAAGATAATATGTTAAGTCTTCATTTTAGCACATCCATAGGGCCCAACAGTATTCCAGTGTTTTTCAGTTTTGCTTGCAGGAAGCAGAGGTAAGGCTTTATCCTTGGACAGACAACCTATTGATGGCCCTGAGCACTAGGACATCCTCTCTTCTTGTTCTAGTGCTAAGGTAGCCTTCCTGTGCCTCATTCACCTCCTCTTTGGGGCTCTCTCTTTGGTGAATTGCAGTCTCTGTGTCACTCCCAGTCTCAATCACCTCTGTACCCAAGTGTTACTCTGGTTCCTGGCTCCTATTTTCCCAGATAACAATTTTACACTCACTCTGCTCTCCTCCAGCTTTAACTCTCTCTTTCCCCCACTTGTGCTCAACTAATGACCTTGTTTTTTGTTCTTTGTTTTGTTTTTTCTTTTCTTTTTTTTTAAACATTTTATTTATTTATTCGACAGAGATAGAGACAGCCAGCGAGAGAGGGAACACAAGCAGTGGGAGTGGGAGAAGAAGAAGCAGGCTCCCAGCGTAGCAGCCCGATGTGGGGCTCGATCCCAGGATTCTGGGATCACGCCCTGAGCCGAAGGCAGACGCTTAACGACTGAGCCACCCAGGAGCCCCTGTTTTTTCTTTTTTTAACACTGAGAAAATGGAAGCTATCAGAAAATAACTTCCACATCTTCCTTCTATCAAATCTACTAACCTGTATCCGAGTCAGACACCCTGTATTCTCTCTTGTTGCACTGACTGAACTGTCCTTTCTCCTACTTTAGGCCAACTCCACCTTGAGGCACTGGATCCCTGCCCTTTTAGCCTTCCTGAAGACTCTTGCATCATCTTTTTTCCTTCTTTATTGGATCACTTCTATAAACATACATCATGGTATAATATTCTCCATTAAAAAAAATATGCCTTGACTTCTGGTCCCTCACCTAGCTACCCTTCCATCTCTCTCCTCCCTCTTACAGAGAAGTTCCTTGAGTTGCTTATATTTGTTTTCTTCCCTTTTCTTTTTACGTTATTTCCTGGATCTTCTCAAATCAGGCTTTTGCACTTAGCACTCCATTGAAACTGCTTTCATCAAGAACACCAAGAACTACCACCTTGCCAAGTCTTTTGGACGATTCTTAGCGCTTGTTTACTAGATCAGCAGAATTCCACTCTATTGGTTTCTGCCTTCTCCTGAAAATGCTGTCTGCATTTTGCTGTACCCTAGCGGATTTTTTTCATTTCTCCTCTTGACACCACAAACTGGACTGTTTCAGAGCTCAGTTCCTAACCCTGGTTTCCTTTCTTTGAATTTTCATTTCCCAGATGATACATCCATTTCTGAGGTTTTAATACCATCTATATACTGATGATGCTACCATTTGTTTTTCCATCTTGAACTTTCCTCCCAACCTCAGACTTGCATTTTCAACTACCTGCTCAACAGCTTGACTGTTGTGTAACAGACTTCTGAAAAAAAAATTTTTTTAAAAAGATTTTATTTATTTATTTGACAGAGATAGTGAGAGAGGGAACACAAACAAGGGGAGTGTGAGAGGGAGAAGCAGGTTTCCTGTGGAGCAGGGAGCCCGATGTGGGGCTCCATTCCAGGACCCTGGGATCATGACCTGAGCCGAAGGCAGACACTTAACGGCTGAGCCACCCAGGCGCCCCAAACAGACTTCTGAAATTTAACATGGCCAATAAAACTCTTGATTTCCCCCCTTCACACCTATTCTTCCATCACTGTCCCTTGTTTTATTGATTTTTTTTGTTTTTTTTTTAATTTAATTTTTATTATGTGTTCCTCATTTCTGTAAATAGTTCCTCTTGCACTCAATATTTCTCAGTCTCCAAATCTTGAAGTTATCCTTGATGCATCTCTTTTTCTCACACTCCACATCCAATCCATTAGCAAATCCCTTTGACTCTACCTTCAAAATAGATTCCACATATGATCCTTTCTTTTTGCGTTCATCACTAGCACTCTAATTCAGGTTGTCCTAATTTCTTGCCTTGTCTAGGATGGTAGTATTCTAACTACCATAGTTGTCTTAGTGCAGTTTGTTCTTTATATGGTGGCCAGAATGCTATTTTAATAGTATAAACGAGATAATGATGTACTTTGCTTAAAAATACCCTGTCCATTTTCTTCACAGCACTCACCACTACAGGACATTATATAACTATTTGGTGTTTTGATTATTTACTTTCTTTACTGCCAAAAGGAAACTTTCATGCCAGAATGTAAGGAATGTTGTTGGTCTTGTTTACCTCTATCTTAGTCCATTTGAGCTGCTAAAACAAAAATACCATAGACCGGGTGGCTTTAACAAGAGAAATTTATTTTTCACAGTTCTGGAGGCTGGGAAGTCCGAGACCAAGATGGTAGCAGATTGAGTGTCTGGTGAGGTTTCATTTCCTGGTTCATAGATGGCCATTTTCTTGGTGTGTCCTCACCTGGGGAAAGGGTCTAGGGAGATTTCTGAGGGGTTTTTTATAAGGGCACTAATCCCACTCACGAGGACTCTGCACCAATGAATTAATCATTTCTCAAAACCCCCACCTCCTAATGCTATCATACCGGTGATTATGTTTTAATATATGAATTTCGAGGGTACACAAATATCCAGTCTATAGCAACTTCCATATTGCCGATGTCTAGAAGAGTGCTGGGTACTTAGGAGGTGCTAGTAAACCATTTAATGAATGAATGAATAAATGATTTTGGAAGCAGCCCACTCCTGGGATACTGTAATTGTTTCTTCAAATACCATTGCTTACTTCATCCTCCTGCCTCATCCTAAGTAGCCACTCTCCCATGGATCTCTTAAATATATAAAAATTTAATGTTATGCAATTTGTTCTATTACCCTATGCAATTTATTTAAATATTAGTTTAGAGTGCTGGATAATGGAATAAAGTATATGGTAAATAGATGATTAAATGACTTAAAATATGGCTATCATGGATTTTCCTATAAAACAGTCTTTATGAACAAAACTCTATTATGACAGCTTTGGGGGGTATAAATTTGAGTTAAATTATTTCATCATACAGAAAATATTCTTTAAACCTCAGCTGTCTATTTTGTGCCTTAACTGTGAGTGAATATGTGTGAGTGCATATGTCGGTGCATATGTTTTAGAAGTTGGGACAGTTACATGGTGGAAAACACAGTCTCTGCCAAACCCATTCAGCACATTTAAACTCTAAATATTATGATAAAGAATAACATTTTGTTAATTAATGGCTTTCATTTAAAACAGAGAACATGGTCATTGTTAGAATATAATCAAAGACTAACACAAAATACTATTCATGACCCAGTAAAGTTGGGCCCAAAGTTTGTTTGCTACTTTTATGTGACACTTTTTTTCTTTTTCTTGGAACTGCTTGTGCAATGGGTTTTTGCACATATTTACAACAAAATGATGAGTCTTTCACAGACAAGATTCTATCAGTTTAACTTAAGAGCATATGGCAATTTACATATAAACTGCTTGATGTTTGGAATAATAAAAATGTCAGGACAAATAGGAAACGTTAAACATGGTGATATTTTTATACCATGTAAATTTATTGCCCCATTTAAAAATTAAATTTATAAAGGAGTGTGATTGATACTGTGCAATGTAGTTGCCAAAGAGACTCTACAGCACCACTGGAATTGTACATTCACGTTCAGGCTGAGTGCTGTTTTATTGGTAAATAATTTGACTTCTGCAATGCTTTCTTTCATCTTGTAATCCCATATTAAGCCTACCTAGAAAACATAAAGAATACCTGGATATACTGACTTATGTGTAAACAAGTTTCCTTGGCAGTCTTCCTCATAGAAATGGGAGTAAAATATTGGTCTGTTTCCTCATTCTAGTTCCTTCTCTCTGTGGACTTTATTATGATCTGGGACCTCTGAGGTCCTGAAAGAATGCTGGTTTTCAGATCACTTTCCCAGGTTATACAAAATACAAGGTCCTCAGTGAGCAGAAACTGAAGAGACTTACACTGGCCTCTTCAAATGGAATAAAATAGACTAGGCAAGGAAAGAAACATGGGAAGGAGACATGTCTGAACAAAGGATGTGCCAGACAGACTGTAGATCTTGTATGATTTACTCAAGGCTCGTGTTTTTATTCCTTCTAAATTTTGAAGGAAATGAAAGATATGTGTGAACACCTGTGAGTATATATAAAAACAAATGTGTGCATAAAATTTCGTATCTAAACTGTCTGAAATAACTCAGGCCTGTCAGCTTGATTCCCTTGAAAAAAGAAATGGTGGAGAGAAATTCTTTAAAGTGGTTATAGACTCTTTTGGGATCAGAGAATGAATTTTGACTTGTGTTTAGAGACCACATTAATATGAGCAGTACAAAGATCTAGATAACATATCCCAGCCATAAAAAAAAAACAGATAAAACTAGAAAAATGGAAATTTTGCATCAACTCAAAACTTGGACAGGGGTCAACAGGGAGTTGTTCTGCGGTGCTTTTTAAGCACAGAGGTGTCTGCTGCTCTTTCTTGATGAAATCCTGGGATGGGAGGTAAATCATGTGCATTTCATGCCTTTGGAGCAGACAGATAGGTGTCTAGTCCTACTGGCACTAATTATAAATAATACTCTCCCAGAGTGCTTCAGTACTTAAGTCTTGGCAATTACTCACATGTGTGTTGTCCCTCGTAACCCAACTATGGGGATTTCAGAGTCTGTACCTCGTTGCTGGGAGATGATTCAGGAGGAATTCAATAGTGAATTTCTTCTAGCAGCCCTTACTCTTGTTTACAGCATTTTTACCAAAATGGGGTAAAAGAGGTAGCAAGGCGGACAGGCCAATCTAAACCCAAAGCCTTTCCTGTTATGATTTAAGTGTTTTCTATAACCTTCTTTAAGGAAGCATTCAAGGCTGATCTGAACATGCCTTGATTCAATAGAGTCTTTATTGTCATACAGCACATTGTATGTAGTAGTAGTAGTAGTAGTAGTAGTAGTAGTAGTGGTGGTGGTGGTGGTAGTAGTAAAAACAGCTAGTCCTCATCTGTCCAATAATTATACAAGGTAGGTGTTGTTGTTACCATTTGAAAGAAGAGAAAAGAAAACTGAGGCTGAGAGATGTTGAGTAGTCTGTCCATGAGGCATAGTACAGGTAGAAATAAATTGATCAGTAAGTGGAATAATTCCAATGGCAAGCCCACTGTTGTTAGCATGTAAGAAATATTTTGCTTTTGCCCAGCATTAAGATCATCTTTAGAAATCACAAAGATAATTTATCACCTCCAAGCATTCTGCCAATGCTAAATAACACTCTTTCATAATAAAATAGCACTTTGAAATTAGAAGTACCCTTTAAAAATAGAGGATTATCTGTATCACACATTTAATTCTTACAAGAATCTTGAGAGATAAACATTATTGTCCCTATTTTATAAAGCTATGGAGGCTCATGACTTGCCAACATCTGCCCGCTACCAGTAGTTTTTGAATTGTAAGAAGTCAGGATCTTCTAATTTAAATTTCTTCCTCCTTTCCTCTTCTTTTTCACTGGTACAGTCAACTGGTTGCTTAATCTCACATTAGGTATACAACTGGGAGGTTGTTAAGAAGTGTATTTTGTGCATTTTATGGCTGTCCTTCAAAACAAACAAACAATGGAAAGCATTTGTCCATTGGTGCTTCTACCTGTTTTCCCTAAAATGTCTAGATTATGCCTACCTATGTGGTACCCCCAGAAGCTCCAGGGCAGGAAGTGTGAAGCATATGCCACAGGGTTGAGGCAAAGTGCTATGGGGTTGCTCCTATGTGAAGCTATTGGAGTCCACATGAAAATGGTCACCACAGCAGGAGCTGAAATTAGAGGCAGGTAGTGCAAGAGTCTCTGAACCAATACACAAGATAGGTTCACTACAAAGTAACAAATAAACAAACAAAAATGAACAAATTAAATAAATCCACCCCAGAGTCAAGAAACATTAAAAAATGGGACCAATGGACATAAAAAAGCAAGTCCAAGTATATCAATAATATAATAAAGAAAAATAGATTAAACATACTAGTTAATGGCCAGGAGGATCAGATTAAGTTAAAAATATTCTAGTTTACATCTGAAGTATAAAAGCATAGAATGGCTTAACGGATGGAAAAAAATATACCAAGCAAATGTTAACCTAAACAAAAGTGACACAGATATGTTATCAGACAAAATAGGCTTTAAGTCAGGAAGTATTATAAATATAGAGTCACTAAATAATGGTAAAATACTGAAATTACCAGGAAGATTAACAACTCTAAACTCATATGCTTCTTACAAAATATCTTAAACCTATAAAGCAAAAACTGATAGAACCAGAAGAAGACAGACCTCTAGTAATAGTAAAAAATTTATTATACTGTCTCGATTGTCATATTCGACAAGAAATATTTAATAAAGATATAGAAATTTGAACAACATGGTAAACAGTTTGATCTAACAGAAATCTGTACCAAATGCTTAAAGAATATACATTCTTCTTAAGCACATATGGAACACTTAGCAAAAAATGATCACAAACTGGATTAAAAAGCAAGTCCCCACAAATTTCAAAGAATCAGTATTATAAACACTGACCTATAACCTACATCTCTCAGATCTTCAGAAATGCTGGATCCTTCTGGTAAACTCTTGAGCAACAACAACTGTGTGGGTAAACTCTACATGGAGAGACTCTGGTAGCGGCCAGATGGATCCACCACTTTGGGTTGGTGGTGTTGGGAAAGGGGATGATTGGGCTTTGTTGCAAGTTGAATTATGAGGTGACAAACTACTGCCAATGATGCCTAGATATAAAGCTAAGCACCTGTTTTCCAGAAAATGCAAAGAAGCCGGCAGTTAGGCAAAAGATGAAAAGAAGTCAGTTAATCAGCAGCTTCTACCAAGGGTAGTTACTGGAAAGCTAGCTGAACCAAGGTGAAGAGAGATGTGTAGTTTATTAGGGAGGAATGAAAAATTTTTAGGTGTTGAACTATGTCAGAGGAGGTCAGATTATATGAGTTAATGTGAAACTAACCTACTCTGCAATGGCTGTTTCATGCTGTGTCTACAATTTAAGGCTATTTCTTCCAGGTGGTATATGCTATATGTATAGCCACATACAATTTTAATTTTCTGGATAATATTCTCATTTTGGTTCTTTTCCTACTTTTTTCCGTTGGCTAATCTATATAGTTGATGGTAGCCCTTTGATTCCTGCTCCTTTACATTTGAGTTATTAACCTAGATGTTATAAAACTAGACACACACACACGCGCACACACACACACACACACACACACACACACACACCAAACCTCTTTTGATTATTCTTCCTTTAAAGAGGGTTGATAATTCTGGAGGCATAGAATATTAAGTGCTGGTTGGGCACTAAACTTTACTACTGACATTACCTATTAAGTATCTCTAAAGGAAATAATAAAATGGCAGCTTTTAAGAGCCCATTTGTGACTCATAAAATATGGGTTAAAACCTCCCATTTTATTACACTTTTACTTCTGTAATTATTACTGTAAGTGATAGAACAGTGCAGGGTAATCAAGAAATCAACTCTCTCAACTCCTACAAAGGTCCACAGGCTCTCTGAAAATGATACAGATCCTATACTTGAAAGCAATCTATGTAAGTCTAAAGAACACTCTGATGAAATAAAAAAATAAATCAAATGAAAATGATACAAAAAACCCTCAAACTCCAAATAACGTAAAGCAATCAAAATAATGCTAAAATTATAGATCTGTAGAACCCTTGAGCCCATACAGACCTGCTCATTCTCTGCTTCCACACTTAGGATGACCCTAGAAAATTTGCTCAATGTCTCCATAGCTTAATTTGCTCTTTCAGTAAATGAGGGATAACAGTTGTACGTAATGACTTTTGTGTTGTGGGGACTAAGTGAGCTGAAGTATATAAACACATTAGTACCAGTTCTGACATATAGCAAACATCAATACTAACTAATATCATTACATTATAATTAATAGTGATAATTGTTTTCTTGTACATGGCCCATTAGATTGTCTTGTGGTATGTCTGCTGTGGTCTTTCTGAAGCTATGTGACTGGTAGCCTGTCTATTTTTTTTCCTACCCTGAAACGTGCTTGACCTCGTAATCACAATTGACTAGTAAAAGCCTACTCTCACTCACTTTAGTTTGGAGAGGGTAGAAAGACAGTAAATCTATTAGTTTTTAATAATACTGTGTGAATGCCTACTGTCACCAAAGCATTGCTCTTTTAGTTGTAGGAATAAGCCATGGTCTCTGATTTTAAGAATTATGGTTTATTATAGTACCCAGACACAGATACAAATACTGTCATACAGTAGAGAGAACTAGAAAGGGGTTGCATGGGGGAGGGAAACTGTTGTGCATGGACTAAGGTTCAGATTTAGATTAAACCAATATTTAACCAATAAGCTACTGGATTTCACGTACTTGTTTCTGTATTGAACTGATCACCCATGGCTCTAAATTGGAACATTAGTTATTGTGATATGTAATAATCACTTTCAAATCCCATTGCAATTGCACTAGTGTTACTTAAGGTGGTACTTTTTGTGTGTGACGCCAGGAGAAAAGATAAAAGGTTCTTTAAAAACTTTGCGTTGCTGCTTAGTAGAGTTTCCTTTGTCATTTGCTTCTAGGTCTTTTATCATCATTCAATCATTTATTCACTCACTTTATTAACTAATTTGACAAAAATCTATTAAGATTCTATTATGTGCCAAAAACTGTGCTAGGCACTGGGGGCTCAAACTGCATTCCCAGGATTGAAGAGGCTCACAGTCTAGGGAAAGAAAGAACAATGTATCAACAGGTATATTACTATGTCATGTGATAAATTCTATAATTGAGGAATGAAGCAGGGATATATGCATAGTTTTCCTTCAATTAGTTTGTTTCTGGGAAAAATGAGAAGTTTGTAATACATGTATTTGTGCCCCTCAATGCCCTGGGCATTTCTGTAATCTTTGATTTTTCTCTTGTATATCCTCCAGGCCACTGCCTTAAATACCGTGCTCATGGTACAAGTTCTCTTTTTATTTGTCATCTAATCTACCCACAAAGAATATTGATCACTCCCGATGTGATATTTCTCCTCTTGCAGGGTTAGAATTTCAGTAGGTACATCTTGAAGAAATAACCATTTAAATATAAAATGAGGAATGGATTCACGTGACCATGGCTTCTGGCTCGGGTGCCTGTCTGGGTGCCCCACCTGTCTCACCAAAAGGGTCCATATCATATGGTGAAAAAGAATGGACCTCATATATGAAAACCTAGGTTGTTATTCTTGCTCCAGCATATAGGGCATTCTTGGGCAAGTTATTCAGGCTCCTTGAGTCTATTTCCTTATTATTATAAGAGGGTAAGAATCTCTATTTCAGAGAGGCATTGTGTAAATCAAATGAGGTCAACATATATAAAATGCCTAATGTGATGTTTTGTGTGTTGCATACAATAATAAATTATAATGGGGAGAGACAGACAAGACTAATAACTAAACAAGGGTACAAGCCCGGCTGGGGAGGAATGAGCTGGGGGTGTACGTCAGAGGGGAGCAGGCAAGAAGCAGTAGGATATAAAGGCAGAGAAGGTTGCAAATCATTTGGGCCCTTGTTGGTCATGACAAGGGTTTGGCTTTTCCTTTGAAAGAGACAGGAAGCTATTGGAGGTTCTTGTGGGGGAAAAGCAGCATAATCAGTTAGATTTTAAAAGAATCACGAGTGATAGACAACATGATAAAGCAAGTATAATCATGATAGAACCAAGGTTGTGGATATATGGGTTCACTGTAAAAAATTCTCTTTGCTGTTTGTTTGAAAGTGTTCATAATTAAGTGTTGGGGGGAAAGTATTCATTCTCGGTAATGGTCTGAGAGGAAGCTGAAGGAGTCAAAGGTAGAGCAGGGAGCCCAGTTGGAGACCACAACAATACGGCAGGGGAGAGGTAGTAGCTTGGAAAGGAGCAGTAGTTCCGGAGGTGAGAATACGGTTTTGAGTCTGGATATAATTTGGAGGGAGAGACATGAGAATTTAGCAGCAGATCGGCTCAGGGGGTGAGAAAGAGAGGAATTAAGGATGACGCCAAGTTCTCTGGCCTGAGCAACTGGACAGATGTGTTACCTGTACTGAAGAACTGCCAGGTTGCTGCATTCCATGCTTTCGTGTCAGAAGGGTCCTTCCCGCTGTGATACAGGTGAAGTTGTCTTTGTGTCGTCCTTTCCCCAGGCCCAGTCACCCTGTATGGACTCTCCCAGCCTGACCCACTCCTGTTGCTCCCTGCCTGCTGCCATCCCAAGCTTAGTATTGATATGGAGCAGAAATAGCACTGACCTTGGGGTCAGAAGACCATAATTCTCTGCCTTAACCGATCACTTAATTTTTCTGAACCTCAGTTACTTTATGAGGCTGAAAATGTACACATCAGGGAAGTTGGGGAATTGAAAAAATGAGCAAGAAGACATTTAGCACAAAAGTCTTATACATTGCAAGTTTGCTCTTTCTTGCTTTATTTTCCTCACATTTCATCCCCCACTGAAATGTGCCCATGTTGTCCCTCACTACCCTTAAGGTCTTTGATTTATTGGAAAGTCCCGTGGAATTTCTAGAGTTCTAGAGTTCTCAAGTGTGGAGCACTGGCCTTAGAGGTTCCATGAGTTCTAACCCTGCTTCTTCTCCTCATGAGCCGGATGACTTGTGCAAGCTGCTTCAATTTTCTGTGATTCTGTTTTATTGTCTTGATATTCTCTAAGGTTATTTGCTTTTAGATATTGCTTATTAGAGGTGCATACCCACAGAAATCTCATTTAATGCTTACGGTAACCCTGTGAAGTAAATCTGCTCTGATGTAGGAGACAATATTTTCACTTGTTTGGTCTAAACCATTTTGAATTCTAAATGCAAGGTTTTCAGTCCAGTTTGTTTATGTCTGAGATGTATTCAGTTATATATCAATTTAATAGAAGTTTATTGAACACTTAGGCCCTGGGTAAGCAGGGTGGACCTTTTGGAACCCCCTTAAAATCGTGCTCATTCAATTGGGACTTCTGGTGAAGAGTCATTAATGCAGCCAGACTGTGAAGAGCTGAGAAAGCGTTCATGGGCAGGACTGGGAAAACTCTGACGATGGACTCTGATACAAGAGAAAACTGTGAGAAAAGACTGAAAGTAATGAACTCGTTGATTCTTTTTCTTCTTCGAGTTTTTATTTAAATTACAGTTAGTTAACATACAGTGTAATATTAGTTTCAGGTAAAGAATTTAGTGATTCATCACTTACATACAACGCTCAGTGCTTATCACAGGTGCCCCCCTTAATACCCATCACCCGTTTAACCCATCCGCCCCCACCTCCCTCCAGCAACCCTCAGTTTATTCTCTATGGTTAAGAATCTGTTTTCTGGTTTGCCTCTCTCTCTCTCTCTTTTCCCCCCCATGTTCATCTGTTTTGTTTCTTAAATTGTACATATGAGTGAAATCACATGATATTGTCTTTCTCTGACTGACTTACTTCATATAGCATAATACTCTCTAGCTCCATCCATGTCATTGCAAATGACAAGATTTCATTCTTCTTTATGGCTGAGTAATATTCCTACACACACACACACACACACACACACACACACACACACACACACACACCAAATACACACACACCCCACATCTTTAGCCATTCATCAGCTGATGGACATTTGGGCTCTTTCCATAATTTGGCTCTTGTTGATAAAGCTGCTATCAACAGTCAGAATGGCTAAAACAAACAACACAGGAAGCAACAGATGTTGGCAAGGATGTAGAGAAAGGGGAACCCTCTTGCTCTGTTGGCAGGAATGCAAATTGGTGCAGCAACTCGAAAATGAGCTCATTGCTTCTTAAAGAGTGTCCCTCAGAGTTAGTTGAAACTTCAGCCATGAGCACCTCAGCTAAAGTTTCTAAAAGAGATTAAGGTTATCTCTTCTGAGGATTTGAAGACTCTTATAAATGATTACAATCTTTTGGGACTGCTTAAAACATTCTTGTTGGGATAGAAAGAAATGAACTAAATAAGCTCTTATGTCTTATTAGGTATTTACTTAGTTACAGTGTTATTTGTAATGTTCTAGGCCACTTCTAAATGCTTAAGCCCCAAGAGAAGAAACTTCTCTTTTCACCTCTCATGTCCACATGACTAAAGGAAAAATGCCTACTTCCTGTCACTAACTTCCTTCTCAATAAAGTGAACCAAGCCCAGTTGCCGCTGGAAAGGAAGCAAAATGGAGGAACATTTGAAAGGTTTTCTTTGACTCTATTAAAATGGCTAACTCTAGGTAAAGCAGAAGTTGTTTTATTTTTACACTAACTTAATGGCAGTCTTTTGAGGTTGAGCTACAGTTTCGTGGTTGGTTGTATTTTAATGTACATAATTAGTTTGATCATACAGAAGCATGAGATGCTGAATGTTACATTCTCACATCTATCAGCATAGATGGGTTTAATAACTGAATGGCCAAGCTCAATTGTGGAGATAATCTGTGAACTCCTACTTAGTTTATAGAAAATATAGGTATAGTCCAGTGATAAATTTTGGGGGGGTGGGGTGAGTCCAGCTTGTAGGTGCAATCACATTACTCTGTACCTCCACCCTGTGTACAAGTACCAGAGTACAAGGTCTATTATAGTAATACTGTGCCAATAATGTCACTGACAATTAAAACACCAGAAACTCCAAAACAAAAGTATATTTGTCAAAGAATAAAAAATAAAAAATTAGTATTTTATTTATTCACCTTTTTGCCACAATAGAGTGACAATATTTTTAAAGCTTTATTGAAGTATAACCAACATAAACTGCGTATCTTTAAAATGTAAACTTTGATGAGTTTTGACATATGTATACACCAGTAAAACTATCACCACAGTCAAGATCAGTGAACATATCTCTACTCCTAAAAGTTTCTTTGTGCCTCTTTGTAATCTCTCCCTTACTTCCTTCCCCAACCTCCTTCCAGTCCTGGGGAACTATTGATCTGCTTTCGGTCACTGAAGTTTAGTTTGCATTTTATAGAATATTATGTAAATGGAATAAGATGATATGTACTTTTTTTGTTTGGCTTCTTTCATTCAGCTTAATTATTTTGAGTTAATCTGTGTTGTTGCATGTATGTAGCAGTAGTGTATCCTTTTTTATTTCTGAGTTAATCAATTTCTTTTTATTACTGAATAGTAATCAACTGTATGGCTATAACACAATTTATTTATCCATTCATTGGTTGATGGACATTTGGGTTGTTTCCAGTTTTGGCTAATACAGATGAAGCTGCTGTGAACGTTCCTTTACCAGGCTTTGTAGAGACATATGCTTTTATTTCTCTCTCCCTCTCTCTTTTTTAAAAAGATTTATTTATTTATTTGAGAGAGAGAAAGAGAGACAGAGCATGAGCGGGAGGGCCAGAGGGAAAGGAACAGAGAATCACAAGCAGACTGTGCTGAGTACAGAGCCCCATGCAGGGCTTGATCTTAGGACCCTGAGATCATAACCTAAGCCCAAACCAAGAGTCAGATGCTCAACCACTGCACCACCCAGGCGTCCCTGTTTTTATTTCTCTTAACTTAGTGCCTAGGAATGGAATCACTGAGTTAGATGGTAGGTGTATATTTAACTTAAAACTGTCAAACTTCTAAAATTTTTATAATCTTAATCATTACACTTAGGTATTTGATTCATTTGGAATTAAATTTTATACTATAAATCATTGTTTAGCAAAATTTTAAAAAGACCTAAATAAATGCAAAGATATATTCATGGAGCAGTAGACTCAATATTGTTGTCAATTCTCCTGAAATTGATCTATAAATTCAACCCAATCCCAAAGAGAATCTCAGCAGCCTTTTTTTTTTTTTTTGGTTAAAAATTGACAAGCTAATTTTAATATTTATACGGAAAGACTTAAAGTAGCCAAAACAACCTAAAAAAGAACAAATTTGGATGACTTACACTACCTGACATCAAGACTTACTATAAAGCTATGGTAATCAAGAGAATATGGAATTGGTGTGTAACAAGCAGATTAATGGAACAGCACATAGAATCCAGAAATAAACCCACACACGCATGGTCAATTGATTTTCAACATGTGTGTCAAAACAATTAAATGGGAGAAAGGATCATCTTTTTCACAAATCATGCTGGAACAACTGGATATTTGTCAAGGCAATGAAATGATCCTCGACTTTGTGGACATTTTACCAAGTCATTATCAAGAACCTAATAAAATACTGTAGTTTGAATGGGCTTTTAAAATAATAAATGGGGGCACCTGGGTGGCTCAGTCGTTAGGCGTCTGCCTTTGGCTCAGGGAGTAGTCCCAGGGTCCTGGGATCGAGCCCCACGTCAGGCTCCCTGCTCAACGGGGAGCCTGCTTCTCCCTCTCCTACTCCCCCTGCTTGTGTTCCCTCTCTCGCTGTCTCTCTCTCTGTCAAATGAATAAATAGAGTCTTTAAAAAAATAAAATAAAATAATAAATGATTAGAAATAAATGATTCATTATGGAAAAAGTTAAAAAATTTGAATTATCACTAGCTAATGGAGGAAAATTCGTACAAATAATCATATAAATGGTAATCAATATTGACAAATACAATTCAGTCTCTGGCTTGCCTTCTATAAAACTGTGCAAAAAAAATTCAATGTAACTCCAAGATATAGAAAATGGAAACAGCCAAGAGAGTCATATGCTCTATCATTCTGTCTATATGGGTGAACCAATTTATAAATACACATTTTAAAAGGTAGAAAAAAGAACAAGACTAGGTTGTTCTGAAATAGTTTGCTAAATCAATAAAATGAAACTTTTTTGTGTCATTATATATACCTCTTTTGTGTCCAGATTGAACCTGTAGTAGCAAATATAAAATTGAGAGATGAAGGTAAGAGATTTACTAGTTAAGAAAGTATTTATTTGTGATCAGTCCCCTTAATATTATTTGTATGTGACTCTCCATTCTCTGGCAATCACCATTTCATAACAAAATAATAAAGAAAACTGTTTTCCTTCTCTATTCCCCATTTAAACGAAATGCAGATTTGCTAGAGCCCTTGCTGCTTTCCATGCCAGTAGATGGCATTCTTATTCTTGTTTTTATTTTAATAGTCTTAGATTCATGATGAATGTAACGCCATGGGCTGGACTTCTGGTTCCCATAGTCCAAGTTCAGGATGAACAACTTCTGTTGAACATAGAAAGGAGAAGCATATCCTTCAGAGAAAGATAAAAATGCAGTACTTGGAAAACAGAGATGCATCCCAAAAAATTGTCATTTCTTCATTTTTTATTTAGCTGGTTTGTGTCGGGTCCAGTGAGGATAGGAGTTTTTGGAAGAGAAAGGGTCTTGGGTTTAGTTGTTTTGGATGTTTCCTGTTCACCTGGTTGCTTGGTCCTGATGACTGCTGCTTTGATCTATCTGTTCGGTGTAGTCAGGGTTTCTTTTCCCATTCTTCACATGCTATGGTCTGCTGACCTCGGCCATGCTCTCCATCAGCCCTGGCTTTGACCACTCGCCCCATAGCACAGACCCTCCTTTAGGGCTATCTTACCCATAGGAGGGCAACCTGTCGCTAACCTTCTTGCTACTCTGCACTGTGATCTGACTTCCTCATTGAGAGCACCTGTGAATGACAGGGTTCCTTCCATACCCACCACATGGAGCCACTGGAATCTCGGGGCCACCATTTCTGGCCTGCTGCCTATAGATGTTCCATTGCCATTTTTATTCTGCTGTAGTTACCATGCTCTGGGTGGGAATATAGTACAAAGTGGCATCTTCCCAGGATTCCAAGTGGGAAATAGACCTAGAGGCCCCTGCCTTTAGCTTAACCTTCTATCGTTCTGGGATGGCTACGTATTCGCTAGGTTTTCCAGGTCCAGTCCTACCTTTCCTCCTACTTTCTCCCTTCAAATTTTTGTCCCCAGAAATGAAACAAAATTTTGCTTGTTGCTAGAAAGGGCAATTCGTCCCATTAGGTCTGTTGAAAACTCTCCTTAATTTTTATTTTTTACCATACACATGATCTTTGCCCTAGATCAGTGTTTTCAACACTGTCATATCCAATGGTCCCCTTTTATATAACAAACATTCCGTAATACCTCTTGACTATAAGTATTAAAACAATGACCTAACTTTACTATGAAGGAGAGCGAAGGGAAAGTAATTTTGTGTCTATGTGTACAGTCACCATGAATTGCATAGTCATGGATGCAGACTGTCTTACTGTTGACTCAAATATCATGAATGGTTAAGATTGTTCAAAACTGTGAATTTTATTGATAAAAATATCATAATAAAGTATAATTGTTTCTTGATTTACTTTGCAGTTACCATCCTGGAAAGTCAGCACATGTTAAAACTGGGCAAATAATACTATCTATATGTACACCAAAATTAGGTAATTATAAAAATGCCTTCATTAATATGATGTTGTACAAAATTCTGTGCAAATAGTTCTTTGTGCAGAACTGCCTTGTGCATTCCAAGACACATAATATTTCTGCCTTCTGCTAACTAAATGCCAGTTGGGCTCCAATCACAGTGACAAGCAGCCCCTCTCCCCTGTTTCCAAAGTCTCCTGGGGAGCACTACCATTCCTATTGCAAATCATTGTTTTAGACAATACCTTCCAATAAAATTAGTTTATGATCTTTCCTGGGTCTGCAGGTCACAGGTTTAGCAATACTCTGCAGAATGAGCCCTTTGTTCATTTACTTTCAAATCATCCTGACATCCATGCTGTGGAGCTTCTTGGCACAAGTATCCCCAGTATTGATATATCTGGGGACTCCTAGGTTGTCCAAATTCTCTTTGAGACCTGCAGGACCATACTATACTGCCCTTCTATTCCTGTCTTTTGCTCATTTGTCTATTGAACTGTTTTCTCATGGATTTGAATTAACTCTTAATAACTCTCAGTTATGATCAGGAAAATTGAGAACCAGAGAGGCCATGTCTCACAAAGGGTCTCAGAAGTGGAAATTGCATAGATCTAAGACCAAAGCTCCAATCTTCTGACCAGAACTTACCTGATACGTCATATTATTATTGCCTCATAAATTAATCCATTGGCTTTTTAATTGGAAATCTGTGTACAAATAATCTTTTTTAAAATTTATTAATGTTGATGCAAATAATTCAGTAGGGCCCGATGGTGATTGTGCCTGGCTGAAGCCCTACAATGAATTTTTAAACCCGTAGACCTTTAAGGTGGGGACGCCACAAAAGCTGCTGTCACCTTATGAGGCCCAGCCCAAGGAAGTCTTTCAACTATACCTGTAGTTCCTCTTCAGACCCTACAAGCCTTGACTTTCCTTGGTTCTTAATACGTATTTATCCATTCTTGTAGTCAGGCTTTGTTTACTCTATTGTCTGGACTTTCCTTTTCTTTCTTTCTTCTTTTTTTAATATGTAAAAGTTTCCATTGCCTAGATCTCCAGATACTGTCTTGGAACAATCCATCTTTCCTGGAACCAGATAATAATGTGAATCAAACATGTAACACAAAAACAGAAACAGTTTTATTGTCTTCTCTTGATGTAGCAAGTTCTGTATAACGGGGAGTAAATTCACATCTTCTATAAAAAATTAGAAAAAAAATTCTATATTAGGTGTAAATTTTATGATCTGATCCCCTCAATTTGAGTTCTTCTGATCTATCTGTTATTCTTTCTAAATCAAGAAAAGAACATTAGGTGTAATGGTTGAGTTGTGAATGATAAACTCTGTGTGTGTATTAGGGAGAGAATGCATATGTAGCAATTGACTTAACTAGGTGAGCAGCCCTGGGCGCATTTATGTCTGAGATCCACATCAAGCCCTTAACAGGCAAGATTCTTTAATATAAATGAGAAATAGGCTTTATCCTGCCATAATGACCTGCAGCCTCTCAGACATGACTCTCCACAGACCGATCACTCCACACAAAGGTTGGCCAGCTCACAGAAGCTATTATCTTTTATTTATGCAGATCAGATTGTGACAATCCTTGGAATTCTTTGTTTTATCTTCTTTTTTTTTTTAATCCTTCTGGTATGGACCTTTCTCTCTTTTTCTGTATAGGCAACTCCCCAAACAAACATTTTCATGACTTTCCAAGTCATTGAATGAAAATATTAGAGTATAATTTGGCTAGCTTGTATTATTCCACAAAGAAAAGAAAACTGTTTTAATTTTGGAGGCTACTAGATAAAGGAAGAGGGAAAAAATTCCTTAATTTTTTTAAACCACACAGGAAGCCATGTATTGTGCCAACATACTAACCAGCACCAAATCCCAGTAGTTTACACTTCCATTATTTAATGTGCCCTCTGGAGTTTTGGATATGGCTCAGAAAATTTTTTTTAAACAAATTTCTTACATATGACCCTAATTTCAATGGACGTGCTTTAAAAAATCTTTGCTTTCTTCCTTTTACATTTCCCATTAGTCAATATTAGCTACATATTCATGGGTGAGAATTTAAATAGCACACATCTTGTAAAAAAAACATATCAGGGTGACTTTTTTTTTTAACGGGTGTGCTTCCAGTGATCTTTCCCTCTTGGGGGGTTGGGGGAAAATGTTCAACAGTAGGAGTTGAAAGAAAAAGAGAATATCACTTCTGAGTGTGGCAGTTTAGTTTCCGTTGCAGATTACTTTTTTTTTTTTCCTGTAGTGCTGTTCTTTCTAGCTTTTATCTAAGCCAAGTAGCAAGGCAAGAGGCCCACTGAGAGATCAGGCAACAACCATTATAGGAAGGATTTTCCCAGTTGATTTGGGGGATGCTGAATTCAGCTGACATCCTCAGGGTTCTTATTCCTGCATTTAATCCATAAGCATTTTATTGAATGCTAATGATTATGTCTCAGTTACCCTGCTAGATGTTAAGGCAGATATAAGAAAGAAACATGATTTTAGCCTTTATTCATTCATTTGATTAGCACTTATTATCCACTGGCAAAACAAGGAACTAGCCCCACTGATCTTTCAATCTGGTGTGGAGGACAATGAATAAATAATGGTGGATGATTCAGAAGCAGGGTAAGTTGTGCTGGCTGCCGTATAAGTAGAGGTACCAGGTGCTATGGGAGCATACAATTGAGGATACCAACTTAGTGTTGTATGCACAAGGGTTAGCCAAGGTCTACCTGAAGTAATAAAATGTACCTTGAGCTCAGAAGCATGAGACCAAGTTAGACCTTGGGTGGTAGGCAATGGAGAGTGTCCCAGGAAGATGGGACACAGCTGTGTAAAGGCTGAGTTGAGTGGTGCATTGGAGGAACTAAAGAAAAGCTCAAAGCAGTCCCTCTCTCTCATTCCAGTAGTGAGTTTTGAGGGCTGCTCTCAGGGGCCACAAGTGGCTTCCTTACGTGACTGGAAGAGGTGAGCTGCGTTAGGAGCAACTTGCCACCTGTAATTCACATCTCACTGGGAGGAAGGGGAGGTCTCTGGGGAAGCAGACGATGGGGGAGGGGAAAGAGTTCAAAAACTAAATTGTTTGGGATAGAGTTAATATAAAGAAACAGCAACTCATAAAATATTAATTGATGATAAGGGGAAAATGTCTCTCCACAACCAAGGAATAATTGAGCTCCTGAGAGTGGACACGGATTGTATTTCAGGCTTCTTGTCAGTCATTATTAACAGCCTGCTAAGAATGAATTTTTAGTTGCTGGTTGAAGGCTAGGATTAAGAACATGGGATTTGGGGCAGGGAAGTCCCTTTAGAAGGGGAGGAGATGGGACTGAATCAGTGAGTCAGAGAGGGGGCAAGTGTTAGAGCAGCCAGAGGCTCTGGAGGACAATGGGGCTTTAGCTCCAGCACTCATTCATCTTGTGACTCACTGAGACCATTCAGCAGAACAATTCACACGTCCGGTTGCAACTGCGATCGTCCAGTTGCAACTGCGATCAGAGGCCTCGGAATTTCCCAAGTCCAAAGTTTGCCATAGTCTCCTCTTCTCTGGCCATGCGGAAGCCATTTTCTACCACAAGAAAGGAAATTGCATTATCAGTAGGAAGAGATGTGGTTGGGATCAGAAGTGAGGTGTGACAGAATAGTTCTTCGAGGGTGTTATCTGAGCGTCCCCAGGAAAGAAGGACAACATTTTTCTTGCAGCTGTCATGGAATATAACTAAACTGCATTGCATTCATGGTAAGTTTCTTGTCATTGTAGTTAAGGTGTTTATTTCTTTTATTCCTTCTTAAAAAATACATTAAAAATCAAGAGTCCCTCTAGACAAGCTGCTCTTAAAAACAAACAAAAAACAACCTTTCATGGTTTTCATTTATGATGAATCAAGTATTTTTCCTAATTTTTGAGATGAAAAATCTATAGAACAGACCATATTTGAGTACATGGAGTAAACCAGTGGTAAAGTCCATAACACAAAGTGGAGATCCTAAGAACTCAGAAATAAAACTAGTTAGATAAGAGCAGAAACAGAGGGAAAATATACATGAAAATCATAATAATTATAAAAACCCCAAACTCATCTAAGCAATCATGCATGCTCAGATCTTCTTAAACAGGACTTGTTATCTTGAACTGACACTATCCTTTGCATGCTGGCTTTGACGAATCGATGCTAAATTTTAAGATGGATGATTTTTATGAATATACTAATCCCTAATAATGGCCATCAAATCAGAAATTTCTATGTTCCAGCATGAGTGCTCCCTTCTCAGGGCACACCTATGAGAATGTAGTCCTTATTTATTGTGTTATGGTTAAGGTGAGCTCTCTTGTTCACATGTGAGAAATTAATGCATCCTGCACATTTAAGCGCCCTCTGAAACTTTCTGCTTCATAAACTCTCCCTCTTTCCCTGTTACCTCTAAATTTTTCATACTGTCTTGAGCATCTCTCAAAGAATTGCAAATTCTGGCTGGAACATGATTAATTTAGCATGTGGCCTCTTCCGATGGAGTGCTCTGCCGTCCATCCTCCTTATACAAGGCTACCTCTCTTCTTGGCTCTTAGCAGGAAAAGTGAATTAAGGCAAAGGCCCAGGCTGTTCAGCTGTGCTGCTTGAAAATGAATTTTTACTGGCAGTGCCACAAAGGCAAAAGTGTGGTGTTGCAAAAGTGAAATTACAATATACAGTTGATATTATTTTAGTTGCAAAGCTCAGTCATCCTATTTCCCTCTCACAGTTTGCCGAAGGAACATCGATTATTCTTTATTTGGAGGTGAAAGGCAAAACACAGACATTTCTCCTCCTTAAAGTGTCCCTACCTTTATTTTGTTCATGTTTCTAGCACCTTCGTTATTCATTTCATCAGCTAATGTTTTCTGTAAGGTCACCTCCCTTTACTATTGAGAAGAGAGGCACATTTATTTCCCTTGTTGGAATTCTTTTAATAGAACTCAACTTAGCTGAGCCATGAAGGCCAGTACTACTACGCTCACAGATGACTTCAAGTGGTGCTTACCAAGGAAATCTGCTCCAGAATATCTTTGAGACTTGGACCTCTATGGCTCCCATAATTTTTATGAAGAAGGACAGTGAAAAATATAAACCTCTTTTGTGGAAGAATTTTGACATCTCATTTGAATATACCTCCTTTAACTTAATTACCTGCTTGCTTAAAAATACTCTATTTGTATAAGGGATGTGATTATTAGGTATCTAAGCTAATTAGCAAGTGCCTGGCATGTAGTTAGGGCTCAGTACATGTTAGTGATGAGGAGGAGGAGGAGGAGAAAGATGAAGAGGAGGAGAAGGGTTATAGAATGTTAGGTCTTTGAAAATATAACCAAACAACCTATTGATAAGACAAAGCTGAGTTTATTTATACCACGACAAGGTCGGGGGTGGTGGTGGTGGTGGGGAGGGAATCACCTCTCCAGAGTTCTAATAATGAATGGAAGTTTGGTATAAGGCAGGTCTTTCAAGTTTGGAGGGTAGTGGAGGTTGGAGGAGCTGACAGACAGCAGTATGCGGTTATGGGAGGAGGATGTTCACTGGGATTGAGTAGAGATTATGATGTGATAGTTCAGGATCGGTGGAGTCAAGAGTTTTGAAGGGTCTTAGCAAACAGTCATTGGATTGAAAAGTTGAACACTTTAAAGTTCACTTAAGTGGGATTTTCAGGAAGTTCCTGGAGCTAACAATAAAGTGATTTGCAACTTTTTTCTTCCTGGGCAAGTTTTCTGAAGTGGTAAAGTAGTATCGAGGAAGGCAGTGACATGATAAAGCTCTGTTGGTGGGGATGGCCAACAGTAGAGCCACACTAACAGCGTGGGAAATTGTGTGGATACAGATGGCTTAGATTCTTCTTCTTCTTCCTCCTCCTCCTCCTCCAACTCCTCCTCCTCCTCCTCCTTACTCTGGAATTTTGAAAATGAAGTTATTTACTATCAGGGAATTCCTTATTTCAGGTATGTGTGTGTGATAATATGGTGCATATTCTGTGCTGACTTAAAAAGAAATCTGTGCCAGGCAAAACTTTTTCCCAAGGCCCGTTTCAAATCTTGACTGCTTGTAGAGTCTGACCAAAGTGGTAGAGAACTGCACATCCTCCAAAATCTAGCTCCTCTGTGGACACTCTCAGGCATCCCTGTGAGGTATTAGGATTTGCTGCTTTGTTGTTTCCCTCTCCCCACGCTGTGAGATCCTCAGAGTCGGATTTGCATCAGCTTTCTGCCATTGAATACTTTTCTGCCTAATGCCGGGGACTGTGCTAAGTGTTGAAGATACAATAAAGAAGAAGAAATAGTGCCTGCCATCTTTGGGGTCTCATCCTAGTAGAGAAGGTAAGTGAAATAATTGTCATTTATTCACCTTTTCATGTTTCTGTGTGCCTAATAGAACATTACACCTAATAGGGTTCCAACCAATCCATGATGAATGAATGAATGGCTGCACATCTGTGAGTTGGGTATGAAATGGTATTTTATTGTCATTTTATTTTCCTGGGAAATTTTTTATATCATTTATTGCTCCTTTTCTAAAAGAATTGCCTTTTATATAATTTACCTGGTTTATTATTTATTTTTATTTATTTATTTATTCATTTATTTTGCTGTTGTTACTAGGTTGTTGTCTTAAAAAACATGGGTATGTACGATTTTATTATATATTCTGAGCAAAAGTTTCTTACTGGTTTTATGGATTGTAAATATCTTATCTCTGTGTCTGGCTTGTGTCAGTGTCACTTTAATACTTTGCCTTTTGTGCTCTAGAAAGTTTAATTTTAGTATACACAAATTTATTAATCTTTTTATTTATGGCCAGTGCTTCCCTACCTTGACGTGACAGAGATGCTCTTTACTTTCTTCTAGAAGTTTTGAAGTTTTCCTTCTTGAATTCATTTTGCTTAATTTACTTGAAATTGATTTTTGTGTGTGGTATAAAGTAAACATTTGACTTTATTTTAGTTCCCTTACATGCATATGCTGATCAGTATATGCGAATACCTAAGGGGGACCCTCTGCAAATCTCTGAAGATTCTTTGCACTGTTCTCTCCTTTCTTTTACTTTGTTCCTCTAACTATAACCTCCTTGGTGTCCCTGAATTCTCAGCTCTGTGTCCTTAACTCAAGTTGTTCACCAGGCTATGCCTGAGTTCCTCTGTGTGCTGGAAATGCTCTCAAAGCAATAAGCCAGGCAATCTTTGGGCCCCCTTCATTTGTTTTACATCTCTCAAAGATTACTATTTTTAGTTGCCTGATGTCGAGTGCCTTGAACACCTTTGTTTCATATATTTTGTCCATTTTTTGGATGTTTCAGACAGGAGGGTAAATCTGGACTCTGTTATTTAACCATCTTGTTCGGGAGCAGAAATCTGAAGTGGGAAATGAGAATTGAACTACTTAGGATGTGAAGCTGGAGAAGGTCAATTTGGAAGAGGTAATTTTATGGATCAACAACCTGAAAGGAAGCTCACAAAGATTCATACAAGTAGCTGAGGAAATGGAGGCTTGGCGAAGTGATTTTCTTGCTGTCATTTGTATACCAAAGGGTTATCGCTGCCCAGGAAATTAGATGGTGGGTTGGGATGCATTCACCCAGAGCTCTGGCATTAAGTTTGGAAAGACAAAATTAAAAGGATCTTTTTCTCGTCTCTGAGTGTTCTTGGGACCTAAGAGGAAGACTGTGGTTTGGGCTAGGATAGACTCAGAGTGGTTCTGTGCAAAGAAGCAGACTTTCTGAGGAAGGAGGCCTAAGTTAGTGCAAGGTTTCTTAAGACTTCCTCTCAAAAGTCCCGCAGCCTCACTTCCACAACAGTCCGGTGGTAAAAAGCATCAGAGGGCCAGCGCAGAGGCAAAAGAGGGGACACAAAAGGGTGAATATCAGTGTGGTTGTTGGGGCAAATGTCTTTGAACCAATTACCACAGCAACCTACTTAATGTTTTGAGTGGAGAAATGAAGACTAAGATGAGAAAGACAGTATATGCCAGATTGTGAGAATCTTGAATGACAGGTGTTGTCAAAGGGAAGTTAAAGTCCCTGGTGCCTAGGATTAATAAAATGAAACCAGTGTTTTAGGAAGAATAACCTAGTAGTGATATGTGTTCTGATTAGAATAGGGAGTACTGGATGCAGACCAAGATGTTAGGAGGCCGTTGCAGTTATAACTCAGGTGTGAGAAGGTGGGACCAGAACAAAGGATGCAACGCAGATAGAAAAGGGAGGGAGACTTCTAGGATATTTTGATTATGATTGGACATGTCAGAATCCTGCCTAGTATAAAGATGTGTTTCCCTTGGCACATGATAGGTATGAAAACCAAATAAAGAATTATGCCACGTCAAGAAATACATTAAGTCAAGACATTTCAAAGATTCATAAGAACAAGAAAGAGAAGACATGGGACCTATTAATCAAAATGGGGAGCACGAAGAAAGAAGCAGAGAATAGAAACAGTAGAAATTAAAAGTGGGAACAGGGACAATGATCATACCCAATGAGAAAGAACCTAAATTACATGGGAGAAAAAAAAGATATTCACAGAGGAGGAGTTAAAAAAAACTTCATAGAATGCATACCGTTCTGTGTAAACTGACAGAGAAGCAATAGGACATAAATCTCCATGACATCACTTGAATATAATGGTATAATAATCAATTTTCACTATTAATAACACATGCATTCATTTAATAAACATTTCTAAATATTTACTGTGTACACACAATGTACTCATCTTGGACACCATTTTGTGCAGAGAGATTAAAAAAAGACCTTCAAACCCTACCATTGTGAAATTTGGAGACAGATGTATACAGAAAGGCTTTTAATATCTCAAGATAAGTATTAGAGTAGTGATAGGAGAAGCTTATTTGAAACGCAGAGGAGGGAGAGAATAACTTTTCCTGAGGATATCAGAGATGATTTCACTGAAGACTTGAGGTGATCAGTAGGAATGGAAGTTCGGCAATTGGAGAAGGTGGACCATTTCATTCCAGGGGGTGGCAAAGAGGGGAAGGCTTTCGAAAGTGTGGTGGAGGGTCACCTGGGTGGCCCAGTTGGTTAAGTGTCTAACTTTGGCTCAGGTGGTGATCTCAGGGTCCTGAGATTGAGCCTGTGTCAGGCTCTGTGCTCAGTGGAGATTCTGCTTCTCCCTCTCCCTTTCTCTCTGTCTTTCCCCCTGCTTGTGCTCCCTTTCTCTCTCTCTCAAATAAATAAATAAAATTAAAAAAAAAATGTGGTGGATTGGAAGACAACAAGAAGCCTCATGTAGTCTGATCACCAAGGTGAGGAAGTTGGGAAACCATTTAAACTATTAAAAAGTATTTGAAATCTTTGGCACCCAGAGGGTTGAACTGTCAGTTATCAGGAAGCCTGTTAGCTCACATAGTCCTACACTACCCACACAACCTAAAGTGTTTCTTAGTGATATTTACTACCATTGTCTATTTCTAATTTCTTTCCTTCAGAATGGTGGTATGACTACAACACTTGTAGAATTTTTAAGCAAGAAGCTTATGTGTCCTCCTGTGTTTTGAAAAGCTAGCAAACTAGATTTGTAGAGGCAGAATTAAGTCACATGTTAGTTATTCTTGGGATCGCCTATGTGACTTTGGAAACGTTGGTAGAGGCAGATCAATCATTTTATATCTGCAAATTGTGATACGAAATGCCATTGGCTCTGCATAAATTCCTTTGTTAAGAGTTACCAGCCAGCATGGAATAAGAATGCAGAATGCAAGTCATCTAGACAAGACCACCATCTTTGTAAATGGTACCAGCCAGCCTCTTAAGACAGTAGTAATATTCTACTTCATTAGCTTTATCCAAAGCACACAGTCTGCTATTTGAAGTATGTTCTTTGGGTAAGTCTTTTATTCAGGATAATGCTAATATATATTCTTTGTAAATAAACTTGCATTCTGAAAATATTGTTGCATCTATTATTTGACTCCTTATCTATAAGAGGTAGTCAGGCATTTTCTTCCCTATTTTATAGACTAGAAAACTGAGGTTCAAGTTTAGGGCCTTGCCTAAGGCCAGGCAGTTCATAGGTGGAGGAGGCAAGATTTGAACTTAAATCTTTTGACTTCAAGCACCTTGTCTTGCTAGGACACAATAGCTTCTTCCTGCAAATTCCTATGATAAAGGATAACACCTGGTAATTCTGATTTAACTTTAAATCTTTATTGCCAATACAGATACATATTAGAATATGTATTAGAACTTCTAAAAATGTAATTTGTACATGTCTGAAGTAGACATTAGCCTGTTGATAGAAAACAGTTCATTTTACTTACTTGTTAGTGATGATGAAGTTGGCTTTGCCCAGCACAAGGCCTAATAGATTCCTCTCCACATACATTGCTGGGACAATGTCTCTGAACTCAAGCAGCTTACAATCTAATGGAAAAGGCAAGTGAACCCAATAATCTGCAGTATAGCGTAGAAAATGGTAAGTCTTGATGGGAAGGTCCAGACATATGAAGGTGTGGGAAAGGGGTACATTAATTTTAATCACAGAAATCAGGAAAGGATCATGAAGGAAGTTTCTTGGAATTGAGTTTGCCATATGGTTAATATTTCTTAAACATAAGATGGTTAACCTAACCTTAACCTAAGATGGCTGGAGAGAGGTGGGGCAAAGAACATTCTAGAAAGGAGAATGCAGTATGACCATTAGGCAGTAGGAAGATATTTGAATAAATTCTTATAATTTGATGTCTCTGTGGCAGAAGATGATTGAAAAGGTATAGGGCAAAAAACAAATAGCACAGGGAATTAGGGACAGGTCGTGGAGGCCATTAAATGCTGTTGTGGAGTTTGTTGTTCAGGCTCAGGAAGATGTCGTGAATTGGAGCTAAGGAGAGACTTAACTGAGGTGTGTGTGAGGACGGTGGTCCCAGGGGTGGTTTATAGAAAGGATGAGAGGGGAAAAATTGACCTGTGCATAGGCTAACTTGTGAAGAGAAGGGCAGCTCAAGAGAGGCAGACAGCTGGGTGGGATGCCAACGAGATCCACTCGGGCAGTGACAATAGGAACAGAAGAAAGACTATCAGGGAGAAGAGTCAGGTGGTTAGGGTCCAGGGGAGGTCAGAGCAAAAGACAATGTTGAGATTTCCAGCTTAGACAAGAGTGAGGATGGTGAGGATAGAGATGAATGAAGTGAGGTGTGGAACCAAAGGGCAAATTGATGAAAAGAATGTTTTTTGTTTCTGTTTTCTTTTAAAATTTTCGTAGTATTTTAGTTTTATGGAGAAAGCACAATAATACTGTTTCTTTTGGGGAAAAAATGGGCAGGCAGGAACTGTGTGTTTTGTAAACTATGGTTTATGGCACACGGTGGTTGGGTAAATTTTGCTGTCTTCGGCCTAAGCTCTCAAAAGAGAGCTCTTGCTGGGGCACACATTCTGATTTTGTGTTTCTGTATTGTACAAGGGAATTGGAAACACACCACTTCAGAGTGAATTAGGAGTGAGTTTGTACATTTTTCTGCTTAGTGGAACTCAAATAGTTTCCCAGGGAATATGTTCTCTGTTTTTCCAACACCTTTCCCTTATTCCCCAAACAGATTACCACGTGTCTCTCATATTTCCCACAGTGTCATCAGAATGAGAGCGTCAGGGAGAGATCAGGCAGAGGGCATGATAATTTTACACTTGAGACAGTGATATGTAGGATCTGAAGTTTCTAAACTCCTCAAGACTCTTGGGTGCAAGGTATCTTTTGTGTTCCAGCACAAAACCAACACAGCCCATGGAGTAATCCCTGAAGATATCTGGGCCCATAGACTCTGCCTCTGAAAGCTCTTATTGTTCAGTGTTTGGAAACATTTCATATTTTTTCCTCAAAGCCCAGTTTCCCATTTGTAACATGTTGTAATTGAAATGAAAACCTTTATTAATATTCAACAGGACTAACACTAAGGAAACAATGCAGATTTTCTTACCTCTCCTTTTAACGCCTTTCTCCCATATTTAATCTCCTGGGAGTCCTTCCCTCTCTCTTCTACCCTCTATCTTACTTCTCACAAACCCTGAGAAATCTAACTTTCCTGAGCAACAACTGGAAGAAATTCTCTGATCTAAAGCTGGTATTACCCAGCAGAGCTAGCTGATTAATCTCATTTGGAAGCAGCAGCTTCAGAAGTTATATAGATTTGCAAAAGGCTGCTTGCATAGTAGGGTTGCAAATTTGCATGCATTACACCCAGATATGCCCAGAAAAATAAGTAGTCTGGTCTGGAAGGTAGAAGGTAACTAAAGGTCTAAACTAGTTTAAATCCTGTTTGATATAATTTAAATAGCTCATTTCTTTATGTTTGCTCTCCCTCCTCCTCTACCCCAAGATGATATCTATCTGTTCTGGGAACTGAGAATGTCTTCTGACATGGGTGAGGAGCCCTTAGAGTTTCCTGCAAAGTCCTTGGCCTATCCTTAGCTGCTCTGTCCTTTGGCAGGGTCCCTTGTCCTACAGGTAGCTATTGCCCCACTGGCAGCCTGGGCTGCTATCTCTGTGACCTGGTCTCACTTCCTTGGCCAGGACCGGAAAGTTCTCCATGCATATCCTGGCTCCATCTAAGACCTCAGGCAGCTCCCAGCCTGACACACAGCTAGTTGGAGGTATTTGGGAGATTCTGGGCCCCATCCACAGCCCTGGGACCGAGAGCAGCCAAGAAAGAACTACCTTCAGCCTATGTTCTCTGCAGGTTGTTTGCTGTGACTGAGTGTTATTCAAGTGTGGTGCCATTAAGTACTATCTGTTCACTGTGCAATGCCCTGGTGACATAGGTAGAAAGATGGACACCACTCTTGATATGGATTTGGGCCTCTGCTCTTCTCAACACACAGCATCAAGTAGGGCAGCTGTGTAATTTAATGTCCAAATTGAGACACCTTTTTTAAAAAAATTAAATTTTTAAAAAGTTTTCATTTGAGTTCGAGTTAGTTACCATACAGTATAATCTAGTTTCACATGTACAATATAGTGATTCAACACTTCCATAAATCACCTGGTGCTCATCACAACAAGTGCATTCCTTAATCCCCAACATTTATCTAACCCATCCCCCCAGCCACCTCCTTTCTGGTAACCATCACAAACTGGGACACTTTTGAGACTGAAAGGGGGTGCTAAAATAATTTAAATATACAATAGTTTGCACTATGTTTTATTGAATGATACATTGGTTTTATTATTTTGATGTCATTATCAAATAGTTCTCTTAAAATTATTTCAAAATAAAATTCTTTTGACTAAAAATTAAAATAATATATATCCACAAGCAGGTGAAAATGGAAATAAATAGCCCGTATCAGTGAGCTGAGCCTGGAAGAATGTTAGATCCACATCCCTAAGAAGGTCTCCAGTGCAGATTGGGTACTCTGGGGTGAGGGCTGCAGAGCTAAAGGGCCTCCATGCCAGGGCTGAATCATTTGCTGAGGGTTTCCAGGACCTGATCAGCCAAGAGACACCAGGTCACATAGTCAGCGGCTGTGATCGCCAGTGGGACAACTGCCACCTCAGCACAAGGTCACAGCACTGTAAAGGCAAAGAGCCCGCGAATCCAGTATTATTGTATGGTCAGCTCTGGACCACATTTCACTGAGCACAGTCTAGAGATGGTTGGGCTTTGGGTCTTTTGATATCTTTGTGGGAATGATCAGAGCTAGAAGCCACAGTTTGGACAGGAAACTCCTAGAACAATAGGAGAAAGAGGCAGAAAGGAGGGCTACCGCAGAGGTTTTTTTTTTTTTTTTTTTTTTTTTTTTTTTTTTTTTTTTTTTTTACTGCTGAAGATGATGACCTCAGAAGGCAAAAAGCACAACCTAGGCTCTTGCAGGGGGCGGGCCCCCTTAAAGGGAGTGAAATACCAGAGTCAGCACGATAATCATGATGTAGGAAACGCCGCCCCATAGAAAACAAAAAGAGACCAGCCCTGTTGGGATTAAGCAAATACAATATTAAAGTATATCAGATGAAAGAAGCGAAACAGAGAAAGTCGTTTAAAACATTTTCAAGTAAATTGGAACAGCTTTCTGAGCACCGTCGTCAGGGCGCCAGCTTCAACTCTGCCCAAAGGTTTGGAATGATTCCGATGGCCTCCACTCATCTGCAGTTTTGCTTTCCGCAGTTTCGTTACAGCGGCGTCAAGCGCGGGTCCGATGATGATGATCCTTCTGACGAATCGTCAGAAGGTCAACAGGAGCCTAACGCTTCGTCACAGTGCCTACGTCATTTTCTTCACTTCATCTTATCATGTAGCCATTTTATCATCGCACGCTGTCACAAGAAGGGTGAGTACAGCACAATAAGATGGTTTGAGAGAGAGAGGGTGTGTGTGTGAGGGAGAGGGAAAGAAACCGCACTCATGTGACTTTTATTACCATATGTTGTAAGACTGGGTGGGGGCTCAGATTGTATCCCCTATGGATAGGGAAATACTACTGCAATATGCTAGAAATAGTGTGTGATTCCTATTATTCTAAATAAACTGAAAATGCTAACTTTCAGTTTTCACTGGGGGTAATGCCGAAGTTCTGGGAGGGGAAATTCAAATCACAAAACCCAGCCCAATTCCTTGTGACTGGGCTCCTTTTGGAAATGGATCCTTCAGCCCTTAGTGGGGATCTTATGTGAGCTCTTTTACCAGACTGGTTCCCAGTTTGTTCACTGGAAGCTGGAAACTGGGCAGCATTTAGATTACGAAGATCCTTTCGGCCCTTTTAAGGACATTGGGTGTTTTTATGGGGAGATGATAGGGAATGACCACAGAGGTTTAAGCAGTAGAGGCATTGATGAAATTTGGGTTTTAAGAGGTCACTCTGGCGCCATTCTGAGGCAGAATAGGGCTGCGGCGCTAAGCTGATCAATACTTCTGGGATGATGGCCAGAAAAGGAGTAAGTCTCCAGAAAACAGCATTTATTTGAAACCAAAGGGCATCAGGCCATGTCAGAAGAGGCTGTGTGAGGTCAGTCATACCAAGGTGAATCTGACATCTCTCGAGGACATCAAAAAACAGAAGACCAAAGGAGATGCCCGTTAATTTTTTACTCCTGCCGAATTTCTCTAGCTAAAGGGATTTTTTTTTTCCTGCCCAGATATGCACTTATTACTTTGAACCTCTGGTTCATTCTAAGATTTTTTTCAAACTGAAAGTAAGTTTTGTTTTTTTATTTAGTTGTGACATTGGATGCGACTATCTTGAACCTCTCAGCAAACATTAAGATAGAAACCTTGCACTGAATTATTTAAAAAAGGAAGCAAGCTATTATTTTATAGAACTAAATGTAAAAATCTACCATAAGCAATAATAGAAAATGGATGTAATTTTAAAACAAATGTCAATCGGATCATAAAAAAAATGTAAACATTTACAAACATGTTTCAGCAAATTATGTTTTATCTCCTGGTAAAGTCGTATTTTGTAGAGTAGGGATGATGCCTCATTTTGTGATTCTATATCCTGAGAAGTTCTGGTCTCTCCCCTGTCTCTTAATTGCCCTCATTTTTCCTAGCTGGGGTCACTCTTGGTCATCAGCTAGCATTTAATAGATTTGCATTCCTATCCTTTGTTGTTATTTTAAGAAACGACAGAAATATATATATATATATATGTATATGTGTATATATATATATATTTTTTTTTGCATGGATTTATTTTCAAACTTTCATGGTTCATACACTAGAACTCTGCCAATGGAGATTTTGCAATGAGAATGGTTTATTTAAGCAGCTGTATTCTGTTACAGAGTATCTTGTGACTCGCCTTAAGGAAAATTCTCTATCCCCCAGATTGTTTGCAGCTCTTGTTTTTGACTGTTTGGGGCTGGCTGTGTCTTTATGCTATCTGGTGTCGGCTGCTGTGGGCAGCGGGGAGGTGTCTTCTCTGAGGCCTGCTGATGTCAGGGTCTTGGCAAGCTCGGATTCCAGGTCTTATCTGCTCTGTCAGGAGTGCTTTATTTGTATTGCTGTGTCTCCTGCATTTCCCACATCGGAATCCTGAGAGTCAGACTAACAGCTACAAAGCAGTCATTTTTTTTTTTCTCCAAAATCTGTCCCGTGCATTCTGAGGGACCTAACACTCATGGAAGATTTCTTTCCAGCAATTCTGGGAGTCCTTAGGGAGTGTTTCATGTTCTGTAGTTTTACTCACAGTGTCCAGCATTTTCCTGCTCTTTTGATCTGACTTGCTTCAATAATTTGCCTATTTCCTGGGAAACGATACGTGTCTACTCTGCCCCTATTGCTCCCAGCAATGCCGTCTCGGAGACTGGTGCCCACTGAGGGAGGCCTGGGCATGAAATGTGTTCTGTGTCCTCATAATGCTGGTGTCCCCTGAGGAAAAATTCTCCACAGAGGACTCTTATTTTACCACAAGTTTTGACGCCTGTACTGTGAATGTTTTGCTCTGAGTGAGGTACTGCCCTTGGATGGAAGTTTAATCTTTTTCTAACTGTCCCCTTGCTTAGGACTTAGATGTCATTTATTGAGGCCTCCATGACGATCCTTGCTCCTTCTTTGGGTGGTACAAGACACTGAGTCTCCCATGTGTTGTCTGAAGTGAATGTGGTATGTAGATGTGCGTGGTGTGTGAGTGTAACATGTGAGGTTGTCTGTGGGTGTAGGTGTCCTCATGTATAAGAGAACAAGGTCAGGGGACAGGTGCCCAGTGGCCGGTTAGGCCCGGGCAGCTGGAGAATGGGAAACTACATAGTCTGTATTTTTCTTCCTATCCTTTTGAATGATTTGAATTTTAAAAATAAGCACATCTTACTTATTTATAATAAGGGAAAGAGCCATTAAAAAAAATACTGAATGTTTGTGTCTTCTCAAAATTCATATGTTGAAACCTAACCCCTAATGTGATGATATTTGGAGGGAAGTCCTTTGGGAAGTGATTAGTTCATGAAGGTAGAGTGCTGGTGAAGAGGACTAGCCCCTTTATAAGAGAGGCCCCAGAGAGCTCCTTTATCTCTTCTACCACATGATGACACAGCAAAAAGATGGTTTTCTATGAACCAGGAAGTGGGTCTCACCAGACACCAAATGTGCTGCACCTCCATCTTGGACTTCCCAGTGACCAGGACTGTGAGAAATAAATGTCTCTTGCTAATAAGCTACCCAGACCATGATATTCTGCTAGAGTAGCCTAAACAGACTAAAGAGGTTAAGTGGGGGCATTCCTCAGTTTCCACAGAAAAGAGCCTGTTCCTGTGGGTGGTCAGTGGGAGAGAAGCTCAATGTAGGTTGTCTGAGTAAATGGGACAACAACGGGGGGAACCTGAGAGTAGATGAGGGATGTAGGGGAGGGAACTGAAGGCTGACCCAGGATATCTGCAGAGGAAGGATGCTCCTCTATTAGCCATCTTGCTGGGTCAGATTCAGGATGGACCCTTCTCACTTACTCTGCTTTTTTGTCCAAGACTCTGAGTGGTGAGCTATACACTGTTAATCCTGTTTCTGGGAACGGAGGAAGAGGGCCCAAGCACCCACTCTACCACAATAGTGATGTTCTCATGTGGAACCTCCTTTCTTGGCCCATATCCAGGACTCCTTCCACCACTGCCTCTGCCAATTTAATTTAATACCTGATATTATTTCTGCATATGTCTGTGTGCTCTATTCAATTTTAAATTGCTTCTGAGGGTAGGAACTATATCTTAAACATTTTTACTCTCTTCTCCAGAATTTAGCACTGTAATTTACGCATAGAAGGTACTCAAACAATGTTAAATGGAAACATATATAAGGGGCACCTGGGTAGCTCAGTTAGTTGAACATCTGACTTTTGGTTTCAGTTTAGGGTCTCAGGGTCCTGGGTTTGAGTCCTGCACTGGGCTCAGTGCTCAGCACAGAGTCTGCTTGTCCCTCTCCCTTTGCTTCCTCCCCCTGTGCACACGTTCTCTCTTTCTCATAAATAAATAAAATCTTAAAAAATTTAAATTTATAAAACATTTATAAGCATGATGAAATATTTCATTTGTTTTACTAGTGTCAAGGACTAGACCTGGTGAGAGATTCTTGGTTCTAATTCCCACTACATTTGCCACCTGGAAATTGGAGATAATCTTTCATCATGTTAATAGTTATCATGAGGCTTAAGAAAAATAATCCATGTTAAGAACATGCCACCTTGTTAGTGTATAATACATGTTAGGTAATATGATTTATGCAAATCTAATAATTGTTGCTGTTTTGCAAGTCTGAGAATGAGGTCAAAATGCCTGTGAAAGTTTGTAATTTTGCTTATTTTGTCAATTTGAACAGAATCAGACTGTCAAAGTGAACTTACATGAATAAATGGGTTATTCAATCTATTCTGCTTATATTAAAATATTTTATAACAGTTAGTTTATAGATAGTTGAACCTATCCTAAATTTGGTAGACCCGAATATAACCTGAAGATCAGGCAAGTCAGGTTAGTGGAGAGGAATGTCCCCGGGCAGAAAAGACATGTAGTTCTACTAGATTACAAATCCTAGGAGAGCTGGGTTAACTCAGGTTTTATTCATTTCTGAATCCTCAGCCCATAGAAAAGTACCTGTCCGGAAAAGAGGCTGAAAATATTTATTAAAAGAATGATGAATGTCCAAGGTTAAAGTTCCTTGATAATTCTAAATTATATTAAAAATATATCAAATATATCACTTACATTAGAAAGAAAAAATTACGTGTATGTCTGACATTTGGCTATCCATATCAAGGATATTTCTGATTAAAAATTGTAAAATCTAAGTAATTCAGCTATTTGCTACTGGATATCCAGCCTGATTGAGCTAAGTAGAAATAATCTAAGAGACTCTTGGTTAAGTGGTATAACTTAAATGTTTGGGTCCAAATGCTTTTTGTGACTCCCATACAGTAAGAAAACTAAGAAGCTCTAGCTTTAACATGCTTTAACATGTAAATTAATAATTTGTGAAGGAATACTTTTTAAGACCTGGCTTTTAAGGAATGGGTATAGAATGGCCAATTGGAGGTTTCTCTTTTTCAAGGATGTGATAAGGGGGCTCTTGCTGCCTTGCATAAAGGAGATGTCCCCTTGTTCTATTTGCTTTGCCACCCTGCACAGCCAAATTAGATACCAACCCAAGGGAGGAAATGGTCTAAGAGGCTTTTCCACTTTAAATGTAAACTAACAAAGAGCTGTCCCTGCCACCCCACAATGTACCAGGATTTAGCAGACCCTGAAGGGGCACTTTCCATGAGAATGCTTTTGCCAATTCTAAAGTACTAACTTCTTTACAAGGAACACAGTGATTTCACATACTTGACCTCTTTGGTCTTCACAATAATTCTTCAGAATTATTGTGGGAACTACCCACATTACATGGTGGGAACTACCATCAATCCCATTTTATAGATAAAATAAGGCTTAGAATTTAAATACTTGTCTAATTCAGGTCCTGTGCTCTTTTCCCCACCTGATAGTTAAATTTGGTGCTTTAAGTATCTTAATTGTTGAACAGAGATAGGGATGGAGGCAGAGCAGGGAGGGGTAGGAGTATTCTTCCTGTGAGCAGCGTGAAGGCTGGGAACTGGGCTTTCCACTTTGATTAACCTCTGTGTGCAGTTACACTCACACAGCCAGTTGAGGACTCCATAAATACCGCCTTGAAAGTGGAAGTAGCTTAGGCTCCAGGACACTACCTCAAAAAGAAAGATCTAGAGAGGGAGGATTAAACTGCTATTTAATTGTTGGGGACACGTCCACAATGTAACAAATGCCCTTAGAGAAGCAATTTGGAAAAGAGTGAGTTGGAAACCTTGGGGGAAAGTCAGAATCTTTAGTCATAAAACACCTGAACAAGACATAATTATTAGCCCCAAGCTTTATTTTAATGATGTACTATGTCTTAAATATAATACCGACAGTTCGCTGAAAGATGCCAGCTGCTCAGAACGAACGAAACAAAAGGAAAAGGAGGGCCATTTGTAATGAGTCTGGATCTTTGTACAACCTGTCATTTTGGTCGTCTGATGCTCTGGTGCCCCCAAGGGGCTGACAGAATGTGCCGGCATATGCCACGGGACATCTGCTGACAATCCTGTGGGCTGTGAGTGGTCCCCACATTTATCCTTCATCCCATGTGTGGCTCAGTGCATTTTGAGCAGGTTGTGAGAGAGAGAGGGTAATTTATTGCTGGAGTGGAGTGTTCCATCAGGTATTTTCCTTGGAATTTGGAGACTTGGGTTCAAATGCTGACTCTAAGTTTGATAAATAGCTTAGCTTTTTGACTTCTCAGTTCCTTTTTTGTAAAATGGAATTGAATCCAGGTACTTTAAAGAACTAGGGTAAGGGTTAAGTAAGATTATGTGAAAATGCCCAGAAAACAGAAGCTTTTCTGAAGGAAAGGCAATTATCTCAACTCTTTGTAGGGAAGATCAAATCCCGTATTATCAACTTAATGTTTATCTGGACAACCAGTCTTTTTCTTTTCATTAATTAGCTTATTCTTTATTTTACATAAATGTATTCTCTAACCTAAATCCCTTGAGACATGCACTTTTGTGACCTGGCTGAGTGGACAGATAATTTAGAAAACGGAATGGCTTAGTGATCTTGTTTGGCACTTTTCACTTGAAATTAATTTGAATGTTTTAGTCTTTCAGACTATAGAACAGTACCTAATATATGAGCCAGGTGTAAATAAATGTTTGATATGTAATAAGGAAGAGAGAATGATCCCAAATATAGTGAGCACTACCAGGATATTAAGATTTCCCTTTTTTAAAATTTTTTTAGATTATTTATTTATTAGAGAGAGAGAGTACTTAAGCAGGTGGGAGAGGCAGAGGGAGAGGGAGAAACAGGCTCCCCCCTGAGCATGGAGCCTAACTCAGGGCTCGGTCCCTGGACCGTGGGATCAGGACTGAGCCAAAGGCAAACACGTAACCAACTGAGCCACCCAGGTGCCCCTCCTGTTTTCTATTTTTTATATTTAATAAGAACTGGTATTAAATTAATATATTTAGATTCAAGGATAAATTTGAATTGTTGTAACCTAAAACACAGGTAGATTGCCTCTATTTAAAAGTCAGAACTATAGCATCTAAAAGAACTAAAATCTTGAGAATATTTTTTTGAATATATGATCACTAATGTTCTACCTCTAATGTAGTATTTGATATCACTCTTAGATCATTAAGGTCAATGATTATTATAAAAGTGTATTTAAGAACAGTTCTGTGGAATATTTTCACCAAAAGAAGGTGTTCTCTAGTTGTTATAAGTAAACCTAAAACATTTCTGCAAATGTTCATGTAGTCTGTTTCCTGCTGTGAGGGATGAAAACATTAACATTTTTGATTAACTAGAATTCATATGACACATTACAATTTATAAAGTGTTGTCTCGTATGTTACCACTTTTGAAGGCTCACAAGAACACTGTAAAGAAGAATGGGTATTATTATTGTTGTTATTGTTAGTATTCTGCTCACTTTGTAGGAGAAGATCAGGTCCAAGGACAAGCTACAGACAGGGAGAAGTATTTGCAATGGACCTTCACTTTAAGGTGACAAATATAACCTAAGTGTTTATCTATACTCCCAAGATTCATAGGAGCAAGGAAAGGTAATGGTTGAGGACAAGAGATAATTTCATATTTTTAGAAAATGGAAAACCAGTGAATGAGAGGTAGATGATTTAGGAGAGTAGAGAAAAATGAATCCCAAGTGCCTAGAGAGGCTGACACAAAGAGAGGATGATTCCCTTCACAGAACCCCAGAAGAGCTCAGGAAGGAGAGGCACTTGGGACTGGGAGGGGTGAGGGAATGGTGCTGAGAACGCAAGACTTGGTTCAGAGTCTATACGTGGAGTCTATATACCCCTGGCTCCCCGTCTTATCCCACACACCTGATGTCCATTCCTGAGACCTGGAAGAGACATGAGATTTATTCTCCAGAGAAATTGTTCCAGACTGGACTCAGTCTCTGGTACAACAAAGGGTCATGTTGAGGCTTCTTGTTGAAAGCAGGGCAGTTAAATTAAATTCTACTAGCTAAATTGAGAGACATCCCATCCTAACCTCCCTGGTCTGTATCTACCCTATTGGAAGCCAGGCTTTTATACCTCTGGACAAACTAAACAATAACAAAGAAAACATTTACAGACATTAATGTATGTTGTTCTCCTATATAAAACTACTCTACAGTGTAAACTTACAGTCAATGACTTGTCCACTTACACAAACCTTCCAAAGAACTAAAAATTAATTTTAAAGTTACTAAATTATTAGAAAGTAATTCACTCTTAAATATGAATATACAATCAATCCTCATCACTTGTTTGAGGAAAACCTCTAATGTTAAGGAGATAGATATAAACAATGAAACATAATGAAAACACAGTAATTTGGAGATATAATGCAGGATGCATAAGAAAGCATTCTATTATCAGAAAGATGAGGAGATGTTACATTCATGAAACATGAATGTATGCTACAAAAGGAACAAGGAACAAAAAAGAGCTCTTGGAAATTTTACTTTACTTTATTTTTTATTTTAATTCCACTGTAGTTAATATATAGTGTTATATTTGTTTCAAGTGAACAATATAGTGATTAAACAATTCTATACATGACTTAGTTCTCATCATAATAGGTGTAGTCTTAATCCCCTTCCCTTCTTTCACCCATCTTCCCATCACTTCCCCTCTGGCAAACATTAGTTTGTTCTCTATAGTTAAGAGTCTTTTTTATTTTGTTTTTGTTTTGTCTCGTTTATTTTTTTTTGTTCCTTTGTTTTCTTTCTTAAATTCCACATACGAGTAAAATCATATGGTATTTGTCTTTCTCTGACTGACTTATTTCACTTAGCATTATACCCTCTAGATCCATCATCCATGTTGTTGAAAATGGCAAGATTTCATTCTTTTCTATAGCTGAGTAATACACACACACACACACATATATGCACATAGACACATACCTCTTCTTCTTTATCCGTTCATCTATGGATGGATGCTTGGGTTCCATAATTTGGCTATTGTAAATAATGCTACAATAAACGTAGGGGTGCATATATCTTTTCAAATTAATGTTTTCATATTCTTTGAGTAAATACCCATATTTCATATTCTTTGGGTAAATAACCAGTAGTGGAATTACTGGATCATATTTAATTTATTGGTGAACCTCCATACTGTTTTCCACAGTGGCTGCACTGGTTTGCATTCCCACCAATAATACACAAGAGTTCCTTTTTCTCACATCCTTGCCAACACTTGTTTACTATGTTTTTGATTTCAGCCATTTTGACAGGTCTGAGGTGATACCAGCTGTGGTTTTGATTTGCATTTCCCTGATGATTGTGATGTTGATCATTTTTTCATGTGCTTGTTGGCCATCTGTATGTTTCTTTGGAGAAATGTCTGTATCTTCTACCCATTTTTTAATTAGATTATTTGTCTTTTTGGTGTTGAGTTATATAAGTTCTTTATATATTCTTGTTATTAACCCTTTATTTGATATGTCATTTGCAAATAATCTTCTCCCATTCATTAAGTTGTCTTATTGTTGATTGTTTCTTTTGCTATGCAGAAGCTTTTTATTTTGGTATAGTCCCAGTAGTTTATTTTTGCTTTTGTTTCCCTTGACTCAGGAAATATATCTAGAAAAATATTCCTATGGCCAATGTCAGAGAAATTATAGCCTGTGCTCTCTTCCAGGATTTTGGAATGGTTTCAGGTCTCACATTTAGGTCTTTAATCCATTTTGAGTTTATTTTTGTGTTTGGTGTGAAAAAGTGGCCCAGTTTCATTCTTTTGCATGTAGCTGTCTAGTTTTCCAACACCATTTATTGAAGAGACTTTTTTCCCATTGCGTTTTCTTGCGTCCTTTGTCAAAGATTAATTGACCATATAATCATGGGTTTATTTCTCAGCTCTCTATTCTGTTCTGTTGATCTGTGTGTCTATTTTTATGCCAGTACCATACTGCTTTGTTTACTACAGCTTTGTATATAACTTGAAATCTGGGATTGTGATACCTCCAGCTTTGTTCTTCTTTTTCAAGATTGCTTTGGCTATCTGAGGTCTTTTGTGGTTCCATACAAATTTTAGGATGATTTGTTCTGGTTATGTGAAAAATGCTGTTGGTATTTTGATAGGGATTGTATTAAATCTGTAGATCGCTTTGGGTAGTATGGACATTTTAACAATATTTGTTTTCCCAGTCTGTGAGCATGAAATATCTTTGACAAATGTTTTTTCTGCATCTATTACAATGATCATATGGTTTTTATCCTTTCTCTTGTTGATGTGTTGTATCAAATTCATTGATTTGAAAATATTAAACCACCCTTGAATTCCAGGAATATATCCTGCTTGACTGTGGTAAATGATTTTTAAAGGTATTGCTTGCTTGTTTTGTTAGCATTTTGTTGAGGATTTTTGCTTCTATGTTCATCAGAGATGTTGACCTTTAGTTCTCTTTTTTTGTAGTGTCTTTATCTGGTTTTGATTTCAGAGTAATGCTGGCCTCATAAAATGAGTTTGGAAGCTTTCCTTCCTCTTCTCTTTTGAAATTTTTGAGAAGAATGGGTATTAACTCTTCTTTAAATATTTGGTAGAATTCATCTATGAAGCTATCTGGTCCTGGACTTTTGTTTGTAGGGAGGGTTATTTATTTATTTATTTATTTATTTATTACTGGTTTAATTTCATTGCTGGTAATCAGTTTATTCAAATTTTCTATTTCTTCCTGGTTTAGTTTTGGGAGGTTGTATATTTCTAGCAATTTATCCATTACTTCCAGGCTGTCAAATTTGTTGGAATATAATTTTTCATAATATTCTCTTATAATCCTTTGTATGTCTCTGGTATTGGTTGTTATTTCTCCTCATTGATTTCTGATTTTTTTTATTTGAGTCATTTTTGAGTCTGGCTAAAGGTTTAACAATTTTGTTGTGATTTTCAAAGAACCAGCTCCTGGTTTCATTGCTTTGTTCTACTGTTTTGTTTTTAGTTTCTATATCATTTATTTCTGCTCTAATCTTTATTATTTCTTTCCTCCTGCTAGTTTTGGGTTGTTTGTTCTTCTTTGTCTAGCTCCTTTAAGTATAGGTTAGGTTGTTTATTTGAGATTTTTCTTGCTTCTTGAAATAGGCCTGAATTGCTACAAACTTCCCTCTTACAACAGCTTTTTCTGCATCCTGAAGATTTTGGATTGTGTCTTCATTTTCATTTGTCTCAATGTATTTTTTAATTTCCTTTTCAATTTTTTGGTTGACCCATTCATTGTTTAGTAGCATGTTATTTAACCTCCATGTATTTGTGTTCTTTCCAGATTTGTGTGTGTGTGTGTGTGTGTGTGTGTGTGTGTGTGGTTGATTTCCAGTTTCATAGGGTTGTGCTCATAAAGGTGCATGATATGACTTCAGTCTTTCTGAATTTGTTGAGACTTGTTTTGTGGCCTAATATGTGATCTCTTCCGGAAAGTGTTCATGTGCACTTGAAAAGAATTTGTATTCTGCAGTTGTAGGATCAAGTGTTCTGAATATTTCTGTTAAATCCATTTGGTCCAATGTATTATTCAAAGTCACTCTTTCCTGTTGATTTTCTGTTTGGATGATCTATCCATTGATGTCGATGGGGTGTTAAAGTCTCCTACTATTATAGTATTACTAGCAGTTACTTCCTTTATGTTTTTTTCTTATTAGCTCTCTTATGTATTTGGTGCTCCCATGTTGGATATATTTATAATTGTTGTATCTTCTTGTTGTATTGTTCTCTTTATGATTATATAGTGTTCTTCTTTGTCTCTTGTTACAGTCTTTGTTTTAAAGTCTATTTTTCTGTTATAAGTATTGCTACCCGAGCTTTCTTTTCATTTCCATTTGCATGATAAATACTTTTCCATCCCTTGACTGTCAATCTGCATATGTCTTTAGGTCTGAAATGTATCTCTTTTAGGCATATAGACAGGTCTTGCTTTTTTATCCATTCCATCACGCTGTGTCTTTTGATTGGAGCATTTAGTCCATTTACATTCAAAGTAATTATTGTTATTACTATTATTATTTTTAATGTAGGCTCCACACTGGGTGTGGGGCCCAGACTCACAACCATGAGACCAAGACCTAAGCTAAGATTGAGTTGGATGCTTAACCTACTGAGCTACCCAGGCACCTCCGAAGTAAATTATTGATAGGTAGGTACTTACATTGTTACTTGTTTTATGGTTTTTTTTTTATAGTTCTTCTCTGTTCCTTTCTTCTCTTGTTCTCTTCTCTCATGGTTTTCTGCCTTTCTTTAGTCATACTTGGATTCCTTTCTCTTTATTTTTTATGTATCTATTGCTGGTTTTTGATTTGTGGTTACCATTAGGTTTGTGTATAACATCTTAGGCATTTAGCAGTCCAAAGTAAGTTGATGGTCTCTTAAATTTGAACCCATTCTTCATTCCTCTCCCCAACACATTTTATGTACATGGTGTCATACTTTACATTCTTTTATTTTGTGAATTCCTTGACTGATTTTTAGAGATACACTTAATTTTTCTGCTTTGCTATCAAAAATCAGTTGATAGTCTCATGGGGTTTCCTTTGTATGTAACTTTTTTTCTCTTGCTGCTTTTAAAATGTTTCTTTATCACTACTTTTTGCCATTTTAATTATTGTGTCTTGGTGAGGACTTCCTGGTTTGATTTTGTTGGGAGCTTTCTGTGCCTCCTTGATCTGGATTTCTGTTTTCTTTCCCAGATTTGGGAAGTTTTCAGCTATTGTTTCCTCAAATGAATTTTCTGCCCCTTTTCTTTCTCCTCTTCTTCTGGGATCCCTATAATGCAAATGTTATTGTGCTCAATGACGTTACTGTGATCCCTCAATCTTTTTTCATCTTTTCTTATTTTTTGTCATTCCTATTCAGTGTGATTGCTTTCCATTACTCCATCCTCCAGGTCCCTGATCTGTTCTTCTGCTTCCTCTAGTCTACTATTTATTCCATCTAGTGTGTTTTTAATTTCAGTTGTTGAGTTCTTCATCTCTGATTGGTTCTTTTTTTATGTTTTCTATCTCTTTGTTAAAGGTCTCATTCTTTTCTTAAATCCATTAAGTATCTTTATGACCATTACTTTAAATTCTTTATCAGGTATATTTCTTATCCCTGTCTCTTTTAGTTCTATTGCTGTGATTTTGTTCTGTTCTTTCCTTTGGGACATATTCCTCTGTCTCCTCATTTTGTCTAAATCTCTGAGTCTTTCCTATGTATTAGGAAAGTCAGCTATGTCTCCTGTTTTTGAAAGTAGTTGACTCATGAAGAAGAGGTCCTGCAGTGCCTTGAAGTGCAATGTCTTCTATTCACCAGAACCCGACTGTTCAGGGGTGTTTCCTGTGTGTGTTGTGTGCTTCCTACTGTCATGGCTGAGCCACATTTGCCTTCAGTCTAGTCGTTGCAATGGCTCTCTTCTCTTTCCCTGTTGTGGGCAGGATTTGGTCCCTGTGTTGTTAGCAGACTATTTTGAGGCTACCTTTGATTCGAGTTGAATCAAACCAAGTGTTTGTCATAGCTGCAGTAGCACTGAACTGTAGGGTGCTTTCCCTATGTTGTCCCCTGAGAAGCTTTCATTGGTGGGCGGGGCCTGTGGTCAGACCAGATGTCTTCCCTCAGCCCACTGCTGGGGCCACAGTTGGACTGGTGTGTGTGGTTATTTTTCCCTCTCTTTAGGGCAGGAGTCACTTTGGAGTGGTGCTGGCCCCTATCAGGGCTACTTGCTCCCTGTGAGTTTTGTGGTCTGGCTTTGGATGGGCTCCACCAAGGGTGTATTGGAGGGGACAGGTCCACAAGAGAATGCAAGGGCAGGCTGCAAGGTGCCTGCAAGTTCTGCACTGGTCCCCTATGGGAAGTGACCTACAGCAGCCTGGGAAAACTCCTGCCAGGCTGGCCAGGTGGAGGGGGTGTGTTCACAGGAGAATGTGGGGTGCAACTGCTAGCAAGCTAGGTGAAGAGTGTTTACAGTGCACTGGTTCCCACAGGTGTCTGTGTATCCAGGATCAGGGGCGGGAAAGGGAAATGGCACCTGCCAGCTCCTTTGTTTTTGGAGAAATTTCCCAATGATCCCTGCCCCTCCAGCACATGCTCTGAGATTAGCAAATAAATCTCCTTCTCATATACCCACGCATTTTTCGAACTGCTGCTTCTATGCTGTATCTCAGTGGGTCTGTTTATTGTGCTGTGTTTTTAAGGGAATTGACTCCACACTCCAGCTCTCCCAGAGCCAGCCTGCTGCTTTTTTTTAAAGTTCCAGGTGTTAAACCTCACTGATTGTTAGGCCTCTCTAGTTTTCAAAGACACATGTTATGAGGATTTGTCTTCCCCATGTGGTTCCCCATGCTTGGGTTGCCTGGTATAAAGATCTGCTTCTCTCCTCTCTCCACACCCATGGTGTCCATCCCTCCTTTCAATTGACAGTCCACAGGTCCCTTTGGCTGCTAATCATGTTTCTGCCTTCCCTACCCTCTTCAGTGTGGCCTCTTTTCTACATTTAGCTGTGGAGAGTCTGTTATGCCAGTCTTTGGGTCATTTTCTATGTTATTTACGCTGATGTAGGTATTATCTAGGTGTATCTAGGGGATGAGTTGAGCTTAGGATCCTCCTATTCTGCCACCTTCCCAGGAAGTAGGAAATATACATAATGTATATTTAAATATTTGTAAAATAATATTCAAAAAATATCCCAAGAAATAAAACTAAAATATAGAGATAGAATAAACATATTTTAAGACTTGTAAGGTGTCAAAAAATGTCTCAGGAAGTTATGGGAGGATTTACTCTGCTGAAATAATGGAATAAACCAAGAAAGAAGAAGATGAAATCTAGGAAATGGGTTCTTACACAGGGGAGAGGGTAAGGCAATTTCCCAGGGTAAAGGTAAGAGGCCCCAGACCAAGAGCTAAGCATCCAGTTCAGAGAATAGCCAGTCCAAATTGGAGCAGATGGACAGAGGGTTTTAGAAGAAAAAAGAAGATAACGTGATATATTTATGTAGAAAATAGGATTGAGAGAGGTTGGAAAGTCTAGAGAGAATTAATGAAAGGAAAGCACATGAAGAAGTAAGGTAATTACTTATTCCAGGAAAAACAAAAGTTATGCAAAGAAAGGAAATATAATAATAGTAGTAATGACCTCAGCAGTGATCAATATTTATATAGTCATAACATTCTAAGTTATAATATTTTAATAAAAAATGGAGTTATGATTTATTGGGAGGATGAGGTAATGATATAAGAATGCTTAACCTTTACCTTCCATATAGGAAGTCAATAAAAATAATATCTAGAACTAATAAATCAAAAAATACATAATCATGCTATTTAGAAAAATAGATATAGTTGGAAAAACTACTAAGAGCATATAAAATGATTGATTCCTAGGAGAAAAATTCATGAGTTGGATGGGTGGGCAAAAGATTTTGAATTTTATTTCATTAAGCTTTGTAATATTCAACTTTTGCATATATATTCTTATAAATCAGTAAGAGAAAAACAATTCACTAAAACAGGCAAACAGTTCACAAGAAGGAAATTGCAGTGGCCAGTTTTTTGTGGGTAAAAGGCTTCTCAATTTTACAGGTAACCAGAAAGCAAAGTGCAAATTAAAACAACAGCAGAATACTGTTTTACAACCACCAGAGTGGTAAAGACCTAAACTGTGACAATGCCAAATGTTGACAAGGCTGTGGGGAAATTAGAAACACATCCTGTTTGTGGGCATGTAAATTACAACTTCTACTTTGGAGCGTAATTTTACAACATCTTATAAAGTGGAAGATGAGCATTACTATGACTCAGTATTTTAACTTCTACATGTATGCTATTAGTCTAGAGTGTTTTCCCCCAAACTTCCCTGAGGATAAGAATCACTCAGAGTGGGTGGGTGAGAGAACTTATTAAACATACATCTTCCCAATCTTCTCCCTGGAGATCGTGATTGAGAAAGACTAAGATGAAACTTGGGATTCTGCATTAAATAAATGTTTGAATGTGTGTGCAAGGCTGTTTGTTTCAGCATTGTTTTTAAGAGCTAAAATTTGAAAATTACTTAAAGATCTACTAACAGATGTACGGGTAAACTGTGATGCAATAGAGTGTTTTTGAAATAAGTGATATACATTAATATATGTATATATTAACATGGATAGGTCTTGAAAATATTATATTGAATAAAAACACATAAGTACATCATGAAATCATGTATACAAAGTTTAAAACACAAAATAGTACTATCCATAGAGCTGTTAATATAAAATAACATATATATAATATAAAGTAATGGAGGTGATACATTTCAACTTCAAGAAAGTGGTTACCTCTAGAGAGAGAGAGGGGGGCTTCAACTCTGTAATGTTTATTTACATAGAATTAAAAGGATCTGAGGCAAATACAAGAAAATTATAGATCTGGTTTGGACCTATAGACCTAGACTATGGGTCTAAATGATATACTTGCCTTTGTAGCGAGGAGGTGTGTTTGTTTTTCCACACAACCTTTGGCTCCTAAACAGGATGTTTGCATTTTAAAAGGAAACAATCTTTTAATCATGTGCCTCAATGTATCTTACAAGAAAGGTTAACTTTTTGACCAGATTCATTTCTACCAAGGTTCAGTTTTTCCTTTGTCCTCTATGTAGTTCAGTAGCTTACCTTAAAAGAAATGCAGTGGGGTTCCTGGGTGGCTCAGTCATTTAAGTGTCTGCCTTCGGCTCACGTCATGATCTCAGGGTTCTGGGTTTGAGTCCTGTGTCAGGCTCCCTGCTTAGCGGGGAATCTGCTTCTCCTGCTCCTTCTGTCCCTTCCCTCCCCACTTGTGCACATGTGTGCTTTCTCTCTCTCTCAAATAAATAAATAAAATCTTTAGAAAAGTATGTCATGAATACGTCTCTTAATTTTGACTTGTTTTCTTTTTTATGGGAAGATTTAAAAAATCCTATGACTTCTCATGTTGTCTGTTCATAGCACCAGGACCACCTGATATGGTAATTTTTGATGAGGATGTGATTGGGACTGATCATTTGTCAGTTAATTAAAATCACTTAAAGTAAAACATTATTAAAAATTGACTAAATCTGCATCCACAGGTTTGTATACATGTGAATTTATTAGCCATTTTAACAAAGGCCAAGGTCTCTGTTTGGTGTATGGATCTGATTGGAAGTCCTGGCATTTCTTGCATACATCATACTCATTTTGGATCTTTGATGATTCCAGTTTGGGACTCTCTTATTTTATTTTATTTTATTTTATTTTATTTTATTATTATTTTAAACTTTATTTTTTTAAGCTTTTTTTTTTTTTAAAGATTTTATTTATTCATCAGAGAGAAAGGGAGAGAGAGAGCACAAGCAGGAGGAGCTGTGGCAGGCAGGGGGGAAAGCAGGCTGCCCGCTGAGCAAGGGGCCGAATGCAGGACTCGATCCCAGGACCCTGGGATCATGACCTGAGCCAAGGGCAGATGCTTAACTGACTGAGCCACCCAGGTATCCCTCGGGGCTCTTTAAAGTGAAGCAAAAAAGATTAAGATTCCTGTAAAATAATTTGAGAGAATGCAAAATTCTCTTAATTTTACTACTTTTCTCTTTGTTTTATAGTTCTCCGTAATTCGAGAGCAATTTTTAAAGCCAGTCTACATTATCAAGTCTCTACAAAATATTCATCTTCATTTCTAAAAAAATGTTTACTTGTTTTAGAACTCATATTTCATAGATTTATGAAGTCTTTAGCAAAATTAAGTAATATAATAATAAGTTGGGTCATGGACAAATTTGTGAATAAATACAACTGCCTCTTGATGGATTGTACTGCCCACCTGAAGGAGTTGTGGGGGGCACAGTGGAGAGTAGCCTAACATTCAAGAGTGTTCTGCATCCTGCTGGCAACTGCTGGTATATTTTACAGAGAAAATGGAAATGGTGGAAATGTGACAAATTAGTTAATTAGAGGTTGGCTAAAGCAGTTTTTATTATTAACATCTGAGTATTCCTACAAGTAAGAACTGTGAGTTTTTAACAGTTGAGGTGATCAAAAATATACTTTCTCTGAAGTACAAGGAGGCTTGTGTAACTTCCCTGACATAAATGATTTTAAACAAATCTCCACTTTATGCCATATGACAGAATAGAAATGTTCATAATCGCTTAGAGAAGGAGATAATGTTTTATGTGTCACTAGAGGAAAGAATAAAACAAATATTTTACAATTTTTCTCTACCCCATTTATTGTTTTGATTTGACTCAAATAACCTTTTCTTGTTATTGTAATCGACTTCCTAATGCATCTTCTCAACCGTATGGGCAGATACACAGAACTTTATATACATGAATAATATAAGTTGATGTAGCAATATATTTTCTTTGTTTTTACATTACACATACAGCACAAATCCTAATAAAACTAGACTGGAATATATTACAAATTCATTTGGTTAGTATTCAGTTACCAAGTGAGGGAATAAATATATATGATTTAAATTAAGAATGTGCAGTCCATTACTTACATGCCACCTCTTCTACTTTATTTTGACTTTTGCACTTATCATGTTTTATTAACATTTTGAAGTTGTAAACATGAGTGGAGTGAAAGCCGTATCACAAAGTTGAGGTTAGAGGTTTGTTATGTTGGAAAATCAAAGCCTTGAGAGTAACTGTAGAGAAACTTGTTCTCAGGTGCATTGATTGAGGATATTGCTGTGTCATTGGTAGTTCTGGCTTTCCTTTGTGGTTAGTATATGCTGAGGGTCTAGTCCAGTGCATCTCAGAGTGGTCAGTAGGCTCTATTAAATTTACTTTTCTAGAAGTAGGGCCAAAGAATGTGCATTTAAAACAAACTCTCCTATTGATTCTTATAAATGATAAGTTTGAGATTTTTTTTAGTTCTAATTCCTTAGAAGCAAAGCCTTTGATAATCATGGCACATGATTTATTGAGGAAGTGTTTTACAAAAAAATCCATGCGACTAAGAGTGAAGCAAGATGGGGGAGGAAGAAAGACCTGAGCAATGGTGTGGTCTCAAGTCAAAATCTAGCCCTAGTTTGATTCACAGGGGGGTGGGCTAGTGAGGTATCTCCCTTTGAGGCAAGGGTAGCAGTATTTAGTACCCTGCTTTCAGCCAGTCATGGGTTGTTGGCTCTGTGTGGGTGGAAGATAGAGTGAAGACCTTCCCTGATGAAGCAGTTCCTATTAGCAGAGGGTACTTTTTGGGGAAGAGGATGCATAGCTATGAATCAACCCCTTGACAGCCAACACTCATAGCAACTGGGAGATGAGTGCCCTGCTCTGGTTTAGAGGATCTGGATAGGGCATCAAAACAGCTTTCGTCATGGTCTACCCCTGGCACTGCTTTTGTCCAGTTGCTTCTCACATTAAATTTACTCCAACCATACAGATCTTGTGGCCACTATTCCTAGAGAAACAAAAGAGGAGGGTTGGTGGGATAAATGACAGCCCCTGCTACTGCAATTGGTATTAATGTCCTATTTGATACTCCTCATCTCCCTCTTCTTCCACACATTTCTGATTGCCCTCACCCTTAGCTAGCACTTCTGGCTGGTCTAGGTGACTCGCCTTCTGGGTTGATGCAGACTTCATCTCTGAAGAGCCCGGGTCTCTGGTTACCATGCCTTTTTGAAACTAGGGTTGCTTTCCTTGCCTATTTACAGTCACAAATAGGCATGGATGCACCAAGAGATACCCCAGCAGATGTGTCAGACATAATTATACATATCCTCATTATTAGGTAGTATTTCTTCCTCATGATGATCAGGGTTGATTTTCCTGGTAGCTCCTTTTTGTACCTGCTAGATTACTGACATAAGGAGACCAATGTGATTAGTGGCAGCCATTGCTTTGAGTTTAGTTGAAGATATACTGTGTTCTTGTATTCTTTGGTTCTTCCTACTGTGGATAGGAGTGCTCTCCATCTTGCATTCAGGACCTCTAGACTCAGAGACCATAACATATAGGGCTGGGAAGCACAAATTCTTCCAGGGAGTCATTAGAAGTGATGGTGAGTGGGGCTACTCCTACATTTCTACTATTTAATATGTGGACCTATGTATTTTATTTACTGGGGACACAACACCATGTGATGCTCTGGATTTAAGGACTTTACCAAATCTTGTAGGATAGCACCTATCCTCACAGTATCATCTTTGACTTGATGTCTCAGTTGCATCTTTAAGAGGCTGCTTCATCACTCTTAGCTTCTTGTAGTATAGAAGGTGGTAGGATTGTGTACTTCATATAAACATGCTCATGTCATACCTTCTTGGCCATAAAGTGGGTCTCTCAATCAGGAATGATAATATGCAGAATTCTGTGACTCTAGATCAGACAGTTTGTGAACCCTTGGATAGTAGTACTGGCTGAGAGCTGTGGCAAGAAGGGCAAATATATACTGTGTGTGTTAATCCTGGTCAGAAAGCGTCTCCTCCCTTTCCAGGTTGGAGAAGTTTGATGCAAGTAATTTGCCATTAAGTCGCTGGTTCGTATCTTGGAGAGATGGATGTATTGTCCCAGGAAAGGGGATCTTGGTAGGGCACCAAAATTGATTTCACCACAAAGACTTATTGGACTTTCTTTCAGGGTATACTTTAAGTCAGATTTGACTATTGATTGCATGCTGACTATTTGATTAAACCTAAAATATGTCCAAATTAGGTGAATTCATACAGTTATTTTCAGTTCAGTTTGTTTGAATAAACCCAAATCAGATCAGTTATTAGGCCATATTTATTTAATAAACACAAGCAGTAGACATTAGATGTTAGCCAGTTCATAGGATTACAATTGTCAAACCATTTTAGCTATGCAGAATTAAAGTTTGAAAAATTTAGCTCTTACTGATAACTAAAAAGCTCAAAGCAGAAACTGCAGTGAGATGTCATGGCCAAGTGAGGATTCTTTTTTGATTTTGAAAATTATATTTTTTGAAATATTTTTCTTTAAAAAAGCTACTGATCTATGGTCTTGAAATAGAAGGAAATAATTTCTAACTATATTTTCAACTAGCAAATTACTTATAAATTTTAAGCTGTAAAATCATAGAGTTATTGTTTTGGGGATATAAGTAAATTTGGTAAATTAAACTACTAACTCAATGTCTTGTGGATTAATATATCACATGGCCTCACATAATAGCTTAATTTTTACCTACTTAACGTCAAGAATCAGTTAATTATTTTGGTACCCAATTTTGAACCTGCATATTTCCTAAGTTCTTTTTGATTGCAGAACGAAAATCATTGATGTGAATAGAAAACATGAAAAACATTTACATTTTGTCCATATACATGATTTATTATATTCATATTTTCCATTTCTTTATTCTTCTTTCTGATGGTTTCTATGTGAACCGAGAAATTACACTTCCTACTTATCACTTTTACTTTGTTTTTCTTGTCCAAAATGCATGTATCTGGTCTGTCACACTTAGTTCAAGTGTAATTATTTTTAGTTCAAGGTGACAGTTTAATTTATTTTATTATGAACTGAATCATATTTCCCAGGAAGTGTATTTTTCAGGGATTTAATGTGCTCCATTGACTGCCAGTGTAGGATTCAGTAGTTAATTTATTTCTTTTGTGGAGTAGCATGTTCATAGCCTTTGGGGTTTGCACTGAAACACTCCTTTAGGAAGAGGTAATATGGGATGAAATGGTTTTTTTTTTTTAAGATTTATTTATTTGAGAGAGAGAGAGAGAGAGAGAGGTAGTGGGGGGAGGGGCAAAGGAAGAGAATCTTCAAGCAGACTCCATGCTGAGTGTGGAGCCCAACACTGGACTCTGTCTCATGACCCAAGAGATCATGACCTGAGCCAAAACCAAGAGTCAGCCGCTCAACTGACTGAGCCACCCAAGTACCCCAATATGGGGTGACTTTTTGAGGTAAGATAGTTTCTAGAGCTGGAGTTTCATTGTAAATCATTACATTGAAAAGTATTATATAAGCACAGATTATTTGCATGGCTCATGGTGACAAGAGCAAGGATTATTCTGAATTCTCTCTTCTGACTGTTCAGTAGACTTCCTATGGAAATTTAGAACTCACGTTCCTCTTCCTTTTAGAGAATGAATGAGGATGGGAGACTGGATTTAGTGTAGGAATTCCTGGAAAAGAATGGTAAAGTAGTTTTGCCATGTTAAAGATTCTCCTGTATAAGGAGAGATATACACAAAACAGACAAACATAAGAAGTTGCAGGCGGCTATGGGTTTACCATCCCAACAGGATGCTTCCATGAATCCTCTAAAATGGATATGACTGCATAGATTTTTTGCCTCTATTTCTCTGTATGTACCATGGAGTGAAGACATATGGGATAAAATGAATGAAATTGATTGTAAGTCCAAAGTCCATCAGACTTCTAAGATGCATATTCACTTATACAAACCAATACCACCACTTCTGTATTCCACGTGGTCTTGTATCCCTCTTTGCTTGGCATACTCCTCTTTGATAAGGGTCCCAATTCTATTTCCACTTAATGACATGGGCTCATTCTACTTAATAACATAATTCTATCCTAGGTATCTCCAGCATGTCTTGGGTATGTAGAGAAAAGAACTCACTAGTGATACTAATTAGTGTACTAATTAGGGCTAATTGCACTCTTTCTAGAATGCCTACTGTGGCAAATAAAAATTCAATGTGGGGAATCCCAAATTTACACTTAGGCTCCAATGACCCTGAATTAAATACAAATTTGAGTTAATTTAGCTGGATATGAAACATAAATCCACACCAAACCATATACTCTTATGAAAGCTTCACAAAGGAGATGATGAGGCCTATTTTGTTTCTCCCCCGACCTTGCTTGATTTCCTTTCATCCTGCTGATCCTATAGGCAGCCATGGGAAGGAGAAATGCTTAGTACTTGGAATGAGAGACCTAGGTTTGAGTCCAGCTCTAAAACTCATTATTCATGTGGCTTTTGCTATATCTCCCAAACTTTCAGAGTCTCACTTTCCTGGACTGTCATGTAGCAACCAAAACTGTTTTAGCATTGGGTAGCTGGGAAGTTTAAATAATTAAAAAGATTAAATGAGATATTATAGATGTACAAGTTTTTGTAAACTAGTGTGTGTGCTAGTCATGTAAAGAATATTAACAAATATATATTGACATTAATTTATATCTTATAAAATATTTTGATACAATTTGGGAGATACTCTGATAAAGGAATATTCTGATAAAATTTGGGAGAGCAACTGACCAGATTTATTTCTTTCAAAGATGTCCTGTGTGCCTATAGTGGTAAATAAGTAATGATGATAATAAATAAATCTAGGAATTAAGTATTTATGTATAATACTTTACAACTTCATTTGGTCGAGCATCTTTCATGCCAACTATATCCCCAAACAGATTACATTCAATAAAGACTTACGGTGATAAGCAATAAATACTAGCAGTGAGAGACAGACATTGAGATAAACAGGCAGGGAAAAGTGCTTTTCTGCTAAATTCTGAAAAGAAATGAAGAATTTAGGGGTGAAGAGACCCACGAGAGATGTCACAATAGGCAGAAACTATTGGAGATAAAGTTTTTACACTCAGTTTTCTTAGTGAAGGGCCTGAGGCACAAAGTACCAAGGCCTTGAGCCTCTGCATGGATCTCCTGACTGGTGGCATGTCTTCACTGTGGGAAAAAAGAAAGATATTAAGTCTGAGAGAGGTGAATTCCAATTTCACGGGAATTATGAGGCAGGGGAAGCTTTGCTTTGATCTATATGAAACAGAAGAAAACTATGTATTGGTATTTTATTCCCTGTATTCTACCTAAGCAGTACATATGAGAAGTTCATAAAAAAAAAAAAAATCAGCTAGAAATCTAATTTGGAGTCTAGAGAAAGATTTTCAAGTTAGTTCAGAATATAATGATTTCTGAACTATCCAAGTTTATCTTTGGTTCAGCCAGTTTTGACACAACAGAGTGATTTCCTTATATAGTAATTTAACTTTTTAGTAGGTGTGTGGATAATATAAGCTCTTTGAGTAACGCTGTATGTTGTGGCCTATGTGTTTGTGTACATGTGTGAAGGAGGGCATAGTGGCGTATAGAGAAGGGAAAGAGGAGAGGAAAATGTTACTAATTAAGGTCCAACTTAAGACTAATATTATTCTACTCTGATTTTTTTTTAAACTCTCAGTCTCCTCATCTATGTGAAGAGTGTTAATAATGTCTGCTCACTAGGACTGTATGAAGATAAATAAGACAACCACGGTAAACTTTGGCAGTGCATGCTGCAGGGAACCTATAAAGCTCTCAATAAACATGAACCCCATCTTCATTAGCCTGAATGTGCTGTTGCCATGGAACCCAAAACACATGAGAAGGAAGTCTCTCTTCTCTTTTTAAAATTATTCTTTAGAAATTTAAATTTTTGTAAAATATTTTGTATTACAGACAGAACTACATCACAGAGAATCCTTAGAGCAGACAATTAAAAAATCTCATATTTGATTTAAAGATGCATTGCCTGCCTTTTTCAGAATCCTTACCTATGTTAGACTCTCCAGGCTAGTACTAAAATGAGTGTATTTCTGTAGCTTGCACTGACTGAGGTTGGGGGAAGGTAAGACTAGGAAAAGTTAAGCAGACTCAAATACTAAGGAAAGGTTGTTTATATGAGGGATTTGATCAGATAATCTGAAAAGTGGCATAAGAGTTACTGTATTTTCTATTCACAAAATGTTTTTATTGTGGTGGTTGGTTTGGTTTGGTTTGATTTGGCTTAAAGGCAAACTAACACCCTCCAATGGAAGATGACCTTACCAACATATTTGAAACACCGTTACATCATTTTACATCAGACTTGTAGATGTCCTCCAGTATCAACACGCTGCCTTTGGCTAGCTGGGCACTTACTGACAGCTTTAAGGAGGGCCACCGAAGTGTCTTTTATGATGTAAAACTGCCCCAAAGTGAGCAATTTATTTTGGAAAAGCATATTAAAAGTAAAAACAAAAAAGCTTAGCCTGGAAGTTTTGATATGATGAGAGACCATAAATAAATGAATAAAGAGATAAGTAGCTACAAGTACAAGTTGGTTTCACAGCTGCTTCTGATACAGTCAATAAAAGAAGATAAAGAATAAAAAGAACTAGTCAAATTAGTCAGATAGCCATGAGAAGGTCTGCTCCTTGAGGGCAGGGCTCCTGTCTAGTTGCATGTGATGCATCCCCAGTGCCTCGAATGTGGTAGGCACATGGTAGGTTCTCACTATTTGACAGTAAAAGAAAAAAAAAAAAAGAATATATATGAATAAATAATATATATTAGGAAGGAAGTAGTTAGACTTTTTTCTTTTTTCTTAAGGTAGACTCTAGATTATTTGACCCTCTTGACAGAGGCTGGCTTTTTATAAAATTTCCTCTATTTTCCAGTTGTCTTTTAGGTAGGTATTCCTATTGAAGGTGTTCTTTATAGGCTAATAGGTGCAGGAGAGATGCCTCAAGGGACAGAGAGATCTGAAGTTGTTACATTAAAAAGGTTTCCCAGGCAAGCAAGAAATGGCCTGGAGTCTGCTCCTGGTTACAACTTTAATCATTTCGCACCAGTTGACTGCAGAAATTCATCTGAATGATGAAGAAAATACTTTAATCTGGACTTCATCATGTTATTTTTGCAGATTTGGAGTTCTGACTTGAAATTAGGAGCATGGAAGATTTATTTGCAACCCCCACCCCTCCCAATTCCAGTAAATTCAAGAAAGGGTTGTGTTGCTCCATGGAATGGATGAGAGAGGGAAAAGGCTGAATTAGGCAGAGACTAGGAAAGTTTTGGGTGTGTGTTGGGAGGGGGGTTCAGGTTTCAGAAAATTAAGTTCTCATAGTTTTCAAGAGTTTAGACTAAAGTTTGGAAAATAATAAGGCATATTAGGGGTCATAAGACTGATGGCAGTCAAGGAGTAGAATCACACCATGTGTTTGGAGGCCAGGAAATCAAGCTGACTCTGGAAGTCTGTGATCTTAGACACACACACACACACACACACACACACACACAAACTAAAGCAACAGTAGTCATGAAGTCAATCAAGGTGAGAAAGATGGGGTGCCTGGGTGTCTTAGTCATTAAGCATCTGCCTTCAGCTCCGGGCGTGATCCCGGCGTTCTGGGATCGAGCCCCACATCAGGCTCCTCTGCTGGAATCCTGCTTCTTCCTCTCCCATTCCCCCTGCTTGTGTTCCCTCTCTCGCTGGCTCTCTCTACCTCTGTCAAATAAATAAACAAAATCTTAAAAAAAAAATAAAGGTGAGAAAGAACTTTCAACAAAGGTGATTAAGGTAGATGAGGGACTGAATTCCAGGAGTTAGATAGGTCAAGAGAATGACAGTACCTCTCAGAAAATAGTACTATCTGAATAGTCTTATATAGGAATTATTGGACTTGAAGGCTATTTTCCTCTTGCCAGGTAGAGGAACTGATTCCCCAGCACTAAATGTGTGCATATGGTGGAGATGGGTCCTTCCTGTAGAGGCCTGTATTCAGCTGGGCTGTGGGTAGGAAAGTAGGAAGTCCAGGAATGTTCATGTGTGTTTTCCTGTGAATAGATCATCATGTTTCTCAGCTCAGAAGTGGCACTGAATCAGGTGGACTGGGCAAGTCTTTACTGCTGAAAGGGAGAAAAAGCAAGAAACGAGGAACATGACATGGAATGATCTGTTCTAGGGGCAACTCTGAGATATATTGTAGGAGGTTGTTTGTATTCTTGCAAATAAACACAAAAACCTTTCAGTGTGTGCCCTCTATTTTAAAAGAAGAGAAACTCAATAGATTCTGCCAATCTAGACACCAAAGACACACAGGACAGGTATACTGAGCAAAATACCTGTGAGGAGTTAACTAAAGTCATTTGAGACTTTAGTGATCCCAGCAGTCTAAGCAAGTGTGGCATCTCCCTTGGCTCCCTGAATAGCACTGCAGACATTTCTTTGTGGTTAGGCTGACCAACTCAAATGACCCAGAGGTGGAACTGCTTCTTTGGTGATGTCTATAATGTCTTTCCATAACTTCCATCATTTCTTTTTTTTTTCTTTTTTGAAGATCTTATGATAACATAGCACATTTGATTATGCTTAAAGTATTCAAGTGGTGCTACTGGCTATAATTAAGTTCTTTCAGCCTTTCCGTTACAAATTCTTCTTTCCAAGGTTTAATATCTCAGAGATTTCTAATCCCACTGGGCCAAACTTAGTATAGAAATTGTCAGCAGGAATGCAAATTTTTCTGCTCACCCCAAATAATTTCCAATCAAACAAATGTGTTTTTTTCCCCTCATAGCATACATATAAAGAAATAGGTTTCAGGCACTTCTGAAAGGCCCAAAGAAAAAAAGTAATCCAAGCACAAAATCTGAGAGAAATGTAGAAGAGTGCAAAACTTATCTGGTTTTGTGTAGGTGGGAAAATAGTGAATACTTCCATTTTTCAGAGTTTTTACCTTGTGTATTTTAAACCAAATTCAAGATTTAACTGTGAAATAAACTGAAAGCATATTGATTGTAGGTTTGGACTTCTGACTTTCTTTTTTAAAGAGAAATGTTTGTTACTTCTGTGAAAATTTAAGACAGTCAATTGATTCCAATATATTCATCTGATTTGGATTATAATGGAAATGTTTCTTTCTTTTCTTCTCTGTGTCTTAAAGCCAATTGAACATCGATTATTTGTGATATTATTGAATTTATAACAAATTTATTCATATAAAAATTATTTTTACTTTTTATTGTGGTAAAGAGTACATAACATAAAATTTATCATCTCAGCCATTTCTAGTGTTCAGTAGTGTTAAGTATATTCACATTGTTGTGCAACCAGTCTCCAGAATGTTTTTCTCTTGTAAAACTCTATACCCATTAAACAACAATTCTCCCTCACCTCAGCCTCTGGTAACCACCATTTTACTTTTTTTTCTATGAATTTGACTACTTTAGATATGTAAGTGGAATCATATTGTATTTGTCTTTTTGTGACTGGCTTGTTTCACTTAGCAGAGTGACCTCAAGGTTCATGCATATTGTAGCATGTGCCAGAATTTCTTTCCTTATTAAGGCTGAATAATATAAAAGTTATTAACATTTGACTTTTTGTGTGTTTATTCAGTTTTGTCTTTGTTCTTTATTAATCAAAAGATCCAGATCTTTAAATGGAAGACCCTTAATGTCTTCAAATTCTTTCATACTTATTAAATTCCTCTTTGGGGTTTTAGCTCTTTAGCCTAAGGCTACAGGTCTTTGACCTTGGCTATACTGCTTAAGAGAGTTAACAATTTTTACAGCCAAGTTTCCTAGGTAGAAGAAGATGGACCTTGTAAGGTCCCTGGCTATGGCTGTTTACTTTCAGGTTGGAGTGGTCCTAATCATCTGCGTTGTTGTCCTGGTGCCTGCCACTCTCCATTCTGTCTCAATGGGGAGCTGTCTTGTCTACTGTCACAGTTCTGAGTATTCCAACCCCTTTGATACTTCTAAATGTGGCTGCCATGATCTTATCTGCCTCTGAAGTTATTTCTATTGTGTTCTTTTTTTTCAAAGCAGATTCTACTTTTCATTTTTATTTTTTAGGTTTAATTTATGTATTTAAGTAATCTCTACACCAATGTGGAGCTCGAACTTATGAACCTGAGGTCAAGAGTCACATGCTCTTCTGACGGAGCCAGTCATGCACCCCTCCATTGTGTTAAGTTCTTCATTCTTTCCATTCTTCTAGTTTTTTTTTTCTTTTTTTCTGACCGCTGGAGTTTCTTTGATACTTCTTGTTTTCCCAAGAAAAGATTAATTTTTTCAAGACATGTGAGCTGCCTTCTTTTCTTTCTCATTGAGCTCTGACTGTATGGTAAAATTCCATTCAACAACCGAAACATTTATGATAAACTTCTGGGTATCAGGCTGAAAATGCACAGACAAGATATTGCCTGTGTCCTTAAAGATATCATAAGTTAATGGGGCAGGTGGATATGCAAACAAACCAAGACAATGTGGAAATGGGAGAAGAGCCCTATGACCTTTGTGAGAGGCATGGATGAGGAAAAACCTTGTCACATGTAGGAAAATCTTAACAGAATCAGATCATAACAATGGACCAACACTTAAAATCGGTCTTAAAGAATGACTACGAGTTAGCTAGAAACAAATTATATTTTTGACAGTCTTTCTCCTTCTCAGTTATTTGCTTGTTAAAAATACACTTTGAAATGCATAGTCCCAGATTTCTTCCCACCACAAAGACATATTGGGTGAAATCAATATCTTTTCTCAAGTAAATGTGTTATTTCTGGTTGCCCCATTGCTGTGCATTTCCTACAGGGACATTAGGCTTATTTTGAGGTCTTCTGGGTCTGGTATATTAAAGAATCCTGAGTGATCTAAAGGGAGGGATTCTGGTGAGCTAGCACATGATAAACTATTACGTCATTTTCATGTAGGTGTGAATGAAGCAAATGGAAGTAGTTTTTGATGGGGGCAAGAAGACAGAGGCAAGAGTGTAGGAGGAGCTTGGGAAAGAGATGGCTGGAGTTTACTGGTGAAAAAGTAGTGGGAAAGTTGAAGGATAGCGATCTTGAACAAGCTAACAATCTGATTCTCTCCAGAAGTAGCCCTATGTGTGGAAGAGTGCCCTGTGAGTCATATCTTATTTGAACAGTGAACATCTAAGGCATTTTCATGGTGTTCTCCCATAAGTAGCAACCCTCTTCCCCACCTGTATTCCAAGCAAACGGAGAAATAAAGAAGTAAATATCAGATACAAAATGCCCCCTTTGCCTTTGGTAGAGTTCAGGTTGAATGAAGGAGCTTTAGGTCTATTAATTCTAGTGAGCTCTTTGATCTTGAACCCGAACTGTCTCCCCACACACCATTTTGGCAGCGTTGGAGTGGGGCAGGCCACTCCACAATGATAAGTCCCCAAACTGATGTCTGCATTTACCAAGCACATATGCCACTCCTTCCCCAGACTGTGGTGAGGAAGAGGGCAACAAGAGGCTCGGAAGACTGATATCCTTGCCTTATAGGAAAGAATTATAAGAAATAATGAAAAGCATTCCCTTCTAACAAGTTACTTTTACTTAATTTCTTTTTTTTTTTCTTTCAAATGGAACTCTAAATATCAGTATGGTGTTGCTTTTGCAGCTCTTTTTGTTTTCAGCTTTTGTTTTGTCCTTTGTTTCTGGCGTTGAACTTTCTCAGCATTTCTTCAGGGAGTTTCCGTGTGATCAGCCTCTATCCCTCTTTGCTTGTGGATGTCTCATTTTCATCTTCCCAGTTTTAGGTTTTTGGTTTTTTTTCCCTTATAGATGGGCCTCATTTCTTGAAGCAGAATTCAGAAGTGTAGGAACTAGATGTGTCTGAGTCCTTGATGCTATTGCCATCTTCCGCACTGGCTCCTTTCTACTCTCTTTGGTATTCAGAGTAGGTAGATTCTATTAGGTGCAAAGTTGATATGCTCACATCTTAGCATAGTGAGTGTGAAAGTGATGGCCTATTTATCTGATCTCCCCACTGCAGTATGGAAGTTATTAGGAAACATTAATTTACCTTTGTATTTATTTTAGGGAGCTACCTCCCTCATCTTTCAGTCACCTCTGTATAGCATTGCCTCTGTGAGGCTTATGGGAGCTCCTAGAACTTAAATATGGAGCAAATGGCTCTCCAAGGAAACCTTCCTAGGAGGTGTGAACCACTTGGAGTTTGTGAATGCTTAGAGTTTGATTCTAACCATGAAACAAGATCAATGGAAGATAGAAATGTAATGAAGCAGCACTCTGTTCCTGTGAGTAAAGTCAGATTGGTGACAACTAGGTATTGTGATAGTCAAACTTCCTAATCTGGATTGATTTCTAGAGAAATTTAAAAATCATCAATTGTTACAATGCTATGAATATGTAAGAGTACCAAGAGGGGGGATTCTTATATAAATGAGATCCAGTGCCATCAATGCTAATTTGCTTTCTTTTGTGCATGGTGCAAAAAGCTGCTGAAGAGAGCTTTTGCTGCTGTTGCCACTCATCTTTCAAATAAAGAATATTGGTAGTTTTAATGTCATGTTTTAAAAAAGTAACTTTGGCACAGATGGTACATATTTGTGAAGAACACAAAGCAATGCCTGGTACCCAGTGAGCACTGAATGAGGATTTTGTTAAATAAGTAAAGTATTAGAAGTAAATCAAACCACATTTGCCAAAATTCCCAAATGAAGATGAAAACTCTAGGCATTGCTGATCATTTATAGTTTAGGTTATCTTCCCCGTGTTTCACATCATTTAGGATTGGCACAATCACTTTTGATACGGCTAGGTTAAAGGTTCTTCTGCAACATCAGTCGAACATTATCCACAAACAGCCTCCTTAGAGTTATCCAAACTTAGAAATCATTATAGATGTAAAGAAGGTATAGAGAAGACTTGATTAATGAAAGTTTATGGTAAATTAACTGAATGCAAAGTAACTTAATTATGGACAAAAGATGATATTGCTAACATGAAGAAGATTCAGCCATAATACTGCTCAAGACATTTGTCAATTCAGGAATGGAGGAAAAAGAAAAGATTGGGCATTGCACGCTAGAACATAAATCTCTTTGGAGATTTGTTCCACCCCATTAGGTGCTTAGACTATATAAAATAGAAGAACCCAAGGCCTTAGAACCTTGAGACTTGGCTAATTTCTCTATAATTATGCAACATTTATAGGTAGTTTCTAATCTGTATGAGGCTCCATATTAGTAATTTCATGAACAAAAACCAGTATGAGAGAGGCGATGGTTTCTAACCATTGTGTTTCATGAAGGTTTTAAATTTAATTGATTTGTACATTGATTACAATTTACTTTTAAACCACTTTCAATTAGCATGTCTACTTGGCTCTTTTTTTTTTTTTTAAAGATTTTATTTATTTATTTGACAGAGATAGAGACAGCCAGTGAGAGAGGGAACACAGCAGGGGGAGTGGGAGAGGAGGAAGCAGGCTCATAGCAGAGGAGCCTGATGTGGGGCTCGATCCCGCAATGCCGGGATCACGCCCTGAGCCGAAGGCAGACGCTTTAACCGCTGTGCCACCCAGGCGCCCCTACTTGGCTCTTTTTAATCTCTTCTTGAGCATCCTGAAACTTAAGGAAAGTTTTTGTTTTCCATAAACAAAAAGTGGTGGTTCTGTGATACTAAGAACCATTTAAAGGTGCATTTAGATACATTAAAGATACATTTAGAAGATGATCTGATGAGAGAAAGATGGAAGAAGAAAAAAAGTACGAAACGTGAGTTTGAATGTCCTGCTTACTAAGGACAAATTTGACCTAGTAAGAACACATTTTAGAGGCTTAAATTGATTTTGGGAATACTTGGGGTATGTATTATAAATGTTTAGAGCCCTTACTTAGAATGACCTATAAGTTCCTCTTTTTGTGTGCTTTAACCAAAACACTTTTTGACTTTTGGATCTAAGATTGGGTGTATCCTTTTCCTAGGCAAATTTGAAGCTGGTTTTCAGGTCCTTAAATTGCTAGAATTTAAATCACCCAAATTTATTTCTCCCTAAGTGCATGATACCTGGTGTCTTCTGGTAGGCCTCTGCTTCACACTTGTGTCCATCATAGAAAAAGGAGGGAAAAGTAGTTATACCATTTTGAGTATATTGTCTGTGCCTGTACTTCCACACATATTATAACATTAGCCCTTTGAGAAATATTTTATTATTTCCATTATGACTGTGAAGAAACAGAAATTCAGTGAAATAAAATGCATCACTCATTGCCATACAGTCAGGGGTGGTGATGCTGGGAGTCAACACATGTGCTTGGCACTAGACTTTAGATGCATTTCTTTCTACCATTCCACACCACTCACCATGCCATTCACCATTAGCCTAGATTTTGCATGGTGCTCTGTCATATTTCTGATAAAGTTATGAGTCCTGACTCCCATTCCTTTATGCATCTCTTTCTGTTGGTTCTTCTGATAATCAAAATCATGCTATGATATTAGTGGCCATCCAAGTCTTTTAACAAAGGCACATGTCTTAAACCTGAAGAGAACCTGTGGTTCTTGTCATCACTCTTTATATTGATTGTACAACATCTGAAGGTGGGAAAACTTAGGCTATATTATCTTTTAAGAGTCTAAGGTTATAGCACACTGCAGAGCTCTGCGTATATAGCAGACTTGCAAAGTTGTATTGTGTGGGTGAATGAATGAGTTGATGGACAGCATTCAGCCTCAACAGAAAAGCAGTTTAAGTGGATTTCCACTTGTGACATCCTTCTTTTTACTCTTCATGAATAGCAGTGCTATCTGTACAAATGTAGACTGTGAGCCAAATAGAACATGGTGGTGTCTAAAAAATCCAATAAGATCAGTATGTTCAGAGATTTTTTAAACTTTAAACAATTTATAAAGTCATATTTTCCAATTGCAAATAAATTCTTTTGTCCCTTAGAGTGCATTTTGATATTTGAATGAAGATCATAGTGTAAGGTGGTTGCTGAACTCAAGCTGTGTTAAACTGCCTGACTGCCCTGCTTTATTGTTTGTGACTAGAGGTAAGGCTGGGCGATAGTGAAATGAAATATTGATGAAAATGCACTGAAAATGTGTTAAAGCAACATATTTTGAAATGTATGTAGAGCTCTTTGAAGTGAAATAATGGTTTTAAGTGAATTCATAAAGATGTTAGTGTATCTTTTTAGTGATAAAATTGCAGTGACAATGGAAATTCCTACCCTCATCCAAGAACATAGATTACCAATGGGATTTATTAATTTTCCAATTTAAGAATAATTTAATAATAACAATATAGGAAATGTATGTTACAAGGGCTAAATTTTTTTGGTAAATCTCTTTAATATTGGCATGACCTAATAAAGATGCATGTTGCTACCACAAGATTTACACAATGCTAAATATTTTTAGATTGATTTCAACAAGAGAGATTGGAGAACATTCCTTCAGAAGTCTCAGGAGAACAGCTTTAGCATATTTTTTATACAGCTTCATATGCACACAATAAACAACCTCAAATGTAATATCATTTGAACATTTAATCTAGTTATCTTTTAACCTTCATGAAATGTTAGACCTAGATTTCAAACTTAATAAAGGAAGCAAGGTGTGTACATTTGTGTATGTGTGTATGTTTGTGTGTGTTTTAATATAATGCTGATCTTAGAGTTTTTCCTTAGAATAACCAACTCTGTCTATTCTAAATGAAGACAAAAAGGAGAAAAATATGATAGAAATAAATGGATAAGTATCATTATCTTTAAAAGTATTTATACATGAGGTCACCAATCTGTCCATTTGGCGAGGACCTATTTTAGAAGAAACTACATTTTGATGATAGCTCATACACATGACTCTATATTTACGGAACATGGACAGAGGAATGATATAGGATGGACAGCTAGATGGAGCTGGCTTTCCATAAGTCACAAGCTTTTTCACTGCTAGAAAAGCAAATTCTGATGGTTCAGTACAGATTCTGTTCTGAAAAGAAAAATAAAGAGAACACTGAAGTGTTCTCTCTTGTGGACCAGTAATGACAGTAAATGACGAGTCCCATTAAAAACAAAACCAGAATAAATTGTCACTTAATTGTACACAACAATGTAAAGATTGTCAAGGGGCTTGCTTTCCCACAAGAAATATTTTGTTATAAGCATCCAACATCACAACTGAACCCTAAATTTATATCAATTCTAAATCTTCACTGTGTAAGTGCCTTACTACTAGGTAAGTAGATTAAGTTGGTGGGTAGTGTGGCTGGAATATCTAGCGGTATATACAGCATTCTCAATTTCGTTTATTAAACGAATTTATTTCTGGTCGCTTTCTATTTCATTATAGGAGCTGTAAATTTCTTTTTATGCATATTAATGGAGATTTTTTTTTTTCCTGAAGTTAGATCACAAACTACCACACTTAGATTTAGACAGCAAAGACCTGGCACTGCTTTGCCAAAGACCAAATGCCTGATTAAACTCCCTACCTTCTCCTCCTCTCCCTGAAAAAATTTAATTATGGTGGATCTCAGGTTCCAAGAATTTTGTAGGTCTGATAACTTAGCACAAATGACAACATTTCAATGATTTTGTGCTGCGACCACACTGCTCTGGACATTGTCTTATGCTTTTTAGAAGAGGGTCTCAAAGCCACCTTAAATTTTCTAGGCAAAAACTCCAAAAACCATCCCCTATTTGGGAGAGGAAAAAATGTATTATCCTGGACACTTATTCACATAATTTAAAAATATTTTTAAGATATATTATAGGGTAGGAAAAAAATCCAGAATCAAGATCATAGAAGTTCGGGGGACTCTTAATTTATTTGTTCAGTTTATTATGGTGACTTTTTTGGGCCTTTTTATATCGGATTTTGGATATTTTTTTCTAAGTTCTTGTCAATGCATGTCTGTGAACTGTTATGGATTCACCCAGATCCTCTCAGAAATCCACATGGTCAAGATTGTTGACATGATTAAAATATGGAAAACAATGTCACTATTATTACTATTTTTTTTTTAAATATAAGGTTTTTTCCCCCCAGTGGGTAGTAGATTTGTGTTGCTATTTTAAAATAGGCTAATGAGTATTTTAAAAAATTTTCTCAGTTTTAATTTCTGTTAAGGTAAAAAACCACATAAACATTTTTTGGGTCTGTAATAGTTTCTAAGAGTGGAGAGGGATCTTGAGACCAAAAAGTATGAGTATTATTGTTCTGCTTGCTAAATAGAGAGATCTTAACCTCAAGCCTAGATCACTCATGTGTGAGAACAGTGTGATATGCCACCCAGATACCCGCTTCAAGGGTAGACTTACTACATCAGTTGCTGGGAGTGCTGCCACCAACACCCTTCAGTTGTCAACACCTTCAGGGCTTGGCTTAACTTCAGAGAGCTACCCCATCCAACATCATATCCCTTCCCAAGGTGGCCCACATCTAATGATTGGTAGATGCAGGTATATAAAATCATGGCTACCTTTCTCCAACTCAGACAACTCTGAAGGTACATTCTATCTTCAGAGCTTCCTGTGGGATCAGCTGTCAATTGATCTGCACCAGTGCTTCACTTTTTCCTTTGTCCACTGCTATTTCCTTTCCCTCCTTTCCTCAAGTATTAATTCTGAGTTCCCTTCTTAATGCATAGCCTGCACAACAAACTCTGTCTCAGAGCCTGCTTCCCAAGGAATACACCCTACAATAGTATGGGAACTTGATGTTAGGTTAAAAGCGAATTCTCTAATAGCATTGAGTAAGTGGGCCTTACACAGGGTCCAAAATTCCTTATCAACAAGCCACACAAATTCATTGGTCTGTGAAGGGCTTTATGTAGTTCAGAATGCTATTAGAGTCTGGGATGCTCCTAGAATGCTACCCATTAGGCCTGGGGCAGGCTAGTTCTGGATTCTCTAGAGCTAGTTCGGGAATGTGTATAAAGGAAGGCAGGCATCGACTTCTGGGAGGCATAGGTGAAAAAACTTGCTCCTTCTAATTCTATGCTCTTAGGATGGATAATCTATCTTCCAAATTTTAGGTGTGTAATGAGCAGGCAAGAGATGATTAGGGAAGGGGATCAAGAGGCTATTTGAGTGTGGGGAAAAAACAGATCTATCTATTCACTTAGCCCATCTTCACATTTAATATATACTGACAGCCAAAGCTGGGTCAGTTTAGTGGTGATCTGGATCAATTGTTAATATGGTCTAAAGTGAATGGATGTCCCTGATCTGTCTTTTCTCTTAGCCACCTATATACTGGAAGGCTAAATATTTATTCAGTCATTCCACAAACATGCATTCAGCACCTACTATGTGCCAGAAAGTACTCTAACTTCTGGAGGATACATTGATGCATAAGACAATATTGCACACTTAAGAAGCCTCTTAAGACATGTTAAATGATAGACTGAGGTATATTACAATTTTTAAGAGTTTATTTGAACAAAAATCCATTTGAATCAGGCAGCACCAAACTGGAAGTGGTTAGGAACGATTCACTCAGATGAGCTAGGGGCAAGACTTTTTATAGAGAAGATGCAGAAGGACATCAAGGAAATTACTTGATTGGCTATAGCTTAAGTGGCTGCCTTATTTGGTAGAGCCTGGTTGACTGTTGATGATTGGTTGTCCTTGGGTTTTGATTTCTTTGCCTTCAGGCATTTATGGACTTGGGTTTTGGTTTGCTTATGGAGGCTGCTAGGGTATTAGAACCACCTCAGTCCAATGGCCTCCTTGTTTAATTAATTTAATAGGCAGATGATATTGTCTGGGTCTTATTCAGTCTGTTTGCCTGTGAAGTCATAACACATACATGGAGGAACAGGAAAGAACTTAAGGATTTGAAAGTGTCGGAAAGAGCTTTCCAACTGAGATAGCAAAGCACTGAATGTGAGTCACATATTTTGCATACTGAAGGCACTGTTCTAGGTGCTAGGGATTCAATAGTGAACAAGCTATTTTGTCTCTCACCTAATATTTTATGGGAGACATTGAAAAATTAGGACAGGGGAAATAGGTATGTCTAAAAAATCAGTAGATCAAGAAAACAAAAAATAACAAGAAAATAGAATGTTTTAATTATAATCACCATGCTTGATGTATTATATATCCAAGTCATAAGTGCATATATATATTTTTTCAAAATACATAGAACATCGCAAAAATTGACCATATATTAAGCAACAAAGAAAAACAAAAAATTTCCTAAAGCTAAAATGATACTGGTCACAGTTTTTGTCCATAATGCAAATAACATTAGAAATAAACAAGAAAAAGATATTTTTCAAAACTCCTAAAAATTTCTAAAGAGAAATTTTTTTTCTCTTTAGAGAAAAAAACTGTAGTTATAAACCATTTAAAAACAAACAACAGCAAGTGGATTATACATCAGAACTGTTGGATACAGCCAAAACTGTACTTAGGAAATTTTATAGACATAAATGCATTGATTAGGAGATAAAAGTTAGAAAATAAACAAACAAGGCATTCAACTCAAGATACTGGAAAAGGAAGACAAAGTCAATTAAAGAGAATAGAGAAAATAAAAATCATACATTTGCCATGTAAAATTAAACTGAACATAATACACATGGTAAATAATAAATAAAACCTAACTTTTTTTCTTGGAAACAATCAGTAAACTATTTAAAAGTATTTGGTGAGTTTTATCAAGAAATAAAAGGGAGGGGTGTCTGGGTGGCACAGTCAGTGGTGGCACAACCAACTGTGCCACCCAGGCACCGTCAGTTAATCATCTGACTCTTGGTTTTGGCTCAGGTCGTGGTCTCAGGGTCATAAACTCAGGGTCCTAAGATGGAGCCCCGTGATGGCCACATATAGGGCTCCATGCTCAGTGTGGAATCTGCTTGAGATTCTCTCTCCCCCTTTGTCTCCCCCACCCACTCATTGCACTCTCTCTCTCTCCCTCTAAATTATAAATAAATATTTAAAAAAATAAAAGGAGAGAAGACACAACATCAGAAATGAGAAAATATGGCAAATTAGAAAATTTGACAAACTACACATGGAAATTTTAAAGTTTTGAAAGAATTCATTTTCAACATGACACAGAGAAATATGAAAATCTTATAAAACTAATGGTTTGCATAGCTCCTAAAGAAAACTGTACAACAGTTGAACTTATGAATATAGATATCAAAACTTTATTTATTTATTTATTTTTTAAAGATTTTATTTATTTATTCAACAGAGATAGAGACAGCCAGCGAGAGAGGGAACACAAGCAGGGGGAGTGGGAGAGAAAGAAGCAGGCTCATAGCAGAAGAGCCTGATGTGGGGCTCGATCCCATAACGCCGGGATCATGCCCTGAGCCGAAGGCAGACGCTTAACTGCTGTGCCACCCAGGTGCCCCAGATATCAAAACTTTAAATGAAAAAATGATAATTAAATCCAGCAATGTATTAAAAGAATACTATCATAGTCAATTAAGATTTATTCCAGGAGTGGAAGCATGAGTCACCATCAGAGCTCCATCAATGTAATTAATGACAATAATAAATAATTTATTTATTAATACTTCAAAAAATATTTCTAAAGATCCTACAATGAGGGAACCACTGTTCTAGGTGTTGGGGTAAAAGTGTGAACAAGGTAGACAAGATCTCAGGACACCTGGGTGGCGCAGTTGGTTAGGCATCTGACTCTTGATTTCGGCTCAGATGGTGATCTCAGGGTCATAGTCTCAGGGTCGTGAGGTTGAGCTCCATGTTGGGGTCAGCATGGAGTCTGCTTGAGATTTCCTCTCCCTCTCCTTGCCCTTCTTGCTTGTGCTTTCTCTCTCAGAAATAAATAAATCTTGAATAAAAAAGACAGACAAGATCTCATGGAGTGTATAAGATGATTATTTAAAAATCCATATAATCATCTTGATAGATACCCAAAATATACCTTAAATGTGATACAATTCAGTATCAAGGGAAGAAGAGACTCAGTGTAAAGGCAGGCATGGGTAGAACAAACATCATCAAGGAAATGTGGGAAGCATTAGCAGTATTCCCTTTGAATTAGGAACTAAGAAAGGATGTCAGTTCTCACTTTTAATATTCAAAACTGCATTTGATTTCTGATCAGTGCAAGAAAATAGACAAGACGTATACACATAGGAAAGGTGGAGACAAAGAGTGTTCATTTATAGAAGAAAGATTGTTTAAACTTAAAAACCCAGGAGAATTAATTGATAAACTAACAGAACTAATAAGAAACTTTATTATTTTGGCCAAATACAAGACAAAAAACACAAATATGAAAAGATGTTCTCTATAGCAGGAATAACCAACTAGAAAATGCAATAATATTGGAACCCATTCACTATAGCAACAAGGCCCTTAATATACCAAGGGATAAAAAAAGAATAAATGTGTAAGACCTTTATTGAGAAACTTATAATACCTTATTGAAGAATACAAAAAGACCTTAAAAATGTAAAGGATACTATGCACTTGCATGAAATGATTCATTACTGTGAAGACATAAAATTTCCCTGTAATTTATCTATACATCAGTGTCAATTCCAATAAAAATGCCAGTGGTATTTTTTGGTGAAAGTTGATCCACCAATTTTTGTTAAAGAGAAAATAGAAATAATCAAAGCCAAATTTTAAACAAAAAAAGTTAATGAAAAACAAACACTGAAGGGAAGGACATACAAAATATACTTTTGAGATACAGTAATGAAAAAGGTGTGGTGTTGGTGCACATGTGTACAATGTAGAACAGAGCCTTCATAAACAGACAAAAACACATGTTAAAGTTTAGTAAAACAGTGACATCTTGAGTCATCGGGAAAATGGACACTTGTGACATTGTAATATTGACACACAAATATATAGAAAGATCGATGAAACAAAATAGAAAAGCTCAGAAACAGGTTCATGTGTTCTGGTTATCTTTCTGAAATCTCCTAGCCTCTTTTCTGCCTTTCTTTGCTTTTTTCTGTTCCCTGGGAGGCATCAGCTGGACTCCCTTCTCAATTGCACTGGACAATGGACAGTGGGAGGAACTTGCAGGAGATGGGAAAGCAGGAGAAGAAAAGGTCAGGACATTTCTTCCCTGCTTCTTCTCTTCAGGCTTCAAATCTCTGACAGCATCTATATTCCTCTTCAACTTCAGCTCCAATGAGAAGCTTCTCCCCCAAGGTTTCAACTCTCACTGGGCTCCAGTAAGTTTATTTCCTCCTGGTAATAGTTTCCTGGTTTGCTAATCCCTCAATGCCTCAACATCCCTTGTGTGTTGTTTATAACTCTGTAACTATCTTCACTTAAACCTTTGGTGTGCATCTTTTTTTTTTTCTTCCCTGCTGGGATCCTGTCTGATAATGTAGTTGGTACCAGGAATGGGTAGTCTCGTTTCACACCTAGTAACTCACTTAGATAAGTTTTGCTTTTTGCCTCTGCAACATGGTGCTCAATGGTTTAAAGATCCAACAGTTTAGATTTGTCATGGGAGAAGCTATTTCACTGGTGAATAATGGTGACTTCAATAACATGGAAGCTGAGACTCCTCTCATTTTTCAGGCACTAAATCCTCAGACAGAGAAAGCAGGACCTGCTCTTCTTGGCCAGAGTGACTGATCCTTATTACCAAGGGAATTTGGTATATAATTGTTTATAGTAGCCTCTTAATGATTCTTTGTATTTCTGTGGTATCAATTGTAACTTCTCTTTTGTTTATAACTTTGAGTCTACTTTTTTTTTTCTTGGTAAATATGCTAAAGGTTTGTCAATTTGTAAATCTTTTCAAACAACCAAATTTTTTTTCATTGATTTTTTTATTTTGTCTTTCTAGTCTCTATTTCATTTATTTCTGCTCTAATCTTTGTTATTTCCTTCCTTCTAATAATTTCTGGCTTAGATTTTTCGTCTTTTTGTAATTCTTTGAGATATAGTCAGGTTGTTTATTTGAGATCTTTCTCTTACTGTAATCACTTATAGCTATAAATATCCCTCTTAGGACTACTTTTGCTGCATCTCATAAGTTTTTGTATGTTGTGTATTCATTTTCATTTGTCTCAAGATACTTCCTGATTTCCCTTTTTATTTCATCTTTGGTCCACTGATTGTTCAAGAGTGTGTTTAATTTGCATGTATTTGTGAATTTTTTCATTTTCCTGCTGTTGTTTTTCTAGTTTCATGTTATTGTGGCTGGAAAAGATATTCGATATAATTTCAGTCTTCTTACATTTATTGAGGCTCGATTTGTGGCCAATATATGATTTATCCTGGAGAATATTCTGTGTGTGTTTAAGAAGAATGTGTATTCTGGTGCTTTTGGATGGTATGTTCTGGGTAAGTCTTTTAGGGTCATTACGTCTACCGTGTTATTCAGGTTTGCTGTTTCCTCTTTAATAATCTGTCTGGATGATCTATCCAATGTTGAAAATGGGGTATTTAAGTCCCCTGCTATTCTTGTATTGCTGTCTCTGTTCAGTTCTGTTGATATTTACTTGAAATATTTAGGTGCTCTAATATTCGGTGCATATATATTTACAATTATTATATCCTCTTGAAATGACCACTTCATCATTATATAAGTAGTCCTCTTGTGACCACTTTTGACTGAAAGTCTATTTTATCTGATGTTAGTATAGCATTCTTGCTCTCTTTTGTTATTTCTTTCTATCTTTTCACTATCAGCCTATGTGTGCTTTAGAGCTAGCATATTATTAGATGTTATTATTTATCCATTCAGCCACACTGTTTTTTGATTGGAAAAAATGATCCATTTATGTTTAAAGTCATTATTGATAGGTGAGAACTTACTATTGATGTTTTGTTAATGGGTTCATGTCTATATTTGTATCTGTAATATGGTCTAGAGTGGGTGCATGGGCTCCGGGTAATGACAAAGGGCAGGGGTTCCTCTTGCTTGGGAATAACTATAGAACTGATGAGGACAGCTGATCAGCTTGCACCTATTTTCATCACTTCTCACCCCTTTGGCCTTTGGTGCTACCTTAATATTATCTCAATACCTTGGGAGGGCTGGGATTTGGCTACTAATTTATTCCTATGGCAGTAGGGCAAGCCGTCATCTCCCTAAAACAAATGCAAGACAGAAACGCAAATCTGAAAGCTTTACCTATTCCATTCCCATGCTACTCAGCTTTATATCATTGTCCTGTCTCCCCTCTCCCTCTAAACTATAGGTATGCCTGACACCAGTTCCTGACATCCTTCATCTCCTCAGGAGTTTCTTGCTTTTTTAATCTTAGTTTCCCTGATCCATGCTTACCTTTCTCTTCTATAATTGTTCCAGGGTAGTTTTGTAGATAAATGCTTGCAGCCAGTACTGATTCACCATCTTAAAAGAAACCAAAAGTTTATTTCTTTCTTCTTTTTTATACTGTGAACTTCTTGACAGCAGGAATAGTGAGTTGGTTATTCATCTCTATATCTCAGCAAATAGGATAGTAACTGGATCTCAATAAAATTTTGTAGAATTGCCAAAGAATACTAGAGAGCTCTAATAGGCTGAGTTCTGGCTGGACCATGAGGCCACTCTAATCAGTATGGTTTCTTGTCATTATGACCAAAAGAGTCAATGAGACCAGAAGTATTAGACCAGTGATATTGAAGTGCATGTAGCCAGGCAGCTAGAGTGGGAGTCTTTATGTAACTAAGAACTGCTATTGTACTCCTAAGTTCAGTGATGATAGGGATCCTTGAGCTGTGGATCCTAAGAGCTGCTCAAGAAGGGAACAGAGATTAACAGAGCACATTGTTTATGTTGCTCATAAAAAATAGAAGACAGTCCATTAAACAGTGTGAAATATAAAAACTTCAATAGGTAAAAAATGAGTGCATTCAAAAATCAGTAAGATTCAAGTAAGGTCTATTAGTTGTATTGTGTCAATACCAGCCTGGGTGGCTCAGTCAGTTAAGTGTCTGCCTCCAGCTCAGGTCATGATCCCAGGTAGTTCTATTTTAATTTTTTGAGGAACCTTCTCACTGTTTTCTGTAATGGCTGCACCAATTTACATTCCCACCAGCAGTGCACAAGGGCTCCCTTTTCTCCACATCCTCATCAATATTTGTTATTTCTTATGTTTTTGAGTATAGCCATTCTGAAATATAAGGTGTTTCCTCATTGTGGTTTTGATTTGCATTTCCCTGGTGACTAGTGATGTTGAACATCTTTTCATGTATCTGTTGGCCATCTGTATATCTTCTTCAGAAAAATGTCTATTCAGATCCTCTGTCCATTTTCGAATTAGATTATTTGTTTCTTTTATTGTTGTTGTTATTGAGTTGTGTAAGTTCTTTGTATATTTTGACTATCAATCCTGTATTGGATATATGATTTGCAAATATCTTTCCCATTCAGTAGGTTGCCTTTTTGTTCTGTTGATGGTTTCCTTTGCTGTTCAGAAGATTTTGAGTGGATGTAGTCTCCCATTTGTTTATTTTTGCTTTTGTTTCCCTTGCCTTTGGAGTCAGATCCAAACAAACAAAAAACCCTGCAAAAACCCATTGCTGTGTCTAATGTCAAGGAGTGTACTGTTTATGTTTTCTTCTAGGAGTTTAATAGTTTCAGGCCTTATATTCATGTGTTAAATCTATTTTGAGTTAATTTTTGTATGTGCTATAAGAAAGTGGTCTAGTTCCATTCTCTTTCATGTAGCTGTCCAATTTTCCCAACACTGTTTATTAAAGAGTCTGTAATTTCCCCATTGTATATTCTTGCCTTCTATGTTGTAAATTAATTGATCATATACATGTGAGTTTACTTCTGGGCTCTCTATTCTGTTTCACTGATCTTTGTGTCTGTTTTTATGCCAATACCATACTATTTGATTACTATGGCTTTATAGTACAGTATAATATTGTGGTACCTCTGACTTTCTTCTTTCTCAAGATTGTTTTGGCTTTCTGAGGTCTTTTGTGGTTCTATGCAACTCTTACAACTATTTGTTCTAGTTCTGTGAAAAATGCCATTGGAATTTTGACAAGGATTGTCTTATGTCAATGAATTGCTTTGAGTAGTGTGGACATTTTAACAATATTAATTCTTCTAATACATGAGCACAGAATATCTTTCCAATTATTTGTGTCATCTTCAATTTCTTTCATCTGTGTCTAATAGTTTTCAGGGTACAGGTCTTTCACCTTCTTGGTTAAACTTATTCCTACATATTTTATTCTTTTTAATGTAATTGTAAATAAGATTGTTTTCCTGACTTCTCTTTCTGACATTTTACTAGTGTATTGAAACATAACAGACTTTTGTTTATCGTTTTTGTATCCTTCGACTTTTTTGAATTCATTTATTAGTTCTAATTAGTTTTTTGATGGAGTCTTCAGGATTTTCTATATATAGTATCATGTCATCTACAGATAGTGACAATTTTACGTCTTCCTTGCCAATTAGGATGCTTTTTATTTCTTTTTCTTTTCTAATTGCTGTGGCTAAGACGTCCTATACTATGTTGAATAAAAGTGGAGCAAGTGGGCATCCTTGTCTTGTTCCTGATCTTAGAGGAAAAGCTTTCAGCTTTTCACTGTTGAGTATATTACCTGTGAGTTTGTCATATATGGCCTTTATTATGTTGAAGTATGTTTCCTCTATATCCCCTTTGTGAGAATTTTTATCATAAATGGATGTTGAATTTTGTCAAATGCCTTTTCTGTATCTATTGAGGTACCATATGATTTTTATCTTTCATTTTGTTAATGTATATCATGTTGGTAGATTTGCAGAAGCTCTACTATCCTTGCATCCCTGGAAAAGTCCCACTTGATCATGGTGTACAATCCTTTAAAAATATTGTTGAGTTCAGTTTGCTAATATTTTGTTGAGGATTTTTGCATCTATATTCATCAGGGTATTGGCTTGTAATTTTCTTTTCTTCTTCTTCTTCTTCTTCTTCTTCTTCTTCTTCTTCTTCTTCTTCTCCTTCTCCTTCTCCTTCTCCTTCTCCTTCTCCTCCTCCTCCTCCTCCTCCTCCTCCTCCTTCTCCTTCTTCCTCTTCTTCTTCCTCCTCTTCTCCTCCTCCTCCTCCCTCTTCCTTTTCCTCCTCCTCCTCCTCCTCCTCCTCCTCCTTCTTCTTCTCCTTCTCCTTCTCCTTCTTTGGTGGTGTCCTTGTCTGATTTTGGTATCAGAGTAATGCTGGCCTCATAGAATGAGTTTGGAAGCATTTCCTCCTCTTCAATATTTTAGAAGAGTTTGGGAAGGATTGCTATTAAATCTTTGAATGTTGGTTGGAACTCACCAGTGAAGCCATCTGGTCCTGGATTTTTGTTTGTTGGGAGGTTTTTGATTATAGATTCAATCTCTTTATTAGTATCTGTCTATTCAGATTTTCTATTTCTTCATGATTTGGTCTTAGAATATTGTATGTTTCTAGGAATTTATCCATTTCTTCTAGGTTGTCCAAATATGTTTGTATAAATAATTGTTCATAGTACTCTTTTATGATCCTCTGTGTTTCTGTGGTATCAGTAGTGTGTTCTCTCTCATTACTGATTTTATTTATTTGAACTCTCTTTTTTTCTTGGTAAATATAGTTAAAATTTGTTGATGTTGTTTATCTTTTCATAGAAACAGGTCTTAGTTTCATCGATCTTTTCTATTGTCTTTTTATTCTCTATTTCATTTGTTTCCATTCTGATCTTTTTTATTTCCTTTGCCCTACTAACTTTGGGCTTTCTTTGTTCTTCTTTTTCTAGTCCCTTTAGATGTAAAGTTAAATAGTTTATTTGAGATTTGTGTTGTTTCTTGAGGTAAACCTGTATTGCATTTCACCTTTTTTCTTAAAACTGTTTTTGCAGCATACCACAGATGTTGCTCTGTCATATTTCTGTTTTAATTTGTCTCTAGGTAGTTTTTGATTTCTCCTTTGATTGCTTCAGTGACCCAGTAGTAGTTCAGTAACATGTTGTTAAATTTTCATGTATTTGTAGCTTGTCCAGTTTTCTTCTTGTAATTCATTTCTAGCTTCATACCATGGTGGTCAGAAAATATGCTTGATATGATTTTAATTTTCTTAAATTTATTGAGACTTTTTTTGTAGCTTAACACGTGATCTATCCTGGAGAATGTTCCATGTGCATTTAAGAAGAATGTGTATTCTGCTGTTTTTGGTTGGAATGTTTCATTTATATCTATTTAAACCCATCTTAATAAAAATAATACAAGTCCATCTTTTTTTTTTTTTTTTAAATAAAAGCTCTTTCTTAAAAAAAAAACTCTAACATCATTTAAGGTTGATGTTTCTTTATTGATTTTCTGCCTGGATGATCTGTCCATTGATGTAAGCGGAGTGTCAAAGTCCTGGGCTGTTATTATTTTGCTATCAATTTCTCCCTTTAGGTCTCCTTATGTTGGTGCCCCTAAAGTTGGGTACATGTATATTTATAAATGTTATATCTTCTTGCTGGATTGACCCCTTTATCATTATGTAATGCCCCTCTGTTTTTTATTACAGTCTTTGTTTTAAAGTTGATTTTGTCTGATACGAGTACAGCTTTTTTTTTTTTCCATTTCCCTTTGCTTGGAATATCTTTTTCTATTCCTTCACTTTCAGCTTGTATGGGTCCTTACTTCTGAAGTGAGTCTATTATAGGCAGTATATAGATGTGCCTTATTTTTTTTTTATCTATTAAGCCACTCTATGTCTTTTAATTAGTGAATTTAGTCTATTTACATTTAAAGTATTTATTGTTAGATTTGTACTTGCTGCTATTTTCTCAATTGTTTTCTGGCTGTTTTTGTAGTTCTTCTCTGTTCCTTTCTTTTCTTTTTCTCTGCTCTTGTGGTTTGATCAATTTCTTTAGTGTTATGTTTAGCTTTCTTTCTCATTTTCTTTTATGTATTTTCTATACATTTTTGCTTTGTGTTTATCATGTGGCTCACATATATCATCCTATGTATATAACAGTCTATTTTAAGTTGATAGCAACTTAAATTTGAACACATTCCCAAATTCTACATTTTTACTTTTCCATCATGTTTTGTTTTTGATGTCACATTTTACATCTTATTTTATGTACTTCTTAACTTATTATTACAATTTTAGTTAATTTTACTACTTTTATCTTTTATCCTTCATAGTAGCTTTGTAAGTGATTAATCTACCACCTTCCCTATAGATACACCTTTTCGAGTGAGATTTTTACTCTCATATATATTAATTAGTGCCATTTCTTTTCAGCTTGAAGAGCCTTTAACATTTCTTGTGAGGTTGGTTGAGTAGTGATGAGCTCTTTTAGATTTTGCTTGTCTGGAAAACTCTATCTCTCCTTCAATTCTGAATGATACCCTTGTTAGGCTGAGTATTCTTGTAAGTTTTTTTACTTTCAGCACTTTGAATTTGTCCTGCCATTCTGTTCTGGCCTATAAAGTTTCTGCTGAGAAATCTGCTGATAGCCTTGTAGAGTTTCCCTTGTATGTAATAATTTGTTTTTCTCTTGCTTCTCTCTCTTTAACTTTTGACATTTTAGTTATAATGTGTCTTGGTATGGAACTCTTTTGGTTTATTGTATTTAGAACTCTCTGGGCTTCCTGACCCTGGATGTCTGTTTCCTTTCCTAGGTTAGGGAAGTTCTTGGCCATTATTTCTTCAAATAAGTTTCCTGCTCCTTTTTCTCTCTTCTATAATATGAATGTTATCCCATTCCATGTTGTTCCATTGAAATTAGATTATTTTAATTTTTATTCTTTTAATTAGATTACTTTTAAATAATTTCAGCAAAAGAGTTTTTTTGGTATGATTTGATATTATGTATAATCGGAAGTTACTATGCTTTACACTTTGCAAATGTCTTCCATGAGAATTAATTTAAAGGATGAAATGCTGAACAGTTATAAAAGTAGACTTATTCTTTTAAATCGAAATTTGCTCTAAATAAATGGAAAAGTTTTTGACAAGTTGACATATAAGAAGAGACACAACAATAAAACTAAAAGATGGTATTCATGTATTACAAAAATCATTTTATATTTTAAAATCATATTTGAGACAAAGAAGAAAAAATAATAAAAGATTGACTTTTATTGGAAGAAAAAAGCCAAGCAATCATTTGAAATCATAAATGTCTTTTTGATTCAGATAGCATATAATTTAGGAATGACTTAGTGGTGAAAAAGGAGATTCTTGCTTGTTTGGCTTGCCCCTAGGTGGTGATAAAAGTATTGCAAAGTAAAAAAGACAAGGCAAAAAGACAAATGTAAGCAGGATATTAAGTTCTTGCAGAAGATTCTGGTTTTGATTCTTAGGGATATTGACTCAAATTATCTGCTACTTTTCATATTTTTGCTCATATGAACCAGGATAATGCCTTTAAGAACATTATGTCTGGGTATTTCCCTCACTTCTTTCCCCCTCTGCTTTTTGTCACCCACTAAATCTGACACAAATACAGACTGGGACATCTGTTTTCTGAATTACCATCATTAACTCACCAAACTTCAGTTCTGATAGAAGTGTATAATAATGATAATGATGATAAAATAATAAACACTGCTTAGACTAAGCTATGTTAAAAATTGTTAAATGAGGAGTTATACTGCATATTAAATCCTTTCCTTACAGACATAAAAAATAATCTGCTACATAATTACATATTTTGATTATCACATCACAAGTTATACCAGAGTTTCATATTCCTTTGAAGAGATATATCATTCAGCTAGAAATCCTCTGAAAGTGAAGAAACTGATTTCCAACATGTGTTCCCAAAATTGAACATCAGTTGCTTTTTAACAAGTGAAAAATTCTCCGGGAAAACCATGGTATTATTTTGTTGTTGTTTTGGAATTCAGATAAATTTCCCTCTTGTATTTCTAACATGTATGTTGAGGTTTTTCTCTGTTAATGATAATCCTGATATATAATTCGTGAGTTTAACAAAATTTTAGGTGCTCAATCACCTACCCATAAATTTAATATCCACTCTGGTTAAAGAGTCATACAACTAAGATTGCAAGTCCTACTCGATCTGAAGAAAAAAGAAACCCAATGCTTTATTAAGTATTCCCCCACATCCTGAAAATCAAAATACTTATTTGATGCTTATCATTAAAAAGAAAACACAAGCAACAAAATGTTGAATCTATATTTGCTCTTCTGATATTGTATTAATTATTGCTTATTTTAAGATAAAAGGGATGATTAAAGAGTAAAAGAGTTGTAGCCCATGATCATTGTGTTATTTGCTAAATTCAAAAGTTGAAACAGAGCTGAATGCTGTATACTCCCCAAGTTCATGGAGCACCATTTCTATGGACTACAATGTAAATGACACTCCCTGAATTTGGACAAGATGGTACCTGAACTGGAGTTGTAGACAGAAGGACAAATTAGATGCTTCCCAGGAAAGACCGTGGAGATATTTTTTACTAAATAGATATAAATTTGTTAAGTAGGAAAGCCCAGTTTCTTGAGATTAACTTGAGATTAACTGTATAACAAGGAGACAATATTTGCCACTATCATCTCTACTTCCGCAAACATTAATTGAGGATGTAATATGTGCCTGGCACTATGTTAAGCAATTTATATTTTTCTTATTTAATCCTCACAATAATCTTGAGGTTAAAACGGGTAACTAATGTGTTCAAGGTAATACAGTTGATGATATTTCAGAAATTAGAACTAACTATGGTTTCCCTGACATAGAAGCAGGTGCTTGTAATGCATATTATACCATGATACCACCATGGTGCATTAAACAAGTCCCACTGGCCTGCATTGAAGTTTATACCATGAATTTTCCAGCCAATAAATACTTGAATTTGTTACTTTGCCTGAAATTTGAGTACTTACGTATGGAAATATTATGAAAAAGGTCAAACTTAAGAACTTCCTGATAAACACAAAAAATTCTGTCCCTCAGTATTGTAGAACAAGATTTTCAGGCCATGGATGACTTCTTAGTAGTATAATTTTGAGTATTCTTCCTCCTTTTCCCATTTGTTCATTCTTCATTGATTCAAAGTATATAGAGGGACTCTGGCTGACTTAAATAGAACAGGCATTTATTGAAAAGTTACTGAGAGCTCATGGATTTGCTATGAAGATGGAGAACCAGGCTCAGAGAATGCTCAGAGAAAAAGAGGTGTTATGCAGCCAGAACCACAGCCCATGGCCAGGACTAGGACGAAGCATGTGTAGGCACTTGCCTGGGGCTCAAAATTTAAGAGGATGCCCCAATATTTTCATAAAATATTTTTAAAAATCAAAATCAATGAATCAAAGCTACAATTCATAATAGACAAAATATTGAAATTTTATATAGAGACAAGATGATGATAAAAGATAAGAAACAGTTTGAAGGGGGCGCCTGGGTAGCACAGTCGTTAAGCGTCTGCCTTCGGCTCAGGGCGTGATCCCGGCATTCTGGGATCGAGCCCCGCATCAGGCTCCTCCGCTGGGAGCCTGCTTCTTCCTCTCCCACTCCCCCTGCTTGTGTTCCCTCTCTCGCTGGCTGTCTCTATGCCAAATTAATAAATAAAAACCTTAAAAAAGAAAAAAAGAAACAGTATGAGGCACAGAATTGAGGAGGGTTGCATGTGTACCTGTGTGTGCGTGTGTGTGTGTGGTTAAAGGATGAATCTGAGGTGTCTACAGGACATCCAAAGCTGAACACTCTTAATTACAGCTTGGAAGCCTTTTCTGGATCTCAAGATATGGCAGAGCTAAAGATAGGAATTTAAAGTATTTGTCGGGGCGCCTGGGTGGCACAGCGGTTAAGCGTCTGCCTTTGGCTCAGAGCGTGATCCCGTCGTTATGGGATCGAGCCCCACATCAGGCTCCTCCGCTATGAGCTTTGCTTCTTCCTCTCCCACTCCCCCTGCTTGTGTTCCCTCTTTCACTGGCTGTCTCTATCTCTGTCAAATAAATAAATAAAATCTTTAAAAAAAAATAAAGTATTTGTCAAATATATGTTACTTGACATCATGGGGAAAATAGAGATCTAGAAAATGTCCAGAAAATGGAGAACTGAATCTGGAGAATGCTTACATTTTATGGGGAGTAGAAGAAGAGAAGCCAGTAGAGGTGAAGGTCGGATAGGATAACCGGGAAAAAATGCTGTCCTAGATACTAGGAGTGGAGACACTCTCATGACTAAGAGGAGTAGAAGAAAGTAACAGCTCAGCAAAGGTGCAAAATGGTTAAGCAGTCAAAAGCTATCATTTTTAAACGTTTGTCACATACCAAGCACTGTGCAATAGATTTAACATACCTGTCTCTTTTAATCCTTACTTAAACACCATACAGTAGGTATTGTTCTCATTTTATATATGAACAAATACCAGGACTTTTTAAAATAAATTTATCATTATCTTTGGGATTGTTTTATTGAATCATAACATTTGCAGTCTGTATGTGTTTTGTATGGAAGGATTTTGAGAGACAAAGAACTTGCCAAGGTCACACAACAGTAAGTGATGGATGGGTATGGCACTCAGGTCTGTCTGAATGCAAACTCATGTGGGTACAGCATTTCCTGCCAGACTCATAGTTTTCATCTCCCCTTGATGATCAGGATCAACAGTAACGCTGTACAAATGCAGGTGCTGAGGTCCTGGTCCTGAAGATTTTCATTCTGTGGGTCTCAGTAAATATCTGTCTGACCATAGTGCCATATGCGTCACAGCCTCGCTATTGTTCAACAACTTTATCTACAAAATAAAGAATTTGGGCCCAATGATAACTGAAGTAAATGATTTGAAATTAACATCCTCAAGAAAAGCAGATAGACAGTGAAATAATGAAGTATATGTGCATTTTTTTTCCTTTAAAAAGTGATTTCGTAATTTCAGTAAAAGAGTTTTCACATTCTTTTGTAGTAAGGGCACCACTACGTTTATTTTTATTTATTTGAGAGAGAGAGAGTGTGTGCGAGCACAAAGGGGGGTGGGGTGGGGACAGAGGGAAGAGGGAGAAGCAGGTCCTCCGCTGAGCAGGGAGCCTGATTCAGGGCTCAATCCCAGGACCCTGGGACCTTTTCTGAGCCAAAGGCAGATGCTTAACCAACTGAGCCACCCAGGCACGCCCCACCATTCAGTCTAATAGTCAGAAAAGTAGTATCACTGTGAAATCATGGAACATATTATTCTCAAGCCCTTAGAATCTGCAAAACATGACGTCTAGCAAATCATCTTATATCAGCACTTCAGTGTAAGATAATGTGACATATTCCATCTCCTTTATTATTTAGTCATTTGAGTTATCATTTGCTGCAAATCACCATTTTGCTCATAAAGAAGAGAATCTGCTTCATTAAAGAAGTAAATAAGAGCAAAAAAATGGCTTGGAAATGAGTTTTCTTTTTAACTCTATATTAAATGAAGTTCTTATTTAACGTGATAACATTTGGTCTTGATTCTCTTAGTGCAGTTCAAAAAGTAGCCTATATGTGGACCATTTTAATGTGCTGCTAGAAAAAAAAATATGTTGCTAGTTTTATTTGGCACTGAGCACAATGTCTTGCACAGAGTGGATGTTCAATATTCTTGGATGTTTGTTGAATGACCAAAAAGTAGAGAAAAACAGAAAATAATATGGTAGTTACTTATACGGCATTTACAAGATACTGAAGAAACTTGATTTCTGAAAATTATACTTATGAAAGTATAATCAGGGACAAAATACAAACATATATAATATCATACTGATACTTTACACTCACAGAAAAAATACAAGGGACTCTAAAATATTTGTCTTTTCCCTGCACATTCAACAGAGCCCTATGACTTGCTAAATTAAAAGTAAGTATTGTTGTATAATGTTAGAAATTATTTATATTAATATTGCCTGTGCATGCTAACAGAACAATTTAACAACTATAAATACAAACTATAAATATTGTCTTCTTTGATGAAATTTATCATTATCTTTGGAATTGTTTTATTAAATCATAACACTTGAGATCTGTATGTTTTGTATGAAAGGATTCAAAACACTTAGCGAACATTGACTATTATTTTGGATACCAGTGATAAATGATCCATATGGTAGTAATTGATCCATATGGTAGTGCCCACCAAGCCGCTTGTACTCGAGACCCAGAGTTTTCATAATGAAATAAGGTATTTGCATTATTTTCCTTAAGCTTTTTAAAAATGTCACTCTCTTTTCCTTTGGATTGCATAATTTCCATGAGAAGTGTGGTGGAGTTCTTTCCTGTATTCTTTGGTATACAACTTGTCTTCTTTCTCTGACTGGCTTCAAGATTTTCTCTTTCTCTTTTCATCAGTTTTAATAAGACATACCTAAGGGGTTTTGTTGTTGTTTGGTTTTGTTTTTGTTAAGTATTCTTGTTTTGGGGAGATTCTATGATATGTGATTTCATGTATTTAATTATTTTTGGAAAATTCTGAGCTATTACTTCTTCAAACATTCATTCTGCCCCATTCTCTCCTCTTTTTCTTCTGCTTGCGTGGCGGCTGATCTTCCCACGGTCTGCTACAAGTGAGCCAGTACTAGGGTCGCATCTCTCCTAGGAGACACCTATCTTTCCTTAGATTTTAGACTGTTTACTCTGCAACTTCTGCTTCCTGATGGAGTTAAGAAAAGTTTTGATTTTGTAGATTATCTGGCTTCCCTTGTTAGAATGGGAGGAAACTCTTCTCTACTTTTTACCTCCTAGGCTGGAAGTCTCTTTGACTTTTGAGAGGTTCATGACTTTTCCCTTTAAGATGGCTTGGAAGGCATCATGGATATTTTACCCAAACTTCTGGTTAATTTTTTTTTTTTAAGATTTTATTTATTTGAGGGAGAGAAAGAGAGCGAGAGAGTGAAGAGAGCACGAGCAGGGGGGAGAGGCAGAAGGAGAGAGAAGCAGACTCCATGCTGAGCAAGGAGCCCAATGCAGGGCTCTATACCAGGACCCTGGGACTGTGACGTGAGCCAAAGGCAGATGCTTAACAGACTGAGCCACCCAGGCACCCTTTTCTGGTTAATTCTTACAGAGAAGGTAGAAAACACAATGACTGCCTTCTGAATTAACTATGATTTTGCCACAAAGGGACAATGCCTCATCTTCAAGGAAGAAGAGAATAACAAATGCAAAGACTTGGGACAGCAAAATAAACCCACATTGGATTTCTACCCATTACCAGTGCTGGATGGGCCATTAGGCAGATATTCTGGGGCCAGAGGTCCAGGTCATTTCTTTTCTCTCCTTACTTTCTCCAGAACAAATTCCCAAAATAAATATTACCTCACTCCCAGAAGTGACTGATACTGTTTCTGGGTTATTTTCATGGTGAGCAATTCACCTGGAAGTATTTCTGAACGGATGAATACATTGATAATCATCATATTATAAACTCATCAAGTTTTTCAAAAATCAACTTTAAGTGATTTTTTTAATGAAAAATACATCCTAAATGAATTTTAAAGCCAACTAATTTATTTCAGGGAATTCTGTTTTGCAGAAAAGTAATATTGACCTGTTTGGAAAGAGATTGCCTCCAGAAATTCTGAAGTGCTCACTCTTTGTAAGATCAGAGGGGACACATGGCACTGCTAAACTAACTCAAAGAACATGCCTTAGTTTCCTTTGGAAAATCAAGGCATACACGCCTTTGCTGATGAGAAGTTTGTTAAGAGGAAAGACATATTATCTCATGATGCCGGTTTTGGAAGAAGTGAAATTTGTTTCAAATTTATGAAATTAAAGGCAGCCAGTATTTTATTTTATTTTATTTTATTTTATTTTATTTTATTTTATTTTATTATTTTATTTTGTTTTATTTTATTTTACTGTAGCTTTATTGAGGTACAGTGGACAAATAAAACTGTAACTTGGAAATTTTTTCACAATGTATGAGTATTTTTAATCATATAATTTACTGCAAAAGCTATTGGTTTGTGTGGCTACTTTATAAAACAATATTGTATTGTTATCCTATTATGGGTATAGAATACATGTGTATGTATGATACATGTAATTTATGTAATATGTAATACGCTATGTAAATGTACTCTCTACTTCAATTTTTTTCTCTGTTACCCATTTACTGTGCAAGTTGTCTTCTTTTTGGAAGACAATTAATCTTTACAGAGTCTAAATATGGGCTCCCTTCCCAGCTAAGCTTCATAAGACTTGTCCAAAGACAGTTTCAACTTAGTTTTGAAAAACAAGAACAAAAACAAACACTGTGTTTTATGTCCCAGTGAGGAGGTGGCTTAGCAGCCCAGTGGTGTTTGGGCTAATATTCTGCCTAATGCAATCTTCATGTTATCAGCCCATCATCAGCGCCTCATCCTTTCAATAATGTAATATAAGTCGCTAAACCCCTAGAGCTGATTGTATCACAAAGGGATTACTCCAGTCCCTTTCTGGGAATTAAGCCTAGAGACAAAGGGCAGACAGCTGGGCCGCCCATCTCAATTTGACATCGGTTATTTGCTACATTCATTAGTACAATCTGCTGCCACAGAACAGCATCGTAAACATTCTAGCTGTATTCTCAAGACTGTGTTTTTAAAATATTAACATCTTTCAGTGGGCTTTAAGTACTCAATAATAGAGTTAAATTCACAGCAACTGGGGGTATTGAAGGAAAACAATGAGGGAATGGTTCTGGATTTTGCAAGATATGTTTGAGAGTCTTGAAAATCGCAGGCACTGAGATGAGCCTTGGCCAAGAAATGAAAGTGTCATCCATGAGCACTTAACAAGTGATGCCTTTTCCCGCTGCTCAGCTTCTTCACTTTTTCCTTCTGTGAATTACCTTACCCTTTGGAAAACTTGATTCCACTTGAAGTTGGAATTGTAGTAAACAATGTCACTACTTTTACTTGTATTTCCTGGTTGTCTGATAACCATTTGAACAAAAAGTCATGTATTAAAGGGTTTCTGTTTAGGAAATATTATACCCAAGGGGAAAGTTTTCAGATATAATCCAACCTTAATGTATTATTGGAATTCACGAGTTGAAACTCATTTACATGCTTGCGCGCAGATATTAGGGTAGTGTTTAAGATACTTTGGTTATTGCCCTGTTTGAGAATGTGAACTTCTGAAAGGCTATCAATCCCATGCCTTTCTAAGGTGCTGCATATAAACCCTTTAATCGTTTTTCAGTCTTAGTGCTTCCTGAGAAACTCGTCTGTCAAATGGGATTACATATTAAGAGGGATTATATTTGAAATCGCTTTCCCAAATAATACAATTTGGTGGTGCCTATGATGTGCCTAGCAGCGAAACAGGAATCTTATTTCAATTGAACTCTATTTAAGCCCTCAAATCAGGACGTTCAGTTTGACTTTAACACAATAAGTCAAATTGCCCTATTCCTAAAGGCCCAGGACCTATTAGATCCTGGGTGAGCTAAACCAAATCATGTTAAGAGTAACAATATTAATGAAAACAGGAAATTAGACTTACCGTTCTAAAATGAATTTAGATATTCTAGAATAAATTATCTTTAGATATGTTAGGCAGTGTTACATTCTTTGTGTTATTGATAAGCAAAACAAGAAATATTGATGAATAGATAAGGCTAAGGAGACTTTTCCTGGGACTGGAAATCTTTTGAAAACTAAGTACATCTACAGCTAATTTTAAGTCCCTATCGAAAGAGGGGCACCGAACATTTCATTCACTCAAATTTTGTTATAATTTTACCAGCACGGTGATGAATGTGAAAATGAATTTTTTTCTTAAACTGGCTGAAACTGTCGAATTTGATTTGGAATTATGATTTAAAAGACATTGTAAAAAAGAGTCACAAATATGCACATCAGTGACAACAAGCTCACGCCAATAATATGGCAGGATTTTTCCCTTATTTCCCAGAATTCTGTTACTTTGTCTGGTGTGTAAGGGATAGTCCTCAATTAGTTGTGCTATGTTTTCTCTTGCTTGGTAAGCATTTTTGGTCAAACGAGGAATGGCAGAGTTCCACAATTAGATCAAAAGATCAATCCTAATGTACCATTTTCTCCTCACCCTCCTGCTGTAATAAAGTGGCTGCAGCTCTCCAGGGGACAACTCAAAATCCTAGGACTGATATTTCTAAATTAGCTGACTCTCTGACCTTGCTGGTAATTGCGTTAGTTTATCAATGTTCAACACAATTTATTACTCTCCGATATGTACCAAAGTGTTTATCTCTCAACACTAACAATATTAAAAAATCTAAACTATCTATTGCAGCAGAAAGAGGCATCCTTTCATTAGGGAAAAACATACATGACCTACCTTAGCACAGAAGAGTTGCAACTCCTGAAGGAGGGTAGCTGCCTCCTCTGGTTTGACAACATCATGTTTGCAAATTCTGGAAGAAGAGGAACCGAGTTTTATTTCCATTTGTGTGTGTGTGATACAGAAATGAAGTGGTGCTTTCTGCATTGCTGAAGTAATGGCTTCATTCTAAGAAAAATAAATAGCATCGATAAAGCCTATCGAAACACTTAAAAGCCACGTGGGTACTGATAGCATCTCACTTTGACTTTCAGCATGGTACAATTTGATGGGGAAAAGCATTAAGTTCATGGGTCCAATTTTGGGATGAAGGAAGTCAACAGCATTCATTTGCTACCCTCATCTTAATCATTTTATTATACATTATTTAAGTCTTGTGTTTGATCAGGATGGTGAACGAGCTGGGACAAAACTCAGTGTATATTAGTTAGTGCCATATTGGAGTTTTGCAAAAGAAACGTCTGGTTTTAACGTACTATTGACAAGGAATTTTGCATGACCTGGCTATGAACGATGTTAATAACCTGCTCAGGTAAAGTTAGGTGTGATAAAGATCATGCTGTTCAACTTCAAATAATGGGCTGCCTTTTATCTACCCTGCATCTTCCACCTGGAACTGGACTTTCCTCTTCTGCTTCTTCACAGATGACACAGAAGTTAGGAAGTGTTCGGTCACATCTGTCTACTCACCTACCTGCTATTTCCCATGGAACCAAATCCCTGCATTCATTCCTTACTCATAAGGCATGAATTTCAAAGGCAGCTTGTACTAGGATAACATTGGTTTGAAGGCTTTCAAAGCACTTGGTATCTTCTTAAAATCTCGGTGTCTTGAAATTATAACTCATATTATTATTACTATTATTGTTATTTTATGTTATGAATAATTGTTAGGCTTATTTCTTTCAAAAGCAGATTTGTTTTAATTTCTTTTGTTCACCAGCAGCAGCTCATTTCAGTGCAGAAGATAAAATTCCTTTGGTGAGGGAACTGTTAGATTTGCCTCCTCTCTGCAATTTACTCTATAGAGTTTTCCACAGAACTTTAAAATCCATACTTGGAGAATTTTATTGTTTTAATTACATTCAAAAGTCACAGAAATTCTTTTAGTTTTTAAAAGTCCTCAACTTCTCTGACATCCCTTTAGTGTTTGAGTACTATTTACGCTGCATTAACATTGCCAGCCCTCACCAGGAGACCCTAGAGTGTGTCCACTGTGTGTGTTGTTCAAGCTAACCTACACATGCAATCTGCTGTGTTTTAGATTCAAATTAAACACTCATTGAGTGCCTATGAGAAGCCAAATTCTCTTCTACTCACTGCATTCTTTCTAATCACCTGGAAAATAGAATAAGTTTTTATCCACTTGAATATAATTTGACTCAGATGCTTTGATTAGCCTCATAGCATTTTATTTTAAATAAATAATTACTTTATTTTCATTCAGGAAAAATTGAGGGATAAATTAAACTTATTCTGAGCAATAAAAATATTGTATTTTATAAAAATAGCAGTCTTTATAAATATGAAAGTCCACTTACAGAAAAAAGGGTAATGAACATTTATTGGCTGCCTATTGTTTGCTTCTAGTGCTTTAAATATGTTACCCACTCTCCTAAAAATAATTCAGCATTTGTTTTGTGACAGAAACTGTGCTTAAGGTGGTGCATAAGGTAGTGTTCCATGCATTCAAGGGAAGATAGAGAAATGGGCTTGTTCTTCTTATGTAATGTTCTACTTGATACAGAAGCGGTGAGTACGGAGTATTATAGAAACACAGGGGAGTTATCTGATCCACCTGGGTTAGGAAAAGCTATGCAGACAAAGTAACATTGATGTGGAGGTCCGTCTTCTGTTTAGAATCCTTCCCTTCACCTTCTGTCCTTCTATCCCTCCTTCCATCCTTTACTGCTTCCTTCCTTCTTCCCTTTTCCTTTCACTTTCTAGATTTTAAAAAATTACAAAAGCATTATCTGATTTTTGTAACATATCTAACAATGTGGAGACATATAGAAAGCGAAGGTTAATAAGCTCATTTCCACCCTCATGCACTGTTAGTAGGAATGTAAATGGGAACAGCCCCTACAGAAAATAGTATGGAGGGTCCTCAAAAATTAAAAACAGAAATACCATATGATCCAATATACCATTACTGGGTATTTACCCAGAGAAAACTAAAACACTAATTTGAAAAGCTATATGCACCCCTTTGCTTATTGCAGCATTATTTATCATAGCCAAGATACGGAAGCAACCCAAATGTCCATTGATAGATGAATGGATAAAGAATATGGGATAAAGAAGATATATGTATACACACACACACACACATATAGATATCTATATGGGAAGATAAAGAAGATATCTATATGGGACTATTACTCAACTGTAAAAAAGGATGGGACCTTGTCTTGCCATTTGAGACAACATGGATGGACCTAGAGGATATTGTATTAAGTAAGTTAGAGAAAGACAAATACCATATGATTTCACCTGTATGTGGAATTTAAAAGACAAAATGATAGACAAAAAAACCCAGATTCAGACCTATAATTACAGAGAACAAACTGATGTTTGCCAGAGAGGAGGGGGTACGGGAATGGACAAAATAGGTAAAGGGGAGTGGGGGATATAAGCTTCCAGTTATGGAATGAATAAGCCATGAGAATAAAAGGTACAGCATTAAGACTATAGTCAATGATATTGTCATAGTGTTGTATGGTGACAGATGGTAGCTATCCTTGTGGTGAGTACACCATTACATATAGAGTTGTTGTTTCACTGTGTTGTACATCTGAAACTAATGTAACATGGTGTGTCAACTATACTCAAATAATAAAAAAAAAATAAGCTCTTCATTATGCACTCCAGATAATGATAATTTTCTGAGGTAACTAGAGAATATATACATATATTGTATGTATATACTTTTTTCCAAAAATGATATCACACTATACAGATTATTCTGTAACTTGCTTTTTCTTTGAAAACTTTATGAGAGATCGTTAAAATATTAGAAAACCCCAATAAAAATTGCTGATGTTCTCATTTTCTTGTTTCTGTCCATTTCTTACATTATCAGTTAGCATTATACTATGTGAATTCCATTGAAAGGTATGTACCTTTTCTCCCCTTCCTCTTCACCTTACCCACCCACTCATACTTCTCTCTGTGCTCAAACTAGTCAACTTGTTATGCATCCTATATGTTTTCAAACACATTAGTAGATTTTTGTTGTAAATTTTATGAAAAGTTGATCATAGAAGTACCATAAAACTCTGTAATGGATGAATTCAAATTCATTCAACTATTTGCTTTGGGACATTACAAGAAAATCTTGCAACAAACATCTTTCTACATATGTCCTATATGCTACAGCTTTTATTTCTGAAGAATAAATTCCCCTGAATAAAGATGTCTGGGGCGAAGTCTAGGAAGCCTTTATAGCAATGGCCAGATTGTTTCACAGTTATGGAAATATTTACCAGCAATGCATGATGGTGATTTCATTAACACAGGATCCTATTATTGTTTGTGATTTTTGCCAATATAATGGTAAAAAGGTGGTGTTTATCTTATTGTTTAAATTTGAATTTCCTCAGTGATTCATGAGGATAAGCATCTCTTTTATGTTCTATTTATTTATACAAGTTTCCTATTTTCTTAAAAAGATTTTATTTATTTATTTGACAGAGAGAGAGGCAGCGAGAGGGAACACAAGCAGGGGGAGTGGGAGAGGGAGAAGCAGGCCTCCCTTCGAGCAGGGAGCCCGATGTGGGGCTGGATCCCAGGACGCTGGGATCATGACCTGAGCCGAAGGCAGACGCTTAACGACTGAGCCACCCAGGCACCCCTACAAGTTTCCTGTTTATGTTCTTTGCCCATTTATCCCTGAGTTGTCTTTTTTTTTTTTCTTAAATCAAATTGTACAAACAAAGGAAACTAGCTGGTTTAGGCAGTCAGCAATTAGTTGAAGAACGTTGAGTAAGCTCCCAGAATCAATGGAAGGGCTTGAGAAACAGGCCAGAGCCTGAGTTCCCGGGAACAACCAGCAGATCGGCATTAAAGAACTGGCCTGAGGAGAACATTCATTAGGACAGCTGTGGCCTCTGCTGTAGCCATCTCCTGAAAAATCATTTAAACACTCAGCCTGTTCTCTCAGGTGGTTTAGTTTGGGATCTTAAGACGCATGCAGCTGCACCAGGTGACACAGCTGTGACCCATCTGCAATGGGGCTGGAAAAGTAGGGTTTCTGAAGGTGGCTTCAGAATGTGGTAAGTTATCAAATGTAGGATAAATATTCAAAAAGGCTTGGGCACGCAAATGATAGATGCTCACTACACCCTTTGTCTGTCTTCTGAATTGCAAATCTTTTTCTCTAGTCTACATTTTGTTTTTTTGTTTATGATAGCTCTTGTCATATAATTACAAAAGAAAGATATAAGCAAATTATGTTTCTCTTCCTTTATAGCTTCTAGGTTTTGTCTTGCTTCAGAAGTTCTCTATCATTCCAAAGTTAGACAAAAATTTTTAAATTTTAGTATAATTTTATTTTTACATTTTGATATGAATTTTCATAGTTCATATGAAATTTATTTTTGAATATGAATTGGACTTGAGGTTAATTTCTTTTTCAGATTAACATCAGCACCAAGAAACCCTTCCCCTTTCCCCCACTGAATGGAAATGCCAATTTTGTACTACATTACATTCTTATAATAAACTTGAATATATTTCTTGACTCTTCACTTTCTTTCACTTTTCTATTTTATCCTTGTGCAAATTTATACTGTTTTGATTATAATAGGTTTTTCTATTATAATAATTTTTTTTATTATATTATGTTAGTCACCATACAGTACATCCCTGGTTTTTGATGTAAAGTTCAATGATTCATTAGTTGTATATAACACCCAGTGCACCATGCAATACGTACCATCCTTACTATCCATCACCAGCCTGTCCCATTCCCCCACCCCCTCCCCTCTGAAGCCCTCAGTTTGTTTCTCAGAGTCCATAGTCTCTCATGCTTCATTCCCCCTTCTGATTACCCCCCTTTCTTTATCCCTTTCTTCTCCTACCGATCTTCCTAGTTCTTATGTTCCATAGATGAGAGAAACCATATGATAATTGTCTTTCTCTGCTTGACTTATTTCACTTAGCATTATCTCCTCCAGTGCCATTCATGTTGCAGCAAATGTTGAGAAATCATTCTTTTTGATAGCTGAGTAATATTCCATTGTGTATATGGACCATATCTTAATCCAGTCATCTGTTGAAGGGCATCTCGGCTCCTTCCACGATTTAGCTATTGTGGACAATGCTGCTATGAACATTGGGGTGCATATGGCCCTTCTCTTCACTACATCTGTATCTTTGGGGTAAACACCCAGTAGTGCAATGGCTGGATCATAGGGTAGCTCAATTTTTAACTTTTTAAGGGACCTCCACACTGTTTTCCAGAGTGGCTGTACCAACTTGCATTCCTACCAGCAATGTAGGAGGGATCCCCTTTCTTCACATCCTCTCCAACAATTGTTGGTTCTTGATTATAATAGGTTTTAATACATTTTATAGTTTTGAAAGGTACTGCATACTTTATTTTAATGATGGTTTTATAGTAGAGATTTTATTGCTTTTATTGCTATATCAAACATTTATTTTCATGTAAAACAATTTTGCTCAGTTCTTAGAAAACACATTGGTACTCTGATTGAAGTTGCATTAAATTTGGCAAGGATTGACCACATTATGAGACCAAGGCTTTTCACCCAAGAACATGGTCTTTCTATTCAGTTATTTTCTTACATCTTTCAATAAGATTTTGTAGCTTTCTTCATAGTCATGTATCTTTCTTGTTTAATTCTTAAGTAAGTTTTTATTGCTATTGCGAAAGGACAGCTCTACTATTTCAAATAGTAATTAGTGACTAGTCGTATAGACAAAACTTTCCACAAAGTTTTCAGAAAGAATATTCTTCACTTATTTTTAAGATGTGGTTTGTGTACAAAAGAAAATTACTCTTCTGATACTATGGTATTCTAGAGAGTGTCTTCCTTCACATAATCCTTAGTCTTTAAAAAAAAAATCTACCTGTTTCTTAAATGGTGTTATTTTTCATTGTCTACTTTGGATGCTTTTCCTACTCTGCACGTATTCTCTGGGTGGTTTCAAACACTCTCTTGGCTTTAATTATCATCTATTTGCTGATGACTCTCAAATAGCTTTCTCCTGAGCTTCTGGCCTATATATCTAACCTGCCTATTAGATGTTCCCACCTGGAGATCCCAGAGGCTCCCCCATTACAATACAACCGGAACGAACCCACCATCTCTCCTAAGATGTTCTCCTGAGATTCTCTTCCTCTCTCAAGGAATGATGCTACTATCCTTGTTTAAACCAAAAATCTGGAGTTATCCTTGAACACCCCACCCCACCTCTAATTCCCAAGTTCTAAATTATTCTTTAAAGCAGTCCATCACTCTCCACCTTTAGTGATACCTCTCTAGCTTTGGAAAGCATTAACAGGACCTCCCTTTTTTAATGAGACACATTTTTGAAAATGCAAATCTGATGGTTCAATCTTGATACTTTAGAATAATTTTGTCTCAGCCCTCCAACTTTTTACTCCAGCCATAATGAATTTCTTTTGGTTACTTGAACACACCATGCTTTTTCCTAGTTCTGTGTCTTTGCCTACTGGAATTCCTAATTGGAATACTTTCTTCTTGCTTATTGACTAGCTTATTGTTCTTTATCCTTCAGATTTCTGCTTAACAAAAGCAATACCAATAATAATATTAATGAAGACAATGATAATGATAGCAAACAGTTAATGTATACTTAACCATGTGCCAGGCACTGTGATAAATGCTTCAAATACATCATCCCTTTCATCTTCACTACAAGTCTGAAGAGGCTTCCCATTTTCACACTTGAAGAATCTGAGGCTTTAAGAGTTTAAATTATTTTCCTGAAGTGATGGAGCCTGTATGTGGAATTAGAATTTCAACCTAGGTCTCTGTCACTCCCTCCAGAGCATCTAGTAAGGACTAGGTCATTTTTCCTTTATGTTCATGCACACAGCACACTGTCTCTATTTGTCTTAGTCCATCTGGTCTGCTATAACAAAATACCTTGAATGGGTGACTTATATACAACATTTATTTCTCATAGTTCTGGAGGCTAGGACATCCAAGATCATGGTGTTGGCAGATTTGGTGTTTGGTGAGGGCTTCCTGGTTCATAGATGGCTGTTTTCCATATCTTCATGTAGCTGAAGGGGCTGGGGACCTTTGTGGGATCTCTTTTATAAGGGCACTAATCTCATTCATGAGGGATTCCATGACCTAATTACCTCTCAAGACCCCATCTCCAGATACTGTCACCTTGGGAGTTAGGATTTCAACATATGAATTTTTTTTGGGGGGGGGAAACATAAACATTTAGACCATAGTGTTAGTCTAACACACTTACCACACCATAGTGTAACCATTTGTTCCATTCTCTGTGCCTCTAACTAGTTTGGAACCACTGCAAAATCAGGAACTGTTTATCCTTGTATTCCCAGCTCTGAGCACAGTGACTGGCACATAGCAGGTGCTTAATAAATATTTGACATATAACCCAGATGTCTTAGGGCTTCACTGTCCTTTGGCCATCCGTAGTCTTTGGAGGGCTAGCATTCCTCCTTCAATTCCTTCTAATTCTAGCACTATTTACTTACAGTCCCTTCTCTATGCTTCAGCATCATAGCTTGCCACCTTGGTTAACCGTTAAGTCCCATCTTTAGCTTTTTTCTCTCAAAAACTCCTAGCTCACTTACGATGTCGTAAGTTTGTTAATTTCACTGAAGTCTTGAGGACTTCTAGGGAGGATCGTGCTACTCCCTCACCACCTCCCATCCTCTTTCTTTCTGGTTTCCCTCTTATGCTGTAGTGTCTCGAATCCCTCACCCATGACTTTCCCTGCCATGTTCAATATCCATGGAGGTATGACTTTTTATGACTTCCTGGAATTCTGTCAATAAATATTTTGCCATTCAATTATAGTTGAATGAATGAATGAGTGAATGAATGAGTGAATGAATGAATGAATGAATGAAGGTGTAAATGAGTGAATAAATCCAGGCTGAAGATTTGAGCTTAGACCTACCTTATGTGATTTTAAGCCATCCCACAAAACTTTCTTTGAGGATGGATGATTGAATATAATGATAGACCACATCTGGCAAAAACATTTATATTTTCACAGGCAAATTCTATTTAGCTATCCTTTAGGTACTGTATTATGAGAGAGAATAGTTTGTTTTTTCAAAGTGTATGTTATTTATTGTGGGCTCTGAGATGGGGGAATGTGTCCTATACTTCTTTGTGCCTGCCACATGATTTAGCAAAACGCCTTGTGCGGAGTAGGCACTCACTTAATAGCGAGTTGATTGATTGAATAATTATTCCACCTATAAACACTTCTGTAGTACATTACCTGATGAGTGTCTATTTCAATATGACGATGGCTATGACCTTCGTGTAGTTCATTAGCAAATGAAAAGTATCCTCATTTCCATGGAAGGAAATGAGAATATAAAAAATGTGGTTCTATTTGTAGTGCCATTACTGTCTCACTGTTTGATTAAGAACAAATTCTTAACCTTTTAATGCTACCAGTTACCTATGACTCTGATTTCAAGGGCTACTGCAATACCAAAATCCTGGGGAGGATAATATAATAACCCTGACCTATTTGAAGGGATAAAAATAGGCCACAAATGAGGGAACTCATTGGCCAGAATTAATCAGTAGTAGAGGAGAGGTGAGGTCTTTAGAAACAAACAAGCAAGCAAAGAAGCAAACAAGCAGTTTCACAATCACATTTTGTAATCATAACAGTTCCCTCTGAGAGTATCACCATTTTGCTGATAAGGACACTGAGGTTAAGAAATTTTAAGTAATTTGAGCCAAATCATATAACTAGTAAGAGGCAGCCATTTCTGGTTTATCTCCCTTCTCCCCTCTCCCCCACATCAACCCATTATTCATTGTCACTTTCAGTTTTGAAATGTTTGTGGTAGGATGCCTAAAGCTATGACATCCCAGTTGCTTAGGAGAAGGAAAACAAAATTACTCTGAAGTGAAGTGGCAGCTGGCAATGAGAATTGTTCATAAAACCTTTGAACATTACCTAATGTTGTGCATCTAATGTGCATTTACACAACTTTTTTTCTGTGCCAGACACTGTGCTGTGTCCCAGGGGCATAAAAAGAAAAGGGAAACAAGCTCTCTGTCTCTCAGGGGATCCTGGGTCATGAAGGGTGAGAAGATTCTCAGGTGTACAAGGGAAGGAAAGGCATTCCAGGTAGACTGAAAAGCAGGTCCAAAGGCAGCTAATAGGCAGGTCTGCGCATTTAAGGGCTGCCAGTGTTTCAGTCTAGCTGGAAGGCCAAGGGCCATTGCAGAGGCAAAAGCACTGGAGAGTGGAAAGACAGAGACAGAATCAAGGAGGATCTTGAATTGGGGAATTTGGCTTTACCTGGACTTTACCTGCAGGCAATCGAGAACCAGTGAAGAATTATAAGCAGGAGACTCTTAGGATTGAATTTGCATTTTAGAAACAGTGTATGGGTATTGAAGAGGAAAATGGATCACAGGTAGGTAGTGGGGGTGGGAGAAAGAATGGAGACTTGCAGTGTAGGAAGCTCTTGCTGTGAGTTGGAAGCTGAGGCCACTTTTCCACTGGCAGATAAGTGGCAGATCCTATATTTTGAGACTTAATCGTTTGATTTGGGCAGTGGACACATGGAAAGTTGGTATATTTAGTATTTTAAAGTTATCACCGAGTAGCTATTCTAGTTGTTCTTTCTTCTAAATCAGAGCTTACCCAAGTGATTTTATGGCCTTCTTTGTGCTAAGATAGTGAAGTTTCTTTTTGCTAAGTAATGTCTTTTCCTTATATGCTTCCATTGACTGTTTAAATCCTTTCTCCATATACCATTTCTATCATAACTGTCCTGTGTTTGCTCCTAATGTGTTACAATTCTTCATAATCTGGTCTTCACCTGATTCTGATTCTTTCTAATATTTCTTTTTCTTCCCTTGAGGAAAGTATATCCATTTTTTGGTTTCAAATACTCATCAGCTTTTGTAAATATTAACGCAACGATTCAATTTCATTTAAAAAATAATGTTTTTCTATTTCTTCTCTCAATAAATTACTTCTGTCGTCTTTTAAAGCTGTATTGTCTCATTTTCTTTTCTGTGCTCTTGTTGTTCCATTTTGTTGTTCCCCAGAGGATGTAAGAATATATATTGATATAATGAACAGTGTGGAAATGAAAAAAACCTAAGAAGAATTTAGGGTCGTATTCATATTCTACAGTGTTTACTAGTGATCTATTTCAAAATAAAACATATATTTCAGTCCTGATGAATCAAATATTTAAGAAACATTCTTGAAGTGGATAAATATACATGGAAAAAATCACTACTGACCCTGAGAGGCCTCTTTGAAAGATTCTAGCCATGGATGATTTAACTTCAATTTAATCCTGCTTTTTCTACCAAGGGTTATCATAGTGAGCATTGCTCATGAGGGTTCTGGGAGTATCAACGAGGGTCAGAGATCAGAAAACATAAGATATAATATTAGATAAAATATTAGCAGTCCTGGAAATATTCACAAAGTCATACATTATGTTAGAGCTACTGTATTCCATGTAGGAAAATAAAAAAGGGAAATTGTACAAGCCACTTTCTTTTTTATTACAGAAATTAAAGGTCTAATTTAGAATTGTGAATTTATGTAAATAGCCATTAATACCATTTTATTAGTTCAGGTACTCAGGGTATGTACATATAAATATAGCAGAATTTTTATAGAGTGTGCATTAGTAATTAGTAATTCAGTATATTATATATATTCATATATATATATTCATATATATATATATTCATATATATATTCATATATATATATTCATATATATATTCATATATATATTCATATATATATTCATATATATATTCATATATATATATTCATATATATATATTCATATATATATATATGAGGTTTTTAAAATTTACAGAACTATAAAGATGCTCTGAGCAGCACTTCAAGTTCATGTCAAACTATGTTTATGAAAATTACTTAATAGATTCATCCACTTCTTTCTGCCAATCACATGGTAGTGTGTGATGATACTAGTGGTAATGATGATGGTAACAACTGTCAGTTCTTTGTACCTAACAAGTACTTTGCCACTTTCTGCCATTTATGCACTGTTTCAATTAACCTTCCCAGCCCTGCAATTTAGGCATTTTACAGAAAAAGGAAAAGAGGCAGAGGGAGATAAAGGTACTTGCCCAAGGTCACATAAGTGTGTAGAAGAACTAGGAGTAAAAATTCTGCCTGTTGCCAAGGGCTGTGCTCTTCTCTTGACTACAGGACATTAGTCATAAAGGAGCACAGACTTTGAACAGAGGTAGAGAGTTACCCATTCAACTCATAGTAAGATGGTAACCTTTTTTCCCAGTGGAGTGTTCACAGAAAATCCTGATGAGGACTCTGCATAGTTTGTTTTGTGTTATATGGCCCAGAGGGTCATTACGTACTTCATAAATATCTTAGTCTTGGACAAAGTGCAACTACCTTTGTTCTTTTCCTTTACGATCTCCCTTGAGCTTACTTGAGAATTTGTGCCTACAGTTGTAAAAGTGGAGAATTAAATCATTATTGATTCAGTAAACTTGATCAACCTGGATAACTTAGATTATTTCCTTTCCTTTTTTAATTTTTTTAAACTTTAAAAAATTGATCAGGGGCGCCTGGGTAGCTCAGTCGTTAAGCATCTGCCTTCAGCTCAGGGCGTGATCCCGGAGTTCTGGGATCGAACCCCACATCAGGCTCCTCCACTGGAAGCCTGCTTCTTCCTCTCCCACTCTCCCTGCTTGTGTTCCCTCTCTCGCTGGATGTCTCTCTCTCTGTCAAATGAATAAATAAAATCTTTAAAAAAAATTGATCAATATATATGCAAAGCATTATATATATATATGTAGTTTAGGATTATAAATAATATGTATATATAGTTTTAAAAAATTAAGGGGAACATCCATATACTCCTCAACCTAGCTTACCAAATAGGACAATACCAACATCTTGAAACTCCTGTTTGCTCTTTCTGGAATGTCTCTCTTCCTCCCTCCCTGAGTGAACCATTATTCTAAATTGTGTACTTAGCACTCCCTTGCTTTTCTTCATGATTTTACTCTACGTGTAGGTATTTCAAAACATTTCTTGTGTTGGTTTATTTTTGAACGCAATGTTACGCTTTTGAGATCCATTCATTATAATGCTCTTAATTGTAGTTTTTAGTTTTCACTGCATAGTATTTTATTAATACTGTGTGTGGTATTAGTATATGACAATCAATTCATTCTATTATCAATAAGTATTTGGATTTTTCACATGTTTTTGCTGCTCCATATATGGTTGCAATGAATATTTTTGTACATGTCCTCTGATGCACATATGCAAGGGTTTCTCCGGAGTATTTGTCTAGGAATGCAGTTGATGGGACATACTGTATATAAGTCTTCTAATTTAGCAGGCCATGCTGAATTATTTTCTAAAGTGGTTATACCAATTTTCATTCTCTTTTTATATGATTGTTGGCTATCTATGTTTCACTTCTGCCAAGATGACTATTCTTGTCTATTCCTCATTTTTCTAGTAGTTGTTAGTCTTTTGCTCATTATTTCCATCCTGGGAATTAAAAAAAAATAGAACTGGATATATATCCTTTGTTAGTTGTACACGTTGTCTCCCAGTTTATGGCTTGCAAGATAAGAACTTCGTTGTTCCGTATCTCTTCTTCCTTTCTGCTAGTTAGAAGTCTTGGGTAACAAAGTGGGAAAGGACAAGCAAAAACAGTTTAAAAAGCTGACCACACCCCTTACCTGTCCCAGCTTTCTTCCCACTGCAGGCCTCAAATGAAGATACAACTTGAGATGAAGATAAAAGCTTTGACAGTTACATGGGACTACATATTCAAAGGGTAGAGCTGAGAGCACCTTTGGTGACTCAAAATCAGTATGGGTCTTTGAATTACCTCACATGACCAGCATAGTCATGGAACTGCCCAAGTTTTTATCCAGAAGACAGGAAAATCTTTCCTTACAGCATATATTTTTAAGTAGGAGACAAAATAGTAGGAGACAAAAATAACTTTCATTATGATTAAATTCCACATGTCCTGATTGTTCAAAATACATATTCATCCAACATGTATTTGCTGAGGAGCTATCAAATATTGGACACTAAGCTAGGCTGATGGGATAGAAGAGAGCGAAGTAAGCACTGCTTCTGGTCTGGGAGAACCTGTCACCTTGTGTAGATCAGAAAACCTTTGGCAAGGAGAAAGTGGCCAAATCTCAAGTCTCTGGCAGAACTTTGGCAATGTTGCTTGTGGGAAAATATGGCTTCAGTGACTAGCCACCTTAGTCTAAATTTGTATGGGGTTAAAACATAGGCAGAAGGTTGAGATGATCTTTTATGCCTCCCACATCTGCACATTATGCTTCTCTATACATGAAGGAAATTAACCAATGGCATGTGAATTTATTCATTATCATACAATGATTTAGTTAGTTTTAGCTGTATCATGAGTTAATAAGTTGAAAATCTCAGTGGAATGGTGGCAATAGAATATAATTGTAACTAATCACTTTCTCAGAAACTAATCATATTTAATGTCAGTGAGCATAGCCTTTTCTGCAGATAATCATAGTTTAATTTCAAAAGCAAGAGTACTAACAGAATTAAATGGGAAACCAATAACAGTTTACTGACAGATTAGTGTCAGAATACAGCAACTTGGTTGTAGCCATAAGGAGAAAAATTTACAAATACGTGCAATCTAGGATAATAAAAATACTAGAAGATAAAATTGTAGTAGCTTTGACATCACTGAAACAAATACAACTAGGCATGTACTGTGTGAAATTCCTTTGGAAGTGAGTTAAATCAGAATATTAAATTGAAGTTTTGGGTAGGATACTGAGTTACAATAATTGCTGCATCTTGATGGGTGTGTTGGACCATATGCAGACTTTACCAAGGAGACATCAGAAATTTGATTAGAAGTCTCTTGAACTACCTCATCCACTGAAGATATAAAATTATTGATAGAGATAGAGCTATTTGTGAGGATTTCTTTTTTTTGAAAGAGCACTGTTCTGTGCATCCTGTCCCCTACAGAGGAGAGGGACGTAGATGATGGCTACTTGCTATGTTGAAAAGCCGAAGAAAGGGGCTTCCTTAGGTCTACCCATAATGCTTACTGCATAGTTCTTTGTAGTTGGGTATACACTCTGGGATACTGCCTTGGAAGTTCAGATGGCAGCAAAGATGGATCACTGCATTGTTTTGGCAGCAGACTGAAGGAACATGGCTGCTGGGCAAAGCTGATTTGCCCCCCAAAGTTGGTCAGGACACAGGGTAAATGAATATTTCCTTTGGGCAAGATGAGGGTCACATGGGAGAAACAAACTGCCCTAGAACCATCTTAAATTCTACTCGGTGAAATACAGATAATCTGGGAATTGCTTTAAAATATCCCCCAGGAGTGGGTTGAAACATGCTGATAATTGTTGAAGCTGAATGATTGGTACATGGGGGTTCATTGTATTGTTCTCTCTTCTTTAGGAATGCTTGCAAATGTCCATACCATAAAGTTTAGAAAATTCTGTTTAAGGACCTCTATGGAAAGGCAATGGGATTCCAACAGAAGAAGTCTGTCTGGCGCATACCTCTCAGCATACTGGGGACTGAGAGAGCACAGTGGTTGCAGGAGTAGAACACATTGTTTTTGTCAAAAGAACTTCAGGAAAGGTACCCAATGCTTGGGAATTCTATGTAATGTGTACAAGTACCGCCATCTGGAAAAGTCCCCTTTAAACATTTCTCCAGGCTAGACATTGAGAAACCATCATTGGTGGTGCCAGTCAAGTAATAACTATCCTGTCTGCATTCATGCCTTCTTTCTCTCAAAGGCAAGTCTGGCAAGTGGAGGAGATAAGCAAGAGAGAGAGAATAAACAGGGAAGGAGGTAAATAAGAGGGGGAAGCGGAGGGGAAGGTGAGGAGGGAGAGAGAGGGAGGGAGAGAGAGCTACACACCCCATTTGAAGGGGGCAGGGAGCCTGTGTGCAATCAGCTTCAGTTACGAGAAAGAGAACAGGAAGACCAAGAACTCACATGCAATAGGGAAGAAAATTTTGTATTTGAACTCAAGATCACAGTCCTGATTACTACATGGGAGTGGGCAGTTTTAACTAGTGAATTGACATTTGGTTTGTGATTTAAGGTACCTGCAGAACTTTGTAATGTCTAGGAGTGACTTGACTTTCCAAGGTTACACATTATGTCCTAAATCCAGGCTGGTCCTGGAGGTTTAGAGAAGCTCTGAAGATGAGCTAAGAGAGTTTAGGACTCTCCTGCAGAATGCAGAGGCACTGGGCTTACCCTAGCCCTGGAGCCTCCCCTCTTCTGGTCCCAGGGCTTCATCTTCTCCCTGGGATCTCAGGGATTGCAAAGTTGCTTCAAGTTCAGAGAAAGCTGCTGAGACCAACAAGTCCAGTCTTTATTTCCTGAAACTAAATATCATAGGAGGTTTTTAGAGGTTGTGATTTTCTCCTCACAATCCCAGGTTAACCAGTCAATTCATCAATGAATCTTTCAATTGCTCATTAAGCATTAATTAAACACCTAGTGTAGCCCATATTCTGCCACGCTCTAAAGGATGCATGTGGGTTTCCTTGCTTTCTGTACCTGTGCAGCTATTGGTCATCTACGATGTGCCATCCCTGTATGTGGCACTGGAGATGTAATGAATAGGGGGTTTCATGAAAGGAAAAAAAAGGGGGGGGGGAGAAAAAGAAAAAAATGCAGCCCCTGGCCTCATGGGACTTACATACAAGAAGGGGACACAGACATTAATGAAACTCACAGGATAAAAATCTAAGTATCAGCTGTGATATGTTAAGAAGAAGAGGTACATGGTATTTTACCCAGTATAGGGGCTTGTCCCCTGGTTAGCAGAATCAGGGCAAGCTAAAGGAATTTTACATTTCATGAGCAGAGATTAAGTCAGTACCTTCTGGCGGGGTCAAGGAGGGGAGAAAGGGAGATGGTTTTTAGAGACTTCTCCAGAAGTGTTATCTTCCTTCCCTGAGAAAAATAAACTATTAATACAAACAGAATTAAAATTGAATTAATTTCCATGGGGAGAGCATCTTACTTTCATTGATCTAGGAAACATGAAAAATCTGAACTTAGTACTTTTGTAACTTCTGTGCTTTTAATTTCTGTGGAATAAGCTCTTTGTTATGCTCTAGGCTTTGAAGGAGCGGGAATTGAGTCTTGGACTTAATATCTTTTTAATGAACGTAGTGACAAGAAGAAATTCTGGCAGGACTCAGCAACAGTCTCCCTTCCTGAGGCAGAGAAGGGGTGGCAGGAAGGACAGGAGGATAATGAGTCAGGCAGCAAATAGTTCCCCCACAACAGCCTCAGGGGATGGCAGGTCTGTAGAGAAGACAGAGTGCAGATGACCCAGGGTCTCAAACAGGGCTGTTGGTGACCCAGGGGTAAATCTCCTCCAGTGCAGGGATCTTCCTGTCTCTTTCTGTTATTTATCCCCAGGCCTGGCACAGTACATGGCACAAAACTAGTTTGCAGAATGTTTTTACTGAATGAATAATGGCACCTGAGACTGTCTTTGAATGGCTTGAAACCAAGAACTCATATGAGGTATGGTTATCAGTAGAAAAGGAAGACCTTGGAAAGAGTGGAGAAAGACCAAAATTATGAACAGGAGGTCAGTACAGCGGTCATAAATCACTGAGCATTCAAATTGGCCTTCAGCTTTCCGGCAAGCTGTACATTGTCACATGTTCGTGTTTGGCTTAATGCTCAGGTGAATGAGTGGGTCCCTATTCTTTCTCAGTGGTGTGTATGTGTGGCAGTTTCTGGAGACCCAGAAAATCCAGCTCGGTCACTTGAGTGGGGAGATCAGGTAGCTGAGCCAGCATGGCTGCTGTCAGATTACTAATCTTGGAAAGGAGCTCCCATGGGCTGCTGCCCAGAAGACACACCAATACCCAACTCTTCCTACACTCCAGGTAGTGGGAAAGGGGGAGGACTGCTGAGGGGGAGGGGTTGAGCGTATCCTGTTCCTCTTTTGGCTTTGGTGGAAGAAATGGTGACTTGGCTTCATTGTTTTCTTTAAGTCTTCTGTACATAGCCACTGTATTTTTATTTATTTATTTATTTATTTATTTATTTATTTATTTATTTATCTTTTTAAAGATTTTATTTATTTATTTGACAGAGATAGAGCCAGAGAGCACAAGGAGGGGAATGACAGAGGGAGAGGGAGAAGCAGGCTCCCCGCTGAGCGAGGAGCCTGACTTGGGGCTCAATCCCAGGCCCCTGAGATCATGACCTGAGCCAAAGGCAGATGCTTAACCAACTGAGGCCACCCAGGTGCCCCTTCACTGTATTTTATTTTTTATTTTTATTTTTATTTTTTATTTTATTTTTTTGATTTTTTTGATTTTTTATTTTATTATGTTAGTCACCATACAGTACATCCCCGGTTTCCGATGTAAGGCTCGATGATTCATTAGTTGTGTATAACACCCAGTGCACCATGCAATGCATGCCCTCCTTACTGCCCATCACCAGCCTATCCCATTCCCCCACCCACCTCCCCTCTGAGGCCCTCAGTTTGTTTCTCCCCTTCACTGTATTTTAAATTACCAATAGCTGTCATACAGTAGCAGTATTCAGTGAAGGGTCATACACGTACCCAACCATCATCTCGACATCAAATCAGTGACTTTCTACACTCTTTGGGATATTCATAACTGCAGTGCTCCCTCATCTAAAGTGCATTAATCAGATCAGAAAACTGCATTGCCGTAAATCAAAAGATGAATTGCAGAAGTAATCATGTAACAGTATGAGAAAGAGAGGGAGAGAACTGTTGCTCATTCAGAAGTTTGCAACAAACTTCAGAGTCTTAAATTTGCTTTTCTCTCAAGAAAATTGTAATGCCTAGAACAGGGCCTGGCATACTTGGCTGCTCAATAAATATTCGTTGAATGAATGGTTGAATTTTCATTCTGTCAATACTCATTCCATGACTTTGTACAAATTAAAAATTATAATTACTTCCTTGGAGTAATAACGGATCATGGTAATGAGCCCCTCATTTAGTTTTTTTAGGTTTTATTTACTTATTTATTTGAGAGAGAGAGAGAGGGAAATAAAGAGAGAGCTCTTGTGTGCATGAGTGGGGGGGCATGGGGGAGAAGCAGAAGTGGAGGGGGAAGGAGGAAGAAAGAATCTCAAGCAGACTCTGCACTGAGTACGGAGTCCAACCAGGGGCTCAGTCTCACAATTCTGAGAGCATGACCTGAGCCAACACCAGGAGTCAGAGGCTTAACCAACTGAGCCACCCAGACACCCCTGAGCCCCTCATTTTTGAGTCTGGTTTGGGGCTGTATGTGGCTTGCTCTTTGGGAATAAGTGTTATTCCTCAGGGTGTTTGGTTTTTGTGTTCTTTATTTGCTTTTATTTTTGTTGGTAGATTTGTTTAAAATTAGCCTGAGTATCAGAGTAGAAAATTTAAATCTAAAATACCAAAAGTTACTTGGGCCATTAAAATGAGCTATTGGGAATCAGCTACTCCCAAACCTGACCTAAGAGCTGGGTGATGGCCTCACTCTTTAGGTGAATGCCAGGCTATTGGGCAACCTTGCTCCATATCCATACCTAATTGTAGGTAAGTCCTGGGCCTCTTGTGACACAGGTGGAATGAGGGTAGCTACATGGGAAGAGACCTCACAACTTGTCTCCCTTGCAGTGTCCCAAAGGGGACTTCCAGATAAGGAAGTGAATTTTTGTTTCACTACAGTAATGTAAACCCACTATAGCCAATCCCATTGACTGAGTACAAACAAAACATTTTATCCATGTGAGACATCATTACTTTCTAGACATTAGTCACCTCCAGAAGATCATCTTTTCTTCCCAGTAGGAGAACAAATAGAAAGCTGGTCAGATGTGGTCAACTTTTTATTTTTAATTTTGTTAAGTGTTATGCCATGATGACTACAAATAGAATGAAAATTTTTTTTTCAGAAAATTCAAAAATAAATAAATAAATGAAAACCTTAGCTTTTATTTGAGTCTCCTCTGCATCATCTTATAAATTTACCAGGCTCTTCTTTTTAGCAGAATATAGTGCTTAGGAGCAGGTAATACCACATTTTGTAAGTGAAAGATAATTTCCAGGTGTTACGGACTGAATTGTGTTCTAACCCAAGATTTACATGTTGATGTCCTAACCCACAGTATCTCAGAAAGTGGGTATTTGAAGATAGAGGTAATCTTTAAAGGGGTAATTAAGTTTAAAATGACATCACTAGAGTAGGCCCTAATCCAATATGCCTGCTATCTTTATGAGAGCAAATTGGGACACAGACACACAGACACAGAGAAGACCACAGGACCGCACAGGGAGAAGACAGCCATCTACCTACCAGCCGAGAGAGGCCTCAGAAAAAAACTAACCCTACCGACACCTTGATCTCAGACTTCTAGGCTCCAGAACTGTGAGCACATAAATTTCTGTTGTTAAATGACTTTAACATCCAGTCTTTGGTCCTTTATTATGGCAGCCCTAGCAAACTAATAATCTAGGCAAATGTTAGGGAAGTAGCAAGAGTAAAGTGTGGTCCTTCTGGAACTAAGCAACGCCGAAACAGCTTGCAGAGGAAAGCATTCCTGCTTCGTGAAGGCAGTCACTCCCATCCCAGGATTTTATTGTTCATATTTGTGAAGTTTTTCAATATGCGTAAGTACATATACAGGATTTCCTTGTGTAATGAGAATAATGGAAGTAATAATAAACGTTGGAGTGGGTGTAATTGTGACTGAAAGGATGATTTTATGATATGGTAAAGGATACTATTGGCTGGAGCCAATTCATTACACTGCCCTGGCAGTCTGTTATTATTATTATTCTAACCCTTACTAGATTTCATTCTTTTAGATAAAAACATGCATATCAGCTTTGGAGTTTGATTGCCTTATGGGCATAAAGCTTTGCATATTTACTGCCCATGAATCATACCAGTATGTGAAATCCAGAGAAGATTCAATTTTTCCTGCTAGATGCACCTCCAGCCGTTTAATTAAAATATGTATTATTAATAAAACTATATTTAAGTCATATTTTTTACAGATATGACTGAAACATTAAGTGTAAATTGTTTCATACTTTCATAGTAATTTGCTTTTAACGTTTTGTGCCTTAATCAAGGTAGCACACTAGTTGAAGGTTTGTGGTCCTGCAGACTTCTCAGCCGTGAAGTTGAAAAAAGCAAGTGGAAAGTGGTGATTAATGAAAGGACATATTTACTTTTCAGAAAGACTTCGTGGTTTTATTGCAAAAGGGATCTGTACCGAATAGGGAAGTGCATGAAAAGAAATAGCAGGAAAGAATATTTAGTCTCTATTTCAGTACACAGCAATGGCATTGGCCATTTGCATGCCAGCTTTTTTCATGTTTCTGAACCAAGGCTGTGTTTCAGCTGCCCGTCTGCCTTTAGATGTCACAGTTGTTCTTCTGCTGAACCGAACCGACTCCAGCTCTGTGTTTCACACTTTCCTCTGTCTTCCAGAAACCTTGTCTAAGCAGGAGCACTGATTCGAAGTACTCTAGCTCACTTACATAGCGCTTAGCAAGGGGTTGATTCAAAATTGTTTCATTAAAATAGGTGATGACAGGGACAGCTTGGTGGCCGCCTGACTTGCTGTCAAAGTGTAACCCATCTTTATGGATTTTTTATTTCAGATGATAACATTTCCAAACTCTCACGTTTGGTCCAAGTCAGGAGGGTGACGAGTGGGGCAGAGAAAGCGGAAAGGAAAAACTTTAACATGTAATGACTACTTACTATGTACCAGGCACTGTGCTAACCTGTTTGCTAGTTCTGTGGTTTAATCTTTATGACAAAGCCTCAAGGAAGGAATGCTTATCTCGTGTGTTTCATATGAAGTATTGCAGGCTTCTAGAAATTATGGGACTGGCTTAGCTTCGTAGCTGGTAAATGACTGAGTCTGAGGTCAGACCTTTGGCTTTTTCACTCCATGCTCAAGTGAGATCCCTCTATATTCTCTTGACTATTGGGGTTTCTGCACACAGATGCATTTGTTATGTCTATCTCTGAGTAATTATATAAACATTCCCATTACCCTCTCACCCCCGTGAAGTCTCCAAACAATCAACCTAACTTCTTTTCTTTTCACTTTACTACTCTACTCCTTTCTTGATCCTTCCCTTCCCTCACTGCTTCTCTCTCCACACATAGAAATTCTTAGTTACACCTGCGTGGAGGGATGATGAACTTTCTATTTTGACATACTCTTTAGTGTAGAATTTTACATGCATCATGTTATTTACCATTTCAGTGAAATTCCACTATAGTAGTTCTTTTCTAAGTGGCATAACTACTAGAATTTAATTTTTTAAAGTAATTTATTTGTGACTCTAGAGCCTGTAATTATAAGGTCAAGATTAGTGAGATCCTCTCCTTTACTTTAAAACTGGTTTGATTGGAAGTCATTGGCTAAGCTAAAAAGAAGAGGCATTTTTGGGACACACATACACACACACTGGGGTGTGTGTGTGTGTGTGTGTGTGTATGAGTGTGTGTGTATGCATGGTTATGGTTCTGACTCCAGGACATCTACTGAGGAGGCACTGGACAGGAAAGTTCTTCTTCAAGAAGAAATAAAAGCTTGGCCATAGAATAACTTAAGCCATAGAATAGAAATCCTCTCTCAAATGTCTCTACTAGGCTTAAAGAAACCTCTTCTAACATTAAGTTCACATTACAGAGATACTAAAATGTGCCTTCTGCCTTCAATTTTCCCATTCCATCACACTAACTCTAGAAATTGAACCGAGCATCGTATTACCACCAGAATAATTGATGCTTCTCTTTTCCCTAACGAGTGGGAGAACTGACCTTTGTTTAAAATAATAACTGTGACCATGCTTGAAAATCAAGGGAAGCCAAGTAAAATCAGATCTAATTTTCAATAATTGCAAAAGAAAGTCTAGGCAAAGAAACAGAAAGCCCCCAAAGCCCAGTACAGTCTAAATTCCAAGAAACAAGTGGCAAATGGTTGGGTCTGGTTTGGCAAGGTGCTGGTGAGTTTCAATGCCCTGTACATTTTTTTTTTTTTAAGCTTTCACTGAGCATCCCTGGAGAGAAATCCACTGGCTTCTCTGAGGACACGCTGCCTCTTGACTCCTCAGAGTTCTTGCCGTGGAAATTAATCAAACTTGAAAAGTGCCCTGGCAAACAAACAAAACACTCTGAGGGACTTCTGTTTGCAACACTCAAATTCCACATCACACGTGTGTGGGCACCTATGCTGTCTCACACACATATACACACTTACACACATTTCAAAGTGTGATAACCTATCTTGAAAATTTTGTAACTAGCTCCCAAAGCAGCATGATCTCCCTCAAGCCAGCTTGACGCATTTGAAGTAGAAAATACATAAAATAAATACAACGAACTGGGTATCGGATTGGCACAAATACCAGTCTTCCAAGAAGAAACGCCTGAGAGGAAATAAAGTAGTAAGAGGCGGTAACTTTGGCAGGAATGGGTAACGGAGAAGCCTTCCGTGGAGCAGCAGCTGTTGAAACACGCACTGTACCAGATGGTTGAGTTGAGTGAAGCTTGGCCTCAGGAAATGCTGAGGATTAGGTGATATTTTTTCCAACGTGCCACATTCATTGTCAGAACTAGGATGTCCCAGGAGAACCACATGGCAACAAGGTGACTGAGATCTGTTGAACAAAGTACTGTCTGTTCCTTTCCTCAGTTATAATTTTTCATTCTGGCTTTGGAGCCAAGGGACAAGTTCAAGAAGCCTCACGTATGGGCAGATGTGAATGGCATAAGACCTTGAAATTTACTTGAGTGAGTTTAATCAGTTTTGCTGATTAAATAAAAACATTTCAAGTGATTCAGTCACTTTTTTTTTTTTTTTGCCTTGTAACAGTCCGTCCTATGAGGTTGAGCCATGTTGTTTTTAGTCACTTTCTGTTTGTCCTTCCCAAGTACCTAGACACAGACATTATAATGGTAACCTGCGTCCCTGGTCCCTGTCTTCTTTCTAGTCTAATGGTTGGAATGTTAATTTTTACATTGGAATACAAAAAAGTAATATTGTGCTGTCATATGTTGGTGCTTGCTTACCCTAAGGAGCTATTTCCGAAAGCTCTACTCAGTTTTAGCAAGGATCTTGCAAGAGAGGTCCCAGTTCAGTTCCTATATCTGCTCAGGGCTACTAATAAGTAACGGTTGTTTTTTTTTCTGTCCTCCTTTTGAGTTACCTCAGGCAATGCAATTGAGAAGTTGATGAATTACTTGTGAGCCTCTTTTCGATATTTCAGGAAAAACCAGAGACATTTAAATTCTGTAGTACATTTTGCTTAAATTGTGAGGGCTACATTGTGCATACAAAAACCCAATATGATGCCTTGGGAAATCTGTATGGCCTTTTCTTTCAAAAGCCATGCTTGAACCACAAATGGGGCTAGTGTCTATCCTCTGTGGTCACATATCACACAGGAAAAACCTCTGTCCACTGGCCACAATTTATCCAATGGATACCTTTCTAAGCTGATCTCTCTTAGTAGTCTGAAAGCTCTTTGAGGACAGGATTCATGTGCGTGATGAACATTTCTGATTTATCAGCGTGCCCCTTTTTTGATGTCTTGTACATCATAGGCCTTTAAAAATTATTTGTTTAACAGAAGTGAAATGGGGGCAGAGGGTGGAGGTGTAACTACATTTTCCTCCATTTGTTTTGAAGCAGGGTTTACTTAAAAGGTAAGATTGCATTTTGACTATAAATACTTAGGTTTTTGCCAGACTTTTTGTTTTAGATTTGCTCATTCTCTTCTCCTTGGGTATTATGCTGAATCCATTGATTAAAAAAAATTTCTCTGGTTAGATAATTTATTTTACAATAACCTTTAGTCATGAAAATGAAATTCTAGAACTTGCAATATAATTTTGCAAAGGGTTTTCCTTAGAAGTACCTTTACTGTGTCGCCTTGATGATCTCTACCATCTGTGGAAGTATGCTTATTTATATTCACTTTTAAGTATTTTCCAATTTCTATTATTTTTTATAACCAATGGAGAATTATTTAGAATATATATTTTATTCTACAAAGGATATTTAATTTAAACTATCTTTGGTTATTGATAACACTATTGATATTGTCAGAGAATATCATCCATGTGATATGGATTCTTTTTTATTTTATTTTATTTTATTTTATTTTATTTTATTTTATTTTATTTTATTTTATTTTATTTTTAAAGATTTTATTTATTTATTTGACAGAGAGAGACAGCCAGCGAGAGAGGGAACACAAGCAGGGGGAGTGGGAGAGGAAGAAGCAGGCTCTTAGCGGAGAAGCCTGATGTGGGGCTCGATCCTAGAACGCCGGGATCACGCCCTGAGCTGAAGGCAGACACTTAATGACTGCACCACCCAGGCGCCCCTGGATTCTTTTTTAAATAGAACTAAATTGGAAGATTTTTATAATAGAAAACTTTAAAAAATAAAACTTTTTTTAAAGAGCACTTTTAGATTCATAGCAAAATTGGATGGCAGGTACAGTGATTTCTCATATACCCCTGCCCCCCACATATACATAACCTCCCCTGTCATCAACATCCCCCAACACAGGGGTCCACTCCTTATAATTGATGAACCTACATTAATACATCATTATCAGTCCATAGTTTACTTTAGGGTTCACTCTTGGTGTTGTGCGTTCCATGGGCTTGGACAAATGTGATGTGACATATATCCACCATTATAGTTTCACACAAGACAGTTTCATTGTCCTAAAAATCCTCTGTGCTCCACCTAGTCATCCCTCTCTTCCCACTGATCCTTGTCAACCAGTGATCTTTTTACTGTCTCCATAGTTTTACCTTTTTCAGAATGTCTTGTAATTGGAATCACATGGTTGCAGTCTCTTCAGGCTAGCTTCGTTCACTCAGTCATGTACATTTAAGGTCCCTCCATGTCTTTTTTTTTTTTTTTAAGATTTTATTTATTCATTTGACAGAGATGGAGACAGCCAGCGAGAGAGGGAACACAAGCAGGGGGAGTGGGAGAGGAAGAAGCAGGCTTCCAGTGGAGGAGCCTGATGTGGGGCTCGATCCCAGAACTCCAGGATCACGCCCTGACCTGAAGGCAGACGCTTAACAACTGAGCCACCCAGGCGCCCCCCTTCATGTCTTTTCATGGCCTGATAGCCCATCGATTTTTAGTGCTGAATAATATTCCATTTTCTGAGTGTACCACAGTTCGTTTACCCATTCTCCTACTGAGGAACATCTTGGTTGCTTCCAAGTTTTAGCAATTATAAGGAAAGCTGCTGTAAACATCTGTGTGCATGTTTTTTGTGTAGACGTAAGTTTTTAACACCTTTGGGTAAATACCTAGAATGTAATTGCTAGATTGTATGGTAGGAGAATGTCTAATTCTGTAAGAAACTGCAAAACTGTGTTCCAAAGTGGCTGTCCTACCAGCAATGAAGAAAGAGTTCCTGTTGCCAGCATTGGATGTTGTCAGTGTTTAGGAGTTTGTCATTCTGATAGATGTGTAGTGAAACCTCGTTGTTGTTTTAATTTACAATTCCCTGATGACTTATGATGTCAGATGTTTTTTCAGATTCTTACTTGCCATCTGTATATCTTCTTTGCTGAGTGTCTGTTCATGTCTTTAGCTCATTTTTTAGTCAGGTTGTTTGTTTTATTATTGTTGAGTTCTGACTTCTTTGTATATTTCGGGTAACAGTCCTTTCTTATGTATGTCTTTTGCAAATATTTTCTCCCAGTCTGTGGATTGTCTTCTCGTTCTCTTCAATTGTCTTTTGTAGAGTGGAAGTTTTTAATTTTAATGAAGTCCAGCTTATCAATTATTTCTTTCATGGATCATGACTTTGGTGTTGTACCTAAAAAGTCATCATCAAACCTAAGATCATTTATATTTTCTTCTATGCTATCTTCTAGGAGTTTTATAGTTTTGCATTTTGCGTTTACATCTATGATCCAACTGGGCTTAATTTTTGTGAAGAGTGTAAGATTTGTGTCTGAATTCATTTTTTTCTTTTGGTATGTGGATGTTCAGATGTTCTAAAATCATTTGTTGAAAAGATTATCTTTTCTCTATTGTCTTTGCTCCTTTATCAAAGATCAGTTGATTATATTCATGTGAGGCTATTTCTGGGCTCTCTGTTCTGTTTCATCAATCTATTTGTCTGTTCTTTTGCAATCACCACACTGTCTTGATTACTATACCTTTATAGTAAGTTTTGAAGTCAGGAAGTGTCAGTCTTCCAAATTTGTTCTTCTCCTTCAGTATTGTATTGGCTGTTCTGGGTCTTTTGTCTCTCATGTAAACTTTTTTTTTTTTTTAAGATTTTATTTATTTATTTGACAGAGTGAGACAGCCAGCGAGAGAGGGAATACAAGCAGAGGGAGTGGGAGAGGAAGAAGCAGGCTCCCAGCGGAGGAGCCTGATGCGGGGCTCGATCCCAGAATGCTGGGATCATGCCCTGAGCCGAAGGCAGACACTTAACGACTGAGCCATCCAGGCGCCCATCTCATGTAAACTTTAGAATCAAAGAAATATATCATAGAGGAAATTCAAATTAACAATAATTGATCTATAGATTCACTGCAGTCCCAGTCAAATTCCCGACAAATTGTTTTGTGGATATTGACAAACCCATTCTAAGGTTAAAAGATGGTCCACATCATATGTCATAAGGAAAATGAATTCTTTTTTGTTTATTGATACTTCCTTTTTGGCCTTCAACATAAGCAATCTTTAAAAATGCTCCAGGTGTGCTTAAAAAATGTGTGTCCACTAACTGTTAGGTACAGGGTTCTATATATTTCCATCAGTTTGAGATTTTTAATGTGGCATTCACATCTTCTCCATCTGTTTCTTGAATGCCCCATCTACATATTTCTGGGAGATTTTTTTTTAAATCTTATCTGATGGTAGATTTGACTATTGCTCCTTATAATCAGGAAATTTTGGCTTTATGTATTTTGAGGCTCCATTGTTCAATGTACAAATATCCAGGATGTTCTATTAGGTGAATTTTTCTTTTATCTTTAGGAAATGTACTCCTTTAACCATAAGAATTCATTTTACATTGAGGTGCCTGGATGGCTTAGTTGGTTAAGCATCTGACTCTTCATTTTGGCCCAGGTCATGACTTGGGGTCATGAGATCAAGCCCTGTGCATCAGGCTCCATGCTGGGTGTAGAACTGCTTAAGATTCTCTTTCTCCCTCTCCCCCTCCCCTGGACAAACCCCCCATGCTTGCTCTCAGTCTCTCTCTCTCTAAAAAAAAAAAAATTGGTTTTACCTCAATGTTTATTCTGTTTTATATTACTATTGCCTGATAGGGATGCCTTGGTGGCTCAGTCGGTTAAGCGTCTGCTTTCAGCTCAGGTTTTAATCCCAGGGTCCTGGGATTGAGCCCCACATCAGGCTCCCTGCTCAGTGGGGAGCCTGCTTCTCCCTCGTCTTCCTGCTTGTGCTCTCTCTTGCTATCTCTGTTGCTATCTCTGTCTCTCTCTCTCTCAAATAAATAAAAATAAAATCTTTAAAAAATATTACCTGACCAGCTTTATTTTAGTTAGTATTACCTTTTATTAATTTAAATTTAATGTTTTTGTTTCACTGCAGTTTGATATTTCTTTTGTAAACAGTCCTGGATTTTGATTTTTTCTTATTTAATTTTAATCTGAACATCTCTATCTTTCAACAAAGAAGTTTAGTCCATTTATATTAAGTGGATTACTGATTTGGGGGGACAAATTTATAATGTATTATTTTGTGGTTTATATTTACCATGCTTTTCATTGTGATCTTTTTCACCTTTCTCCTTGTAATTTATTGAGTTCTTTTTTGTTTTTATTTCCATTTATCTCTTAATTTGGAAGTTATGCATTCAATGCCTGCTCTTGCAATTACCCTTAAATTTTTACCAAACATAGTTGATTTAATATCAAGAAGCAATCAGTAGTTCTATTTTCCTATTGAACAATAAGGTTCTTAGAATATTTTGATTCTAATCTAGTGCATATATTATTGTTCAATATTTTACTTTCACTTTGTTTATGATGCTTTCAACATACTTGATTATTATTATAATTAATATTCTTGAATTTTAAATTTAAAAAATTTAAGTTTTAGAAGTTATTCTTTCTTTAGTTTCACCTACATTTTTACAGTTCCTTTGCACACCATTTTTCTTGCATAACAAGGAACTTATTAACTTCTTTTTAATAAAAACACATTCTTTGTTTGTTTGTTACTTAATGTATTATCTGTAAATGGTAGAATTTTCAGTGTTTCAGGGGGCCTGGGTGGCTCAGTCGGTTAAGCGTCTGCCTTCAGCTCAGGTCATAATCCCAGGATCCTGGGATCAAGCCCCACATGATGCTCCCCACTTGGTGGAAAGCCTGCTTCTCCCTCTTCTTCTGCCTGCCACTCCCCCTGCTTGTGCTCTCTCTGTCAAATAAATAAAGTCTTTAAAAATAATTTTCAGTGTTTCTTAGAGTGTTTTTATTTTTGTTCATTTGAAAATTGTGATTTTTGCTTTCCATTGAATTCTAATTTGATAGTTATTTTGACCAACTATTTGAAGATATTTCAATGTCTTTTAGCTTCTGTCACTATAATTTGTTTCTTGGCTTTTTTTAATGGATCATTATTTTGTCTTCCTGTGTTAGCTTGTGCAGTTTGCTTCTAGAAGTTCTACTTTGTTGTTATTTAGGTCTACCTATGTTTAATTCATTTTTGTTTTATGCTACTTTTGGACAGACCTTTATTATTATTTTTTTCTTCAAGTTATATTACTTGTAGTGCCATTTCTCAGTTGTTTACATCTCCTGATGCTCCCTCATGGTGGTTTGTTCCCTTGATTTTTTGTGAGCTCATGTTTGACTTGGGATTTTGTTTGTTTTTTGTTTTCTTGGGAGGTTCCATGTACGTTGGGTTGAATATATTTTTTCTATGTGACAATTGTACATTTTTTTTTGCCAGGATCCCAAGGGCTTTAATTTTTTAGCTCATACTCCCACAACATAGGGATAATATAAATCTAGCCCTCCACATCTGCACAAAGTACAAGGTAGTAATTTTTATTTTTATAAACAACTTTTTTTTCCCTTCCAAGAGATGAAGTCTTATAAACAATCTTTCATGCTATGTCTAGCAGCAAGTAAGAGTTTTTCTAGTCCATTTCACTAACTGGGTGGGACCTTAAAGATCTTGGCTTTCTGAAAGGTCTTCTTCATCTAGGCTTCTTTCCCAATATTACCTTGCTTGATCCTACAATGGCCTTAAAAATAGTCCCACAACTCCTACGATCATATCTGGCTTTAAAATGTATCTGAGTGGCTGAGCTTTTGGTGAAACTGCTGCCCTGACTTTTAGTTCTCCCTTCATTCTTACATCTGGAGGACTTAGCTTTTCTTTTCTTTTTTAATTCGACTATGCATTCAAACATAATTTTAGAATCTTTAATCTAGCATGTTGAATATTATTGCATCTATGGTTTGTTGTTAGAGACGAATGCCTATTAATTCAACCTGCTATGATGCAAACGCTGGAATTAAATTTCTCTAAAGAAAATAAAATACATTATGTAAAAATATTTTATTAAAAACACGTTAAGAAAATAAGTGAGATTCCAGCGATTTTTGATTCTACTTTTTTTGTTGTTCTTTCTTTTCCTTGACAATTTGTCTTGCCCTGAGTACTTGCTCAAATGTTCGCTTTTGTCTGTTTAGAACAACTACTTTCCTCAAATTAACATGAAAGACAAAAACCATTTACTGTCTTTGGAAGTACAAAGGGCCTAATTGAGAGGAATTTGCTGTTACATTATATTCTATCCAGGGAGAAGGAAAGAATATGTAATGCGTTTTACGTTTGTTTTCTTATTTTTTTAATTGGCATTTAAAGTCCTTGGCAATATTTACCTACAAGATCACTTGAAGAATCTGTTTTTTAACTTAGGCCAAGGATCCTAAATACATGCCTCGACTCAAGTTTGTGCCCATTTGTATACCGCTGTAATTCCATGCCTAGCACAGTCCTACTGTACTAGGTAAGTACTCAAGTCATACGTCTTAAATAAATTCCATGGTATGACCAGATGAATGCTCCCGTGGTAACTTTCCAAGTACAATAGCAAATATGTGATGTATAAGTTAGTCAGCACCAGAGAAGTACTACTTAAAAACTATCCCTATAACTCAGTGGCTTAGAACAGTAGTCCTTTATTCTTACAGTGTTGTTTGGTTTCTGTAGCCTAGGTTCAGCTGGACTCATTCATGTCTGTATGTAGAGCATTGAAAATCTAGGCTGGGCTCACTGAAGACAGCGTGGCTGTGCTCCAGGTGTCTCTCTTGTATCTATTAGGATCAGTGGGCTAATCCAGCCATGTTCTTTTGAGGTCAATGGCAGAGGTAAGGAGAGCGGGCCAACTGATCAAGAGTGTTTCAAACCTCTATTTGCCTCATGTCCATTAACATCCTATTGGCCAAAACAAGAAACATGGTCAGGCCCAAGACCAATAAAAGAAGGGTATATATCCTATGGAAGTGAGGGGGAGGAAGGACTTTTTCTGAACAGTTATCCAATCTATCTCATGTGGTAAAGATTCAAAGCATACTAAAGTCTGGTTCTTCAAAGTAGTTTTCCTGTATAAAGGGTCCCTATTTTTGCAGGCATTTATCTACAATTATAGGAAATGTGAAACTCTCCTTCTAAAAATCTGCAGTCTGTTCTTATTATTATGAATGGCTACTCTTTTTTGAGTGTCTACCTCATACAAGTGATTGATATACCTATCAAATCAATCATTAAAACATCCCAACAAAATAACTATTTTATTCATCTTTACTTCCAATTTAAAAAAGTGGCTCAGAATACTTAAGTACATGGCAGTAAGTCAAACAGCTAGTAAATGGTAGGGTAGGCATCCAAATCTAGTTCTTTCTGAATCCAAAGTTCATGCCTTATGTACTCTTTATGCAGCCTGGCAGCATAGCTGACCCACTCTTAAAATAATCCGTGCTATATTGTCACCAATACAATTCTAAAGGTGCTTCATGAGGATGAGTTTTGAGCTCTGAATAAAACAAAAAACTGATATGAAGCAAGATTTGTTTTTTAGAGGACTGTTTTCTTTTTTTTTTTTTTTAAAGATTTTATTTATTTATTTGACAGAGATAGAGACAGCCAGCGAGAGAGGGAACACAAGCAGGGGGAGTGGGAGAGGAAGAAGCAGGCTCATAGCGGAGGAGCCTGATGTGGGGCTCGATCCCAGAACGCCAGGATCACGCCCTGAGCCGAAGGCAGACACTTAACCGCTGTGCCACCCAGGCGCCCCTAGAGGACTGTTTTCTTAACTAACAAGAGGGATTAAAAAATACAATATCTCTGATTGACAAATGAGATAAACTGGTTAGAATTGGATCAACTACTGACCTTTTATGTAGCATTTTCAAACTAATGTCAATTTATTGCCATTGTCACCTTTACATACTTTCAGCAATGTTGTCATCTTATTGAATATTTGTACTTCTGTTTTATATTTTTTCCTAGACACCTGGCTTACATTTTTCAAATGTAACCTATTTTAGTTCAGGACATCCTGGAATCTTAGGCCTTCAAATGTTTTCAGATGTCAAAAATACATTTTAAAAAATTTTAAAGTAATTTTCTGAGCACCAAGTCATAACTTAAAGTTTTTGTGTCCTCAGTGTTTACCTTGTTGGAAATATCCTCAGTAAACAAATGTCATCTGACAGTTTTACAACTCCAGGAAAAATAAATAAATAAATAAAAGCAGAATTGTAGCTTTATCCCTGGGTCTGGATAAACACACAACACACACACACACACATAAACACACAACACACACACACACACACACACAAACACACATCACTATTTACCATTTTCAAAATTGTGGAAATTTTAACGAGTTAATTACTGATGCTTGAATTGATGACGAAGTGTGTACGTGAATTGCTGACTGATAGCAGTATGAGTATAGAGTGGTAGCTAGTTTTGCCTTCAATTATCTCCATAATCTTAGTAAAGCCATCTTATCCCCTCCTACAGTGAACCATCAGTTCTCAGCCTCTCCCATGATCAGACTAACTGTTGCTTGTTTTGAACTGGCTACTGCCTCCTAACATTACATCTGACAAAGAAAAACTTCACATCGATAGTTTATCTTTTCTTTTTCTTCTGGAAAGAAGGAACGAGACTGATGGGGAGAGATTCTACTATGGTTTTTCAAAGAGCTGTGTGGACTGGGGAGTTGTAGTGTCAGACATGAGGAGTTTATTGATTTCAAGTATAAGTTTGTGAGAACACTTTTAGAAGATGAAGTACCCTAACCCCTGTGAGTCCTACTGTATAAGAGCCATCCATCCTCCCTTCTTTCTTGCTAGCAAAATTCCAGTTTTACTTGTGCAGCCATATTGATAATCCCAGGCCGTTGTCCTGTTCAGGTTACTGCTCTGTGTGTATAAGATACTTGGAACTCGAGTAGCTGTTCTACCACAAGCACAAAGTCTTTGATGATATTGACACTGACTCAGCTCCCTCACCTCATTGAGCTCTTGAGCCAGTTTTGGAACCACTCCAGACTGATTGCTGTGTGAGATCATTAAACATCTTTCATTATTTTAGCCTCTATTAGTTGGGCTTTCTGATATTTGTGGCCAAATGCATCTTTAAACACACTGTATATAGGAAATCCTAATTTTATCATTGGATAAGTTTATGTGCACTTTTTTGGGCCTTCTGAATGCATTATTACTTCCTTTGTTTATATTCTCACTTTCTTATTTGTTTATGTATTGGCCTGGGCATTGAGAAAAATTGATGAGCAATTCTGACTCCTCTACCTGGTATTTGGTAGAGTGAAATGTGCCATCATTGTACCATAGTCTTTTTCATCAAGTAGCATAATCATATTGAGTTTCTGGAATGCATTGAGGCCCTTGAGTGAAATTATTTGGCTCAGAATAAATGGAAAATAATGTAAATCTCAGTTAAAGATTAATTTTTTCCTCAAATCTATTATTTTTTATATCTATGTTAAGTATAAAAATGTGTTGAAATGCAGAGAGAATGCTCCAGAGCCAGGATTCCAATCAAGTTATGGTGTGGGGAGGATGTAGTCAATACCAGTTTGCCTTTGAGGCAGTATGCCTGATCATTCAAATCTATGTGCAACAAATCCCTCCCTCCAAGAAACCTGATTATAGAGTTGAGCAATTGTGTTTGTCTGACAACCATCTCTTTCTGTTGGCTCAAATTACCAATCACCAGGTCAGGTTTTGCTGAAGAAGACTAGACTTGAAAACAAGTAGATGCTTTCTGCATCAATCAAAAAGAATCAGGTACAGGGTACAGCATCTTTGAAAATCTTGTCACACTTCCTACATCCTGAATTGAACACGATGTTTATATTAATTTCTCCAACCAATTAGGTTTAAAAATTATACAGTTTTGCACAGATGCTTATAGCTGAGGGTTCATAAAGTTGATTGTCAGATCTTTTTAAGTTGTGACTGCATAGCCTACCAATTTTAGGCACGAAAGGACTCCTTAACAGAAGCTTTCCAGCAGCTGTTGCCTTTACAAAGGAAGCAACATCAGAAGCCCAGTGCCAAGGTGATTATAGAAAACCACTGCCCTTCTCACTGGAGCACTCTTGTGTCCAGTTTCCTCCACAGAAAACATCTTTTCCCTCCATCCACCTGCCCAAACAATGCCCATCCCTCATTTCCAAGGCACGTGTCCCTACCGTTTTATCCAGCTAAAGGGCTCCCTCCTTCCTCAGCCTCTTGGGCACTTAAAAACTCTTTCCTATGGTGCTGCTTACTTTCCACCTTACACAAGAGAAATCTTTAAAAACAAGCTTTGTTTACTTCACAGCTTAGTAACTTTAAGGGACTTTTGCAAATTCTTCTGTTTCATCTTTTCTTGGTCCCTAAAGTAATACTATTCTCATAGTAGACACTTATTAGGTAAATACAAATAAATGCAAGAATAAATAATCATCTCTGAGCAGCAAGCAGGAAGACTAGTAAGCCGGCCTTGAGGAATGGGTGGGATTTGGGTGGGAGAGAAGGAGATGGGGCATTTCAGAACTGATGGAGGTGCAAAGTGCAGGAATCTCCATCCTTCATCCCGGCCAAATGCTGAGGAGGGAAGATGTAAGGTGCATCTTACATCAAGGGAAATGGTACATGATGAGGAGCAGGGATCCCGTGGATAAAACTGGAAGGAAAGTGTTCTGGATTAGTTGGGAAAGATGGTGGTAAGGTTGTGAGGGTTTGGAATAGAGACTGAAGTGTTTGGATTCTGTAGTCAGGATCAAATCTTGCAGTTTTTTCATTTAAGAAACTTGATCCTTGGAGGTGGAGAAAAGATGGGAGGCCAGTCTCTTGGGATATTGCTTCCTTATGAAGTAGTGAGGGCTGAGCCACATTGGTTTGTTGGAAGTGAAAGAAAGGGAAATGTGGCAACAGTTACCCAACAGGAATAGGAATTGCTGCTATGTGATTGCTTGGATGGAGAAGCTGACGTAAGGATGATAGTGCCATTAGGAGAAATAGCAAGTTTGCCAATAGATACATGTCCAGTGGAAGGTGGTGATTTCTGTTAACAGGGTCTAATTTGAAGACATCTGGGTGGAAATCAAGAAGAGTGATGATGATCTTGAGAGAGAAATCTATGCTTGAGTTGTAGTTTTGAAAATCTTTTATACTGATATCACACTTGAATTGCAGACAGCTAAATGCTCTCTGTAGCATACACTGGGTTCTCATGGTCGTGTGCCTGAGAGTGGAGTGTGAATTGGAGGAGTAAAGTGGCAGCAGCTAAAACATTTGTGATTGTTCTTGGACTTCAGCCAAGCCTGTCTGTATGTCTTTGCCCTCCATATGCTGGGGGTGCCAAACCTGGACTTATCCATCTTTACAAAGTCCAAGAGTAATAAAAAGATTAAAAGAATAGTTTTTATTTCCACTTTATAGATGGGACTAACAAGACGACTAACAGTCCCTTGAGCCATAGCCTCCAGAATTCAGGTTTTCCATGTATGAGGAAATTGTATTACTTCGAGGTTATATTATAATATAGGTCTCCTTTTAAGAACAAATTTCCTTTTGTCACTTTGGTTGTCTCCAGGAAAACACTCTTTAGGCACATATGTACAGTGAAATTCTCTTGAGCAGTTGTTTCAGCAGAGATTTTCGGATTGTTATAAACTGTGCCTTTGGTGCATACAGCCATTTTGGGTGTGTGTGTGTGTGTGTGTGTGTGTGTGTGTGTGTGTGTGTTTTAACATTGTGATTATAAATGAAATAGTATATGAAATGGAGTTTACTAGCAAAAAAATGTGGATTGAGAATTAATGCTTGAATTTTGAACAAATGTTCTTTTATTAACGACTAAGGGAAGGCTTAGTGACTTAAGCATCTCAACACTGGGAACTCATTAAGAAGAAAATATTGGGTTGGGGCTCCTGGGTGGCTCAGTTAGTTGAGCAACCGACTCTTGATTTCAGCTCAGGTCATGACCTCAGGGTCGTGGGATGGAGCCCCGCTGGCTCTCCACTGACTGTGGAGCCTGCTTGGGATTCTCTCTCTCTCTCCTTCCCTCTGCCCCTCTCCCCATCACACAAATGCGCATGCTCTCTCTCTCTAAAAAATAAAAAAGAAAATCAAATATTGAATCCATATCATACCAATTAACTTATAGTCATTTTCCTGTTTTTATTTATTGTTTCAAATAAAGTTAAAGAATTACCATCTTATGTTTTTCTTTAGGAAATGTCCTAAAAGATAAGAATAAATAATTTTGGGGTATTACTAAAACACACATAAAATTCACATTTATTTCCTGTTTTTATGTGAAGGTTTTTATTTGCTTTTTAACTTTCTGCAAAGGTTTTGAGATAGCTTGGTCAATTTCATAGACTAAAGTTAACTGGAGTTTTCTTCCTCCCTAGCTCCCCATCCCTTCCCCTCCCCCCCCCACCCTGCCTTCTTTTCTACTTTCTTCCTTTCCTCTTTCCTTGTTTTCTTTCTTTTTTATTTTAAGGCTTCAGAGTGATTGGGGTGTCCATGTGAGGAAAGACCAGATTTTGGGGGAGTTGCTCACTGTGGGGAGGAGAGGAATGTTTTTCATTTGAGAAATTTGGTCTTTGCTCTTTTAAGCAATGAAGAATGTAATTGTGGGCACCTTGAGATCGCTAGATGATATATTTTGATGAACAGTTGTCTGTAGGAAGCAAACAATACTTCTGCCCTTTTAACATTTTAGGTCAAGGTTAAGTGTGATAAGAACATTGCCCTGGGAGTCAGCTGACGCGGGAGCTAGTTCTGACCTAGGCCTTTAGGGCAGATTCTCTTACTCTCTCTGCTTCTGGGTTTCTTCCTCTGAAACTTGAAGCCAAGACATTGGTGTCCATGATCTATGGTCCTTTTCACTTCTAGAGATTCTGTTAAGCTGTGGTTTCCAGAGACCTGGATCTTTTCAGTGTGCTCCTTTTCCATTAAAGCAATAGCTGAGAGCTGGTGTTATGATTCAGAGGAAGGATCCTGGACGTTTCCAGGTAAGACTAGCTTTGGAGTCAATTCTGAGAAATCTGCATAGGCAAAGCAGTTTGACCCATCATCCCATAGTAAACATGGCTAATATTTACGGGAGGGAGAAATTATTAGCTGGAAAGATCCTTCCAGACTGACTGGTTATGTTCCACAGTGTTTACAAACAGGATATTTTTTTAAAATTATTTTTGAACAAAATATTAATGTTAAAGATCTAGGTGTCTGTCTGGTGAAGACCACTGTCACAATCGGCAAGCTGTTTTCTTTCCCTTCAGAGAAACGGCAAGCTGTCTTCTCTCAGTGTTTGCTGTTCTCAAAGATACAACCACTGGAATTTTAAAGTGGGTCAAGCTGCTTTTAACCTGGCTACTGTTATTCAATTTTATCAATTCTTCATTTTCTATTAGCAGAAAATCTGTTTCATGACTTCAATGTATAAAAGGTAGAAAGATCACAAAGGAGCCCCGAAGCAGATAAATATTGACCGAATCAAACAGGCATGCTGCCGAGACTTGGAATGACTGGGGTTGTTGCCCTGGGACCAGGCCAGGAGAATGTTGAGGCTGTTCATGCCTAACTCACTTTATCTAACGCATCTCCTTTTTAATTTTGTTTTGTTTTGTTTTTGTTTAGTAAACATCTGCTTTCTATTGGATTGTTTTATCCCCTTAACCTTTATAAATGACAGTTAAGTCCATCTAGTCTGTCAATAGCGTGTCATTTATTTGTTGCTACAGCTGAGCCTGACCTTCATTGATTTTATGGGAGTAATTTGCTGGAAATGATTTCTTAATGTTAGATTTATTACTGGGGCACTTCATTGTCAGATAATTGAAGCAAATTGTAATTTTTTTTTTCAAACCAAATGCGGGAAGTAAGGGGAAGGGATAATATTATTTTCAAGGGTTATTTCCTATTGCGATAGAGACATATGTTATACATGATGTCATACACTTTTCAAATTTGCGTACACAGATCGTTTTTGAGTGGTGCATAAATTTTCTCTTTTTTGGTTTTTCCTTAAGTATAGCTGAGCTAGCAATTGGAGCTGGTAATGAATTAGCATTCAAGTATGACGTTGCAAATTAGATACCTACATAAATTATCGAGTAACTACAATACCATCCCTTACATAATGGGTCTTGATATTTTGATTTAACTGCAGGTTCTATTATGAATAGACTGATGTTATCTAATTAATGTTACCCTTTACATAAGTATTAACGCATTCCCTAGTATTTGTGTTGACAAGTGTTTTGTTACATTGTGTTTTTGGTTCTACAAAAACTTTGATTATCCTTTTAGATAATAATGAGCATTTCAATCCCTAAGTGAGGCTTTATGGTATTTGTATACTTATCCCATTGACGTAGGGATAGCTATACTATTGTTATACCTATGCATTAGAGGGGATACTGAATTATATATTTTATCTTTCGAAAAGTGTTTTTGAATATACCAGTCTTTTGTAGTTGTGCTGTTGTGTCCTGATGTTAGCAGGACCAAGCCAGCAAAGGTTTGCTAGCAGAGCTGATGCCCTTGTTATTCTGGAAATAGATTCTGACTTGAAATAAAGTAAATGGACTTCCAAACTTAACTTTAAATACTAACATATGAAACATGCTGGTTTTCACACTCTGAATAATGATGCATTGTTGCACAGGAGGATTTCCAATATATCGGAACTAGTTAAAGGAAAGTGGAGCAGAACTTAGGCCTTATTCTTTAATGAGCATGTCCTTTTTTTTTTTTTTTTTTACTCTCGTGGGAGCAGAATCAAAGCAAGTCATCTTGTAACCAAAGGCAAAGAGAAAACTAGACCACAGTTTCTCTGGAAATCTGTTCTAATTGCAGCAATTTCTCCACTCATTCACAATTGTTTTGAAGCAAAAGAAAAATAAAGTAAAAAATAGGATTTTATGTTTTTTATGTATTTTATGTAGAGAAAAGACTTCTGGACACGATATCCCTCCTGTCAGTTTAGAAACTGGATGATGAAAATGTGAGTGGATATTGGTGATGTAATAGTCCCGCCCGCCCATGTTACCAATGACTTCCTCTCCTCTTAAATATTTTAAAGTGATCTCTAGTATCAAATTTAATGAAGAGCAGATAGATTATCACATCACCAGGTTTTAAAAATTTGAACTTGCTGCATCTCGAAAGGCAGTTACGCACAGGCTTAAGCATAATTATTCCAAAGGGTATTCATGGAATGAAGTTTGGCAGAGGTAGAATTTACTTTCAAAATAGGAGTCGGATGTAATAATCTCAGAGGAAGGAGAGGAAGCGGGCACCGGTGTCCTTCTCAACAAATTGGACTCTGAAATTCAATTTTAGTTTTAAGTAGAAATTACGGGGCAAAAACTGTAAGGACTTGAGGGAGAAACTTCTTGCTTTAACACTGTCATGTTTCTTTCCTGTCTCTGTTCCTGTCACTATTATTGATATAAAGAATCCATCAACATATTTTTATGGGTGATTAAGAAAGGCTGACCTTTCCTTTGCAGGTACAAATAGGTAGTTCTTCAGAGGCTGTGACTGAATGACAAGATAATTCTATCCATTTAATATTGAAGTGATGTTGATAGTATCATTCTTCTCGTGTTGGAAACAGGACAGCGTAGAGGCCTTTTCTGCCTCAGCCTGTTCTGCCCTGGGTGATGGATTTTCCCGCTGACTAATCGCTGTCACATTAACCCGCACTATTTCATCCTTCAGAGCTGTCAAGATAATGACGATAATCCAAGTGGCTCATTGTAGGTAAAGGAAATTATATGAGCAAAGTAATATCATAAAACAGTGTTTAAATATTTTAATTTCATTTGTCAGGGCTGCCCCAACACTTCATTACACATATAACCATCTCTCATCAGTGGAATTAGTGCATTATTCATTACTGTTAATTATTTTCACATAATGGCTGCCCTGATATATTTAACCTCCACATTATATCTCAGATAATGGGTCTGTAAAATTGAATTGTGTGAAGAGTGGAGTTCTAAAGCTCATTTGCAGAACATCAAAGAACAAAGAAGAGGAAAAGAATTCTAAATGGGACATTTTGCCCAGCTGGGGCCAAACATTTGTTTCTGTCTGATTTGCATACAGAAAATAGGTGGTGTAGAAGTGGTTTAAAACTGTATAGGCTGTCTGCTCCTATTATGCAACCAATTAGGATTTGTTAATATCTCACACATCGGAAACAACTTGAGAATTATAGCATGGAAAAATGGAACAGTTAAGATGGTACTCTTACTCAATGTAGACAAAGTGGAATTTCCATTTGGGGGCAGTATGTCATGGGCAGAGAGAGAGAGAGAAAGAAGGAAGTGTTGCTAGGGAGTTCCAGATTAATTTTATATTCTTATGAATACCTTTAATAATAGACACTAAGTTTTTAAAAGTGGGTATGAGCAAAGACGAACCATAAAAATCCATTTAGACTTTAGTTATTTATTTCTGTGGAGGCCAGTACAAAATTTACCACTTATATTTATGATAACACTTTCTCAGTCACTTAAATGTTTAACATTCACGCAAACAAAACATCCATTTAGAGTCACCAGCACCCTATGAATGGAAGCCATATTTAATAGCAATTTAATTTTTCATGATTGTGAATTGCGATACTTTTATGGACCATTTGACAAGCATAACGATCTGATCAGCAATGTCAAAAACATCTGTATGCAAGTGTATTTTCTTTACACCTTCTCAGTGTGGGAAACTGGACCAAAGAAAACCACAACTGAAATCTACAGATCCTGAGGCAGAATCTCTTGATGGCGGAGCTTAGACAGGTATATATTTTAAAAGCTCTGCAAGTAATTCTGTGGGGCTTCCCCATAATCAGCACCTCAGCCTTACGAGGTCAGAGGAGTGCGTGTGGCTCATAGCACGCTCTTAGCCTCCCTTTGTAAATGTCTTGAATGGATCTCATTTTTGAGCCTGCGTAGTAAACTTTGCCTTGGTTGAGCTCATGATGGAGGCAGCCATACCTTGCTGGCTTCCATCACTGCTATCACGGAGCACAATGTAGACATTCATTCAATACCTGCTTGTTAAATTTACTTTGTCTTTCTCAGATTTTCACTGTTATAATGACACCAAAATAAATTTCTTCAAATTTATAAATTTCCCTTCTTTTGGATTTTTCTGTAGGCCAAGTCCTATGAGTGGGATTCACAGTTATTATGGCTCTGGGTACATCCTATCGGGTAGGTTTCTAAGAGTTGCACCAGTTAATAATACTTTCACAATAATGTAAAATATGTGTTTTATTGCAACCCTGGCAGAATTGGCTATTGACATTAAAGCATGGTTGCTCTTCATCTAGAAAATGGCATCTCACTATTTTAACATGCATTATTTTTCTTACTGTCCAAGTTGAATACTTCCAGTTTTGCTTTACATTTCTTTTTATGTGAGTAATTTCTCAGTTAACTTAGTCTTTTTACCATTTGCCTATTGATTTCTTGGTATTTTTCTTACCAAATCGAGTAATCTTTTTATATAATGAATATATTATACTTTTATCTGTTTTATTTACTGTAATTTTTTTTTACTGTATGTTGATTGCATTTTTCTTTTAGCCTTTTTTTACTTGTACCAGAGTTTTCATTTCTTATGTAGTCAAATGAGTTGATCTCGTTTTAGTGTTTTTTTTTTTTCCTTGCATCTTCAAGGCTTAAAACATTATCACAGTTATCTCCTTTTTTCTTTAATTTTTTAAAATTTGAGTGTAGTTGACACACAATGTTACATTAGTTTCAGGTGGACAACATAGTAATTTGACAAATCTATATGTTATGCTATGCTCACCATAAGTGTACTACCATCTGTCACCATTGACTGTATTCCTTATGCTGTTCCTTTTATTCCCATAGTTATCTCATTTTAAAGATGGATTAGATCAAGTCCTGAGAATATTGAAATATTGTGGAGAAAGACTAACTACAGAGTTGGAAATAAAATCTTAACTTAGCTCTCAGTCTGCCACACCGTTCTTATAATTTAATGAATTAGGCAGCACCCCTTCTGTATACTCATGAGAATAAACCCAGTTGGTGGGAAATAAACAGAAGATCACGTTTACCACTATACCCTCTTATTCTCATTCATTATGTACCATATGGTTGGGCTGTCCTATAGTATCAATCTGTCATGTCATTACATAGGAAATAAGGTCTGAACTTTTGGACTGGACATTCAAGTATTTCTTTTTTTTCCTTTTCTTTCTTTTTTCTTTTCCTGTTTTTCCCCTCTCTATCTACCCCTTTAATTCTGTATCTACCCCCAATGCCTTATTCATTTACTTAACATTTCTTGAGCTTCTACCATGTGCCAGCAAGGTGTTGAAAATAAACAAAAGGATCTCACAGTGCATTCAGCTCCTTCTTCCTGGAATATTCCCGTATTTTCGTGTTCCTAGAGCCTGCCTAATTTGCTCATTCTATTTGGATATTCTTAGACCGTAGACATTGCTCCAAAGCACTACCTACTCTTTAAGGCTCTCATTCAAATTCCACTTTCTTTAATGAGCCTTCTCTGTTCACTATACCCTGTTAGAATGAATCACTCTGTTTCAAATATCCCCCCAAAATGATGTTTGTATTTCTATTATGATATTTGATCTTTATGAGCTCCATAAAAGGGTTATTGATGTATGCCCCTGTCTCCTGCCTAGATTATGACACTTATGACAATAGCAGTTGGATCTTTCTCAACTTTGTAAATCTCACTGTACATAGGAAGGCCTGTGCCCATGGTAGGAATTGAGCAAATATTTGTAGTTTTTAAAAATTTTGGTTTGTTTGGTAGAAAGCTCAAAGTCCAGTGTTGTAATCAACTCCTTCATATAGAATCACAATCAACATGACTTTGCCATCCTCCAATTTGTATTTTCATTCTGAGACTGTAGAAGCTATGGCTTCCATACAGCTCAAATTTAGTATCCACTGGGTGTTTGATAAGTATTCTTGATTGACAAACTGAAAGGGTGGCCTTAAATCTAAGTAGAGAACTTGCAATAATATTTATTATCTACTGTGTCTTTCATATATTTCTGTTTTTTTCAATTAAAAAATGGCATAAAACACCATTTAACTAGTTGCCAACTGATGTCTCATGCTTACTAAGCCAGTTCTATGATTGAAAATCTTACATTAATTCTGTGCAAAGTGTTAATTTACATAGCCTCCTGTTCTTATCGTTGACTAAAAGGGCTTATTTCACAACTGCCAAATGGCAAAGGGTTTTTGGCTCTTTCCATTAAGTATTAATAAAACATTCTGTAATACAGATTCCCTTCACCTGGCTCATCTGGGAGTTGTTTGGAAGAGATCCATTTATTTCACTTAAAGTTTGTTACATTCTTCCATTTCCGTGGCAAGTCCCAGGGCACCACCATGGCCCAGAAAGGTTGGTGTTCATTTGTTTAGAAACTTAAGAAAGATTACTCTTTGCTATCAGTGTCAGAATGTGTCAAAAGCAGGGTCCCTCTTTTATTTTTCCTTGGCAACCCCAAGAGTGAAGACAATCCGATGTTTCTAATGAAAGTGACTTCTATAAACAGGTCATCTCCCACTGCTTGCCTGACGAAATACCAAGGCAGTCCTAGGAAAAATTGAGAAGCTGAGAAAGTTTGTTTTTTGTTCTTGCCCAGCATTGTTTTCTGAGCCACATTGCCTTCTTGGAAAACATCCCTTATTGCACAACGTGCTTATTCCTTCCCTCTCTGCCCTTCTGCCCAGGTCTACCCTCTGCCTTTTTTTCTGGAGCCATCTCTCTCTCCCTTGACTTTTCTCCGTTCCTGCTACCTTAATGTAGATGTAAATAAGTAATATATCCTGATCTCTTACCATGACCCTGGCACTGTGCTAAGCACCTAATGTGTATTATCTCATCTGTCCTCAAAGTAATCCCATGAGGTGGCTTTTATTATTACCATCATTTTACAAATGAAGTAAAAGTCTTTGTGAGTTTAAAAGATTTACCTGAGGTCACACAGCAAGTATGGTAGATGGTTATTTCCACAGATGTCTGCATCAATATCTCTCATTCTGCATGTTTTTTGAAACGTGACCTTGTGACTTCCTCCATTAAAGAATCAGACCTATGTCCCTTCCCTTTGATTCTGGGTTACTTATGAGCACCTCACCTAACAGAGTATGGCTGACGTTTCCATACTTGGCTTCTGCATCTGGAACAAAAAAGGCAATGTGGCTTCTGCCTTGATCACTGAAACACTTGTGTTTAGAGCCCTGAACTGCCATGTGAGAAGTCTGATTACCCTGAGGAGTCCATATTGTGAAGAAACCAAGTTACACAGAGAGGTCATGTGTGAATGCTCTGGTAGGCAATCTGAGTCTTTGAGTCATTTTATGTCCAGTAACAAACTTGTGAATAAAACTGTCTTGAACCCTCCAGACCAGCTCATCTGCCAGCTGGGAATTACTGAGTGATCTTAGTCAATGCTACAGGGAGCAAAAGGATCACTGAGACGAGCAATTCCCAAGATTCTTGACCCACACGATCTATCAGAAAATAAAATGGTTGGTGTCTTCAGTCTAAGTTTTAAAGTACTTTTTAATAGAACAAAAGTATTAGTAAATGGTAGACACAGTATGGGAGCTACACCTTCTGACTCCAGAGCTCTCACATAAAGCTCTACATATTAAGGATGAGCTAACCCTCAATAACATGTGACATTCTTTCTACCAGGATCCTGCCTAAACCACAAAGGCTGATTTCTAATGGTGAAATTTCTGGCACCATTAGAAATGTCGATGAGATTCCTCAAATCAAAGTACTCATTACCTATTTCACAGTTGAGAAACAGCCTTCATCACTGAATACCGAACATAAGTTGTTCTATTTTTATTTCGCGTCTATTGGAAAACAAGTTCTCGACATTTTTGTTGGAGTGTAACACACAGACAGAATAATGCCCAAAACATAAGTGTATTGTTCAATAAACTGCCATAAAGTGAACTCCTCCATGTAATGACCACCCAGGGCAAGAAATAGAATATTGCTAGCCTCCAGAATCCTCCCTTGAGCCACCTTAAAATTCCTTTCCTCTTCCTCTTCCTCAATGGTAGCTACTACCCTGATTTCTGAAGTCATAAATTAGCGTAGGCTGCTTATGAACTTCATGTAAATGCAGCCATACTTCATCATGATGTTTTTGAAATTGACCCATGTTGGTGAAGGTCGTGGTAGCTCATTTATTCTTAGTGTCTATTCCATGGAATATCCATGGGATGAATGGATCACAATCCAGTCTTTGTTTATCCAGTCTACTGTATACTTAAGTCAGAAAAAAAATTAGTTTTCTTTTAAGTTTTTACTTAAATTTCAGTTAGTTAACATTAGTTTTTTTAAAAAAGCTCTTTGTCAAGTTATAAATATAGAAGGAACATAACATGTGAGAAATAACCACCAAATGAAATAAAACATCCATCCATTTTTATCCCAGAGGCAAATGAGAATAAAGGTATGTGAGCACAGAGGGAGTATTCATAAGATCTTGGAGGAAGGCCAAGATATGGCCTGACAGGTTTATGGAGGTGGGGAGGATAACAGAGTACATATGTGTGGGGGGAATGGACAGGTCTCCATGAGGGCAATGGAGTAGTCAAGTCCTGCATCCAAAAGTAGATTTACAGCTACTGTGAAGGTGGAAGATGAAATTCAATGGGAGAGATGGGGCAGGGTCTTCAGCAGAGGCCTCACGGTGGGTGGTACTGTTGGTAGGCTGTGCTGTTGTTCTGGGTGATGAGCAGTTCAGTATAGGACCCATGCCAGAAACTGCAGGTCTGGGGCAATGACCGCCAGCTCCAATACCATAAGCAGGAAGAACCAGGGAGAGCTGGAAAGGATTGGAGTCTGTGTCAAAGTGGCTGCAAGCTCAGTGCAGCCCTCTAGAGGTCATCTGGAACTTCAGGCAGAGAATACAAAGCAAACGTGGTAGGAGGTAAGGAATAATGGGGAACTGGAATGAAGTGGCTGCCTAAACTTCCTTCCCAGCTTCTGCCCGCATTTGTTCTGATTGGTTGGTGCTCAGGGTGTACACCCTGTTAATGTTTTGATTATCACTCTTTGGGCTTCAGGCAGGGAAGAAGTATAAGTAACAATTATAACTATTGTAAACTTATCCAAAATGTTCTTTTTGAGATCTCAGACTGGAGAATGTTAGAAATAAATCAGTGCTTTCCTTTGCCTTTGATTTTTACCTTTGTTGTTATTGGGTTTGAATGTGAAGTGGCAAAGAAGAAGAAAATTAACCGTGAGTCATTATACCTGGATCTGATTTTACTTCCACTACCATACATTTAGCTTATGTGGCAGACAAAGAGCAAATCTGGGTCTTATTGGCTCTTTCTCAAACGGTCATCAAAACATGTGTGTTTGATGGAACTGCAAGTGCTGAGCCATCCCTTCAGTCTCAAAGCCTGAGGAGGACAAGGGGCCCTATCTCTTGGGGTTTACAATGGATCACTTCAGCTACTGGTCTACTCACAAACATCAAAATTCACATTAGCCAAAGAATGTGGATTTAAAGATATCTCAGGGGGGATTTGATTCCATTAAGAGTTTGTAAGGCATCGCAGTTCAAGAGGATGAGCCAAGAGCTGAAGTAACAGGACTATGGATTTAATTGCCTCTCTCCCATTAACTCACTGGGGCACAAACTCTCTGTGGTCTAATCAAACACAGGTGGAAAAATGTTGACTTCCTCCATATGATATTCTAGACAATAGAGACAGATACACTGGTCATTTTGTCCAAGAGAAATATAATGCAACACACAGCTCAAGTCAGATGCTAAGTGTTCATGAAAAATAGTTGATCTGTATTTAGATTTCCAAAAGGTCTATTGAAACAGTTAACCCAAGTTGTATCAAATACATTTTAAAGTTTTCCAATCACTGAAGTGCGTATCTGCTTTTAAGCTTAAATTTTAACTCGAACATAAATAAAGCTAAAGAGTCATGTCCTCAGTCATAATAACCACATTTCAAGTGCTCAATAGCCACATGTGTGTAGTGGCTTCTGTATTGGACAGTGCAGGTCTAGACCACATGTGTAAATATTATATACATGCTGGAACAGAAATCCAGAGAAGTGAAAACTTCAGCTATGCAAATATATAGGGAATATGCTATTCTTTTTTTTTTTTTAAGATTTTATTTATTTATTTGACAGAGAGCTAGAGAGAGAGAGCACAAGTAGGAAGAGCAGCAGGCAGAGGGAGAGGGAGAAGCAGGCTCTCCGCTGAGCAGGGAGCCCGACGTGGGGCTCAATCCCAGGACCCTGGTATAATAACCTGAGCCGAAGGCAGCCGCTTAACCGACTGAGCCACCCAGGCACCCTAGGAAATATGCTATTGTTTTTAGATTATTTTCTCTCATTTGCTGAATATTTATCCCTTAAGTACCCAAATTCTTTCTAATTCTGGATAGACTCTTTGTAGTACACTTTACAAAATTTCCTGACTTCTTAAATGGAGAACACCAACTATAATTAAAATATTTCTTGCTGAGCAAAGCTCATAATTATAAATGTCAATTATGGTATTGTGTTTTAATACAGCACCCCCTTCAGGGGGCATTAGACGAGGATAGTAACCTACAGCTGGGACCAATGTGGCCCTCTATCTGCTCTGTAAATAAAGCCTCATTGGAACATAGTCATGCCCATTCATTTGTGTATACTGTGTGCCTGCCTTATGCTACAATGGTGGAGTTGAGTAGTTGTGACAGATACTGTACAGCCTACAAAGCCTAAAATACTTACTATCTGGCCTTTATAGAAAAAGTTTGTCAGTTTATGGAGTAGATTATATTCAGTGACCCAAACTGCAGAGTATTTAGGTCCTTATGTCTGCTGTTTATCCTTCCTTACTCCCCTTGTTAGCAAGAAGTTGTCTCTTCATTGCTATCAGGGCTCCTACATATAACAACTAACTCATTGACTTGAACTCTCATAGATATAAGAAAAGTAACAAAATGTGTTGACTTTTTTTTATACTTGAAGTAAATTAACCGTCTTAGATTTGGCTTTGGGTTTTGTGGCATCTACTTGGCTATACAGAAATTTTATCTATATGTCCAAGTTTTCAAACATACTGGCCTCTGCTCAGCCTGCGTACCTCCTGATCCACCAGCTCCCACTTCAAATAGCATGCTCTCCTTGAGCCAGGTACTTAGTTTGCACCTTGCATATTTACCACCTCCCACATCAACCATGAGTTCCTGTCTTAGAACACCTTATCCTGCCTCTTGTCCTTGTTAATGCTGCTCCACCATTCTCACCTCTGGAAGATCTTCCCTGACCTCTCATCCCCCAATCCCCATCCCCACTCAAGCTCCCAGTGACACCAGGGTCATGTGAAATCACCCTCCTCAGGACTTTCTGAACATATCTGATTATCTCAACTGCAATGTTTTTCATTCTGTTTTGCCATTATCTATACACATTTCTACCTGTCAAAGAAAGTATGGGCCCCTAGAAGGCAGGACTTAGCTGGGGTGTTTCCTGACACACAACAGGAAATCAACAAATACTTATTGAACTGCTGGAATCATTACAATAAGAGTATATCCTTTTTTATAAATAAATCACAAATTATAGAATAATCATTAGGTATGAAGAACCTCCACTCAAGTAATTTTTTGTTTTTTGTGGGTTTTGTTTTGTTTTTTAGAGCAAAAGTGGGGAGGGGCAGGGAGCAAGGGTGAGAGAGACTCTTAAGCAGGCTCCACGCCCAGTTCAGAGTCAGGCACAGGGCTCAATCTCATAACTCTGAGATCATGACCTGAGCTGAAATCAAGAGTCAGATGCTTAACCAACTGAGCCACCCAGGTGCCCCTCAAGCAATATTTAAAAGATATTTTGCAACTTAAAAATCTGCTTAATGTAGTCAACTAAAATATCAGACTAAATGTTACCTATAGCATGTTAATATAAAACTACCATATTTTCTCCTCCACTAAAACAGGTCAAATATTAGTTTGGTAAAAAGATCTGTAACATGGGAATCTTGTATTCTTCTGGTGTGTAATGTGTATGTCTAAATTTCATCAACTGGTGAGAATAAAGTGTGGGCCTATTTAAATGAGGTCACATTTCCCTTAATATAGAAATTATAGTGACTTTGGATACCTGCTTCCCAATACAGATACTCAAAACATTTCCGCATTTCCCTATGTCTCAAAGTTTCCTCTGAAAACAGTTTTCTTCTTCAGTCTTGGGCCCACCGGCACAGGTTGTCCAACAGCTACTTGTCTTCTCTCATCCTTCCTTCCCTTTTCCCTTCCTTCCCCACCCCTCCCATCTTACCTCTGTCCCTCCCAGACTCCCAGAACAGGCACAGGGAAACTCAATCCATACTAAGAAAATGAACATTTCTCTGAAGGGAATATAACTTGCCAAGATCCAGCACTGTCTCTACAAGAAGCAGCTTTATACTACCACCTAGAGCAGTTTAGCTCTTTGTAGATGCTAGTCTCAAGCATCTCCATTTCAGAAGAGCGTCTGTGCATGTTTGAAAAACTGAAAATTTGGATGATTTTCCTGGAACACAAGGAATAGTCTGCCCCGAAAACAGTATCAAAGAGTATTAAATATTGCTTTTAAATGGTAATTTTCCCAGCTACTTTATTTAAGATTTTAAACATCTTTAGGGTTCAGTTTTAGCAATGGCACCCCAATTCCATGTGGGGCAGAGAAAAACATTGTGTAACGTATATATTCCCAGGAGTCTGTCTTCTGTTGTATTGTGAATATTCCCTCAACTATTACAAGGAAATGTTAATGGAGGAATATGAACTAATCCCTTGGTAATTTTGTAAAAAATTCACATTGAATTAAGCTTTTCATAAATCCATTTACTTCTTGGCATGGAGAAGAAATTTCATATACATGGGAAATTAAAACTTCAAGGTACTGGGAAAACTGCATTACAATAACAAGTTGAAATCAAGAAGTTTAAGGCAGGTTCATTTTCAACGACCAGAGCCCTGAATGCTTTCTGTCTGGAGAAGCAGCTTCTCAGAGTGGATTTTAGGATTTTCTCCGCATAAGTAGATGTCTCCTCCCTAAATCCCTGCATATGGTTGAGGATCAAAGTCAGGGTTCTGAGAAGGTTTATGATCTGAATACCACCATTTTCTGGTAATAAATAATTCCTTATTTAGATCAGAAATATAATAGAACAAAAAGGTTAGAACTGCTGAGCTCTGTAATCGGACACAGAAGAAAACCTCATTCTTCAAATTGTTGCTCACCAGTCTTTTAGATGCAGCTTGAAAGATTTTGTTTGCAAAAAGCTGTTGAGGGGTTAGAAGGTCATCCCTAGCTACAAAGCTCCTTAGGGTTTTCAAAGTGCGTACCCATTCCCTGAAAGTGCCCTTTCCCTGGGAGTGTTCAAAGCTTCCCTAGAAGATTCTTCAATATTTCTTTTCCTACAATCAAACTAGGCTCATTGTTTAGAAGAAATGGATTGGATGAATGTCTTTAAACTGCACTTTGAATGGACTATGAAGTCAAGTGGCTTTAAACAGACACATATAAGCAATTTATAGTAAAGATGGATTTAAAAAATGTTAGCTATCATGATGGGGGGGGAATGTCATTGGGGTGGAGGTATATTGTGTCAGCTAAAAAGTGAACATGCCTTGTTGGGAGAGCCAGATTTCAAGGGTTTTATCCTGTATTTTCCACCTATGGCTTGACTCCTGGTCATTGGCCAACCCTGCCTTTTTGAAGTGTTGCTCTTTAATTCACGGTAGCTCTTATGTTCTAACAGCCACATGTACAGAATGGAGATTTAAAGCACTATCAGGACTGCTCAGGCCAAAAGATCCACTGCTACCAAATAACTTATTAGTAAATACTTATTGAGCACAAACTATGGTCAACGGAACTTTGTGCTTTGTGGTCCTGTTTCTCTAAATCCAAGTCTCATTCTGCACTTTCCAAGGCTTGGTAAAAGAAAGACACGTCTCAGATTTGTGTAATTAGAGGCGAATCGGGCTAACTTTACCAACCAAGTTTTCACAGGATTGCATCAGACCAGTAATTGGTGTGTTTATATCTGCAGCTGTAGAGAGTTACAAGTAATGCAGCTTCTATGACATGAGATAATTCAGAAAACCTTTCTCCTTGCCTTTGTTGCTCAAATTAGTGCTGTCACATACAAAAGGTCCTAGGTTTTAGAAATTAAAAGACAAAATAAAATTGAAGAAAGCAGATTTGAAGTGAATCTCCATCTGTAATTTTAGCAATAGGAGATAAAAGTTCTCTTACCTTTCCAAAAAGCTTGGACACAGTTTTATAAATACTTACCTAGTTATTTTCAACTTTTCACATCCTTCAGAGCAGATCATACACCACATGAATAAATTATGGATAATGCACATGAGCACTCATGTGCCTACACTCACACACACTTACTTTGTTCTCACCACTCACTGTGGGGATGCAGGGAAGAGGACAGGACAGCGGTCTAGTTGTAGACTTATCAAACAAGAAATCATTTGTTCTGACTGTCATTTTGTTCATGGAACTCTGAAGTGTGAAGTCTGAATTGTGCAAAAGCAGTCAGTTATCTGGGGGCAGAACTAAGACCAGACTCAGGGATCCTGACTCCCAGTTGAGTTTTGTTTTTCTCTGTCACTTTTCATTCAAACCCAGTTCACACCACAGGTAAAAGTTGAAGACAAAGAAAAGCAAGAATCTAATTCTAAGTTTCTCCAGTTTGAGATCAACACTTCCAATGGTGCCAGAAATTTCGCCATTAGAAAATCAGCTCTTGTGGTTAAGACAGAATCCTGTTCTATGCAAACACTGGTAGAAAGTGTCACGGATTTTTGGGAGTTAGCTCATCATTGCAGGGTAGGGCTTTAGTGGGAGCGCTCTAGTCAGAATGCCTGACTCACATTCTGGTTTTACTGTTTATTAGCTATGCCAGTATTTCAAAACACACACATCCTGATGACCCTTTGAGAAAGAGCCAAGAAGACCCAGCTTTGCTCTCATGTGTTTGAACATTCCCCCACATAAGCAAAATGTATGACAAAGGGCAAGACCCTTTGTTGTTGTTGTAGATGAAGAAGAAACCACAATTTTACCCCACCTTCCTTTTCTTCCCGCTAGTGACTTTTAGTCATAACTATGCATGTAAAGATGCAATATTCCTGTTGGTGGAGCTACAGTCAATAATCTGTCCATTCTTCCTGTGTCATGTTGCAAGTATGACAAATAAGCAGAAACACTAGTATGTGAATCCAATTTTATAAGGCGATGAATTTCACTGTGTTGTCCATAACCTAAATAATAACAATAATAATAAATTAAGTGCCACAAAATCACATGGAGACAATCCATTCACACAGCACAAATTTTACAGGTGAAGATATTCCTCCATGTATTTTTCTTAAAGCCTTTGTTCACTTTTTTATTCAATACTGTATTAAGACATACAAGGGCATTTTGAAATATGCTTGAGTTTGTAGCACTATTTCTCTCGCTCTCAAAAATAAATTAATTAATTAATAAATAAACCCAAAACTGTCAGAACCAAGTTTGTGAGTTATTGCTTAAACATCTTGTAAACTTCCATTCTCATATGAAAATTTCTCATGGGAAAAGACAGATGTATAGTGGTTAAACTTGAATCTGAAAGCAACTTTCATAATCTTTTCCTCCTCTTTTATCTTTACCGCATGTGAGGCAGTGCAGGAACGTTGGGAGCAAGGACTGGTGGGTACTCCATTCCCTGTGCCCCATGGCTTAGTCCTCCCAAGGTGGTAAAGAGGATTATGAAGAAATGGAAACTGCAGGAGTGGGAATGGGATGAGGAGAAGTTTGCAGATTAATCAGTTGAGGGAAACTAAAGGGCAAAATATGATGGAGAATCAAATGAGCCAAAAGTCAGTTAAATATGTAATATTATAAAATAATATTTATATTAAAATAGCTTTTGATGATTTAAAAATAAATAACAATGCTCACCTTATAATTATTTGTAAAGCACAAAAAAGTATAAAGAAGAAAATAAAAATCACTGGAAAGTCCCATTGAGATAAGCATGGTGACATTTTGTGGTATTTTCTTTCCTTCTTTTATCCACCCTTTTATATACAAAATATATGTGTGTGTCCTTTACTGAAATGAAGCCAGTGTCTACATACAGTTTTATGTCTTGCTTTTTTCATTACACCTCTCATGAGCATTTTCCCTGTGTCATGAAACATTTCTTAAAAATGATTTTTATTTTCTATATATTATTCTCTTCTATGGAATTCTAGAATTCAACACTTTTCTGCACATAACTCATCAATTAAAGGGAGTTTTCCATTTGGAATACCTCAATTAGCCAGTGGCATCCAATTAACAAAATTACTTCACTGAAGTATTGGTTTTCTGTAGCAGGGCTCACAGGGTCTCTCTATACCCTTTCAGAGGGGGAATTGGTGGTAAAGGTGCAGGTGGCTCCATCAGCTGGGGATGAAAATGACCAAGCCTCCAGAATGGTGATTCAAACCTTAATTCTCTCTGAATGGATGCATAAGCCTTATCTGCCCCATCTCAAACTTCAGAATCTTTCTTCAAAGCACTCTGGATATCCATGAACCGATTCTTTTCCTTTTCAAAACATGAAAGGATATCCTCTACACCCACATTCTAAGTTTTCTGGTTTACTTTTCTACCTCATTCACACAAATTACTCACATCCTACCTTAATCTAGATCATTCCCCAAATGCCTGAAGTAGTAATGAATTTTGCTAGAATGAAAGTTTTGTAACTTTTCTTGCCACCAAAAAAAAAAAAATCAGTTTCCTCTTGATATTCAGAGTGTAAATGTTTGCTATATTATGTATGTCTCTCATGTGTCTTCACTTGTCTGCATCTTAATGTTCTGCCTTTGCTGCATAAGCAAAGACAGGGCCTACATACCATACAGTGAGTAGATTTGTGCCGCAATGAAAACGCTGGTCTGCACTGCTGTGTGTGTGTATACATGCGTGCATACCAAAAGCTCCCTTTTAATCCCTTTCCTCATTTTTTTTCTTTCAAATATCCTTTACAGTTATATTTTCACAAATTATCTTTGGTCTCAAAAGCATTGTATAAAGTCTTCTTTGTGTTAGAACTAAGCAGGGGTGAGGCTGGAGCTAAGGATAGGCATTAATGTGGAGGCCAAATTTGGACTAAAATGGAAATGCCTTTCTTGATCGAGTAGACATTTTAAGATACTGAATGCTCCACTCTGCAATGAGTATTTGTCTAGTCAGTTTGACCATATGACCAAATCACTTATGACTGACATTGGTTGAAGTTGTTGAATGTATTTATTGAATCCTCTCAATGGACATGTGATTATATGCTATGTCTGGTTGCTAGCAAGAAGGAATTGGGAGATAGGCTCTACGGTCATTATCCTTAAGTGAGTTCGAAAAATATAATCATACAAGATTTACCTGAGAGAACATTATGTGTATCGTTTATTAATGAAAAATATCCCTAATATACGGACAACTCCTGTACATTAAATATAATAATGGGTAGAAACTATGAAAAGTGATCCTTTCAAGGAGAAAAGCAAAAGGACAATGAGACCTGCCTTCACTAGCAGTCAATAAATGCAAAACAAAAGTGTGAGATACCATTTTTTGCTCTAATCCTGATCCTTACCCTTTTGTCTTGCTAAATATCAAAAAGGTTGATAATATTAGTGTTGTCAAGAGTGTGAGGAGGTAGACATTGAAATATGCAAATAATAGAATGACTTACTAAATATTTTGGAAAAGAAAACTGGAAGTATCTTTAGTAATTCAATTTTGCAAGACAACCTTTTACTCCACAGTCCTACTCTGGGACTTTACAAAGAAATAAAAACATAAGTACAAAATGACATGGATAAATTTATTTATTGTTATATTGGTTATCATGTTGGAATAAGTGGCAGCAAGGGAAATGACTAAATAAATTGTGATACAACTACATGATGGAATTTTACCCAACTATTTGAAAGCATGAGTTGAAATCTATAGGTATGGTTGTGTAAAAAAGAAGCTATAGACTAAAATGTATAACAAATAGGTAAATATCCTCATATATTTTAGTGTATATGTTTATGTGTTTTGTAGGAACACTGGACCGGAATACCCTATAGGGCTCCTTTAATTCCTGCCTCCTTGGCTGCTAAAATAAGCAGGGGTGAACCATGCTGGTCAAATTTTGCCATTCTCCTTCCAGTTCATTATGATTACAAAGACCCAGCCTCAATTAAGTAATTTGCTCTGTAATGGGAGGGGGTCATTTTGTGAGTGGATTTGAATGTCTGCATAGATCAGCATTATTGTTAATCACATCTGCACTTACATATATTTATATGCACACTCACAAGTGCAAAGATGCAGTTTCAAACTTAATTAAAAATAGAAAGCAACCTAAAGTGTGCTAGCATTTCCCCTGACTTCAGCATGATCTACCACTTTGACAAAATTTCATAAATCTCCTGCAATAGAAAATTCTACCGCACAGAACCATTTTATGCAGCAATATAGGTACTTAAAATATTCAACAACTTTCATCATGTTTTGCCTCTTGGTACATGGGATTTTTATGTATTTAATAGTTACATATGTTATATATTTTAAACAGTATTTTTTACTAATAGTCCCCCACAGTACATTTTTCTGAAACTCTAACATCTGTGTTTTGTTCTTGTAGCTCATGATAATAACCTTAAATTGAGCACATCCAACCACAGAGGACGGATTAGTTGGCTATTTTTTTTTAAAGGTGTCTGGATCCAGTGATGTAAGCGTCAAAACTTATCAAGTCTTGGTGACAGAAATGCCTCCCCCCTCACTTTTTGAAGAGCAGTTCCGGCTCTGGCATCCGCGCGGCTCCTGCTGTTGCCAGGCCTGTAGCAGGTACACAGAAATTCAGAGGAGAGGAACCATGGGGAATGTTCATTTGTTATTTATTTATAAACTTGCCGTGCCACATCATGTAAAATTAACACCTTTAATGGGCTCCTGCCTCAGTTGCTTGAAGGACGGGCTTTCACCGGCCAAGGCCACCCACCGGTTTCCAGGCAGTGTTGCTGTGTGTTTGCTTTGGGCTGCGAGCTTTGTGGAATCTACCTGCTGAAGTCATCCTTGTGCTAAACAGGTCACCAAAGGTCTGTCCCATTAGACAGGACGTTCAGGAAGCGAAGTCTTTGGGGCTTTTGTGGCTGAAGAGACGAGTGATTACTTTGGAGCGTAAATTCCTTTATCTGGTTAATGAAGAGATTTACTCCAACATTCATTTATTATAAATTGGGGGGGATGGCTTCTCCCATGTGCCAGCATCCAGAGGGTCCCTTTCCTATAAGAGTTCATAAATAATCAACGTTTACAATGAAAAGGTTTTGTAAGCATTATCTTTTCCTGTCACAAAAATTCCCTCATGCTTCTAAGGGAAGACCAATATAATTTGCCGGCAATGATTCTGGAACCAAAATGGCTTTATGCATAGAGTAGATGTGTTTGGGGATTTGGGAGAAATATCTCACTTTTCACCCACACTACCTCACTGCTCCTGCTTCAGTGCCTAAAATTTCAGTCTAATTTTATAGCAATATTCAAATACAAATGATGTCTGGGAAGGGGAAACACATTAAGTCGTTCAACAAACATTTGTCAGCTTACTATGTGCTGAGTATTGCAATTGGTAGAAATATAGACTCCTGAAGAATTCATGATCTAATGGAAGAGAGAAACAAGTGATAGACAATTATAAGCCAATTGAAAGTATTATAGTTGAAGTGCTGAGTGCTGGGGAGAGGCAGAGGAAGGAGGAATTTTCATTGCCTGAAGAAATCAGGAGAGCGTTCACAAAGGAAGTGATATTCAAGCTTGAAGAATGGATATGCACTTACCAAGATGAGAGGAAAAAAATAATTCCAGGTAGTTTTCAAGGGAACAACATGGGCACAGGAATAATAGCGACTTGTTTTTGAAGGCCTGCCAGGTGCCAGTTGCCGTGTAAAGTACCAGGCACTAGGCGGCATGCTTTGGATAGATCATCTAGCCCAATTCATATATTATCACTTTCTTATGTGAAAACACAGAGGAAGTTGAATAGTTTGACCAATTTGGGAATTCAAACAGGTCTATCTGTGCCCAAGCTCATGCCCTTGCTTTGCCCTTGCAGCATTCATGACTACCTTTTTGCACAGCCATAAGGGAACACGGACTGCTGAAGAAGGCTGAGATCCAGTGTGGTTGTGAGGTAAGAGGGAAAGGGCTCAGGCAAGCCAGGTTGTGGCCAGATTGTGATGAGCCTTGAATGCTGTAAGAGATCTGAACTGCACCCTGTATCCAGTAGACAATGGGAAACCAGCCATGGAAGTCTGAATGTGTGTGTGTGTGTGTGTGTGTGTGTGTGTGTGTGTGTGGTGACCATGTGGCAGATGAACACAGAGGAGGATAGTGGGTGGTGGGTGGGTGGAATGGGGAGGGCAATCCTTCTGTGAGATGTAACACAGGCCTAAGCATAGGGCTTCGTTAGCAGCAGTGTAGAAAAGTTGACCACCTTAGTATGTAAGGGTATTCAGATTTGGGAGGTGCACAGGCCTGCGGCCTACTAGCTGTGCGGCCCCGGCAAACCCGGGCAAATGGCAAACCATTTGACCTTCCTTCACATAGTCCAAAATCATAGACTGCATTTAGCCTCTTCATATATAAAAAGAGGTTGATAAGATCCTCCTCACAACACTGTCATGAAGACCGATAACATAACACACGCAGCACATTTGTCCCGTGCTTGTCATTGCAAATTCCTGATTACCGATGGCTATTACTCTGTGAACACCCTCCAAGGAGTTACTTTATCAGACTATCATCTCGTGAGTTACCCACGAAGGCCCTGAGTAAATGGGGTTTGGACACTCACTGCTGTGTGCAGTGGGGTGCCAGGTGCCTGGAGGGTAGAGAAAAGTGAGAAGAGCCTAGAGCATTTTCCCAGAGTGGGAGTTGGGTCTGGCTTCTGTAGCCCAGAGTGGGATGAGAAAGAGGAAACCAAAAGTAGACTGAGGGCAAGTAGTCCTTCCCAAAGTGGCGCTTGAGATGAACTTCGTACACAGGTAAATCTTTGCCTTTTAATAGTGCTATATTCATTTTAGTGGCGAAAATTAAATCCACCTTTTCCCCTTCCGTTCACTGTGATGGTATCAAGTGGGTCTCTTTAAAGATAAATATTAAATAAATAACAGTGCAGGTGACACGTGGAGATAGCAGAAATTGTGAATATGGCTGAAAGTTGAGAGGCATATGGCAGTAATGAATGTGGCCTTTTCCAGGGCAGGGCCCTCTTTGTTTCACCAAACCATGTGCCCTGCTGGTGCTCTGGGAGCACTTTGATTGAGTTTTAGCATCAAGCTTTGTGTGCTACTGGCATCTTAGAGATCATTTCTTGCCCTCTTTGCCCTGAAACAGAGGCATTTCCACTAACAATGTGAATTCTAAATTCTTAATATGTACTTGCTGAATTTCCAGTGAATTCATGATGGAGGCACATAATGCTCTGTGTCGTATTCAGCAGGGAATTATAATAAATGATTGAGAGCACAGGTTTAGAGTCCCTGTTCTACCGGTTAATAGCCACGGAATCTTGGATAATTCATGTAACCACTCGGAGACCCAGGTTCCTCATCTGTAAAGTAGGGATCTGATAACAAGAGCACCGAACTCACAAGGCTCTTATGGCCATGAGATGATACAAATGATGCAGAATACGTTGCATATGGCTTGTCAGAAATATTTAATAAATATTTATTATTATCCTATTAATATCATGCTAGCTAGGACCACTGAAAGTGGGTTTTGTAGGTATGGTACAGTTTGTGTCTGCTTTGGGAGAACGTTCCTCTATTGCTTAGCACACGTCCTGCCACATAAACATTTGATGAATAAATGGACAAGTGAGTAAGTCTTGGAAGAAGAAGTGGGTTGATTTGGGGGCAATTAGAAGACATTTTGTTCTATATGCTTTAACCAGCTTGATATGCAAGATGGCTTGTATTTGCTGAGGCAAAAGTAAACGCCTCTCCTCCTTTTAAAGGGTGGTAGTTTGTCAACATGCACATCAGCCAATATCACCTTTGTTTTTTTCACTTCCAGGGATATCTTGGGTGAAACCAGGACAGAGGTGGGGCTCCTCAGAAGTAAAAAGCACTTGGGGCAATGCAGGACTTGGCAATTATAACGCAGCTCACACTGTGTTATAATCCCAGAGTCTGAGAGGTTGAATTATTTCACTCATCTAAGAACCACAATAATTCCCTCTAAATATGCTGCCTGAAGAATAACATTACTCATAAAATTTGAAGTGATTTTTAACCGAGATGGCCGAATGTTCTGTTCAGCTTGACTAACCTTTAGACAGGCTTCTTTCTGACTTGAGGCCCTTGACCTCCCTTTTCTTAGAGCATTTACTTTAGAAAACTTGCATTTGTTTACATGTGGAACCTAAAAACCTAAAAAACAGAACAAATGAATAAACAAACAAACAAAAAATAGAACCAGACCTAGGAATACAGAGAACAAACAGATGGTTGCCGGAGGGGGTGGGGTGGGGGATGGTCAAATGGGTGAAGGGGAGTGGGAGATACAGGCTTCTGGCTATGGAATGAATAAATCAGGGGAAGAAAGGGTACAGCATAAGAACTCTACTCACTGGTATTGTAATAGTGTTGCATGGTGACAGATGGTAGCCACACTTGCGGTGAGCATAACATAATGTATAGATTTGTGGAATCACTGTATTGAAACTCATGTAACACTGTCTGTTAACGAACACAAAAAATGTATTACAAAAAAATTATAGTTGTAAATTCTTTCTCTGTCTCTTTGAGATGTAAATCTTCTACAACTTAGAAAAATTTCTCAAGGACTGAGGTCTTGTAACCATAACTGACATGTAACCATTGAAGGAGACAGTACCCCTGTGTCCCCGACTTTGTGGGACAGAGCCTCACTTCAATAAGGGCCAGTTAGCAAATACAGGTAGCCTAACCACATTGACCAGGCTCCCCACTAAAAGTTCTCCACTACTTTTCCATTAGCCCACCTCAGGGTTAAAAAAATTCCTCCCACCTTTAATTTCAGTAGCGTTGGGTTCAATGTCTCTCCTATTGCAGTAGTCCTGGCCCCTTTTGCAATAGTCTTGAATAAAGTCATCATCGACATTTATTACAAATGTCTGGTACAATTTTTCTTTTACAGTTCTATGATTTAAAAAGGGGAGATGGAGACTCACTCTGTGAATTTACTGGCTATCATGGAAGTGGGCATTGTACCTATTACAATTAGACAGGTCTCATAATGCCCAAAGTTAATGCTGAAGTTCATGATCAATTATAAATAAGGTGTGGATTGCTTGGCTTTAACGTGCACTGAAGATGGGGGTGATGGGTCTCAGGATGAAGCCCCAGCACCATGCGGGTAGCTGGTGCAGAATTAATGCTCCTTAACTTCCCCAAGTGAAGGCTTGACTAATGTTTTTTAAAAGCATTCTGCTCTAAGAGAGTTAAGTAATTGAGATGCAGGTCTGAGGTAGGACTGAAGGCAGGACATTTTGGTATTTTCACCATGTTGGGCTCAAAGAATTCTGGAAATCAGATAATTGATTTTACCAATTAGTTTTTATCATTTTTTTCAGATCCATTTTGTGGCTGCAATAACAAGTTCTTTTTATTGAGTTATAATTAACATATACCTTAGTTTTAGGAGCACAACATAATGATTTGGTACATATATACATTAAGAAATGATCATCATGTTAAATTCAGTTAACGTCTATCACCTCACATAGTTTAATTTTTTTTTAAAGATTTTGCTTATTTATTTGACAGAGAGACAGCCAGTGAGAGAGGGAACACAAGCAAGGGGAGTGGGAGAGGAAGAAGCAGGCTCCTAGCAGAGGAGCCTGATGTGGGACTCGATCCCATAACGCCGGGATCACGCCCTGAGCTGAAGGCAGACCTTAACAACTGCGCCACCCAGGCGCCCCAGTTTAATTTTTTCTCTTAGGATGAGAACTTTTAAGATCTACTCTTAGCAACGTGCAAATATACAATACAGTATTGTTAACTACAGTCACCATACTATACATTATATTCCCAGAATTTATCTGTCTTACAATGGAAGTTTGTACCTTTTGACCACCTTCTCCTGTTTCAGCCACCCTTCCCCCTCACCTCTGGCAACCACCCATCTGTTCTCTGAAATAACTTAAGTTCTGAGGGTCACATACTCCTTTCCCCAGAACCTCTGATAAATTCCCTTCGACTTAAGGATATCATGTAGCCGCCTTAAAATGGCATGGCTTTGTCTCTATCTCTCCATTCTTACTGCTCCCCTTCTCATGCCTTGCTATTCAACCACGTTGAACTGTTTCATATTCTCCGGACAGACCATGTGCTCTGCCCACATGAATGCATTTGCTATCAGCTCTCTCTTAAATGCTCTTCCACCATTCTTCACCCGGCCAACCTAGCTCTTCCTCTTGGAAGCCTCCCCTCACCTCATAGAACAGGGTTAGGGTCTCCTTCTTGGTGCCCTCAAACTATCCTATTTATATCTCTGTGACAAGGGACTTATGAAATATGTCATTATTGCCTTTTTATTCATCTGTATGCTCCACTAGGGTAAGAACTCTGCCTTGTACATTCTCTGTAGCCCCAGGAGAGTTGCCTGACCCAGAAGAAATATAGATAATATTTTCTGAAGTCACTGTCAAGAATTCAGGCTGAGTTTACAAACTGCAGAGAAAGATGGGTCTGCATCTAGTGCTAGTATAAAGTATACCAAATTAGAATCAAACGCTAGTAGCAGTAACAATAAGAGTAGCAGTCTCCACAGGGCTTCTTGAGGTTGGCTAGGTTTTAGGAAGCCTCCTCTTACTCCAGTAAATCAGAAAAGTACAAGTTATGATTTTTTCTAGATCCAGGGGAGGGGCAGGGAGGAGGGCAGACCGATTTTTTATTGCCCATAGGGATTCTGAGAGCACCTAGAAAATGAACTTAGAGGACTGAGATTGGGATCAGGCGGGTTGGTCAGTGTGATGCTTAGGTGATAAAGAGACCCATTTTACCAGAATAGCGAGATCTACTTTCAGATCTTGGTGCTTGACGGGGCTTGTCTCTGAGCCAATCTGGATCATCGCGCCCAGGCAGGCCATGCCTGCTGGCCCCGGGGCCTGCTGGGGGAGTTCAGCTGGCTGCTGCATACTTTTCTTTGCTCTTCAATTTCCTTTCCTGCCATAACCCCCATCCCCATTCTGAAAGACTTACCCCTGCCCTCCATTCTTCTCTGTCCCTCCACTCTGGTGGATCTTCAGTCATTTTACGGAAGATCTCCTGCTCTGTACACCGAGGTTGGCCATCCCTGTGAGAAAGAACACCCCAGCTTCAGTGCCATGCTGGGTTCTCTTCTGTTGTGTTCAGGCGGCTTGCTTGCAGCTCTGCGGCTCTGCTTGGGATGATGCTTCATGGCCCTGGGCAGGGCAAGCAAGGGGGTTCTTTGTGGCAGCTCCAAAGCGATGCCGGACCTGGCATTGCAGCGGGTCCCCTTGTTCCGGCACTTTCTCAGTTCGAGCTCGTGGTGGTGGTTGGGTGTCTTCGATGTGACGACTGGGTGGTTAAAAGAAAGACGAATGAGTCAGCGCTTTTATAAAATAAGATTTCACCAGTGAATATCGATTTAAAGAAAAAGAAAAGATTGATGCTCTAAGTTTTAAGTGGTATCTTGGATCAGACTCTACCTGCCCTACATGAAAATGCATTCGAGGAGTGCCCACCTGTGCACATCTGCATCAGAGGTAGACCGTCATCCCGAGACCACATGGGCTGTCAGTGTCCTCAGTCAAGGCCTGATGCTTCAATGGGGAAGAGATGCGGAGCGCTTGGTCTGAGGTGGGAGTTGTCTATTTCTTCAGCCTTACTGGTCAGCGTTCCCTCCTCCAGCCTGCCTCCTTAGCTGCGAAATCCCTCTCAACATCCAGTCCCCAAGGGGCCCCCCAAATCCTCCCACAGGACCCTCCCAGCACAGAGGACACCGCATGGTAATTGTATATTTACTGTCCTCTCTTCACAGGACGGGGAACGCCCTTGAGAGCAGGGGCTGTATCTCATTTATCTCTAAATCCTCAGAAACTAGAAAATGTTTCAAGGTTCGCACTCAGTGAATCCATTTTTAAAAGACTAGTGAATGGGAAATATTATTTTTAGTTCAACAATAGATTGGCATATATTGTCTTTAATATTATTTTGAACATCTAATGATCAAATATTCACAAATTAAAATACAATTTTGTAAAAATTTTTTAAAAAGCACAAAAGCTTTCATAAAATAGAGAAAAGAAAAAAATATTCCTATTCCCGGTTTTCTTTTTTCTTTTAGCAGTATTTTAAACACTTTCCCAGAATTATTTCAGAATAGTTTGTCAAATTTGTTTTTTTCTGAATTTGTTTTCCTAAAAATTCCCACTGGGACTAGAAATGCATTAAATGTAGAATAGATCTGGGGAGACCTGTTTACTGATTTTAGCGGTTTTGTGTTTCATGTTTACTGGTTTTTGTTTTTGTGTTTCTTTGGGGTTTTTTAGTCTTCCTTAACATGATCGCTCGTGCCGGTTATGCAAGTCCTCTTTTTTTTTTTTTTTTTTCATTTAAGATGTTCGGGAGTTTTGTTCACTGAGATTATTTCAAGGTATATTGTTTTCCATAGTTTTGAGTTCAGATTAAAAATACCATTATGTTGGCCAGGATGTGGAGAAAATGTAACGCTTGTACTTTATTGGTGGGAATGTAAAGTGGTGTAGTCTCTATGGAACACAGTATGAAGGTTCCTCAAAAAATTAAAAGTAGAACTACCATATCATCTAGCAATTTTGCTTCTGGGTATTTACTCCAAAGAATTGATATCGGGTTCTTGAAGAGATAGCTGCATTCCCATGTTCACTGTAGCATTATTCACAGCAGGCAGGATAGGGAAACAACATAAATGTCCACTGATGGATGAATAGATAAAGGAAATGTGGTATATATGTGCAATGAACTATTACTCACATTTAAAAAGAAGGAAATCCTGCCATATGTGACAACATGGATGAACCCTGAGAACATTATGTTAAGTGAAATATGCCAGTAACAGAATAAATACTGTATGATTCCACATATATGAGGTATTTAAAATAGTCAAACTCATAGAAACAGAGGGCAGAATAGTTGTTGCCAGGGACTGGGGAAGGGGGAAATGGGAAGTTGCTATTTGTTGGGTATGTAGTTTCCTTTATGCAAGATGAATAACTTCTAGAGATCTGCTGTACAACATTATGGCTATGGTTAATAATACTTTTTTGAAAAACGAATTTATTTATTTGAGAGAGAGAGTGGGGGTGGGTAGGAGGGGCAGAGGAAGAGGGAGAAGCAGACTCCCTGCTGAGCAGGGAGCCCTATGTGGGGCTTGATCCCAGGACCCCGAGATCATGACCTGAGCTGAAGACAGATGCTTAACCAACTGAGCCACCCAGGTGCCCCTGGTTAACAATACTTTACTGTACACTTAAAAATTTAAGAATGTAGATCTCATGCTACATGTTCTTAGCACAACCAACCAACCAAAGAAACAAACAAACAAAAAGAAAGCCAAGCTGAAGAGAGTTACTGGAATGTACTTAGTACTTGTCTTATCCTGAATAACTTCCTAACGTATAAGTGCGTCTATGATACAGCAGAAGTTTTCTAAGTTCAGTTTTCTTGTCTGCAAAACATATAAATAAGTGAGCAAACAAACAAAAAGGATATCAAGACTAAATATTAAACAAAACAAAACCAAACCCCATGGCCTCAAATTTCAGCACTCTGTCCCCAGTAATCCAGTGTTGAAGTACAGTCTTGTGCTTCTCCACTTCCTCCCCAATCTCCAGTCTACTTGTGCGAGTGTCAGGACTCCAGAAGAGAATGGGAAAGCTGTGTGAATCCACACCTTGTTGGGCCCTTGTTCCTTCTTCCTTGTTCCTTCTTCACTACTCTGCTCAATAGAAGTTGGAGACCAACAGTAGTTTGTAAGACTCTTTTACCCTGTTTCTGGTTTCTTGTCCTGGAGAGCAAAGAAGGGCCTGCAATTGGGAGGGGCTTAGGCATAAAGGAATAACTGATCCCTGCCTCTTATTTACAGGACTGGGAAACAATAATGGATAAAGACTGAGCAGAAAACTTGTGTCCCAACCTTGGCAGTCTACTTGTGTTTTTTTCCCCTAAGCCTTCCACAGTGTATAGATCTGATTTTTTTTTTTTCTTTAAAGAAATCAATTCGCTCCACTACACAGATTCCATTTCTCCAGCAAGTGCAGGCATTGTTGTCAAATCACACTTTCTTCAAAGATCATAGGAGATAACTCAGACATGCTTTTCTGATTCAACTGCTGAGCCCCACCTACACTGCCAATCTGAAGATACATGAGCAGATAAATAGTTGTAGTTTTAAGTCACTTGAACTTTGTTGTAGTTTGTTATGCAGCAATAGCTAGCTGATACATACTCCTTATTTTCAACAACGCTCCATAGTCCATGAGAAGTTAATATTTAAAAAAATAATAGTCATTTAATACATTTTTGGGGGATGGGATAAGTATTTAAATAAGTGAATGAATGAATGAATGAATGCAAGAAACAGTATAGTCATATTTTTCTCTTAGTCAAATTTCCTATTTAAAAAAGTCTACTTTGGTGCCTTTATTTTTTATTTTTTATTTTTTTAGAGATTTTATTTATTAATTTGACAGAGAGAGAGACAGCCAGCGAGAGGGAACACAAGCAGGGAGAGTGGGAGACGAAGAAGCAAGCTCCCAGTGGAGCAGGGAGCCCGAAGCGGGGCTCGATCCCAGGACCCCAGCAACACACCCTGAGCTGAAGGCAGACACTTAATGACTGAGCCACGCAGGCGCCCCTACTTCGGTGCCTTTAATGTTGGTTTTCTCTCCACTGCTCTATCACTTAGCATACACCTTTCTAACAGCAGAAATTGCGCTGAGTTGCAGTTATTTATGTGTGTGTTTCATTAGATTATATGCAATTTAAGGGCCAGGGCTGTTTACTAGTCCTCCCTGTATCATTAGTGCTCATATACCCAATGTATTTAAAAGGTGATTCGTTTGGATTTTAAAAGAATGTATGAAGTTTTGGCCTCTGGAAACTGGATGGCAGTCCTATGGGTATCAGTGATTTTAGACCACAGCTGAAAATTAAAATAATTTGAAAAGCTTCAAAACCATCATAGTTCAGCCTCACTTCGGGCCAATTCACAATGCCCAGGGGTAGGACTAGGCAATGCTAATGTGCAGCCAGGGTTGAGAACCTCTGAGTTCAAATGTCCTTAAAGTTTATTAGTATTCTAGCACTCAGAAATGACCTTCTCCTGCAACAAGGGGAACCTATTAAGAAATAATTTGGAATCACTAAATATTCTAATTTTCAAAGTTAAAATATGGGTGATAATTGAAGTGCTATATTATGAAAGCATGAATTGTGTAAATAAATAGGGTAATTCATATCAAACTGCTGTTGTTTTAATTTTTCCTTTATTTTTTTCACCAAAGCTCTAATATATTTATCAGAGATTTTTTTTGTTTTGTTTTTTGACAAATACCGATTTCATCTTTCCATTTTATTTTCAGCTAAGACTTTTAAAATATTTTAGTGTTTATGCCTTGGTTTTAATTTGGAATAATTTGAAATGGCTCATTTAAAAAAGTTTTTGTTCAACAATAGCTCGTCTAGAACAAGTCACTCAAGATTACCTCCCACATGAATATTTATACCTTAAGGTCTCAATTTGATAACATTAAGCTCTGTATTCTTATTTCTTAAACAATCAAAACATATTTATAGATTGATTTTAATGCACTTTTTTCCCCATTTGAATACACTATGATTAAAAGTTCACAGCGCTGGTTACATTATATAATTTGAGAAATAACCAACAATGTCCCTAGTGATTAAATATTCAAGTTTGCAATTATTTTGTAACTTTTGTTCTGCTCTTCGCTCACTCTAAAAATTATCATAAAATTTTGAAAGATGTCCTCAGTGTAGAATATGTCCATAAAATATTAAATATTCAATTTTCCTCTATCATGGCTTGAAAAATTCATAATTACATGATGATCCACATAATAACTCATTCTGAAAAGTCATATATGGCACTCCCTCTGTTACTGAGTTAATAATTTACTGCTGTGTGGGATTTTCACTCTGCACTGTTAGTCTTGGGAACATTTATTAAGCAAATGTTCATTTGCAAAGATCAGGATGTGAATGAAGAGGGTAAGAATTTAATGAGGAGTGACAGACAGGTGAACTGATTCCATATAGAACTTTAGTACAAGGGAAAGCAGAGAGCTTTATCTTTCGTTGCCTCGATAGACACCTGAAATGAAATATAGAAGACAGAAGGCAGGAGAAAAAAAATGATGCTCTCCTTCAGGGGCCAACAGGGGGATAAATCAAGGAAAGCGAGGAATACAATGCAGGCCATTTGAAAAGATGCCATCGAGTGTGATGCTTTGAGCTTATATAGTAGAGGGGATGCTGACTTTTTATTTTAAAGTCATCAAATGTTGCCAAAGAGAAGATTTCATCTCTTCTCTTTTTTTCCTCCGATACTCCAAATTTTCATTGACAATAGCTTGAGTCCATTTGAAAGATGGGCAGGTGGAGTAAGAAGCTTCTCTAGGACTGGTTTTCTTAAGGCCTAGAATTGCTTACAGAGACTTTGGGAAAACCATGTGACTTAAATAAAGGCCTACAATTTTTATGTAATATCTACGAATAAAGCTTAGAAATGAATAATCCATATTTTCTTAATTGGGGCAGTTCTGTAGGGATGGAAGCAACATAAGTGAAACGAGCAGTTTGTGTTTGATTTATTGCATAATTGTATTGTGTGGTAACTGTGACTTCACCTTTCCATGTCGTCTTGGGCAGATATTGGAATATTCAGAGCAGTGATGGATCACCAGGACAAGTCCTCAGATGCGATGAAGAAGGAAAACTGCCCAGTTGCCTTATTCTATTAATTTTTGACTGATGCATGTTGAGGTTTGACAGAAGGAGTAGAGAACCCATCCTAGGTAATTTCTATGCCATTTTAATTTCTTTTTGGAATATGGTGAAGGTTAAGTAAATACATAAATGAATAAAATGAAAATAAATTTACAATAAAAAGTAAGAGGCCATAATATAAACTAATGATTTAAATTTATTGAAGCTTTCTCTGTAGCCACCTGTTCTAACATCTCCGCACTTTAGCTGTTTGTCTGTAATGGTCACTTATGAAAACCATATTGGGCCACCGAGGAAGATATGACGAATCAAATTTTGTTGATTGAAAATAGATTTAATTTGGTTTGTTTCCCTTTAAAAACAAAGGCTACATTTGATATCTTTGGCAATGTTGAACTTTGCCTGAGCCAGGTGGTCCTGAAAAATAGCAGAACTTAAGATATACATAGATACAAGCAGACCCTGGTTCAAGTCCTGACTTTGCCATTGGTTGGCTGTGTGATGTTAGACACATGACAACAACTCTGAGTTTGTATCCTCAAATGTGAAGATGTGTGTCATAGAGTAGATAGTCTCTTCAAAATTCTTACAGCTCTAAAATTTCATAGTTAGAGAATGATACTGGCGTTTCCATATAGGTTGATAATGACAATTCTAAAATACTTTTTCCTTTTTGCCATCCCATTAATTTTTTCAGAGACATAGTTTGATAGGTCTAATGTTTTGTTTTAATTCTTTTTATCCATATGAAGATGCTATGGATTCTTGAATTAGAGCATTTATTCTGAGGGTAAACCAGAAATATTTGTGCTAAAATATATCTTTGTACTTCCATTCCATTGCCTGGAAATATTTGCCATTTTAACCAATAATGAATACCAGAGATTTCCCTCCTGTGAAATTCCCTGGGGCTTCAAATTTATATATAACCTTGGGTGAACTGCCTAGGTGTTATCATTTCAAATAATCAGGTACTTTGAGGAGACTTGTCTTCAGTATTTTCTTCTTCGTGGAGATGTGAATAGAAGCTGGCCTTAATTAGCACTCAGTGGGGAATCAGTGAAATATTTTTTTACGATGTAAGGAAAGGCTTGGCTTCTGGTTTTAACATAGGCCCAGCTTTTTAAGCAAGGTTCTTCCATTTTAAAAATAGAGAACAATAATTTTTACAATGGTATATTTCACAGGTATTTTGAATAGGCTAGGGAGCCTGTGCTCTCTATACATGTTCTAGGAGGAGGAAGTATATCGATTGCTACATTTTGTGTGCATGCATTTAAGAGAAAAATATTTGATAATATTTATTTAGAACTCAAAATGAATTCTAGTCTTTTTAATGTCCTAGCTTTATCCTCATCCTTGATCTCAGTCTTCACTTTCAAATAATATAAAATCTAAATGCTATCTGTCCTTGCTGAAACTCAAACTGTACCGGTGGTCAATTCACTCTTGTTTGCTACAACAAAGTCACATCCCAAGAAAGGCTCAATTTTTGAGACTGGTAGAGACTGGACAAGGATTTATAACCAAGTTCTTTGAATAATAATAAGTCAATTTCCTCATCAAAAATATTAGTTACCAAGGTCTAAATGAGGTCACTTTCAAATGCCAGGCAGAAATACAGTACTCAGTGGCCACCCTAAGTCATTCCTCTAACTATAAATTTCAAGATGAAGTGAGGCCGGATTTTAATCATAGCATTGAAAAAATTCAAACTTCTTGTATCTCTCCTTAAAAATGATGGTTAAGACAATAATGACAGTAACAGATATTGGAGAAACAGTCTTTGAGCTAGCAAATACAATGAGTTTATCGTTATTATGTGTGCTTGTGTGGTGACACCAAAAGCATGCACACATGTATATAAAATATACACCCTCACATATATATCATTAAATGTTGCCAACAGAGTATAAGACTTTGTAACTGCAATGAAAATATTTTGTAGGATATGTAAACTGGAGGCTCCACCGAGTTGCTCAAAAATTATTTGGTTAAAGGGTAAATACACCTTGTACATCATAATGAAAGTCTTATAGGTAGGGGTGGAGATGAACACTTCAGGCTGTCTACAGAATATTAATAAAATTCAATATATTTTCTAAAAGGTATAATTTATATTTTGTGGAAATGAGACCCTTTTCTAATAAAATTCTTCTGTCCTTCATTCTGTTCATATAATTTTGCTATAAATCATCCTGTAGGAATTTTTTCCCCCTAAATATTCATCTCAGGGAGAACCTATTTAAATAAGCCCTCTTAGCAAGATCTTTCAGAATTAAAATTATACCACAAGCGATACTTCATCCAATATGTTTCCTCCTATAAAATTTTCTTATGCCTGAATATTTTTGTTGAATTACATTATCTTAAAATTGTTGATTTGAGGTGACTTCAATAGGAAAGAAACACTGCGTTAAAAGATCAACAAATTATCTGAGCCTTTTTAATTGCACGTCTCTGAGTCTGTGCCACGGCAGCTCCTTCCTGCTTCCCATCTACATACACAGTGAGAAAAACCTAAGGGCATTATTCTCAGCTTTACCACAAAGAAAGAATAAGAAAGAAGAAAAATTGCTGCTGGATATACTAGGTTTCCTTGGTTTCTGGTAAACTAGAACATTATGCTCTTTCATAGTCGTCTGAAGCTCATTTTACTCCACTGTCTGGTAGTCATTAGAATAAATTCTTCTATTTCATTCCTGGTAGGAATATAGTAAGTAATTTGATTTCTTAGGATGTGAGGTATAATATGAAGAGTAGATGGACATGTCAGGCATTCACACACACACACACACACACACACACACACACACACATTCATGCACACGCAATACATTAATGTCAGGTCCTATGCAAAATCTCATACTTGGGGGTGTCCCTTGAGGATATTACAGGAGGGCTCCGTGGGTCAGACAAACTGCAGAGCTCAGAGAAGGTTTTTGATGGGGTAATTAGCAAAGTTCTGGCTTGTATAAATTATCAGGTGCTTGATAAATGCATATCACATGTTTTACTTCATCTATTTCTTATACTGATGAGGTGGGTGGGGCAGTCTTTATCACTTGCATTTTCCATATGGAAACTGAAGTTTAGTTAGGTTAAGTGACTTCCCAAGATTACACCACTCATATGTTTTTGGATGCAGAGTTCAGGATTCCATAACTGTGATTCTGTCAACTCACCTTTTAATTCCCCTGGGCTTTCCAGGGGCCCTCACATCATCTCAGTCCTAAGCACCAAGCAGGAGATGAAGCGGGTCTCAGGTTAAATGTGTGTTGTGGGTTATACAGATGAGAAGCAGTAGTGGGCACAGCCTCCATCATCCTTGCGAACACTGGGCACTCTGTGTGGGACAAGGGGCATCAGAGGCTGTAGCATAAATACATCTGGGAGCAGAACTCACTGCCCTTATATAAGCTCCATTTGGCTCCCTAGAGAAGAGGGTGGGCTCAAGAGCCCCTGCAAGCCTTCAGTACCGTCCACAAATATTTACTGCACGCCAGTGCTAATTATACAAAATAATATTTATTGGAGGCATACTATGAGTTGGGACAGTGTTGTAAATATTGTACATGAATAGACTCAATACACACAGCAATGCTATTGGTTATTATTACTATCATTGATTATAGCTGTTGTTATCTCTCCCACTTAATAGATAAGGACATTAAAGCACAGAGAGGTTAATTATTTGCCCAAAGTCATACAACCAGGGGTGATGGAACCAAGATCTGAATCCAGCCAGAACTTGGGGTGTGCTGTGCTGCCTCACTGGATCTTTGAAGCTACACCAAGTGATGAAGATACAAAATCAACAAGGTTTTGTTCCCCAAGGAATCCGGAATCTATATGGGAGAGCAGACATGGAGTGCTTTTCATTTGAGAGTTGCCACAACAGGGGTCCAGGCAAGGTTCAACTAATACCCGAAATGTAATGCACCATTTCTGAGTGCTCTCAAGTGCAACAAGAATCGAGCCTTTGTATGCCAGACCATCTGAACAAATTACTTAAATTTCTTCATCTGCTCTTTAAGTGTGCCATTAGATAGGGTTAGCAAGTCTGATCATGGTTTCATGTAAATGGGGTTCAGACTGGAAAGGAAGTAGAGGAAAATAGTCTTTTTTCGCCTCAGGAGATTCTGGTAGAAAGAGAGAGGGGCAATAAGACTGGGGATGCCCTGTTTTCCGTGTTGGGCTGGTTTGGGGAAGCAGCAGTGGTGCTGTCGTGTACAGGGGGTGCGCACTGGCATTGAGTAACTGACAGGAAGCAGTGATCGAATGATGTCCATGTTTCACCGCCCATTTGGAATTTTGAGAGGAGACTGCTCAGCAGAGAGCCTTATGGAGGGGGAGGAAGTGTGGTCCAGACAGAATGAAGATCTAGCTCGCTCTCTTTAGGCTCTCTCAGTTTCCATGCATTGTAAAAGCCAAGTTGACACATAGCCTTCTTGGGGACAGTACCCCAGGGGTCTGTCTCTGCATGAGCCAAAAGACTGGATATTAGACATGGTGGAGACCTAGAGTTTGCAGGAGCCAAAAGAATAAACCAAGATCTGCAGGACTCCCAAGCAACAGGTAGATTCAGGACATAGCAGCAGTGTGCAGGTGCCAGCCAAGGCACCAGCCTCCACCCTCCTCTGATGTCAGGAAGCCACGTGCCCCTGCCTTTTTATTTGTGGAGGCTCTATTTGGTAGAGTAGAGTATCAGAGTCTGAACCAAGATAAAGTGCGAGTTAACACCACAACCCTTCTACATGGTCTACATGGAACAGATCTCTGGGGCAGTTAGGGTTTTCATGAACATGGTTTCTTCTTTGCTAAAGTCTTGTTTCCTCTAATATAGGATGACATATGAGATACAAACATGTTTACAATAAATCTGCTTAGGAAAAGAAGGAGAAAAACGTTTAACAAACCCATATGATGCCTGCTCTTTTCTATAAGAATATTTGGTTTATTCCTATAACATAAGAAGGAATACTTATTACGAATGAAGAACATTAACTTAACAAAAGGAAACGTTTGTGCTAAGGAGGTCTTTACTAGGAAGGATTTACTGAGATAAGGCCTAATTCTTTCATTGCCATTAATTTGTACCCAATTAAAGTAGGGACTGAAAATTACAGTGAGTATAAATGAAGGAAATCAAAGTGGTGAAAGATTGGAAACCCTGGGGAGTTTCACTGCAGAAGATAAGGCAGTAGGAAAACAACAACAAAAAACTGCTCGCTACAAATATATAAAGGATTATGTTGATAAAATCAGATAATAAACATAAATTTGCTTTTATAAGTTCTAAAGTGTTATGGAGAGCTAAGTTCTTTCTATCTTATTTTATTGTATGTAGTTCGAGAGGATGTAGTCAACCCAATAGGTCAAAAGCATAAGGGAGCAGATTGCATCTCCGCACGTGAAACTGTGGGCTCTCCAACAGTGGAATGCGCTAACCTTAAAAACGGAAGCTGAAAGTATTCAAGTATGGGATGGCTCTGTCTTTCAGCATCATAGCTGTGTAAAGCCTGGAAGTCTCTGCTGCTCCAAGAAACAATTTAACTCTCTCAGTAAAGAATTTGTTCAGTGTGGGTCTTTTCTGTAGTTGGTGGGATTTATGCCTGTGAGGAGAACTGACCGGAGTTGCTTGTCGTTTAGGGTGTGGGCCTTGGACCAGCAGCTGCCACCCCACAGGGGAGAGTGCTGGAAATGCAGCACCCTGACCCACCTCCGAGATTCCAGGGCCAATCCCACTTACACGTTAAAGTGGGACAAGTGCTGAGTTAGATACTTAGGGAACTTATAACCAAACTCCTGGTGGATGAGAGACCTCAGACCTGGGGGACCCGAGGGTTCTCCAAACCAGAGAAACTCAGTTCAGACTCCTGCCCACCGTTCTATCAGGACAAGTAACCCAAACCTCAGAGCGAACCCAGTGGGTTGATTTCGGGTTAAAAGCAGTGGTGCCCGTTGTAAGGACAAATATGACTTAAAGATAAGAGGCTTAATTCTTCCTCTTGAAAATAAAGGAAGAGATTCTTCTCCCCTCCTTTTTTCTCAGAGCATTTACCTTGGAAACTTGTCATTGAACATACTTTGTCATCTGTTTGAAATGTATATGAATCCTCTTGAAAACTAGGTAAGACTTGTCAGCTTTCTGACCTGGGCACGTCTTTCTCAAAGACTGAGGGGTCATCTCTTTAAAATGTAAATGTCAAGGAAGATAGCACCCCTACCCCCCAGGGTCTGTGCCAGGGAAGGAGCCTACCTTCCACACACTTGTTCCAACTTCCCAAACTACTTCTTGTCAGAGAGATCTGAGAAGTTCTTTTTGGATAACGATCTGGATAAAGCCAATTAGTCACCACAGACGATCACCCCAACTATCAGGTGAAGTTAAGATGAACAGATGCTGCTGTCAAGTCCTCTGTCTTAACTAGTTACCATGTATCTCAAGAACATGGATGCAATGGGTTGTGTCTGCATGGCTGTGTAAGGGCGGGTCAGTTTCCTTTGTGTTTTTGCAATCTCTCAGCGGATTGCCTGCGATGCACATCCCATTCTGGCTTAATGCTTATTCAGTAATAGAAGTGTTTCCTTTCTTTACTACCTTTGTGGAGAGGTTTTCTGTGTTGGAAGAAGATTTTGTCTTTTAATTATATTTCCCCAACACCATACTGTTATGTTGATAAATTATTAAGTATTCTACCTGTTCATCCTGTATTTCTATACCTCCATAATCCCTCACTTCTTCTCTTCCTCCCTCTCTTCCTTCATTCCCTTCTTCTCCCTTCCCCACCTGTTATTCATCTTTTCTTGTTTGATTTTTTCCCTTTTTTCCAAATCGGTATGTAAGCTATTCTCCGATTTAATTAATCTGTAGAGATGGAATAGTACCTTTATGAGAGGATATGTGTCACAGGTGTTTTTTTAAAAAGTGACAAAATGGACCCAACCAATTAAAACATTGGCTTAATCCATAGTATGCTTTTTTTTTTTTTTTTCAGGGAGGAAGTTTTGGGCCCTCTGATATTTAACCTTGAAAATTCAGAACGAGGGATGTTTCCTGACATCACAAAAGTAGGTGTTTATTTGAGGAAAATGGTAAATCTAAAAAATAGGAACTCCTAACTCAGAGTGGTGTTAGGTTAGAAATTACAAAATGCCCTTAGTGTGGTGTAGTATATAGTAGAGCATGAAGGTATATTATTATAGTATAGTATAGTATAGTATAGTATAGTATAGTATAGTATAGTATAGTATAGTATAGTATGTATAGTAGATTGCATTGTATTATAATCAGTCCTGTACATGTGTGTGTATCCATCCATCTAGCTATCAGTCTGTCTATCTGTCCATCTATAGTCTATCATCTGTCTATCAGAAGCTATTTTATTTGTCCTTTTCGGGTTGGAAAAAACATTCATTTGAGTACTGTGACAAATTCCATGTTCTAGCAAAGAGGGTAAATGCAAATTTTTACCGTTGTTCATTTCTAAGGCATCATTCTTTGGTTATAAATCTACCCAAAGAGCATATTAGCAAAACAGTCAATTCAAAAGAACACATTAAACAAAAACACAGAACCTCCATAATGATTTAAGCAAGTGATAGGATTCTGTTTCTACTGATATAAGGTAGGAATTGATGAGCTAATGTGACTTCCTAAATCTTTGGTGGGGGGAGGTTCCTAGGAGAAACGACTTAGCTTAGCCTAAAACTCTGTCATCATTTATGTCTGTGAACTTTTAATAAGCTATAGCAGCAGTATTCCTGATCGAATACCCCCCCTTGTCAGTATCAATAAAGACTTAACCTTTTGAAGCCAAAATGTGCAACTGAAGTAAACAATGAAATATCTCTAATTCTCTCAGAAGGTTTAGACCCTGAAACTGTTTGCACAATAACGTGACTTAATTTCTGAGTGTTGCCTTTGTCACCCCTGCTATTTTGACCCTGTCCTTGCCAGAGAGCCGTGAAGCGTCTTCTGGCTTACAAATAAACACAAATAAAGTCTCACATTTTGCATAAGCACAGATAGAATTCCACATTGGACAGCACTATTTAATACTATCTTTGGTCTACTGAAGATTCTATTTTTACCACAAATTCAAAGCTATCCAGTGTTACTTTTCTTAATTAAGCTGGGCTGCTCTCACAATTCAAAAAGCTTCATTTTTTTTTCCTGCTTAAATTAAACTCCCTGTGCAATGCAGTGACCAAAACAAATAATCTATGACCTACAAACAAGACACTTGCATTCCCTGAAGAATTACGTTCTTGTTTCCTCTAGGTTATACATCTTTGAACCTCTCTTTGCTGTAACGACCTTCTGGTGCTCATTAGCATGCTGATTACCATTAACACAGCTATAATGCAGCAATTTTCTTGGTGTATGTCGAGGAGAAATGCTCATCTGAATGCAGTCAGGGGACAAAATTAACTGCATAAATCTACAGCACAAACTGGATCTCGTCCAACTTTGCACGCGTCGTCTTTTCTCTCCTGGCTGTGACATCATCAACCAGATTCCCACTGACGGCTTAATAAGTATCTCAGGGTTTCATATTTAATTTCCTTTCATCTCTGTATATTACATTTCAACTTAATTTCAAGAGTGCCTGACCACCTTATTACCATGTCTCATAATATATATTTACCTTAATCTTTTAGCTATGTCCCTTAATGGCTCTTTTATGAGATTCATATCTACTTTACTTTCTGTATCTTTTTTCCACATCCGTATCTTGTTAAAAATATTGGCTAATAGAGTAGGACCTCAGTACACACATGCATTGATACTTTGGTGGAACTCAGAACAAGGTGGAGATATGCAAGCAATTTGTATTTTAGGAGGGAAGCATAAATGCTACTCTTTCGTGAAATAGAATTATATGAATAGTCACGAAAGGTAGTGAAGTTTTAATGGAGAGAACAAAAGATGTGCGAGATCTGGGGTTTTTCCTTGCCACTGTCTCAGCCATTCAGTGGTTCATTAGCAACACTGGTCATTGAGCATTGCTGGCTCTCAGCTTGCAGGTTACGAAGCTGACAGAAAAGCTCATGGGACCCTCTGAAATTCTTTTCTGGATTGTTCTTTGAGGGTGATATTTTAAGTATTATAGCCATTGAACAAATGGCATGAAGAAGATGATGAAATTTTGTTTCCTTGATAGTTACATAACTCAAATGATAAGAAATGTGTCAGAATAAAAAATCACGATTAACATAAAATGAGGCTTGATGTGATTACAAAACAAACCAGTGTGAGTAATCACTCTAAACAGCGGAGAGAAAGTTATGCATTTTATAATCAAGAATGGGCTAAAATTCAAAATAATGTTCTTTGAACACAATAAGCTGTGGCAATTTTTATTTTTAAAACATGAAATAAATTCTACTGTGTGCTTTTCCGGTTTAAGAAAGCAGCCTGAGAGCCATTCATTTGCTGCCTCAGGGTGATTAAACTCATGATGGGTAGCCTCCTGGTAGTTTCCTAGCACTTCCCAGCATGGAGGGAAGCCATGAGAGGGTGGGGCAAGGAGAAGTAAACTAGCATGCCGCTTCTCATAATACACTCCGACCCACTCTTTATTAGCAATATGAACGAAGTGCTGTGGGTGCTCACAGAAGGGGAGATTCATTCTGAGTCTTTCTGTGGGACTAGAGTTGAGGGACGGGACAGAGAGAATGTGGGGGAGCGTCAAGGGAAAAGGAAATATTTGAGTCGAGTTTTGAGGATGGGGTAGAATTTCATTAGACTAAAAACAGTGGGGAGAAGAGAGCCCTGTCTTCTCACTGTGACTATTACAGTAATAGCAGTAGAATCGCTGAATGTCCAAGTTGGAAAGGACTTTAATGATCCATTCTCTCCTGTTTACCCCTAATTTACAGGTGGTGAGAAGCACTAGTTCTCCCTGCTTGTGAATAGGGGATAAGTCAGTAGGTTTGTAAATATATCACTAATACAAAGAAGGATAAGAAACTACTATTCCTAATTTGCATTTTATAAACAAATAAAAAACTGTAAAATGATGAAGCAGAAAATAAGCTTGGACTTGTCATTACTCTCTCATAAAATTCTAGAAGCTAGTATTTAAGAGCATTTACTTCCCGAAAGGTGCATCAGTGCAGTTCAAGTTCTAATTCTCCGTCCCTCATGCATTTAGACTCTCAAGGCATGATTTCTTTAATAATAATAGGAACCTCAAAAGATAAATGTAGCTTCCCAGCATTCCTGACTGATTCCCAAGCAGAAACTCATCTTCTTCAGCAAAATAGCTCAACAAATTCCAACGGTATCTTGTACCCAGTCCGGAACACTCAGGTAAATTCTCTGCAACCAAGAGAGTGGTACAGATTTGCTGCATGAAATGGTTTGCCCCAAGCTAAAATTCCGTGAATGGGTCTGTGTCTGGATTTGTGACATTTCAGCAGTAAATGTATCTTTCTACCTCTAATCATTCAATTATTCAGTCATTCATCCAACATCTGACATCCATCTGTTGGATTTCTGTCCACTATATTCCAGTCACTCTGCCAAATACTGGAGTTATAAAAACATACCATGAACAGTCCACATGGAGAGGCAGTATAGTATTATTTGAAAAAAAAATAAGCGAGGATTTAAATGCTGGCTCTGATATTCAACAGCATATTTGTCTGCTTGGGCTGCCATAACAAAAGCCATAGACAGGGTGCCTTAAAAAACAGAAATTTAGGGGCGCCTGGGTGGCTCAGTTGTTAAGCGTCTGCTTTCAGCTCAGGGCGTGATCCTGGAGTTCTGGGATCGAGCCCCATGTCAGGCTCTTCCCATGGGAGCCTGCTTCTTCCTCTCCCACTCCCCCTGCTTGTGTTCCCTCTCTCGCTGGCTGTCTCTCTCTCTCTCTGTCAAATAAATAAATAAAATCTTAAAAAAAAAAAAAAAAACACAGAAATTTACTTTCTCACGGTTCTGGAGGCTGCAAGTCCGGAATCAGAGATTGGAGTGCTGGTGTGGTCAGGTTTTGGTAAGAGCTCTGTTCCTGCCTTGCAGACAGCTGCCTTCTTACTGTGATCTCAGGTAGAGGAGAGAGAGCAAGCTCTCTGGTGTCTCTGCTTACAAGGGCACTAATCTCATCAGGAGGACCGCACCCTCATGACCTCATCTAAACCAAATTACATCCCAAAGGCTCCATCTTCAAATACCATCACACTGGTGATTAGGGCTTCAAAGTATGGATTTGGATGTTGGGGGAGAAAATGCAGTTCATAGCAAGCAGCTGTGCTACTTTGATAAAATTCCATAACCTTTCTGAGAGTCTACTTGCTCCATTATATAGTAAAGGTAATACTGCATGCATTTTAGATTATTTGATAATAGCAGAAGGTAGTATAAGTAAAAGCACCTATTACAGATGGTGCCTGATGAACAGTAGGGACTGAATAAGTGTTAGGGTCATTTCTCTTTTCTCCCTGCTCCTGTCCTGCTAAAAGCTCCGAATGGTAGGAGTAGATTAAAAAATGGGGCAAAAAGAAATAAAATGGCAAGACACCATCACAATGCTCTCTTACTTATTCCATCTTAGCAATACCATGACGTAGATGCTCATGGAGGGAGAAGTAATTCTGTCTCTGCTCTCTGGAAATCGTGAGGGACACGAGAGAGAGCTGTGAAGTATGTAGTGTCCAGGAGAGAGGAGAAATCTGGATTAGGTTTTGGATGGAGAAGAATTACCCTAGGGTAGGAAGGCGGGAAAGACCTTCCAGCCTAAGCAAAGACACGAAGGTACGACCCAGCCCGTGGCAGAGGGTCTGGCGGGACAGGACCCGAGCATCTAAGGAATTGCCGCACACTTGGAGGTGGCTTGCTCTTTTCCTTCAAAAGATTTTCTATCGTTTCATCTTCTCGTCTTCATAGTAGATCATCTACAGGGAGGGAAAACCTACCCCGTATATCACCGAGTACAAATTGGGAAGGCTGCAGCACCCTGGGTTTTGGAGTTGCAGATATAAATGGCTTCACAGGGACTTCCAGATGCGAGGAGGCACTTGAAGCAAGTCTCAGCCTCCTGTGAGGCCTGACTGAGCCTCTGAGCAGCTGCTAGTTTATGTCCTTGAAAGGATGTCTTGTTAGGGAAAATCCTTGCACATACAGTCCTGAATGCTGAAGGTTCCCTTTTCCAGATTGAAAAAAAAACATTCTTTATTTCACAAAGAAGGACCAAAGTAAGAGAGTCTCTTACATTAACACATAGGGAGTCAGAGTTTTCTCCTAAAACAAAATAAATAGAATACTTCCTCCTTTTCTTAAATTATAATGGAAGTGCATTTCACTTTACAAACTACAGATCAACAAAGGAGAACAAAATAAGCCAGCTGCGTTCCTACTACCTGAAGGTGGTTAATGTTTAAATTCTAGGAGACAGTATACTGTTTAATCTTTACTTTATGCAGATAATATTTTACTTTCCTATGTAGCTTTTAATCTGTTTTTATCAGGTTTTATTGGAAAGAAAGTGTTTCTCCAATATAATTGTAATGGTTAGTTGGTATGCAAGGTTGAGCTATAATTTGATTTAACCAATTTCACATTCTTGTTCACTTAGCTTGCTTTGTTAAAAAAAAAATTCTGTGATATATTCTTAGAGTTCTGAGTTTTGCATAAGTTAATACTTTTTAAAGATAAAGTTCTAGAAGTGGAATATTTCAACTTAAAGGTGTATACATTTTAAAGGCAGTTGATAAGTGTTACAAATTGCTTATCACAAAGGATGTACCAATATAAAATTTGACCAAACTATTATGAGATTATCTATGTCCCTATATTTTTGCTAACACTGGACACTAGTATTTATTAATTGCTTACTTGACATCTTTTTTTTTTAATGAATAAGGTTTAATAGGGAAGGATTACTGGAAATAGGGTGAAACAGGTAAAGGGGATTAAGAGTACACTTGCCACGATGAGCACTGAATAATATATACAATTGCTGAATCACTGTATTGTACATCTGAAATTAATATAACACCGTATGTTAACTATATTGGAATTAAAATTTAAAACTTAATAAAAATTTAAAAAATTAAGAATTTAAAAATAGGTAGGGATTACTTGAGCTTTAGAAAAGGCAGAACTGGAGGAATGGAAGTCAAGAGAGAAAGGTTTTGAATGTTCAAGGATGCATCTTGCCTAGTTTGTGTTTTTGCCTGAGGTTAGCCCTGAGTTGCAAGATGTGTGTTCTGCATTTAATCCAAGAGGTCATGATATACTTATTTCGAATTCTCAAAAAACAAAACAAAACAAAACCGCCCAAACTTTGGAAACTTTCTCCATTGCTCTATCTCTCTGCAAGTATACCCGTTCTTTCTCATCGTGGTTGCTCTTCTATTGAAGCAATTAAGGGCAAGGACCAGGGCTCGGGCCTCGGCCTCTCTACAAGGGGTGTCCCCATGCTCCACAAAGACCGCTGTGAATAGGGCCACGGAGATGCCCCCTCTGCAGGCAGGATTGCCTGTTGCAGTTTGACGTGTTAATTTTTTATTTATCTGATGACACAAAGAAACTGGAATTTTCCCAAGGTAGATTATGGACGACGTGATCATGAAAATAAAACCAACAAAAGGGTACTTTTTTTGAAAAAACAATGTTTTCAGGAATGGCACCTGACTCACTCATGGTTTACTAAATCACAAACCTGGACCGAGTATAAAGAGAGGGCTCCTGCCTTGAGGTTGCCCCAAGCTGTACATAGTGGCTGCAGCGTGGTGAAGAGGACTGTGTGTGGCCTAGTGCAGTGTGGGGAAAGGACTGGTTACAGGGTAGTGTAAGGTAGTTAAGAGGACTGGTTGGAGACAGAGACCTGAGTTAAAATCCATTTCCAACACCCACTAGCTGTGGAACGTGGGCGACTGGCTTCGTCTTCCTATACCTCAGTATCTTATCTATAAAATTGGGGTAATAAAAGCCTCCTCCAAGGGTGTGGGGGTCAAATGACATACCTGTATAGTACTTAGCAAACGTCTAGCTCATGACAAGTGGTCCATGTGTAGTGGATAGTTGTAGCCAACTGAGATCTGACAGCCTCACACACGAGTTAATGTTGTGTGAAGTCAAGAGGCTACCTTCTATTAACTCTTTCTTTATAGTTTAAAGATGTCCGCAAACAATAAAAACAAGAGAAGGAGGGGTGCCTGGGTGGTTCAGTCTGTTGGGCATCTGCCTTTGGCTCAGGTCATGATCTCAGGGTCCTGGGATCGGGTCCCACATCGGGTTTCTTGCTGGGCAGAGAGCCTGCTTCTCTCTCTCCCTCTGCCTGCTGCTCCCTCTGCTTGTGCTCTCTCTCTCTGTCAAATAAATAAAAAATCTTAAAACACAAAAAAGAGAGAGAAGGAGTAGATGTACACAAAACTGTTAAGTCCTCACACTAAGAAAAAGATATAATATAGGTCATTGTCCTGCTCAGTTTACTGAGATTTTTTTCCTCCCATTGTAACCAGAAAATTGATCTTGGCTGGGGCAGAACATACAAGCAATATAGATATTTTTTTTGTTTTTTCAAAGGACAGGTCTCAGTTCCTATAGGCTCCTTGGATTAAGGTGAAAGACAGCTGATAGCTGATTTCTTTTTCCAGGGGACAGGTAAAGAGATATCAGCCAAACGATAAATTTACAAATAGGCTTTATCTATTCGTATCTTGGGAAAGTGAGAATTCTGGCCAAATGACAAATCAGATCCTAGAAAATGAATCCAGACAAGAAAATTATTTAACAGGAGACTGGAGACAACTGATGAGCAATTCAATGATATTTATCTCTAGATTAATGAATCAAGGTTATTGATGGTGTTATAAATGGCTGGACACCAAAGTGTCTTGTTTATCCTTTTTATTCTCCCCCAGTGTCCAGTAGACTTCACAGGTATAAGTGCTTGAGAGCCACGCATTTCTAATTAATCCAAATGCATTAGATTTCATCTTATTACAATGCCTTTAATGCAATATGCTAATACTTCAGCATAGAAAGAGTGGAGTATTATGTATGTACCAACCAGTTTAATGTTTAATTCCAGGAACAGGCAGTTGCTTTCATCAAGAATCCATTCTTCAAAGACGGTGAGCTAACATTCAGAGGGGCTATACTCCAGAGATGGCTACCCTAACGTGTGTAGAAAAACGACCCACATTCCAACCAACCCTGGAGGTGATGGAACATGGTGAATGTCAGGGATGGGTTGCTATTAATGAAATTAATGGCTTGTTGCTTACTATGTTTAATGTCAGAAATGGGCTTTCACTGTGAAGGATGCAAAACATATGAAATGGCTAAAGTATTTACAGGATATTCCTGCTTTGTTCTGCTGGCATGAAGATGGATTAAGAATCGAACAATGTCTGTAGCCAAGACCTTTTGGCATAGGCCATGATTCTCCAAATGGCCCTGAGCTCAGGTCCTGATTCCACCTATAAGGGTAAAGGACATCTGCTGCAGGACCACAGTCACACCTGGTGATCGCCCGAAGCCACACTGGGGCCACAGAATGGATTGTATGCAGTACACTGGGGCTGACTTGCGAAGGAGAGCTTCTTTAACAAGTGGCCGCATGCACAGAAGAACCGTGCTTGGCAGAGTTTTCCTCAGTAAAGCTGTGTGTGCAGGGTGGCGATGGAATCTGCACCCACCTTGGATTTCTTTGGGGGCTACCGTTGCCTACCAAAAGCCTCTGAGAGCTACGCATGACCAAACTGGGTTAACTGAAATTCATAGTGCTCTTGCTTGCTCCGTACGGTGGTCTTCTATGACTTCCTCTGAATTTCAAGGAGATTTTACATTTCAGGACTGTTTAAAGCAGATTATAGATGTCACTCTACTATCCCCAATTAACATTGCTATTTTATTTAATTTTTTACTTTCCTCTATGTATACTGGGCCCAGAGACATTTCCTTGTAATGGATGTGGAATAACATTGCCTTCAATTTTCCCCAAAGGAAATGTTGCAAGAGGGAGAAATGGTTTCCCGTCTATGCACAAAGGCTATGGTGCAGAGGGCCCGAAATGGGAGGAGGGCCAAGGAAGGGACCGAGAAATGAGTCTCGTGTTGGTCGTGGGAGAATCTGGAGAGGATAAGATGTAAACTTTTCTCTAATAATCATTATTTTTTTATGGAGATGCTGTACTGGGGGCTCAACATGTGTGAGGCAATGTGATAAACCTTCAGCACGGATTCTGATAGAGTTACTTAAAATCTCTGTGAAGTGGTTATTACGATCATCCTCATTTGACAAAAGAGAAAACGGTGAGATGTTAAGCATCCTGCCTCATGAGTTCGAGGGCGACAGAACTCACACCCAGGTCTGTCCCATTCTAAAACTCATAGCTCTGCCACTTAGCTGAACAAGAACACTCCTTCAAGCTCTCCAGACTTTTCTGTTATATGCATTCAAGAATAGAGGTTTCTACTTACTTTGAGACAATTCTATACACTTTATACATACATTTTTATTTATTTTATATTCTTTCAGTAACTTAATGACTGAATCCTATATTTGCTTCTACTGCTATTTGCAAAGTTTCTGTGACCTGAGAAAGGAAAGGAAGCAAGTTTTCCATTTTGTGTGTGTGTGTGTGGTGGGGGGAACTCTCATCATAACAGCACAATTTTGAATATTTTAGATGAGCTCCTACTTGCAGAAATGTTAAGAGCAGATTGTGTAGATCATTTTACCATCTCTAAAATGGATGAAAGTATTTCCTTTTCTTCCTTTTTTTAAAGGAAAATGGGGGAAAATAAAGGACAATGGAATGTTCATGCTTATGATAGAAATACAGGTATCACCTGCTTTTCAAAATTTCCCAAAGCACAACTTTGCTTTTTGAAAAACCTTTATTAGTACCTCTTTTCGCTAATCATGAGAAATCCAAAGAGGATTTGCACTTTTACAAAAAAAAGACAAAAAGAAGAAAAAAAAAGCCTTCAGTGTTTGTTTTTCAGTGAGCTCTTGTCGAGGCAGCGCACACCCCGAACACCGAGGAGCTGCCCCCAGCATGTCAGCATCAGGCCACCAGACCTGTGAGCTGTGTCTGTGAGCGTCTGCACTTTCTCTCAATTTATTGTGTGCATCTACTAGCAAGATGTGTCCTAAGGAATCAGGAAAGCCCAAGAGAGGTTATTTATTTTTGGGGTCTGGGGACACTCCAAAACTTCTCCATATAATGGCCATCGCTTCTTTCCTTTACGACACTTTGGGTTACCAAAGGTTTCATAGGAACGCTCTGCTTTCAGAGAGTGGGGAAACCTGTATTAGAAAACATGGACAAGTACAAAGAAAAAGAAGCAATGATAATACTATCACTCATATAACACCATTATTAAATTTCTGGAATATATATCTTTTAGATTGTTTTCCCCCATACATATATAGCAGCAAAATAGAATCACATTATACAACTTGTCTCTTATTAACATTTTTTTTTTTTTTAGATTTTATTTATTTATTTGACAGAGAGAGAGACAGCCAGTGAGAGAGGGAACACACTCAGGGGGAGTGGGAGAGGAAGAAGCAGGCTTCCAGCGGAAGAGCCTGACGTGGGGCTCGATCCCAGAACTCCGGGATCACGCCCTGAGCCGGAGGCAGACGCTCAATGACTGCGCCACCCAGGCGCCCCTGTCTCTTATTAACATTTTATAAACATCTTTCCATGTCACCAAATATCAATATGTGAAATATATAGTCTTTTTTAGTCTAACAGTACTGGGAGAATATGTATGACATTGTTAATCCAAGAGAGAATAAAAGTTGATTATCAAATGCATCTGTACAATTCTCCCCCTGTTTTGACAGGAACCATAGTATTTTCAACAAAAATATTGACACAACTTGAAAATCAACTTCTCCTTGATCATCCTAGACAGTATGACCGAAGCCATTTGAAGATGCTGTTGTGTAAATTTTGTTACATTTTGTTCTGGGAATGGGGTCAATATGGTCGTAGATCGAAGCCTGGGCACCTCGGCAGCAGTGAAATCAATGCTGTTCTGCATTTCCTTTATCAGTATGCTCTGAAGGATCACACTTAGACCCGACTCTGCATTCATGTTGGTAAACATTTCTCTAAAAAGTGGATATTAACTCTTTGATAGCTGATACAAGTAACCAGCAGCACGTTCCTCCTTCAAAATGAGAGAATTATAAACTATCAACAAAAAAATGTACACTATTTTATTTCTTAGATGTCTATGATATTCTACCCTCTTCCCTCTTTGTGAACCTGATGGTTATGATTGTTAAGAAATCAATACACAAATATATTACACTACAGTCTTTTAAATTACACTACTGATGATACTCAAATAAGACAAGTAATTTACAAGTAAGAAAAAAAAAAAAAACCAACCCAGAAATGAACCCCAAATCAAACAGGAATACCAAAAAGAATTCAAGGTTTTTATTCACCAGCTTAAGAGGAAGGCGATGGCACTTAGTTGATCTTGCTTTTTGCTTGTGTTCAGTCTCTCGGGCCCTCCTCAATTTTCTGAACCAAGAGCCACTAGAGGGAAATAGGAAGTTGAAACATATTAATATGTCAAAGTGTGGCAGGGCGAGTCTCAGCATTCCCATGTGGATGTGTTTTGATTTCACGTCGATTTGCTTATTTTCTCTTCTTACCTGGAGCTTCAGAGGCTAAACCTGAAAGTGCAGAGCAGATCCTGACTGAAATGCTAAATTACTCCTTCGGCAGCTAGGATTTAACAGAGTCTAGTACTCCAGCTTTAAAGTAGCCCTGGTGGAGGGCAGTTTCTTTCTTTGTTTGTTTTTAATTCTCAAACTATCACAGACTGCTATTTTGGTAAAATACAAAATCATGTTCTTGGTCTTCATGGCATATGCCAAATTGTTATAAAAGGTTTTATACCCTGGGGTGCCTGGGTGGTACAGTCGGTTAAACGTCAGGCTCTGAGTTTCAGCTCAGGTCCTGATTTCATGGGCTGTGGGATCGAGCCCCATGTCGAGCTCCCTGCTAGGTGGGGAGTCTGCTTCAAGATTCTCTCCCTCTCCCCCTCCCTCCCCTTATGCTCCTGTGCCCCCCCCCAAATAAATAAATCCTTAAAAAAAAGATTTTATACGCTTATTCTCAATTTCTGTATCTGTAACAAACAGAGTAGTACTGGTCTAGTGGAGTAAACATTACCGTGAAAGTTTAGAGACTAGTACTAATTTCTCCTTAGAAGCCAGAAATGACCCAGTTCGATTAACTACGTTTTCTAGGACTTTGTTTTTTTCAGGCTTTAAGTTTTTCAGGGTCGTTTTAGAATTATATGAGATGTTAGTTGCTAATTTTTTAAAAATTTCAGATGCTAAATGGTTTTGATTAAAAATGTTTCCAGCTCTGTATATAACCTGATGGGAGAATTTGTTACCAGCTCATTTGATAACTGGGGGCAACTGCGGTACATCTGTTTTCAACATTTCCTGTGGAAATTCATTTCTTAACTGAGCTGCTGAGAAGAACCGTTAATAACAGGTAACATAAGACTAAGAATACACACATACACACACACAACACAAAAACACGCGTGTGCACACTCACACAAGTAGTACAGCCATCATAAATGTGTATGACCTTGGAGAAGATTGGACTAAGAAACCTGAATGGATGTAAGATTGACTTTGTCTTCTTTTAAATTCCTCTAGTTTTTTTTCAAAGGAAGGTGAATTTTCTCATACGTGAGAAGGCTTGAGGATCCCAATTATGCATAACTATTGCTTTTCCTTATTCTGAGGCAAGGACCTTTGGAAAAGATAGGTATGGCTTAGATGAAAGTTTAGTAGAGCTTGCAGTGGGAAATGTTTCATTTAAATTGGGGAAAACTCTCAAGCATCTGAAAACTTTTCGAAACCCACTTCTAGGACCAGATCACAAATCTGTGAAATGTTTCTAACTATGCTGCTCCTGGGGTGTTAGGCTGCTGTGTATCATCACGTTTCCTCTTCCCAATGTTCATGGCACCCTATAAACAGGCAGCAAGCTTGCCTTTGCTGAGTCAGAAGAAAAAAGGTAAGCGCACCCCATCCAAAGGCATCAGCAGCCAAACAGATGTGGTAAGAATGATGTTTCTGATGTTACAGGCACCTGGCTACCGCCTCCCAGATTCAGGAAAACTGTACCCAGAGAGTTCCTCTGGAAATGAGTCAAGTGATCCATGTTGGGAGAAGCTGATTTACTCATCTAAATTTAGGCAGGAGGCAATGAAACTACCCCCACTCATCAAGGTTTATGCAGGCCATTATAATATTTCCACATTATCTCCCCCTTTATTAATTCATCCAGCAGTCTATTTGCTTTTTTGGCCCAACGTTGAGCAGACATCTTAATTGAGCCGTTCATAATGATGCCTAGATCTTTTTCGCAACAGGTGCCAGCTAATTCAGAGCCCATCAGACCCATTAGTGTGTGGGAACTTTAAACGGTCTTTTTCAATATGCATTACTTTGTGATGAACTACTTGGGAGTGCATCGGCCATGCATAAACCAATCAATTTCTCTTTTACTTTCTTTGGGAATACCACAGAATGATCCAGTGTTTTAGTGAGCCTTAAAAGTAATGTTGTGATCTCACAGTTAAACCAACTGGCCACATTTCAATTCCTCTTTCTTTCAGGACTTCCATTTTCAAAGTTTGTGCGACTATGAAAACTAAGGTTTTTATTTCAAGCCAAAGTTGTATTTGAAGTCTTTTTCCTTTTGTTATCTTAAATATATCTACCTGAAAAAAAGCCTCAGGAAAGTTCTATCAATCTCCAAAGAATGAAGGAAATCAGAATGAATAGAAATCCCACGTAGAGGAGATACATTTTCATATTCAACCAGGATAATGGGTTCCATGACGGAAACCACAATAAATAATTCTGCATAGATTTGAATCTAGCTAAGCTATCTTTTTGTTTATAGTCTATGATTTGAAATTTATTGAAATGAATTGGAATTGCTTAAACGTTTTTTAAAAATTCTCCATCAATAATCTTGAGCATTTAAGATGGAAGCAATCTTTAGGGTCCATTCTGCTAACAAATATGATTAAGTTTTTCTAAGGATATGGACATCTAAAATATTATAGAAGAGGGAGAATTATGTTCTGTGATATGATGATTCTCTTTGCTTTAACCTGTACCTTTATTAATATGAAGTGAAAACCAATAATAATATTTCGTTCTCTGGGATGTGGAATATTTAGATTAATAAAAAGGTGAACCTACTAACTAGGCCTATTATTTCAACCTTGACTTGAGAATACTTCAAAGCTACATAGAAAATAATTCAAGATTTTTCAAAATCATAATGTGGTTATTGTAGAGATAAATTTTTACTCTTTGTAAAGAAATGGAATTTGGCTGTGGTTCTGTTTTTTTCTTTTTAAAGATTTTATTTATTTATTTGACAGAGAGAGATAGCCAGCAAGAGAGGGAACACAGGCAGGGGGAGTGGGAGATGAAGAAGCAGTCTCCTAGCAGAGGAGCCTGATGTGGGGCTCGATCCCAGAACGCCGGGATCACGCTCTGAGCCAAAGGCAGAGCTTAACGACTGTACCACCCAGGCACCCCTTGCTGTTGACCATCACCCTTCCCACCTGCCTACCCCAATGTCTCAATGCTACCTAGGTTTTGGGCTTTGCCTCATTTTCCAAAATCATATATAATAAAAAAACTAAGTACTGACCATGTATGTTTTTGAATGAGTTAATTCTGAGTGACTTAGGACTCAATATAATATGAATAGTGGTAGTAGCAAAAATATACATCACTATCCATAACAATATAAAACAGCAAATTACTGGTATTTTGAGAGTAACTTTCCCAGGTGATAGATCAAGGTCAATAGAAATCATTTGATTCTTCATCAAAAATAATTTAGACTTGGAAGTGACAAAAGAAAGCCACTAATATTACATGTGCCAAGGACATATAATGCCAGAAGTCCACATGTACTTCACCAAATTCAGATACCCCTCTGTAATCACCAGGGAATTGTGATTGCCGAGGCTGATCAAGTGAGCAGTTGTTTATTGGAAAAATTTCTCTTACAGGATAGAGGCCAGACATCATGCTCAATTGGCTGTTTAATAAATGATTTTGGTGGTAATGATATCAGTTTTACATGTTGTCACCATTTTTAAAGTCCACTTTGGCATGCAGTGTGTCTACTCACATCTTTCTGTTGTTAACAGTTACTTCCAGATCCTAGGATCCCCTCAAACTCCCTGGAGAACGATTGGCACTCACTGGCACACTGGCACCCAGTGTCATCGCAAAAGAACTAGCAACAAAGAAAAAGATATACAATGACCTTTCAGTGATTTGATTATTAAAATAAATATCTGTGCTGTAATTTACATAACGATGCATTGAGAACTCACAACATTATACGTGAAAAGGTAATATATTTTTAGTGATATTTCTTGATATTTTTCACACTGATACAATTTCACCCAACTTAAAATTGTGGAATTAAAAGAGTAGATAGAGAAATTGTTTTTTTATTTTCTGCTTCCTTTTCTTTGTATTGTATCTGTGGGAGATGTTGGATATTAACTGATCCAATGGTAATAACTGTTTCACAATATACATCAAGCACACCATCATGCCATAAGCCTTAAACATATACAGCGATGTATGTCAATTATTTCTCAATAAAACTGGGGGGAAATTTTCTTCTCTTTTTTTTAAATTCTTTCTGATCACTTTAGAAATCAATAATGACCTCATATCTCTTTTGAGTGTCTGACAGAAGCAGCATGTTTTCCGGAAAAAGAGCAGTTGTAGGGAATTTAATACTCAAATGATGAATGGGGAAAAACTGAAAAGCTGCTTATTGTAATTATTGTGGCAGCGCAAGAGATGCTGGACGATCAGAGCAGGGGAAAGAGCAGCCCCGACAGCGGATGCTGTGTAAAGGGAAGCTACTTTCCTAAAGGAGTCTCAGCGTTGAGGTTGTAAAAGCCAACGGAAACAGTCAACAAAAGAACGAAGGCCATTAATGCATAGTGTGGAAAAGCCTCTAGCCCTCCAGGAATGCAAACAGTAGCATCATATTTGCAAAAGGACTTCCGGTTCTTTGAAATGTGTGTGTAGTCTCCTAGAGGCAGTCTTCTTTTTTGAATCATAAAAAGATTGGCCCCAAGCCCAAAACAACACATAGCCATAGTTTTGAATTGAGTCTGAGAGAGATACTTTACCATTGTCTTTGAAATCAACATGCTTGATGACTGAGTGCATAGAAGTAATCACAAGAAATCTTGTAGTCTTGATCTTTGCTGATATTCAACCAATTTGATTCCTTTTCTTATGTTACGTAGAGTAGCATAAGAGCACTGAGTTGACTTAAACAAAGTGCCCCCCAGACAGGAAAAGATCATCACAACAAATTACTTATTGGTAAAAAGTGTTGGAAAGAGGAGGCGCATCTTAGACTTGGGGCCCCATAGGTGATAAGCACATGGTTTATAAGACTGTGTCATTTTATAAATACTCAAATAAAAATGTCTCAGGAATACTTAAAAAAATGTAGAACCTAAGAATCCCTCATTTCATTCATGACCACACATAGATATTCGACACTTCTATGACAAACCAGAAATAGAGACCATTTTTGTGTTTCATGTCCTTAGCAGTCAAGTCATTGGGGGGCCAAAAATTATTTTTTAACATTTTGTTAATGACTCTTGCAAAAATGTGGGTTATTAATAAATTTTATTGGGGGAAAAAAAAGGATCAAGATGGAGAAACAGTTATGCCATAGAAAATGTCTAATGCCTGTGTGCGGTTAGGGATCTTCAGTCCAGTATCTTAATCATTACATTTGGAATATCCGAGTAGTCCCTGGAGTATGCTGTCATTCACCCAGCTCAACGCAAATGTCTATGGAACAAACTGCAGCAACGTGCATTTCATATATAGAGCAAAAATAAAGTAGCTGGCATAAGCCAATAAAATCCAAATTATGGAAAGGAAAAAGGGGGAATGAAGAGAGTAAATTTGATGTAGCGCTAAACTGCAAAAGATCAAGAATTAAAGGAATGTCATAAGGAAAAAAATTTCTTCAAATTGGAAAAGGCATATTTTAATCCCTACAGTACTGTTAGGACGTGCTTATAAGGAAAGAAGGCAAAACTGATTTGTGTAATGGGAGTAATATTTCAGTACTGTCCTGTGTGTGAATGTGTGTATGTGTGCACACATACATCTAAATATTTTTAATCAGCTTGTTGAGGTATAATTTACATATAAGAAAATGCACATATGTTAATTATAGAGTTCAGTGAGTTTTGAAAATACAGACCCCTATGTCATTCCCACACCATCTAGATACAGAACATTGCTTTTTACCTTAGGACTCGTTTCCTCATTGCAGGCAGCATCTGGAACAGCCTGCTTTGAGAAAAGGAGCAAGAAAGCATTAACTCTTCAGCTAGAGTTTTGTAAGTTTTAACGGACGCTATTGGTTGAAGAAGGAATTTAAGACTCAAAAGCTTGAGCATTGGAATATGAGAGCCGGAGTTTTGATTAGCCAAACAATAGACTTGGGAAGAATACTGGATGAGCTTTCTGTAAGCTCATCTTCCTCTTGCTAAAAATTCCTTGGGCTGTGGAGATGGCGGTGAGTCAGAAAAGCAAAGACTTAGCCTATTTGCTCCAGTCTTGTGGCGCACTAGGGTGGTGGAAATAGTGCTCTGGTGTTTTTTCAGCACACGGGGTCAGTTTCTCAAATCTCTAGCAGTGCTGAGTGAGGGAATCCAAATGCTTCTCGTGACTCCAAAAGAGGAAGCGAGTGCTGGAGAGAGGCCCTATGGGCTGGCAGAAGAGGAGGCAAGGTGCGCTGGAGGCTGATGGGAACTCAGCATCAGCAGTGGGTGCCAAAGTAAGGGTGATGTCGGCCGAAAACCGGGAGCCTCTCTCCTACCCTCTCTCCCTGCACCCTAGCTGTGATATGAGTTCCCCAGAACATAAATGGGGCCTGGGGAGAATGGAGTAGGGGAAATCCTGAAATGTCAGAAAACACCAACTGAACAGAGTTTGATGAAAATGGTACTCTGGTACTCTGTTACCTGGTGGAATAAGGCTCAAAGCAGAGATTAGATTGAGTTTTAGAAAAAGAATGTGACAGTCTCTTTTTATGCACGTCTATATTCTGAGCAATTTGTGTAGAATAAATAAATCCAGTACCATATTGGAAACTAAAATTAGTAATGAATGGATAGCGCTCAACGATATTGAGTAACTGCATCTGTACGGCACTTGAGAGTTGACAAGTGGTTTTATGTACTTAATCTCATTTGGTCCACTCAATAGCCTGCAAGGTAAGCAAGCCAAAGACCCTTCCTCTACATGAAAGAGACAGCTATAAAATATCATCCCTGAATATTCACTGATTCAATTCATCCAAGAAATCCGCGAACTGCCATTACTTGTCACCTACTTGACATCCCATCTTCCCTGGAGCACATTTCCAAGAGGCTATGAGGGCTATGGAACAGGGTCATAAAAGCATCATCCGGAGTAAGAATGACCCTTGGTATGACCAAGGAGTGACTGTGATCATAAACAGAAGGAGGTGTGGAGGGAAGTAGTGAGTTCTTGAAAGCTTTTATGTTAGTATTACAGAAAGGAAAGAGAGCTCAAGTTAGTGGCATCTTAATCCCTGCTGGTGGGAATTAAGATAGTGTGGAGAAGGAGCAAAGGTTGACAGAAGTAATAGCCTTACTTACCTGACTCAAGAGCCTACAGAGGTGTCAGTGGCCCTGAATGGTGGTGAGCAAGAGCCTGGGCAAGGTAAGAATAGAGTTTGGAAAAATGAAACTGATTTTAGAGACCGATCCTTGCAAACAGGGGGGCATTCTTGAGCCTGGTCCGTAGCTGGATAAGTCCAGATGCAAATACCTGGACAAGGTACTTGTAGTCTGGGAGCAGGTGATATCAAAGCCTGACAGGTGGCTGCTGGATCCACTCAGCATCAGCTCAGCTCCTGCCTGGGATGAGAGATTAATCCATGTCACTCAGGGAGCAGAACAAGAGTTCCTGTCCCAGCTGCAACTAGAGGGAAATTAAGGCAGAAATCCAGTCTGTGTTCCAGGCCAAAGCAGGGAAGAAATAACAGAGATGAGGTTCACGGCAGCAGGACCCCTAAGCTGCCACTGTGGGCTGAGACTGGTGCTGACCTTCTGACCAGGTCAGGATGACCATGGAACTCCGGGGACCCTATCCTGCAGAAGGAGGCCATTGACAATGCTGGTGGAAGGGTCTAGAAAAGACAAGGATTGAACATGATGGTACCGGTACAGCTCTAATTTGAACTAGACTACCAAGGAAAACCCAGTCTAACAGAATATACTAGTCATCCATCTGACACGCTGCTGAGACAGGAGAGCTAATCACGAAGCCACGCTTTGACCGGTAAGCTATTCAGTAAAAAAACAAAAATAATTTTAAACAGACAGCTAATACGTTTTGAGAGTTATTTGTAATTTTAACAAGAGAAAATAGAAATACAATAGAAAACTTCTAGATAGACAGTAGGAAATTTTTCTAAGCTAGACTCAGGAATGACATAAATAACAAAATCATTTCTGCTTGTTTCTAGCATATACAGAAGAAAGTGATCTGTTTGACTTCATCTGACCAGCCTGGTGTCACAGAGAACTAGCCAGGGGAGTCCCATGATTCTGATTCCTCCACTAAGACCTTAGATCCTACAGTCAATTTTAATAGGGCACTAAGAGGGGCATCCAGGAGCATCTGGTTTTCTCTTTACTTTTTCTTTCTTTTCCTTCCCTTTTCTCTCATTACTCAGACAGCTTTTATTCTCCATGTGTGCAGAGCAAAAAAAATATATATATATGTGTGTGTGTGTGTGTGTGTGTGTGTGTGTGTGTGTGTGTATATGGGGGGGGACTGGGAGCAAGCTCTTAGACACGTGTAACCCCCACAGCATCTATTCGTCCCATACAGCATTAGGAACACCCAGTGCACCAGATGATGGATCTTTAATTTTACTTACTCCACTTTTTAGAGACTTTTGAACCAGCTTTTCTTTGTAAAGGCTTTTGTCCCCTCCCATGCAGCAGAAATAATAAAGATGATAAGAGAACAAACACCTGTGGGACGTGTACTGTGTGCTAGGTACCCTGTGAGGTGCTTTACAAGGAGTAACTTATCGTGTCTTCGCAGCAAGCCTGGAAAGCAGGCACTGTTATTATCCCTAAATCCTAAATTATAGAATTTTAGATTTGAAAGTCATGTTCATAAACACTTAGCTCTGTTTTCCAGCTAACTCTCAGGACACGCCAGCGGCTCACTCGAGTAAGACACCGAAGCCCAACTCGGTTAAGTCAGTTGCCCACGGGCATATTGCTGTTATGTGACAGACCTGGGATACATGTATGTTATTTCGTGTTCATTTATTTTTCAACTATACCATACCTTCTCTTAATTATAATTTAAAGAACCCTTACAAAATACAAGCATTTTAAAAATGAGGTCTGTTATGACCACCAGGATTAAGTAAATAAAAATCTGTGGAAGCTGCAATATTTGCTTGTGTACATAGATGTGTGCGTGTACATGTATGTGCACACGTACGTATGTATGTATTCATATGCCTTTCACAAAACATCAGCAAAGAAGATAGAAGAAAGCTTGCCAGACTTCCCGATGACCAAGTTTGTGTCAATGGTTTGGAGCCACTTTGATCTCAGCTTCTACAGAAGACTCGAAGAAGGTACCTATTAAAATTTCATAGGTCATAATTAATGATCCCACTCATAAAATTGCTTCTAATAACTCTGGCTCGAGATAGACAGTTTACCTGCAGGGAGAATTTTCTTTGCAGCAACACACGGAAGATCATAAATTGGCCTGGCTCAGTAATTTAGTGGGTCTTGGAGAGCTAAAGCCTCCCTCTTTCTAAATCGATGATTTCAAACTAAGTTTACTGCCACCAGAAATTGAGAGCTTGTTATATACCTGCTTTTTAAACCTACTACCATGGCCTGAGGTCTTGAAAACTCAAGGAAACTTTCGATTTCCATCTCTCGTTGCTGTTTTACCCCGTCCACGCCCTTGTGTCTGTGCTCACACTTCCACAGCTATGGGGTACACATGTGAGTGTGAGAGAAATTTGCTTTTTTGATGCCTCTGCTGCAAGTAGCACAAGGTGAGGAACAAGGAGCACTTGCACCCTTGTTGTGCTGAGAGGCCTTCCTTCCACCCACTGTCTTCTTCCTCCTGTAGTTCTCCAGCTCTTACTTTCCCCCCACTTTCGCCATCCCACCTCACAAAGCCCCCACCCTTCCCCTACAACAGTTCCTGAAATGCCAGTGTACAGTTGAGCCAAGAAAAGCATTTCATCACCATGCTGGCTTCCTCCCACCTCTTCCGAGAGGTGTTCTTTGGTCTCTTCTCTACAGTTAGAGAAAACAATATACGTGGATAATGTGTTGGTTTGACTATGTTTCTCAAACAACTTTAATGGAATGCATAAAGGGAATTCTATTAGGGACAAAAAAAAGTCATATTTTAAATAAAAAAATAAGGCCCACTCGCCCATTTCACATTTCTGATTATCTGCACTGGTCCCCTTCCATTAGGTACTGTTGACTGAACCTAACATTTTATCAGTTTTACGTCCTTCATAAATTTTTTAATGGCAATGCATTACAAGTCATTAGTGGGCAAACAAACAAAAAAAGGAACTCATTAAATTTTCTTTAAATAATAGACCCAGTGACACACCATACCAAAAATGTTGACTTGGTTTCCCAAACCTCATTGAAATAGCATTAAGAGGAGGGAGGGAAGGATGTTAAGTATGAGAGTGAAGATATAATTTACACTTGGTTATTAACTTAACCAATGTTGTCAATAGTATATTTTTTGCTTTGCCTTGAGGCTAGTTGGAAATGGTAAAATTATCTCCAATCCAATCAACTGGCACCTGCCATTCATGGTGTGAATAAGGCTGTGAATAATGCCATGCTTAAAACTTGAAAGGACAACCCATCTTGTGTAGACTTTGAACCATCACCACTTGGAAATTACATCTCAAGAAACCAGAATCAAATATGACACATCGACCTAAAGTGGGAAAGGGTCAATAGCCCATTAGTGGTTCCCTAGAGATTTTGTGTTATAAGTGACCTTCTGTTTCTGCTGCCACTCTTACCCAACTGCATCAAAGCTGCTTGGGGAAGAGACAAACTAATCACCTGCATATACTAAATTTGCTGCAGGCCATTGTGTGATAAATTGTCCAATTTCACTAAGCAAGGTAGTTTGTAAAAAGAAAGAAAATTCTGTCTCACACCGTATAAAGTCATTGCCTGGTCAAGTCTTCTGCTGTAATGCAGGACTAAACCTCTTCAAGTTTGCTGGCAACCTCTCCTGTGTGCTGGGGGTGCGGTGCGTGGAAAGAGTGACTGTTAGGATAATTTCTCCATACGATTCAGGAAACAGCTGCCAGATGAGTCTCCCTAGCCAGGAGCACCTGGATTTTTTTTAATCGATACATCATCTCACTGATTTGGAGGTTGCACTTTTATAATTTTATTCTTTGAAGAAACTGAAGCATGGAATATGAACCCTAAGACTAAGGTCAATTTGGAATCCACTATATGACTAGTCAACCGGCTTTAAAAATGTGAATCGTAATTTGGGTATTAGAAATGACGATATAATAAATTCTACTGCCTGACCCAAGGATTAAGTAGCCAGGCAAATTCTAGTGGGTTTTCAGCTTACATAGGTGGGCAGTTCAAAAGCTTATTTCAGTTTAATCATGGTTGCTAATTTTGCCCTGGTGTTTCTAGTCAGTACTGCTAGGGATATCAACTTTTTCTGTTGACCAGCTTGAATAGATGGTGAGTGGGTTGTTCAGTGGGATTAGAGAATGGAATGATCGTATCTCTTATCACTCCTGTTTGATCTTGGCCCTTGTTTGCTGCACTATTCCATCAGACGTTGGCTTTCCTTTCATTTGTGGATGACCTCGGCCAGGCTTTGCCGAAGTGTATGCCCCACCCCCCAGCCAGTTACAGAGCACCGACACAGGTGCTACTCCAAAAAGGGATGTGAAGTTGGTTGGGAAGCTGGTTGCAATGCAGTGAAATGGGTCCTCTCTACAGGACTCCCAGAGCTTCGATCTACTAACGTGCATTGCAGCTAACCATGAGGGAGAGATAGTATGCAGCATTTATCAAAATTATTTGTCCAAATGTTTCTTTTGATCTAGGAGGACTTTGTGGGAGCGGTGTTTCCATGGAGCATATTTTGCCAAACATTTAATTTGCCCAATCTCAAACACATGCTGTCCTGAGAAATATCTGCAGTGCCTTGCACAGTGAACCTACTATAAAAATATAAATATCATTTGTACGGCAGCAATACAGAAAAGTAACACTTCAGGGGGAACTGCCACCAGGTTTTGGAAAAACCCCCAACAAGTGTTTAGAAATTCAAAGGAGGGAAAAGACATTACTACCTCTCCCTGCCTTTCCCTCCCACAGATTGCCTGCTCAGCTTTGAGGGGTGACATGGTTTTAAGAGATGTCCCCACAACTGTGAAAGTTGGGGGAGAGCATGGCAGTCTTGGGATTTGCCTTCTTTTTGTAACAAAGCAGCTCCCGGGAATTGTGAGCAGACCTGGAGGGGAAACTCAGCGGGGGAAGCCTGTGGGGGAGGGCCGTGTCCTGTTGAGATGGCTCTTCACCCGCAGGAGAGAGCATCAGCAGCCCCGAGAGACCTCCTCTCTCTGGGGAATACTTAACAAGATTTCCTCTTGCTCTAGGACCAGACATATCCATGACCCATCAGAACGCTCATGAATATGGTTGATCTGGGTATAGAAAAAAATGCATATGAACTGCTGTTCCTTATGATTTTTAGGCTAACATTAATAACTTCAAAAGCTACATAATCAAATGTTCAATAGAGCAATAAAACCTGCTCTGTTATTTACTTATCCATCTATTATTTTACTTATTTTTTTGAGCTTCTTTTCACATTATCAGCTCTCTTATAATCTTTGGTCTCTTTTTTGTCCATGTTTTCTGTTTCTGTTTCTCTTCCCTTTATCTCCCTGCCCCTCCTTTCAGCCCTCAACACACCTCATTGATGGATTTGTAACAAAAGTCCCTAATATCGTCACATTAACAAGAATACAAATAAATTCCCAACTAAAAAAAAAAAAGTACAAAATGTTAAAGTGTTAACTGATTCAGAGAGGAAGAGAGAAATTCATTGAGGCGTTTTCTGCTTCTTTAGGGAATAAAGACCCTATATTCTAGGTAGCTCAGGTGCACTTATGGAGAGAAATTTTTCAAAGGTCAGTTTTCTGAAAATCAAGCTGATACATATTCACAACAAAAAAACATAGATAAAACCGAGTCTGCAAATATACATTTCTTTCCTAAATTAAGTCAAATTCCATTTCAAAACATGAACGTATCAATGGGCAAGCAATTCTTCAAAGCTGCGTTTCTTTGCATTTAATTAGAAATGTCTGTTATTTCTAAATTTCATAACTAAATCAAATTATAGTGTTGTTTGATTTTTGCTTAGTAGTTGAATATAATCCTCTTTCCTCCAAAACTTTTTTTGTTTGCTATTCAAGACAGTGATGGATAAGTCCTTCCGTTGCAGTGAGCCTTCAGACAATGGGGGTAGGAATGAGTTTTCTTTTTTAACAAGTGAAGGAATAGAACTTTTATATCTTCTTTGTCCCAAATTCGGGATTCTATCAATCAATATATACTGCCACTTCCAAAGATCTAATGCTTTTAAAGCCAAAAGCATTTTGTATATTCATCATTTCTCACCAAATATGAGAACTGCCAAAGAAATGCCTTGCTTTTAAAATTCCATAGCAGAATTAAATAAGCTCAAGTCTACGTAGAAAATAAGAATACAAAAGCTAGAAGAAGAAAAATGAACATAGCCTAGTTTGTTTCTGCTGACAAGCCTATTTCTAGTCTTCCCCTTAGGCCAGAGTCTTCCTACAAAGCTCTATGCTTCCAGCCATGCACTGGAATCCCAGCTTTGATCTCTGGACTGTGCCGGAGCTGAGCACATCTGCCCAGTCTGACCCACGGGGAAAATACCAGCTCTTCCCCTTTCTGACCTCCCGAGGTGGCCCACAGGCTGTTATGACAAATGCAGTAAGCCAAAGTCTCTTGTCCACACCATCATTCCACAGCAAGGGCAATAAAGCCAAGTCGTGAGGACACTTGCCCCAGGTTGCAGAATCAAAATCAGCCTGAGATCCTTGACTAACAGTGGTGTTCAGGGCTCTTCCACGCTGTTGTCTCTCAAAATTGCAAGCAGGACTAACCATGCTGATTTTACGAAGACAGTTTTAGCTGTCTCTATTCCAAATAACTCACCAACTGTTCTGATGGAGACATCAGACTCAACCTTTATGAAAAAGTGCCTCTTGTCTCATAACAATAGCAACAGTGCCCAAGCCTTGAGAGAAAGACCTGCATGGTGGGAAAGTACAATGGATGGAGGAGTTGCTAAGAGTCGCAGAGGTCTTCGGAAGGTGGAACTATGTTTTGGCAACAACAGTTCATTTCAACTTCCTTAAGAATTATGGATTTCGACATCCAAGTCTTTCTGATAAAACCATCTTAAATTTCAGACTACCAAGCAAATTGCAAATGCCTGCATTAAGCTAGAGAAACCAGTTTAAAGGAAAGAAACGGTCAAGACTAAGAACTCTTTCTAAAGAATGAACTTTTTAGGTAAAATTCGATAATTCATTAATAAGTTGGCCGTTTTATAGAATGTCTAGGTGGTAGCATCCTGCTAATGCTCTCTGTGTCCAGAGCTCCTTAACAGGAAAACAAGCAAGATTTTATTAGACCCAATATATAAGTAGTTTCTATTGCCTTTTCACTTGGACGACTTTACTATTATCATTATTATTATGAGCTGGTAACGTCTTTTTAACACAATAGCTTCCCACTATCCAGTGAGAAAGCCTTTGGAGTCATGATTCTTTGGAGCAGACCAGCAAGGTGAGACCTAAGGAGCTCAGATGACTGATCTCAGAATCAAAATTGAGTCCTTGGCCGGGTGGAGATAAACCACAGGTCCTTAATCACATGAAGTATTTATACTTTTTAAAGATTTTAAATAAAATTTTTCTTGCTTCTCTCCACAATATTCATTAGTTCTAATCATATTATGGTCCCAATGTAGCTATTTTAAAGTGAAATTAAAAGGCAGCCTAGCTTTGGAGGGTAAGAGTTATTGAAAGAGGTGTCTGGAGAGCCATTTAAAATTTTCAAGTAAAAAAAAAAAAGAGTGTATGTGTGAGAGCTGTTCTTTTCCAGTTAAAAATTAAGAAATCAAATATAGAAATAGTCTAATTTACATTAATGATCTGCAATCCATGAAACAATTTTTAACCATTTTAAAGTGAAAGGCTGGTGATTATGTGGGTGAGTGGATGGCGATAATAACCGTAAATCTTTGAATGCCGTGGATGTGCTAGGTATTAGTACATAAAAATGAGGTTGGCTAGGCTCCTGGCCTGAGAACTTCCATGAGGAAGGCCTGCGCAATCATTCTGAGCCGTTAAGGGTGGAACTTACTATTTCTACTTGGCTTTACCTTTGAAGGGTTGGTCTTTTTCTTCTTTCCATCCCCAAAACTCTGGAGCACATCAGGTAAGATATAGTTTGGTCCCCGGATGAGCACTGGCCCTCTCAACCTCCCTCCCAGGGAGAGCAGGGCCAAAGGCAGTTCAGGCAAAGGGAATGCTGCGTGTGTATGGTAAAACCCGTGGGGGCTGCTACTAACCTGCGTAAACACCAACAGAGGATTCGCCCTTTGTGTTGCTGGGGACCGGGAGTTCCTTTCTCCTGGGCTGTGCCACAAAAGTATGGTTTCCTTGGCCGCTAAACTTCCGTTTTCCTTCCTGCTAGGCCCCGTCTCTTGTAGAGACAAAAAGCAGTATTGCTCCTGGGGGCACAGGGACTGCGAATGGAGGGTGGAGGAACGGAAGATGCAGGGGGAGGAACGGAACATGCCACCAGGGGGCCAAGCAAGCCCCAGATCATCTACAGAGGGAAGACCAGGGGCCCCCAAATGATTTTGCTAAGGAGAAGCAGAGGCAGTCAAAACACGTGCAAATCGCCTAGCAAAAAAATGCTTCAAATTACAGACCTGATTGAAAAATGGGGTGTACTTGTGCCTGTGCCCCAGTGCCCCAGTTTCAGATCCCACATCATCACTGGCATAGAACACCCCATGGCAATCCACATGTAAAGCACAGTCAGAAGCCAACCGATTTTCAACGTACTCGGTGATACATTCCAATATGCCATGACCAAGCTTTCAAGCAATGCCCCTTCCGTTGCTGGCCTGAGAACTCCACAAAGTGCAACAGAAAGTATGCGGGCCTGTGCTACGATAAATAGTATGGCTCTTAACAATCTTAATAGCTCACCTACAACCCCAAGTCTCTTAAGATCAATAGTTAATGGTCACCATAGGTGAAAGCCGTATTTTAAGGGATGTCTGTGGCATGGGTTGGGTTTTGCATGATGGCTCAATACTATCGAAAGAATTCCAACTTTCAACCTTATCTTTAAAGATAAGAATGGATTTTTAAGAAAGTCTGCAGAAGATTGGCTCTAGCAAGGGCATTATGTGTTACACATACGAGAGAAGGGGGCATGGCATGTACTCAGAGAGTTTTAGAGGAAATTAGAAAGCGACAAATGATCCCCTTTCTTGAACCCTGAAAAATTCCACTTTGATTTAGCACTGGTGGAATTGTTAATAGAAACTTCTTTGCACATTGTGTATAAATAGCACAGCCTGGCCTGTATCAACTTTATGCTCCAATAAACAAGACAATAATGACAAATTATCAAAGCAGGCCTCAGATGTGACCCTCAATTGGGGGAGCAGCAATTTAATGAAGACAAAAGCTAGGTGAAAGCTGCTAATATCATTTACTGATAAACAGATTTTCTCGAGAGGCTCCTAGCTGAATCCCCTAAGGACCCATAAACCTGCATAATTCCATTTAAAATATTGTGCAATTCACTAAATTAGTCTTTGAACATCCTTACTATCCAATTACGAAGCCCCAGCATGGACAGAATAATGAAATTTTTCAAACTGTGGAATGCATGTGGTCTTAACAAACTTATGACAAACACCAAAATTAGCTTTCAATTTTGAGGCCAATGTAGCTCCTTTAATACCTCAAGTCAGAGTGGCAACAATAAAACACTATTGCAGGGCTAAGCAGAACAGAAGAAAAATAAATCTTGACTTACTCAGAATTCTGAACACGGTCTACCTTCAGGAAAAAAAATCATAAGAAGTTGAATGATGTTTTGCATTTGCAAGCTATTTGGTCGCTTAAAATCTAGTAAAAGCTTTACTGAATAAAGGGTACAAAATACCTCCTGGACAGTTCTATCTTCCAGGCAGGCAGAAAAGGCGAGAGTTTGAGGAAGTGAAATTTATTTCTGTTCAAGCATTGCAAGCTGCATTATTAAAGTCATTTGTCATGGTTTGAATATTTCTGCCTGATTCACCATTAAATTGGCCTTCTAATTACCAACTTTGTCATGAAAAGTGGTCTGGCTGTTTCATTCACCAGAAAACTTTAATTCTTTAATCATCACTTGCTTCATGTATAGAAAAAGGAAGAAAAAAAAAACAACAAACCATATATTTTTATCCTTAAATCTTAAAATAAATGGTGTCAGCACGATTATGCTGAAGTTATCACATAGCTTATACATTTTTAAGATGTTGATAAGTATTTGGAAAGTGAGTTATCATTTCATCTCTGTAAAGAAACTTGTCAACATTTATGTATGATCTGATTACATGACTCAGTGTTGCTGTTGACCACATAACCTCTCATCATGGCTTCCGAAACAACAGGTACCAGCTGTAATCATTATGGGACAGGTGAGATATTTCTCCTTCTTATATTTGCTACCTTCTTGGCTTCTTGGTTACTCTACTTAACTCTACCCACAGAAAAAGACCTGGACTTCAAGCAGCCTAGTGAGGTCTTCAACCGGTTTTTATGCTTGCTTGTTCATTCTTCCAGGTCAAAAAGGAAAGGATGTTGTGGCTGACGGTCACGTAGGTATCTTCCCTTCTATATTCTCTGTTGGCTAGGGGAATGGCACACTATGCACTCATATTTTAAACTACACAGTATGGCTTCCTCCAGTGTTTGGGGGAACAAAGACTTAACTTACATTGTTAAGACAACTCCAACAAAGGCTTAGTAAGGCAGCCATATTTGGAAAACATCCATATAGCAAAATGTAAACAGAAACACGTTTTGATTCGAAGCACACCAAATTGTACCTCATGGATGAGGAAACTAAGGCAGAGAGGAATTGTGTAAATATCCCCAAAGTCACACAGCTAGTCCGAGCACTGGACTCTGAAGCCCATGAATATAACCATCCCTCGCCATGCATGGATTGCGCTTCGCACAATGCCCAGGGTAGGGCAATCTCTGAACTAGTTAATTTTTCTGTTTGGCCCATCTTTAAAAAAGTGTATACACTTTAGATATTTTCATTTTTAGGCTTCAAATAAAGAGATCCTCATTTTAACTGTAAAGACAACTGAGGGTAAACTGAAGAACTTGAAGATTACATCATGGGGGTTCGTGTGCTAGCATCTTGTGATGACCCTTACAGATGACTTGTATTATGAAAGCTATCTTTGGTAAGCATTTTCTATTGACCTATATGAGTAGCAAAAATGGGTAAAACATCCCAATGAAATTTATGAGTGTTGGAACTTTATTTTTATATATTCTTCTTTTGTTTAATTACTAACTTTACTTGGAGGAAAGCTACATCTGCTAATGAGAGGTTTACTCATAATTATTTCATAGCTTCAAGATAATCATGTGTATTTTCTGATCTGTTTTTCAGATTGTATATAAATTAAGCCACTGTGTGCATCATGGTTTTTGACACTGAACCAAAATGGAGAAATTTGGCTAAAAGTCTTGAATATCATAAAATGTGAAACGATATATCCATTTTTTAGAAATAGCTAGGATACCTTTGAGGATAAAAGGAGTGCCATTAATAATTATGCCAAAACAATTGGGCTAAACCAAGACTGTTCCAAACAAATCAGAACATTTTTTCACCCTAGCATTTGAGTGTTTATAATCTGCATTTCTTCTCTTGATTCATTTCTTATTTTTTCTGGATTATAACTTGCAGTAGGTTCCTCAAAATGGCTGATGGTAGGTAAAATTTTGGGAGTTCTGGTGTGCGTAAATATATATTTATTCTACTCTCAGACCCAATTAAGAATGTTCATAATATAAAATTTGGGTTTTAAAGTCATTTGCTGTAGAGTTTTGAAAGCAATTTTTTCCACTTCTTCTACCTTCCAATGTCACTTTTGAGAAATCTGACGCCATTCTGATTCTGTGTTCTTTCTATGTGATATATTGCTATGTCTTTTGTCTTTTTCTTAATCTATTTCTCCATGTTTTTTTCCTTTCCTTCTTTCTTGAATTTAAGATATAAGATTTTGTGTTTATCCTTAATGTTGTGAAAATTCATGTTGATATACCTTGGTTTATTTTGTTGCTCTCGTTGTTTTGTTTCTTTCATTTATGGGTACTGGGTACTTAACAATATTCTTATAGCCTGAGGACAAATGCCCTCAGTTCTGAAGGCTTTTCTTATGTTATTTTTTAGATTTTTTTTTTTTACAATTTTATTTATTTATTCAACAGAGATAGAGACAGCCAGCGAGAGAGGGAACACAAGCAGGGGGAGTGGGAGAGGAAGAAGCAGGCTCACAGCGGAGGAGCCTGATGTGGGGCTCGATCCCATAACGCCGGGATCACACCGAGCCGAAGGCAGACGCCCAACCACTGTGCCACCCAGGCGCCCCTTATGTTATTTTTTAGATAATTTCCTCTCCTTCATTCCCCCTTTTCTCCCTAGACCTTTTATTAATAAAACATTATATCTTCTCAATTGACTACTTTCTTTTTTATTCTACTATTTTCCATTTCTTTATCTTTTTGACATACATTCTGGGAAATTTTCTTGTGTTTATCAGCCTTTCTATTACATTATTATCTTGGCTTTCCTAGTCTCCATTTATAAGAGCTCTTTCTTGTTCTCTGTTCTTTTTCAAAGCATTCAGTTCTTGTTTTATGAACAATATCTTTTCTTGACTCTCCAAGAATAGTATTATTTTTTAAAGTTTTTTCTGTACTCTGCATTGTCTGCTCTGGATTCCTTTGTTTGTATGATTATTTTTATCCTCTTTTTCATATTGGAGGCTTTACTCAAATGCCTGATGATCTCCTATTGTCTGTCAGTGTTTATGAATGAAGCATTAAAGGCAAATCAGAGGCTCCATGTGTATGGATGGGATTTTCCACTGAAGGATTTCTCTGTGGACTCATCAGGAAGCAAGGTGACCTTTTTATCAAAAGCTCTCTTTAAAGTCAGTTCGGTTTCCCCAAAGAAGAGTCCTTCCATTTTTCTCTTTTTTCTGATTGGTGGTAAAGATTCTCTGAACCTGCTTCTCTTAATCAAATCAATGTTCGCAGCCCTACACCTTGAGCCTGACCCCTTGTGTGTCCATTGTACCTGAATTCTGGAGACTTTCCACTCAGTTTCTCTCAGAAAGTAAAACTATAGTCTTCTTGGGAAAATCAACGACTGGATACACAGACCTTTAGCCCCATCATATCTTCTTGGCTTTGCTTCCATCAGACACCTGATGTCTCTCAGTGTGGAACCTCTCAGGGGCTCACCTGTGTTCTTACTCCACCTCTGTTGGCATGAATGTTCTCGTTTCCTCCAGTCTGTTAGTCCCCTTATCACCTCCCCATTTGCTTTTGAACATCTGATGAAGACCTGTTTCACATTTTTACAATTTCAGTGTCAGTGGAGCCCACATATGCTCTAAGCATCAGCTCCTGGTCTGATTACTAAATTCAGCTGGTGACGAGCTGGATATCTGGTGATGCCCCAGTTTCCACAATTGTTTCAGATGCTACTGAAAATCTCAAATCAGGCAAAAATCCAGATCAGAGATCTGAAGCCAGGGAGCACTTCTGGCTTCACAAGATCCCCGCTGAAGTATCAAAGCAGGCAGCCTCCAGCAAATTGGGGGATGCTGATCTTGAATCAGAGAAGGAATTGGAAAAGAGGGGGTGAGTTTGCAGAGAAAAAAAATAAGTAAAACAGAGACCTGCAGTGTTAGCAGTTGACATTTAAAAAAAATTTAAATGATGAGCTTGTGGCTTTAATATCATTGCTCTATCCAACCCTCTGAATCTTTTTATCATACCTCAAGAATTGTTCATTCATCTTTCAGGAATACATTAGAGCAGGAGAGTTTTCCCATAGGCAAAAGCATTATACATATTTGCAAATGTCTTACATAATGATGCGAATACTATGCATAGGGATGTTTTGATGAAAGGTGGAAACAATGCAGCAATTTCCAGTCTGTATCATTAGCTATCACACTCCTAAGTAAAGGGAGTTTTCTTTGTTGTTTATGCTTTTTCAAGTGTTAAAAAGGCTGGTATTTAGAATTCATGGTAGTGGGTGTAAAGAGGAAAGCTGATTGTTACTTGATGGAAAATGTTCGTGTCTTAATACAGATGTGTCATGTCACACTCCTGTTTCTGGTCATTATTTCTAATAACTTTATTCAGGAAATAAAACCAATTTTTATTGGAATTCAAAAGTATTTTCAATATATCATAGAGAGAAAATAAACTTGCAAATCCCAGCTGCGGGGATAAAACTGTCTTTTTATTTAGCTTGTTATGGTCAACTCAGCTTAAAAATTTTATTTTTTGCCTTAGATGCTTAAACAGGATGACTTATATTGAGTTCGTTGTCAATGTAAAAAAAAAAAATAAACAAAAATCCCAACAGTTTAGTGCCTGCTCTGCATCGACATAAGAATTCCCCTTTCATTACACCCCAGCTCCTTGCAGCTTATTATGGCCATTGCTTAATTTGTGCTCTGTTTTTACAAATGACGCTTGTCCGGGCCTCTTGGGGCTGCTGAGAGAAGCCAGGCCCCTCTCTTTCCCTTGTGTCAATTCTTTTGTGAACCTTTATAATTAGCCACTTAACAAATGGAGGGAAATGAACCTTCAGCTGCAAAGTATATCCTGAAGTTAGGTCAACCATGTGACAGGCAAAACCGATACACGAAAATCTCCTTAACTCAATTGTTGAGTTGCCTCAAGGGTTAAGAGGCATTCTACCCATAATAGCCTAAAAGAGCAGCCTCCGAAGTGGTGTTTTTGATGGTTCACTCTCCAAACGCCTTTTCAAGAAACAGCACATATTAGAAAAAGCACATATTTCAAAGCATGGTGGCTACTTTTTCCCCCCCAAATCTTTTACTTTGCAGGAGAAAAATGTCAAAAGTCTGACTTTGAAAGTAACAAGATCCCCAGGCTTCAAATTTACAGATTAAATGCAAAGGAAAAAAAGGAGGTAGGGGAGCTTACATCTTTTGGGCTGAAATATTTAAGTGCAGAAAATGACACCACGTATATTAAGATATTAATGAATTTGTTTTCGGAATGTATAATAGGGACCCTAAGAGCAGGGTGCTATCATTATGAACTCTTTCCTTTTTATTACTAATTAGACTTCTAAATGTGAGTGTAAATGTACCTCAGAGAGTATGTATTAAAAGTTGCATATGCATAAGAGATCATTTCAAATTCATCTTCCAACAAAAACTTCAACTTTGATATTTTCTCATGTTCCCATTTATGCTACATTAACATAGTCTTTTGGATTTAATTTCTAAATTCCATTGTGATCATTCTATCAAGGTATTTACTTTTGGGAACTGTCTGATAGCCTAATCCCAGTTCAAGAAGCAACAGTCAGGTATTACCAAGTTAATGTACCCTATTATTATCACTGATTCTTTTTTGAGTTAAACGTATACTGCATCTGATGTCTACAATGACATTTATCCGGTTTAGAGGCATATCCAAATCAAAAATATATATGATGCCTTTTACACAGAGCTGGGGAGACATAAATAGAGTTTATATTCGATGGGGGGCTTAGAATATTATAATATTAGAAGATAAAAAATTTTAAGATACTATAATTGATACCAGCATGCTTCATTATCTTGAGGGTAATAAAATGGAACATAGTAACATCTCTGTAGGGTCAGTGAGATAAAAGAAGGTTTCACTTCGAATATGCTCAAAGTGTTATTGTAAATAAAAATTTTGTTTTTATTTTAATATATATCCCATATATCTTTTTTAAAAATATTTTATTTATGTATTTGTCAGAGAGTGAGAGAGAGCACAAGCAGGGCGGGTGGCAGGCAGAGGGTGAAACAGGCTCCCCTCTGAGCAGGGAGCCTGACTTAGGACTCCATGCCAGGACCCTGGGATCATGACCTGGGCTGAAGGCAGACACTTAACCAACAGAGCCACCCAGGTGTCCCTATATCCCAAACATCTTAATTAAAGTTTTATGGCAACTTGCCATTGGTTTCAAAGATGATTAAATTTGCTTTCTAGTCTGTTGAGTTAGGGGTTGACATTTCTCTATTAAAGCCCCATCTATACAAGATGTGTTAACTCATCTATGCTAACCTTTTTTAAAAGTCTCACTTAAGTATAATTGACAAATAAAAATTGTACGTATTTAAGGTGTACAACTTGGTGTTGTGACAAACATTCCCGTTGTGAAATGATTACCACAATCAGGCTGACTAATATATCCATCACCTCCCAGAGCTATTAGTTTCCTTTCTTGCTTTCTTTTACTGTGTGCGTATGTGTTGAGAACTCTTAAGATCTATCCTCTTTAGCAAAATTCAAGTATAAAGTACAGATTTTTAAACTGCAGTAACCATGCTGTACAGCAGATCTCCAGGACTTATTCATCTGGCATAACTGAAACTTTGTACTCTTTGATCAAAATCTCCCCATTTCTCCCTCCCCTGAGCTCCTGGCAACCACCATCCTACTCGCTGCTTCTATGACTCTGACTACTTTATACTCCACATGTGAGTAAGATCGCACGGTACTGTCTTTCTGCATCCGGCTTATCTCACTTAGCATGATGTCCTCCAGTTTCAGCCATGTTGTGGCAAATGACAGAACATCCTGACTTTTTAAGGCTGAATAATATTCCATTATATGTGGACCACATTTTCTTCATCTGTTCATCTGTCAATGAGCATTTAAGTTGTTTCCATATCTTGGCTATTTTGAATAATGCCGCAATGAACGTACAACATCAATAGCAAAAAAACAAATAACCTGATTGGAAAATGGTCAAAGGACCTGAATAGACATTTCTCGAAAGAAGACATAAATGGCTAAAAGGTATATGAAAAGGTGCTCAACATCGCTAATCAGGGAAATGCACCTCACACCTGTTAGAATGGCTGTTAGCAAAAAGACAAATGATAACAGCTCTTTTCGTGCCTAGCACAGCTGCGGCTCCTGGTCCCAAGAAGCGTCTGAAGTGTGTAGTGGCTCCAAAGCATTGGCTGCTGGATAAACTGGTGTATTTGCCCCTTGCCCATCTACTGGTCCCCCTAAACTGAGAGGATGTCTCCTTCTCATCACTTTCCTAAAGAACAGACTTAAGTATGCACTAAAAGGAGATGAAGTAGAGAAGATCTGTGTGCAGGGTTTTATTAAGATTGACGGCAAGGTCCGATCTGCTTTAACCTACTCTGCCGGGTTGATGGACGTCATCAGCATTGGCAAGACCGGGGAGAATTTCTGTCGACCTATGACACCAGGGGTCACTTTGCTGTCCATCAGATTATACCTAAGGAGGCCAAGTATAAGTTGTGCAGAGTGAGAAAGACTTTTGTGGGGACAAAAGGAATCTCTCACTTGGGGACCTCACACCAGCTGCTATCCTGATCCCCTCATCAAGCTGGATGACACCACCCAGATTGATCTGGAGACTGGAAAGATAACTGATTCATCCAGTTTGACACTGATAATCTGTGTATGGTGACTGGAGGTGCTAACCTGGGAAGAATTGGTCTGATCACCCATGGAGAGAGACACCCTGGTTCTTTTGATGTAGTTCACACAAAAGATGCCAGTGGCAACAGCTCTGCCACCCGGCTGTCCAGGGCTTTTGTTATTGGCAGAGGCCACAAACCATGGATTGCTCATTCCTGTGGAAATGGTATCTGCCTCAGCACTGAGGAGGAGAGAGACAAGAGACTGGTGGCCAAACAGAGCAGGGGGTAAACTGATCTCTCTAGGTGGCGTGACTGGAAGTCTTTATACTTGATGAAAGATGATCCGACATGGAAAACAAAAGAAATGATAACATATGTTGGTGAAGATATGGAGAAAAGGGAACTTGTGTGTTGTTGATGGGAAGGTAAATTGATGCAGACATTATAACAACACAGTGTGGGAGGTTCTTTAAAAAATTAAAAATGGAACTACTTTATGACCAGCAATGCCATATTCTGGGCATATCCAAAGGAAATGAAATCAGCATCTTGATGAGGTATCTGCACTCCCATGCCTACCTTTTTGGATGAGGTAGTAATGAGAGCAAACCCTTACGACATCACTAACAGTGTGCCAGGCACTGTTCTAGGCACTTTACATATATTAATTAATATAATCCTCATTGCAATATTATGAGATAGATACTCTTAGCATCCCTACTCTACATCAAGGAAACTGAGTGAGGATAAGGTCACATGGCAGGAAGTGGCAGAACTGGGCTGTAAATCTGGCTGGCTGGCTCGAGTCTGTGTCCTGGACCACCAGGCCACACTGATTTGTGTCCCTGACTTATCAACCATCTGGCTGCATTGACCAAACTGTTTTAATATCATGTAACTAGCTCAGGAAGATGCTCTAGCAGTTTTCCTTGGTTGGAAGGATTTTAACCTATCCAGAAGTCTTCTTTCCCAAATTGTTGGTGGATTTAGAGACGTATTATTCAAGGCTGAAGTCAGCTAGTATTAATTGACCACATGATTTATCATGTCAATAGGACATTTTAAAGGAGGAAATTAGGTGCTATTAATAATTACACACTTGGATGGGGTGCCTGGGTGGCTTAGTCGTTAAGCGTCTGCCTTCGGCTCAGGGCATGATCCTGGCGTTCTGGGATCGAGCCCCGCATCAGGCTCCTCTGCTGGGAGCCTGCTTCTTTCTCTCCCACTCCCCCTGCTTGTGTTCCCTCTTTTGCTGCCTGTCTCTCTCTCTCTGTCAAATAAATAAATAAAATCTTTAAAAAATAATAATAATAATTACACATTTGGAAAACTGATAGGACCTGGACTGTCCCAGGCAAATCTGGGCATAGAGTTGCCCTGGCATAGTAACTTGAAGCCTAGAAGCTCAACTTCCTTATGGTACAGACAGGAAAACAGCTGGCAATTCTTGACAATTCTCTGGATGCCCTTGGAAAATGAGACCAAATAATGTGTACAGATGGAGTCACCTCATTGGCCTCCTACTTTGTACATTGAAACCTATTTTATTTTATTTTATTTTATTTTAAAGATTTTATAAGATTTTATAAGACTTTATGTATTTGAGAGGGAGACAGAGAAAGCATGAGCAGGGGGAGGGGCAGAAGGAGAGGAAAAGGGGAAGTAGACTCCCCTCTGAGTGTGGAGCCCAATCCAGGGCTCGATGCAGGACTCGATCCCAGGACCCTGAGATCATGACCTGAACCGAAGTCAGACGCCCAACCAACTGAGCCACCCAGGGACCCTGAAACCCCATTTCAAAATCAATTTGAGAGTCCTAGGTAAGCCTACTTTTTGGAAATTGTCAAAACAAGCCTGGACTCTAGGCATCCTTAAAAGCAAGCTTAGCCTTCCAGATTACCAGTTGGAAAACAGCTAAGAATTTTCACAGGCAAGGGTCTCAGTAGGGGTTAGTGCTTCATTCAGTTAAGGCTCTCTGCTCTCTCCTCCTTCCCACCACCATCACCCACCACTCCCTGGTCACAGCCTGGGACATTTGCCTTAGTCAACTAATGTCATCACAGTCACTAGGTGGTAAAGATAGCTAAGCAGCATTTCTCTCAACTCACTGAAACTGCTTATAACTTAGCACAGTGCTGGATACATGGTGGGTGCTTAATCCAGATGGCTGAATGAATGAATGAATGAACAAACGAACATGAGGAAAGACTGTTGCTCTCTTGGCACTGTTAGCAATAACGCACTGCACAGCTAATGGGCTTACAGGTAGTATTTTCACAGCCCTTCATATTTTAGGGAATAGGTTATAAAATATTCTAACTGAAAGTCAAGTTGCCTATAAAAAATAGAAAATCCACAATCTTTATGCCTGAGTGGCCTATTAGAATAGATTAATTCTGGTGGTATGGCTGCTAAGACACCTATAATTTGATGGTAATGTTCCTCTTGTTCAAAATGTTGTTCCAACTTTGACAGCTGGATTTAGGAAAAGTGCGATCCCATAAATATGTAAGCCTGACTGCAGGGTTTCCACCTTTGAACTTTTGGTGGTTTCTTCCTGCTTAGGACGTCTTTGGCCCCACTCTATTCATCTAAGACCTGCCTTTTCTGGGGAGTCTCGTCAAGTTAGTCTTCTTTTGTGTTGCATTTCTCCACCACCATTCATGGCGAACTCTCCTCCGTCTTCCACCTGAATCCTGTGACACATTCCGTCTGCTTCATTGGGTAAAAGGCCCAATGTGTATAGCTAGAATTGGTAGGCACACATTTACCTACATAATAGGTTATAAAATAATGTTTTTACAGAGCAGATTGTGTGTCTTTGTCTTGTCCCTGCTTATGGAGAGATATATGTGTTGAAGAATTAAGTCTCACAATTGCTTTTATTGTAATATACCATTAGGTAGCAAAGTTTTGAGGGGGGAAAGAATTTTAGCCTTCACCTACTTCTAACTATTAGAAGCTATGTTTATCTACCCAAAAGAACCTAATAATTGTGAATGCTCCACTAGGCCTCAATCAGCACCAAGAATATTAATCAAAGGCACAGGGACTTAAGTGTTGTAATCATCTTACAAATAGTAGACAATGACTGCTTGGCTTATAGTGAGCACTGGATCGATACAGTTCATTTCAATTAATGACTAAGCAGACTTGCACATAAGTAACATGTATTTACAACATTTATTATGGAAGTAGGTAAATGCAGTTGTGCGTAGCAGTCCGGGCAGCACATGTGTTCTTAATCAGAATGGTATCGGCAATAGGCGAGCTAAGACTTCAGGTAAGTGACCACTATGAATTTTTAAGTTCTTTCCTAGCACTAAACAGTGCCTAAGGATGTAACGACTTTTTCCAAATACCCACTTAATGATAGAAGGATGGGTATTTTATATTGATTATAGCACACTAAGCACAGCCCTACTGTTCTAAAAGTTAAGCATCCCCCCTGTGCGTCCAACACAAACCAGAATGCAAAGGAAAACAGCCTGTGAGGTTTTCTCCCCTTGGTTCTCCAGTTGTGCTAGGTAAGAAGGAATAGATGAATCAACTCAGGCACGAGGATGCTTCTCACTTCACAAAGGCAATACAGAGAGGTTTCCTGAGTCCCAGGTCAGGGTTTTTTTTTTTTTTCATATGTCACATAATGAATTTATATTCTTTTAATGGGTGAGGCACACAGAGGACATTAGCTAGAGGATGAATGCCCGTGCTTCCCCTTCTTGCTGTCCCCTGATAACCACGCCAAATTGGCGATAGCAGAGCTTAACATACAGGATCGTGGTAGTGGATGCTCTTACAGTCCTTCTGGTAACATCTCCACAGCACTTGCCACGGGTGGGTACCCAGGAGTATTCGCTGGTGCTGCTAAGGGAGAATCCGTATGGGGAAGAGAAGCGATTTGGTAAGGCAAGAGCGAAAGGCATTTCTTCTCTAAGTTTTCTGCAGGATGCTGCAGAGGGCAGCAAGAAAGCATTCCTTCTGGGCAGGAGAAATGGTCTCTTTCAAGTTGGTGGACAGAATGTGGGTGTTCAGGTGTGCTACCCATCAAGTTAATGCAAATGAACAATATACCCGGAGTATTACACGTCTGAGGGAAAAAGAGGATGCAGGGATGTGTTCCATCTCTTCAAAACATTATACCCATATAGCAATTTTATAAATTCTTTTGTCAATTTTACACATCATTCTTCCCAGTGACAACTGGGGATCTTAAGCATATTGTTCTTAACTACATGATCATGATGAATAGAAACAAATTAGACATATTACTCCATATAGCAGGCGGTATTGACCTATTCTAAAATGCATTATTGGACCAATTTTAAAACAGAAGGATCAAAGTAATTGATTGGTGGCTGTGGGAATGTTGCTTCCATCAATATTCAAGTGTATTTTGAACTCCTTATGCAGTTAAGAGAACCTAGTTGAAGTCACATAAGCATGATTTTTGATGCAACAAAAACAGAAAGAAAATATTCTGAGGGGCAAATCTTAAAGCCACATCACTCCAATATTTCATCCAAATAAAAATTAAAAGTCCTTCCTTACATTGGCATAAAATATTATTTTTTCACACCTTTAAATAATTTATAAGATAGGATATTCTTTTTTTTTTTAAGATTTTATTTATTGATTCGACAGAGATAGAGACAGCCAGCGAGAGAGGGAACACAAGCAGGGGGAGTGGGAGAGGAAGAAGCAGGCTCATAGCAGAGGAGCCTGATGTGGGGCTCGATCCCAGAACACCGGGATCACACCCTGAGCGGAAGGCAGACGCTTAACCGCTGTGCCACCCAGGCGCCCCTAAGATAGGATATTCTTACTTTGAGAAAAATGTATTTTAGGAAATTTTCCAACATGAGTTTTGGAGAACAATAACAAATACCTGAAATCAATTATAGAGCACCAAAATTTTAAGTGATACTTTTGGCAGCTTTTCCAAGAATCGCTATTTTAGTCTAGATTTTATGTAAAAGATGCTAAATGAATGCATATTTATTGTTCCTACTGCTTTTTCAATTAGCATACTTCTGACATATGATATGCACCTGAATTTCCTTATGATTTTCAAATTACTTCTGCTAAAGAGTAACTAAGCAAATTCCTCTCAATTTTGGTTCATCATTTCATTTGGTTGAAGCCAGCTGAAGGGAAAATCAAGACATATCTGTTTGCACGCCTCCAGTTTTTTATCGCTCCAGATACAAAGTAGTCATGATGTAGATAGGGGAATGGAGCCAAGCCTCACAGGAATTGCAATGAACATTTAGGCAAATTCTCCTCTACTGAAAATTCACTGATTACTATCATGGGTGCCTTGCTTCTCAATCGCCCCTGTCTTGTTTTCATGGTTGAGAGCACTCATCTTACTCAAGCGGATTTGGGGGCCCACTGAACACATAGCAACATAACTGACATATTAGTCGATTTGTTGATCTCTTAAAGCTCAGTGCATACTGATGGAAGTCATCCAAACCATTCTTCTCCACCTTTCACTTAACAAGCATAATAATAAATGAATATTTAAAGTGGCAGCAAATGTATTAATTGGAAACAAATAGGTATCGTTTGTAACAAGTGCACACAGGTTAATTAACAAGAAGGAGCTTGTGTGTTGAAACAGGCTCCCTGATGCTGGTCGGGCAGGTGCCGTTAAGGGCCAGTTGAGCTCCATAGGCTAATTATCAAGTACCAGCGCGCTCTTCCGTTGGTCAACAAAGTGCTGCCCACAATTCGCCGAAACTATAAACCATCATCTGTGATCCTGAGCAGCAATTAAGTGACAAACATCTCCTCGGCTGAGACTCGGGAAAACAAAAGAGACACGGTAGTATTGAGGGAGCCAGATGGACACTTTTGAATGTCAACTTTGAAGACCACTTTTTCAATCACAAAGCGTCGGGCAGAAGCATATTTGGTATTATGTGGCAGAGGAAACACCAGGGTACTTTTAAAAGAGAAACTAAAATGAGCATAGGGAATAGTTGAAGCAGTGAGTGAGCAGCACCAGTTCTGAAGCCTTGCGGAGTGTAGCAGGTGTAACAGAGTAGAGAAACCTAACTCGTTTCCTTGTAGCACTTTTGAGCTCCTTCCTGCGCTACGATTCCAGCTCCCCACCCACATTTGAAGAGGGGCTATTAAGAACATGGTAGAAGTTCCCTCAAAGCTTGGGGAAAGTCTAACCAATATGCAGCAGCTTCTCCAGGGCAGGAGTACTAATTAGTCACACACACACACACACACACACACACACACACAGAAAAAAGAAGAAGAAAAGAAAAAGCCTCTTAATGAAAATGATATATCAGCATAAAAAGTAATTTTAGACCTAGAGATTGCCTTCCATCACAAACTAATTGATCTAGAAGTTTCAAGGATGTAACGTTTAAAACGCTTCTGTAAGCACAGCAATAGTTCCAGGAGCTATAAACCTCACAAAAGCACTGTCGAGTTAGTTCAATTAATTGTCTGGTTGGAAGAATCTCCAAAACTTGCAGAAGCTCTTGTTTTTCTAGTTAAGGATCTTCTGGGCATTTAGTTGCCTACATTAAACAATGTTGTCTAACTAGTTTGCATAATTGGTAGAGCTAAAAGGCTGTTTCTCAATATTAAAAAATACAATTATAAATGTATGAGTTTCCTCAGTCAGAAGGTACCAATTTTTTTCCCCGTGCCCAAATAACAGCATTTACAAATGTTTTCACGAGCTGTGAGGAGTGACGGCTCGGTGCGTTCTCATGTAGGATCAGGTCAACAGCTCTCTTGAAAGAACAAAACCAACCCAGGGCCAAACAGGCAGGCAGGCCTAATTAAGCACTCCAGAGGAAGGGGAGCCTTTTGGAGAACTGCAGCGGGCTCGACCCCTTCTTTGTACTTCGCCAGGTTTCTCTGCACCTTTGCCACTTTCCTCTGGATTTATTATTTTTTTATGAATTATTTAAACATGGCCATTTCACATCTACAATTAGTTTTCAAAGAAAAGGCAACTGGAGAAAATAATCACAAGTTAAACAGCTTGAGAACCGCTCCCGTTTTGGCAGGACACGAGAGGCCCGTCCCTGTATCAGAGTCGCCTTTGGCGGTGGCTTCCCAAACCCCCTTTCATTTTAAGTCCCTTGGACTCAGTCTACATGGCAGCCCGAACCCCTATGTCCAGCACGGCCGACATGCAAATATCCGAGAGTCTCTTTTCTAGGTTACATGCCTGTGTTACTTTTGTCTACACAGATGGGAATCAATGGTCATAATTTCAACGGTAGGAAAAAAAGTAGCCTATGGAGAAGGGAGATTTTTCATAATCATTAAGGAGTTAACAATCTATCAAAAATGGAAATGCTATGGCCACTAATCACTTGAAAAAATAGAAGTACCTAACAATTCTTTTATCCTAAATACCCTTCCCCCATTAGCACACAACACCCAGTGCTGTCTTAGCAGGGAATGGCCTCCCAAAATCACAATATCCGGGTCCCTTATTTCTCATCACCAACCCGTTCAGCTGGAATAGATAGCAAGAGATCATGAAAATCCCCCTCTGCCCTCAGGTATGGCTCACACTGCTGGAACTCATCACATGGTAATATAATACAATACAGTGTTTCTCTACCAGACTGAAAACTTTTCCAGGCTAGGAGCTGAAGCCCAGTTATTTGTTATTCTCAGAACCTGACATATAACAGGTCTCCCAAAATATCTGTACACGAAAGGACCAAAACCCTCAGTGTACAAAATGTATCTCTCTTTGAAAAAATCTCTGGGGAAAAAAAGAACTTTAAAATTCACTCACCAATTCTTTCTGCCCATTCTGATATTTCACAATACTCCCTCTGGTAATATTCTTTATAGCTAAACAAACAGCAATTTCCGCTTCATTGTCATCAGCCCGGTAGAAGGATTACCTTGAAAATCAAGTTTTTTAAAATATATGTGGACTCAACAGTGCCACTCACATTTAAAGTCAGGGAAAAGTCATTAATCTGTTGTATGTATTAAAGGCAAATTGCTGAAATACATGACTAGGAAGAATTACATTTGATATCACAGTAGAATCATTTGAGATTATGAATTGGCATTTATTGAAGAGCTACCATATGCCACGTCCTCAGTAAGGCAGTATTACTAAAACTCTAACAACAATATTACAAAATAACTCTTGTCAACCCCAACAGACAAACACAGAAGCTGAAGCTCAGGGAGGTTGGCTGACATTCCCAAGGTCACGTAGCAAGGAAGGAGGAGGACAGAGGGCCCACGGTGCTCAGGTGCCTACGGTCTGACTCTAAGCCTGGACCACGGCAAGCAGTTTCTTCCCTGTGACTGAGTAAACTATATGAAGGTTAGACCTTTCCTCCCTATTTAGAGGCCCGAATCCATAAGTGGTTAGTGACCGTGAGCACGTGAACTAGAATGGGAAAGGTGGCAGCAGTCCCAAGTCAGCTCCCACCATCTCATCCACATGACAGTACAGTCCCCATGACACACTCTAGCAAGGTCACAAAAGCACGGAACGGAGATGAACAAGATGCCAGGCACTTGGGGTTCTTCGTGAGGAGGACTCAACAGGACCCTTCCTTCAGCGCCTCGGGAGCGACTTGTGACTCGTGGCAAGAGACAGAGGGAGTGTTGCCCCCACACCTGCCCCCCTGGACCCAGTGCACAAGGCCCTGCCACCCTGCCACCCCTTTCCAACTCTTTCCTGCTGATGACAAGTTTTTACTCAACCCACAGTTCCTTAAGACTCACACAAGAGGATGGAGTGGGAGAGCAAGACAACAGACCCACTTTAAATTTAAATCTTCCCTATCTGCTAGTAAAACAACATGAAAATGGCGGTTCCAAAACCAGACTTAAAGCCAGCGGCTAGGTTGACAATTTTGTGGAATACTCAGTAACCATTACTGTTACGTTATGCATTGACAAAGCTATCCGAAAGCTATTGCTAGAATACCTGAAATCTTAAGTAAAACGTCAGAAAGACTAGAGGCTTCTGCTTAGTGTATGTGGCCTGATGGGAGAGAGCAGTCAATGGACGGATGGTCCCAAGAAGCCAGAGCTACAGGTAGGTCGGTGGGACCCGTTTCCGCCACCTTTTCAGCTCTGTTGTCTCCGAGCCAGCAGGAGGGAGAAGGCAGTGGCTTTCCCACTTTCGGGGCCCAACGATTGCCCACGCGTGTAGTGGGACTCTTAGATGAGTCTCTCTTAGGCCAACATCTTTATGCACAAAAGGTGAAACGGAACGAGAGTAGAAGATGATAAAGGCAGGACTGGATCCCGGATCGCTGCGCTCCAGCTCAAAGCCCTTCAGCGCGTTCTGATTTCTCGCAGGGGAAAAGCCGAAGTCCTCCTGTGATCTACCTTCCCTGCCACACTCCCTCTCTGATCTCTGTCTGCCCCTGCTCCTGTCCCCTTCTTGCTGGTCTCCCAGCGCCCTGCCCTGTTGTGCTAGAAACAAGCCAGATAAGCCCCCCTTAGGGTCTTCTTCAGGCTCTTCTCTCTGCTGGAATGCTCTCCCCATCGACTGTCCGGAAGACTCACTGGCTTCTCTCCTTCCAGCTTGAGCTCAGTTTTCTCACTGAGCCTACTGTGGCAAGCCTAGTTATTTATTTATTTTAACATTATATGTATCTATTTGACAGAGAGACAGAGAGAGCACAAGCAGCGGGGAGGGGCAGAGGGAGAGGGAGAAACAGATTCCCCGAAGAGCAGGGAGCCCTATGCAGGGCTCGATCCCAGGTGGGATCATGATTTGTGCCGAAGGCAGACGCTTAGCTCACTGAGCCACCCAGGTGCCCTGGCGGGCCTATTTGAATCATACTCCTCACCAGCACCCACTTGGCACTTCCCAGACCCCTTAAACACCTCTAACTTCCTTTTCGTAGCACTTGGTACTTTCTAAAATGCTATATGTTTTTCTTACTTATTTTATGATCTACTGCCTGTCCCCTCCCTCATCCTTCTCATACACTAAAGTTCAAGCTCCGTGTGGACAAGGATTTGGGTCTGTTTGGTTTAACGGTATATCCCGTAGTTAGGACAACATTTCATACCTAGTAGGGGTTCCATAAATATTTGTTGAATAAATAAATGAATAAATGCTCTGATGAAAAGTCAGTTAGTATGAAGACATTATGCTAAATATTTGGAGAACACAGAGTGCATTGAGACCCACAGGGAGCGCTCATACAGTGGTGATTTCACCTGCGTTGATGCACCATTTGCAGGAGAAGAAGTGACAGTTTCCCGAGAGAGGTGCAGTGTGTTGGGATTTTGACAGATCTTATTCGAGAGAAGATTCTTCAAAATGAAGTGTATGGGGATTAAAAGGGCTGAGAGTATTATCAATTAGGAACAATTATGAAGACCTTGGGGAGGAGGTGGTATTTGAGTTGAGCCTTGAGGGAAGGTAGCTTTGCCCAGGCTGAGTTGGAGTGGGTGGGAGAGTGAGAAAGAAGGTTTTAGCAGGTGGAGGGCATGGCATGGATGACATCATACCTGATATGAGGACAACTGAGCAAGCTGTTTGTTTTTGCTGAAGTATAAGGACTATGAAGGGTAAACTGGTTTCAGATGAGAGAGCTCTTGAAATGATAGGCACTTTGGAGCACAAGACAGTCCCTTAAGCAGAATAGTCTAGCTGCCATATGCAGGATGGACCGGAGAGGGGAAGCCAGCCACAGATGAGAACATGTTGGCCAACAGTCTGGGAAGGAAGGAAGAAAGGCAGTGGGGCCTGGGGAAAAGTAGTCACAGTGGAAGTGTAAAGAATAAATGAGCGAAAATTATGGATGTCAATTTAAAAAGGTAATTAATTGGAATATATGGGAAATAGGACAAGAAAAAGGAAGAATATAGTAGCTCAAAATTCTAATTATTAAAACCCCCAAATCAGGGGGTGCCTGGGTAGCTCAGTGGGCACAGTCTGCGACTCTTGATCTTGCGGTTTTAAGTTTGAGTCCCACATTGGGTATAGAAATTACTTAAAAATAAAATCTTAAAAAAAACAAACCCCCCCAAATCATTATTTACTTTATTAGTTCATTACGAGATCCATAAATACCCTTAAACTTCCCATCCATCCATGCACTTGCTTTTCCTCTCCTTAGTCTCTCTTTCCTGAAGTATCTGAGGCTCGATGAACTGAAGAATGGATCTGGCATGATTCTGAGCTATAATCTCCAAGAACCACGGCATGAGCAAAGGTGGGGGGGCCAGCAGGCGTCGCAACACGGATGGAGGAGGATGGCTTACCCCTTAGGAGGGGTGTGCGTTCCCAACTAATTGCGAAGGGAAGAAGAGATGTGTCCTTAGTATCCGCATTTTAGGGCGAGGAAGCTGAGCCCTAGTGTGGTCACGTTGCCTGAATTTGTGTAGCTGAAAAGTGGCAGCTTGATTCAAGTTCAAATTTTGCCTGTAAAGCTTATGGAAGTACATATCAGAGAAACCCAAGTTACTTCTTTAATTACCAAAGAACTTTGTCCAGGGAAGCCCCTTCTCTTCTCACTCTCCCTGTCCACTTCTTCCGTGTCCTCTGAGAGCTCCTAACCCCATGTTATATACACAGTAGGCTCTTTGGTTGAATGACGCACTATGTTCTTTGAGAAAATCTAGACTACCTAGAGTATTTCCCCCTTGCTGACTCTTACAATAAAAATAGACTTCAAAATAAATGATAATATGTGAATTTATACAGGGAAAATTATATTCCATACAAGATAGCTTTCAAACACCATGAAATAAAATACTACGGTACTTAGAACTAGAGGCTATTAACCTAATTAGTGTACTAAGCATGGAATATAAATGATCATACTATATTGCGAAAAAAATAATTGAAAATAATGGCTAACTACATTTCAGAATTATACAAATGATACAATTATTTTATCTTATAAATGTTAAGATGACAGGAATATTGTTAAGTAAATGGATTAAAAAGATGAGTTTCAGGGAATCCTATAATTTTAATATTACCTGCTAGAATTGGGCATAAAGCTTTGAGTATAGTTTAAACTGGCTACTTTGGCTGGGGGAAGGCAAAGTTTGCCTTCCATCGCACTGCAGGGTAGTTCCAGCACTCTCTCCTGCTTGCTTAGTAAGGACAGCAGGCTTAGGAGTTCCAGGGAGAGGTTAAGAAGCACAAATCAGTACAGGCAGACCAACTGCAACTTACCATGGTCTTTAAACGTGGTTCACATTTAAATGTTAGAAAACAAAAAGAAAAAAGCCACAGAGTGTGCAGAATGGGGACACTCTGTTAGAACAGAAACCATACTTTTCTCTGGTCCTGTGTGTCTCAAACCAGCACAGCGACGGACTTAAAACAGTCACTCAGTGAGGAAATAGTCAATCAACCAACAAAAGAATTACAAAGGGAGGCTGACAACAAGTGTCCTTCTACTATATAAATCGAAGCATGATCTTTAGTGCCTTCCATCACCAAGACAGAATTCAAATCCTGTAGCAGGGCCGGCGGGGTCCACCCCCACCCCTGCCCGGTGGGCGGTAGCTGCCCTCGCCACTGAGCGGGTGTCCCACAGTCATGGGTCCTGGAAAGACCCCCCCCCCGACAGCTGCACCCCTGCTCCCCCTTAATGTCTTAGAGCTCCTTCTGACTCAGGTCTGCAGGTATGCTTCTATTCCCTCGTCAAGACTCCTTCTGGAAGTTGCCAGGTGCCATTTTCTCCCCTTGTTTTTCCATTGATGGTGGCACTTCGACAAGTACTGACTCAAATTCTCTGTGTGCGCCTTAGGCTGGAAACTGAGTCTGGCTCATCTCTGAATACCCAGCAGTTAGGGTCAGGATCACCCTAAAAGTTCTTTGAACGAAAGAAGGAACAAAGTGCTGACAAGAAGAGAAGGGGAAGTGTGAAGCTCAGCTAGGCTGTGTAAAGAGGGGACTCCGGAAGTCCGGCTTCCCAAATTCCGCCCTAGCACCTGAAGTTGAGCGCACTTGAGGCTAAAACGACTTGCTTTTCAGTTAAAAAAAAAAATTAGAGTTACTTGTTATTTGGCACTGTGTGAGCTGAAAGAAATGGCAGGGTTTTTTTTTTGTTTTTGTTTTTTTTTAAGATTTTTTAATTTATTCATTGGCGACAGAAAGAGAGAGAGAGAGAGAGAGAATGAGCAGGGAGAGAGGCAGAGGCAGAGGGAGAAGCAGACTCCTCCCTGAGCTGGGAGCCCGACACAGGGCTCGATCCCAAGACCCTGAGATCATGACCTGAGCTGAAGGCAGACGCTTAACACACTGAGCCACCCAGGCGTCCCAAGAAATGGCAGTTTCATCAATATTTTACTGATTAAAAAAATTTTTTTCTGTTGAAAATGTCTGACTTGTACAAAGATGGCAAGAATAATACAAAGGCTTCTCATATACCCAGTTGCCTAGATATTAGCACTTACCAGTTTTTTAACTGAATAATTTAAGAGAAAGTGCAGAGACGAAGCCCCTTTACCTCTAAATATTTCAATTTGTGTTTCCTAAAGACAAGGAATTGTCTTCAGTCACCACAGTACAATCAACGAGATCAGGAGACTAACACTGAGCCAATACTATTAGCTCTAGATGCTTAGTCAGATTTGCCGATTGACTCAACGCCTTTTATGAAAGAGAATCCAAAGCATGTGCTTCATTCAAGCCATCCTGCCTCGAGTCTTCTCTAACCTGGGGTGGCGTTTGAGTCTTTCTTTGTATTTCGTGGCACTGGCATTTTGTTAAGAGAGCAAGCCAATTATCATATAGAGTGTCCCCCATGTTGGGTTGACTTGATGCTTCCTCATGAATTTAGATTCGGGTTTTGAGCTTTGGCGGCAAGACGGTGGAAGGGTGCTAAATTCTCCTCGGTGCTTCATACCAGGAAGCACAGACCAGATTTGTGCATTTGCGGGTGATGTTAACTTTGATCACTTGGCCAAGGGGAGAGGTACCCCGTTCCTCCACTTCCAAGTTCCCATTTCATCCTTTCTAATGAATTCTGTAGAGAGATACTATGAGATGATAGAAATAATTGTCCTCATACTTTCACCCGCCACCTGTAGCATCCACAATGACCCTTCCCTGCATCAGTTATTATGATGCTGGTTGCCAAATGGTGAGCTCCTAATTTCATGACTTCTTTCACCTTTATTAGTTGTCTTTCTGCTGTAAGGAAGAACTTTTCCTTCTCAGCCATTTGTTTATGTCTTATGTCTAGCATGAACTCATGGGGGTTTTATTCTATTTGGTAGGTTATAGATTTTTACTCTCGTTATTTATTTTGATTCTCAAATGGTCCCCGATTGGGCTGGTGGGAGCCCCTCAAGCTGGCTCCTGAGTCTCACAGGTTTTTAATCTGCTTTCAAGTGGTTCTGTTTGCACCATCTATTCAATCTCACACTTTAACCCCACTGTTCTTTTTGTTGGCGTATTCTTTAAAAGCCTATCTTAGAAGATTTTATTCTTTATTTTTTTTTGAAGATTTTATTTATTTATTTGAGAGAGGGAGAGTGAGAGAGAGAGAGCACAAGCAGGGGAAGGGGCAGAGGGAGAAGCAGGCTCCCCACTGAGCAGGGAGCCCCCTGCGAGGTTCAATCCCAGGACTCCGGGATCATGACCTGAGCCCACGGCAGACACTTAACCGACTGAGCCACCCAGATACCCCAATTTTATTCTTTATAATCAGATTTTAAACAGCAAATTCCAATATTAAATTAGGACCATGAGTTATCACCACAAGAGCTAAATTTAGTTTTTAGTATATGTGCTGCCGAAGCGAGCACGCTAAATTTAGTTTTTTAAATTAAGCCTGCATTTTCTTTTTTTCTAACTACTCCTTTCTTGATCATTTTATTTATGGATTCAGAAGTAGTTCAATTTACAAAAGCATTACAGTTTCTGTCAACATAGGTAACGTGAAATAGAAAGTTGAAGAAGTCATCTGGATCACTATAGCAAAACTCCACTTTCTGTGGATAAAAGTATCACTACCTTTCTGCTTCATTCTTGGGGCCAGGAGTGTGTGTGGGGGGGTGCAGGGTGGTGAGCAGACGGAAGAGGACGGGGAGGCAGTGTGGCGTAGGGTTGCCTGCCTAAGAAATCTTAGAAGTCTCCATTGATAAAATGGAAAGAAGAGTTATTCAACAACTTGAACAACTTTCTTTGTCTATATAAATATGTTTGTCTCCATAGAAGCATTCACAAGGTTCCTAGCATTTAAGCATTTAACCTCAAGCATTTAAGGTTTTTAGGGCTACTTTTGACGGAGACATATAAACCCCTTAATCAAAGCACATGGGAAAAACGGCACCTTTCCTTTGTGACCATCTTTTCCAACACGAGAGCTTCATACGCAACTCTAGCAGATATACGCCTAAAAAGGGGTGGTCACGGGTCCTCCGGAAGTCCTCCTGCCAGGATGCCCTGCTGTGGTAGAGAAGGTAGGTCATTGCCGAGCTCACCTCTCTGGCCCAGACTCCCAGCACCATGACAGCGTAGTTGGTCCCGCTGAAACTGCAAAGGAATCTCAGCAGGATTAATTCCCCAAGTCATCATCTGGCCATAGTTGTGTGTGAGCCGTTGACCAGAAATTAGCTTACACATTTACTTGTCATTTTGCAGCTTTGCAGGCACAATGGCATATCCCCCACCCGCTTTCCCTGACCAGCAGAGGCCTTGCCTCGTCTGTTGGGGTTCCATTTCTGCGACTCTAAAAAGTTCAGAAAGTGGCAACCGGGGAAAAGACAGGCAGCCGAAGCCTCCTGCTCTACGATTGCCGTACTGCCTGTGCTCGCGCCTGGCCTATCATATACCATTACAGTTGATCAAGCTTAAAAAGCAAACTCAGATTTTCAAGCAAAGCAGTCACTGGAGTACATTTATGGATCGTGTTCTCATTCCAATACAGTTCCCAGGGGACAGAGTGCACAGCACAAGTAAGGTATCTGCTGCCTCCCTTCAGTATAAGTTTTGCATAAAACAGAAATGCTCGTGTGTAAACGGTATGACTGCCTGTCACGCACATGGCAACCAGAAGGTGGCGCGGTCTCTCAACATTGACCGAGGGTTCTCGGCTCCACTGCTGAATCCGAGCGAATTTATTTGTGCAGATAAGTGCGTCTTGCACTGTGTACTTTCATTTAGGCATTTGTGTCTGTCCACACTACATACACACAAACCCTTTCCTCTGCCTGGAGCCAGAACTCTTCGTCTGTTTCCGTTTCCTTTTCATCCCCTCCCCTTTGAAATGAATACTGCTTTGCTCTACGCATTACAAGACTTGAATACTGCTCTTTGCTTATCTTCCTGTTAGAAGCATTTGGTTAATGAAATCTAAATGGAGCCTCATGCTTACGTCTTATTTGTAACCAATTTTCATCCTGTGAAGAAGAGCTTAACTTTATATTCGTTAAGAGTTTAGTTCAAATGGTAATTCATTTTTTGGTCAAAATAAGCGAAAAGAATAACACACATGAATGACACGCATGCGTGTAATTAAAAAGGGCATTCTGAATTTCGGATGTGGTAAATATTGCATTTATACCTCAGATTCCATTATAAAGAAAGAACATGGCCAAGAAATTCACTAGGATTTTTCTTTCATTAAGAGAAAAGTGACATGGTTTTCTGTTTTATGAAATGAATTTCATTAAAATTCATCAGAAGCTTTAATAGCAAAAACGGACAATGTTTAAACAAGTGGTCAATACCTCACAGCAACTTGCGAACGCTGGCAAATGGGCACAATTTCAATACTTAAAAAAGTACCCTTCTTAGGGCCACTAAGTGAACTCTCTGAGGAGAGTCGCCCTTCATTTGGGAATGAAACAAATGCACATTTCCTTGATGTGCATTCTAGTGTTTATGATTTCTTTCTTAATCCTTTAGGTGGGAGGTCCAGATTGAAAATGACCTCCTGTTTCTGATACTCTTCTGGAAGCTCTCTTTCCTTATTACCCCTCGGTGCTTCCACTCTGCCCCCTCCCCACAGATGGGAATTTCTGTCTAAGCTCTTCCTTTAACTTGGCCTTCCAGGCATTGCCTCCTTCTGCCCCCACCATCTGGCAGCCTCCCTGCCCCTACACCACTTCTCCCCTCTTCTTCCCAATATGCCTGTCAGGATGCTTACTGGGAGGCGTGGCTCTCTCTGGGAAGCTTACTTGGCCCTTACATAATAGGCAGCATCTAAAATTAATTGAGCCAAACTGCCATTCAGTCTTCTGGAGTCCAAATAGCAATACAGCGAGGAATATGTATATATTTGATGATAGAATAAATCCTGAAGCAATGACTTATTCCTGTGGATATCCCAACAGACCACCCAACCAAGATCTCCCTCAAAAAAACAAAAACAAAAATAAAAAAACACTCCAAACCACCCCCCCCCGCGCGAAAAACAAGCAAACACTAATCAGCCAGATTCTAGATATTTCTCTCCTTAAAGTATGGAAGAAATAGGCTTATGTGAAGCCAAGTGGGTGAAATCTATAACTACAGCACCTCCCTCATTTTTGGACATTTTAAAAATCTATTTTATATGTATAAAGAGGTCATACCTCAGAGAGCCCAAAAGTTTTATATTATCTGTCCTCACCTCAACCTGCTGGGCATTAGAATCAAAAATGGCATTTTCTGCTTCCTCTCGGTTCCATTTCTACTCCGGCCATAAAGAAGAGAAAGCTTAACCTCATACTGGCTCTATGACATTTGAGTCTCCCTTCGAGTCCTGGAACATGCCAGCATATGCCCACTCCGGCACAGACTGGAGAACGGCAGGCTCGGGGGATGCCATATGGCCAAGAGCCTGCCTGCTACACTCTGCCGTGCTGGGGCCTCAGGTACCCCCGGCCGGGCTGAGATCTGCTGTGGGTCGCCAGGGCCGAAACCGGATTGTAAGAAGCCCTTTGGGGGTGAGAGTCCAGTCCATGGAGCGCTGTGAATAGTTACATCAACCTGGAAATGTTTCAAGAATCTACATTAATTGAACTGAATTTTCGTCCTGTCTGATCAATCACGAATGAAAGCCTTCTTCTGCTCTAGGATAAGCAGCAAACTACTTTCTCCCGTAGGGGCAAAGTGGAGACAGTTCCCCACTCCTCCCCAGCACAGCCTGGGGCTCCTTAGGACCCAGGAAGTTTTCCTCTTCCCGCCTGCACCACCCCGATAGAAACATCACCAAAAGAGATGAAGGATAAGGTTTCAGGATTCTCTTCCTGGCATACAGTAGGTGCTCAATAATCAAAGTAAACATATTCTCAGATTCTTGAAGTTAAACACGGAGGTGGAATTTCATCCTAAACTTCTCTTCTGCTGCCACTTTTCTCTTCCGCATATCTTAGAGATTCTGGGTTTCTATTCACCTCCGGTGTCTATATCCAAAGTCACCTATCTCTCTTGGAGGGTGGGGTGGAGTGCGAGACCCCCCAGCTCAATTGTTTCCTTAGTGAAGCATCACAATTCAGATCAACTACATTTAGACTTCAGAACAGCATCATATGACCAATTACATTAAGGAGTAAAATGAGGCAAAGCAGGTAGAGAGAGCATTCAGAATGGAACGGGAACTGGAAACAATGTGCGGCGAAGGAAACAGGAAAGAGGTGGAGAGAGTGGATGGTGAGCACTGTACTGGAGAAAAACCTGGCTAGGGAGTTTTTACATTTTTAGACGTTTAAAAAATTTTTTCCTACCACTTTATTTGTCTCCTAGTTTAAATGGCATACAGTTGACATAGAACATTGTATTATTTTCGGTGTGCGACAGCACAATTTTATCTATGTATATACTGTGAAATGATTACCAGGAAAAATTTAGTTAATGCCCATTACCACCAGTGATTTTTTTAAAGGATTGCTTCGCGGTGTGCGCTGAGCCCTCTCACTTGTAAATGTGCCCCTTCTGAAAACCATCGTGCCGATGATATGAGTTGACAGGTGAAAATACCCTGGATTGGCCAGTGGCATATGGTAAGCCCTCATGAAAGTTAGCTGTTATTTTTTCCCCTTATGGGCAAATCAAGATTATAAAGATGTCATATCTTTACAAATTAATTTTTTAATAACAAATTAATTTTTAGGTTTAACAAAATTACAACAAAGACCCTAGTGGGATTTGGGGTAGAGAGAAATTAATAAAATTATTGAGTTAATCTGAAAGAAAAAAAAACTAATTAAGAACATTTCTGAAAAAAAGATTCCGAGAGAGGACTTTTTTACTTGTTATAAAGCAGGACTAATAAAGCAGCCACGGTAGAGAAGGAATTATAGAGAAATCAGCAAATTGCATAGCCAGTCTTTCAGCAGACCTACCATAGCTTCTTCCACAATAAGGAAGCATCACAAGCCAAATGTTGCTTAAAAATAACTATTTTGGGGCACCTGGGTGGCTCAGTTGGTTGAACATCTGCCTTGGCTCGGGTCATGATCTCAGGGTCCTGGGTTCGAGCCCTGTGATGCGCTCCCTGCTCAAGGGGAGTCAGCTTCTCCCCCCCCCCCCTGCTCGTGCTCTCTCTTGTTATCTGTCTCTCTCAAATAAATAAATAAAATCTTTTTTTAAAAAAACAACACCTATTTGGAAGTATCTTGGTGGTCTTTTTGGGTCACTTACTAGATACCAAGCATTATATGAACAACATTGCCAGGTAGAAAGGAAAGCTCTCACTTTGCAGGGGAGGGGCCGGAGCTTCCCTCTGTGATACACTCTCCCAGGTGGAATGCACACCTGGGTTTGCTCTCACGTTCGCCTTTGGTAGGTGGTTATTTTAGTTAATATGCAACTTGCGGGGTGCCTGGGTGGCTCAGTCATTAAACGTCTGCCTTCAGCTCAGGGCATGATCCCGGGGTCCTGGGATTGAGCCCTGTATCAGGCTCCTCCGCTGGGAGCCTTCTTCTTTCTCTCCCACTCCCCCTGCTTGTGTTCCCCTCTCTTGCTGGCTGTCTCTCTCTCTGTCAAATAAATAAATAAAATCTTTAAAAAAAATATGCAACTCGCACTGTGACCCATAATAAGTATGAAACAGATTGGTCAAATTAAATGTAAAACCTAAAACAAAAAAAGCTAGAAAATATAGGTGGGTATTTAATTGATCTCAGGCTTTTTTTACGTTACTTTCTTTATTTCACCAGCTTTATTGAGATGTTATTGACATATAACATATGTAAGGTTTTGTTTGTTTGTTTTAGAGAGAGAGAGAGCATGGGTGCGAGTGGAGGGAGGGGTGGGGGGAAGGGCAGAGGGAGAGAGAAAATTTTAAGCGGGCTCCACACCCAGTGTGGAGCCTGACATGGGACGCATCTCACAACCCTGAGGTCATGACCTGAGCCGAAATCAAGAGTAGGATGCTTAAATGACTGAGCCACCCAGACGCCCCATAACATATGTAAGTTTAAGGAATAAATCGTGATGATTTGGTACTCATATATATTGAGAAATGATTACCATAATAACACCGCTATCATGTCATTACCATTTTGTAAAGGACTTTAAAGTATAAAAGGAAGGAGGGGCGCCTGGGTGGCACAGCGGTTAAACGTCTGCCTTCGGCTCAGGGGGTGATCCCGGCGTTATGGGATCGAGCCCCACATCAGGCTCTTCCGCTGTGAGCCTGCTTCTTCCTCTCCCACTCCCCCTGCTTGTGTTCCCTCTCTTGCTGGCTGTCTCTATCTCTGTCGAACAAATAAATAAAATCTTAAAAAAAAAAAAAAGAATTATAAAGTATAAAAGGAAGGAAAAGGAGAATTGATGGGATATGCTAAGTTTACAAAATTAACTTATGAAAGCAAAAATGTCATAAAAAACAAAAACGCCATTGGCACATGGGGAGAAATATTTGCAGGAAATATAACAGACATAGGCCCAGTATCCTAAATGTATAAGAAATATTTGAAATCAGAAAAATTCTCAAGGAACCAACAAAAAAGTGGGCAATGAATATTAACAACATTCAAAAACAAAAGAATGAATACAGCGGACAATGAATATTTGAAAATATTCAGACTCAACAAAATCAAATATAAATTAAAACTTTTTCCAAGCACCTGGTCATCAAAAGTTTTTAAACTTCATAACGCGGGTCAGACAGCCGTGTGTTCTGATGCACAGCGGGGAGAGTGTAAAAGGATGAACTTTCCAAAAGCAACTTGACAGTAATATTTCATCAGATTTTTTTTTAACTTTTTAAATTTTTGAGCCAGAAATTCCACTTTGAGAAATCTCTTCCAAGGAACTAGCAAAATATAGGTGAAGATATTTTTATAAAGTGAGAAATAAACCAGACCTAACGTCAATGCATATAGGGGAAAGGCTAAATAACTTTTATCCATCTGTAGATGGAATATCACATTTCCACTAAAAATAATGTTTTCAAATAATTTTGGAAAAAAGATTAGAAGATAAAGTTAAGCGAACACAGTACTGCTTTGTTATACGTGCAACACACTTCCAATTATGAAGCAGATAGTCATAGCGAGAAGATAGAAGACTGGGTCATTTTGATTTTCGTAGACTTTGCTTTATTTTCTAAAAAGTCTACAAAAAGTCATGTCTTACTTTCATAATCTGAAAAGGTATTAATTTCTTCGTGGTCTTAACTTTTTCTAGTTTTTAGAAGTACAAAAGATGTGTAGAGACAAAATATAAAGACAAATAAGATTAAAATACTAGTATGGTCCGGAAATTACTTGAGATCAGCAGCATGAGGACAGAAATGAATTTAATTACGAAGTGTGGCAGGGAAGAGAGAAGAGCCAGGAAGGGAATTTAAAAAGACAGACAGACACTAAATGCTTCAACAGGTGTGATAATCCAGGGTCACACCCCAAAATTCACGGAGGCCCAAGGCTTCAGAAGGCATCTGAATTAAAGAGTAGGCTACCATTTTGCCTTTATTATGTAAACCCTCTCGTCTTGAACCTGGAAGCTGAACTCTGAGTAGATTTTCCAGAGCAACGGGACAGAAAGTATGCTGTGGTTTGAAGCAGTCATTACCAAAGCAATATCACCCTGAGGGCGACAGGGAGCAGTCCAGGGCTCCCCGGGGCCAGAGGTCCCCACCTGTGTCAACACTAATTCCTCATCTCTGGTCTGACAGTCAGGAGAGGGCTCTGTCCTGAAACCACTGACCTGAAAATTGTCCCTGTGGAGCCTGTCATTTAGGTGCTCTTCCGACGGCTTATGGGCTGCTCGTGACATGGGCGGCAAGCCGTGGTCATCCGGAGACCAGGGCCGTGGTGTCCTCCAAAGAGGGGAGCAGTCCCTCGGCCACAGCAGTTGCTCCCAGGTTGGAATCTGAGCTCAGTGTTGCCCAATCTCCTAATGGTTTGGTTTTTCTTAAAGATTGAGCTAAAAATCTGGATTTTTAAAGTGATAAATTTCTCCATTCTAAAAATTGGCAATTAATTAAAAACAGTTAAGACTTGTGTTGGGCAAACTCTTTGTGTACCGAACAGAACATGCTGTGGGTCTCACCCGCCCAAGGGCTACAATTCAAGACAGCTGTCCTATAGCATCAGGTATGACTTAACGGTCTCTATTCGAAAGATAAGGTGCCAGGCTTTGTGAGGTGCCAGAGATGAGATGATGACTAAAACAAGTTCACTGCCTCTAGGGAGCTGCAGGTGTGGCGCGGGAGACAGAGAAGGGAAGTCAAAATGCAATGACGTGGCGTTACAGAGAACGGATGGAAGCGCTCCTTAACACAAGAGGTAGTTTTGTCTGCAAGAAATCAAGGAAGGCTCAGTGGAGGAGGTGGCGCTAGATTTGAGTGGGTTCTGGGATTCCCAAACAGGAAGTACTGTAGAGTTTGGTTTGCTTTCTGAGGGCAAGCAGTCATGTGAACTGAACCACAAAATCAAGCCTTTTCAGTTTTCTTAGGAGTGAAAAACGGCTCCAACCTAAAAAAATGAAAGCAAAACCAAGGAAGCAGGTGGACCATGTTTAGAGGACTGAACATAAATACCAGAGAGAGTTTTAAAAACTATGAAAGGATGAAAGCGGCAGGAAACAGATTATCTACATCGGAAGAAATTCAATAAAATGAGAAGGGAATTCATGAGGACTTTCTGAAATGCCTTAAAACTGTGGGATTATCTGGACATTTGGTTCCTTGCAGAGGAAAGGTGGACAATATGGGAGATAAATGGTCTCTCACTCAGCTGTCTACTTTTTCTAGCAAGGGGGAGCTGGTGATCGAAAATATTAATACCTACAGAGTTCTCTCCTAGGATGTAGACTCTTATTAACAAATGCTGCACTGCAAACTCTAAATGCTTAAAAAGTGTGGTTATAATGTTATTCTGTTTCCCATGTTGAGCTATTTTGGGGACAAACTTTTCACTTACTGTCCTAATTAAGTAATCCCAATCAAATATTTGTGGCATTAATCCTTCAGTCCCAGCAGTGCTCCGGGAGGCATAATATCCCTGCCAGGATCAGCCCGTGTACTGCTCACTCAGTCGAGAGAAAAGAAGACTTCCATGAATAGAAGTGGTTCCTCCATTCTTACGTACAATTAGCTCATAATTATCCTTCAAAGCAAATACGATTACCCTTTTCATTCCACACATAATTCTTAGGTTGAATATTGCCAAGTTGGGACTTGCGTTCCATTTCAAGGTTTCCCTTGATGCTAATTGCAACCTGAATTCATCTGGATAAAAACATCTGTGAGTCAAGACAGGGACAGCAGCATGGAATTCCCTGATCACCACTCCTCCAGAAGAGAGAAACACTGGTACCCAAGGATGTCACGTTGGTCAGGATAGGCTAAGTTATGTTGCAGTAACAAATAATCCTTAAACTTCAGTGGCTTAATAGAATAAAAATTGATTTCTTACTCACATTTTATGGGACCAAGTTGGCATTCACATATACTTCCCGGCTCACTGCGGAGTAGGGAAGGGGATGTGGTGAATCGTATATGATCTCCGAAAGCTTCTGTCCAGAGATCATCCAGTCACCTCTATTTCATTGGCTAAAGCAAGTCATGCTGATCTAACTTCAAAATGGGCAAGGGTGTGCAACCCTACAAGATACCTAAAAGGAGAACTGGAATATTTATGAACAACTTTCAAGGCTATCATAAGCATAATCCCTGGCGAGAGAAATTGCCTCCTTAGCTTACTGCAAAGTATAAGCTAATAAACACTAGGTCATTTGATCTATGCCCCAAGTTATCACTCCAGAGGAGAGAGAACTTAGGGATACAAAAAGGAAAAATTATCCTTTTCCTCAAGAAGTTTGCAGGCCAGTGGCAGAGAGGGAGGTGATGATATGCACATAAATAATCCCAATATTTTGTAATTACCGCCGTAATGGAGAGAAGCATAGAAGCAAAGAGATCAAGGGAAAGGGGAAGGATTAAGAGATGTACAGAAGATGGGGAAGGATTAAGAGATGTACAGAAGATATCAATGAGAGCAGTTGTGATTGATTCATTAGTGGGTGCGAAAGAGACAAGTCGTGGATGCTTGCCAGGTTTCTGATTTGGTTAGCTGGATAGATATTGGTACCTTAATCAAAAAAAAAAAAAAAGAGATCACAGCATCAAGAACAATCTTGGGCAGTAGTAGGGAGAACGTGTGAATTCCATTGATGGCAGTGTCTTTGAGCACTGAAATTTAAGCAGAGAGGTCCAGTCAATGCTTAACCAGAGAGAGGCTGGGCTAATGACAACTATTCACATTTAGTTGAGCAACTACTTACTGACGGTCTACTCTATGGAGTACTTTGTAATCTGGATACAAAGATAAAACACAAACCCTGGGGCACCTGGGTGGCGCAGTCCTTAAGCGTCTGCCTTCGGCTCGGGGCGTGATCCCGACGTTGTAGGATCGAGCCCCACATCAGGCTCCTCCGCTATGAGCCTGCTTCTTCCTCTCCCACTCCCCCTGCTTGTGTTCCCTCTCTAGCTGGCTGTCTATCTCTGTCAAATAAATAAATAAAATCTTTAAAAAACAAAACAAAACAAAAAAACACAAACCCTGCCACTGAGGAGCTACTTCTAGTAAGAGCAAAAGACACAACACAGATGATTGCCCCGGAAGATGGTCCCTATTGTGAGTCCTGTAGAGAGCTCTGGGAGACCAGCAAAGAGGCTTCTAACCAAGGATAGAAGGGTGGTGGTGGTCATTATTCAAGAAAGTCTTGTTGTAGGAAGTGGGACAGAAGCACTTTGGGCAGAGCTGAGCATGGTAGCATGCATCGTTTGTAGCTACGATTCCTGGATTTAGATCCTGCGGGCAACTATTTTCTTGTGCAAGTCACTTAAACCTCTCTGTTCCTTAGCTTTCCAATCTCTAAAATGATGATAATCATAGTTTTGCAAAGTCCATTTGAGGTAGTTCTGAGGACTAAATGCAATCATGGTACATGCAAGAGCAAGCGAGCCCAGACACACAGTGAGTCCTCAATAAGCATTATTATTATTATTATTATTACATTTATTATTTACAAAGGTGAGATAGAGAAAGATATTACATGCAACAGATAGAGGAAAACAAATGTTTATGAAATCATAATGACCAGGTTATTTTGATAGCTATGAGCAGTTGCCTGTTGTAGGTTTATTCAAACAGCAAATATATTAAGCGTCTACTCTGCCCAGCGCTGTGGCCCATATCCAGACAAGAGTGCCGGAAAAGGGACTGAAAGTTGTTCGTTATGTTTAGCCATGAGGAGCTCCACCAATGACCTACATAGGAGCAATTTCTATGGAATGTTGAAAGCAAAAGCCTAAAGACAATAGTATAAAGAATGGATGATGAGTGAAGAGGAAGAAATAGTAAGAGTAGATACGTTGGGCATAAGCTTATGTATGAAAACATACAGCGAAAAGAGGAGAAAGCCAAGGACACGAGTGAGAGATGGGGGGAAGAAGAGAACACAGGGAGGAAGACAGAGCCGGTTTTCTCAGACCAGATTAAAAATGTGAAAGGTGTTGCAGAGTAGAAGGCAAAGGGAGAGGATTTTTAAAAGTGGTAGAGTTCAGTAATTCATCAGTTGCATATAAACCCAGTGCTCATTACATCCTGTGCCCTCCTTAATGCCCATCCCCCAGTTACCCCAGCCACTGGCCCCCTCCCCTCAGTTTCCTAGAGTTAAGAGTCTCTTATGGTTTGCCACCCTCTCTGATTTCATCTTGTTTTATTTTTCCGTCCCTTCCCCTATGATCCTTCTTAAATTCCACATATGAGTGAAATCATATAACTGTGTTTCTCTGCTAAATTTCTTTTGCGTAGCATAATACCCTCTAGTTCCATCCACATCATTGCAAATGGTAAGATTTCATTTTTTGTTGACTGAGTAATATTCCATTGTGTGTGTGTGTGTGTGTGTGTGTGTGTGTATCCTAGACATTTTTAACATCGTGTTGTTAAGATCCTAGATCCTGTTAAAATCCTGGAAAGAGTGTTGATTATCTGTTTGTGTTAACAGGCCTTCAACCCAGTTATTTTCACATTGCAATTGCTGTCGCACCTTCCAGGGGTGATGGTTCCATTGTCAGCTAAGCTGTCAAAGCCCTGGATATGCTACTTCGGGGCTGCTGTGAACATTAACCACTCAGGGGTTAATTAGTCTGAGACCCGGGTGACGGTTTAAATCAAAGCTCAGTTCTCAGAGCTTTTGCTGGGCTCTCTTGGGTCTATCCTATCTACAGCTCAAGAGTAAGCCTGAAGTTATACTCATTCATTCACAGAATTAGGGGAAACACTTCTCCAAATCTCTCATCTCAGAATTTCCCTCACTTTCTCTATTTAGAAGCTACCCATCCCCCTGGTTCTCTGGCCAAAAAGATGGAGTTTATCCGGGAGTTTTAGCTGCCCATGCTGTCACTGCATAATTCCCATGACTGTGGCCACCCTAGACAAATTGGGGAGAAAAAGAGAAAGAAAATGGAACGCCCCTCTCTACTCTCCTGATTGCGGGGGCCCCTTTACCCAATTCCTCGACCCAGAGGACGTTGGTTTTTATCAGAGTTTAAGCATCTAGAGCTCCGGCCCACCACATGGGCTCCCCTGAATCCCAGCCTTGCAAAACCATGAGGGAAAAAACGGTAATTCCCCCCATATGTTGTGGCTCATAGAGGGCTATCTCCCAGTGCTCTGGCCAGAGAGGCAGACTTTTCTCAGAATGTTAGATGTCCGCGGTGCTGCTGCGTCAGACCCGCTGGGCGACTGTCTTTGGCTCTAGTGCATGAGAGAAAGGAGGAAATTAAAATAAGAGGGAAACTCACTCACTGCTCGTATGGATCAGTTTTCTGTGTTTTGACTCCCCTCCCCAGTCTCCCCGCTTGTGTTTATTTTTCAGAGTCCTAGGCAGTTGTTTTTTGTATTTGGAATGGAGACTTTAGTCACAGTCAGTAGGGAAGATAGACTATAGTGGCCTCACTCCATCTCGTTTGTACCAGAAGTTCCAAGAAGAAGTGAATTAAATACTAAGAGAAACTCCACGTAAAATTAAGAGGCTAAAAATTATTTATTTGATCTGGCTCCGGTATTGGAGTTACTTACATTCAGTGGTGTGTAGGGTCAGAAACAGGACTGCAGTGGAGTGAGGGGGGAAAGGGGAGTGGAAAAGGGGTGAGTGGGGAGTGGAGAAGGGGGGATGGGTGAGGGCTATCTAGTTCGGCTGTGAAGGAAGGTGGGAACAAGAGCAGTATGAGTGGTGGCTGAACATCTAGAAACATCATTAAAGGAGGGAGGAGAGAGTAGGTGCCCAAAGATTAACGCCCGTTGATAGATTTGCTGGTCGTGAGATGAGGCAGTTCTCTTTGCATTTTCTATTTCCTCCCATGACATAGTATGTGAAGTTATCAGCTGAGAATCTGAAGAAGGAGGAGTTCTTGAAGATTCAAGAAGAGAAATGTTCAATAATCATCTTGCTAAGAAAAAACAACAACAGCACTAACTTTCCAGAGAAAGATTGTGGGGTTGAGAGCAGTGGGGAGGGCCCACTATAGTTTGTGGTGCCAACCTGAAAATCAAATTCATCCATTCCCCCAGCTCCATAATTTCTTACTTTCCTGTTCTCTAGTGGCTTTTCCCTGCAATCCACATCTATAGTCCACGACTGTGGTCGCACACTGTGCCCTGCCGTTATCCGGGTGGGAGTCCCAGCAGAGGCAGGCCTGTGGGAGACAGCCTGAGGATGAGAGGCACTAGGGATCGGGTCCAGCCAGAGAGAGGTCACCCTCAAGGTTATTCAGAGGATCACAGCGCCTTAGAGGACGGAGCATAGTAGTTAACCTGGAGACTGAGGCTCCTGGCCTAGAAGGAATTCACCAGCCACCGAACTGAAGTTGCTCACACAGAGGCGTAAGCGAGTGATGAGTCGGAAGACGAGTAGATCAGCTCAGGAGTTTGCAACTGGGGAGTGAGGAGCGAAGCACCAGTCAGGAGGCACAAAGCCCACACCTCTGGGATCTAGTTGGCCTTTCTTTCTACATAAACCATCCTACAGGGAGCAGGTGCACACTTACAAATAAGGAACGCAGAACTGCCTCACCTCTCAAATCAAAGCGTCGTGTTCTGCCCTCGGGCTGTAAGGTGTTATCCTTCACTGTTCTTACGTTTGCCGTTCATCTTCCTCAGCGATTTTAATCCCACAGTTTAATGCCACATTGTTCTCAATCGATCAGCTCGTTCTGGCAGCTCGTGGTTTGCTCCCAGCTCGAAACGCTGGCCTTTCATTTCAAACTCTCTTCCTTGGCACCCACAAAGCTCTCGCTCCCTTTCCTTCTTTACTCCTGTCCTGAAACCAGCTCCCCTCCGCTGTAGATCAGCCCAGTGCTCCGACCTCTCTTTCCAGGTGGAACGCCTTCAAAATAGACCACCAGCTGGTCACCGACACTCCCGTCGCCCACCTCGGCCTTGGGTTCATAGGCTCACCTTCCCTCTCCAGCATCACCACAGCAGCCTCCTGCCTAACCTCCCTCTTTAGACCCTCGACCATGACTCAGAGCTCAAATAGTTGATTCTCCGCACGGCAGCCAGAGCGAACTTTATAAAACAAGTTAGTTTACATGAGTGTCCTGCTATAAGCCTTCAAAGGCTTGCTGTTTCCATTAGGGCTCTGGCCTACTTTAGTTTACCCCATGACCTGACCCTTGCTGGCCCTTCCGCAGAGGCTCCTTCTTCTTCCTTCCATCTGCTCCACCCACACTGGCCTTCTTGCCATTTCTTGACAATGACAGGCTAATTCCCACCTCAGGCTGTTGTGCTTGCTGTTCCCTCCACCAGGGTTTTCACACAGCTTCTCCATCTCATACGGGTCAGGCTCAAATGTCACCTCCTGGACCCTCTATGTAAAGTGGCCTGCCCCTTTATTACCATCTCTGCCTTTATCCTGCTTGGTTTTTTCATAGTGCTTATCACACGAGACCAGCCCACACCAGACCAGAGCTCCTGAAAGGCGAGACCTCAAAACTATCTTGTTTAGCTACTAGGTCTGTAACACATAAAACGGTACCCAGCATACGATAGACACTAGATGAATACTTGTCAGATGTGTTGAATTATCAGCACGCAAGTTAATGGTGAGAGTCAGGGTAGGGATGAACGTCAATATCACAGGACAAGCTGAGTAGAGGGGAGCTCTGTCATTTGGGGAAGGAAGACTGAACTATAACACACTAACAGTTGTTACTGCATTTAACAATTTTTCTGAGAAATCTATATTAAAAGATGCCATGTATTTGATTTTAGAGTTGCAGGTCAGTGGGACCCGGTACTAGGGTTTGCAAGTATCTTCTGTGCCATCCTCAGTTTTGCAAGGAGAAGGCTGCACTGTTAAAAGCTAAATGCAAATAGCATTAGGTATGCAAGTAGTAATTAGGTATATTTTTCACTCTCTGTGATTCGGATTTGGAATAGTTCCTAGGCATGTGAAATCAGTGACAAGGGAAGAAATGTGAATATATAGCTAGTGCAGCAGATGTCACAAAAATAGTTTGCTCCGTGCCACGTTTATCATTTTAATCCACTCCACATATCCCAACAGAAAATCTTCAAACTTTATCATGGCTTTTCTGCATTTTAGAGGAAAAAATAGGGATCAGGGATGTAGCCGGAATAGAAAGGCAGACCTTGGAAATTGGAGGGTAACTGGAAAATGAAGGAGCCAAGATAAGACAGACAGCCTCGGTGTCTTTATTTATAAATGTTCAGATTAAACTAGACAACTTTGAAGGGTCCTCAAGCTCTTTGGTTCTAGAAGTATATGAAAGTTTCATGAGAGGGGGTGTGCGGATCAGCCACTGCTTCCCATTGATGTTCATCCGATCGGCTTGGCAAGGAAGCCAAAGTGACATGACTGTCATTGCCACCATTAATGAAAGGGTTATTGACTGTGCCCGTTCCGGCGATCCACGGATAAGCTACCCACAGAGCCAAGTATGAGCGGGCGGTTCTCCAAGTGTGGTCCCCAGACCAGCAGCACCGGGCAACTGCATGGAATGCAAATTCTTGGGCCCCACCCCAGACCAGCTGAATCAGAAACTCGAGGGATGGAGCCCAGCAGCCTGTTCTAACACCCGTCCAGTGATTCGGACGCGCACTGCTGTGTGAGGATGTCGATGTACGTGAATCCTAACGAAGCTACAAAAAGAATGCAAAGGACAAAGAGCTTTCCGGGGCACTTGGACCTTGTCTCCTAAGTCGGAGTTTGGACAAGTTTGGGAAGATATTTCCAGGCAGAGAAACAGGTCGGGGAGGTAGGGAAGACCAGACAGATCCCAAGACTTACCATAGCTGTGTGGGCTCAGGGTAGCGGGGTCCACTCTCTTTCCCAGGCTCCCTTCCTCCCTCTGCTCCCCGGCGCCAACACATGGTGGTAGCGCTGAAGGGCCTGAGCGAGGGAGCAGCGGAACGGCGGGAGTTCGGGCCTCACGCTGGCTGCCGTGGGCTGTCTGTGGTCGGTACGGCCTGACAAAAATAATCTTGAGCCGGCATTTAATGGTTAGTAGTTTCAATATTACAAAAAAAAAATCTTCATTTGTGGCTTTCTATTACAGAAATGAACACTTGGTGGCCTTTTCACCCATGTCTACACGGGCAAAAATGTATTGATGCTAAAAACAGCAGCAGCTTTTTGTCGGGTGATGCTTTCCCCATGCCCTCCCAGCCCCGCCACTCCCTTTCAGATCTCCAGTAACCACGGCGCTCGGACTTTTCTTTGTGAGGATCTTGTTCTCTGCTTTCATGTTTCAAAGATGAGACACGCGCTGTTTGGTGAATAGGGGGAGGCACTGGGAGAGAGATGTTGGTGCAGAAGGCTTGGAAGCTCTGTGTTCTTTTCCCTACTCCTCTCTTCCATCTGGATGTTCATCTGTGTGTTTTAATAATAAACAGATAAACGGAGTTAAGATGGCGGAGGAGTAGGAGACACCGTTTTCAGCCGGTCCTCCGAGTCGAGCTGGATCGGTACCAGACCAGCCTAAACAACCACGGAACCAGCCGGAGACGCAGGAAGACGCATCTGGATCTCTACAAATGACCATCTCCAGCGCTGAGTATTGAGGTACGAAGCGGGGAGCCATGAAACTGTGCACAGATATCGGAAGATAAACGGAAGGGGGAGGGAGCCGCCGCGTTCGGGCGCCGGGAAGCGGCAGCCACTTGCACGGGGGCGCAGGCGGGGCTCGCGGACGGCACCCGCAAAACAGCAGACTGAGACCGTGAGCCGGGTGCGCGCGCCACCAGGCATCTCCCGGAACCCCGGAATCCCGGTGCGCTCACTGGATCCAGACTGAGACCAGGAGATCCGGGAGCGCGCGCGGGGCGGCTGGCGGCTGGCGGCATTAGAAACACAAAGGACAGAGACGCCGGCCCTGGAAATGAGGGCTGGGACGCCGGGTGTGGGGCGCACATCCCGGGACGCTGCAGGGTTGAGCAGCACCAACAGTAACAGAGTTAAAGTGGCCAGAACATTAGTAGAGAACGGGCCGCAATCCTTCTGTTCCGTGACAGAGGCTGAAATTTGGCCGCTGCTGCTCTGACTCTCAGAAGAGGCACAGCAAACCGCCAGGGAAAGCCGCCACAGAACAAAAGCCTGGAAATACCGGCTCAGGGAGTGCCCATCGCCATCCCCCCTCGCAGGGGACACGGAGACTCTACCCAAACAGGGCTGCCTGAGTATCGGCGCGGCAGGCCCCTCCCCCAGAACATAGAAGGCAGGCTGAAAAATCAAGAAGCCCACAACTGGAGGCGCCTGGGTGGCGCAGTCATTGAGCGCCTGCCTTCGGCTTAGGGCGTGATCCCGGCGTTCCGGAAAGGAGTCCCTCATCGGGCTCCTCCGCTGGGAGCCTGCTTCTTCCTCTCCCACTCCCCTGCTTCTGTTCCCTCTCTCGCTGGTTGGCTGCCACATAAATAAATAAATAAAATCTTTAAAGAAGAAGCCCACATCCCTAAGATCCCTATAAAACAAGGGGCACAGCCTGGGACCCAGTCAATAATTTGGGCTCTGGAAACCCCGCAACCTCTCTTCATCAGAATGACAAGAAGGAGAAGCCCCCCCCAGCAAAGAAAAGACAGTGAGTCTGTGGCCTCTGCCACAGAAATAATGGATATGGATGTAACCAAATTATCAGAAATGGAATTCAGAGTAACGATGGTCAAAATGATGAGTAGAATTGAAAAAACTATTAACGAAAAGGTTACTGAGAATATAGAATCCCTAAGGACAGAAATGAGAGCGAATCTGACAGAAATTAAAAATTCTATGAGCCAAATGCAGGCAAAACTAGAGGCTCTGACGGCCAGGGTCGCAGAAGCAGAGGAACGGGTTAGTGAATTGGAGGATGGGTTAATAGAGGAAAAAATGAAAATAGAAGATGGTCTTAAAAAAATCCAAGCCCACGAATGTAGGTTACGGGAGATTACGGACTCAATGAAACGATCCAATGTTAGAATCATCGGCATCCCTGAGGGGGTGGAGAAAAACAGAGGTCTAGAAGAGATATTTGAACAAATTGTAGCTGAAAACTTCCCTAATCTAGCAAGGGAAACAAACATTCGTGTCCAAGAGGCAGAGAGGACCCCTCCCAAGCTCAACCACGACAAACCTACGCCACGTCACGTCATAGTGCATTTTGCAAATATTAGATGCAAGGATACAGTATTGAAAGCGGCCAGGGCAAAGAAATTTCTCACGTACCAAGGCAAAAGCATCAGAATTACGTCAGACCTGTCTACACAGACCTGGAATGAGAGAAAGGGTTGGGGGAGCATATTTAAAGCTCTTTCAGAGAAAAACATGCAGCCAAGGGTCCTTTATCCAGCAAGGCTGTCATTCAGAATTGATGGAGAAATAAAGACATTTCAGAATCGCCAGTCACTAACCAATTTTGTAACCACGAAACCAGCCCTACAGGAGATATTACGGGGGGTTCTATAAAAGTAAAAAGGCCCCAAGAGTGATACAGAACAGAAAGTCACAGCCAATACAAACAAAGACTTTACTGGCAACATGGCAACATTAAAATCATATCTCTCAGTAATCAGTCTTAATGTAAATGGTTTGAACCATCCCATAAAACGGCACAGGGTTGCAGATTGGATAAAAAGAAATGACCCATCCATTTGCTGTCTACAAGAGACTCATTTCGAGCCCAAAGATGCATTCAGACTGAGAGTAAGGGGATGGAGTACCATCTTTCACGCAAACGGACCTCAAAAGAAAGCTGGGGTAGCAATTCTCATATCAGATAAATTGGATTTTAAACTACAGACTATAGTTAGAGACGCAGAAGGGCACTATATTATTCTTAAGGGAAGTATTCAGCAAGTGGATATGACAATTATAAATGTATATGCCCCCAACAGGGGAGCAGCAAGATACACAAGCCAACTCTTAACCAGAATAAAGAGACATATAAATAAAAATACATTAATAGTAGGGGACCTCAACACTCCACTATCAGAAATAGACAGAACACCCTGGCAAAAACTAAGCAAAGAATCAAAGGCTTTGAATGCCATACTCGACAAGTTGGACCTCATAGATATATATAGAACACTACACCCCAGAACCAAAGAATACTCATTCTATTCTAATGCCCATGGAACATTCTCAAGAATAGACCATGTTCTGGGACACAAAACAGGTCTCAACCGATACCAATAGATTGAAATTATCCCCTGCATATTCTCAGACCACAACGCTCTGAAATTGGAACTCAACCACAAGGAAAAATTTGGAAGAAACTCAAACACTTGGAGACTAAGAACCATCCTGCTCAGGAATGACTCGATAAACCAGGAAATCAAAAATCAAATTAAACAATTTATGGAGACCAATGAGAATGAAAATACAACAGTCCAAAACCTATGGGATACTGCAAAGGCAGTCCTAAGGGGGAAATACATAGCCATCCAAGCCTCACTCAAAAGAATAGAAAAATCTAAAATGCAGTTTTTATATTCTCACCTCAAGAAGCTGGAACAGCAACAGAGGGACAGACCTAATCCACGCACGAGGAAGCAGTTGACCAAAATTAGAGCTGAAATCAATCAAGCAGAATCCAGAAGTACAGTAGAGCAGATCAACAGGACTAGAAGCTGGTTCTTTGAGAGAATCAATAAAATTGACAGACCACTGGCAAGACTTATCCAAAAGAAAAGAGAAAGGACCCAGATTATTAAAATTATGAATGAAAAAGGAGAGGTCACGACGAGCACCATTGAAATTGGAAGGATTATTAGAAATTTTTATCAACAGCTATATGCCAATAAACTAAGCAATCTGGAAGAGATGGAATCCTTCCTGGAAACCTATAAACTACCAAGATTGAAACAGGAAGAAATTGATTCCTTAAACAGGCCAATTAATTATGAAGAAATTGAGTCAGTGATAAACAACCTTCCAAATAACGAAACTCCAGGCCCGGACGGTTTTCCTGGGGAATTCTACCAAACATTCAAAGAAGAAATAATACCTATTCTCCTAAAGCTATTTCAAAAAATAGAAACAGAAGGAAAGCTACCAAACTCATTCTATGAGGCCAATATTACCTTGATCCCCAAACCAGGCAAAGACCCCCTCAAAAAGGAGAATTACAGACCGATTTCCCTAATGAATATGGATGCCAAAATCCTCAACAAGATACTTGCTAATAGAATCCAACAGTACATTAAAAGGATTATCCATCACGATCAAGTGGGATTCATACCTGGGATGCAAGCGTGGTTCAATATTCGCAAATCAATCAGCGTGATACATCATATCAACAAGAAAAGACTCAGGAACCATATGATCCTTTCAATCGATGCCGAAAAAGCATTTGACAAAATACAGCATCCTTTCCTGATTAAAACCCTTCAGAGTGTAGGAATACAAGGTACATTTCTCAATCTCATAAAAGCCATCTATGAAAAGCCTACTGCAAATATTATTCTCAATGGGGAAAAGCTGGAAGCCTTTCCCTTAAGATCAGGAACTCGACAAGGATGCCCACTCTCGCCACTATTATTCAACATAGTACTAGAAGTCCTTGCAACAGCAATCAGACGACAAAAAGGGATCAAAGGTATTCAAATTGGCAAAGAAGAAGTCAAAATGTCTCTCTTTGCAGATGACACGATACTCTATATGGAAAACCCAAAAGAAGCCACTCCCAAACTATTAGAAGTTATAGAGCAATTCAGTAACGTGGCAGGATACAAAATAAATGCTCAGAAATCAGTTGCATTTCTATACACGAATAACGAGACCGAAGAAAGAGAAATTAGGGAATCCATCCCATTTACAATAGCACCAAAAACCATACGTTACCTTGGAATTAACTTAACCAGAGACGTAAAGGACCTATATTCTAGAAACTATAAATCACTCTTGAAAGACATTGAGGAAGACATAAAAAGATGGAAAGATATTCCATGCTCATGGATCGGAAGAATTAACATAGTTAAAATGTCCATGCTACCCAGAGCAATCTACACTTTCAATGCTATCCCGATCAAAATACCAAGGACATTTTTCAAAGAACTGGAACAAACAGTCCTTAGATTTGTATGGAAACAGAAAAGGCCCCGAATCTCCAAGGAACTGTTGAAAAGGAAAAACAAAGCTGGGGGCATCACAATGCCAGATTTCGAGCTGTACTACAAAGCTGTGATCACAAAGACAGCATGGTACTGGCACAAAAACAGACACATAGACCAATGGAACAGAATAGAGAGCCCAGAAATTGACCCTCGGCTCTTTGGGCAACTAATATTTGATAAAGCAGGAAAAAACATCTGGTGGGAAAAAGACAGTCTCTTCAATAAATGGTGCTGGGATAATTGGACAGCTACATGCAAGAGAATGAAACTTGACCACTATCTCACACCGTACACAAAAATAAACTCCAAATGGATGAAAGACCTCGATGTGAGACAGGAATCCATCAAAATTCTAGAGAAGAACATAGGCAACAACCTCTACGACATCGGCCAAAGCAACCTTTTTCATGACACATCCCCAAAGGCAAGAGAAACAAAAGATAAAATGAATTTATGGGACTTCATCAAGATTAAAAGTTTCTGCACAGCCAAGGAAACAGAAAAACTAAGAGGCAGCCCACGGAATGGGAGAATATATTTGCAAATGACACTACAGATAAAGGACTGGTATCCAAGATCTACAAAGAACTTCTCAAACTCAATACACGAGAAACAAATAAACAAATAAAAAAATGGGCAGAAGATATGAACAGACACTTTTCCAATGAAGACATACAAATGGCTAACAGACACATGAAAAAATGTTCAAAATCATTAGCCATCAAGGAAATTCAAATCAAAACCACACTGAGATACCACCTTACGCCAGTTAGAATGGCAAAAATAGACAAGGCAAGAAACAACAATTGTTGGAGAGGATGTGGAGAAAGGGGATCCCTCCTACATTGTTGGTGGGAATGCAAGTTGGTACAGCCACTCTGGAAAACAGTGTGGAGGTCCCTTAAAATGTTAAAAATTGAGCTACCCTATGATCCAGCCATTGCACTACTGGGTATTTACCCCAAAGATACAGACGTAGTGAAGAGAAGGGCCATATGCACCCCAATGTTCATAGCAGCAATGTCCACAATAGCTAAATTGTGGAAGGAGCCGAGATGCCCTTCAACAGATGACTGGATTAAGAAGTTGTGGTCCATATATACAATGGAATATTACTCAGCTATCAGAAAGAATGAGTTCTCAACATTTGCTACAACATGGACAGCACTGGAGGAGATAATGCTAAGTGAAATAAGTCAAGCAGAGAAAGACAACTATCATATGATTTCTGTCATCTATGGAACATAAGAACTAGGATGATCGGTAGGGGAAGAAAGGGATAAAGAAAGGGGGGGTAATCAGAAAGGGGAATGAAACATGAGAGACTATGGACTATGAGAAACAAACTGAGGACTTCAGAGGGGAGGGGGGTGGGGGAATGGGATAGACTGGTGATGGGTAGTAAGGAGGGCACGTATTGCATGGTGCACTGGGTGTTATACACAACTAATGAATCATCGAGCCTTACATCGGAAACCGGGGATGTACTGTATGGTGACTAACATAATATAATAAAAAATCATTAAAAAAAAAAAAAAACAAAGATGAGACACGCAAGAAGGACCAGAAGTGTTGACTCTTTCGGAACAAGTGGGAAAGAGCATCTTCGGAGGGACAGGGAGACAATTTCTATGTGGTTGGTAATAGTTGCAAAAAAAACCTAGAAACAGAATTTAGTAGGACTCAAAAAGGAAAGTTGACCAACACTGTCTTGGGAATCTTCACAAATAAGACCTGTTTCACTGCCAATAGGAAAGGGTATTGAAGAACGAAGAGGAGTTTTTGAGATGAAAATCAACCCCTTTGACAGTCATCCTTTCCATGAAATGTGGGGTCTGAGGCAATTTATTATCTTAGACGTGTGCACCTTTCTTCTGTAATTAAAATAAATTGATAATCTCTCATCGTGGGGACCCATATTATATGGCCATGTTGTTGAAGGCTATGTTTTAATTACCCTGGCCCGAGGCCCTCTTTGAGCCCAGGGGCACCTGAAAGTCCTTTTTAATAAGGAGTTAATGCTCCAGGCTCAGTGTAAAGCCGTAGCCACTCTCGTTGGAAAATGACGAGTGGAGATACATTCCATAAATCAAAAGCCTGAGGAAAAAGAGTTAACCCAATATGTTCTGAGCTTCTCTGTGCTTCCTTGAGGGGGTTCATTATGAATGAATACTTTGCTAGGTCACTGAAATATTTAAAGGCGAGAAGCAAAAAGCATCAGAATCTAACCTCGTGTGCTTGTGTCTGTGTGTTTTCCAAACCAGCGCATTCCTTTAAAAGGCGAGGGCAGGGTAGCCTTCCTTCAGAACCCCGGCTCGCTTCCTGAACCGGCGCGGGGAGCCGATCCTCCTGCCACTAGCTGATGGGGAGGCGCCTGCATCTCCAGCGTTCGCTGTCCTGGGGCTGGGGGGGAGGTCGTAGTTCAGATCTAGGTGACACGCATTCCTCACGGGGGTGCCCAAGTCTGGGTCCCGACGGCTGTGCCAAGTGCTGCACAGGTGAGGTAGTGAACGCCTGCTGGAGAGACCCCCACCGCCAGGGACAAGCTCAGCTTGGTCTGCCCGCGTGTTTGTCGTCGAGCGCTTTGCGACTAGACCGGGACAGTGTAACGGCGTCCCCTCATAGCTGGAGGCCTGGAAAGAGGATGTAAGTGTGATTACTGCTGACAGCTAATGGAGCGTCACCGTTAGAGCCCGTAGTGGAGACGCTGCTTTTGGATGGCAGTTACTTTGGTTCCCATCCCAGAAAATTTCTCATAGGGAACGGATGGATCTTTCAAACAAAATGACTAGCGAGGCCAAGTTGTTTCTCCCTCTTTCTTTTTAGTTCCTCATCCTTAAATCACAAACACAGATAGCGGTTTAGAGGTGAAATGTTTGCTGGCAATGGAAAGGAGGAGCGGGATGCGCAGCGGTCTGTGCCGGCACCGCGTCTGGCTGCGGGGGAGAAGGGAGAGCGGAAGGCAGCTCGTGGGCTGGGCGCGTGGGAATCCAGACTGGCCTGGGAGAGTTCCACGCGCTCAGCTCCGAGTGCTTCTCCAGACGCGCCCGCTAGCTTCTCGGGATGCCATCTACACTTTATGTTGATGGAGATGGATAGAATAGATTCGAGAAGGCTCTAAGACTAAAATACAAATTTCACATAGGAAGGGATGTGGCCCATGTGGCTGCCACCCCTACCTTCCTGCACGTTCCCTCCTGGGCCGTGCTGGTTCGTGCTTCCCTCGTGCTCCCTTGGACGCAAATCCTTACACAGCTTCACACTTGAGCCTCTATTTCGCCATTTAGTGCAAGCCTCAGCTCCGGAAACGTTTCCCTGAGTAGCTGCAATTTACTGCAATTATTGTATTATAATTATCTATATATGTAACTGACTTCTCTAACAGCGAGCTCTCTCTCTTTTTTAAATAAATTCAACCAATATTTATTGGCTGTTATATGCAAGCAATATTCTAAGTACGAGGTAAAGGAAGTACTAACCAAGTAAACCAGTACAGGCACTGATGATTTCAAATAGCGTGAAGCGGCGTGCTGCCGTCCTCAGTCATTTAGAGGGGGGCGGGTGCCGAGGAGGCTTCAGAGAAACTGAAAACTACTACCCACCAGGTAAGGGCATTCTAGAAAAGGAAGGTCCCCAAAGGGCGGAGTGCTCAGTTTTATCAGCTGCATGTTCCCCGTTACCTTGGGCAAGGAGATACCAAAGAGGGACCATACTCAGAATATTCAATGGAATGGTGAGAACCAAGACCCTCCCGGAAGGAGGTTTTTCTTCGCTCTAGTGTCTAGCACATAGTAGGCACTTAATAAGTAGTGATTGAATACATGAATTTCCTGTTTGCCTACCCCAGCCCATGTGGATTTGAAGTTCATTCTTAGACCCTATTGTTTCTCATAGAAGCATCTTTCATGGCGATGATATTTTGCACCTTTACGTATTTACATCTCTCCCTACTGGACCATATATTCCTTGAGGGAAGGGGTTTTGTCATATTCATCTTTGTGTGCTGAGAACCCTGTCTTGTTTCTAGAATATAGCAGTTATTCAGTTAATAAATATCGAATGAATGAGTATTTATTAGATAACAATAATCATTGCCTCATTTTTTCTTTCTAAAACTAGCTAAAATGTTCAGGCCAACCGAAGAATAGACTAAGCAGAGGGCATCTAGAGAGATGTTCAATAGAAATAGGCTGTAGACAATATAAATTAACAAGAAACATAAACGTAAAGAAGCAAAGTTTAGACATCTCCTTTCCGGAATCAGATTCATAAACTGGCATTCATCATCACAGGAAGAGTAGCTAATGTTTATTAACGCTTATTGTTTGGTGCGCCCTGGCTATGTCATACACTTACATGAACTTGTTGAGTTTTCAGAACAATCTTATTAGACAAGTAGCATCATATTCCCATCTAGAGATGAGAAGACGAGGCTTGAAGGAAATTTAAACTTGCCAGAGATCATATACACTTAACCCATCGGGTGACTCGAGAACCTGATCATTTGCCGCCAACTTCTTCTGTCTTCGGGTGGAACTCTGAGATAGGATATTTTAATGATGCGGGTGGGAGAATTCCTCACTCAAATCTCTATGTAATGAACTGTAATGAACTTGTTTTATCTAAAAATTGTCACTCCAACATTTATAAAATAGCTATCAGTGAACTTAATGCAACACACTGTGCTAGGCACTTAGGTCCATTCCTGCGAATCCCTGAAGGACAGATCTCATTATCCACATCTCAGAGGAGAAAAACGAGGCCCTGGGAAGTTATATATGCCGCCCAATACCACGGAGATAATCAAGTGGTGAGAAAGGGATTTCAGACCCCAAAGCCCAAGGTGCTCCCACCGGCCATGGTATCTTCCCTTATATTCAACTACAGCCCATCCACAAGCGCCAAAAGCAAACCAAAACGAAACAAAACCCAACAACACCATAACTTGGGTAAAAAAATAAACAAAAAGCCCGACAACAAGCAGAGCTAAGGGCCCGTCATTAAAGATGCCCAGAGGCTGTTTTTAAGCAATCAATTCTCCAAGGTACTCAGGGTGTCCACGAAGTCTTAAAATCCAGAAACAATCCGGAAAGATCATTTTATGTATAAAGTACCGTCACCCTCCTCCTCCCTCCGCCCACTCCCTTGCTCCCTCACTCCCCGAAGCCAGCTTGGGGTGCGTCTTTATCGCCCCTGTCCTGGACACCTTGGAGGAGCCCCCCGCACTGACTCAGCGAGCTGGCCCTTCACCCGGGCCTAGTTGCGGGTAGCCGCTGTGGCTCTGTGTCTGCCCACGGCGCTGGGCCAGCTGTCTCCGCCGGCATGACACCACAGTAATGTGAACAACTGGAAGCAATAATGTGTCTCCCCATTTGCCTAACAATACCAACATGGACAATAACTCAGAAGACTGAAGATTTGTGCTGTAATTTAATAAACCCCATGCACATTTCTACAATTGAGTATCACATCTGTGCAATGGATCCTAGAAGTATAATATTCTTTTATAAGGGACCATTAACCAATCTTAAGTTTATAGGTTTCCTTAAATCTTTTTCATCAGCTGTTAAACTACAGTAAAGAGAAAATTGCCTCTTATGAGACAAGGGATAGTAAAATACAAAGACTGTGATTAAACGTCAATCAATTAAGGATTATAATATAATAAAATGCTGACTGATGATGAAGATGAGCACATTTGAGGAGAATTGTATAAGCAATATTAAGAATTATTTTTAAAAGTCAGTAGAATAAACTTCAAGGAGATCACACTATATACGAGTCCTTGCTCTGTAAGAAAAAAAGATTTTTAAGAACGGTTCCTCAGGTACAAAGATCCCAAAACTGGCATTGAACCTCTAGGCTTAAAAAGTATTTTTTTTAGCTTCTCATTTTAATATTCCCCAGTCTCCAGAATTTTAAATTCTTCTCTGTACGGAATAAGTAATGGCATTTTGTTTCAGCGCGTTTTCCACCAGCGTGTGCAGCTGGGCAGCAGTTTATGGAAATGGGCTGTGCAGTAAAATCACCAAACAAACAAACAACATTGCAATTGAGGTAACAAAACACTGCCTAGAACTTAGGGCCCGGGAAGTTGCTCTGGGACTGTTGGTAAAACTTCGCAGTCGAAGCCTTCCGGAAATGGTCCCTTACAGAATTTCTTTCTCCGAAGGTCAGCGCACACCCCCTGCCCGGGAAGAGGCTGCCCGCTGCGGGAGAGTGGCAGGCGATCCAAAGTGATCTGATCCCCTTTACTCATTTCTGCCTTCCAGTGGCCGCGCAGCTCTCACGGTGAGCTTCCCCACCAGGGTTAGAGTTCTGAAGGAAGACTCATGCTACCCGCATCACGCTGGCCAGCCTAGCATGCCAAAAAAAAAAAAAAAAAAAAAAAAAAAAACAACCACACTAAGAGAGGCTTCTTCCTCTTCTCTCTTGCTGCCGTATTTTTTCTCCAAGTATATTACTGGCAAGGGGCCATATTTTTTTTCTATGCTGGGATGCTGCTTCCTCAGACCTTCTCTTCGACATTGCCTTCCCAAAGCAATTTTCCTGCTGCACTGCTTGTACCTGGTCCCTTCGGAGCTCCGAGGGCATTCAGACTCCTGCCAGTTCGCAGGGAGCATTTGAAGCTTGTTGCAACAGCTGGCTTATACGAGCCTTGAAGGAAAAGCATGCATACACGCAGCAGCACATTTAAAGCGCTAAAGCAGCTGGCAAAGGAAGCAGAGACCAAAAGGTGCAGGTAGCTCACAGCTTTGCTAGAAACTGTGCTGGAGGAGCCTTGCACGGCAGACGGAAGCATAATTAATGGATCAATCCCAGGGCAGCCTGGCTTCTGCACTTACCACTCTATGGAAACTACTCTGGGAAAGGTCACCAGTGACCTTCTAGTTACCAATTTGATGGATGCTTTTCAGTCTATGTTTTCCTAGGCACCTCTGCTGGACTTGGCAGGAGAGTTGAGTGAGGGACAAAAGTCACACCCTCACCAAGGACCAAAGCTGGAGTTTGAAACAGGTAGGCTTAACCCTGAACTCAAGGTCTTTCCTTTGAACCTGGATGCCTCTCAACGTTTCACAGATATTATAAGGAAGTAGTGAATGGGAGAAATGACGGGTTGACGATACAGTCTTATTTTCTGTCCTTTGTAGAACAGACCTAACATGACAGTAATAGCATTTTAAGAAGGCACCGAGCCACAAAGACAAAGAGAATGGGAAAAAAGGCAGTGGAGGACAAGAGACTTCAAGAGATGATGAAAGATAAAAAGAGGCAAATATCTAAAGTGCATGCAGGGCTTACAAGAAAACCTTTTAAAAATCCATGATTAGTGGCTAGGAGAGATTTTTTAAATAGAGAATAGAATAGAAGGGAATGGAGTAGAAAGAGGAATAGAAAGGAAACAAACCAACATAACCCACGGAACAGGCCCTGGGGATACCAAGTCTTAGGGAAGTGGAGGGGTGAGACAGAAGAAAAAAAAAAAAATCAAAGTTGATTGAAAGCCTATGGACAGAAGAGGTGCTGCCCTGGGTCACCACCCTGCCCCTGGGAACAGAGTCCCTACTTCTCTTCACCATCCCAAGACACAAACTGCAAGTTGAGTCACTGAACAAAACAGACTTGGGGCCCAGATATGGGTAGAGTGAGGCTGGGGGTTGGAGAGGAAAAATAGAATTCCATGCAACAGAGGATGGAATTCACTGTCTCTCCACTCTTCCCCAGGCCAGTTTCCAAAACCTCTGCAGTCAGGCACACACTGTTTTCTGCCCTCTACCCCTCATTCTTAGGTTTTTCCTGGACAGCTTAAAATTCCACAAAGACAGTACTTCCAGATACTGACTGTGGGAAGCTCTGCCTGAGAAAGTCAAGTTGCTGCCTTGTCCCCCTAGGGCGACATTGACCAGACTCACTCATGCGGGCAGAGCTTCCAGTCAGCTCTGTAGTCCTGCCTATGGATTATGAACCCAGGGCTACTAAGAAACTCCCCCAAAATGAAAACACAAAAAATGAAGAAAGACAACATCACAAATAAACAGAACAAAGAAATCTGGGCAATGCCTATCAAGATAAGAAGAAACTTCAGTTAATGTCGTCACGAAGATAAGAACATATTGTGCCCATAAAGTAAAACTCCTAGATAACAACAAAGAGCTTGGAACCACAAAAGACCCTGAATAGCCAGAGGAATGTTGAAAAAGAAAACCAAAGCTGGAAGCATCACAATTCTGGACTTCAAGCTCTATGACAAAGCTGTCATCATCCAGACAGCATGGTACTGGCACAAAAACAGACTCATAGATCAATGGAACAGAATAGAGAACCCAGAAATGGACTCTCAACTCTACGGTCAACTAATCTTCAACAAAGCAGGAAACAATATCCAGTAGAAAAAGGACAGTCTCTTCAATAAATGGTGCTGGGAAAATTGGACAGCCACATGTAGAAGAATGAAACTGGGCCATTTTCTTACACCATACATAAAGATAAACTCAAAATGGATGAAAGGCCTAACTTTGAGACAGGAATCCATCAAAATCCTAGAGGAGAACATAGGCAGCAACCCCTAGACCTCGGCCGCAGAAACTTCTTGCTAGACACAGTCTCCAAAGGCAAAGGAAACAAAAGCAAAAATGAACTATTAGGACTTCATCAAGATAAAAAGCTTCTGCACAGCAAAACAAAAACTAAAAGGCAAACCACGGAATGGGAGAAGATATTTGCAAATGGCATATCAGATAAAGGGCCAGTATCCAAGATCTATAATGAACTTACCGAACTCAACACCCAAAAAACAAATAATCCAGTTAAGAAATGGGCAGAAGACATGAACAGACATTTCTCCAAAAAAGACATCCAAATGGCCAACAGACACATGAAAAAACGCTCAACATCACTGAGCATCAGGAAAATACAAATCAAAACCACAATCAGATACCACCTCACACCAGTCAGAATGGCTAAAATTAACAAGTCAGGAAACAACAGATGTTGGCAAGGATGTAGGGAAAGGGGAACCCTCCTACACTGTTGGTGGGAATGCAAGCTGGTGTAGCCACTCTGGAAAACAGTATGGAGGTTCCTCAAGAAGTTAAAAATAGAGCTACCCTACGACCCAGCAATTGCACTACTAGGTATTTACCCCCAAAGAATCAAATGTATTAATCCGAAGGGGCACCTGCACCCCAAAGTTTATAGCAGCAATGTCCACAATAGCCAAACTGTGGAAAGAGCCAAGATGTCCAATGACAGAAGAATGGATAAAGAAGATGTGATACATACATACAATGGAATATTACTCAGCCATCAGAAAGGACTCATACTTCACTATTTACATCGACATGGATAGAACTGGAAAGTATTATGCTGAGTGAAATAAATCAATCAGAGAAAGACAATTATGATATCGTTTCACTCATATGTGGAATACAAGAAACAGTGCAGAAGATCATAGGGGAAGGGAGGGAAAACTGAATGGGAAGTCATCAGAGAGGGAGAAAAGCCACGAGAGATTCTTAACCACAGGGAACAAACCGTGGGTTATTGGAAGAGAGGTTGCTGGGGGAATGGGGTAATTGGGTGATGGGCATTAAGGAGGGCGCATAATGTGATGAGCACTGGCTGTTATACACAACTGATGAATTACTGAACACTACGTCGGAAACTAATGATGTCCTATATGTTGGCTAATTGAATTTAAATTAAAAACAACAACAACAACAAAGCGCTCATGGAAATTAAAAATCAAATAGCCCAAGTGGCAAATGGACCACAAGTGTTAGAAGATAAATGCAGGGTGGTCACTCAGTGTCTAAAAAAGGCAAATATATCAAAACTATGAGAAAATAGCTAAGAAAATTAGAGGAGTAGTAACAGGCTATCTATAGGAGGTCCAGAATAAGCAAAATAAAAAACACAGAGGAAAAGAAACTATCAAATAAATAGTAAAGAAAACATTTTCCCCAAACTGTTAAATATGAGTTCCCAAATTGAAAGAGGCTACCAATTCTCCAACACAAAAAGTGAGAAAGAAAATCCACAACCACACCTAACCTCAGCCCAGCACTATGGAACTTTAGAACCCTGGAATAAAGAGTGATATTTCAAGTAGTGGGGGAGAGAGACAGGGAGACAGAGAGACGGGGAGACAGAGAGACGGGGAGACAGAGAGGATCGAGAACAATGCTGCGTCAGACTTCTCCATAGCAACATAGGAAGCTAATAGACCAAAGAATGACGCTTTCAAGATTCTGATGGAAAATGATTCTCAAATTAGAAATCTTCAAACCAATCACGTCTGAGAGTAACCTGAAGACGATTTTAGATGTAACAGGGCTTTCTTAGTAAAATACTGGGCCACGTGCTCCAGTGAAGTGAGGAAATACATCCGGATCGAACATCAAGACGATCATCAGGATTTTGTAGAACAGGGCGACAGCTTTGTAGCAGTGCCAGAAAGCAACCAACGTCTCAAGGCGAAAGCGACTCAAGCGTCAGAAGATACTGCCCTCTGCTATGGTCTGAACTGTGCCCTCTCCAAAGTCATGTACAGAAGCTCTAACCCGCAAAGCGACTGTATTTGAAGGACTTTCAGGATGTCAGCAACATTAAACAATGTCATAAGGATGGGCCCCTATTCTGATGGGATTCGTGGCCTTACAGGAAGATAAATCTTTCTCTTCCTCCCCACCCAGTCTCTCCACCATGTGAGGACACAGGGAGAAGGTGGCTATCTGTGAGCCAGAAAGAAAGTGCTGCCAGGAACCAAACTGGCCCATACCTTGATCTTGGACTTCCCAGCCTCCAGAACTGTGAGAAACAAATTTCTGTTGTTGAAGACACTCTGTCTGTAGTATTTTGTTATGGGAGCCAGAGCAGACTAAGACACATTTTCCTGCTCCCTGAGGTCTTGTCTCCTAAAATCCTGGCTGCCTTGGTTGCCTTCTTATTACATCAATTATCGTTTTCTCCCCCCATGGCTTTTTGTGCTTGTTCTGGTAGGAAGTTTGTTTGATAACTATTCTATCAAAGGAATAAGCAAAAATTTTACACAGAAATCACAAGAATATTTGAGGAAAAAGCATTCCAGGCACAGGGAAGAGTAAGTATAAAGACTGAAGAGCAGGCGCAGGAAATAAAATAAGAGAACGGGAGACCAAAGTTATGGGCAACCAGGTTGGAAGAGAGCATTGTATAAACTGAGTTTGAAAAGTAGGCAGAAGTTAGATCATGTAGGGCCTGGTAGGCCAGGGTGAAGAAGATGGGCATTATTCTGATAGCAATGGAACACCAATGTAAGATCTTATACTTGGAGGGGATCTGATCTGTCTATCTATCTTATCTATTTACCCATCTATCTGTACACCTATCTATGTACATGTATAAATGGCATTTATAATTGATATATATTGCTGGCCTCTGTGACAATAATGGATCATAAGGGATTAGTTAGAAGGCTACTGTAGAAATCCAGGTGGGAGAAGATTTGTCTAATACAGTAGAGAGAAGTTTAGTGAGCAGAAGTCAGATTTGCAATATCTTACAGATAGTAGACTTGCTGGTAGATTGAATATGTATTATATTGAAGGAAGAATGAAATCTAAGATGACTTGAATATTTCTTTTCAGCCTGAACAACAGATACGTGGAAGTGTAGAGGCAAAGCTTGTTTTGGAGGACCGAGAGGGGTTCTGTTAAGTTTGAGATGTCTGTTAGACATCTGCAATAGTGAATTTTATGTGCCAGCTTGGCTAGACTATGGTGACCGGTTGTTTGGTCAAACACTAGTGCAGATGTCACTATGAAGGGTTCTTCATCATCATCATCTCCTTCTTCTTCTTCTTTTTTTTTTTTTAGATGTGATTAACATTTACAGTTGGTTGACTTAAAAAAAAAGAAAGAAAGCTGGTGATCCTCCATAATAAAGGTGGGCCACATCCAATCAGTTGAAGGCCTTAGGAGCCAAGACTGAGGTTTCCTGGAGAAGAAGGAATTTGACCTCCAGAATGCAGCACAGAAATTCTCCTGAGCTTCTAGCCTTTGGATTCAAGACTGCAGTATCAACTCCTATCTGGATCTTCAGCCTGATGCCTTGGCCTATGGACTTTGGACTTGCCAGCCCCCATGATCTCATGAACCAATTCCTTTAAAATAAACATATTTGTAAATATATGAGATATTTAGGACCCATCTAAATCCAGGATGATCTCATCTCAAGATCTTCATATTAATTACATCACAAGATCCGTATTCCAAATGAGGTCACATTCTGAGGTTCCAGGTGGACATATATTTTAGGGGACACTATTCAACTTATTGCAATAATATGTAATAATAGGTAATGTTGATATTATTTTTACCATTAATAGATGATTTTTGGCACTACAAGATCCTGTTTGCTTAATGTTATCACCCTTGTATAGAATGCCACTCATCATAGAATCACATTTTTGAGATAAGCCATTATCTACAAAGTTACTCTTGGAAATCATATACATTACCTGAGATTGTTACCACATTTGTACTTTAATTTTATGTTCAAAGCAAAATTATATCAAGGTTTTGTGTTCCAGAGGTTAAGAACTGTGTCACTTTCATTGGCTTTGCTATAGGCACAGTGGAAGCTTTTCCAGTAATGATGTTCCAATCCATAGAATAGATCCAAGCATCTGACGGATTGGTGTGGGTATGGTTTGCCTCAGTTTAAATTTCCATCTTTCCGAATGTGAGGAAAGTTAGATAATCAGTATTCTTGATCTACCGGCTCTGCTAAACGTTTATGGCTGCCTACCCCTAGAGAGGGGCCATCTCCTTTGCACTCAAAGATCTGCGAAGCGTCTGGACCAAAGTGACGAGAACTGCCCTCATTCACAAAAGGCCTCTGAGAGCAGAGTAAAGACCTATTCCCCTTTTCTGCTGCCCTTTCATTGGCGTCTTGTGGTCATTTCTGCTGATGTCAGCTGCACCCCGCGCGATCAGTGTCGTTTTCCTACGGAGACGGATGAGCGAGCGCCCGGCTGGAGTAGCTATCCATCACCCCCGCCTACGGATGTCCAAGGCCACGTCTGCGGCCCCACGTTCGGCAGCAATTACGTGTGGGCTGCGTCCAGCAACACAGTCCTCTCGTGCCGCCCACAGAGAATCGCGGAACCTGAAGGATTTTCTACTTATTTCAGAGTGCTGCTCACTGCTCACCTACCGAGACTGAAAAGTGGAAGTGAAGATGAGATGGAAAGGGAAAGGGAGATGCAACACTGAATACAAACGCTCAGGGACTTACGTGGTCAGTCTGGTGGGTCTCCGAGCTCGCTGGTTTCGTGGAAAGCAGTTTGCTACCTGTGCTAAGGCTGAGCATACAAACAGGAATGAGTTCGTGGGTCAAAGCGGCTAGATGTGCTGAATTAGGCGCATTATCTGGGAGTAAGAGGAGGATGGGTGCTCACAGATAAGGAAAAACGGGTTACTCGATTACCCTCCAATATTGAAAACCAAGATGTGCTGAGAGCTTAATAAACATCACAGGAGAATCTCGTTCCTGCTCTAGAGCTTTTTTTTTTTTAATTCATTCATTCATTCAGCATTTTTTCGGCAGGCATGGTTACTGATTCACCCATGAACTTCAGAGATGCCGTGAATACAATATGCAACCCTGGGTTAAGACCTATTTGAGAACAAGCCTTCTGATTTCTAGCTCTAGTCACTTATGACCCATTTAAAAATAGAAAAAGGAATCATGATATATATATATATATATATATGTTAGGTTTAATATATATATATATTAAATAAATACAGGACAGCTCTTAATATATATATATTAAACCTAACATATGAAAACTTTGATTGTCTTCTAGATGGGCCAGGAAAATTCTTTAGGATATACAAAAGTCATTCATGCTCTCCAGGGCTTTCCCTCTCTTCTTCCAAGACAGTCATTCAGCAAAGACTAATTGAGCACTTACTGTTTGGGTACAAGTTCAAGACCGTGCACTCAGGGAGTGTTCAGCCTGTCTAGGGACACTAGACTCCTGAGCCTCATTTTCTTTTCCTTTTGAAATATACTGATTTAGGCCTTCTTCCCATTCTCTAAGCTGGGAACACTGTGTCTTCTAGGGTGGCAAATAAACACACAGTAAACTGATCTGTGTTAACAGTGGATTACAAGAACAAGGTGAAGAACTGCCGGTATGAAGACCCTGCATCCTGGCGTCACAGGAGCAGTTTGGGGTGACTTCTCGAGACAGCAGCTTAAGTTAGCACACTATCTTCCCAGAGATTTTGACCTTCGACCGCAAGAAAATGGAAGGACCCACATAAAGTAAATCAGGGACGTATTTTCGGGAAGCTCATAGTCTTTCCATGGAGTTGTTCAGTACTGAATCACAAAGTAACTGGTTTTTAATCTGATTTTATATGTTTACATAAATTTTATACATTATACATTAAATATATTTTCTATATTGCACTCATCAAAGTCACGTCTGCTTTAGAGTTCTCTGTATTTACTGAGCCTCTTTAGAGGAGATAGTTGAAACGCTAGGAAGAAAACCAACTATATTACATTATGAGCACAGCTAGTCCCATGTTTCATTCCATAGAATGCTGTGCTGATTGGAAATCCATAGTCCGCTGTTAACCCTGAAATGTTCCTTCCAAACAGTGGACAAACCAAATGATTTTTTTTTTCTCTTTTAGAACTGCTGTTCTCTGGAGCCTCATATCCTAAAATGTGTGGAGTTCAGCTCTTCATCCTCATCGCAAAGTACGGTGCCTGCAAAAATGTGCGAGATTTAAAGACGCAGCCCTGACAATATCTTTCTAGATTTGGCAGCAATTCTTGGAGTTTTCTGTTGCCTCTGCTGCTTCATGCTTTGCACAGGAGAAGATTCAGGGGTCTCCTCCAGCTTTTTACTATCCCAACGTGAGTTCAACACTGATCAGCTAAACACAGTGTAAAGTTAGGTCAGATAAACCGCTGTTCCATGTCTGTCCCACCCATTGAACTTGAGGGTTGAAGGCACGCAGCAGGGAGGTGTGTGGGGGCTGGAATCCAGCCCTCCTATGCTTGGGGAGTGGCATGCCCCGCCGCAATGTGGAGTCCACTCAAAGGAAGAGACACCCCTTCTTTGCACAAAGCCACCAGATGGGCTGCTGGCCACCGTGGACACAGCAGCATCCACACACACCAGGCTCAGGGGCCCAGTGCAGCCTTCGTCCTTCTGGATGCTCTCCTCCTTTTCCAAGCACGGAGCTCTTCCTCGCCATTTGCAGGACTAGGCCTCGAATAAATACAGGATAGCTCTTAATTTCAATCAGCTTGGGAGAGCATAAGAAATGTTCATGTTGTCCTTACACTCTGACGACCCACATTTGGTATTACGTCATGGCACACCTTTTCCCTATTCCGTGGCACCCGGGTCTCGTGAAGGAAATGCAGTATGACTGGCCCTCGGTTAGGTGCTCCTGGGAGCGAGGAAAGGAACTGAGGGCTTAGATGAACAAGCACGCATTTAGCAGCGTTTGCTCTTGCTTTTGCTCAGTTTGGACTCTTAGATGGGTAGTTGGAATACCCTTTGCACCTCTTTCATTTGTTGCATCATAAATTGTTTATTCTTCAAGGCCCAGCTTACATGTCACCTCCTCTGGGTAGCCCTACCCACCACCAGGCAGTAGCCCCTGTGTCCCACATAGAGCCGTCTTTATTTTGCGCCGTCTTTACCACTAGTACTTTTAATTCGCCTGTTGGTATGGGGCCGGGCTGACCTTGAGTGAGTTCTTAGAAGACAAGAGCCTCGTCGAATGCATTTCTGTAGCTCCCGTGTCGGTGTGGAATCTTGCATGTCTCAGTTATTCAGGAAATGTTACCTGAGTCTATGGTGAACGACATAATTCTTGCAGTGTGGTCATTAACCTTCGAGAGTTATGACTTCTTTGAAAATGCTATAGACTCATTCCCCAGGGAAAAAAAATAAGTGCATATATACTCATGTGCAAACTTTCACATAAAATTTTGTTCTCGGGTCCTCTGAAGCCTTCCACGGACCTGCCTTTGGGTCCACAGAACTCAGGCCAAGAACCACTTCTTAAAGGAAATAGACTAATACCCTTGGTACAAGAAAGAGCTAAATTATTTCCCAGCTATCTTCACTCAAGTATTTATCATGCCGGGTGCTGCGGATGCTGGAATGAATACCGTGCACGGCTCACCAGCCAGTGAGCCGGTGATAATGCTGCAGCATGAGAAGGGTTATTCTAGCACATTCTGAGGATGCCAGCATTAGGGAAGTGGTTTTCACATTCATGGTTTCACGGACCAAAAATGTACAACAAAATACCGAGTGATACACGAGTGCTCAAGTTTTTGTTATCTCAAATTGGCACTTAAATAAAGAAGGGTCCTGCTATCACCCTCATTTCATGCAAGTTTACTACCCAAAGAGAAGAAATGTATACTTCTGGAATAAAGAGCCATCCTTCTAACTGATAACGTATCAATTTGGTGAGGAAACTCGTCCTATGCTAGCACCAGGCACTAGTGTCTGAACACCCCCCTCCCAGGGAGTCACTGAAGCATCACAGAATTGTCCAGATTGCATCTTAGGGGACAAATGAGGAACTGGCGTTGAAGTAATGGTGGAAAGCCTCCGAGACTAACTCTAAAACACTTGTGTCTACAAGGTGGGAACGGACGTGAGGTCAGGTTAGCAGGCTAGTCCTCACGGGGAAGGCGAAACGGGCAGTCGTGGAAATTCCGAGGAAGTGGGCTGGTGACGAGCAAGGGCGCCAGGCGCGGGCACGATACGGCGGCGGCAGTGTTCGCGCACTGGCCCAGGGGCGGCCTGTAGAAGTTTGGGATCCTCTGTGAACCCCGACTCCCCCCAAGCCCGGAGAAAGAGCAGCCTGCAGGCGAGCCGAGCCCACTGGCAGAAGGCAAGTCAGGCCGAAGGCCACGAAGAGCCTGGGAGGCTCTGCATGAGGAGAGCAGCGAAGGGCAACTGGGGAGGGGGGCGGGAGAGGCGCATTTGCCGCGAAACCGAAGCGGGGATGGGGTGATGGGAGTCCAGGCGGCCCCCCGAAAGCCGTGCAGTCCCTCTAGGGACTTGAGTGTCACGACGAATGTCAGATACGAGGAAGAAGCCAAAGAACTGGAGGTAGACCTACCAACATAACAATCCCGGAGTTAGTGTTACCTTATTTTTAAAACAATTTGAAGACATTGTCTTCTATTATCTATATGCCATAGTTCTCTTTAATTGGCATGTTAGTCCAAGCAAACCTTAGTAAAGACATATTTCACTTTAAAATATTTCTTACAACTCTTTGAATGCTATCGTAAGGTGTCTGTTAACAATGATTTTTTTTTAAGTTTTAGCTTTGCAAGAGTTTATAGATTACATTATTCAGCTATTCTGGGTGATTTAAAGTAATTGAAAATGTTATACAATCAAAAATTACTTCTTTCAGATGAACTTCGGGGTGTATTCCTCATCCCCGGCCCAGGACTACAGCTACTGAAAAATAAGTCTTTAACAAAAGGTACTGTTGCTATTTCTGGGTATATTTCTATTGTATGTTATCACTGTCAGACGTTTTGTACTCCTGGCATGTGAATATTTAAAAGCCATCTGTCTAGGACCACCATTTCCTACCTGCCTTTCCTCCACTCAAGATTATCCTTTTAAATCTGTAGCAAATAATTTTTAGACGCATTTCTTATTATAGCATTAGCACAGCCAGCACAAACATCTTCTTTTCCCTTTCTCCTGCCATGTGTACACATAATGGACTTTCTTATTAAATATACATGCAATCCCTCGTTGCATATAAATGTACCTCATCAAAGAATAAGGGAGACCCTGCAACTCTGTTATCGATTGGTCATAAAGACAGGGTAATATCTGAATGGTGTTCTTGGGCTTTCTCTTTTAAAAAAAATACCTGGAAGAGTCACGTAACTTTAGCAACCATCATGAGGAGATCTAATGTGGTTTCTTTCTTACATATTTATCGGGCTGCTTTATTACATATTTTCGAGGCCACAGAAAACAGAACCTGCTGTCCTGCTTCCTGAAGAGAATTTAACAAATCGTGGGCTTTGTCTCCATGGAGCCATACTCTTGTCTTTGAGGAAAATGCCAGTCTGAAGAAAGCCTACTTAGGGTGGGGGGTGTTAAAATGGACCAGCAGTAAAATGCTTTTTGGTGATTCAGGTAGATGTCAAAGGAAACTCCAGGCGGTACCCAGAAGATATCTTTTGAATAAGTAAAGCAGAAGAATAGTTCTCATCCAAGCAATTTCACTCTAGTTACATGCCAATGACTTGAAATTTACAAACATGTTATGCAGGGCCGAAGGAAGAAATCAGCAGCCTATTAAAGAATGATAAAATAAAGACTTAGAGGGACAGTCTGTTGTGTGGTTGAGGGTGCAGGCTTCCCCAGAAAGCTCTCCTCCCTCTGGTTGGAGAGTGCTAAATTACATTGTTGGAAAACACACTTGGATGGGTGACTTCTCCCAGGTCTGCACACACTAGGTGAAACGTATCTATTGACTTACAAGCTGGATGCATGTGTCAAAAATGCAATCCGGTATTTTTGTAATAATAGCTAGCAGTCGTGGCTGTAAATTATTTATGGAGAGTATTCAGTGCAAACAGGTTAGAGCACACATCCTCTTCAGCTTGACTGCCCTGGTTTTAGATCACGCAGACATTCAACTCCTCAGAGATCTGCTCTTATCACTGCAAACCCTACAAAAGGGCCCCCACTGCAGTCAGTTCAGCCACCCACGGCCACCTAGCAACTTCCTAAAGCTCCACCTCAAGGTTCAGTGAGTAAACACGGTCCCTGTGCCCCCTCTCTCACACCCGCCTTGCCCTGGCGATGTAACGTAATATCAGACATGAAGGCGGATCGATCTCCAGAGCAGAGGCGTGGCCGGGCTCCACTATCTTTGTGCAGAAACATGGAAGAATGTGCACAGAAAAGGCCACTGGTGATCTTAACGCAAGCTGACATTTCACTAATGCCATGTTTCTGAGGCTGGAAAGAGCTGGCTATCCAGCGAAGCCCTCAGTTTAAATTTAAATAAGCGTGGCACCCTATTGCAATGCAGGGCATGGCTGTCCCCTTCTGCCCTGGACTATTTCAGCCATGGCCATTTCCATTTCTTCTCAGTGATCAATGCAGGCAGGTGGACTTCTCTGCCGTGCCACACAGATGGCCAGAAAGGTTACAGCATCTTTTACATTTTAAGAATTAAAGCCACAAGGGAAAGGCAAACTCTCTGTTAATATTCCAGGAAGGCTATGCTGCCTTCCCCATCAAACAGGCAATTAGTGAGATATGGACCTCAGATGTCCCAGGTCAGATAACTATACATTTCACTGTATCTTCTTTGTCCTTTAGGATGAAAAGATATTACAGTCTTTCCACTGCTTAATATGGCAGAACTACTGTGTCATGAGAGATCACAGCTTTTATTTGTGGGCTTAGAACAGGAAGTGGGTTCAGCTATCTGTTCACCAATTTATAAGCAGAATAAAAGATGTTAGCACAACAGCTGGAGCTAAACTTGGAAATATAAGAAGCACTGCAAAGTGGGAAGAGCAGAAAATAAAATCTATGGGTTCTAGAATCAGCTTTCTGTAAGATTGGATAGCAATGGTTTATCTCCCAAGTGGTTCCTTAGAGCGTTAGAAAGCAATAGATAATAAGGTCTCCACAGATCAAAGAGCGCAGCGTCAGGAATCAGGGGCCCTGGTTCAGCGATGTCAAAGCCCGTGTGACGTAGGAGCATTCATTTAACCTCTGTGAGTGCCAGTCTCTTCAGCTACTGAGCGGGGGAAATAAAATCCTCCCTGGGCATTATTTTATTGTAAGAACAAAGTGACCTAGCACAAGGAAAGAAGGTTATGGTAGAACGTTGAGTGGTGCCCCCCTCAAAGATACATCCATTTCTTAATGCCTGACACCTGTGAATATAATCTCAGTTTGAAAGAAAAAAAAAACCCTAATTAAATTAAGGGTTTGAGAGGAGAAGACCATCCTGGACTATCTGACTGGTCCCTGAATGCAACGGCAAATATTCTAAGAGGCACAAAGAGAAGACTGACACGGAGGAGTGGGCCAAGTGAAGAGGGAGGCAGCGATGGCCGGGATGCAGCCACAAGGCCAGGAAGCCAGCCGCCCCCCGAATCTGGAAGAAGCCAAGGAGGATTCTCCCCTAAAGCGTCAGGCAAGAGCGGCCTCACTAACACTTTGATTTGAGCTCTGTGCCATAGCGGCCACAGGAAAATGATTACTGAGTGGGAGCTAGGAGGGTGACAGCCTCTCTCACCTCTGGCACAAAATTTAAAGTGTCCCCCCAAACTCGGTAATCAAAATAAATAACCTTTTAAGGCAACATTTAAAAAAATCAAAATCAATGCTAAAAAAATCCATGGTGATAGAAACACTCAAATTGTTAGTTGCCAAAAGATTTGTCTTTGCTATTGAAGGAGCGCCCTCTCATTATTATAATTTAAAAAAACCAGACGAGGTGGTGAGGGTGGAGGGGGGTGTTCCCGAGGCTAAGCCTTGCAAACCACAGCTTGGTACGTTCTTTATATGACAAATGGTAAAAGGTGATTCTGAACCACATCAAAAATGCCCCAATCAGGGCTTAATTTTCTTTCCAACATTTTAGAGGGTTGTCAGTGGTAATTCACTGGGAAAGGCAGGAGTGACGGTGGTAAAGCTTGTATAGGTTTTTAGAGTTTGCAAAACATAAAACTCTCTTCCCCTTGGTCCCCAGTGTGACCGACTTATCACCATGGTTCTAAATTTCTAAAGTTCATATTTTCAGTGCTTCTTCACTGAAGTAGGGTGAATGGTGCCCCCGGCCCCATCCCCGCAAAAGATACATGCGCTCAGAGCTGACTTGGAAAAGAAATCTTTGCAGATAAAATTATAAAGGATCTTGAAATGAGGAGATGATCCTAGATTATCCTGGTGGTCCTTCCATCCAGTGACAACTGTCTTTATAAGAGATACAGAGAGGAGAAGCCACAATCATAGAGGAGGAGGCCATGTGAAGAGGGAAGCAGAGATGCAAAAAGAGGACTTACGCGGCCATAAGACAAAGAATACCAAGAGTCACCAGAAGCCTCCAGAAGCATGGATTCCAGGATTCTCCCCTAGAGACTTTGGAGGGATTGTGACCCAGCCAACACTTTGATTTTGGATTTGTGGCCTCCAGAAATATGACAGAATAAATTTCTGTTGTTTTAAGTCAATTGCTATCTACATGTTAGAATTCAAATTTTCTCTTACTAGGAAGCACCTCATGACCTGGCCCCCCCGCTGTCTTTCCACACTTAGCTCCCGCCAGGACCGCGCGTGTGTGTCCCTCCTCAGCTGTTTCGCCTCTCACCCTCCTCCAGACCTGGGCTTGCAGATGCGCGGCTGCACCTGTGCTCACCCCGCATGAATGCGCCCCGCTGCGGTTGCACCTGCAGCCTCCCCCCGCCCCCGCAACCGGTCCCCGTCCTCTGCCACAGGCCTGCTGGACTACTCCGCGGTGCCCAGTCCACACATCGGCTTTGAAGCCTTCTTAAACTTCCAGGCAGTCTGGTCCTGTCCTGTCTGTTCTCAAACTGCCTTTGATGTATTTATCGTACCCTCTGGTTATAGTATGTGCCACGTGTTCCTGGAATCACGTGCTACCCACACATCTCTCCCACAGCGCTCTCAAGTCCTTGACGGAAGAGACAGTCCTCTGCGGCGTGATCTTCCCGGTGCCTAACACACCATCTGCCTTCTTAATAATCACTGGTTAAACAAAATAGCTTATTAATAATATCTTTTAACATACATTATTTTACCTAATATTTTCGATGTTAAGTGAAATGCACACTACTATTATCATATTTTTACAGAAGAGAAAATCGAGGAACAAATAGGTGAGTTGAATTGTTAGAATTCAAACCTAAGTACTTAACTTCAAAAAGAAATATATATTCAGATATATATTATATACTATTATATATTTTATTAACCATCTATATATTTAACTTTATATACTTACCAAATATATGACTATATGTATATATATACCTAACCATACACAGAAAGAGCTATAGATATGTATTTAACTAAAAAATTTAACCATATATTTTAACCATACATGCATATTGTATATTAAATAAGTCTCTCCACATGCATTGCCCCATTGCTTTCTGCCTGGTGTTAAAGCTTATTCATGTATAAGTCTTACTTCTAGTAAATTCACCGAGAGTGGGATCCAGGTTTTATTATATGTTTTTGCCATACTGTGTCTTCTAAATAACAATCATTCAGATATTAGTTGAATGGATTAATAATCATAGCAATGACTGTATTTTAAAAATTTCTTCCGTATTTATATAGAATAACTTCATGAGGCCATATAAAGTCACCTAATAGCTATAAACATGAAACTCCCAGCCTATTACATGTTATTTTCTGCCCTCTTTCAGGGGATGGGAGCTTGTTAAACTCTGAATGTTTCTCTGCTGCTCTGGTGATGCCGCTGGGCTTATCATTTTCATTGATTTTTCAGAAAGTTAATAACAGATGGAATTTCACTTTCGGAGCAAGTTGAACCAATGCCAGCATAGATGCTGTTATGGAGATTCTCATGGAGAAGGTGCACTTTGACCCCTTATTTCTGATGCCACCATGGGTTAGGATCATGTTAATGGGGAGTTGCAACTCCCATTACTGCCAGCATAAAAGAAACCATCATCCAATTTTTTAAAAATTAAAAAAAGAAAAATATAAGGTAGGTTAAGGACCATGTATAAGGACTTAGCTCAGAATTATGATTTTTCTGTCTTTGAAAATAGATCCAAGGCCATACTGATAAGTCCTAGAAAAATAAAAATACTTGGTTGAAAATGTACAGTGTGTCAGTATAACTTTGAAAATATAGATGAAGAATTTAGCAAAGGAGCAAAGGAGGACAACTGGGCTTGGGAAGAATGATAGGTAACGGAAAAGCATGAGCAAAGCATGACGTTGGGAAAGGGTGTGGCATGGAGCTACAAGCCGGAGTGAGGGCCCAGAGCTCTCACCTGAATAACGAGGAACGGGTTAGGGCAGCACGCGCTTCATCTCTACTGACTTGGCAATAAAAATGACAGTGTATTAACCAAGAAGCAGATTCTGGACACAGACGGCCTGGCTTTGCCTCTTACTAGCATGGGGACCCTAGCTAAGTTACTTAAACCTCACCGTGTTGCAGTTTCCCCACATGTAAGATGGGGATCATAAAAATACTCCTAGGGCTGTTCTGAAGTACGTATGAGTTAATAAAAGGAAGGTCCTCGAAACAGTGCTTGGTGTTGAGAGAAGCAATTCACCAATGTGCCTGAGCATCCTTGCCCCTTCTTACAGGAGAGGTCAAGGATGCAAAAGTCTGATTGCTCTTTACTGGGGACACCTTTCAAGGTTGTGTTTACAGCAAGCAACTTTGAGAAATGAGATAATGTCTTCCGGGACAGAGAACGCACTCGATTAATGCTTGCTATAAAACAGCAAGTACCCCAGTTCCGGTGTTCTTCTCTGGTACTGCAACCAGTGGCGGGTCCAAGCATCCATCGGGGCTCGTGTGGCATCATCTCCGTGGGACATGGGGGACAAGTGAAGATGATGCAGAAGTGGTGCTTGAGGTGCTTGCTCTGCTGTGTGTAATAAAAACCACTGTCTCTGACCCGGAAATCTCTTGTCTTCTGCCAGCATCCATGAAAAAATTACAGGCTAAATGATTAGCTTTTAAGTAGGATAAAATCAAATCCTATGCTCAACAGCTGGCACATAGTAAACATTGAGTAAATATTAGTTTTAAGAGGGAGCCTCAGTCACTGGGAGCTGGAGAAGCCTGCGAGGACAAGACGGGCACTTGAGGGACGGGATTGACAGATGCGTTAGGGGGGTTGTTCTTGGAACGTTGCTGGTTCATCTCTTCTCTTGCCCCTCACTTGCCTTTCTCCTGACCCTCCTGACCCTCCATGAATACCGGAAGTGTTTGCACCAGAATGTCCTACAATTGTATGTTGACGATAGGATCTGCACTCAATCTAATAGCTTTTCCTCAACTCACCTACCTCTGAAAAGAAAACACAACCATTTGCAGAGTGGGAATAATTAAAGGGTTTTTGCCATGTTAACAAAGGGATGGGATAGTAAAATTTTACCTGTTATAGAATCTCCTTTGTGTTGGTTTTTAAAATTTTTCTAAGAAAGACAAATCTCTACCCAGAGGCTAATGAAGGATCTTTGGGGATGTAGAGAAATGAAGTAATAATCTACATTTTAAAAATATGCAAAGATCAAGCTATCTTGGACATTTCCTGAGAGACACTGGGACAGGTGGGGGCTCTGGAGTAAAGAGTCATGCAGGAAGGAGGAGGGGTCCTGAGAAGGTAAAACGAGAGCTGAAGACAAAGCCGGCTTACACCCCTGCCTCCTGTAGGCAATACAGCCTATCCCTTCTTCCCCTTCCTGATGGTGCCCTCCTTTTTCATCCCCTGCCACTACATTTGCATAAGGTCTACCTATGAGGTTAGAGTTGCTTCCAAAGCACAGTAGACTGGGGAGGACAGTGAACAGGGAGAGAAGGGCACATGGCAGAAAGAGAGGGGGCAGCTGGGAGGTCACACTCCATCAGCAGTCTCTGATTATGCACAGGAATCGGGACAACCTGCATCTGAACTGAAATCTTCAGTGAATAAAGTCTGAGGAGAGGGTGCCAATTCATAAAGCATTATTGTTTTCAGACACTTGGAATGGATGCCCATATCTTTTTCAGTGGTACCTTCTCAGAGAATAACTGAGGTTTACATTTTAGGCTCATTACTGAGAACACAGCTTGACCTAACAGAGAGATCAGTGCACCGGGGTCAGAAGACCTGAGGGGTTTTCTTGCCTCTGTCACCTCCTCGTCCAATGACCTTAGGCAAGAAGCTCAGCCCGAGCTTGAGTTTCCTCTTCTCTAAAAGGAAGGTAACACCGTCTAACTCACAGGGTCTTGGGAGCAAAAGCTAAGAGAATGGATGCAAAGTTCTTGGCCACTGTATAAACTGAGAAGTATTATATGATGAGAAAAACAATACAAGAGAAATTCACTTTCAGAATTCAACCCCATAGTGTTCTGTGTAAGAATAATCCTGCGCTGGGTCTGCTAAGATCAGGCAGTAAGCTGGACCACAGGACTGTATGTCCTTACACATACATGTTTAGAAACACATTCATGTTAAGAACCATGAATATTTTGAGGTAATACGTGTGTTTTTAAGTACAGTACAGAGCATGAGTTGACTCTAAATTTTTTCTCATAAAAATGATCTTGAAAGAAAGGTTTTCAATGTTTCTCAGAATGTGAGATCCATAAAATACTATCCCTTTGGACTATGATATCAAGGGAGTATGAATACTCTGAATACCTGAATAATTACAGATGGAAGTCAAAGCGATACCTCATTCTTCTCTCAAACCACTCCCCTGGCGGCAAGGCTCTGAGTCTCCAAGCTACACTCGTGTTTTAGTGGTCAATACAGACTACTCTGGAAACTGGCAGTGGTTTGCATAATAACTTCTATGAGGCTGAAAGAAGCCGATAATCATTAACAACTTGGTAGCAACTATATTCACCTCTTGAAAGAGGGTTGCCGGATAAAAATAGGTTGCCAGGATGCCAAGTTAAATTAGAATTTCATTTCAGACACACAACAAATAATTGCCATAAAATGCAATATTTAGGATGTGCTTATACCAAAATATTATTCATTGGCTTTCTGAACTTCGAGTTTAGCCGGCATCCTGTATTTTTATTTCCTAAGGCTGGCAGCCTTACCTGAAGTGGCAAGCTGCTTCATGACCCTGTATCTTGATGATCTCACCATATTTAATTAACTTCACGAGGTAAACAGCTCTGTCCCTTCGGTCTCTGCGGGACTCACTATTTCTCCTCGTCCTCCTTGACACTGTGAAGGGGGAGATCACATATCCTGTACCCAGACCGGCTGTGCCTGCAGTAATAGATATTAAATCACATGCCTGCCTGAAATCGCTTAGAATTCACCCACTACATTCCTATCTCCTTTGGAGAAGCCTGGAAATTAGTATACAGGAGCCTTGGAACAAATACAACATGACATTTTTTTCTGTAAGAGAGTACATAGGAACTTCCAGAAGCTCCAGATTCTAATTCTACCCAGATGAATAAAGGCAGTTAATGATTACTGTTTACATTGTCTCATTTTGACATTTCTTTGATTATTTTTAAAAACGATGCCACGGCTACAGAACTAATTGCAATCTACTACTGGGTATTTACCCCAAAGATACAGACGTAGGGAAGAGAAGGGCCATATGCACCCCAATGTTCATAGCAGCATTGTCCACAATAGCCAAATCGTGGAAGGAAACGAGATGCCCTTCAACAGATGAATGGATTAAGAAGTTGTGGTCCATATATACAATGGAATATTACTCAGCCATCAGAAAGAACGAGTTCTCAACATTTGCTGCAACATGGACGGCACTGGAGGAGATAATGCTAAGTGAAATAAGTCAAGCAGAGAAAGACAATTATCATATGATTTCTCTCATCTATGGAACATAAGAACTAGGAAGATCGGTAGGGGAAGAAAGGGATAAAGAAAGGGGGGGGTAATCAGAAGGGGGAATGAAACATGAGAGACTATGGACTATGAGAAACAAACTGAGGGCCTCAGAGGGGAGGGGCGTGGGGGAATGGGATAGACCGGTGATGGGTAGTAAGGAGGGCATGTATTGCATGGTGCACTGGGTGTTATACGAAATTAATGAATCATAGAACTTTACATCGGAAACCGGGGATGTACTGTATGGTGACTAACATAATATAATAAAAAAAATTAAAATAAAAAAAAGAACTAATTGCAATCTAATTATTTCCACATATGTAAGTGTTTTCAAGCCTCTGTCTTGCACAGGTCATGAGACAGTGGTCACATATCAGCCTCTCGTCGTTTACGTTGTTTAAAAAAAATAGGGAAAGGGTACTATTTCACATAATTAGCAGCCTTAATTAAAAACCGGACCAAGATATCAGCTGTAGCAGTGGCTTGACAAGCCCCTTAGGGCTACCTCAGATTCTACCGCCTTCTGATTAGAATACGAAGCTGGAAATATCCACCTCCACTTCCTCCATTAAGTTGTGATGCTTTCAGGTCTGATCAATCATTCAGGCCTGGTAATCATTTTCACGAAGGTCTGGTGGAGAGGAGAGGGCTGCAAGGGTCTGGTAAACATGCCCCATGATTGATGGCTCCGAATCATAAGCCAGAATTCAAAATGACTATTAGAACGCTGAAGGGGATCCCCAGGCTCCTCCCCATGTGTGTGAGTTCTAACATCCTTAAGGATCACAAGGTAATTTGCAATTCTCATGGCCGTCACGTCTGAGAATTTTCATAGGCGATGCATGAGAAAAAAATATTTTTAATAAAAAACAAATAAAAGTAATCGATTCGGCTTTTATTAAACGACTACCCCAAATGGATGAGATGATGGAGCACTGGAATAAAATACAAACTGTCCCTTTGACAGTTCTTTCAGCTACAATTGCCCAACTTTTTGACAATTGCAATATAGTTACACCAACTAAAGTTTGGGTAGATTAAAGGCATATTCTTCCCAAGACTATTATTTTGCTCCTGTCTGTTTTGCTGCAGGACATCCTTAACAATAAGAGAGGGTATTCTAATTATTTTGCACATGTTGATTTTCATGATTCCTCAGAAATATTATAGATATTATACATTTATAAAATAAAAGATAAATACATTGAAGGTAGAGAGGATCCCTCCATTTCATGGAGAGTTTTTTGGAAGCACAAACCTCCAGGAAGGTTTTGAGGAACTTATAACACAATCACAATATGATCACATAATACTATCAGGCATAAAAACTAACGACGTGAAGACACAAAATCTGGGGATTAAGGAAGGTAGTGTGTTTCAGGGGAAGAAAAGGGTAAGGGCAATCAGGGAAATGATCAGAAGGCCAATGGCAGTGGAAAACTAAACAGGGTGCTGAGTTTAACTCTCCCTTGCTAGCACCTAGAAGAGAGAAAGCAAGTTCGTTACAGAGTTCTCATTGCCAAGTGGTAAAGGTGTTCCAGTTTCCCAGGAGACTCACAGTTGGCCATTGGCCCATCCCCCCAGATGAAAGTGGGAAAATGCTGTGATATCGTTAAGTGTGTCCTTGTGTCTGGATGTGACAGAAGCCTGGTATTTCCAAGCAGCTTTCAACACTGGATGGAAAATGAGAGACCTCAGAAGCCAGGTGCTCTCAATCTCGTTTCCCCCCAAACCTCTGAAAGATGTGCTCTTCAAACATGTCGACCATGACTCACATTTGTAAAAACAATACTTCCCTTACTAGGCGTTACTCTGATGTTTTCCATTCCATTTTATAGCCATGGATTTTTAAAAGCTTTGGTCAAAGCCCACTAAGTTGACTTTTTGAGTCACAAATAAATGAATGGAGACCCACAGTTTGAGAAACCTGCACTGGTAAGCATACACTTTTCTTAAAATACAGAAAAATGGTAAAATGTAATGTGTTCTGTATTCATATAAATAAATATATGTGTAGATATATTGAAGTCTGTATACATCTATGAACATGTGTATCATATCAAAATATATATGTAAAATTTTACAGATGTGGTAATAACTTGCTTAAACTCATGAGAAATCCTGAAGCAGCTCTCAACATATCCTTTAATCATATAGTTGAGTTAAACCCATATTGAACGTTAAAATGGTGGTATGTATTTTTAACACAAAGATATTTTAACTGATCTAAATAATTAACCTAGCTGACTCTTGAATTCTTATTACCTAAGTTCTTCCTGTAACTTCTCTAATAAGCTTTCCTCCATTCCCAAGCAGTTTGTGCTGTCAAGCATATGAGGGAGTCATTTATAAGTATCTGCATATCAACCAAGCACATCATTTCATTCAGATATGACTTAGACACAACGCGATCATTAGCCTGAAAAATTTACTATTTTGCATTTTTTCCCCAAATGACAAAGATTTCAAAATAAGATCACCCAGTTAGATCTCCCTTCTTACTCGCATACTATTCACTGACTTCCTTTTTCTCACTCTCTGTCACCATAAAGGAATATCAAATCTCTTAGGTCATGTTGTTAGTCTTTTTTCCCCCTCCAAGTAATGTTAGCTTTCCCTCTGTTTTCAAATCTACCATAATTGAAAGAACCCTGTTGGCTAAGCATGCTCGAGGGGAGATCAGATTGGCTCACCAGGAAAGGTGTCCAGAAGCGATAATGCTTGAACTGAGATAGGGAAGAGGTAAGCCTGATAGAGAGGTAGGGAAGGGCATCCCTAAGAGAGTGAAACTTGCTACAAGGGGGTCAAAGTCATCGGGAATAGCTGAAGTAAATAGTTCTGGCTGAAGAATAGTGGAAAGTAATTCTCCAAGTGAAGGCAAGGGCCAGATCAGAAATTTGTTATTTATTACGTACGTGGGAGAGAGACTTGGAATGTTTCCAAGCAGAGGAGTGACATGATTAAGTTTCCATTTTAGAAAGTTCACTTTGACGAAAATATAGAGAATGGAATGAAGAAGGTCGAGATACGAGGCTGAGAGTTCAGTTAAGAGGTCGTGACAATAATCTAAACAAGAAATGATAACGGCTGGGTTAAGACATTGGTAGAATTGAAGGAAAGGACATGGATTCAGTAAGACGTATCAGAGGCCACATGGCTGGGCCTCTTGGAGACTGTCAAGGTGTGTTAGTGGATAGTGTTTGGGGTGAAGCAGAGGCATGGAGGAGAAGTCTAGAATGGTGCCTGGCTTCTAGCCTGGACACCTGTATAAAAGGTGGGGCTTGTAACACAGGGACCAAACAGTGCAAGAAAGATGATGAGCTCAGATTAGCAAGGTGAATTTGTGAGGTTTATTACCATTCTCCGTAGCGATGTTCAACCGAAGAGCTAACTTTCACCCAGCACTTCCTACACGCTAGATGCCATGCTAAGTATTTCACATGCATAACTTTATCTTCTGAAGCTCTTGTAAGAATGACTATTATTATCCTCATTTTACATATAAGGAAAGATAGGCTCAGAGAGTGAACTAATTCGTCTAAGATCACAGAGCTGGTAAATGGCTGAGCAGGGACTCATATTCAAGTCTGTCTGCCCCTGCCCCGGGTCCTAGGCCCTGTGCGATACAGGACTAGTGAAAGAGACACTCAGTGAAACATCCGTGGTAGCTCAAGTTATAGTTGTGAGTGGGGCTGCCAGTTAGAATATATGTAGTAGAAAGCAGAACCCAAGGAAAAGCCCCAAGGAACACCAACATTTAATACACAGGCTACAAATCAGTGGCCTCCATTTGCCCATAGGCAGTTTGTTTGTCTAGCAGCAGTCTAAAACACTTGGATTCGATGCCTTCTGGAAGGGATAGGGAGCATTCTGCACTCCCTCACAGTCCCCTCCCCCACTCCCCGTTAACTACCATTTTCACCTACCAGCACCTTCAGGCCCGTACATTTCCTGTAGGACCCTGGGACACACAAGAGTTGCAGCCCGTAAAGAGTGTGGAGAAGGAAAAAGTCATTTAGGAAAGGAAAAATCAATAAGGAAAGGAAAAAAAAATACTAGAAGAATGTAGCTTCATGCAAGTTGAAGAAGGAAAGGGTTTCAGAAAAAAGGGACAGTCAACCATATTATGTCACAAATGGTCAAGTAAGATGAGGAGAAAATGAGGTCTGTTGAAGGAGGCAATCTGGTGGTAACTTATAATCTTGGTAAAAGGCAATGGGGTGGGTAAGAGGGTAACAATATCAGATTCCAGTAAGGTGCAGAGTGAAAGGTATGGAGGAGGTGGAAAGAGATAGCGTAGGGTCCTCTTTAAGGAAGTGTACATGGTTCTGAAGGGAAGGAAATTAACAGGGAAATAACTGATGGGAGATGTGTGGTCAGATGAGAACTTTTGCTCTCAGAATGGGAAATATCTGAACATGTTTTTATGCTGAGGAACATTAGCCACAGGGATGATCACTTGGGAATAGGGAAGAGAGGAGATGGTGAGCTCAACAGTGATGCTTACAAGGGATACTGTGCACCGCAGGCATTATGTTAAGACACTGGGGACAGAGTAAGAGACAAGGTCCTGGGGCACCTGGGTGGCTCAGTCAGTGAAGCATCTGCCTTCAGCTCAGGTCATGATCCCGGGGCTCTGGGATCCAGCCCCACACTGGGCTCCCTGCTCAGTGGAGAACCTGCTTTCCCTCTCCCTCTGTCTGCCACTCTCCCTGCTTGTGCTCTCTCTCTCTCTGTCAAATAAATAAATAAAATCTTTAAAAAGAGAGAGAGAGACAAGGTCCCTGTTCTCATGGAGATTACTTTCTGGAAGACAGCCAATAGACAAATAGAATAGAAAAAGTAATTCTAGGTAGTGATATGATAGAGGATGGAAGTCTCCCTTTTTTATTTTTGTTTGTTGTAGGATGGCTTTATATTGGGTATTCAGGGAAGTCCTTTCTGACACTTGAGCTGAGACTTGAATGAAAACGGGCACTAGCCATGGATGCTCTGTGGAGAGAACATTCTAGATGGAACAAATGGCTAATTTATGCACCTAGGGTTGATGTGAGCTCGGTGTGATTGGGAAACAGACAGAAACCAGTGATTCAGGAACAACCTCGAAGTAGGAGATGAAGTCAGAGAGATGGGCAGGGGGTCTGTCAAATGGCAGAACATTTGGAGCTCTGGAGATTTCGGTAGAGAGTATGGGTTTTATTTAAGCTGTGACCATGAGAGGGCTTTAAGCAGGGGAGTGCTATCAACTCCAAGCAGGTAAGAGGGGATGGATCCCAGCCCAAATTAGAAGAATGAGCCTTGAACAGACATGTTATCAACACTTTCACTGAAATGGGCAAAGCAGAAAAGAACAGAAGGAAGTAGAGATAGTTGTTGATAGTATAGGAGGAAGGAATGAATACGTAAGGACCTCAGTTTTCTCAGTGAAGCTAGAGGCAAGATCATCTGCTAAGAGTGAATGGGGAGACTGTGGAGTACAGGTTGCTTTGGTCTGTGCTGGCTGCCGTACATAATAAAATACTGTTGACTAGGTGGCTAAAGCAGCAGAAATTTATGTTCTCCCAGTTCCGGAGCCTAGAAGTCCATGATCAAGTTACCAGCTAATTCAGTTTCTATTGAGAGCTCTTTTCTTGACTTGCAGGTGGCCAGCTGCCTTCTTGCTGTATTCTTTAACATTGGGCAGGAGGATGGGGAAAGTGGGGGGTGGGAGGAGAGGGAGCTCTGGTGTCTCTTCCTCTTTTTTTTTTTTTTAAGATTTTGTTTATTTATTTGACAGAGAGAGAGCGTGCGCAAGCAGTGGGAGCAGAAGGCAGAGGGAAAGGGAGAAGCAGACTCCCCTCTGAGCAGGGAGCCCAATGTGGAGCTCAATCCTGGGACCCTGGGATCAATGACCTGAGCTGAAGGCAGACCCTCAACTGACTGAGCCACCCAGGTGCCCCTCTTCCTCTTCTTACAATGACACCAGTCCTATAGGATTAAGGCCGCACCCATATGACCTCATTTAACGTATCACTTCTTCCCAGGCTTCGTCTCCAAATATAGTCATATTGGGGGTTAGGGCTTCAACATATGATTTGGGGTGGGGGGGGACACAAACATTTGGTCCATAACAGGAAACTGTGGAGAAAAGGAAAACTATGGGGTATTGAAGAAATGGGAAATTGAGAATATAAAAAGTCTCTTCCATCCTAACTTTTTTCTATATTTAGGCTAAATTACTTCAATCTCTCCATAATTCCAAGCTTTATGTAATTAGAAAATATTTGGGTGAAGAAATCATTAGCCTTAATGTAAAATCTTCCACCAACTCAGGAAGCTGAGTTGGACCTGACACAGGCTGTATAGGAAGAGGACAGAAATAACAGAAGCTTCAAGAAGCCCCACCATCCAGGAAGCTGGCATAAGGAAGTGGGGGACACTGCCCAAGTGAAAGGACAGGAGAGAGGAAGACCCTGTGATCTGCTGCGAAGGAGATGCCCAGGGAACAGAAGAGCCTCAGGATTTGTACTGGTTTCTTCCGAGAGAAACGTGACGTGCTTTCTTCTCCAAAGGAAACCTTCAACCAAATCTATAATGTTCATGAAGGCTTTGTGGAAAAAATTTTCTTTCTTTCTTCCTTCCTTTCTTTCTTTCTTTCTCTTTCTTTCTTTCTTTCTTTCTTTCTTTCTTTCTTTCTTTCTTTCTTTCTTTCTTTCTTTCTTTCTTTCTTTCTTTCTTTCTTTCTTTCTTTCCTTCCTTCTGAGATGGGGAGAGCCAAGCCCTGTTCTGAAATCAGGGCCTGGAGGACACCCGAGGAAGACAGCCACATACTAGAGACATCCAAAGGCCAACTGTCATACGCAGAAGATAACACTAACATTACTTTCCCAGGGCCCACCATATTTCATTTTGACCGGTGCTCCTTTAGAAGATTCTCTGGCATTTGCAGGTAACAGGTACAGATTATTTGAAAGCACTTTTACACCTCACATGCACCCCCACCCCGCCTTTCCCTGCAGTGGCGGCATTACCATGTCCAACTTGCTTCATTGTGTTTCCTGGCGATATCCCAACTCCCTTTGCTGCAAATAGACAGGACACCTGATAATGCTTCTCAAAAATCAAAATCAGAACAACTCCAGACTCTTCTAGGTTGTTTCTTGACTCCTTCAGGGTAATATGAGTTCACACAGACTCTTTACTTCGTTTCAATTCCCCGGTACCTATAAATGCTGTCCTGATTGCTTATTTCTCACCCTGTGATTCCCCTGCTCCCCAAAATGTTCTTTGTATGTAGGAGTTTTCTACAACTAGAGCGAAGGGGCGCCCTGCGCTTCCTTCCCATTACTTGGATCTCCATTTTGGTGTCATGCGCAGAGTGGCCCATTAATCAATGCTGGCGGAGCTGATGAGCATACAAATAAATAATAATTAATGACCATTTTGACTCACCCAGGTGTTTTATCTGCTCAGCTGTGTTACTGAGATGCCAGGGGTATCTACATTTTATAGAAATATTTGCTGATCGAGGAACTTATTGATAGATGTGAATTATGTGGCCGCTTTATTTTCAAGATTCTCCTGAAGTGTTGGCACAGCTCGCCGCTCTGCGAGGGTTTCCATTGCAAGTGATTACAGAAGTGGCATGTGGAGAGTGGACTGGGAGGCAAAATATATGCAGGAAAAGTGGAAATCACCAAGGAAAACGAGTGAAGGGGAAATCAATACGAGGTGAAAGGTCAACAAGCCTCCTGCTGTTAGTCTGTCAAAATGTATTTAATGGGTTCATTGGATATTTTTCACATTTAAGAAATTGACATGAGAAAGGGTTAGCCTGTAATAACTTTTTATCTCTCACTTACAAAATAGCTATTTTTTTTCTTTTGAGAATTTACCTCTGATCTCAGTATTGCAGTCATGCCCGGGGGTTTGAGGCCTCAACAGAACTATAATGACAAGCCTTCAAAACAGTTACGGTAATTATTTTTAAGTAGTTAATTCTTTAATCAGAGCCACATTAATTTATCAAAACATAATTAAAAACATATTCATTGAAATTAAGTAAGGGTCAAATATGGAACCTGCTCAATCCAAGGGACTAGTTTCTAGATCTGATCTCATTGTATTTATTAAAGGCATGGCTTATTTATTCTTTTTTCTATCATCTGTGCAATTAGATTGATCTCCAGTTCTCTCCTCTTCAAGCAAGAGAGTAAAAGTAACAGATACAAAAAAAACTCATTTCCAGCAGTAAAGAATTTCAAAATAAAAAGTGGCTTCATGTAAAATCACATTTGTACTATCTATTAAAAATTTCTGTACCCTCACTTGATGGATTTTCTTACTTCTTTAATACTCCCTGTTTTTAAAGACAATTCAGTCATCATCTTATTAGAGGCTCAGATTTTTGCCTTTTTCTAATATCTTTAATCAAAGTACCTTTAGATACATTCGAAATATTAATTCATTTGATGATTCCTGAGCCATACTGAGAGATTAAGCAGTAAACATTAATATCTGGAAAAGTCAGCATAGCAAACTTATATATATGTTAACTGTTTTCTCCCTTTTCATAAGACTAAAAAATTTATGTTTCAGATTTAAATGTCCTTTAGTTTTCCATCTTGAGCACCTGATACCAATTTGGCAAGCTCAGACTAGAATCTTGGCTTTCAGTGAAGATCTGCTCCATTAATTTTGGTGAGAAATGTTATACAAGTTAAGTATGGCCTGGAAATATTTCTTTTTTAAAAAATATTTATTTAGGGGCGCCTGGGTGGCACAGTGGTTAAGCGTCTGCCTTCGGCTCAGGGCGTGATCCTGGCGTTATGGGATCGAGCCCCACATCAGGCTCTTCCGCTATGAGCCTGCTTCTTCCTCTCCCACTCCCCCTGCTTGTGTTCCCTCTCTCGCTGGCTGTCTCTATCTCTGTCAAATAAATAAATAAAATCTTTTAAAAAAATTATTTATTTATTTATTTATTTATTTATTTATTTATTTATTTATCTATCAGAGAGATAGAGAGGGAAAGAGAGAGAGCGCCTGGCCTGGGAATATTTCTTAAAAATTGCCAAGGCCCCCAGGGATCTGGTACCTTCATTTGCCATGGGTAATATGAGCGGAGCTCAAAGACATGTACATAAAAGAATTTTAAAAACTAAAAGCATTTTGTAAATTTTGCCACGGCACGCTGAGATTAGAAATTCTAAATAGTTCCTATAGAAAAGGTACCACAAAGGTCAAAATGAATATTTTTATACTTTTTATTTTTAGAATATTAAACATCAGTTATTTTTTAAACAAAAGTTTATTAAATATTTACCATACAAGGGCATTGTGCTAGATATCAGTGAACCCAAGATGGAATGAACACACTCACTGCCCTTCAGGGATGCTTTGTCTAGCAAGGAAGCATTAATGGAAACAAAAATTATGTGACAAGTGCTGCATATCAGTTTTTTATTGCTGTCTAACAAATTGCCTCAAACTTAATGATTTAAAACAACATACAGGGCTCCTGGGTGGCTCAGTCGGTTAGGCGACCGCCAACTCTTGGTTTCTGCTCAGGTCAGGATCTCAGGGTCATGAGATCTAGCCACACGTTGGCTCCACTCAGTGCAGAGTCTACTTGTCTCTCTTCCTCCCCCTCTGCCCCTCCCCCTGCTTGCATGTGTGCACGTTCTCTCTTTAATTAATTAATTAATTAAAACAACATACTTTTATTATCTCATAGTTTCTGTGGGTATGGAGTCTGGGCGCAGCCTAACTGGGTTCTCTACTCAGAGATTCCCAAGGCTGCAATGATAATGTCAGCCAGGGCCATGGTCTCATCTCTCAAGGTCCTCTTCCAAACTCAAGTGATTGTTGGCAGATTTCCTTTCCCTGCAGCTGCAGAACTCATAGCAACTTGCTTTTTGAAGATTGGTAGATAAGAGTCTCTGAACCCAAGAAAGCCGTAGCCTTCTTTTACAGAGTTCACCTGATTAAGTCAGGCTCCCCAGAGTAATATACCTTGGATTAACTCAGTCAACTGATTTGGAGGCTTTAGTTACCTCTGCAAGATCACTTCACCTTCATCACATAACATAATCAAAGCAGCGTATCCTTTCATATTCATAGGTTCTGCCTACACCAAAGGGGGGGATTATACAAGGGTGTGAGTCACTGGGCTTCACCTCACAATTTGGTCTACCACATGCCAAAACAGACATTTAAGGAAGTGACAAATGACTAGAGTCTAGTAATGGAAAAGTAGAATAAAGAAAAGGTGATAGGCACTGGTTAACTATATGAAGTTAGGCTCCTGGAGCCATGATTATTAGAGTATTTTTGTGCCAGCTGGAGAGAAAATTCATTTCAGACTTTATATAAACAAAGATTCCCAAAGCTATATTAAGGAGGAGGTACAGTTAGGACACAATATGCATTTAATTTCAGATGCAATGGTCACTGGGCCATAGTAAAGGAAAGATTTGAACAATATGGTACTCGAGTGGGAAACTGTATAGATTCTTGGACAGTGGATTATAATACTTTCTAAGTCATTGGCTGTCTTAGGTTGGGTTCCCCTGGAGACAAAGTCTTGTGGGCCAATAGGTTACTTGAGAATGTGATTCTTGGAAGCGGGACAGAGGGACAAGAGAGAGGGAAGTAGGGAAGGAGGGAAAGGCGACAGAAAAGTGTGTTTTGAGATGGTCACTGCTTGAGGCATAAGGGGCCTTCTGAGGAACCTTATGAAATGGCCATCAAAGTTTTTCCCTTGGAGATGAACCTAGAAGCATTATTCTATTGTTTCTTGGCACCTATGGGTGGCCCATCTGAATGCCAAATGGATGCTGATGGTGTCAGAGAAGTAGAATAAAAGGAGTAAAGGATGTGGCCTGAGGTGAAGCACTAGCAAAAAGCTGGTCCAAACTTGTGCAGGACTGGTGGCCGGAAGTGAGGGAAGTACAATGTGAGTCTGAGGAGATTTGGGGAAGCACACAGTGGGCATTTGATATATTGAGCTTTGGAAAACATAATAAAACTATGGAGTCACTGTTCAGGAAATGCTAACGTGCGCGCACACACACATTCGGGTAGTTCTACTCTTTTTTTTTTTTTTAAGATTTTATTTATTTATTTGACAGAGATAGAGACAGCCAGCGAGAGAGGGATCACAAGCAAGGGGAGTGGGAGAGGAAGAAGCAGGCTCAGAGCGGAGGAGCCTGATGTGGGGCTCGATCCCATAACGCTGGAATCACGCCCTGAGCCGAAGGCAGATGCTTAACTGCTGTGCCACCCAGGCGCCCCTCGGGTAGTTCTACTCTTAAAGCCCATCCATGGACCCAAGAATAAGCACCTTTGTTTGACGTTCTCATTATAAGGAAGATATTTTGACTATCTAGGAAACTGTATAGGTTTCCTCAAGGAAAATATATGCCATCTGTAAATAATTGCCCCTTTTCCCTATGAAGTGCCCACTCTTAAAATATTCTTTTATTCTTCAAAAAGCTCACCTCCACATCTATTAATCTCCTCTTTAACAACAAGTGTGAGTACGTATTCCAAGTTCATCTGGAGCCACTACTTGTAGCAATGATAGGAAGGGGGGATGGGAAGGTTGGGGTATGGCAGAGCCCCAATATCTGAGACTGTAAATTCTGGTCTCAGGATGTTTTCTATAATATGAACCTGTTATCTCTGCATGCCAAAGCCTACTGAGCTCTAACTCTGACTTTGATAACAATGATTACTGTAGGCATGGGGACCCGTACCATGGAAGTTTACACGTTCAGTCATTGTCTGTCAGCTTTGCTCTACACTAGAACCATCACCTGAGCTTTTAGTAGTCCACACCTCAGTCAGTCCTAGCAGAAAAACAAAACAAAAAACAAAAACGTGTAAGTGGATGGGTGCAATCTCACAAAATTAAAAAGGCACACTGAACGCATTTTCGTTCTTGAGAAATGAACGCAAGGGACTGCACATTCACCCACAGCTGGGGGAAATCACACATCAGTTTGCAAGACAAAAAGAAATCTCACTAAAATCTTAGATAAAACAAAGGGAGAACTGTGTAAGAGGGAAGATAGAATGAAAGTAAAGGGTAGTAATGTAGCAGTCAATAAACATAAATATATAGTCACACAAAAAGTAAAGAAAACTATAAAGAAACTATTAGATTTCCTCTTGAGACTCCCATCAGATGTCCGATAAAAAACAGCAAAGAGAAAAAGAGAGCTCCCTGACATCAAATATGGATTGGAGTATGGATTTGTTGTGGTTATTTGCTCTTTTGCATTTTGTGTGATGGGTGGAAACATTGAAAATTTGAAGATGTAAAGTAGCTCAACCATTAGATACATAATGATTTTAGAGTTGACCAGAGAGAATATGAGAATTGCTACCAAAAATCCTATATTAGTTTCCAGATATATATCAGGAATGTCAAATTTTGTAGAGCTAATAATACTATTCAAATCTCTTTGAAAACTCATTTACATTCATTATTTTTATAACCACTTTTTAAAAGCCAGTGGGAATGCATTTTGAATCTTCTTCCTCCTACTTCCTTCATACTCCTGTGAGAAGCCAGCCTGACAGGCCTGCAGAGTTTTTGTGAAGCTGGTGGAATGAATAAGAAATGCCTGTTTGTTGACTTGCTAAATGCTAAAGAACTGTCCTTAGCATTGCAGACCAGCACATCAGCTTTCAAACCTAATTGTAGCCAGCTGTTCTGATCACCCGGTCACCTTTTAGAGATGGATCCTCAGGTAAACCTGTCAAGTATTCCCATCTACACCTTTTTGCTACCCGTAGTGTTGCTGGGGCTCACACCCGATAAGTGTCCCTTACAGGTTATAAACCTAAGTACTTTACTCTGTAATCATTATAGAGGACGAACTGATGCCCTGAAGTGAAACAAAGATACTGAAGATGTTGGACATCATAAGAGACACTCAATTATCTCATAAGGCAGATGAAGTTTACCCAATTGCTATGAACTGAATGCTTGAGACCTCCCCACCACCCCGACCCCCTCTGCAATTCATATGTTGAAGCCCTAATCCCCAGTGCGATAGTATTTGGAGGTGGGCTTTAGAAGACAATTAGGTGTAGATGAGGTCATGAGAGTACAGCCCCCCAGTGGAATTTCCCCTTACAAGAGAAAAATAGCAGAACTCTCTCTCTCTCCACCATGGGATGACACAAGAGGAAGGTGGCCATCTACAAATCAAAAACAGGGCTCTCACCGGTCACCAAATCTGCCAGCACCTTGATCTTGTACTTCCCAGCCTCCAGAACTGTGAGAAACAAAGGTTTGTTGTTTAAGCCCCCTTAGTCTATGGCATTTTGTTATATCAGCTCAAACTGATTAAGACATCAATTCAATAGCAGGAAACATATTAAGAATTATTTTTACCAAGTAATCACTGAATGTTGAACACACTAAGTGCTATACTATACTAATTTTAAACTTCCTATAATCATTAGTACTTTAACCTATTTTTGTCTATCTTTAAGATGTATTTTTTTTTAAATATTAATTGATATATTACTAAGATATATCATTATATTTGTTTTAAGTATACAACAAAATGAGTCTGGGTGGCTCAGTTCTCCCTTTGGCTCAGGTCATGATCTTGGGGTCCTCAGATAGAGCCCCTGTTCAAAGGGGAGTCTGCCTTCTCCCTCTCCCTCTGCCCCTCCCCCCACCACTCATGCTCTCTCTCTCTCAAATAAATAAATAAAATCTTTTAAAAGAAGTGTACCACATAATGACTTAATATGTATGTGTTATGAAATGACCACAATAAGTTTAATTAATATCCATCACCAAACATAGTTACATTTTTTTCTTATAATGAGAACTTTGAAAATTTACTCTCTTAACAACTTCCAAATATTCAAAACAGTAATGTTGGCTATTGTCACTAAGCTGTACATTACACCTCCAGGACTTGCTTATCTTTTAACTGGAAGTGTTTACCTTTTGACTCTTCATCCTTGGTGGGTGGGGGTCAAAAGGGGTAAAGTGTGTTTCTTGCAGGCAGCATATATTTGGATCGGATTTTTAATGTAATCTGACATTCAGCCTTTTAATTGGGGTTTTTAGATCTTTTACATTTAATGTAATTTTTGCTATGGCTGGGTTTAAAATGATCATCTTGCTATCTGTTTTCTATTTGTCCCATCTGTTCTTTTCTTCTTTTCTCTTTTTCAACCTCTTTTGGATTATGTAAGTTTGTTTCTTTGATGCCATTTTATTTGCTTTTTTGGCTTGCTAGCTATATCTTTGTTTTATTTTAGTGGTTGCTTTATGGCTTAAGTATGCATCTTTAATTTATTACAGTCTATCTTCAGGTGTTCTTATACCACTTCATGTACTATATAAAAACCTTACAATCGTATGCTTTAATTTTTCCTCTATTGACCTTAGTACTATTGTCACACATTTACTTACACAAATGTTTTAAACTCCATACCGCACTTGCTTGTTTTGTTTGTTTACTTGCTTGTTTTGTTTAAATAGTCAGCTACTGGGGTGCCTGGGTGGCTCAGTCAGTTAAGTGTCCAATTCTTGATTTGGCTCAGGTCATGATCTTGGGGTCGTAGGATCAAGTCCCGCATCAGGGGCTCTCAGTGGGAAGTCTACTTGGGATTCTCTCTCTCTCTCTCTCCTGCCCTACCCCTGCTCACGTGCACTCTCTCTCTCAAATAAATCAATCCTTAAATAGTTACCTTTTAAATTGTTTTAAACAAAAAGAAAAATTAATACATATCTACCAGTGTAGTTATCATTTCCAGTATTCTTCATTGCTACATATAGGTACATATTTCTGTTATCAATTTTCTTCTGTCTGAAGGAGTTACTTTAATATTTCTTATAGTGAGATTGTTGATTAATTCTTACAGCTTTTTTACATCTGAAAAAAAATCTTTATTTCACCTTTATTTTTGAAACATATTTTTGCTGGGTATATAATTCTAGGTTGATAATTTTTTGCTGTCAGTTCTTTAAAGATGTTTCTCCACCGTCTTCACTGGCATCGCTTCCAATAAGAAATATGCTAATCTCCTTATTTTTTCATGCCCTATGTATTATATTTTTTTATACTGGTTGCTTTTTATTTTTTCTCTTCATTGTCAATGGTCAGCAGTTTAATTATGATGTGCTACTGAGATATTTTCATGTTGTTGTACTTCAGATTTGTTTAGCTTCTGGATATGCATGTTTATAGCTTTCATAAAATTTGTATGTTTTTATCACTATCAGAGGCTCCAATTGCATGTATACTAAATTGGGTTTGTTTTTGTTTTTTGTTTTTTTAGAGAGAGAGTGTGTGTGTGACTGGGGGGAGGGACAGAAGGAGAGGGAGAGGGGCGCCTGGGTGGCACAGCGGTTAAGCGTCTGCCTTCGGCTCAGGGCGTGATCCCGGCGTTGTGGGATCGAGCCCCACATCAGGCTTCTCTGCTAGGAGCCTGCTTCTTCCTCTCCCACTCCCCCTGCTTGTGTTCCCTCTCTCGCTGGCTGTCTCTATCTCTGTCAAATAAATAAATAAATAAATAAATAAATAAATAAATAAATAAATAAAAAAGAAGGAGAGGGAGAGACAGAATCCCAAGCAGGCTCCATGTTCAGTGCAGAGCCTGATGTAGGGTTCGATCTCACAACCCTGAGATCATGACCTGAGCTGAAACCAAGAGTTGGATGCTTAACTTACTGAGCCACACAGGTACCCCTATATTAAATTGTTTTTAATTCTTCCACAGCACACTATTTTTTTTCTCTTTGTTTAGGATTTTTGCATCTATGTTCATGAAAGATATAGGTCTGTGGTTTTCTTTTTGTCAAGTCTCTCTTATAATAACTTTGTCTGGTTTGGACATTAGGGTAATGTTAGCCTCATAAAATAAATTAGGAAGTGGTCCTTCTGTGTTTATTTTCTGGAAGAGATTGTAGAGAATTGATATCATTTTTTTCCTTAAATGTTCTGTAGATTTTACCAGTGAAATCATCTGGGCCTGGTGTTTTCTGTTTTGGAAGATAAGTAATTATTGGTTCAATTTCTTTAATATAATATATATATATAAATATTCAGATGATCTATGTCCCCTTGTGTGAGTTTTGGTAGATTGTGTCTTTCAAGGAATTGGACCATTTCATCTAAGTTACCAAACTTGTGGGCATAGAATTGTTCATATTCCTTCATTATCCTTTTAACGTCCATGAGATCACTGGTAATGCCCTTCTTTTATTTCAAATTTAGTAATTTGTGTCTTCATTCTTTTTTTTTTCTTGGTTAATCCAGCTAGTGTAATATCAATTTTGCTGACCTTTTCAAAGGATTGGCTTTTGGTTTAATTGATTTTCTCTATTGTTTTCCCATTTTCAATTTCCTTGATGCTCACTCTGATTTTATTTCTTTTCTTCTGCTTCCTCTGGATTTAATTTGCTCTTCTTTTTCTAGTTCCCCAAGGTGGGCACTTAGATTTTTGATTGTAGATCTTTCTTCTTTTGTAATATATGCATTCAATGGTATTAATTTCCCTCCATGTACTTTGGTGCATTCTACGAATTTTAATAGGCTGCATTTTCATTTTAATTTAGTTCAAATATTTTAAAAATTTTTCTTAAGGTTTCCTCTTTGGTCCATGTATTATTTAGAAGTGTGCTGCTTAATCCCCAAATATTTGGAGATTATCCAGCTATCTTTCTATTATTGATATTTCCAGTTTAATTCTATTGTGTCTGAGAGCATTTCTATGATGTCTATCTTTTAAATTTGTTAAGGTATATTTTATGGCCCCGAATGTGGTGTTTTTGGTGTATATTCTATGTGAATTTGAGAAAAATGTGTGTTCTGATATTGTTGAATGAAATATTCTATAAACGACAATTAGATCCAATTGGTCAATTTTACTATTCAGTTTAATTATATCCTCACTGATTTTCTGCCTCAGACTTCATAATGATGGAAAATCTCCACCTGGAAGATGTCATACATACAGAATAATCCTGTTCCTGGACTTTACTTCTGGACACAGAAGTGCACAGATTAATTTGTTTAGTGAAACAAAGATGTTCCTGATACTTTAGAAAAATGTTTCTCCAACATTAGTAGATCTGAATCATCTACAAGACTTATTACATGAAGAATGCTGGGATTCACTCCCAAAGTTCTCGATTTATTTGATCTTGTATAGAACCCACGACTTTGCGTTTCTATGAAGTTTCATAGGTAATGCTAATGTTACTGGCATGGGGACCATACTTTGAGAAGCACTGCCTTATACCATCCAGTTATATTTTATTTTTTAAAATATTTTATTTATTTATTTTTTGAGAGTGAGAGAGAGAGAGCCTACAAGTGGGAGGAGGGGCAAAGGGAGAAGCAGACTCCCTGCTGGGCAGGGAACCCGAGGTGGGACTCCGTACCAGGATCCCGGAATCATGACCTGAGGCAAAGGCAGATGCTTAACTGACTGAGCCACCTAGGCGCCCCAATACCTTCCAGGTATATTTTAAAATCCATATCTCCAGCATATATAAGCCAAAGATTTGGGCAAATTGTGTTCGATACATATTAAATCAGGAAGAATAGCAAATGGCTTAAATAGTAAAACATCTGTCTCAGGATTAACCAAATTAGGAGCAAACGTCCTTCGTTTGACTTCTACATAGACTTGTATTTACTAGTAGCAGTTGATCTACATAGCAGAACATAGTAAGATAAAATCTGAAACTCCTGTCTTACCCGATGTGAGGGTTCTTGTAAGGATGCCTATTTATTATATTATACAATCTCCTTTTTATGAATACACACAGGAAAAAAATCCCCTCTGGTCCAAAAACCATTTTAGAAAAGTTGTACTTTTACTAAGAAATCGAATTGTAGTATTTCACAAATGTTTCCATTTCCTTGTTGGTTACTGACAAGCTCAGAGTCACAGTGGTAGCCACGACAAGCAATGTAGAAGGCATATGTAGTATAGCTTTTGTACGACAATCTTATTTGCTTCATTTTTTTCTGCTCTCACTTTTCTCATTGTCTTATGGTTTATTTAGTTGTTTCTTAAAATATACAGTGCTAAGAAGACTTTTTAAAAAGTCAGAGTAGATTCAGTCACTTCTAACTAATCTCTTAGGTTAAAGGTTTCCATCAACTTTCAAAACTTATGTATCAAGACATTGTAGTATTGGTATAAAGATAGACATATAAATCAAAGAAACAGAATTGAGAGTCCAGAAATAAACTTTTATATTTATGGCTGATTGGTATTCAACAGAGGTGCCAAAGCAATTCAAAGGGGAAAGAATAGTCTTTTCAACAAATGGCATTGAGACTACAGATTTCCAAATGCAAAAAGATGAACTTAGCTCTTACCTCCATACAGAAAAGTTTTCCTATCTACCATACAGAAAAAGTAACTCAAAATGGATCAGAACCTAAATGCAAGAGCTAAAATTATACAGATTTTGGAATAAAACATAAGAAAAAAAGTTTAAGGCTTTGGGTCAGGCAAAGATTTCTTAAATATGACACCAAAATTAAAAAACATGTACTCAAAAGACATCATTAAGAAAGTTAAATAGCAATCCACAAAATGGGATAAAATATTAACATATCATATATCTGATAAGGGACTTGTATAAAAAATATATAAAGAAGTATAAAGCAGTTTTACAACTCAGTAAGAAGACAAATAACCAAACTTAAAAATGAAAAAAAGGTTTGAGTAGACATTTCACCAAAGAAGATACAAGAACGGCTAATAAGTGCATGAAAGGGTGCTCAACATCATTGGTCATTAGGGAAATGCTAACCAAAACCACAATGATTTGACATTTTATACCCATTAGAAAGGCTATAACCCCCCACAAAAAAGATAATAATAAATGCTGGCAGAGATGTGAAAAAACAGGAACCCTCCTAAGGTATTCATGGGAATATAAAATAGTTCATCCACTTTGAAAATAGTTGGGCATTTTCTCAAAATGTTAAGCCTAGAGTTACCATATGACCCCAAAATTCCATTCCTAGGTATCTTCCCAAGAGAAGTCCAAAGACATGCCCACAAAAGGACTTATACACAATTGTTCATAGCGGCATTATTCCTAATAGCCAAAAAGTGGAACCACCCAAATGTCCGCACAACAAATGGAGAAACAAAATACAATACACCCATCTAATGAACACCATTTCACAATAAAATAGAATGAACTTTTGATATACGCTATAACATGGATGTAACTCAAGAACAGCCGTCTAATGTGAAAGGAGCCAGACACAAAAGGCCACATAGTACACAATCCTGTTCTTACAAAATGTACTGAAGAGGAAAATCTAAGGAGATAGAGAGTGAATTAGTGATTGCCCAAGGCTGGGGGCGAGGAGGGGGATGAACCGTAAATAAGCACAGGTGATCTTACTAGGGTGAAAACATGTTCCAAAAATGGATGATAGTGATGGCTACGTAATTCAGGAAGCTTACTAAAAACATCATTGAATTGTAAACTTTGAACAGGTGAATTTTATGATGTGTCAATTACACAATTCTATAAAGTAAATTAAAGATTCCAACAACTGTTGTTGAGGCGAGGTCCCTCAACTGAAGTCCCCTGGCACTTGCTCTCTAGCTCCTGTGGCCCACCACAGACAGACCAGGAGGTGGCACCTTTGTGGGGTAGACGTCAAGTGCCATATCCAGTCCTGTGGAACATAGAGCTGCCACGGCCCAGTAGTGCGTAGTCGGATAGGGTTACATTCTTTTTGAACCGCTGCATTTCTGAAGCATCTCATGGCGTCCACATAAACAAACTCCCCTAAACCAAATAGTTAGATCAATATAAGAGTAAAAGTCCCCCCATGGCCAAGAATGGATAATCAATATGTCAGACCACATTTACGTCAAGTGAAGAAAATCAGAGTGACATGAAAGAAATGAATGATTATACTTGAGTATTAGAGCTTGTCTGCCTCAGGTTATTTTGATGATACTTCAAATATTTATGGAAACAAGGGAATCTTTTTTTTTTCTCACACAGTTTAAATTTGAGTAGGGATGTTTCTAGCAGCCTCCTAGGAAGCACTGGTGCCATCAGGAAGTCCTTGATTCTTTGTAAGGACCCCGAGCATCTACACATTTTTGATGTAGTCTGAAATAAAATGTGTGACAGTCCAGGAACACAGCAAAATTCAACATTCTATAGGTTTCCTTCAGAAAAATAAAACATTTCATACGTGAAACTATTCACTCTCTTCCCTGCAGCCACCCAATCCCTGGTTGTTATTGCTAGTGGGAAAAATGTGGAACTTAAAATACTATATATGTTATTTGTATTCATGCCTGTTGTAAAGGATTCTGGTGTGAGTTCTAAGGAGAGCAACTGGGTCATTTTCGTATCCCTAGCACTTGGCTAAAGATCTGAATATAGGGCTCAGTATATATCTGAGAAGTGATTACAAGAGTGACTTAATTATGTTCATTGACCACATCTATTCCCTGCCACAGTAAACAGCATTTATTTCTTCTTTCATGTATTCGGTCATTCACTCATTCATTTAACAGTATTTGCCGAGTACTTACTATTTGCAACATATAGTATTAGGTGCTGAAATTGCAGCAGCAAAAAGACACAGTCCTGACCTCCTAGGAGCTCTGGAGGACAAAGACACCGAAATAAAATACTCTGTGTAGACCAGAGACAATATTAAATAAGGGGCCTGTGCACCTTCTTATAACTCAATTTCGGGTGTGACTGCACAGAGATCCAAGCAGAGGCCCGAGATCCCTGTTAGGCCAATGGGCAAGGAGGTGAGAGGGGACAGAGAAGGAATGAAGTCACACTGCAAGGTGGTGTGGGCTTTAAAGTCAGACAGACCCGGGTTTACATCCTTACTTGGCCACTCGTTAGCTCAGGGACCCTGGGACCCTGGCCAAGGCTTTTATTCCCACTATTTTGCTCATCTGCAAAATGATCTGTGTCTCACTGTGTTGTTGGCATGATTAGGGCTATTGTGGCTGGTGTAGACCCTGGAACATAGTTAATACTCAAAAATTATAGTCACCGCTATTACCGTCCAAAAAGAAGAGATACAGCTTCAAAGTGGTTGGTGAATTTTTTTAAACATAGTTTTTCTTTAAGATTTTATTTATTTGTCAGAGAGACAGACACAGAGCATAAGCAGGGAGAGCAGCAGGCAGTGGGAGAAGCGGGCTCCCCGCTGAGCAAGGACCCTGGGATCATGACCTGGGCCGAAGGCAGACGCTTAACTGACTGAGCCACCCAGGCGCCCCTAAACATAGTTTTAATATTTTATTTGACTGATTCTTAACTATTGGCAAATTTTTTCAACAATTTTTCCTCATTTACAAATCCTAAGTGGCTCCCATTGCTTGTAAAATTAAGTCTAAGTATTCTTTTTAACAGCTGTATTGAAGTATTTTCATCTATTTATTCATCCATTCAGGGACATTTGGGTTAGTCCCACTTTTTGACTATAATGAAGAATGCTGCTGTGAACATCTGTGTATAAGTTGTGTGTGGATGTATATTTTCACTTCCCTTGAATAGATACCTAGGAACAAAATTGCTGGGTTGTAAGGTAATTCCAGGTTAAACATTTTGAGAAACTGTCCAACGATTTTTCAAAATGACGGCAGCATTTCCCACACCCACCAGCAGGACACGAGGGTCCTAGTTTCTGCACCCTCGTGCCAGTAATTGGTATTGACAGGCTTTTTAAAACATTTAAACACTTTTTAGAGGAGGATTACTTTGATGTTAAAAACAAAGTATTTCAATTTCATAAGTTGAAAACATAAAGAATTAGAAAAAAAGCAAATAACTCATAATTTTATAAAATATGTCAGCTGTTAATGTGTTAGGACATATATTTGCATTTTTTTTCTTAAACAGTACCTTTTTTTACCTGATTATGATAATATTGAATATCCAACTTTGATCAAATATAAATTTAGGGGGACACCTGGGTGGCTCAGTAGGTTAAGCATCCAACTCTTGATTTTGGCTCAGGTCATGATCTCAAGGTTGTTAGATCAAGTCCCAAGTTGGGCTCCAGGTTGAGTGTGGAGCCTGCCTGAGATTCTCTCTCCCTCTCCCTCTGCCCCTTCCCCCTCAATCACATGCTCAATAAATACATACATACATACATATATATTTTTTATATATATATAATATATATATATAAAATCTTTCAAAAAATATGAATTTAGGGAAGGGACTAATATGACCAAAGAAAAAAATATACATAATAGCAAACAGTACTTATGTTAATCCCTTTACTGTATTATCTCATTTAACCCTCAAAGCAGTGTTATAGGGAGATAATATCATTATTTTAGTTACTTTGTAGATGAGAGTAACTGAAGATTCATGAAGTTAAGTAATTTCCCTAGGTTAGTATTGAAGTATATAACAGAGTCAGACCTCAAACTCAGGTCTGGAGCTCTCCAGAGCCCCTTTTATAAACCACTAAACTTATGTTGGTTTTGGGACTTCACTGGGCCTAAGGATAGAGAGGATTTAATTGATAGGAAAGTCCTATTGGTTGGAAAAGGAATTATAGTATAAAGAAAAGATAATCATGGAATATTTGATGGTCACTGAAGAGACCACCCTGACTAGTTGAGAGAGGAAGATAGAATTGGACAGGTTGGATCATATCTGGTCTTGAATGTAAGGCTGAGGGGTGAACTATTTCCTAGAGGCAATGGGCATTCAGTGGGTGTGTCTGAGATGGTGAGGTTGCATGGAGCTCTATCCCGCAGCGCTAGCACAAGATGGATGGAAGAAGGGAATGCTTCGATAAGGAAGGAGTCAGGATGCTGTTCAATAGCTCATGGGTACAGTGAAGAGGAGCAAGACTATGGGGTGGCCGAGGATGGAAATGGACTTAAGGAGCATACTGAATGGGAGTTAAGGGTTGGAAAGGGCAAAGAGGAGCTCTCCCCTTTCTCCACCTCCACCACGGCTGGTAGTAAAGAGAAATTAAACTTGGAAAAGCAAATAAACTAAATAAGTTGCTTTGTTCTGTAAAATTCTCTACTGGAGGAAAAAATATTAAAATTTCCAGATATGTCTGATAGTTTCAAGTAACTTTAATGTAGCTTGGTATTTAATTCTATGCTGCTCACACCAACATGGTCAAAGAGTGTCAATGAGTAACAATTTCCTTTATAAAGGAATTAAGCCCTGGTATTTGGAAGATGAAACTCATTCACACATCTATGTGATGTTACAATTACGATATAACATGTGTACTCTTCCTAGGGTCTAAGTCATCTGATGGCCCTAAGTAGGAACAGGGAGGAGAAAAGGGGCTGCTGCCATTACATTCCTGATGGGATTGCAGTCATAGTAGCTTCAAAAGGTAAATAACACTCTCCCTAGATTTTTGATTCATGACAAGAGAGTAAATTAAAAAGAATATGGAAAGCCAAACTTTAAAAAAATATAATGAAGATTCTTAATTTTTCATAGCTAACATTTATTGAGACCCAGTATCATGAGTTAGAAAGCAGTAATACTAGTGCTGGAGTAATAATATAGCTATATTGCTGACTGACCACGTGCTATGTAAATTGCACTGTGACAAAACTTTACAAATCTGATTTCGCTGATACCTAACATGACATGACTTAGGAAGTAGGAACTATTTATTTTTATAGGAAAGAAAACTTAAGCTCGCAAATCTAAATAACTTTCCCTTGGTCAAAGGTAGAAAGTTACAGAGTCAGGATTCGCCCATGTCTTGCTCCAAACCTGTGACCCTTTTCTACCAGGTAGCTCTACTGCACCTTTATGTTAAGATGCTTGTCATCTGCTATCACCTGAGTTATATAATTTGAAATTATCGAATTTAGAATACACTATTATTTCTACGTAATTGGTCATTCTAAACATAGTTATGTCCAAGTTGAAATCCCTTTTTGTCTTTGAGAATAATGATGCACTTGTTTAAAGAACCGTTCAGATATTTTTCACTCTTTCTATAATATTCCTTCAAAGAGGGTCTGCCCATTGCCATCCTATTCTCATGCTCTGGCCCACCTCTGCCCTTATCTCACTCTGTTCCCTTAGATTGGCTTGCTTCGTGTCCTTCACCCACCCTGTTCCCTTGGTCTGGCCTGCCCTCCCCTTCACCCTCCAAGCGCTCTGTTCCCTGCCTGGTCTGCTCGCCCCCTTTCCTGCCCCCACTTCCCTTGTATGGCATGTACTCTGTCCTTTCTCCGCCTGTTCACTTTGCTGGAGCTCTTCACCACCCTCATTCCTATTCCCTCAGTTGGCCTACAATCCTCATTCATCTTTCTAAATGCAAGTTATCTGTCAATGTCCTATTCAAATGCCTCTACTTCTCTTCCTAATTAATTTCCCTAAAATTATTGAATACCTTCCTACTCTATACCTCCAAAGAACATTAAGCCCATCCCCCACCCACATACACACATTGGTTTGTGTCAATTCCTCTTTTGCTCATTAGATTATGATTTCCTTTATGGTCAAGAACTATAACTTACTTATCTTACCTTCACTATGATTGATCTCTTTAACTGCAATGCCTAGCATACCTTAAACTGAATTGATAAGTTTTAAAAGGTCATCTTACTCATTAGTCATGTTTTATTTTATATTTGTTCTGCTTGTTCTTCAGTGTGTCTATCATGTGGTTTGCCTGGGTACTATTCTAGTTCATTTCATTTTTTTTTAAGATTTTATTTATTTGAGAGAGAGCTAGAAAGAGCACAAATGGTGGGGAGGGGCAGAGGGAGAGGGAGAAGCAGACTCCGTACTGAGCAGGGAGCCCAACGTGGGGCTCAATCCCAGGGCCCTGAGATCATGACCTGAGCCAAAGGCAGATGCTTAACCAACTAAGCCACCCAGGAACCCCTCATTTTAATTTTTGACCGAGGTCCCCATTAGGAGAACTGTCACTCTGAAATGGTAGAAAAAAGAAAAAATGAAAGTTCAAACCTTATCTGTATGTCAGTGACTGGCTGGTTCTGCGCCCAGATCACGCCAAATTCCAGATTCACACGGCAAAATCATATCTACTTTTTGGGTTTAATCATGATCATATTTAAATCTCTTTAAGTACTACTCTCACCCAAATGCTTCTTCCCAGATGTGCTGCATTATTAATGGAATGGAATTAAATATAGGGGTTTTAAAATGAACTTGCTTCCAAATATATTAGACTTCATCTTCCCATTTTGACACTCCTTATTTCTTGATATTGCTATTTTCACAAGTCCTATTGCCCTGTTTCTTTATCTCCTCTTGTGTTCATATTAGCTATCTAATTAATACCTTTTACAATTAGACTGGTGCTCTGTTTATGATGCTTCTAATATCTGTAGTTAAGACCCTAAAATGTGACTTAATACTGTTCCTTCTACTGTCCCTGGATGACTCCTTCTGAATGGATAAACTGCCATTTGTCATGATCACAGATTTTCCTCTGCACTTTTTTTCCTTTTTCTGAGCAGGGCTCCAATCACATTCCAAATCACTGCCATTATTCATTTCCCAGCTACTTCGAATTAATTTTCTAGCCAATGCACTTTATCAAATTATTTGCTCTAATTAGGTGCTTTCCTCTGTATGTTGATGAACTCAGAGAAAAGGAATTACTGACAGCTTCGGGAACTCCCAGTGTGTGTGTGTGGGAATGGGAAGCGGTGAAGGAGAGAGAAGAAATACAGTCTGATGGTAGATTACAAAGTCAAAACACAAATCCGCCTGAGCTTACACTTGAACGGAGGCGATTTGTTTTGGGAACAAATGTGGCAGGTTGGCCAAGTAATTTGTTCAACACAAGTTTCTGAAATGAATTTTAAAGAACACAAAATTGTACAGTGCTTTCTTCAACCTACAAGATTTCAGTATTCTTATTGCTATAGAAAAGCGAGAGAAAACAGATACAGAATTCCTTACAGACTCTTATGTTTGTCCTCTAGGATTTATAGTCTAGGATGGTAGTCTAAAGAACCTTTTTAGAACTGTTGTTATTTCTTCTCTTTCTTCAACCAGATTTCTTTTTTTCAATGTTGAGTAAAATGCTGCACATTGAAATGGAAAAAGCCTCAGTATGACTGCAGTCTTACCTGAGTCATCGTTCCTGATATGTCCTTTTTCGGCCCAAAAATATTGAGGAAAAATGTCTTATGGGCCCCCTAGGGTTCTGTGTCAGATTTAACAATATCTAAAAGGAGGCTCTGACTTGAAAAATTGACCAAGGATATCAAGAAGTATTGAACCTTTATTCTGTAATGTAAACTACATAGAAACCAAGTGAAAAATAGCTAAGATACATCTTGGCTTGCTACACGGTAAGCATCCTGCTATTGGATTTTCATTTGGCATCTTTAATCCTCCCAACAGCCCTATAAGGTAAGTACTGCTATTATTCCCATCTTATAGATGAGCAAACTGAGCCTTAGAGGACATAGGTAACTTACTCAAGGTTGTAAGGGTAGTGCTGCTGGCACCTAGTGGGCAGAGGTCTGGGATGCTGCTAAACACTGCACAGTGCTTAGACAGGCCCCACGATAAAGAATTATTCATTCCAAATTGTCAGTTATGCCGAGGTTGAAAGATCCTCTGCTGTACACCTAATTTTAGTACCTGGGAAGGACGGAGAACAGCGAGAACAGCAATTTTATTAACAGAATTTTAGTCATTAACCAGAAAGAGGACAATTCAGATTCGGGATGCCCCATGTTTTCTTAGGACTCCTCCAGAGTGTTCTGTGGGGTCTATTTCTTGCTTCTGGGTGCATATTACGGGATCTTGGTTTCTCTCAAGCAATTGCTCAAAGTACAAGCTTTAAAATAAAGCCTTTTATCACCAATTCCTATAACAGCGTTGGCTTTCTTCTAATAGGTTCTGCAAATGCTGCAGAGGTCTCTAACCTGGGTGCATGATGCCTCTGATCTTCCTGCTGGCTAGTTTGTGGGCTACTAGATCGCACTGGGTGGAAGGTAGCTATGATGTCTTTTGAAGAAATATTTTACCCATCTTGAATTTGGGCAATCATCTTACTTGCTATATAAGATCACTGAACACCCTCCAGATAACAACAGCCCCGGACAACACTGTGAAATCTTTCTGTGCCACTTTTCAGTGCACCAGCCTCATATGCCATGGTTAATCCAATACTCCCCCCTCCCCTTGCACTCTCCTGATAGAGCTGTTCAAAGACAAAGCAAATCATTATCGTCAGCTTGGAAAATCATCTCAGTATGGCTTAGAGAAGACGTGGGGTTGTGACCAAAGTCAGCAGACATCTTTTTGTACTTCACCTACTGGAATGGAAACTCCTCGAAAGTAGGAACTAAAGTTTTTTTGAAGGTCATGTGCAGAGTTAAACATAATGACGCTCAGGGAGTATTTAATATTAATGGTATTTCCATCAAAAATTATCAGATATTCCTTTCTGATGATTTTTATAACAGTTTGGGGCATTTAGATAAAAGAAATATGATGACAACTTGGAGGGAGTTCAGAATGAAACAATAAAAATGAATGAATGGTTAGAGGGAAGAGGGAATCAGTTATGTGCTGGCTAAACAAGAATGAAAGAAGGAATGGCCTATGATAAATGAACCGTGTATGTATCAAACAGCAAATTGCTTTGTTGTTGATAGGGTGTTGAGTAAGACAGCTATCACCTCTGGAGCCATATATTTTGGGATTAACTGGGCTTTCCTCCCTGATTCCCTTGAATTGAATAGAACTCCCTTGCCCAGTTCTAATTTAATTGTTCCACAAGGAGTCATTTACTGCAGTTGATAGGAGTCAAGGCATTACACAAGATTTTGTGAGAATACATTTCTTTTCTATTTTCCAAAGACTTGTCATCATTCTAAAACTAATAAAAATAAAATATACCTAATAAGAATTCTTTTTCTCCCATTATTATTAAGAATTCTATGAAATCTTGAAAGGGTTGAGGACCAGATGATAGAAATATGAAGAAGGTGGTAAAGAAGAAATATGGTGCCAGTAACTAACTTGGAGAACAATACAGAAGGCTTTGAAATGAATTCTGCCCTACTGGCTGGGGATCCCCATCCCTGTGTTGGTCTTACCACATCTAAAATACTGTGGAATCCTGATCTCCATGTTATAAAGGAGCCATTGACATCCAAGAAAGAGGGAAAAGAGTTTGAAGATACAAATAAAAGAAATGTGGATGATTAGCCAAAGAAAGTTTAATGGGGAAATTATAGTCATCTTGAAATGTCTGACGTACAGCCAGAGTAAAACCAAATGGGTAGGAGTTTCAGCAAGATAAATCTCTGATCAACAAAAGGGAGAAATGACAAATGATGAACTGTACCATAATGAAAGTGCTGCGTATAGAAACAGGTAGTGGTCACTGGAAGGATCAAACCAAGACTGAATGATTATCTGTTAGATTCATAGATGAGATTCATGCAGGTGGGAGAGATGGGACTGAAATATTGTTAATTCTTTTCTGATAATACACAGTACCATTTTTTTCAAGTAATTCTTTTTTTCTATTTTTTTAAATTGACATACAATATTATATGAGTTTCAGGTGTTGGTGGTACTATTTAATTTTTTGAACACAACTGTTTTTAAAAATTTTTTATTTAAATTCAATTTAGTTAACATATATTGTATTATTAGTTTCAGGGGTAGAATTTAGTGATTCATAAGTTGCATATAATGCCCAGTGCTCATTACATCAAGTGCCCTCCTTAATGCCCATCACCCAATTGCCCCACCCAGCTCCCCACGCACCTCCCCACCAGCAACCCTCTGTTTCCTATACTAAAGAGTCTCTTGTGGTTTGACCCCCTCTCTGTTTTCATCTTATTTTATTTTTCTTTCCCTTCTCCTACGTTCATCTGTTTTGTTTCTTAAATTCCATATATGAGTGAAATCATATGGCATCTGTCTTTCTCTGACTGACTTATTTTGCTTAGCATAATACACTGTAGTTCTATCCACAGTGTTACAAATCACAAGATTTCATTCCTCTTGATGGCTGAGTAATATTCCATTGTCTGTGTGTGTGTGTGTGTGTGTGTGTGTGTGTGTGTGTATCACATCTTCTTTATTCATCTGTTTTTTTAATTGAACCCAAATGAATGATTGATTGAAAGATGGTCAATTGTTGAGGGACATAAATCATCTTAATTTCTATTCTTAAATATTTATTAAATCTCACCCCATCCCCCCATTCACACCTTATATCCCCCCTGTCTCTTTCTTAATTCAGCCCTCATGAATTCTCCCCCGGATTACTGCAATAGCTTCTGAATTGTTTTCTCCACACTCCTACCTTTGAACCCATCTTCTCCAGTGCTACCAGTATGAGAGTTGCCCCTGGAGGCCCTCAGTTAAAACATGCTGATGGCTCCTCCATTCCCATGAATAAAGGCCACACTTCTGAGCATAGCACTGGAGATTACTGGCTCACAGACCCAGCCTCTCACACCTGCCTATCCGCTGCTGTCCTTCCCTCGGAGATCTTCCCTCCAGTAGTATGGACCTACTGTAATTTCTAAAGGGGAAATGCTGTCTCACATTTTTAAGACCGTGCATTATGTTTCAACTGCTTTGAATGCCCTTCCCAGTCTTGGTCCACTTTGCCCAACCTTATGTTTTAATCATCAAATAGATGGTCTTTATTAATAAGTCCATTGTATAATCAGTCTGTTTTTTCTCCTCAACCATTTATGTTCAGGGCTACCAAACCGAAAGGGGAGAGAAAGAAGAAGGCAGTTACTTAGTTGAATTGTATTCTACACAACCTATTTCTCAGTAAGTTCTACTTGATTTCTTTACTTCATGGATAGAAAGGCTAGTACCTATTTTTCTAACTGTGTTTTGAACATTTGATTAAAATGCACTGTTCTCCGTGATAATTATCAGATTTTTTTCACATTTAAGAAATGTGGTAATATAGTATTTTTTCTCCTGAAAAACTATTGCCAACTCGCAAATATTAATCTTATTTTCCTTTTGCCATGTCCTATACTTCCAACAACACTGATCAAATGCAGGGTACACCTTCTAATGTCAGGCTAGTGAAAATGCCTCTGCCTCTAAAATACTAAAAGCAGACTATTTTGCATTTCCAAAATGAGCAGCACACAATTTTACTTAAATTGTGTCCAGTTACATAGCATTCATCATCCTTGATATATAATTTGTAGATTTCAAGTTCGTTTTAAATAGAAATCTTTGTGTAATGCATATTTAAAAATGGCTTTGGCACCCTTTATGTACAACTACATACAGGTGTGTACCTTTGCTGAACTAGAGTAAAAGAAACTCCATAAAGATGAATTTCATCTGATAACTGGAACCCCCAATAGTACATCATAATAATCAAAGCTTTAAATGCAATAATGTTTAGGAATTGAGCTGGCACCAGGGAGACTAAGTCTTCAAGTCAATATTTGAAAATTAGAGCCGTTGTGTGAAATGAAGTGCTCAACTGGAGAGCTGCCAACTGCTGAAAGCCCACATGCAGGAGCTGTGACTGAGAAAATATAGAGTTTCCAAGCGAAGCCAAGGAGGGGATACTGAAGAGAGTGGGTCTCCTCCTGGCTCTGGGGCTCAGTCCTTTTCTCTCTCTCTTTCCCTCCCTGTCCATAGGTCCTTTAGCCCAGAGTTCCTGTTTTCCTGAGTGAACTTATTGTTTACTATTAGCAGCTCTTCAGCCTGAGGAAGAACAGAAAAATGAGATTATTTTTTAGATAGCGGTGGGGACGTGGTTTTAGTGTCAACTCCTGTTAAGTGCTGCATCATTATAGAAGATGCAGAAACACATTCAAAACAAAAGTGTGAAGACTGTGTCTGTCTCAGAGTTGGGAGAGCCTTAAACTAATGATGTGAACAAAAATGTAAATTCAGGTGGAAATATTAGACACATTCTAAATTAAACGTACGGATATTAAGTGTGTATAACTTTTCCATCCAGTACAAAATCTTCAGTTCCTTTTTTTTTTTTTTTTAAAGCACCTCTGTATATCAGGAACACTGATCATATGCCTACAGATCAGACGCCTGCTTGGAGAAGATGGGGAAGAGAAGACCCCGATATTGTTTCACTCACAGTTCAGGGAGGAAAACAGCGCCGGAGCTAAGTAATTCAATAGAGGAGATTTTATATGTGGAATTAGAGATAGAAGTGTTGGAAGAGCCAAAAAGCCAAACAGGGAACTGTGAGACAACTCAGAGATTAACAACCACAAAAAGCAGCTGTAAACCCAAAGGCTTAACCAATATAGTGATGAGAAGATATAAGCAGGTCTCAGGAGCCAGCCGTTATGGTGGGAACTGAAAACAATAAAGCCTACCCTGAAGGAACTGTGTAAGGATATGTTTTTTTCACAGGACATGAAGCCACGTCCTGAGTCTTGAAGTCTCTGTCAGAGATGCTACCCAGGAGTTGGTAGGGAGTGGTGGGGTGCAGGGGAGCAATTTCTTCTCCTCCCACCACCCAATTTCCTGCCAGTGCCTCCCAGCGGCCAAACCTGACAGGAAGCCAGGGACAAGGGATCCTGGGAAATGTAGTTTTCAGGGGTCCATCCTCTAAAAATCACTGACCAAGTTACATATCCAATCAGAATAAGTTCTTAGGAAATGAGTAGGATAGCAGTAATTTGATTTGTAGTTTTCTTTCCCTAAAACTGCTTCCAGTATAGAAAATGTAATCTAATAGTGAAAGATGTGACACAGAGTTAAGTAATACAGAGTTCATCTACCTCTCAATGATGATCTTTTGCCCATGATGGGTTCCTAGAATCGTGTAAATGTAAATCAGTCTACCAGGCAAGTTTTGACTAAAGGCTTACAGTGTGTTGGGGGAGGGCGCGGGAGGGGGAGGGGAGGGGGCGGGAGGGGGGAGGGAAGGGAGCAGGTACTTAAATATAAGTTCACAAATGAAATGTCAAATTATGTAAGACTTCACAAAATGAAGTGTTCCATTTCACAGTATAGACTATGGACTTAAAAAAAAAAAAAAAAGGAAAAGAAAACCAGAAAAGGAAATTCCAAAAAAGACAGAAGAGCAACAAGAACAAGAACACATAGTCAGAAAAGACCTCACATAGTGATGAGTTTCTAAGCACAGTGTTAAAGTGTCAAATTAATATAGGAGGAGGAGAAAATATTAGATCTTCCAGGTAAAAGCAGAATAAGAAGTGAAGGCAGGGATAAAGCTGGCCTTTTCTTGAGTCAAAGAGATAGCTGTTCAGATTAGAAGGAAGGATATGAATTAGAGACTGGGAGGAAAAGGTACCTGAATATTCGTGTAGAATTAGAGGAGTAACAGAAAGACCACAACATCATGAAGGCCAGCAGTTCTTTCCACAGTGTGTGACCCCAACACACAGCAATGGTAGCTATGATTCAGGGGTGGGGGGCGTTCTGCACTCTCTCCTCCCACACCGAGAATCACGGATCTAAGTCATCTTCTTGCACAACCAATTCAATCATCTCCAAGATGTAACTGCCACACTGTCCTTAAGAAAGTTTAAAGGATTGACAGATGGGCAAATTGATAGGTAAAGCAAGTAGAGTAAAATAATAACAATTCTTTCAACTTTATGTTTGAAAATTTTTATAATAAAATGTAGCTTTAAAAAACACAGTAGGGGAATATTTTATTTCCTTCCTCAGAAGAATATCAGTCGGGAAATTCTTTCTATGATCTCCTTCTCAATGCATTTTAAATGTGTTCCCTCCTTCCCTTGACCATTCTTCAATCTTATGGTGAATCCCCTTATAATTATCAAATATATCTGTATATATTTGTGTGGGTCTCTCTTGCCTCCATAATGAACATATAATTTCTTTAATAAGAACTACGGTGATATTGACTTATATTTACTCTGAGAATGGTCAAAACATACTCTTTACTTTCTCTTTAATGTCTTGTGAGACCAAATTATTCAACTGCTGCTACACACAAGGAGTTTGTCGCTAATCATCAGATACTTGCATTTTTAAAAATTTCCTTACCAATCAATACACTCAGTTATAATTAAGATGACATCTTAGCTCCTATGGAGTGTATTTTTCACTATTTTTTAATTCATATATATCATTTACTATACAGTAATGGCAGTCCCCTGTGTTTGCATGTGTCTATTAAATATTTCAATTTATCCCATGAACGTGAGTTTCATTTTTAGGGTAGAATGTATTCATTTTACTACAGTAGAAGAATAGGTCCAGTAAGCCTGAAATGAAAATGGCATATTTCATAAATAGGTAGAAATATCCAAAGACAGTTTTATTGCCTAACAACCCCCAGATTTAAAGTTATATAAATAAAATATCCATTTTCTGTCAATGGCTTATTATCTATAGTCTTGTGAACAAAATTCAACAATTCCGTGCTTTGATTTAAGATACATAGACTCCAATTACCTAAGCAAAATAGTCAAAGTCAGTTATTCAGCTGGGAAAAAAGGAGAACAAATATTCATCTCAGAAGTCTGATTTCACAATCAACCATCAAACAGAAGTACACATTTTTACACTTGTAATTCAGAATTTTGAAAAGAGTGAAGAGACTTGGACATCATTTCAGTTCCATCGACATTTATAGAACTCTTACAAAGACTGTGAATCAATCAACAGGAGAGACTGAACTGTACAACTCTGTATCCACAGAGCCCGTTGTATGATACAATGGACAAGCTTGCCCAGCTTACAAAATACTTTTCCTGGACTCTAGTTCTCAGATATTGCCCTCTTTGTTCCCACTCCTACCCAATTGTGAGAGACAGAACAGTGACCTCCCAAGATGTCTATGTCTTAATCTCCAGAAACTGAGAAGATGTTACCTTACATGGCAAAAGGGACGCTGTGATTAAGTTAAGGAATTTGAGATGGAGAGACTTTCCTGGATTATCCAGGTGAACCCAATCTATCACAATGTCCTCATAAGAGGCAGGAAGGTTAGAGTCAGAGAAGATTTGATGATGGAATCAGAGGTGGGCGAGAAAGACACTAGAAGGCACTACCCTGCTGGTCTTGAAGACAGAGGGAGGGACTATGAACAGAAGGATGCAGGCAGCCTTTAGAAGATGGGAAGACAAGGAAACAGACTGTACCCTAGAGCCTCCAGAAGGAATGCAGCTCTGCCAACACCTCATTTTTAGGATTTCTGACTTCTAGAACTGATGATGATAAATTTGTGTTGTTTTTAGCCACTAGGTTCATGGTGACTTCTTACAGTAACCATAAAAAACAAAAACACCAACCCTCTTGGACATAAGTGACCCTTACTGCGTCTGCCTTACCACCCCTGGTCACTCTCCTCCCACCACCATCTGGTTTCCCTACTCCTCTCTTCTCTGAACTGCCTTTACTGGTCACCTCTAATGTTGATGTCACCAAATTCAGCAATCACTTCTTCGACCTTTTCTTCTTGTCCTTTTTGAAGCATTTGGCAGAAAACTTCTCCTAACCTGGGTTCTCTATCAGTTGGGCTCCTTGGTTTGCAATGAGATTACCTCCCTCATTTTCCTCCTAGCAATGGGATATGCTTTAGGCAACTTCCGAGGTGACTCCCAATGATCCCCACTCTTGGTATTCACATCCTCATGTAATGCCCTCTTCTTGAGTGTGGGCTGGACCTAGTGACTTGTTTCTAATGAACAGAATATGTCAAAAGGGATGGGATGTTGCTTCTGAAATTAGGTTACAAAGAGACAATGACTTCCATGTTTTCATACTCTCTTGCTCTCTCCCTTGCTTGCTTTCATGAAGCCAGTTGTCACATGAGCCACCCTATCAAGAGGCCCATTTGGCACACAATTTGAAAGGTCGCTCTGGCCAACAGCTAGAGAAGAACTGAGGCTCTCAGGGCAATGCCAGGGAGGAACTGTTTTCTACCAACAGCCACACGGGTGGCTTGGAATCAGATCCTCCCCCCAGTTGAGCCTTGAGATGAGACCGTAGCCCTGAATCCAAAATCTGAATTACAGCCTTGTGAGAGAACTTGAGACAGATGCATCCAGCTAAGCTGCAACCAGATTCTTAACCCACACAAACCTAATGAATGTTTGCTGTTTTAAGCCATTACATTTTGAGGTAAGTTGTTACACAGCAATAGATACCTAATCCATGTGGGTCATAAAGAGAATATACCTAGTCATGAGGAAGATAAGACTCCTGGTTGTATAATCCAACTTCAGAGTTACAAACAAAAACATGAGGTCCCTTAACAAGAACAGGAAAAGCAATGTATCATAGAGTCTCAGACTAGAACACAGTTTAGGGACTAGAATATGATTCAAGACTTTACTCACCCCTCATTTACTAGGTCATCTCATTTTCCCCTTCAATAGCTGAAATCTGTGGGCACTTACCCTCATGCTTGGCTAGTAGAAATTCCATTCTGCTTTTACAGCACCTTCTGTTTCTAAGCAACCATCTCAGCACTCTTCTAGTTCATGACTTCTGCTCGTACATGGTTTTGGTTACCTCACGGACCCTGCAGCCTGCCCTCTGTCTATGTGTTTGTCAGCTCCTGTATCTAGTACTTTTTTGCTAGGGCTGCCATAACCACGTGCCACAAACTGGCTTAAACAACAGAAATTTTTTATCCCATAACTCTGGAAGCTAAAAGTCTAAGATCAAGGTGTCAATACGATTGGTTCTTTTTGAAGGCTGTGGGGGAGATTCTGTCCCATGCCTCCTTCCTAGCTTCTGGTGGTTTGCTGCTACTATTTGGTGTTCCTTGGCTTGTAGAAGCAACACTGTGATGTCTGCCTTCATCTTAGCATGGTACCTATAACAAAATTTCCCCTTTTTATAGGTCCACCAGTCATACTGGATGAAGGTCCCTACTCCGGTTGATCTCATCTTAACTAATTACATTTGCAATGGCTCTATTTCCAGATGGGGTCACATTCTAAGGTAGTGGGGTTTAGAACTTCAGCATATGAATTGGGGGAGAGGGTTGGACAGACAAAATTCAACCCATAACAATACCTTCTCTCTGTATAACCGCAGATTCCTGGTAAAGAGACTCCTCCCTACCGCTTGGTCATTACTTACCCATTTAAGTAAGATTCGTACAAAGGACTTCCGTTCAGAACTTAGGCTGACCTATAAATTGTCTGGCCTTGGGTGAAAAAACATGTGGTCTAGAACATACGTATGTATCTATCTATGAACATATGTACCTAGATGAGGAACCACCTAGGGCTGCTTCCCTCAGCAGGGAGCTCTGAGAGACAATCACTTTGAAAGGAGCTATGGGACAAACAGACAGGAATTCCTAAGTTTGTGCATCCATTAAAACTTCTATGACATTATTATTTCCCAATTTCACTCCTACCTTGCTGGTATTCAATATTAAGCAATTCTTTTTCCACTTTCTTACTTCCCTAGATCTTTATTCTTACTTGCCTAGATCTTTGTTCTCAGCCCTATCCTGTTCTGTTGTTGTTCCCCTGGAACACCCTGCTCTCAGTGACTTCATCCAAACCCATGGCTTCAACTGCCAAATTGGATTTCCAGATCCATTTCCCCAGCTTAAACCATTCTGTAGAGCACATTTATTCAATTGCTTCCTGGCTTCCCTACCTAGGCAACACACACGTGCCTCAGACTCAGCACACCCAAACCTGAATTTGCCAGCTCACCTCCTACAAACATGCCTCTACTTCAGCTCACACGATCTGTATCCTCCTAGCCCCTCCAGTAAGAACACTGGCCATGCCTCGCTCTTGCCAGTCACCCTGACACATTCACTCAGTTACTGAAGCCCAAGGCTTCCCCCTAAATATCTCCCATACCTTTTCCTTCCCAGCCATTCCCACTTTGGCACCTTAATTCAGGGCTGCTCGCTTCTCTCCCAGATGATACCAACTCTCAGTGCAGCTCTCAGAATGTTATTTCAGAAAGTACAAAAGTTATCTCATTATTTCCCTGCAAAAAATCATTTAATAATACCTGACAGATTCGGGTTAAATTTGAAGCATAGAAAAATACCTAATTTCCAGGACTCTGCCTACTCTCCTAGCCCTTCATCTCCTGACTGCATGCTGAGGGATATTCCCTGCAAGACGTTAATAAGTAGACCAAATTAAAAGGATTCTGTGATCAAACGTGATCTAGTCTTGTCCATCTTCAAAAAGCCCACCATGGAATTTAATTTACATTTGCATTTATATGAGTATTTATGCACATCCCCACTCAAACCTGTAGATCACCCCATCATAGTCCTTACTACATTGTACTATAATAATCAATTTGCTTGATTGTTTCCTCCATTTGAAGATAAATTCCTTGAGGGCAAGATCTACTTTCCTTTATGACCTCAGAGCCTAGTGATGTGTTCAGTAATTTTTTGTTAAATGAATGCATGAATTTGTTAGATTCTCTAGTGAACAAGTTGCAGTCCTTACCACTAAAGAATCATATTGAAGGAAACACACTTTCCATCAATAATCATAATATCTAGTTAGATATCTGTTACTCTTAAAGTGCAAGGGGCCGGGATGGGGAGAGAGGTGGTTTGAGGGAGCTGAAGGGTTGAAGAAGACCGTTCAATATCCAAATATGGTCAAAATCATAGTTCCCAAGCCTATCCCTTTGGAAGAATCATTCCTTCATGTGCTCAACCACATGAGCCTTTGCTCTCAGTCACAAGAAGCAGCTTTTAGAATTCCACACCATAATTTTTCCAAGTCTAAGAAAGAATCTGTGGCAGAGCTTGTTAACGATGTGGGGGGGCTGTTTTGTGAATTCCCTATCACTAGAGATGCCCACACAGAAGCTGGATTACCTACTTCGGGGGAGTGTTTTAGGTGTCTTCGTAGTAGTGGGTGGAGAGATAACTAATGTTATAGGAGGTCAGCTTCAAACATGAAATTCTATTATTTTTATATTATTCACTTAGAATTGTTAACAATGAAACTCACCTCTTTCAGATCTCAATGACAGAGAAAAGCTTTGACCTAATAATCATTTTATTCTTTAAAGCCTCCATTGCTCAGGCTTCATGTCATATGGTACAGGATATATAATTTCCTTTTATTTGTTCATTATATGTCTCAAATTTTATTGACTTTTTCCTACCACCTTGAACCCTATTTATTGATTAAAAGTAGTTTTAGTCTATTTGCAATATGCACATGTATGTGTGTGCAAGAGAGATGGAAAGGGAGCGAGCGAGAGAAACGTTCCTCATCTCTATGGGGTTGGATGTCAACAGAGATTTATTTTTATTCCTTCCAAATACTTGGTCAAAAGGGTTATATTTGCAGCAGACTACAAGGGTTAACAAGGGACTTGAATCTTGAAATGCCATTCATCTTGAAGTAGCAAGTGCCCAGTCTCCTATAAATGGAATGTCACGTTATTTTTAGATGAGGCTTTTGCCAAGAGGATCCAGGACACAGTGAACAATGTTCAGTCTGATTAGCGACCTTATTTAAACATGCGAATGGCTGCAGCTCCTTAAAGTTACTCGCAGTAAGTCTGTGGCAAGCCTATTCCCTTAGTGAGGGTGCATTATTTAGTTCATCAATTTAAAAGAGAGGGGAAAAAGGCTTTGGAATAATGCAGTCTTGTTTACTAATAACAGAACATGAAAGTTTGAGATGAGCATATGGTTCTTGTTAAGTAGGGCACCAAGGTCAATTTTCAACCCAAGGTCTCCTAAAGGGTTCTCATGGACATTTATGTTGCAACAGTTCCTAAACCCAGATCTGCCCACCCAGAAGTCATAGTCCAAAGACCAGAAATTTAAGCAGATTGCCCCCATTTGCCAACACACCTCAGGGAAAACAGGACAAACAAATATGAGGTGGAAACAAAACCAAGTGTTTGCTACTTTATTAGACCACCGTGGTCAAGAAAATCATGTTATGAAAAGCAACCCCTCAGGTAGCTGGTGGGGACGCTTATGAGTATGTATGAGGAGGAATCTCTAAGCAGGGAGCCTTGTGTGGCTGATAATTCTCTGTCACTACAATAGAAGGTTCTGGAAAGTTTGTCTGCTGGGCTATAAAAGATGCACTTGGGGCTAAAAAAGTGTTTCACTGGATTTCCATATCTAGATTTCCCTTTTTAAAAAAGCTTTTTGTTGAGGGACCATACCATAAACTATTATCTTATCAATAGGTAAATACTTTTTCAAATCATAGTCTATTTCCTCCTTGGCCTTTTAGGCTCCTCATTTTTATTCTTAAGTAACTAAACTCTCTAATGGTAGGACTTTCATACAGCTCCTAAATCTAGACAGAGGACTAACTCATACAAATCACAGCCCTAAGGCATGAATGTAGGGTTTTTTCTTGGAATGGACAGTTCTCTCCTCCCCAGAGTGCAGTCCCATGATATCCCTCCGAGAGAGGAAAGAGAACCTGTTAATTCTCATACACAAAGCTTATAGTAAGTTGGGGCTTATGAAATCCAAAGGGCAAGCAAACTGACCTCCAGGGAGAACCACCATCTGCCTAGGTCTGCCAGCTCCATCCGAGGAAGCAAAGGGATTTCGAGGCCCTCGGAATCCCCCCAATGCCTGCCAGCTCTCCTAACAATGACTGCAGGATGCCCGTGACTGCCAACCAACATCACCATTATTGTGTTATTAAAAATACAGATTTCCTGATCCATCCTGATCATGCAGAGTCAGAATCTCTCGGTGGAAGAGCCAAAAATCTGCATAGTTAATAAGTTCCTTGGATAGGCCTTACACTAGAAACTTTTGGAAAGCACTACCGTGGTGGCCTCTCTTCAACCAGATTCCTCTTCCGAAACAGGGCCTGGAACACTAATGAGTGAGAGGTTGGATAGGAAACCGAATTGCCTAACACGATTTCCTTAACACTTGAATAGTGTTCTGCTTCACACAGACTATTCTCACCAGCCTCTACACAGATCCCTGGGGATCTCCTAGTCCTCAGGGCCCTCTGCTCACTTGGGCAAGTCTTGGCTGGGTTTTGACAGTTGTAGCTCCACGTGACCCTTGTTCTCAGACCCAACCAGCTGCTTCGAAGCTCAGTTTCCCTCTGCGGCTACCTCATGTCCCGCAGGCTATGGGTCTTGCTGCATGCTTGGAGAGCACAGCACAGAGTCAGGGTAGAGGCCTTCATTCAATGCAGACTCCATCTGCAGTCTGGGAGGAGACAAGCTCCACTGAAACCAGCAAACAGCGAAATCCTTGCAAGGCAGGTTACTCCCAAGAGGAATTTTCATCTCGCTTTTCAAATATTGGCATTAAAATAAGCTTCTTCCCATGGGAATCATTTCAAAGAGAAAGTAAATTCGAAGTCCTTTGAGGTTCCCCTATATCTAATGAACATATCATACAAAAACAAATTGCATTTCATAAGCTGGCAATCACAAGAAGAGTGGCCAGAGCTCAATTTAATTAACTCATTAGACACGTCTGGTTTTAAAAACAAAACCAGTTCCTATCACATAAATTCCAGAAATAATCACGATGGATAGCTTTCCAGGTCTTCCCTATACTGTTTAGCTTCGGAATTGCAGTACTCTCCCTCGTTTTCATTCAAGCGATTCGAGCACAAAGAAATAAGATTGCAGCCCGTCAGCCCCAGGAAAACAGTGGCCTGAGGAGCCTCATGCCACAGTTGCTGTCAAGGCCTTCGAATGAGAAAAGTAACTGGACGGGGCAGCATGACATAATGTGTAAGCCATCAGAATCAGTGGCTTTCCCAGTGCCCCTTCTCGTGGCCACGCTGGAGGCCTTTGTGACATGTAGCAACGCGGTGGGGTAATTATGTGTAGTTATATAAAACGGACTAATGCCAGCCAAGCAAATCGCGTGGAAGGACTGGTTGCGTTCCTTGTTAAATGTTTTGTCAAGTTGACCATGCCCTTTATTTATCTCTAACACAACATGCTTATTCTGCCCCATCCACTGTATTCACCCTGCAAATTTATGAGGCTCTATTAATCTTCTGCCCTGCTGACTATCTCTGTTGCAAAGTGTCAGCAGACTTTTGTACCTTGCTAATGTACAAAGGGCTTCCTATGAGTAATATCAGCATTTTGCCTTTTAATTGCACATATAATTTTTAGGTCTTACAGCTAATAAGGGAATTGAGACCACAGTTCATCACTGTCTCGAATGGTACTCCAGGGGTGTGGGGACTGTGGAAGCTGAGAGAAGAATATAGCTGTTCTGGTTCCAAGCAATAGTTTCTCTCATTATAATGGTACCATCCCCACTGTAGTGTCAAGGGTCTGTCACTTTTCCTATTATACACCCTACTTTTCCTGGGCTTTATAACTCCACAGTAAAAATGTACTCTTCCTTGAGAACTTTTCATGTTGGGTCTCAGCTCATGATTATTTTTATCACCCCTCGTATCAGTTCTAAATGAAATTAGCTCCGTGATTTTTAAAATCAAAGAAACCAACATTATCTGTTGGCCAAAACTCCTGAACACCTAAGGCTTTCAAATGGGTGCGCTTTTGCTAGTCCTTCAATTGACCTTTCTTCTACTGGATTTTTTTTTTTTAATGCAGACTCAGGTTTAAGTACTTTCAAGGAAAAAAATGTTAAAATAAATGGGGGATTAGTGTTTGCAATGTGGGCATTTTGGTTTTGCGTTAATAGCCTTTCACAAACATTTTTACTATGCCTGAAAAATGTGCATTATTGATGAGTGTACTTCTTACTGTGCAAAAGCCATTAGGAGAGAAATGAAAGGTCTGTGGCAAGAAGTGGATACACAGAGAGGGCCTGGGTAGATAGTGTTTTCATTTAGCAGCCAGGGACGGCCCGTAATCGCCCTGCCCAGACTGGACTTTTTCATTTGCCTTTTCTTCCAGGCACCTCCACGGTGATGGCGTGCCTCTTTGGGCACCTGGAAAACGGATACTTGGGGAACTGTGATTATATGGCATTAAAAGCAAATTGCTGAATTTATCACACAAGTAATTCAATGAGTACAAGAAACCAGACACTAATTTAAAGAAAAGGCCATTTTGGGGAGGTGGGAGGCCTGGATGCTTGTCCTGTTTATGATTCTGAACATTTTCACGGGCTTTAGTGGCTTTCACTGTGACGCAGAGAACCGGACCGTGGGTTAATGTCCTTTCCAGGGCTTTGATTCTGGGCAGGCAGGACAAAAAAGACAGAATCAGAAGGGCTGAGCATCACCCTGCTTCCATCAGGCAGGGAAGATTCCAGCAAAACCAAATGTCACGTTTGTCACCCTGAGCTTCCCGTTTCCTTCCTCCCCTCGTGGCATCTGCTTTTCCTCCACATTTGAGCATCAGACCACGGAGCTCCCCCAGCTCACTGGAAGGTGAGGCCCCGTCTCGTAAGTGCTGTCACTGAAGGTCCTCCGTGTGGTCCTGCTTTCCTCATTCCTGCTTGTTCAGGAATTGTAGGTCCTTCATTGGCTGAATGCTGGACTAATGTCAAAAGCAGAAGAAAACCTTCTGGGGGTTCTAGGTGTTCCACAGAAGGTACCAAGCTGAGACGAGATAACAGAGGTTCTTCATGATTTGTGGGGGAAAAAACTAAAGCTCTTTGCTAGAATGGAATTCAGAGGAAAAAAAGCACTTCAGTGACTACAGTATGTCATCCATTGTCTCCTTAGCTTGGATTATAGATACTGTCTTCAGGCTACAGATAAGAAAGTTGGGGTTTAAAAAGCTTAAGTAACTTTTCCTAGCTATGAGGTTCAAATCTAGACCTTCTGAACCTTTTAATCATCATCTTTTCTTGTATCTTGGAGCCAAAAAGCCCCAAAGAAAAGATTGGTATGGCCTGGGATTTATCCTTAAAGTCATGGTTTAAAATATGCTATTCTTGGAGTCACTCTCCATCTTTACTTTTGCCTTGTTATTTATTCATTTAGTGATTCACTTAAAAAGCATTAATGAGATATCAACTGTATGCGATGTCCCCATTTCATTTATATATAAAGACGCCCCTGTGACTGCCTCCCGGATGTGCAGTGGGGCTCCGAGGCTGACGGGTGAGTCTTCTTGCTTCTCCCATGACAGGTAGGCCCGTCATGTTTGGTAGCTATTGATGAGCAACAGGGCCTCTGACTTGTTTTTTATCTTGCTATGTCACGTGCTATCTAGCTTAAGCATTTGTTTTGTTCTATGTTTTTTTTAAGTCTTTAAAATTTAATTCCAGTGTAGTTAATATACAGCGCTGTAGTAGTTTCGGCTGCACAATATAGTGAACTCAACATTCTACACGTTACTCAGCGTCCATCATGGTAAGTGTACTCTTCATCCCCTCCAACCATTTCACTCACCCCTTCACCACCTCCCCTCTGGTAACTATTATTTTGTTCTCTGTAGTTAAGAGTTAGCTTCCATTTTTTTAAACCATAACCTATGATTATTTTACTTAACTTTGAGTAAAAATTAAACAATAACCACTGCTAAACCTATCACAGTGTGGTAACTAAAAGAGCCTTATTATTTAGGCAAACATATTCACACGGATTATTTTCTTTTCCTTTTTTCTTTAATGGGGGTGGTGCAGAGGGAGAGGGAGAGAATCTTCTTTTTTTTTTTTTTTGAGACTTCATTTATTTTTTTGAGAGAGAGAGGGAGTGTGAGCTGGTGGGGAGAGGGAGAAGCAGACTCCCTCCGAGCAGGGAGCCTAATGGGGGCCCAATACCAGGACCCAAGGTCATGACCAGAGCTAAAGTCAGATGCCTAACCAACTGAGCCACCCAGGCATCTGAGAGAGCGAAGCTTAAGTAGGTTCCACACCCAGTGCATGAGCCCCATGTGGGACTCCATCTCACAACCCTGAGATCATAAGCAGAAATCAAGAGTTGGATGCTCAACCATTCAACTGACTGAGCCACCCTGGTGCCCCCAGAATAATTTTCTTAAATGAAAACCCAGCTGATGCAAAGAATAAGAATTTTTTTTTTTTTTTAGAGAGAGAGAGACAGAGGGAGAGAGAGCTCATGTGTGCCCATGGGTGAGTGAGCTGGAGCGGGGCAGAGGGAGAGGGAGAGAAAGAATCTTAAGCAGACTCCACACCCAGCATCTGAACCCAACTCAGGGCTCACTCTCACAACCCAGAGATCATGACCTGAGTTGAAATCAAGAGTCAGATGCTTAACTGGCTCAGCCACCCAAGTGTCCCAAGAATAAGAATTTTATAGCCAATGCCCCCACCCCCCAAAAACCCTAGAAGTTATAGTAAAAATTAAGAGTATATCTTCAGAATCTTTTTTAATAGCTTAAAATCTGTGCTTATCCTAGAATAACCTTTTTTTTTCTGTTCATCATCGATATTACCACCCAGTGATATTGATTAAGAACACATATAACATAGTTCCATAAACTGTTTGTCAACATTAGAAAGAAGACTGTGCATTTTCAGAGCACATTAGCTACTGGAATCCTCCTTGCTTTATACAGACAGAATTCTCTTGGGACTGTAACAGTCAATGAGTCAGCTCTATAAAAGGGTTATAGATTCAGAATCATGGACAAAGTAGGCACCTTCCAGGGAAAGCATCTTTGAAAAGGAAGATATAAATTCACGTTGACTTTTTTTTCTTCCATGGTATTTAGTAGAAAACCAATAATATGAAAGTGGGTGTATTTGTATTTTTTTCATCTGTCATGGGGATCAATGTCCACCTTAAAAGAGTTTCATAAAAGTCATTATTGGGATATTCTAACTGGTGAGTACATTGACTTACTATAAACACTATTCCCGATCTTCGATATATACTAACATTATATGACTGTTCATGTCTCAAAGATAGTAAGGATTCTGGGGTCAGAACACCACATCTGAATCCTAGTCCTTCCACCCATTAGGTTCAATAATTTAGGCTAAGTGACTTAACCTCTGCCTGCCTCAATTTACCCATCTATAAGATGGGGATCAAATTGAACTACCTCAGATAGTTGCTGTGAGGATTAAATTAGATTATATGAGGAAAACATATAAAACCATTCCCAGACCTAGAGCTAAATGGTGGTTTTAAAACATTTCAGAGTCTGATTTGTCAGTGAGTTTTGTTGCCACTTCCAGGAACATCTCTTAAGCCTACTGAATAGAGAAATAATTTCTCATGTTTTATTTTTATTGGGAAATCCTTTTTTTCCCCAAAATAATCGGCTATCTAAAAAAAAACACTTATGATGTGCTTTTCAAATTTATCTTTGCATTACATCATGGCATTAATTTCAATAACTACACAAAAAGTCTACGGAAGAAACCAGAGGATATTTTAAAATCATAACTGAGGGGTGCCTGGGTGGCTCAGTCAGTTAAGCATCAGCCTTCAGCTCAGGTTATGACTCCTAGGATGGAGCCTGCATCTCGTTCCCTGCTCAGCCGGGAGCCTGCTTCTCCCTCTCCCTCTGCTGCTCCCCCTGCTTGTGTTCTCTCTCTCTCTAATAAATAAATAAAATCTATAAAAGATAAAATCATGAGAGACATGTATCCTGTAGGAACTAATGAAAAGTGACTTGGCTACTGGGTAGATGAACTCGAACGTGACCTCCAGCGGTCACTGCTTTCTGGCGCTCAAGCCCCTGTGTAATCCCTTCCCTTTGATATGGGCTGGATTGATCAACTAGCTTCTACAACAAATGACAGGACCTTGTTCCTGAGATGAGGTAATAAGGACTGTGGCTTCTGTCTTGCTCAATATCTGTCACTGTCTCAGATCACTCTCTTGGGCAGAAGTCAGCTGCCACGTCACGAGGCAGCCTCATGGAAGGTCCACGTGGTGAGAGACCAACGCCTGCCAAAAACTACATGGCAGCTTAGAAGTAGATCCTCCCAACCCGTCAAACCTTCGGATGGAGCAGCAGCCCCAGCTATTAGCTTGACTGAACTTCCTGAGACACTAGAAGCAGAGGCACCCAGCTAAGAGCAGCTGGATTTCTAGCCCATAGACTTGTAAGATAATGAATTTTGGTTTAACTAAGTTTGGGGATAATTTGTTATATAGCATAGATAAACAATACCAACACTGTTGAATCAAAAGAGGCAAATTTCTAGTTTCAGCAGAAGACAAACTGGAGTTCTCTGTGGTTTGTGAGCCAAATCCACCATATATTTCTATAAAGAGAGAGATGGACTATAGACTTTTATAGAAAAGTTTACTGTCCCCCGAGACAAACCATTGCATTTCCCAGATGACAAGCAACCCTCTCAAAGTCACTTGAAAGAACTGCAGACTATAGAGCACGGTTGTTCAGCACACCAGATGGTTGACTCTTAAATGAGTTGCCTTCTTTAGTCTGTGCCAAGCGTTGTATGTATTCCTCTGCACAAGAGTAAAATAATGGTCGTCATCAACCATCTTAAATGACTACACATATGTTGAATTTTATTTTCAAGTGCCTATTTAAATTAATGTTCTTGAAAGTCTAGGATTCTTGGATAGACTATATGTATCATGGAACCTCAGTAATTGACACATATCAATTCTGTGTTCTAGCTACTGGTAATCCCCCCACACCTAGGGCATGAGGACAGTGAGATGGTCCCCCGTCCACAGCGGCAACAGAAGCAGAGCAAGCTCTGGACCAGGGTTACTAGGAGTGTGTCCATAAATCAGCGCTCGTCTATGAACTGTTTCTAACCTGTCTATGTTAGGGTAAGAACTAAAACTGAGAGAAAGCATTTGGAAACTAGCCTAGCCATTGAAAAACCAATTGTCTGTTGTTTATAGTTACTTAAAAAAGTAAAGCTTGCCTTTTGAATTTGGTTGTCTTCAGGCTTTTTATTTACTTTTTCTTGTAACCATTCGTATCATGTTTTACTAAAGCATCAATCCACAAGACATTAGGTTTTTTTAAATGTTCTTTGTCACAAGGAGATTGAGAATGCTTTAGAGGGTCATTCAAATGCTTCCAACATCCTGGGGTTAAATCAAAGTTTTTATGACAAGATTTATGTCTATCAGTACTAGAAATACTTTGATCCACCATAACAATGAGCAAAAGCCCACAAACTGGAAGAAATATATATACATTGACCAAAGATTTGTTATGGGTACTCAGGATGGTCATATACCAGTCCAAAAAATGTTAGGATGTCTGCTTCTCCCTTACAGATGCCCTCTCTTGTCAATATTTAATTCAATATTTAAGCAAAATATGCTAAAGACAGGTACTTCTATCTCCTGCTTCACTACATAGGAAAGTTCTAAGAATGAAACGGATTACAGTAAGCGGCTGGAGATGTTGAAAATTTGCAGCACAGTGTACAGGGATGACAAACCCTTGACATCGCCACTGGGTCTTACCGCCATAACAGTCATTTCTACCACTCAACACATTCCTCCTGCCAAGCCAAATGCAGCTGCAGGAACCTTCTCATCGCAGCATGCCAGGAAGCCACTACTAATCAATCAGAGTGGGCACATGAGCTGAACATTCGCTGCCATCTCTGGTATAATGAGAAAACCATGGGTACCATGAGAGTTAGATCCAAACCTGGTTCTGACAACCAGCCATTTGAATCTGGTCCACTCTCATCATCTCGCTAGATCTGTGTGTCTTCTGGAACAGAGGGGGCTGGACTAAATCAGGGATTCTCACATTAAAGTTCAGTGTAGCCTTTAAAAAATGCTGATGGCTGTGTCCCCACTCTTGAGCCCCTTTTGAGGCTGGCTAATGGCACCTTAGGCATTGGTAATTTTTAAAGCTACCCTGGTGATTCTAACTCACAGAGTTGAAAACCGTGGGACCCGAGGATCTCTAGAGGTCCTTCTCAATTCAAATATTCCAAGCCTCCATGATTATGTGAAGCAATAATACAGTCAGTCACACAGACTTCGAGTCTGCCAATTAAATTGGATTGGCAAGGGCTTGAAGAGCCAACTTAATCCCTTGGGTGGTTTATAACTACAGAGAATAAAAGACATAAGGATTTTGAATTATGAGGTAATAATTATATCTTAGGTGCATATGATCACAACCACTCAAGCTTTACTCTTGTGGTTTTTATCACTCCTCAGGACACCATGTAAGAATTATTATAGCCCCATAAATCACTCTACCTATTATTACAGGTAAGTCATAATTTATAATAATAACTATTATTAATAATAATATGCATTGTAATTATCCAAGTTCTTTTAGTTGAGGATCTCTATGCATTTTATTAACTTCAATTCTTTAATCTTAATATTTCCATGAAAAGGGCATAAACTCATAATCATCCCATTTCATAGGTGAAGAAACTAAGTCAAGTCGTCACCTGAGTAGGTACATAAATATATATAAGTATGTATACAAAAATACATAAATGCCTATGAGTATAAATATGTAAATACAAATATTTGTTTGTTTACACATACTTAAAATTCAATCCAGAATCTTTAAGTTTTATTCTTATGATACTAAGCATCTAGGAGTTTAAACATCCTTTCTCAAAATTTCCATAAGCGGTAACCTTATTTTATGTATTCATCCATGCCTACCGTTTCCCAGGCACCAAAGATACAGGGATGTGCAACCCTCAAATACGGGGTTGGAAGGGAGACACATTAATAAATACTCACGAGGAAAGGTAAAAGTGCTTGGATAGAAATATGTCTGCGCTACCAAGGTGGAATTGGAAAGAAGTCAGCTGACTTCAACATTGGAAGGTTGGGGCAGGTTTTCCAGAGAAAATGACTTGAGAGCTGGGTTTTGGAGTTGAGTTCAAGGGTCGTGAGAAGGTGGAGAAGTGCACTCCAAGCAGAAGTTTTTGTTGAAATTCAGAGGCATGTTGGTGTTGTCTGCTCTGTGCACAAGGAAATGGGACAAAGTAAAGCTGGAAAAGAAGGTTGGGAACAAATTCTGAGGTTCCTTACACATCCTAAGGATTGTGGTCTTTTTCCTACAGGCCATTTGTATTCATGGCTTGTATTTATATGTATCTCCTCCTCTTAATGTGAAAGTCTTTTGCAAGCAAATGCTATAGTTTTAACACCTTTCTTCTTTAGAGTTATTTTAATACTTTGAGAAAATAATAGGAAAATGTATGCCATGGATTTCTACATTTTTATAAGCAAGGGTCTCAGAGTATTTCGCTGATCACTTACCAGTTCTTTAGACTGGGAGATGAGGGGAGCCTGTTTAGAGCTGCAGAATTTTAGAACTGAAAAGAACTTGGAAGTCAACCTCAGAAACTTTGGAACCACCCTCCCTGGACAAAAGCTCTGGTCTCATGCCCTGTTCACTGGTGGTGTATACCATTTACACAGTGTTCTGTGTGACACTGTCCTGCCAAAGTGTTCCGTTAAAATGGGAACATTCATGGTCAAGTGAGTCTAAAAAGCTCTACATTCTAGAACTCTACCTCAAAGAGCTGCTAAATGCATTAGGTTTATAAAGACTGAATAATACTATAGGAAACAGTCCTGTAAGTTCGTCTAAACCAGTATTTCCCAAACATATCTAATAATAGAACTGTTTCTTTCAGAACTTCAATTAACAATCAATCTTTTTCTCTCTTACATTTGTCATCTAGTTACTGATTCTAACCTGCCCTTCAGACTTGAACTTTCTGGCTTCTTTACTGGTTTTGTTCTTTTCTCCTACCTGACACAACTTCTCAATTTCTAATAAGGAAGAGCAGGAAGAACGGTGTCATTCATATCACCCTAATTTTTTAGCAGTGTACTTAGATTATATTCACAGAACACTCAAGGGTTGCCCATCTCTGTTATGAATACAAACAGAGAATCCTCCCTTCAAGTATTTTTTTGATGTCCATCTTTCTTGGGTATCTTTTCCTGGCCAATCCTTTCCTCTGGACTCAAGTACTTCTGAAGATTTGCCCCTTCTACCTGTCAGCTATCTATGGTGGCAATGAGCAAAATATCACCCACTCTGTCCTAATACTCCCACACAACAGCTAAAAGAATCCTTCATTCTCAACTCAAATGCTCTAAAAAAATGCTACATGAGCCTTTCAGCATAGTGTCAATTTAAGATGGAAAAATATTAAGCTGCATTTTTTTAAATTTATTTATTTATCAGGGTAGGGGGTGAGGAGGAGCAGAAGAAGAGAGAATCTTAAGCAGACTCCACAGCCCTATGGGGCCTCAATCTCACGACCCCAAGATCATGACCTCAGCTGAAACCAAGAGTCAGACACTTAACCGACTGTGCCACCCAGGAACCCCTGCACTTTTTGAAAATATTTTATCCATTTATTTGAGAGAGAGAGAGAAAGAGAAAACATGCACAAGTTGGGGGAAGGGGCAGAGGGAAAGGGAGAAGCAGACTCCCTGCTGAGTAGGGAGCCTAAAGCGGGGTTCGATCCCAGGACCCTGGGATCATGACCTGAGCCGAAGGCAGATGCTAAACTGACTGAGCCACCCAGGTACCCCTGCGTTTTTCTTTTAAATCAAAATGGAAATAGTTTTGTTGAGTCCCATGAGAATGTTTCCAAATATTTTCATAATTAAGAGTACTACTTTATTAAATAGAAGAATGTTAATGAATAAACGGCACTGCTTTAAAAACCACAAAAATGTTACCATATGACCCCATTGAGATATATGGCGTCTCCTCATTTAGATCTTATATTTGTAAAGTTCTTTATGACTCAGAGAGTGACTTCAAAGACCTTTTCTAATTTAAACCTCAAAAGTACTCTGAGAGCACATATTATCATTATGCCCACTTTACAGTTCAGGAAATCACAGCTCAAAGATGTGTAGCAAAATTGCTCAAGGTCACACTGCTGAGCTTGGATGAGAATGCATTTACCACCACATTTACTGAAGACCCTGGTCAAAGCAGACCACGCTGTAGGCCCTAGGATATGCAGATGAGAAAGATGGGATTCCAGCTAGCTCCCAACCCAGACCTGACACTGTGATTGTAGTATTGCCTCCATATTCAAGCTAGGAAGGGCCGGGTGTGCAAACATAGCAGCTCCACTGGCCCCAGGTTTGTCCGAAAGGCTTGCTGTTCTGAGACGGTCTCAGAGCACCCAGGTGGTTGTTGGCACCCTGAGGTCCCAGCTTGCTTTTGGCCTAGGTCTGGGCCTGTGGGTGGTAATTTCCACCATACCCAACTTCAATCCTGGTTGCCACAGGCTTGGGAACAAGAGATTCCAAAGGACTTTCACACTTTCTCAGGTTCTAAGATGTTTTCTTAAGTCTAGCAGAGCTTCTCAAACATGGGCAAGCATCAGAATCACCTGGCGGGTTTATTACATCTCATTGTGCTGGGCCACTCTCCCCAGAGTTTCTGGTTCAGGGATCTGGAGTGGAGAAAGATAATTGGCATTTTTTACCAGTTGCCAGGTGATGGTGATGCTGTTCGTCCAGGGATCACACTTTGAGAACCACTGCCCTAGAGTCCTTCCTTCCCTGCCCAGCCAATTCTCTTCCCTCCATTGATTTGCTTTTGCAGGAGTTGAAATATTACTTTAGAAATTAGATCTTGACTCCTGACAGAAGTTAGCTATTACCTCTGCTCCTACATCTCCAGTTGCTCAATTACAAAGTGAGAGAAAAGTATCTTGACGACAAATGTTCCATGGCCGGTCGTTAATGCCAGCTCTGTCATTATACCACTTTTAAGTTTTGAGTGAATAGGTAACCTCAATTTTCTTGTCTACAAAAGGGGGTGATATGTCCAGCCCAGTAGTTTACACAAAGATAAAATTATACCCATATTTAAAAGAACCTGATAGGTTTTGCTTTAAAAGTTAGTGATATAAAAATCAAAGTGAGGTCTTTCCCTATTGTGGCACTGACTAGTTACGGGTATAAAGCTACTTGTCTAAAAATATACAGCAAGAAAAGGCAGAATCTGATATAAAATTCAGGCCTATTCATTGCTTTTATAGATTTCCCCCAGGTACACTACTCTACAACAATAACAATAGTAGATAAATACTCAAATGGGCTTTGGGAAGCCTAATATAGAAACTGACAAGAAATAAAGTGATCCATTCACTCCTCTAGGTGTCTATTTCAATGGTTCTATTAGTAATAGAATTTCTTTTCTGGATGCATAATTGATAACAAAATAAAAATAAAAATAGATCTTTAATCTAAGTATCTATATACAATACATATTGCAGTGCAGCAATCATTTCTGCAAAACTCAGGGGTGTGATTTCATTATGCCAAGTTTTAAAATTCCCTTAAAGCTCATCAATGAGGCGTTCAGCTAAGTTCAGTCTGAGAGATGTTTATGTTTGTAGTTGGGGGGTTAACTCCCTCTTCTATGAGAGTCTTCTTCATACCCAGAAATAATTCTATCAAGATAAATATTTCATCCCCCTTTAAAATAAATGGTTTGAAACTCCAATGTCAAGAATGGTAGCAAGACAAGACTTATGCTGATGGTGAGAACAAGGCATATGAAGAAATCACCCAAGAGTTTAAATGGGGAAACTGAGGAAATGATTTCCTAGTGACTTGGTTTGCCTTCTTCTAAAAGTAGGAGCTTCAGCAGTATAGAGTTGTAGATGGTTTACATGAGGTAAAAGCTTACGTGGATAGCAATGATGCTTTTTACAAGCCAGCAAAGGAAATGCGATTCTGTTTAATTCAGTTCGATGAGCATTAAGTAAGTGTCCACTGTGCTTGGCAATATTTTAGTCAGTGGGAATGCAAAAATGAGGAGGGCACAGCCTCCGTCTTCAAGTGACTGATTAAGCCATATTGCAGTGATTCAAAATGAAATGCTTTCAGGTACATGCTTAGACCTACATTGCCAAACTTTAGCTCGGATCACGTTAAATAAATTCAGATATAATGTAGGTTGGTTGAACTCAAGTCCACAAACACGTACTGTGTATTGGGCACTTAGTATGGAATAAGGGATGTGCAAGAAGCCCATGATGAACAAGGCATCGTACATGCCCTAAAGATTGTCATCCTGCTTCTCATAAGAATGGCAGAAGGAACAAGAATGATGACTGTGTGACAACCATTCTGTCAAGGGAAGAACTGTGTGTAATTCCTAAGAAGTACATTTCACCAATAAGAAGCATCTATGTCTTTCCAGCACCTGAGTTTGGGGCTTGAGTTCACTGAAATCCTATGACCTTGAGCATGGGGGAGCTAAGAGTTATAGTCTATGATCATGTTACCTTCAGAAATAACCCCCCAATTATTTTTGGCTTTTTGAATACATTTTATTTGAACATAGTTGCTACCCAATAACTCAAATTGCTCTGTTCATTGACTTTGTCTCATAAATATCAGGGAGAGAAAAATTGCACTCCAGTAAAACAGTGTCATGTGACAAAGATAAAAGGAACAAACTGGTCTAAAATTCTAAACTCAGCATATTTATTGTCTGTAATTTGTTCCCTTCCTGGAGACATTAATGTTGGCTCAAGTAGAAAGTAACTGTTGACAAAACAGCTTTGAAGTTAGGAAAAGAGATGAGATTGCTCAGATCATTTGAGACCAGAAGATGATCTGGAATCAAAATATCTGACCACTTCTTCCTCTGTGGCCACGCTCTGCCATATTCTGACAAAGTGCCTGCCATCGCATGTGATTTTTGACAGTTCTTCAAGATTCTTGAATTCGGGGACACTGTGCTATCACTCTAGATCGAGAGATCGGCTCAGAGTCTAGCACATACATTGTTCTTAATGGATGTTTGTCCAACACAGAAGCCTGAAGAACATCACCAAGTTTGAGGATGTGGGAGAGAAAAACCCATGAAGCACAGTGTATGGTTTCTTTATACCGTGTTCTAGACATCATGTCTCTTACTATTCTGTACAATAGTTAAACTGCCAATAAATACTGAAGGAAGAAAAGACTAGAGGAAGGTAAGATAAAAGTCTTTATTTAATTTTTTAAAGGACAGGAAGGAATTGTGCCAATATTTTTAATCTTTTTCTACGGTAAGATTATGGATGATGTTTTCCACATGTTTAAATATTTTTCAATCATTTCTAACTTACTTAATTTAGCATATCTTAGTTTTACAATAACTTCGTAAGTTGTGAAATTAGCTACAGTTGACCATTGAACAATGCAGGGGTTGGGGCTGCTGACCCCTGTGCAGTCAAAAATCTGTATGTACGTTTCATCTCCCCCAAAACGTAGTTACTAATAGCCTACTGTCAACTGGAGGTCTTAATGATAATAAGTCAATTAACACGGTTTGTATGCTGTATGTGTTATATACTGTATTCTTACAATACAGGAAGCTAGAGAAAAGGAAGTGTTGTTAAGAAAATCATAAGGTAAAGGAATGCATTTACAATATGATACTGTATTTATTGAAAAAAGTCCATGTGGGGACCCACAGAGTTCAAACCCATGTTGTTCAAGGGTCAACTGTATATATGTCTCTTTTTCTTCAGGCTGCTAAAGAGAGTCAAGGCAAATTTATGAAAAGTATGGCAGCGACAGGGGTTATTGTTTGAGTTTTAATGAGAAGTCATGTCAGCCATCTAAATGAAATGGAAATATGTGAATAAATGATCAGTCTCTCAGCAAAAAAATAGTGCCAATTCACTGTGTTTATATTTACAATCATTATAATATCAGTGAAACTAGTAATAAACAATAATTTTATATTTCTTTCCTAGAGTATAGATTAACCTTTTCCCCTGTTGCAAAGCATTTTATAAAAGGAAATTCTAATTTAAAATAAAAAATGAATAACATTTGCAAGTAAAACCACAAAAACTCCTGGGGCTTATATTTCTTTAATGCTGGAAATATTTGTTAAAAGTTATATTTCCTGTTTTTTTATGTTTAATGAATATGACTTTGCCTCCAGAGTCTCTGCTTTTTTTATATACTCTCCAGAAGCACTTCACAGAGTATCAGAAGCAAATCTATTTTTAAATACTTAGAACATATTAGTAATAATTAGTGTTTCATGTACGCTCTTTGTATGTAATGTTCAACCTCTAGAATTAATTTAATGTATCCTCCTAACCCTCTAATCAGGCTTTTATTTTACTAAATTTGTAAGCTTAAACCTGATAAAATCGCAAAGGTTTTCAATCCTATTTATGGAAGTGGTTTTATTAAGGGTCCACTGTCTAAATCTGTGGTTCCACAAATTTAGGAATTATTTTTATCAGCACATTCATGAGTATTAGATAAAAGGCTACAATATTAGGCACTGTGGGGAATGTAAAACTTAATATGGAACAGATATTGTTTGCAAGAAGCTTAAAGTCTAATTGAGAAAAACAAGACATGAAAACACATGCACTTAAAATATGACAGAAAGTAATAAAGATAAGAAAAGCACAGAGGAAGTGCCCTCGAAATAAGAGAAGGAAATAAGAGATTAAGTGTCATGTGAGCTAGAGTTGAATGACTAAGATACACATGTGCAGAAATGGGTATGACAAGCGTTCCAGCTTCGAGCTCTTATCTGTCATATTAAATTGTAATTACCTGTTTATGTGACTATCCACATTTCACTAGACAATGAACTCTGAAAGCCAGAACCATGTCTTACCGCCTTTGTGTCTCCTCAGTTCCTAAGACAGTGACCGGAAGATAGCACTAACACATAGTTGTTGAATGTTGAATGACTAGAACGAAGAAAAGTACAATGGTAAATCATGGAAGCTTTGGGAAGGAGTGAGGGCAGCTTATCAAGCGGTGATGAGTCCAAAGCGCTGGGTAAGAGTGGTAAGAGGAGGAGGGGTGAGAGGCCAGTGAGCAATGTGAACTGGGCACAGCTCTGAAAAGGCCCGATGTCAGATTTGGACATTATCTTATATGTAAATGGGGACCTACTGGATATATTTGAATAGGGAAGGACATCACCAGAACTGTGGGAAAGATTTGGTGGCAGAAGGACGTAAGCAGGACCTTACCAACTATTGTCCTGGTCAGTTCGGGCTGCTGTAACAAAATACCAAAGAGTGGGGGGCTTAAACAACCACCATTTATTTCTCACAGTTCTAGAGGCGGGAAGTCCAAGATCAAGGCCCAGGCAGATCTGGTATTCAGTGAGACCCAATTCCTGGTTCATAGACAGCTGCTTTCTTGCTCTGTCCTTGCCTTGTAGAAAAGTCAAGAGAGCTTCCAGGGGTCTCTTTTATAAGGCCACTAATCCCATTTACACCCTCATGATCTAAGCACTTCTCAACAGCCCCACCTCCTAATATCATCACACCAAATGTTAGGATTTCAACGTATGAATCTTGAGGGGACACGTTCGGTCCACAACACCTGGTCAGAGGTAATGCTGGTCTTCAATAAAGAAAAGATAGGGACAGAAAGCAAGAATGGTTGATGGAGGAGCTGGATCACACGTAGAACCAATAGGACATGGCAACTGAGTGAATTTTGGGCTCACTGGAGGAAGAGGGATGAACAGTAACTGAGGTTTTCTACCTCACCAGCTGAGGAACAGTGTTCCCATTATTAAGTGGAAAAAGCATGCATGTGTGAGAAGACAGAGGCATTTATTTTAACGGTGCTGGGTGTAAAATGCCAACTTTCCAGGGCCAGCAAGCAGCTCAACCAGCACTAAACTTCTACTTCCAACTGAGTGCTGTTTCCAAGACATAACCGTATCCTTATTCTGAAATACATGAATGATTGGCTCCAGTTTAAAAATCTACTATTAAAATTAATTTCATGTGCACTTTGAAGTAAGTAATACATTGATACAGACTGAACTGCCCACCCATTCATATTTGGAAACCCCAATCCCCAATGTGACTATATTTGGAGATGGGACTTCTTTTAGGAGGTGGTAAGGTTAAACAAGGTCATAAGTGTGGAGTCCTAATCCATAGGATTGGTGACCTTATAAGAAGAGGAAAAGACCCTCCCTCCCTTCCCTCCCTCCCTCCCTCTCTCTCTCTCTTTCTCTCTCCAAGTGCACGAACTAAGAAAAAGCCATCTGAGGACATAGAGAGAAGGTAGCCATTCGCAAGCCAGGAAGAGAGCCCTCGCCAGAACGTGACCATGATGGCACCCTGATTTCAGACTTCCAGGCTCCAGATCTGTGAGAAAACAAATTTCTGGTTTTCAAGCCACCCAGTCTATGGTATTTAGTTATGGCAGCCTGAGACGGATAAGATATACACGTTTCTAAATAGGGCAGTAAGGAATTTAACAAGTTTTGAGCTGAGTTATCAGTCCAACCCAACCTCTGTTTTTTCTTTTAAATAGCAAGTGTGATTTCATGGGCATTTTTACTTTTAAACTGAATAAACTAAATGCTCTCAACTCTCTCCTAGTCAATAGCCTGTATGATCCTTGGGGTAGAGCCTCCATTTTGTCCACCATGGGTGACTGGTGCACAGAAGGCACTCAAACATCTCTTTTTCTGAGTGAACAAGTATTAGTTATTTCCCTGCCTGAGGGGTAGGACACCGCTAAATCTGAATCACAGCAGAAGCTCCCTTCCTCAGAGACCCAAATGACACCAGCACAGGGAACGTGTAATGTGTGACTTTTTTGCAGACATACTACATTCATCCTTAGGTTCTTTTCTCATTGAAAACATCTCTTGTGGTTAAGCAAAAACACCAAATAAGCAATACAGAAATGGTTTTTGTGCAGCTCACTAACAAATGTGGAATAGCAGCTTCACTTACAGAACGACTTTGGTCTACTCAGACAAAAAAATTGAGTATGTGTAAATCACTCAGATGAAAAAATTAAGGATTCAGCAGAGCAAATGAAAATATTTTACTTTTACTTCTATGTGTCAAAGGAGAAACAAGGTATGGTAAAAGGATTTTATATGACACTGGGAAACAAAACTAACCCTTGTTTAGAGTTTAAGGGCACAATTTTACTCTACTTGGTTTTAGTTTGTAAGAGGATGGGATTGGCGCTGTCCTGATGTCATGTTACATCCACCATCTACCATATGTCACACGATGACTTCAACCCCGCCGGCATGACCCATTGGTCACTCTCCGCTTCAACAGTTTGACCTCTGCCCAGCTCGCCTTCCTCTTTAGACCTGCCCTAATGATCAAAACATGTCCATTTTCGCTTTCTTCATTTGAGTCAGAGACAGCATTGTCAGGAAACTGCAAAAAACCATCTTATTGAAGACTGTGGAAAGTACGTGACTACAGAAACTTACTAAGAGGACTAAAATGGCCCAGCTTTTTATTTTGATTTATTTTTATTTTTTAAAAAGGTTTTATTTATTTACTTGAGAGAGAGAGAGTGAGGGGAGGAGCAAAGGGGAAGGGAGGGGGGCCCACAGACTCTGCACTGAGCACAGAGCCCAACCTGGGGCTTGATCTCATGACCCGTGAGATCATGAGCTGAAACCAAGAATCAGCTGCTCAACCGACTGAGTCACCCAGATGCCCCATAATGGCCGAGCTTTTGGAAGCTAATTTGTGCCAGGAAAGATCAGGGAGAAGGCACAATTCACCATGACCTCTCGGAATATAAAACCCGATTATCGCCATAAAGCCCCTCTGCTCTGCCGTTTGTGAAAGTCTGTCCCGGACCAGGCCCGGCGAGTGGCGCTCATGAGGCAGATCGGTGGCACAACCCTGGGTTGGGAACTAACAGGCCATTACTGACTCATTGTCTATTCATTTTAGATTGTTTCTATGGAGGATTTATAGAAACAATACCAAGGTGGCACCAAGGTGGCTATCAATGCTGTTTACAGACAATTTAGAGGAATAAAGCTGCAGTTATGCCCGGGCTGGCTTCCCTCGTGGTCCTGGGGCGTAGAGCTCTAATCCTATTGTGACGTGATTGTTTCCCCATAAACTGCTCCACAGAGGACTGTAATTGGCGTACAGGTTCAAATTAGATTGCTGTGTGTTTAGGAAAGCAGGGGTCATTTCACATCAGCACCTCTCATTAAGAAGCAGGCGACGGAGTTCTCCATTACAGGAAATCTAATGTATATATTATCTTTTATTATAAAGAAAATACCCAGAGTATATACTCTCGGACACATGCACACAGACATTACCCATCTTGTCTTTCCCCACCACGAGGAGGAGGGCAATGTGAAAATGCAAAACACATTACTGAGAACAGCAATTAAATATTTACCAGCCATGGATCATGGAACACTAGCTTTAGGAGCTAAAAAGGGGAGACAGGAGGGTAATTAATGGGTGAAGAAGTCCAACAATTTGTTCTGCTGTCTTCTAATAATATCATCACATGATGGTGGAGGCCAAGAAGGCCTGTTGTCCCTGCTTTCAACTGTCCTGCTGAATGAACTCTGATGAGGTCTCAGGAAAAAACACCCTCTTCTACACTCCCTCGCTTCTTTTCAAAATCACCAAGTAAGGCTTCAAACCATTGACAGTCAAATTCATGAGAGGACAGGCTACTCATGGTGTAAGGTTACTCTCTGGATCGTGAAAACCTGGGACAGGCAACACTCCAGTTGAAGGGGTAGTAAAGACTTCACAGGCTGATGCCACAAGTGAATAAACATTGTTCAAATCTTTGATTGGGCCTTTTAAAGACTCATGGAGGAAAAACATTTTTTTAAAGAAGCTGAAATGAGAAGAAAATTACATGAGCCAAAAAGAATGTAATGTTAGAAAATGAAGAAACAAAAGAGTAAAAAAATGAATTGAGATGGAATATGAAGCCAGTGAGAGAATCCACAATCAAAAACCACAATGTGGATATATTCAAAAGTGACAGAGAAGCAAGAAGAAAGAGGTGATAGAGGGAAAAGTGGGGAGAGGGCCCAGAGAAAGAAGAGATACTTCCCGCTTCCAAAAGAGGAAACTGATTTGCTTTCAGACACGTAAGCAACTGTGGGAAAATGCGGCCTGAGCTTGAGCCTGATGCTAAGGACGAAGTCGAGTAGTATGCTCACTCGCACACGCACGCACACTCGCACATGCACACATACGCGCACGAGCACTCGCACACATACACGCGTGCACACCAACTCAAGAATTTCTCTGGCATCCCGAACAGCTCCTGGCCATCGGCCGTGGAAATGAAGCCCAGAGAGACCCACGCAAGATCCCTGTATGGGTCCTGGAAAAAGAAATGTTGGAATCCTAACCCTTCAGTAACCGTAGAATGTGACTTTCTTTGGAGAGAGGTCTTCACAGAGATCATCAAGTTGAAATGAGGTCATTAATGTGGATCCTAATACCAAATGACTATTGTCCTTACAAAAGGGATAATTTGGACACAGAGACAGATGTACATATAGGAAGGATGATGTAAAAACACACAGGGAGGAGATGGCCATCACACCGCGGAGAAGAAATGCCTAGAACAGATCATTCCCTCAAATTCCTCAGGAGAAACCAACCTGGCTTGACACCTTGATCTTGGACTTCTAGCCTCCAGAGCTGTTAAGACAATAAGTGTCTGTTGTTCAAGCCTCCCAGTTTGTTATGGTGGTCCCAGCAAACGGATACAGTCCCGTAGCTAGAGGGTCTGACTCTGAGTCACTAAATACTTCAGCCTCCCTCTCCCAAACTTCCAGGTTCCCTGGGAGCGCCGGCAGGAGATTCCTGAAGATGAACCCCAGGGCTGCCTTCTGCACAGCAGCCGGCGGATGCTCCGCTGTCTTCCTGCTTGTCTACGTCAAGCAGGCATATTACCCATGGGCAAATACTTCTGGCTTGCGGTCTCTGAGTCCCTGAGATGCATTCTCCCTGACCCCACCCCACCGCCAGCTGTCCCCTTGCTAATAGATCCCCATTATGACTTCAGAGAAGGACCTAAAAGACATGCTTCGTTACTTGACAATGATCAGCGCGGCAATTGCCAATGAGGTGATTGTACCTTAGATCGTGAGCCATGGCTTTCCTGTCTTTTGTCCCAGAGAAGCGTTGTAGTTTGGCAGAAAAAGATATAAATAAGATGTGTGACCTTGAGATTATCAACCTCATCATCCAGAACCAACAAGAGGGCATACTAAAAAATCTCCCGATCCGTTCTCTGAGAATTCTATTACCGGGACATTGCGGGGGAGGGGTTCCTCTTTCCTAAATCCTCCATGTTTCCCTGGCTTGGAGCCATTCCCAAAGTGATCCTTTCTCAGTCCTGTCTAGCTTCATCAACGGTGTTCTCCAAGGTGAATGCTTTAGAGTCAGGGCTCACATAGCCCCCTCTACGTCTCTTTTACAAGTAAAGAGAACGAACACTCTATATCCCATATGAAACCCAAGCACATCAGTGGTTTAAGCGGATTGCTTTCACCACCAGAAAGCTCTGTTACGTAATGTAACTATTAGGCTAGGCAGAGCTTCATCTGATGATAAATGATAGGTCACGGAAAGTTCGTGCCCAATAACGAAGGTGCACATCGGTATTACCAGGAGCGCACGTATACGAGAGGATGCAGGGACCATCAATAACTATGTTTGGTCCTGATAATTATTATTAGCTTAGTAATAGTTATTGCCATCCTCTCTCTTTCTGCTGATTTAGTAAAGAGCGACTAATAACAATGAGGGGTCAAATGTACAAACCAAATGATACTCCTTGCCCAGACACATAATGCAGTTTCTAATGAGCTAATAAATGCTGTCTGTGCGTGTGTGCGCGTGTGTGTGTTTGCAAGTGTGTGCTTAATCCAAGAAAATTAAAGTTGCGAGGTGCGGGGGGAACTCACCAACGACAACATTTTCTTTTCTTTCTACTAAATCATAGACCGACCATAAGCTTTCTTTGAAACCCTGCGATATGGCAGGAACCAGCTAAAGAATTCCCCTTCCGGCTGCACTTTGAATCTTCTTAAAACCTAATTCAAAGTATCGTCATTCTTTTGTAGACACAAGTCTATAAACTCATTCTCCAGATAGAAGTTTTGAAACAAAACATGGGGACTTCGGAGACATGAAGGGCTCCTTAGTAATTAAGATAAAATAAGGATTCCCATCCTGGCTCTCTATTACAGATCTGTGAAACAGCTCGATACCGCACTTCACTGGGCTGAAGCCCACTCGGGCCATCGAGTTGAAAACCGCTGTATTATTATTCTTTGATGTCTACGGCTTAGTAGCACAAAGCTGGTCTCTGAGCACTTACTCTCTATAAAGACACTCCAAATGTTTGGCCTTTGGGCTGTAAATATTGTGTCACCATTGATTTTTAACATATAAAGTGTATTTTCCTGAATGTCAAGTATTTTCAAAGTGCAGGGCCTCCCAGGAGCACAAAGTGGAAGGAATTAAAGATGGTTTAAAAGCTAGAACTACAAGCAAGCGGGGAAGAAAGGCAAGGGAAGGAAGAAATGAGAAGGAGTATGAATGTGAACAATATTCCAAGTACTGTGTCCTCTTTTATGGGTTAGTTTCAAATGTTCCATGAAAATTGACCTCATTGTCACTGAAGACATGTTAGTGTCGACATCATCAGGTGCATTCCTTGACGAGACCAGCTGCGCTCTGAGACACTGCATTCAGCACTATGGTGAAGTCTTTCCAAGACCTTTACCTCCTTGGTTTCGATTTCTCTTTGATTACTCTTCATAGTAAATAGATGCTAAACTATTTGGAAAGGAATACATGCTATCAAATCTTCTACTTCGCACACTGTAACACTCTATTTCAAAGCAACTGCTGTCAAATATCTTGATAAAATTTGCATTCAAATTAGAAAATAAAACTATTGGGAGATAAGTTTGAGCAGCTGTTGGCACATTAAAAAGTCTGCCAAATTTCACCTTCATTTCTTGGCAAAGTTGAACACGGTCAGATTTAAAGCAAATACTGTGTCATTTTCCTGTTTCTTTATAAGTTAGGAGAAACGTCCTGAGCTGTGTCCCAGACCTACAGTGGATCACCTTGCTCTTTCTTTATCAGCCTCCTGTGCCAAGTCATAATCGGACCATCAAGTTCAGTTCCTGACCTCCTACATGGAAGCTGAGACGGCCCTTGGGACTCGGACGAGCTGAAGGAGCTATTCTCTTTCCCTCAGTCAATCAGACAGATGCAACCAGAGTTAGGAAAAATCTCCTTATATAAAGCATTCCTAATTTGCATTTGCCTGTGTGTGAAGCTAAAAGAAATAAAGGTTTTGTCCCCATCTTACAAAAAAGAAGTGACAAATGTCACCAGACAAACCTTCAAATTCCTCATTGCTTTATAAAACTTGATATATCGATATATAATGCAAATAATTACCCAATTGCAACCTAGTTTAAAATGCAGACTTGTATCTTAAAAGTCCAAGGAAATAAAATTGCACAACTAGAGCATTGTTGGAGGATGCCAGAAAAAGTCTAAGAGGGGGTGGAGCCTAAGTGGCTCAGTCAGTGAAGCATCTGCCTTCAACTCAGGTCATGATCCCAGGGTCTTGGAATGGAGCCCCGCGTTGGGCTCCCTGCTCAGTGGGGAGCCTGCTTCTCCCTCTGCCTACTGCTCCCCCTGCTTGTGCTCTCTCTCTTTCTCTCACTCTCACATTTAACAAGCAAACACATCCACTCACTGATAGGAAAGGGAGGGAGTAAATGCTAAAACTGTTCCTGTTGGTTTCATGCATATTGCTATTCTCTTCTTTGATCAAGCTGTGGTGGTTTGCCTGGGAGTTCCAGAGCGACCACTTCTTATTCTGATTATCCATTTATTCCACTGCCCCCTCAGATCCCCATCTTCTGTCTCCTGTAACTGCTCCTGACCATCACTGATTAATTGGGAAAATGCATCGATATCTATCTTTCAACAATGATCTAGCAATAAATTTCATATTACTGAATTATGTTCTACCTATACTTAAATCTACATCCATGCATGTTTTAAGGATGTGTTTAAGACTGCTAATACAAATCAAGTTGACTATTTTTAATTCCATATCGTATACAAAGGAATTCATTGTGACTCTGTTCAGCATAAGTCAGCCAGCATTAATTGGGCTCTCTTTGTATCCTCAGCTAACTGAAGCAGGTCACCAAAGGAAAAGCTAAAGGAAATGAGCCTTTGCCAAGGAATAAGGAAATCTCAGTCCCATCTCTGTTACAAAGTCGCTGTGTAACCTTTGACCCACCATCTCTCTGGTCCCCGGTTTTTATTTGAAATTAAAACAAGTAGCCTGTGTGGACTTTACGATCTCTCCAGTATTTCCAATAATTTCTGTGTCTTCTTAGCCTTTGAGATGGTGTGGTTTTTATTATACTCTAAGTGTGTAGGTGTATGAGGTAGGGACAGAAGCAAGTAAAGGATAATACTGAGAGATAAAAATGATAAACAATATAAATACGTGTTAATTTTTGGACCACAAAAGGGAAATCTGAAGTCAGACAATGAACAGATATTGTTTATAGTTATGGGACTGGAAGTACAGTATCTTAAAGAAAAGGGAAATATTCACTTCTATATCCATTTTCTTCAGAAACCTGGCTATTTGCACACACAAGTAGTCTAAAACACTGACGACAATAGATTTTCTCCAAAATTGTGGTAAAATATTGATAATGCAAGGGCCATTCTTTTAGAAAGTTTAGGGCATTTTAGGTTTTTATTCTTAGTCACAATAAGAAAACCTCTCTCTAAATTAAAACAAAGGAATAAAACAAAGTCACAAACCAAAATTCTGTTTGATGTGTTTGTAAAGAATGACAGACAATCCCCAAATGGAACAATGTGAACAATTCTTGAAGAGTTGTAATTGGAGTTAATCCATCCAAGGGCTTTCTAACTGATGTTGAAATGCATTAAAAGTTATAGATATGATACGGCGATTTAACTGTGAAAATAACCAATAACCCCAAACAGGCTGGGGTTAATGATGAAATCAAGATGAAGTGCTACTCGATTGGTATGATTTTGTGTCCTCATTAATTATTCCTCCAGCACAATACGCACGAAGAATCTGCACATACTCCAGGGTGGGCCTCTTAAAATTCAATTCCCTTTCGGGAATTTGCTGTCATTTAGATCAAAAGCTTGATAGCTGTTTCTTTTTTTTTTTTTAAAGATTTTATTTTTATTTTATTCGACAGAGATAGAGACAGCCAGTGAGAGAGGGAACACAAGCAGGGGGAGTGGGAGAGGAAGAAGCAGGCTCACAGCAGAGGAGCCTGATGTGGGGCTCGATCCCATAACGCCAGGATCACGCCCTGAGCCGAAGGCAGACGCTTAACCGCTGTGCCACCCAGGCGCCCCCTTATTCCACTTTCTTGACCACATTTGATTATCTGATGATAATATATTTGTACACAGTTTAGGAACAGGGTACACCTCTCATTTGATTGGATAAAATAAACATTGTTTGTCTATACTATCTGAATTTCATGGTTAATACTAAAAGCTAATATTTATTTATTTGTTTATCAATCCCTAGCTTTCTGCCGGGAATTATTAGAGGAGTTGTGGCCACAACCAAAACAAAAAATTCCTTGCCTTCTGGCAACTTACATTCCAGTGCCAGGAAGGCAGATAAGAAACCCAATAAACACAAAAGTTGACAAGCTCTCTTTTTAAAAGCAGCAGTGCCTATATTGGACTCTTCTTCCTTATATAATGGTTCAGCCTTGGTTATGAATAATACATCTTGCTTCCACAAAGCGTTCAGATACTGATCTAATTAGACTCATTTCTGAGGTCTTCCTATAGTTCACGCATCAAACACAGGCCCTTCAGGCAGCTGTGCTTGGGTCCATAGGCATGAGATGTTCACGAAAGGAGCGCAGTCCTCCTAACACTGTCCTCCCTCCCTTACAGATGGAGCGTGACAGGGATTGCCCGAGGCATTCTAATTACAAAGTATTTAGTGGTCAGGGTCTACATTCCACCAGCCAGACACTCGAGATGAGAGATGTTGCACCAGGATTTTTATCCTACCCAGGAACCCAGCTGGAAGCCGAGTTCTAAAGATGCCGCATGCCTCCCGAGTCCAGTCAGAAGTCCCTGGAATTCTCCTCTTGGAAAGGCAGGCCCAGTCCCTCATTCCACAAGGATCATGATGGGCAGCGAAGCTGAGAGTGTGCTTCTGCCACAAACAACTTGGAATCGGAGACGATTTCCAAGGCCAGGGGCCTACACTCACCTGGACAATATCTGAAGGGTTTTGAAATGAGGGATGTGGGTCTTTCCAGAAAAGAGAAAGATAAAATTTAGACACCACTTTCAAATTACTGCAAATATATGGTTTTGAAAATTAAATAACAGGTGTATTTTAAATGGCTCCTCACATTGAGAATTGAACACATTAAATCATAACTATTAAAGTAAAAAATGCAAATCTCACAATGATCTGGAGAAATTCATTTTTCAGATGAAAAATTAATATTTTTCTAAGAAGATAAAGTTTAAATCAACGTGTCTGCTCTTGTTACTTATATTTTGCAGATCAAGTTCTCTGTTACTAACACTTAAAATTTGTACTATGACACTTTTTAAAAATACTGTCTCCTATAGGAATCTTAGAAAAGAAATCCACAAAAATGAATCTGCTTCCAGACTGTCAGAGCAAACAGGAAAAAAAAGTCAAATCCATTTGCTTATTGCATATGCCTGCTGTGTTAATCTGATAATAATAGGAGATATAAATAATTAACTGCTACCTCAGATGCCACTTTGTAGGTGGAAATCAGGAGTCTCATTTTGCCCATGATCAAGTTAATGAAGCAGAACCAGACAAAACCTAAAATTCATTTTGTTTCCCTACGATTTAGAGAATGCTAAGCCCCAAATGGCTCCTACTAAAATCTTACTTTCTTCTTAGAATTTTTACCCATTTGTCTGTATAGACCTTGTTTGTTCTATAACCTATAAAATATATTACTTTGGAAATAATTCTAATTAAAAAATTAAGGACCAAAGAAGACTTGAAATATTATTGAGCCTATGCCCCTGACTGTAGCAATGTGTCTCCTCAAACAACACTCAGACAAATTTGTATTTATCCCAATTTAAAGACATTCATTGAAGGAAATTCTAACTTCCCTCTCTGGGAAACTCAATTCAGCATTTAACAATTTTATGATTTGGAAAATACACATTACACTGAACTCAAATCCAGGTTGCTGTAATTTTCTATCCATTTCCTCTGGTCTATCATTCCTGTGGACGGAGAATGGCACCTATCACCTCCCACGTAAATCCTATCAGACTATGGCCAGGCCCTCTCTTTTTTCCCACTGCAAATGTTCTATTAACCTCATAGTCCTGTTTTCTTGTCTGGAAATCCTTACTTGCCATAAACTACTCTGGAGTCACAGTGGTAATGTTTCCATTTCTTCAAGGCTGTTTAACCCAGAAATCCTACTTCTAACTGCCTAGGTATTAAGAACTAGGGTGTGTACAATTTAGAAGCAGAAATCCCCATGAAGATGGGTCCCCTATGGTGATTTTTGGATTTTTCTGCATGTGAACTATAGAATGATTTCTGGCACCATGGACAGTGTCCTAGTCTAGGTGGACTCCTTAAAGGCAAGGTCAACTCTATCTTTAGTCAAAGAATTACTGGGTTTCAGATTTTAGTGTAAGAATCTCTAAGGAGGGGCGCCTGGGTGGCTCAGTCATTAGTCGTCTGCCTTCGGCTCAGGGCGTGATCCCAGTGTTCTGGGATCGAGCCCCACATTAGGCTCCTCTGCTGGAAGCCTGCTTCTTCCTCTCCCACTCCCCCTGCTTGTGTTCCCTCTCTCGCTGGCTGTCTCTCTCTCTGTCAAATAAATAAATAAATAATCTTAAAAAAAAAAAAAAAGAAGAAGAATCACTAAGGAATCTTATGAACAGTGTAGATTCACTTCCCTGTGGCATCATCCTTCACTGCCCAAGTCCTGAAATGGTGGATCTGAGCCAGACCCAGAATCTGCAGGGTTTTTTAAAAAAGATTTATTTATTTATTTGAGAGAGAGAGAGAGAGAGAGAGAGAGAGAGACCGTGTAAGCCTGTGAGCAGAGGGAAGGGCAGAGGGAGATGGAGAGAGAATCTCAAGTAGACTCCCCACTGAGCATAGAGCCTGATGTCGGGGCTCGATCTCACGACCCTGACATCATGACCTGAGTTGAAACCAAGAGTCAGATGCTTACCGGACTGAGTCACCCAGATGTCCCCAGAATCTGCATTTTTAACAAGCTTCTCTTCACAGCACTGACCCCCTGGCCCCAGTGATTGTGAGGCACATCTTCTGGGAAGTACACTTGAGAAGGTGTTTCCTCTAGCTGCCATTATCCGTTTTTTCTAGCCAGAAGCAGGATGTGATCTGAATTCAGAAAGTACAGGCAGGGAAATCTCTGTGGATTAACCGCAGGAAGTGAAAAGCTTAGTGAAACCTTCTCAGTGCAGCTACCTCACTATATTTACAATTTCTTGCACATTCATTCATTCATTCTTCCATGTGTTCAAACTCCACTCACATTTTCTTGGGTTTCAGAGTCAACAGGCTAGAGTCTCAGAGTGGAGAGGGGTTCTGACACATGCCATGTAAGGTCCCTTGATAACTAACCAGCAGCATAAATAGTAAGTATTGCTGTATAGGAATCCAAGTAAATAGTAAGTTCTTGTGGGACGGGCAGTCTACAAAGGCTTCAAAAACTATGTAGTCATTCAACAAATATGTATTGAATGCCTACCATGTGAATGAATTAATAAACTGTTGAGCACTTTGTTTCAAAGGGCAATTGACTAACAATAAAACATACACTAAGTCATTCTGCTCATCCATTTGTGAAACACTTATTGAGCATTTACCATATATCAAATAGCCAATTAAGCGCTAAAAATGCAAAGATAAGTTCATTCAACCACAGACATTTATAGGATGCCTACTGTGTGCCAACCACTTCTCTAGGCACTTAAGATACAGCAGTGAACCACCTTAACAGAGATCCCTGCTCGTAGGGGGCTCACATTCTAGACGCACAGCAAGAACGAAAGGTTTACAAAGTAAGCGAAAGAAGTATAGAATTTTGTTAGTGATAAGAGCCATGGAGAAAAATAAAAACAGGAAAAGGGATGAGAACGTCACGGGTGGGGAAGGGGTGCAAGTATAGATGGCCAGCGAGGGTTTCACTGGGATGACCCATAGGCAAAAACCTGAAGGGTGGAGAGGGAGGGAGTCATGCAGGCACCATGGGGAAAAGCATTCCAGGCTGTAGGAACAGCAAGTGCAAAGACTCCTAGAGTGTTTGAGGAGTAGCGAGGAGGTGGAAGCAAGAGGGAGAGCACAGAAAATACAATAACTGATAAATGGCAGGGGCCTTCTAGGATGTTCCAAGGCCTTTGGATTTTACTCCGAGTGACATTAGGAGTCACTGATATGTTTCAAGCATGGAAGGGCGGGGTTAGACTTCCATTTGGGAATTCTTCCAATGGGAATTCTGGCTACAGCGCTGTGAAGAGCCTGGGGTGAAGGTCTAGGAGAAGAAACATTAAAAGCAGTGAGAAGTGTTAGAACAATTTAAGTGAGGGATGCTGGCAGACTGCACCAAGAGCATTGCCGTATGTGTGAGAAGTGGTCTGATTCTGATACGATTTTGACATAGAACCAGACATTTGCTGATGGACTGCACATGAGCCATGAGGGAAAAGAAAGGCATTCAGGATGACACCAAGTTTTTAAGCCCAGAAACCCAAAGTTGCCAGTAGCTTGGAATATTAATAAATGATAGGAGAAGCAAACTTGGGGAAGATCAGGAGATCCGTTTCTGGACCTGTGATGCGTGAGATGTCTATCAGACATGAAGAGAGGGTGTTAGGGAGGCCACCGGGTGTTGGGCAGTGCATGGGAAAGGTCAGTGCTTAAGATAAAAATGCGGTTGTCATCAGTATATAAATAGTATTTGAGGCCATGTACCTGGGTGAGGTCCCTGAAAGTGACTGTGGAAACAATTTGGGGCATTTTCATGCTTGGAAACCAGCTGCAAAGGAGATTGTCCTGAGAACCACAGCTTACAAAATGTCTGGGATTCTGCTTTTGCTCTCCTCTACTTCATTCTGCATTTTGAGTGATCTTTTCTAAATAAAATCAGACTTCACACATCCCCTCCTGAAAACCTCTCAGTAACTAATGCTCTCAGGATCGGACGCTCTCAAACTGGCCTATGAAGGTCTGCGTGGCCTGGCCAGCAGCCTCCCCCTGCAGGTTCATTCGGAGCCTCTCCAAACACACTATTTTCTTTCAATTCTTCAATTCTTTCAATTCCTTCCTGGGCCCTTGCTCAGGATGTTCCATGTCCTTGTACAGTCCTTCCCTTCATTTTTCCATGGTAACTCCCTCAGAAACCTTCTGGAATTCAGTCAAATTCCCTCACCCTTCCTCTCCTCGCCCAGGACCATGTAACTTTGTGTCCTAGAACTTACACAGAGCTAACACGAGCTTCGCCTGCACGATCATCTGAGTTTTCTGTGCTTCCACCAGACCACAAACACGATGATAGCAGGGAACTGACATGGTTGTCCATTTTCCCAGCCCCAGCACAACCACATGACACAAAGGAGATGTTCGGTAAGTCTTGAAAGGTGGAAATAATGAATGAAGATAATCTGAAGTTTTATTTCTAAAGACGTAGACCAATAATGTATTCACATTCCCTTGGGTTGCTCAAGGAAATTTCTACACATTGCCAGAAGTACCCTCACAATAAATATAGAAAATAATAGTTCGCCTCCCTTCTCAATGGCATGTTCCAAATTTAATTTCTGTTACATCTTGCCTCTTTCAGAGAAATGTCCCTTTTTAACAAGCAGGTCATGTAAACAGAGCTTCAGACAATGAACAGTGTGTCTGAAGAGTCTCACAGCAAGGAGAAAGAGTGCTAGGAAGTGCCCAGAGGGCCAGTTTATACCAGGACTTCGCACAGTGAATGAGCACCAATTTACTATGCTACATGGATTATGGAATATGGGTACTGGATTAGCAATCAGAAAAGGTCAGTCTGCAGAGGAAGTCACAGAGCCTGAGAAGTAAGAAGCCCACTCTGCTAGTGGCCGGAATCACTGCCTGGGGAGCTAAGTTCACGCAAATGGGCTCTTGCAGCCAGGCGATGCCTTTTCAATCTTTGGGCTAAAGCAATTTATCTAGCCTGGTGCACAGCTATAGATCTCACTTTTTTCCTGAATCAACATGATCTATGTTAGACTTTGATTGAAAAAAAAAAAAGCTTATCAGAGTGGTTGAAGGATTTTCCTTGTGGATTTTCAGGACGATATCAGACGTAAACTAAAGTAAGGATACTCTGTTTACACCAAGTGCATGATTTAAAAGACATATTCTTATTAAGTGTTGAATTTTTGGAAGAATGTGGCTTCTTAACAGCTAAAAATAATATATAATTACATGACATCATGTTGCATTGCAACTTTGACTTAAAAACATTAAAAACTTTAAAGAGATTGCCTATCTATCCATGCATGTTTGTGAAAGAAATATAACTAACTCACTTTTATGGCTGAGAAAAATGAAACTTTTAGAATAAGTTTAAAACCAATCTGTAAAAGCAAATACCACAAAGTCTAGATGGTTCAGCTTTCTTCAATGGACAGTGGGCTTGGTAAGGCAGGCAGCTTTCATAGACATGGTGTGATATGAGAATGATACATACAATAAATTAAAATGCTTTATATAACATGTAGTACACAATTGCTTTCAAAGATGATCTCATCCTTATAAGAGGATGCAAGCTTTAGCATCTTTTCAGAAATTCCAACTCCAACCGACTTTTAAAAGCTAGAAATGTTATCCCATATAGCAAGAAACGGTCGGTAGGGCAAGCTCAAGCCCTACCATATATACCCACTTTGTTCTCAGATTGGCTTCCTTCTTGGTCACGGGACGGTGGCCGTAACAACTGGAATTCAAGCTTTCCTGAGCGTGTCCAGCTGAAAGGAAGAGATGACTTCCCCTCAACATGGAATAAAAAAACCTTTCCCTTCATCTGATTGGTCCAACTTGATCACATGTCCACAACAGTTGACCAACCAAAGTAACCGTGGAATGTCAAGTACCCATTGTCTTCTCAGGGAGCCCCTTAAGAAAATTCTGTTCGGGAAGGAAGAACAGAGGAGCAGCCTGTGGGCAGGCGATCAACAGTATCCGTTAAAGACGACCAGAAACAACCGAGCTTTTAATCCTGAACAAAACTTATCCAGAGGAAAAAAAAAATATTATAACAAAAAAATAACAATTTAATTGCATTTAGAATACTCACCAATTACCCAATTTGGAATATTTAATCACTAAAAATCATCCTTTATTCATCATTTCTGTTACTTCTATTATCGTTTTGTTCCATCCTAAACAGTCCTTTTGCTCCTCATTAGACTTTGAACCCCTCGTTGTGTCTTCTGCTTCATCAGAGAGCCCCCATGGCACCCTGTCCATTACCTTACGTCCTGCAGGGACCAAACCATTTGACCGGCTGCTAAATTCCAGCCATTGGCTGCCTCACTTCTTGGCCTTTTGGCTAAGAGCAAACACAGCATCAGTTTAGTCGGTGTGACATCTTCTATCCAGGGAGTCTTCCCTATCCTGGCAGGAAGACAAACCCTACAGGCTAATTACTAAGCATGTGGTTTTCAATTAATAATGCCTATGATTAGCATGGAGCAATTTTTATCTAATATAGATACTACTCGCCTGAAAAATTATCTCAAAAAAAAATCTAAAAACACATGTGTTTATGCTTAACACACACACACACACACACACACACAGTCATGAAATTAAGATATCCTTTGGTAAGGTGAGTACATTTTGAAGGATTCCAGATGATCTAAGACAATTTTAGTCTGAAGTATTGCGAAAGTCAATGAAGCCCGTAGGTGACTAAGGTAAATGAGTAAAGAAGCCTGCCCGCCTCTGACTATGCCCTTTTATTTATTTATTTATTTTGAATTTTATTTTTATTTATTTATTTTTTAAATAATAATATTTTTATTATATTATGTTAGTCACCATACAGTACATCCCTGGTTTATTTTGTTGTTTTTTTTCTAATATTTTTTTTATTATATTATGTTAGTCACCATACAGTACATCCCTAGTTTTTGATGTAAAGTTCGAAGATTCATTGGTTGCGTATAACACCCAGTGCACCATGCAATACGTGCCCTCCTTACTACCCATCACCAGTCTATCCCATTCCCCCGCCCCCCCCCCCTGAAGCCCTCAGTTTGTTTCTCAGAGTCCATAGTCTCTCATGCTTCATTCCCTCTTCTGATTACCCCCCCTTTCTTTATCCCTTTCTTCTCCTACCGATCTTCCTATGCCCTTTTATAATAACTGTCGCTTTAGAACACTAAGTAAGTGCAATACAAGTTTGTAATTACACTTTTTTTTTCTGATGGATATTGTTACAGGAGAGTGACAGTTGCTCAATTGTCTGCTATTGACCTAATGTGCTTAGATTGATTCAGAGAAAAAGCCCATGTATGTTTTTGCTGACTCAAAGGAAATTTCCATTAAAATTAAGAATTTGTATATGCTCCAGTGAATGAAGTAGTTTATATTCTCCACATCGTTTGTCCACTTTGTTATTAATCTTTAAGAAGCTGATTAAGTAGTCTGGTTCAATCTTGTAATTGAATTCTTAAAAAATAAAAATGAATAGGGTAGAAATTGTAATGTCATCTGCATTATCACATATCTTTTGCAACATGTAGTGCAAAGCATATTGTTGCAAAACACTAAGTACTACAAAATAAAACATTTCCAGTAATTCCCTAAGTAGCCTTAAGTGATGTTTTAAAATTTCTAGGTCATTTCCTAATTATCATTCCACAATTTTTAGAAATTGATACTTAGTAGCTGGACCCTAAAAGTATATTTTAAAAGTTTAATTTTTTTCATGATACTTTATTAGGTCACCCTGAAGCCATCCACATTTCCATGCATTAAATAATGGCTCACATGGTCTGTATGAATGCTCCACCAGGAGCAGAGTTAGTGCAAATAATTGAAATCCAAAACTAAATGCCAACTTAGTGGATATTTAAAATTCCCCCAAACAAAATCTTTGTTCAGACTTGAAGCAATATTAATAACACTAATAACACTAACAATCGTTCTAACAGCTCTTACTTGCTTCCCACAAATCATTTCCCTTATTTTCTCATATCAACCATAGGAAGAAATATTGTTATCTCTTCTTTATAGATTAGCCCACAGGCTCAGACAAACTGTGCTGCTCACCTGTGATCCCCCCTCATCTTTTGCATTGACATGGTCTGGCGTCTGAATTAACGAATGGCACAAAGAGCAGTTATGTGACGGGCAAGAGATTCTAAGGAATTAGAGGTGAGAGCAATACTCTGCAGGTCAATAGTGGAGAAACTGAGACCAGGATGAGGAAAGCAATTTGACAGCATGTGGGTTTTCGCTCGTATTACTTCGCGAGAGCTGAAGAACGCGAGCTTCAGTGAGACTGCAGCAGGTCCCCTGGCAAGGAGCATCGCTCTGCAGTCTGGCACAGCATAGCTGCTACTTCATTTAAGGAGAACAGTATTTCTTCCTGGTCTTTCTGAGAATTGAAGACCTGGAATGGGGGCCAAAAATCATCCCAAGGATTACAGATGAAAATGCAAAATCATAATTGTGAGGGTGATGGTAAAAATCATAAAAATGCTAGGAAAATACTTAAAAAGTCTTGAGGTATAGAATGGCGTTGTTTTTTTTTTAAACATAGCCTTAAGGTGAGACTCATAAGGAAACAGAGCAATAATTGTGGTAACATAAGAATTAGAAGGGAAAAGAGAGTTCAAAGAAAAGCGCTATTAGAAAAGTTAAAGAGAAATAGGTAAACGGGGAAAGATATTAAGGAGCAAATGTGACAGACAAATCATTAATACCCTAACTATAGAAAGAGTTCTTGCAAACCATTAAGAGAAAAAAATGCCCAATTTCCTCTCAAACACATACATCATACAAAGAGCTAAGGACATCAACGGGCGAAAAAATCATTGTAAACGGCCAAGAAATATAATTTTTAAATGCTCACCTTCACTAATAAAGACAAATAAATGCAAACTCTAATTAGAATATCTTATTGTCTCTATCAATTGTGCAATAAAGAAATAATAAAAGCATATTTAAAACTCATTCTCCCCTTTTCACTTGGAGATAGAATTAAGCTGTTTTTATAAAGTACTTTAAGCTTTAGCAAGCATAATGTTGAATTAGAAACTTTACAGTAAAGCAATTTGAAAATAAAATACCTACATAAATAAGCAGAGTGCCCACATCTGAAATTATCCCCTTAAGACCTCTCCAAAGAGAAATCTGTTCAGTTGCTCCAACTTCTTAAAAAATTTCATTGGTCTGCTTTATAATGTCTTTGAACAGATATTTCTCTTAAAATATGTGATGCCTTTCGGGGCGCCTGGGTGGCACAGCGGTTGGGCGTCTGCCTTCGGCTCAGGGCGTGATCCCGGCATTGTGGGATCGAGCCCCACATCAGGCTCTTCAGCTATGAGCCTGCTTCTTCCTCTCCCACTCCCCCTGCTTGTGTTCCCTCTCTCACTGGCTGTCTCTATCTCTGTCGAATAAATAAATAAAATCTTTAAAAAAAAAAAAAAATATATATGTGATGCCTTTGGAACTACAGAAACTGAATATTGGGAGGAGCCTTCATATTTCATGTCATCTGTGGTGGTATCCATTGTTTTTCAGGATACCCCAAGTTTGGGGTCTGTCCTCAGAGGTGTGGTGTTCATTTGTGGTTTTGAATAACCATTGGTTTCTTATCTTAAATCCGAATATTTACATATATATTTAAGTCATTTTCATGTAAAGACTGAATCTACTACCAAACCAAGTATAAGCACTTTATGTTCTCTTTAATCCACAAAGACCACAGAGGGAAAAGTGCATGGGCTTTGGAATAGGAAGGACCTGGACTCAAATACTGGCTGTGCCAGTCACAAGCTTTGTGATGCTGGGGACGGTATCTAAAGCTCCATTTCTTTATGTGCCAATTGGAATTATAGTCCTTTCTTGCATAGGTTTAGAAAGCTTGCAACGTGTCTAACACATGCTAGGCACTCCCTCAACAGGAGCTGGTGTTGATGAAGCAGGTGAGAAACGGTGATTTTATACATCTGACTACAATGGATTGAATTGTGACCCGCCAAAAATATGACCAAGTCCAGTTCCCAAAACCTGTGGATTTATTTGGAAGTAGAGTCTTTGTAGATGTAATCGAATGAAGATGAACATGTATTGGAATAGGGTGGGCCCTAAATCCAATGACCAGTGTCCTCCCAAGAAGAGGACAGGACACAGAGAAAGACAGAGACACACACAGAGAAGGCCATGTGAAGGCAGAAGCCGTGACTGGAGTGATGCAGTTATAACCCAAGGAATGCCAAGGATTTCCAGAAGCCACTAGAAGCTAGATAAGAGGCAAGGAAGGATTCTTCCCTAGAGGATTCGGAGGGAGCACAGTCCTGTCCTGCTGACATCTTGATTTTGGACTTCCGGCCTCCAGAATTGTGAGAGAATACATTTCTATTGTCTTAAATCACTTTGCTATGGCAGCTCCAAGAAACCAAAACAATAATTGAGCCCAAATTCTTACTCAGGTTTTTGCGTATCTTTTAAGACTCTGCGTAACCATGACTCTCAGATAACAGATTGGGTCTATTAGAATTCCTTCTGAAGAGTATGCAACACAGCACCATGGATAGGCGGTCACCCTGAGATGAGGTTAATGGTTATAATACAGTTAAAAACAAAACAAACAAAACAAAACAAAAAAAACTTTTGCCCATGACATCAAAATAATTCAAGCAAATTTCAAAGATTGGGTGTTGAGTTACGCACCAAATTAACTTTTCTTCTACATCTCTGTGTTTGGAACTGTCCACACCATTCTCACTTCTTGAAAGTCATAGAAAAGATGATCGGTTCTGACAAAAGTCATATTCTAAAAACTGATCTATCTTTAAAATAAAGACTCATAAAAGAAAGAATTACAACTAAAGGAAATCAACCCCGTAACAATGCGTGATGCTGACTGATAGATGGTAACAAAAGGAAAGAGAAAAGGAAATCTACAACACAGATTTTACTTTAGTCTCAAAGATTTCTGGTTGGTTGGTTTTGTCTGCAGAGCAAAAGTGGAATAGTACGTTCCTTATACAGTTACGTTTATGAAGCTCCATCTTATTCTGACGTTTTGTTGGTTGGTTTGTTTGTTTCGCCCCCTGCTAAAGCCAAGATGGAAGAACCTCAAATATTTTAGAATAGATTTTGGCAGTGGTTTTACTGTTTTTTAAAAATCCTTTTAGTAAGGAGGGCACTTGTGATGAGCACGGGGCGCTGTATGTAAGTGATCAATCACTGACTTCTACTCCTGAAACCAATATTGCCCTGTATGTTAACCAACTAAAATTTAAATAAAAATTAAAAATAAAAAATAAAGACTTTTTAAAATCCTCTAAGGATAAGTCTCTCCGTAGAAGATAATCTTTGAGCCCCAGACCAATTAAGTGTTCTGCTGAGTTTAAGCCGCAACAGTTTTGGACTTTAGGAAAATGTGAGTACCAGCACTAAAATTTATTCTGTTAATTGCTCTAATAATCAATAAGTAATTTTCATTCTAAACTAGGTTCTCTATGTGACTGAAATAAACCAACCAAAGATCATTTACATCTCAATAACAATTCCTAATAATGTCACATCATTAAATTCCACCCTGGTTCTCAATAATGTCAGTTAGTGACCAATAAAGGGACTTATTACCTTGGTCAGGTCCTCAGGGGCATAAAGTGAACCAATGGGTGACGGATTTTCTTGTTGCACCATGCTCCCACGTGAACTTTCTTCTCCTGGGACTTTTGCCATGATCTAGTTGCAGACTGGCATTTTTTCACTCTCGGTCTCTCCCTTTCTCTCTCTCTCTCTCCACTCCTTCCCTTCCTTCTCGCTTCTCTCTCATTTTCGTTCTCTCTCTCCCTCTCTTCCTTTACTTCCTTCCATGTTTGCTTTTAAGTAGAATAGTTTTGATCCTCCTATTGGTGAAAAATTCACAAGGGGAGGAATCTTCTGCATATAATCTCATTGCATATAATCAATAGAAAGAGCAAAAGATCTTAAGAAAAAATCTGTACACTGGGTTCTTTACGCTGAAAAAAATAAGTAAAGGGGAGTAGCTTTCTGGGAATTATTTATGCATATAGTTTGATAATGATGTCCTATTTGGACATTATTTCTAAGAGAAATATTCAGGACTACATTTCTAGGTTAGTTATTTATATAGACCAAACTAAATAGTCACTAGCTTCTTTAGCCTGTGCTGTATTGTTGCAGTGATGCGGAATCCACCATGTATCAGTGAAAAGTGTTTGTATGGCTAAAAATGCGTATAACTGAAATACTGAAAATCATTACTATTTTAAAGTACATTTTTAACAATGCTTTTGTGATACCAATACACTTGCTGAAGATATTGAAATTTTTATGTTAATTAAACAACCCCTAACCACTCGGTACATTTCAGATATGTACACTTTGTAATTACCTCCATTATTGAAATAGCTGGCTTGATTTATCCTTGCCACAGTAACATTGTAGCTTCTGTTATTTTTGTCTTTGGAAAAACATAGGTCCCAGCGAGGGAATATAAAACTATTACTGTAAATTAAATATTAAAGCTAACTTATTTTTGCATAAGAATGCTGTCAAATAATGGTGATAACTGTTGCTAAGATAGAAACTATTTTTTGGCTTTTTCTTTTTTGGGAAGCACAAATTAAAATCCAATTTTCAGTTCTTTTGGTAAATTGCATGTAGTTAGTGTGTATAGTTTTACTGATGGTAGTAGCTTAAGGGGGAGCTATTATAGTCTTAGTTTAGCGATTAAGAAATACAACATTTGTTGAAGGGCTAGGCCTTTTAGACTAGAATGGATTAGCACTTGATCCTTCCTTAAGCATTTTTATACAGGAGTGCATTATCCTTGGAGCCGTCCTGGGCTCCAGGCCTCATTAGCTTGGGTGTTAGATAAATCAAAGGCAGCCTCGGAGACAAAGATAAGCAAACTGCAGGCCAGCAAGATGATGATGTATGGATCCAGGAGGCTAATAGGAAAGTATTGACAGGAAAATGGTGTGCTTATCCTGCAATCACTGCATATTGCAATGAGAGCTCCCAAAAGCAGATGGGATACACTTCAGGGAATGTGCAGCTACAAGACTGTTAGGCAGAAATGGATCCTGCGCTTTAAATTCTAACAAGAACTTCATTTCTTTTTAGCGGCAATTCAAGCGCATTAGAACATGGAAGGGCACGGGCCACAGCAGACTCTAAAGAGAGAGCATCCCATCTCAGAAGGGCAAGCCCTGGAATTGTTTCCGTTCCAGAAGATTTCTTTCTCACCAATATAATCTCTACGCAGCAAGGAATAAACACTTGCTCGTGCTTTCCATGATTATATCTGTTCTATCAGTCTTCAGCACACTACGAAGTTGGCTTCTTAATTCTTCTGCAAGAATCAAAACGAGCATTACCTGAGAAATGTTAACACGGAGAAAAAAAATATATATATACATATGTGTATATATATTTTAATGTGTTCTGTAGCTAAAACACATTTTCAGATTCTTATCTACAATCGATATCCTAAACTAAATTAGACTTTGAGGTCTTAGGCTCAGAGTCTTCTAGTTGTGAGGATTTTTTTCTTCTCTTATGGGAATCATGCATTTTGTATATTTTTAAAGCTAATTCAGCCATTTGCAAAATTTTAAAATTTAGTGTAAAAAAATAACAATATGATGACCCTAGTCATTAGAATCACACATTCAGAAAAACATTCATTAATACTCATTTGACCTGAGCTTATTGGGGTACTGCTGTGGGTGGAAGGTTAACTCACAGAATTGATTTTCTAAATCATGATGTACTTGTTCAATCTCTTCCTTCCCTGCCTCAAAATAGGACTCCCTGGTTTACTTTAAGTGATGGGACAGTCAGCTGTTCTTCTGAAATAAGAGTGGCTATGAGTTCTCTGGTTCAACTCTTTAATTTCCAGGACCATGGAAACTAAATATATTTCTCCAAATGATGATCTTGCTGTTAGGAGAATTCTGCAACCCCACAAAGGCCTGGGTAGTTTTTGCTTGGAATACCTGCTAACAACTGCACCACGGTTCTGGTGGAAATGCATCAGCTTTGGACCCAGGGCACTCTATTACCATGAGAGGCGAAGCCCTGATAGCACTCAGGAAGTGAGCCCGAACCGCACAGATAGTCCCAGAGAAGAAATCAGAGGGCAACAGCCCTGTAAATTGGGGATCAAAAGATCAAAAGTTATGGTCATTGATGTGTTAATTTTGCAGCTACTGAGATGTTCTATATCATTATCTAAAAACGTAAGATTTTCCCATATTTAAGGCACTAGGGTACTTCATCTCATATACTATACACATGAGTTTAGCAAAACTTACTATTGGAAGAGGCAGTGTATCCTAATTCATGACAGACCTTTTATTTCAATTTCCGAATTCTTTGTTCAAAGACAAGTAGAGACAGGTGAAGACTTTGTAGTTCAGTTGCATTTATGGGGAAAGAGCAAAAAGCCAACAAAACGCCATTGTCAAGTGTGGATTTTGCAGATGACAAAAAGGAGGCCGCCCCTATAAACCCCAAGATGAAACCACTTGCCAAACTCCAAACAATGAGGACCAGTGCTGAGCTAGAGTCTAGGTCAGGGGACAATGAGTTCAACATCTCTACCTTGCTTCGTCTCTGATCAGCAGAGAATAGGGGAATGCATAGGTTGGGACCCTGCCATAGAACAGAGACTAAAAGTGAAAAAAGAAGTGAGTTATTTTTAAAAAGGAGCTGAATCACAAGAGAGAAACACACTGCTCCCAGGTCACTAGACACCTCTAACACAATTTCATCATTGCAAAGAAAAAGGAATGCAAAGGACTCTCCCTACCGTCCTGCACGTGACCGGCTAGTCAGCGAGTTGGCCGCTGCACTGTGTCACCCAGGCCAGACACCCTCACCAGCTCTTGGTTCGAAGCGGGGGAGACTTGATCTCTCCTATTCCCCTGCCCCGTCCCAAACTGAACCAGAGCTCCACTTACTCTACCAGTGCTCTATCACTACTTAATTCCACATTCTCCATCCTTTTCCTCCAAGAATTTCTGACTTAGCACCTTTCTTAAAATAAGCATTAGAACTACGATTTTGCCAAACGCGAAGGAGATTATAAAAATCTTGCCAAATAAGAATCATTATAAATAAATTACTTTATCACATAATTCAGGGCAATACAATCACTACAGAAATATAAAAGAAAATGTCAGTTGGTTTACTTCGCTTTAAGTCATCCTTCCTAAAACCCGGGCATTATCTTAAACTCAGAGAAAGGTCACATGTTTTCAATGTCCGCTTTTCAAGTTTTGCCATCCTTTGCTAGAAGCATGTTCTCTCTCTCTCTCTCTCTCTCTCTCTCACCACCCACCTCCCACCTCCAACTTCAAAGAGAGGAAATGGTCAAGTGGAACATCAGAGTTCACTGCAGACAGCTGGTCAGGTTCTCAATTCAATGGTAATGTTAATAATAATATAGAAATGCGAAGCAAGCGCGGATTTTTAAATCATACTTAATGGGGTAGTCTGTTATATCCTAGACGTGACCCAAACGGGATTTTTACTATTCTAACCAGACCCTAATACAGAACTCCTATCAAGCCTGCAGCGCCATTCCTCAGAAAGCAGCCCCCACCCTTAGCAGGCTGCAAGGAAGCCAGCCATCCCAATAAACAAATGGGGGTTCACAAAGGAACACTGGAAGGAAGGGACACAGACTGCCCTAAACGCGCGACCTAATCACGCCTTCCGCCTTCAGTTGGCCGGTGGTGGTCCTGCCATTTATTTCCCGTTCTAAAAACCAGCCCCGCAGACTCCCCACTGGCAGAGGTGCGCCCTTCATCATGTTGTGCCTTTGTTCTGCGGCCCGGGCTGCTTTCTCGGCACTGCCCATTAGCCCCGGGAACATTGTGATTAATGCCCCCGCTCCCTGCCCCACCGGCCGGCCCGTGGCGGCTCCCCCGGCAGGGCGCGCGCGGCCTCCGCTGTCACTGCGCCTTTAACTGCCCTGCCTTCATCTGCCCGCCCGCCGCCTGCAGCTGGGCCTCCCCGTGGCCTGGCCGACTGCCTCCTGCACCCTGGGACTCGGGCAGGGTGCGTTCATTACTCATCTGTGACAATAACCCATCGAGTAAGATGTAGAACTCAATTCCAGCAGAAAGACCTATAATATCGGAGTCAGGAGGTTATCGCTGGGGGACCTGCACCTTGCTCCTCGCCGCTCTTATCGAGAGCTTTACAGCCTCTGCTGGGGCCAGCATCTTGTAAAGCTGAGGGCGGCAGATTTGGCCTCAGATTAGCATACATCTTCCTAAGTGGTACTACATTTAATTAAAAAGTAAGCCCTTAGTTAATTTTTTTTTCCTTACTGTAGCGTAAGGAAAAGAGATGTACGTTTTAAAATCTGGGTTGACTGTGGAGAGGGAAAGGAAAGCAGATCTCCTGAACACTTGTGCCTCTGCTGTTTCCGGCCCTTTCCCCTTCCAGCAGAGGCCATTTCTCTCGCTGGTGCCTGGGAGTCCTCTCCCGCATCCCACCATGCTCACCCCAAACCCAAAGGGCACCAGACGACACCTGGTGCTCACCCCTGCGATATATTTTTTTGCAACTGTGCTGTCAAACCCCTTCTCATTCGGTTCTGGATGTTTCTATCTTCCTCTGAGGGGCAATGCGTTTGAGCTTCTCAAGGTGTGTTTGTGTCTATCACTGACTGGAGCACGGGCCGCTTTCAGGAAATTGCAATTTGATGACAATTAGAAACTTAAATAAAGGGGCCCAAGGGCAAAAGAGGTGGGATCGGGACAGGAAGGGACATCCCTGGAATATGTCTTTTTATCATTTAATCATCTTCCAGGACCATTTACATCACAACATGGAAGTGAAACAGTGTAAGACTCACTTCAGTTTCATTCCATTAAACAGATATTCATCCAATGGTAATAATTAACCAGACATAAGAAAAGATTCACCGCACTTGATAAGAAAATTCAGGTCATGACCGCAGTATCATTGAAAACCAATCATGCAATTAAATACTATAAACTGCTTAAGGTGTTTTTCAGTGATTTCAGAAGCCTTACTCATTGACTGGTAATATTACAGAACCAAGTTTTAGAATATTGGGGAAATACGAAAAAAAAAATGACTAAGGGTAATTCCAATTAGGAATTGTTTAAGAAAGAGTAAAACCAAGCAAAATAATATAAACCGAGTGTATCAGTTGGTGTTAGTGTAATGATAGTTATGTATATCTTTTCTAAACACTTTGTCCTGACATCAACTTCCTGAAATTCTACGAGTTTAACCTAAATTTTTAGCAAGTTAACAAGTTACCCTCTTATAAACAACAGTCTCCTAGACAACACAGATCTGCTGTTTTCTGGTTCCGCACTTTCTACCACGTCACGATTTTTCAACTTCTCCTATTGCCACTTCCCCCATTCAAACCTGTGCCACTTTCATTAGAAATACGTTAAAGTACGTAAAAGAAGTCACTATCACTCCCGTGACTCTTCCTATGCAAAAGAGCATTTCCGAATGCATACAGATATTTGCTTATAGGTAAATGACAGCATTTACAGTTATTTTTTTAAAAGGTAGGTGTCATTTGGAAAAGTCTGAGTTAAGAAATCTCAAGAGTCTTCTCAGAACCTATAAAAATCATCATACATTGCAATACTCCAAGAGGCAAAAGCATCACTTGTTTCTCAGATATATTCAACTGTGGAGTCCTTTTCCGGGAGCATCTGTGAGGGGTAGCTTCCCATAGAAAACCCTGGAGAACCCCGTACCTTCCCTTTCTCTGGATGGCATGTTAGAGGATGTGCTAATACTGCAACTTCTCACCGAGGGTCATGAGGTGGGAGACAGGATGACGTAGTGAAAAGCAAATGCAATAAAATATGCAAAACTTTTAGTGTAATTCTTGGTCCCTACAAGATAGTATTTGTATTATCACTGTTAAAAGTCACCTTCTCCCTGATGCCTTTCGCAACTGCCCCAGCCAGAATGCTACCTTCCCCAGGCTTCCCCAGCACTCAGCTTATGCTCTATCAGAGCAGTTACTAATCGCTTTATGATAATCACTTGCTTGCCTCTTAGAAGAGGGTCATCGTTTTGTTTTGTTTTTTAAGATTTTATTTATTCATTTGAGAGAGACAGAGACAGAGAGAGCACAAGCATGAAGAGAGGCAGAGGGAGAGGGAGAAGCAGACTCCCCGCTGAGCCAGGAGCCTGCCATGGGGCTCAATCCCAGAACCTGGAGATCATGACCTGAGCCAAAGGCAGACGTTTAACCATCCAGGCGCCCTGAAGAGGGTCACTGTTTAATTCACTGTTTAATTCACTCTTCCATCCCTACTTCCTAGGGCCATATTGGGCACGTGATTGGCATTAATGGAAGTTTGTTAATATAAATTTTGTTAATATAAATAATATATTATATATACAATATAATATAAATAATAAAACGACAGTTTTATTCATCTTTGCATACTGAAATATGGAATATTTCTAAATATATAACAGGATCAAGACCTGCCCTCTATCACCTCAAAGAAATCGAGGACAATTCAATCATATTATAACAAAACCATATCAGTAACTACATCAACCGTGTATTGAGACTATTTTGAGCTGGGCATCGTGGCAGATGCTTTTACATACATTATCGTCCTAATCTTCATGAAAGTCTCTGAGGTAGATGTTGTTACCTCCACTGGATAAATGAGAAAACTGAGGCCGGAGAGGCAAAAGAGTGCACCTGGAGTTGAGCAGGGAGTTTAAAGTGGATCAGAGATCGGAATCCAGGATGGACTGAATCCAAATTCTTAAATTGGCTGCTCTACTCTATGGAAAAGGAAACTAAATATGTAGGAGAACACAGTGTTCTGTGATTCTTTCCTCTGTCCTTTGATGGGTCTTCACTAGAAAGGAGGGAAGGAAGGAAGGAGGGAAGGAAGGTGGGAAGGAAGGAAGGAAGGAAGGAAGGAAGGAAGGAAGGAAGGACACCATTCACCTGACCTTACTTACCATCCTGTAAGAGACAGTGGTGTAGAGTGGAAAGCCAACAGGTTTTAGTATCAGTTGCTTTGTTTTTACAAGACAAATTAGTGTCTCTATGCCTTGGTTTTCTTATTATACACGGACATAATGACATTTAATTGTTTTGTCAGATAAATATGAGAAATCAAGTACAATATTTGGTAGACTCTCAAAAGATGATACGATTATGACATATTTTGCTCCTTCTTTTCAGAGCAACACCTTCTGAAGGGGAGGCAGAACCTGCCGCCTTCGGGTCTCTTCTCCCCGCTCACTCTTTGGCCCCTTTTGACCTCTTCTGAGACCGTCTATCTTAATTTGCTTTTTCAGATTCCATCATTGACCTTCTAGTTATCAAAGCCAGTACTCTTTTCTCAATTCTTATTTTCATTTCTTCTGTAATATTTACAAAAAAAGCATTAGGAAGTAGTCCAAGAAAAGCAGCACTATCAAAAGTATCGTTCCTGTGTACAGGTGCTATGCTGGAACAGAGAGCCAGCTCCAGCCCTACTGAATGAGGACGACTTACAAAGACCAGCTGCCTTGCAAGACCCACCTTCCAATCATCCATATGAGTGAAAAATTACTATGGCGTGGGGGAGAATCATGAGCCTGGCTATGCCCCGAGTTTTGTACATATCATTTACCTACTCCTTGAGGGCATCTGTCTGCCCTTTCCTGGGACGCTCATAAGCTCTAGGGAAGACCTAGGATACCTAGATGATGGGGAAAACAAGCTTCCATGTGTACACTTGGAGACCAGACAGGATACCCTACGGCTTCAGAGAGTAGTAATATCCTATTTATTACACGGGGAGCTGGCCATGGCTTTCATGATGTTGTCAATAGGAATTGGCTATAAGGCAGAGGAACTCACCGGAAGAGAGTCAGTTAATCAGCCCTTGTTGTTGAGCCCTTACCCAGCCTGGTGACTTTACTCACATCTAGTTCACCTTTCCCACTCTTCAGGGAGGGGTTTTCATTCCCCTCTCATCTCAGTCGGAACAGGAAGATGTATAATCAGAACATGTGGGGGCAGTATATTAGGGGAGCAAAATCAGAATGAGCATCTCTATGAAAGTGTTTCAAGTTCATTCTTCACCAAAAATGAATTAGTGTGAGGTGTGGGCAATGTTAATAAGATAATATACACTCCCAATTAAGAGTAAATATCAAAACGAAGCCAAAACTCTAAAAGTCTCTACAACTTATAGCAGCCTAGAGTCCCATCTCAATTTTACCAGGTTTATCAATTGAATAGGTTTCAGCAAAACCATGAAGCTGATAAAAACATTATTAATAGAAATACAATTAATATAAATACAATTATTTATACAATTATTCCATTGGAATTGTTAAGCTACAAAGATGTAGCCACTGAAAGCCATTGGCCTACCCCACAAAGAAAACGTGTCCAAGAGATGTAGAGAAACCATCGTAAGAACAGGATTTGAGCCTCTGGATCCAGCTGTTCCTGAAGTCTGAGCCATTTCAGATTCCCCTCTTAGAGAGTTTATAAATCCCCTTTGGATGTTTAAACTATAAATTTAAGTTAGATGAACTTTATAATAAAATATAAAGATTACCTCAAAGGGATATAAATAAAATTATTTTCTTTCTATATTTTGTCCAAAGTGTCTATAAGATTCCAATAGATGAAATAGAGAACTTGTTTAAAGAGAGTTGAAAGTATTTGCTTGTTTTGTCTCTTCTTTAATTGGAAGTCGGTATAGCACAGTAGATGAGAGAAAGTTCTAAATTTGTTAACACCTGGATTTAAGTCTTGGTTGCACCAACTGCTAGCTGGGTGACCTTGTACACACTCTGCAACCTCTCTGTGCTTCAGGTACCTCCGGTGTAAAGTAAAGGCTACTACTGGTACCTGCCTCTTAGGGTTGTTGGAACCATTTAATGAATTAGTGCCTGTAACGCATTGGCACTTGGTACACTGTGGCACTCTGTAAATCTTACTTATTATTATTAAGGGCTAACAGAGTAGAAAACAATCAGGTTGTGGGATTTTTGTTCTGTGTATAGGCATTTCAGGGATGACAACAGAATAAGCCTGGGACTGGTAATCACTATACCAGGCTCTTAATCATGTAACTATAAACGATATTAATGTTGGCCTCCAGAAATACTGAGCAGACCATGGATATAAATAACAGAATAAATCATAAGCATAAAAATAAGTAATTTGTCTGAATAACATTCCGTTTCATAATGCCTTGTTATGTCATTTGCAAATGTGACAGTGTACATATCCCTCAAGATAAATCAAATATAAATGTAAATATAATAATGTAGGTCCTATTCATGCCCTATCAAGCATTCACAATCCTTCTTAACAGAGCTGAAACTTTAAACTCACTGGGTCTCCTCTCCACTGTGTAAATTATTTTGCAAAATAATAAGTAAGTAAAATTTTAATCACCCCAATCTCCTAATCTTGACATTGAGATAGAAACTGTAAGTTTGGGGCACCTGGGTGGCACAGTGGTTAAGCATCTGCCTTCGGCTCAGGGCGTGATCCCGGCATTATGGGATCGAGCCCCACATCAGGCTCCTCCGCTATGAGCCTGCTTCTTCCTCTCCCACTCCCCCTGCCTGTGTTCCCTCTCTCGCTGGCTGTCTCTGTGTCACATAAATAAATAAAATCTTTAAAAAAAAAAAAAAAAAGAAACTGTAAGTTTGTCTTTGCCGTCACTTTTTTTCCCTCAACCACATTTGCTTAAGCTTTTGATGAGTATGAAAGAAAATCTGTATCAGAACCATAGCCTTAAACATGGCAAATTGCTTTTACATAATTGGTTAGCCATATCTAAAATAAAAGCCAAATCTTGATCTTAGTAATGTTGGAGTGGAGGACCTCTCTATTAGTCAAAGTTCTGAGAACTAGTTTTCTTTATCTAATTCAACCTGGATAATTTAAAAATTGTAAGATAAAAATAATTCTATTAATAACTATTGGTAATTGGTGATCCATTTGGATGTCATATTAGGCAGAACTGAAATAGAGAATTATTTGATAAGGACCTTACAAGGAAGGAAAACTATAAACCAATATCTGTCATAAACATAAATGCGAAATCCTCCAGAAAATAGCAAATCAAATCCAACAACCTATGAAAAAAATTATACACAGGAGCAAATGAGATTTATTCCAGCCATGCAAGGCTGGCTCAACATTCAAAAATCAATTAATACAATCCATCACATCAACAGGCTAAAAAAGAAAAAGCATACAATCATATCAATAGGTACAGAAAAAGCATTTGACACAATCCAACACCCATTCATGATTCTTAAAAAATCTCAGCAATCTATAAATAGAGTAAAACTTCCTCCACTTGACAAAGAACTGTTTACAAAAAGCTTACAAGCAATATCATACTTGATGGTAGGAAACTAGATGTTTTCCTACTATGACCAGGAACAAGCAAGGATGTCTCCTCTCACCACTGCTTTTGAATATTATACTGGGTGTCTTAGTAAATGCTAAAAATAAAAAGAAATTTTTCCTTGAAAACATAAGAAAAGGAAATATAAAGTATACAGATTGGGAAGGAAAAAATAAAGCTGTCTTTGTTCACCAATGACATGCTTATTTATGGAGAAAATCCCAAAGAATCAACAAAAGTTATTGAAACTAAGTGATTATAGCAAGGTTCCAAAGTTGCAAGTTTTATATTTGTTAATATACAAATTCAATTGCTTTCCTATATGCTAGCAATAAAAAATTGAATTTTGAAATTAAAAACACAACGCTTTACATTAACACCAAATAAATGAAATACCTAGGTATAAATCTAACAAAATATGTACCAGATCTATATGAGGAAACTACTAGTCAAATAAAGGAAATCAAAGATGGCTTAAATAAAAAGATATTCCATGTTCATAGACAAGAAGACTCAACATTAAGATGTCAGTTCTTCCCAACCTGACCTATAGATTCAATGCAATCCAAATAAAAATTCTAGCAAGTTATTTTCTGACTATTAACAAACGGATTCTAAAGTTTACTCGGAGAAGCAAAAGACCCAGAAGAGCCAGCACTGTAGTGAAGTAGAACAAAATCAGAGGACGGACACTACCATACTTCGAGGCTTACCATAGAGCTGTAGTAATCAAGAAAGTGGAGTATTGGTGAAAGAATGGACAAATAGATCAATGGATCAGAATAAAGAGCCCAGAAATAAACCCACACAAATATAATCACCTAATCTTTGACAAAGGAGCAAAGGCAAGTCAATGGAGAAAGGATTGGTGCTAGAGCAACTGGATTCCTACGAGAGAGAGAGAGAGAGAGAGAGAGAAAGAAAGAAAGAAAGAAAGAAAGAAAGAAAGAAAGAAAGAAAGAAAGAAGGAAAGAAAGAATCAAAATAATGTCCTTACACAACCCTTTCATAAAATTAATTAAAAAATGGTCATAAAGCTAAATGTAAAAATGCAAACCATAAAACTTCGAGAGCATAGGAGAACTCTAGGTGACTTTGGGTCAGCAAGTTTTTAGATACATCAAAAGCACAATCCATGAAAGAAAAATATGGCTAAGTTATACTTTATTAAAATTAAAAATCCCTGCTCTGTAAAAGACACTGTCAGAATGAAAAGACAAGCCAGAGTGAGAAAAAAATACTTGCAAAAAAAAAAAAAATGCCTGACAAAAGATTTGCATCTGGAGGAACCTGGGTGGCTCAGTAGGTTGAGTGCCTGCCTTCGGCTCAGGTCATTGGGATTGAGCCCTGCATTGGGCTCCCTGCTCAGCTTTTCCCTCCCTGTCTGCCTGTTGTTCCCTCTGTTTGTCCTCTCTCTCTCTCTGTCAAATAAATAAATAAATAAATAAATAATCTTTAAAAAAAAGACTTGTATCTAAAATACACGAAGAATTCTTAAGAAGAAAACAAATAACACAATTAAAAAATTGGTAAAGATCTGAAGAGATACCTCCCCAGAGAAGACAGGCAGATGACAAATAGACAAGTGAAAAGATGTTCAATGTTATTATGGAATTGCAAATTAAAATAACAATGAGATATCTGTATACACCTATTAGAATGGCTAAAATCCAAAACATGAGACTGAAGAAAGAGAAATTAGGGAATCCATTCCATTTACAATAGCACCAAAAATCATATGTTATCTCGGTATTAACTTAACCAGAGACGTAAAGGATCTATATTCTAGAAACTACAAATCACTCTTGAAAGACATTGAAGAAGACATAAAAAGATGGAAAAATATTCCATGCTCATGGATCGGAAGAATTAACATAGTTAAAATGTCTATGCTACCCAGAGCAATCTACACTTTCAGTGCCATCCCGATCAAAATACCAAGGACATTTTTCAAAGAACTGGAACAAACAGCCCTTAAATTTGTGTGGAACCAGAAAAGGCCCTGAATCGCCAAGGAATTGTTGAAAAGGAAAAACAAAGCTGGGGGCATCACGTTGCCAGATTTCAAGCTATACTACAAAGCTGTGATCACAAAGACAGCATGGTACTGGCAGAAAACAGACACATAGACCAATGGAACAGAATAGAGAACCCAGAAATGGACCCTCGGCTCTTTGGGCAACTAATCTTTGACAAAGCAGGAAGAAACATCCAGTGGAAAAAAGACAGTCTCTTCAATAAATGGTGCTGGGAAAATTGGACAGCTACATGCAAAAGAATGAAACTTGACCACTCTCTCACACCATACACAAAAATAAATTCCAAATGGATGAAAGACCTCGATGTGAGACAGGAATCCATCAAAATCCTAGAGGAGAACACAGGCTGCAACCTCTTTGACATCGGCCACAGGAACTTCTTTCATGACACATTTCCAAAGGCAAGAGAAACAAAAGAAAAAATGAACTTGTGGGATTTCTTCAAGATAAAAAGTTTCTGAAAGAGTTGTGTAAGTTTCAAAGAAACTAAGAGGCAGCCCACAGAATGGGACAAGATATTTGCAAATGACACTACAGATAAAAGATTAGTATCCAAGATCTACAAAGAACTTCTCAAACTCAATACACGGGAAACAAATAATCAAATCAAAAAATGGGCAGAAGATATGAACAGACACTTTTCCAATGAAGACATACAAATGGCTAACAGACACATGAAAAAATGTTCAAAATCATTAGCCATCAGGGAAATTAAAATCAAAACCACATTGAGATACCACCTTACACCAGTTAGAATGGCAAAAATTGACAAGGCAGGAAACAACAAATGCTGGAGAGGATGTGGAGAAAGGGGATCCATCTTACACTGTTGGTGGGAATGCAAGTTGGTACAGCAACTTTGGAAAACAGTGTGGAGGTCCCTTAAAAAGTTAAAAATTGAGCTACCCTATGATCCAGCAATTGCACTACTGGGTATTTACCCCAAAGATACAGACGTAGTGAAGAGAAGGGCCATATGCACCCCAATGTTCATAGCAGCATTATCCACAATAGCTAAATCGTGGAAGGAACCGAGATGCCCTTCAACAGATGACTGGATTAAGAAGATGTGGTCCACATATACAATGGAATATTACTCAGCTATCAGAAAGAACAAGTTCACAATATTTGCTGCAACATGGACGGCACTGGAGGAGATAATGCTAAGTGAAATAAGTCAAGCAGAGAAAGACAATTATCATATGATTTCTCTCATCTATGGAACATAAGAAATAGGAAGATTGGTAGGAGAAGAAAGGGAAGAATGAAGGGGGGGTAAACAGAAGGGGGAATGAACCATGAGAGACTATGGACTCTGGGAAACAAACTGAGGGCTTCAGAGGGGAGGGATTGGGGGAATGGGATAGGCCGGTGATGGGTATTAAGGAGGGCACGTATTGCGTGGTGCACTGGGTGTTATATGCAAGTAATGAATCATGGAACATTGCATCAAAAACTAGGGATGTACTGTATGGTGACTAATATAACAAAATAAAAAATTATTATAAAAAAAAGAGAGACAGTTTGGCAATTTTTTCTTTACAAAGCTTAACACATTCTTATCTTATGATCCAGCAATTGCATTACTAGGTATTTGCCCAAGCGGGTTGCAAACTTGTGTCCACACAAAATCAGTGCAAGAATGCTTACAGCAGCTTTATATTTGCAAATATTGGGAGCAACTCACATGTTCTTAAATAGGTGAATAAACACACTGTGGTACATCTATATGATGAAATGTTATTCTACAAAAAAAAAATATGGGAAAGGAGGAGGAGGAGAGGAAGAAGGAGAAGGGGGAATAATGAGCTATCAAGCCAAAAAAGATAAGAAGGAAACTTAAATGCATATTGTTAAGTAAAAGAAGCCAATCCAAAAAGGCTGCACCCTGTATGATTCTAACTACATGACAATCTAGAAAAGGCAAAGTTATGGAGAAAGTGAAGAGATCAGTAAGGGAAGGGATCAAAAGGAAGAACATGAGAATTTTTAGAATATTCTGATACTGTAATGGTGAACACATAATACTGTGCATTTGGCAAAATTCACAGAACTGCACAACACAAAGAATGAACCCTAACCTAAACTATGGACTTTAGTTAATAATAATATATCAATATCGGCTCAACAGTTATAAAAAATGTACCAGACTCATGCAAGTTAGTAGCAGGGGAACCGGGGGAGGAGGTGGGGCAGGAAGTACATAGCAACTCCGTACTTTCTGTTCAATTTTTCTGTAAATCTTTAAACTGCTCTCAAAATTAAAATTTATTAAAACAACATCTATTTGATTCCTAAAAATCTGTTATCAAATAACAGTTGCATAAATGAATAAAGTAAAAAGTCTACAGGGTGGATTTATTTGGTAAAATTATACAATTAAATAGTGGATATGCCACAGAGAGAGAATATCATGTAAAATCCAATGCTAATTGTACAGATGAACCCCTCAGCGTGCACATTCATACACACACACCACACACACACACACACACACACACACAGAGTCCATATGGTCAAATCAAGGCTCAATGAAGACAATTAGGAAAGCACATTCCGCAAAAGGTGGACAGAGATTCTCTTACTGACCTGTTAATGGAAAATGAAAAATGAAAACTCATTGTATTTTTATGTTTGCTAGTCAACCGATGTCTATCATGCAGTGAAGTCTATTCTCTGTAAGCCCTTTGCAGTTGCCTTTGCATTTTATCTATGCCATCTGAGTGAAACAACTAATGAGAATAAATGGGGTCAGCCCTAAAGAGAAGTGATTCTGGGAATGTGGGCTTAGGAGCACACTATTGATTGATGTGCTATTGGTCAGAGGGCCCTACTCAGAAGTCATCAATGGTTAAATGTCAGCCTTGGGCCATATTGAGTAGTCGTCCTCAAGGGGTCAGTCCTGCACCTGGTGCTGTTTAATGTTTCCACGAGTGACTCCGATGATGTGCTCTAGATTGTGTTCCTTAAGCTGGGTCATAGTTTGGCAAAGATAATAATTCATAACCTACATGATATGGCGGAGAAGTAGGGAGATGTGAAAACAGAGTGACTCACAGAGGGCAAGTGCAAGGAAGTTTGTTTTATAAAACAAATTCCTTATACGTGTCAGAGTGGTCTTGCTATGAAATCACCTGCTCTCTGCCTTCCTTTGGCTGACAGACTGTCCCTAAATGCGCGTGAGCAGGGGCTCTACTCTCCCGAGTGAAACCACATCTTTCCTTGCTGGACTGGGCCCCAGTGAGAAGCCTAAAATGGACTGGGGCTGGGGAAGATTCTCGAACGCCCCTGATATGTATATTGGCAGCATTTTTAGCCTTCACATTACTGTTCACTGTCAGTTCACTGAGGCTGCAGGGATCTCCCAGAGACCAGCTGCCATTGGAGCTGTTCATAACGCCCAGAATGACTTTATTGACCAAAAGTGAAAATCTTATAAATCTGATATTTTAACTGATTAGCTTAAAGTATATATATTTTTTCCTACTGCTTAAAAAGATAAAACGTATGGTTTTATTTTCATGGTACGATGTTTATTCATGACATAATAGTAAGTAGCACGGCAATTCTGAAAATGAAAAAACAATCATTATGAATTAGGGCGGACCAAGAGGCTGCACTTTGGAGCTGCGCTTTGGAAAAAAAGAGATATTTGGATGAAACAAGACAGGGGAATTTTCTTTTAAAATACTAATAAGCACTGGTCTAAAGCGGGACTTCTCAAGCACGGCTGCTAGGTGGGGCCGGGTACCTCTTTGTCGATGTTCAGCTGCAGACTCACCTCTACCCAGTGCATGCAGTAGTGCGCCCTCACTTATCATGAGCACAAATGTCTTGCAATTAGCCCAGGGTGGTGGGCACTTGAAGGGGCAACCATCCCCCGCCCCCACCACTGAGAGCCGCTGCTATGAAGGAGAGATGTTAGAGACCCAAAAGCTCATTTTCTAAATGAAAGAGTTAAACGACAGTAAGATTAACTTCGTCAAAGCCAGAAAACAAGGGAGAGGCAGATTCAGGCTACAACCCAGGGCTCTGGCTGCTAGTCTAGGCTCTTTCATAACTTCATTCTGCGTCCATGGACAAAGTCTAGGAGACCAGGCTTGGATAGCCTTTTTCCAGCAACACCAGGCACTTGGGCTTTCTTTGAATGTGCTGTGAGTGATTGCTACGGCTCTAGAATCCCTCGGGAGCTGGGCAGATGACATACTCCGAAATGCTCAGGACAGAGTCATGATTACTCCAGGGTAGTGAGAAGGAAAAGGAGAAATTTGTGGAGGCAGTGAATCCTCAAAGCTGAAAGTAATCTGAATTCACTGCCGTAATTTCAGGAAATCCACTGGAGTAAATCAAAGCTTCTGGGGGGAGCAGGCCTAGCTACCTTGCAAATAAAATGATAAAGGCCTCCGTTTATTGTGTCATCATAAACATTCCAGAGTTTCCGTAAATTAACCTGACCCGCATCTCAAAAAAATGTGAGTGAACACTAAAAGCACAGAGATAAAAGTAAAAATTGGTAAACTAGATTTCATCAAAGTTTAAAAGTTTTGTGGTTTGGGGCACCTGGGTGGCTCAGTTGTTAAGCGTCTGCCTTTGGCTCAGGGCGTGATTCCGGTGTTCTGGGATCGAGCCCCACATCAGGCCCCTCGGCTGGGAGCCTGCTTCTTCCTCTCCCACTCCCCCTGCTTGTGTTCCCTCTCTCTCTCTGTCAAATAAATAAAATCTTTAAAAAAAAAATTTTGTGTTTCATGAAACACCATCAAGGAAATGAAAAGGCAAAAAAAAAATTTTTCACAGAATGGAAGAAAATGTTTGTAAGTGGTATATTTGATAGACTTGTAAACCCAATTAAAACTCTTACAACTCAATAATAAAAAGAACTCAATTAAAAAATGGACAACAGGGGCGCCTGGGTGGCACAGCGGTTGGGCGTCTGCCTTCGGCTCAGGGCGTGATCCCGGCGTGATGGGATCGAGCCCCACATCAGGCTCCTCCGCTATGAGCCTGCTTCTTCCTCTCCCACTCCCCCTGCTTGTGTTCCCTCTCTCGCTGGCTGTCTCTCTGTCAAATAAATAAATAAATAAATAAATCTTTAAAAAAAAAAAATGGACAACAGCTGTGAATAGACATTTATCCATAGAAGATATAAAATGGCCAATAAGACCATAAAAAGATGCTTCACATCATTAGTCATCAGGAAAACGCAAATCAAAACCGTAATAAAATACCATCTCACTCACTAAAATGCCTCTAATCACAAAGAGAAGACAATAACAATTGTGGATGTGGATGCAGGGAAACTAGAACCTCACGATCTACCAAAAAGAGATGAAAACATGTCTGCACAAAAGCTTATATACTCATGTTTGTAGCAGTATTACTCACACCAGCCGAAAAGTGGAAATGACTCAAATGTCCATCGGCCGGTGAATGGATAAACAGAATATGGTATATCCACACAACGGAATACCATTGGCAACAAAAAGGAAAGTACGGTTACATCCTACAACATGGGTGGACCTCAAGAACATGCCAAGCAAAAGAAGCCAGACACAAAAGGACACACATTGTATAATTGCACTTGATATAAATATACAAAATGTCCAAAAAAGGCAAATATAAAAAGACAAAGTAGGTTAGTCTGGGGCTGAGAGCGGGAATGGGGAATGACTGTAATTAGGTACAAGTTTTCTTCTGCGTACAGTAGCAATGTTCTAGAATTATGTTATAGTGATGGTTGTTAAGCTCTGTAAATATGCTAAAATTTACTGAATTGGATACTTAAAATGGATGGACTTATGGTATATAAATTATATTTGAATAAAACTGTTTAAAAATTCCTTTAAGATGAATGAAACAGGGAGCCACAGCTGGGAGAAGAGTCACAATACATGTCCAAAGGTGTATGTACCCCACCCTCAAAACAGTGGATAAAATCTGAATTTTCTTTTATCTTAACAGGAGTAACGAGTAAAAGAAGTAATAGGACATTCCCAAGAGAATATTGCTCAGTGTGCATCATCAATATGACACAACAGATATTAGGTGAAGATCATAATATTTAAATCAAATGACAGGTAATGAGCTAGAAGGTTTTGATAAGAGTCCTTTATTGCAGCGAGTATAATTATAGAATAAGTTTATACTCTGTATCAGTTATTTTCTAATAGCAGTGCCCCCAAGGGAACAACAACAACAAAAAAGTGTGGCTGAAGTTCAAATAGCCAAACATTGTGCCAAAAGACTGAGTAAGGGAAGGAAAAAAAAAAAAGCATTTCAAAGTGGTTAGAGAAGAACGTCTCGTCTCCAAACAAGTGATATCACGGCAGTTTCTTTGCAAATGCAGAGTATAAAAGATAAGGGGAACATAATATGCTACTGTGGGTAGATAATAGCAAAAAAAAAAAAAAGGTTCATCTCTGTTCAAAAGCCTCCCGTGAGTCTTGATTGCTGAGGCATTCAAGGAGTTCTTTCAGATGGCTGTAACTTATCTTTCCAGTTCTCAACATCCTCTACAAGTACCTTCTCTCCACTCCTTTTCTTCACACACCACGCACTTTCTCTACCTCATCCCCCCTCCCCTGATGCTTAGCGTTCAGTGTCCTTCCCCAACCCTCACCTGATGAAATCTTGCTCAGTTTTCAAAGGCAAGCTTCAAAGTCCCCTTCTTCCATGAAGCTTTCCTTGGATCAACTTCCTGGAAATACTTCCCACAACACTTTGTATATTCCTCCTGGCATTTATCCTATCTTTATATTCCAGCTCTCTGGGCAACCATCTTGTCTTCCTCCTCTAGTATAAACTCCTTCAAGGAAGCAGTTGTGCTTACTATCCTTCTATTTCTACCTAGTATTGCGACTGGAAAAGGCTAAGCTCAATACATTCTTAATGAAATTTCCAAAGTAAGGAGTAAAGAAGGTTCCACCTTAAAACAACTGATCAAATCTACCAAATCTACATCCCATATCAGTTTCTAATAATAGTGTCCACAGGAACCATACCAAATTACCAAATCAGAAGTGATAAGAGACTGACTCTCTCTACATATTTGCTATAATTAGCAAGAGGCAATGGTGTCTTAATAGAATGAAAGAAGATATTTTAATGATGATAATAGCAAAAACCCCATAAATATCCTTTTAAATGTGTTTGTGGAAATCAATTTAAATTCTAACATTCTCCAGCTGTTAACTATATAACAAAATAAGTTAAACAAATCCCAGGGTGGCTTAGGAATGTTGCAGATAGGAAACAACATAAAGCAAGATAATTATTCCATGTAAAGTGTTAATTCCATTAACAACATTAATTAAAATTTAAGTGAAATTAAAAAGTCAAATGTATTTTAGGTTCTAATGGGTACAGTAGAAATCCAAATGAGCCTATACTCAATTCTACCCTGACAGTTAAGTGGTTCAGAAAAGGTTTAGCAGAGGAGAGAAGCCTTGAGCTGAGTCTGGAAAATCTTGAAGGATAAGTAGGCTGTCATTGGTGGGGGTATGGAGAAGAAGAAAAGGACAAGAAGCCTTCCTTCCAGGAGGAAGATTGGGAGCAAAAGCAAAAACTGAGAACCATCAACGCATCCTGGGAACTACAAACAGATCATTCTGTCTGAGCGCAACAGGAGATGCAAAAAGAAAGTAGTCAGAGAGGTTTGCTAAGCTAAGAAGTTTGAACGTGAGTCATTGTGGACCTTTGAAGAGTTTTAAGCTGGCGATGTGCTGGTGTATTTGCATTTCAGAAAAACCACTTTGCTGGGAAGGAAGAAGATGAATTAGAGGGTAACAAGGCTAGAAGAGATGTAATTAGGAGAATCTTCCAGTACCCTAGTCCAGAGCTGATGAAGGCAGGACACGTGGTAGTGAGGGCGAAGAGAGGTGACAGATAGGAGATATATTTAGGAAGCTGATTCAAGCAGACACAGTGATTAATGGCAAATAAAGAAGAAGAGATGATGAGGAGTTAGGGTTTCGGGTTAGGCAATTGGGACATGTCATTTTTGTTAGAGGAAAAATGGAAGAATTTGCCGTTAATGGGAAGATGATGAATTCTACTTCAGATATCTTAGGTTTGAGGAAAATGTGAGACATCTAAATGGTAATTTCCAGCAGGCAGTTGGATTAATGTGTCTGGAGATGAGAGAGAGGTAGGCTGGAATTAGACATTTAAGAGTCAACTCCAACACCATATATTTGTTAATTCAGTCCGCAGTAGAGGGTAAGACTTCCAAGGCCAATGTGTTGAGTCTGAAGATAACTCAGAGTTGGGAGGAACCTCAGGAAACACCAGCATTCAACCACAAAATGGAAGAGGCTGCTACTTCAAAGGAAATGCCTTTGCATGCCAACTGTGATATTTTACCCATATTGGCCTCTATCGCCATTTTATCTCCCCCTAATCTACGTCTAGTGGAACCTTTCCTAACCCTTCTTTACTAACATTCTAACAAGTGCTATCATGAAAAATTCTCTTCCAGGGAGTCTCAGCTCTGTTGGAACAAGTTATGAACAACTTCATCTTTTCCTAAGACAAGAAAAATTCTTTAGAAAATCCCTTGGCACAAGAAGGAAAAAGTGCATCAAAAAAATAAAAGCATGTCCATGCCTCTTCCCTCCCTATGTCACAACTTTTAAAATACTGCACCCTGTTTAATTTAATTAATTCATTAAGAGTTCACCTTTTGCAATTAACATACTGATCTGTCTATATGTGGCACGATAGAGTTAAGCAGATAGGAAGCCTTGATAACTGATAATTGGTTCAATTTAAGCTCTAGTATCACATGATTGATAACTGACAGCTTGGAAGTGGTTAAAGTATCAGAGAAAATTCCTGGGCCACAATCCTATCCAACATAGGACTAGAAGTCTTACTTAGCCAGAGTAATCAGGCAAGAAGAAATAACAAACATACATATCAGAAATGAAGAAGGAAAATGATCTGTTTGTAGATCGCATATTCTTAATATAGAAAATCCTAACACTGTTTGCTGAAGAGACATTCTTTTTTCCACTGGATATTCTTTCCTGCTTTGTCAATGATTAATTGAATATATAGTTGTGGGCTCATTTCTGGGTTTTCTATTCTGTTACATTGACCTATGTGTCTGTTTTTGTGCCAGCACCATACTCTTTTGATCACTACAGCTTTATAATATAACTTGAAGTGCAGAATTGTGATGTCTCTAGCTTTGATTTTCTTTTTCAAGATTGCTTTGGCTATTTGGGGTTTTTGTGGTTCCATACAGATTTTAGGATTGTTTGTTCTAGCTCCGTGAAACATGCTGGTGGTATTTTCATAGGGATTGCTTTAGATGTATAGATCATTTTGGGTGGTATAGATATTTTAACAATATTTGTTCTTCCAATCCATGAGCATGGACTGTCTTTCCATTTCTTTGTGTCATCTTCAATTTCTTTCATCAGTGTTATATATTTTCAGAGTACAGGTCTTTCACTTCTTTGGTTAGGTTTATTCCTAGTTATCTTATTGCTTTTGGTGCAATTGTAAAAGGGATTGGTCCCTTATTCTCTCTTTCTGCTATTTCATTATTGGGGTATAGAAATGTAAAACTTTCGGGGCGCCTGGGTGGCACAGCGGTTAAGCATCTGCCTTCGGCTCAGGGCGTGATCCTGGCGTTATGGGATCGAGCCCCACATCAGGCTCCTCTGCTATGAGCCTGCTTCTTCCTCTCCCACTCCCCCTGCTTGTGTTCCCTCTCTCGCTGGCTGTCTCTATCTCTGTCAAATAAATAAATAAAATCTTAAAAAAAAAAAAAGAAATGTAAAACTTTCTGTACATTGATTTTGTATCCCGTGACTTTACTGAATTCATTTATCAGTTCTAGCAGTTTTTTGGTGGACTCTTTTGGGTTTTCTAAATATAGTATCACATCATCTGCAAATAGTGAAAGTTTTTCTTCTTCCTCACTGATCTGAAAAACTTGGGAAAACTGGACAGCAACATACAAAAGAATGAAACTTGACTACTTTCTTATACCAAATACAAAAATAAATTCAAAGCGGATTAAAGACCTAAATGTGAGACCTGAAACCATAAAAATCCTAGAAGAGAACACAGGCAATAATTTCTTTGACATCAGCCATAGCACCTTCTTTCTAAATATGTCTCCTGAGGCAAGGGAAACTATTGGGACTATATCAAAATAAAAAGCTTCTGCACAGCCAAGGAAACAATCAACAAAACTAAAAGACAACCTATGGAATGGGAGAAGATATTTGCAAGTGACATATTCAATAAAGGGTTAGTATCTAAAATATATAAAAAACTTACAACTCAACACCCAGAGAACTACTAATACAATTTAAAAATGAGCAAAAGACATGAACAGACATTTTTCCAAAGCAGACATACAGATGGCCAACAGACACATGAAAAGATATTCAATATCACTGATCATCAGGGAAATGCAAATCGAAACTATAATGAGATATCACCTCACACCTATCAGGATGGCTAAAATCAACACAAGAAACTACAGGTATTGGGAGGATGTGGAGAAAGGAAAGATCTCTTGAACTGTTGGTGGGAATGCAAACTGGTGTAGCCACTCTGGAAAACAGTATGGAGGTTCCTCAAAAAGTTAAAAATAGAACTATCCTCTTATCCATCAATTGTACCACTAGGTATTTACCCAAAGAACACAAAAATACTAATTCAAAGAGACACATGCACCCTGATGTTTATAGCAGCATTATCTGCAACAGCCAAATTACAGAAGCAGCATATTTATGGAATGCATGAGGAAGAGGTGTCATTCATTCATATATATATAATGGAATATTACTCAACCATAAAAAAGAATGAAATCTTGCCATTTTCGGTGACATGGATGGAGCTAGAGAGTATTAAGCTAAGTGAAATAAGTCGGTCAGAGAAAGACAAATACCATATGATTTCACTCATATGGGGAATTTAAGAAACAAACAAACAGGGGCGCCTGGGTGGCACAGCGGTTAAGTGTCTGCCTTCGGCTCAGGGCGTGATCCCGGCATTCTGGGATCGAGCCCCACATCAGGCTCCTCCGCTATGAGCCTGCTTCTTCCTCTCCCACTCCCCCTGCTTGTGTTCCCTCTCTCGCTGGCTGTCTCTATCTCTGTCGAATAAATAAATAAATAAATAAATCTTAAAAAAAAAACCAGAAACAAACAAACAAGCAAAGGAGAAAAAGAGAGAGAGACAAACCAGGAAACACTCTTAACTATAGAGAACAAACTGATGGTTACTAGAAGGGAAATGGATAGGGGGATGAGTTAAATAGGTGATGGGAATTAAGGAGTGCATTGTTGTGATGAGCACTGGGTGATTATGGAAGTGCTGAATCATTATATTGTACAGCTGAAACTATTGTTACACTGTATGTTAATTAACTGGAACTTAAATAAAAATTTTTTAAAAAAGAAAATCCTAAAGATTCCACCAAAAACTATTAGAACTAATAAAATCAGTAACAGTGCAGGATACAAATCATCATACAAAAATCAGTTGCATTTCTATACCTAACAACAAACTATTTATAAAAGAAATAAAGAAAATAATCCCATTTACACCAGGATCAAAATAATAAAATACATAGGAATTAATAAGGAGGTGAAAGTTCTGTGCTCTGAAAATTAAAAGACACTGATGAAACAGATTGAAGAAGACACAAAGAAATGGAAAGATATCCATGTTCAATAGATCAGAATTAATATTGTTAAAATGCTCATACTACCCAAAGCCATCTATAGATTCTACATAAGCCCTATCAAAATTCCAATGACATTTTTCACAGAAATAGTAAAAACGACCCTAAAGGAGTCACAAAAGACCCTGAACAGCCAAAGCAATTGTGAGAAAGAAGAACAAAGGTAGAGGCATCACACTTCCTGATCTCAAACTATATTACAAAGCTATAATAATTTAAACAGTATGATATTGGCATAAAAACAGAGCAATAAAACAGAATCAAGAGCCCACACATATATCATCAAATAATATTTGACAAGGGAGACAAGAATATTCAATGGGAAAGGATAGTCTCTTCAATAAGTGCTGTAGGGAAAATGAAAAATTCACATGCAAGAGAATGAAATGCACACACACAGACACACACACACACAGACACACACACACACACACACAGGAATATTATTCAGCCATAAAAAAAGAAGCAAGTCCTGCCATTTGCAGCAAAATAGATGGACCTTGAGGGCATTATGTTCAGTGAAATAAGTCAGACAGAGAAATGCAAATACTGTATGTTTTCACTTAAATGTAGAATATAAAAAAACCTAAATTCATAGAAACACAGAATATAACGGTGGTTTCCAGGGGCTGTGGGTGAGAGAAATGGAGAGCATTTGGTCAAAGAGTACAAACATCTCTCTGACATGATTAGATATTTGTTAAGAATAACTAATACCTGGTTTTATAATGATTATATGCTGTAACAGATGATAAGCTAAATAATTGCTATTATTTATTAATAATCTTGAATTAATATTCTAGTCCAACAGAATAGAATAAGACAAAACCAGAAAGGAAGATTACAATCAGAGAAGAAAGTGATCAAGGGTCTAAATATGTTTCATGTGTCATTTACCCATCAATCCACTAATTTATTTCATCTTTATTATTTACTGTTTGACACCTATTTTTGATATCTTCTTTTCCCATCTGGTCTTAACCCCTCTGAGCCCGACCTAGCTATTTTCTCACAGGCTCCAAACATGGAGTATCTGATTTACTGGAAGTTAGCTAACATCCTGATGGAGAAGCCCAGGCAACTCTCGGGTGTGCAGCCTTGTGCAAAGGCAGCTGGATGCATATTGATCAACAGGGAAGCCACAGGCCCCCGAGGCTGTGTGGACGGATGCTGGTAGGGTTAGGTAACACCGCCCCCAAGTAATTATATCCCTTAGAGGCCAGACAACATGTCTCTGTAGTTCAGTTTCATGCTCAAAGCTTAGCACCATGTCTGGCACTCAGTAGATGCTCAATAGAAGTTGAATGAATGAATGAATGAATGAATGAATGAACGAACGAACTTGCACTGAGACTCTAGGGTAAGGAAGTAGGAATCTAGCTTCCCGAACGTTTTCATCCTGAATGGCCTTGAAATTCCAGCGAGAGTAACTTTATTGCAAAACAGTTCAATGAAATAAGGTCTGTGCATCTTCAAAGCCAACTGCACAGGGGTGAAGGGGGGCTTACCTGGCTTGGATGCGCGCCCACAGATGGAGCTGCACAAGCACCAGGCAGGCCAGACCCACACGGGCAGGAAGAAACTAGAGGGAGGGGTGGCCTTTCTCCCTCCACTGTCTCCTTCCGTAAAGCGTTCAAGGGCCCTGAGGGTAGGGGCCACGGCCCACTGCCTCGGTGGTAACCGGGGGCTGCTCGGCTTTTCAGCTTCTGTTGATCACAATTTTCATGCTTCAAACTTTTTCATCTCTGCATGGGGAGGACAATCTCTGCTCCATTTCAGACATCTGCTCTCCTTAATGAACTATTTTTCAAGCACCAAACCCTGTTCACGTCATCTAAACCAGCGACAGCCTAGCATGGGGTTTTTATCCTAATCCATGACTTTTAAAGTCCTAACCTAATTCCCATCGTTTTATGTCTTGGAGATTCACTCTGAATAGTCTTCCTATTTACTAGGGCTTCTCTCTCTCTCTCTCTCTCTCTCTCTCTCTCGTTTTGTCTGTTTTTGTTGTCGTTTTGCTTGTCGTTTATTGTTTTGTTCTCAAGTTACTTCTGGGTCTAGAATGTTTTTGATGCTAATAGGTGCCAGGTACCGAAAGAAATTATGTTCTAAATTATCTAATTTTAGCCCATACTTCAACCCTGCACGGCAGATATTATCATTCCCATTTTACAGAGGAGAATAACGTGACCAGAAAAATTTAGTAATTTGTGCAAAGACACAGAACCAGCCAAGTCAGGAATCCAACCCAGTCTCTTCTGAAAATACAGGCGGTTTCCTTTTTATTATCCGGCATCACGGAAAATCAGAAATAGACCCGGAAGGAAAAAAATCAGCTCTCTCTCTGAGATAACAACTCACATATCCAGATACGTTTAGAGAAAGCAAGCAGAGGTATTCCTTTTGGTTTTATGGTTCTTTCTCCAAGCAGGCACGGAGGGCTCCTAGGAGACAAAGAAAGGACTATCTGAAAGCTCCTCTCTATTCCTCGCGAGCGCTGAGCCAAGGCTGCTTCAAAACCGGAATCCTGTGCCGGAGTTTGAAATCTTCAGTTCGCTCAGCAGTGACAGCTTTTATTTGAACACAGTTGCTCGGTGGGTTTTATGTTCCTTTTTTCCTAAGAGCTCTGTGTCTCTTCTCATTTGTAACGGTTGATTTTTTCTCGCTTGCCACTGAGACAGGACGAGCTGTTCAGAGAAATGGGAGCACTGTTCAGAGAAATGGGAGCACTGTGACAGGGAGCGCGCAGGATCCGGACCGAGGCGGGCAGAGAGCAGCCCAGGCCAGGGCCCAGCCTGCCGCAGACAGGAACTGTGGCCCAGGTTTTCTGCAGCTCCCAGAAGCCAGGGACCTCCAGTCAGACATTCCTGGGCATGTACCTTTCATTACATTTTTGAAAGACTCTGGTCAGTTGTATGACCATCTACCTGGGGAAAACCAAACACTTGCACTGCTCCACCCTTTTCCCCACTTTTTTGAAATGATTTTTTCTTTTACCGAGTCATGTGATCAACACTCTGTGAACCATGATAAGCAATACACGTTTACTGTACTACATCTCCAGCTCTTGATTCTTCACATGAATGATCCCTACCTAGTGACCGTTTAGAACCGAGACTAGGCTGCAAGTTTCTCAACTATCACCATCGCTGACTAAAAACCTAAGTGTTGGTCAACCTTCCTAGCTGCTTGCAAGGAAATGGCATCGCTAAGGCCATTTTTTTTACAAAGGACACAAATTTGGCCCCTCGAAACAGGCAGATAAAAAAACAGATGGATTTTTATCTATTCATTCAAAGTGGGGGGGAGGGGCCAAGTGATTTGTGTGTTTTGTGTATCTCTCTTAGAGGACAATAAACTGATTGAGAGGGGTTTTTTAGGAAAAGAAAAGCAGACTCCCAGCTAAATCAGCAACCATCCCTCTGGATGCCAGCTGACCTCGATGGAGATTTAGTGCTAGATTTAAAAGGCTTTGTTTACAGACAATTAAAAACCACATAAATTTAAATTGTCAAAGAAGAAATGGTTTCCAAAGCCTCTAACAGCTCAATAGCCCCTCCCCAGCCCTGTGCAGGAAAGACCCAGAGGCAAATACAAAGCCACTAACCCAAATGCCTGTGGAGTTTGCCAGGAAGCCAGATCCTGCTGCTGCTGCTATCGAAAAACAAAACCTTACACGCCTTCAAATGCAGCTTCTTTGAGTGCTAATCAAACGGCGAAAAGGCCCCAGCCGACCAGGGGAGGAAGCGCCTGCATAAACGGAGCCCAAAAAGTATGACATTATTGCCGTTAGGCCGTCAGGCAATCAAGGTGTTTGAACCTTTTGTGTGCACTCCGTTTCTCCCACCGAAGGAATGAGATTTCGAGATTAAAAAGTGAGACCAACACAAATTCAGAGTGGGAAGCCCGAAATATTCCAAAATTTTGTCTGTGGATTTTCCTTCTTCCCATCAGCCATGGGGCAAATGGACACGAGCTTCAGGAAAGAGCAGCTCCATAGGAAGGAAAAAAAACCCCACTCTTGCATGTTTGCATCAATATTTGGTGCTGATGTTGATGAATAAGTAATGATGTGTAGGTGTTGATAACATTTATACACATCTCTGATTGGTTCTGACACAGGTGCTCCACAGAGGATGAGGTTTACAAGCCGAAAACGGTCAGGAGAAAGCCATGGTTTCGGGCTGTCCCTCACAGATGCGGGGTTTTGCACCTGTGTTCGACGTTGCTCTTCCATTTCGAGTCTCCGCAGAAAAGCCAGGCATGATGTTCAAACTGGGAGCACCTGTGTGTGGGGCCAACTTGGACTATTTTGTGGCCTGAATGTAGTCTCTTAGATTCATTACTTAAACTTAACAAAAAAACTTTTTTTCCTTGGAGTTTTGAAATTTGGGATTAAAATTATGAATATGCATATTAATCTCACCACAGAACCAAGCATCTGCAAATCGTGGTACAGTCTGCCTCTGTTCTGCAAGGATTTGGGTGATTAAAAACAAGTGCTATTAAAAACTGGATGAGGGCTGGGGGTGCCTGGGTGGCACAGCGGTTAAGCATCTGCCTTCGGCTCAGGGAGTGATCCCGGCCTTATGGGATCGAGCCCCACATCAGGCTCCTCTGCTGTGAGCCTGCTTCTTCCTCTCCCACTCCCCCTGCTTGTGCTCCCTCTCCCGCTGGCTGTCTCTATCTCTGTCAAATAAATAAATAAAATCTTAAAAAAAAAAAAAAACTGGAGGAGGGCTGAAACCCTAGTCATTGATCAAAATCTTTGTTTCAATCAGAAGTTAATTTTCTTACATTAGCGATGTGACATTTAGGCACCAGGGTCAACTACTAATTTAATACAATCTTATTTCTAGTCTAAGTCAAAGGTAGAAATTGAACAGCATCTCCGGCTAAATTAAAATTTGGAAAATTTTTTTTCTCTAATAAACTGACAACAATATTGATAGATTCTTCACTCTCTGCTTAATTGGGTTAAGAACATTAAAAATTCTCCAGTTAAAAATAATAAGTCTTTTGCAACCGTAACTAATCTTGCGTTCCCTAAGGTTTGGCCAGTGACAACTGGAGGCAAATCAAGAAGAATTTATCACTCAGAATCATGGCCACAAGTCTCATTAAAAAAATTGCAGGGAGAACAATTAAATGGCATGTTCAAATTCTTTGGACTTGGCATTGGTAAATCTAAAGGCTAATAATATGCATTATGTAAATCTACTGGTTGTTTTAATTTTTAGTCATAGTTGTAATTATAAATCGTATTTTTTAATGAACTGCTTTACTTTTTATTAAAGAACAAATGCAAGGGAAAATGGTCACATGTCACTGTCTTCAAAGAAATAAAAGACAACTGTCTGACCAAAATTCTATTGATAAATTATGCTAGTAACAGCATTCTGAAGAGAGATTTATTATTTAGAGTTTAGACTGAAGAGCAGGGGTGTCTATTAAGTAATAATGTGATAAATAAATATTGTAGAATCAGTATAATAAAGAAGGTATGCACAAATAAAATCGCTATGTTAGTAACAATTTTGACAAATAGTAACTAACTTCAAAAAATTTTCAAAATTAACACTTGTTTTATTTTTTATCAATTAGCTCAGCCTTTGATTTGAATTCTCCACCCTCTGGCGTCAAGGAGATGCCTTTTCTTTTCTTTAAACAAAGGATTATTCTTCCTCAAAAGGGGTTTGTCTAGTTCTTTTATTGTTTTATGTCACACAAGGGAAAAATGCTTTTGAGGCATCACTACTGAATTTAGCAGGGACGAGAGTTTACTGCTATATAATCATTAGTCAATGCAGTAGCTGAAACCTTAAACAAAAGAAAACAAACTACAAACAGGCAAGCATCCCCTAAAGGCACATCAGAACACCAGAGAGGGGCGGCATGGATTTCAAACAAGGTTGCCCAAGCATGTGCTAAATATTGCTGCTCTTGACTTTAAACTGCACACCAAGGAATACAGCTTCACCTTCTATTCTGAAACAATACTAAGAAGCAGGGGGAAAAGAATAGAAAGGGTTTAGCAAATGCACTCTACGCCGACTCTGTGGCAACTTTGTAAAAAATTCTATTTCAAACCCAATAAAAATTTCTCAGTATAAAGGGTCCTATCATAAAGCTATTAGAAAGCGCTGCCTCAATTGCCAGCATCTTTCTATCTTGTGCCAGGCTTTGTTACTTCATACCAACTACCGCCGGACACGGTGACAGGTCTCTGATACAGCCATAGGCTGCTAGAAACCTTGGCAGAGCATCTCAGGAAGGCTTTTTGCTTTCGAACAGTCTGGTAATTTTCATATCAGGTTCTTAATGATCAGGCTAAGTATTAAACTTGTCTGCTAGAAGTTTCTGAAGCAGGCTGCTGAGGAAACACTGATTTGGGAAAACAAACACAAGCAAAAAAGTATGAGCAAGAAAGAGTACAAAGGAAGTGGTAATGCCGGTTTTAAAGGCAGGCAAAATGCGTATGGAATGCATTTCACAGACAGGAGCCCATGTGTTGTAGGGATAATAGTGCGCATTGCAACAAAAATACTTTTCGTAACAAATTTTTCCATCTAAAATATTTCTTTGAATTATTGATTCTGCTCTCTGGTGTGTGTATGTGTGTGTGTGTTTTCTTTTTAATTACTACAGTCATTTTCATCGTCTTGTTGTTATTCAAACTTGCTGATTAAAATACAGTTGAAGTTACTATCATAAAATAAAAGCCAGGCTGCACTGGTACTCAGCTCTTAAGAGGCTCTGTTAGAGCAGGATATATTAATTCACAGCAACACGTGTTTGCTTCACATCCCCAAGTCTTATACACATTTCCTTCTTCTGCCCCCTCCCCCCACCAAAAGTCTTATTTATCAAGAAGAGTTTTTAAGTGACTACAGGTCAATCAGGTATCTTGTCGCTAATATAACAATATGTAAAATTCTAAATTACCTTGATGTTCCTAGTTTGGGGTGTGATGGGACAAGAACACGATAGTTCAGCGAACAGAAGGAGTTGAATACCATTTAACTAGACTCTCGAAATACCCCATCTAAAATCTTGACAAGATAAAATATCACTGAAGATAACACTGACTTGGGAAAACTTAAGAGATTTGGTTTCCACAGTACCGTATTTTGCCTGGGCTAGAGATTTTCTTCCCATTTTAACTTATATAAAAATACATTGCGTGTCCTGGCACACCACAGAAGGCTTATGTATCCTTCTAACCATGTCATGTTTCCTTACATTTGGTTGGAAATATTGCATGAAGTTGTCTGATTGGGAACTGGATTAAACAAAAGGAGAAGTAGAAAGATAGGTTTAAGTGCCTTACTGAGTTTATACTTTTGTTTCCTAAAATTAATTAATGCATTAATTCCATAAGTTTGTGAAAGCACTGCCCATTTCAGAGTTTATCAAGACTCATGTACCTTCCATTAGACAGATAGATATTCCGTGAGAGGAGGGGTACAGATTCTCATCTTGTCCCCAAAACCAAGCCCCTTTTTACCCTGCCCTCTACCCCTTGCCAAGCTCAATGAAGGTTTATTAAATGAACAAATAAATCAATCAATGAATTAACAAATGTCCTGCCCAAGAAATAATGGAAATCAAGAAACACAGGCAAAATAATTAAAACTTGAGAAGACTCAGATTGGAGGAAAAGGATGAAAAAGTCCATAGCTCATATTTTCCTGAAATAAATCAATGAGTGACAGAGATTTTTACATTTTAGAAAGAGTTCTGCTATAAAATTTTCTAGTAAGGTCTATTCTGAGTTGAATCCAATAGTACTAAACAAGTATGGATATTAGCTAAAAATAGTGATGATCATAGCAAACTAGAGAATGAAAATAATTATCAGAATCATTGCCTGCCAATTGGTTTTGTTTTCCTTAGAGGTACAGGTGCTGACATTGTGTCTGGATACACACAAAAGCTTGGTTGAGAACTGAGCAAATGCCAGCTACTTACCTGCACCAGATGAATATTTCAATTACATTCCCATCCCAGATTACCCTTTCAACCTACCTCAAGGATATTGCATAAATACTTTGGTTTGCCAAAGCTCTATTTCATCTACATCCACATATTCACATCTTAGTGGTAAAATATGCTTTTTGTCTCTATAGAAGAGTTTCCATCTATCTGATTCTAACTAGGCAAATGTTACCCTTCATCACCAAATTCAAATAGAACTTTCCCAGATAAAATTAGGAACCAAATTTTGGTCACAAGTAATTTTCTTGTATATGCCAAATGTCTTAATTTTTCAAAGCGTCCTTAAAGGACCATAAAAGTATTATTACAATGCTTGCAAATCTGGTTCTTTTTTTTTTTTAATAAGCTAATGATGTGGGATGAGAGATATTTCATCTTTTATACAGTTATTTGACAGTGATGAATTTAATTCATTCTATCACATTGAATGATACATTTATATTCAGTATGTAGTTTAAAATTTCATAAATGATTAAAGTCCCTGTCGTTTTAATTATAATATGCAGAGAGCAGCCAGAACTTATTTGCAAAGAATAATGTACAAGTCAATAAATTTGGTGAGTACTCCTGACAACATATAAATAATGACTTCAGAAGTATAACTACCTGTAGTTGAAAACTAAATAACAAAGGTTCGTGTTTGGGTTTTTATAAACTAGCTGATCTAGCGTTCTATAGAAGCTCTTTGGGGTTATAATTTGCTTTATTAAATTGAAAACACAATAATGCAATGACATTACATTAATAGTGAACCAATTTCAACTAGAGTCCAGCTGGAAATTAATCAACCCTGGTCATGTTCTGCCCCTGGACCTTGGTCACTGGAAAGGGCCTTGGGTACTCAGAGCTTCCCTAGTATCTTTTAAACCAGAAATTGTCACCAAGAGAGTCTGACCCTCCCACCCCGCTGGACAGCTCAACACTCAGGACCCCGTTGTCCCTATCAGCACTACCCACCCCAGACTGTACGCTGCCACTCACAGCTGGACTCATTTCCATAAATAAAAGAGCCGACTTCAATCCATTTATTTATTCGTTTAGCAAATATTTACTTGCCGGGCACCGCTCTGCCCTCGGAAGTTATAGGAATGAACGAGACAGGCAAGGTCTGGCCAGAACCAGCTCAGCCTCTATTGGATAAAGAATGAAAAAAACCCGACGATCAAAACTCTATGGGTGCTATGGGGTTACGTAGAATTATAAGGTATAACCCAGTCCCTCTTGGACCTTACATTTCATTCACGTCAGTGCATTCCTCTCTACCTCACAATTGCATTTCAACACGAGAAATGAAAGCTGTACTGACAAAGGAGACAGCCCTTCTGGCTGGAATCCTTCTTTCGGTTCAGGAATAACTGAGGTAATCTAATTACTTTTTGCCACTTTGTGATTCAAATGGGCATAAGGCAAGCCCTCCTCTGAGGGGTATCGGAGACCATCCTCCATAAGAGGTCCATTGGAAAAACAGGCCTTTGTGTTGTTCCCACAAACTAAGCACACTGAAGGGAAGGCCGATCTTGGCCAAAAGACCTAGTCCCTCAACCTTCTCGCTAACAGTATGAGCATATGGTATCATCCGAATAGACCAGAAGCGAGGTTTAAATTTGTGCCTCCCATAAAGCATGTCACACCAAGCACAGTCATCATTTAAGGTCTGTGCTAAGAGCAGAAGACAGAAAAGAAGCTGAAATGCTAATATCACGTCACCTTCATTTAGTTTCAAGCACTGGTGGCTGAATACTCTGATTTCATCTCGGGAAACATTTTTCAAGATCATGGCTGCTCAGTTTATGGGAAGTTTTCTGTACTGTAACTGCGGGGCTGTATCTATAGTTTCATGACAACTGGTGCTTTGGATGTTTGTGTTTCTCAGAAGTAAAGAAAGAAGGAAGGAAGGGGGAAAGGAATGGAAAGAAAGGGAGGAGGCATTGAAGGAGGGAAGGAAGGAGGGAGAAGGAGGGAAGGAAGGAAGGAGGGAAGGAGGGAAGGAAGAATGGAAGGAGGGAGAAGGAGGGAAGGAAGGAAGGAGGGAAGGAGGGAAGGAAGAATGGAAGGAGGGAGAAGGAGGGAAGGAAGGAAGGAGGGAAGGAGGGAAGGAAGAATGGAAGGAGGGAGGGAAGGGAGGAAGGAAGGAAGAAAGAAAGGAAGGAAGGGAGGGAGGGAGGGAGGGAGGGAGGGACGGAGGAAGGAAGGAAGGAAGGGAGGGAGGGAGGGAGGAAGGGAGGGAGGAAAGGAGGGGGGGAAACCAATCACTTACAAATATGGATTCCAGGCCTCCAAAATGTGAAGTTTACACACATGGAGGAACTGTTAAGATCTCAGAGGACATGGGAAGATGAAAAGAGAGGAAAGTCTTCTCTGTGATGCTCTAAGAAAATCTATACCCATTTGATTTGATCTATACTCACTTTTCTTCATCTCTTCTCCTACCCCATCATTCCTCACTCCAACCCTTCCATTCCCAGCATGACCACTGAAATACAGGAAAGATCCGTGTGCCTGTTTTGGAACTGAAATACAAAAATTAAACTCTTAGCCTGTCTCCCGAAACAGATGAGCTAACCATCACCTCTACGCAGAGTATCTGGTAGAAACAACAACAGCCCTTTAACCAGAGTGCTGCTGCAGGGTGAGAGCCTAACGACCTGCCACTCAGAATCTCTCCGGGTTAATAAGCCACCTGTCTTGAAAGTAGCAGTCATATTGGTCTTTGAGGCCTAGCCCAATACTTAAACTCTTGATGAAGTTCTTACTGTGCCAAAGGAACTTACTAACAAAGCCACTGAGTCAATTTAACCTAGGGAAACTGGACCCAGTAGACCAGGCTATCAGAGTTTTGTGTTGAGATAATTACTGCACTAAAGAGAGCATATGGGCTGTCAGAGCTGGCACATGGCCTGCACCAGCTGTTACCTGGGCGCTTTGGAAAACCTACTGAACAGCATTTTGGACACAGCACAGCTCTGTGTAAGTTTTCCAAGGTTTCTACTGGGAGTTCTTCATAATAAATTTATTTCCTGTATAAGGGAGGATTGCACCCAGTAATGTAACTGGGACAAGCATGTTAAATTTTTCTGGCAGACAGAGTATCACTGGCTAAAAGGGAAAAACAATCTGGGGCATAAACAGGCACAAAGCCTGCAAAACCAGGAATAAGCAAAACATTCGCTAGCATAGGTTCCCCTGTCTTAAAAAATGGAAAAGGTAAACTTAACACACACAGAATTTCCTTGGAAGCAGCGGGTAGAGAAGATAATTCATTTAAACATCTATCCCAGTGCCTAGCACACAATAAATGATAGCTGTTATTTTTATTATTATATTATTAACCCCACCAGGTAGACACACTCAGGATTCCCGAACAGCCACAAAGTAGACCATGCTTCTAGAACGATCTCACCTCAGGAAAACATTTTTCCAAGAATGGATATCAAAGTGTCAGCCAATGAAGGCCTTTTTAACAACGACAACTTTCATTTGTACAGAACACATTTTCTTCCAAACAACCCCGAAACTTGACAGCCATAGTCTCCGTGACTGACACTATTGAAATTCGGCTGCCCCTGAAAGTACCAGACAGCCATGAGCCACATGTAATGAAAAATCTGAAGATAAACCAAAGAAAAGCAAGGTGTAAAAGACAGTTTCTCATACTAGAGTGGTCATACAAAGGACTAAGTTCAGTACATGTAACCAAAAACTAGGACATTAATCACTGAGCTTTAATTGAAGTAATAATGTTATCACATTGTAACTTCACTGAAACTTTCTTATTCAAAAATGATTTTTTTTCTTCAAGAATGTCAGGGAGACTAACTTTGGGCAACAACAGACTCTCATTACAGAAGAGTCACTATAATACTGATCCGACGTGAGTACCCAAGCAGAAAGTAAGACTGGATTTTTATTTTTAAAATTCGACGTTGTAATCCCTTTGAGCACAGATAGGCAGTGAACATGACAGTCACTGCTTTTCTCCACCTGTTTGAGAAGGAAAGTTAGCTTCACTTCAAGGAAATACTTTAAAGCCAAGTTTACTTACAAAACAGATCTTGTGCAAGGTTTTCTTTGGAATCAGACACTACACTTGGTCTCGATTACGTGAATTTACTTCAAGAAAATACACAGCAATTAAAGACAAGCTCTGGAGACATGAAGTCCAGTCCTCCTATGTCACATTTCCAGAAGGACAGCAGGTTTGGGCTCCCAGACAAAGAAAGGCATGTTTCAGTGGAATGGGTACGTGTCCAACTTGGAAAAATGCGGTCATTAGATTTAAATTTTTAAAATGTATGCCTTAACAACGTTCAGGACATTTAGAAAATCTACCGCCTTACATTCCAGTAAGTGCATCACCGCGTTATATTTTGCAAGCTTTAGCAAATAAAAAAATCCCCCAGAAGAATCTTAATTCTTATCTATGGAAAACATTAAACTGCTAAGCGCTAAGAACTGGAATTAGTCCTTAAATCTCTAATGAGAATAATAAAACATGAGTGCAGTTTGTGCTGTAACTTGATAAGGCCTGAATTTACTTGCTGTTAGGAAAAGTCACTGATCCAGCAGTATGGCTTTTTACTCCCCGAGGTACGGGAAACAGTATCTGTCCTCCAGGAGCCTCCTCTGCGGTAAGCACTTCTTATCAGTGCTATCAGAGGACCGAGATAGCAGGGTAATATCTAGTAACAGCAGCTTTATGAGATGATCCATTACTGATTCCAATCAATCTCAAGCAGGTAGTTCTTAACCCATTCAGAGCAGACCTGACCCCCTCGGCAGACGACCCTCACACCCTCTCCGGAGACAGCCCGTCTTTAAACTCCTGGGGAAGACACGGACTGCCAAACGCCACTTTTTGCCCTCGAAACTAAGCAGCTCTTAAACATCCCGCTGCTCTGAAAGATGACAGAATTGAGCCTCCTGACCAAAAACTGAAATCCAATTTTAGGTGCAATGATCAATTCTGTGTTCGCTTGGTAGATAGCCGGAGCAGGAGCTTAATGAGCCTATTAGCAATTTGCTAAGACCCAACAACTTGCTGTGAGCAATGAGAAGATAAAACAACTCCCCTTCTACACTTGGGGAATTTTGTGAAAAGACGTATTTGCTGGGGAGCGAGTCCCACTGTTTATAGGCACAGATCAGCATAAATGCCAATGGAAGAATGTTTAAGAGCAAATTAAGCCCTGCATTTCAGGAATTAAGTTAGCAGGGACGTCCGATGGACAGACGATATTAGATTTTCGTATGTTCTGAATGAAAAGTGCTCTTGAATATCCTAACAGTGGGGAAAATAAATGCTAAGGATAGATTTCAGGCTTCCTTGTACACCTGAATGAACATATATTTATACAGACACACGCATGGATATGAAATAAGAGATTTTGGTGTGTGAGGGGGCCTTAAATATTATCAATTTAGCTCACTAATTTTACAGAGAGAAAACTGGAGGCTTTGAGAGAGTCAATGACTTACCAAGGTCACAACTAGATATTGACAGAACAGAAATCTCCTAACACCTGCCAACGCTTTCTCTAGTATATCTTGGTGCTTTCAAACAGACATCTTTGTGAATATATATAACTCCACATACATATGAGATTTTAGCACTTTCTGGATTTCAGAGCTAATTCCAGCTATGAACAAAAACAGTAGTCATGTATTAAATATTTAAGATTAGTTATGTTGACTTTTGGTTGATGTTTTATTCCCATATCAATTAGATTTGAATACATTCACCTTTTCATTCAGTATCGGGAGTGTAAAGTGTCAAAGTCAGATACGTACAGAAAAACAAAATTTGGTTCTATGCAGCTACGTACAGTTCTGGGTATCATCTCTGCTTTCTCCCCCCCCACCCCGCCGGCATAATGTTGCCTTCAGAAAATTAGGTAAATATTTGAACTTCTCCCCTGTTATTCAATTGCTAGTTTTCAAACTCTCTGAACTTGGTGAAGTTAATAATAACACACGGAATTGGCATTTCATTTTATTGCAATAGAAATTAAGGAAAACATGAAAACCACAATGCTTCTGACGGTACGTTGTAAAACGGAAGCATGCTTTTCATTTTTTCTCAGATCAGCATTTAGACATTTTTCACTAGTGCAACTTTTTAAAAGTTTATTACAGGTTGCCTTAATTAACTGCAGCTGGCCTGCTCCGGCACTGATTTTTTTTTTTTTTTTGGCATTCTATTGTTTTAAAATGTATACTACTTAGATTGCAGCAAGTTAAAAAGCAAAATGCTGTTTACCAACTTTGCTGCTGGAGAAGCACTTCCTTCTCTTCTGCTATTTGTGTCTATTTCAGCTTCCAAACTCATTCACCTGCTCGTGTCCAATTGCTGAAGTGCAGACCACCACCTAGGGAACCACAATAATAGGCTTCCCCTTGAGAGAGCCACATGGGACTTCTGTTCCAGCCTTTCATGTAGAAACGGCATGCAGGATATTTTATGATTCATTTTTCCCTTTTTGATAAGATATGAAAGAAATATCAAAAGAAATTCAGAGATATTTCCATTTTCTCAGAATGAGATGAAGTGTGAGGAGCTTCTACTCAAGAAACATGCTATTTTTCCCTGGCGCTCTGGGTTCATAAAGTGAGAAAATTATCTTTACTGCTATTTTTGTTTGATGTCTGAAAACAAGATTTCGTGTCTTTTTTGCATTTTTGCCCTTTCAAACGAAATCACCTATCTCAATGAATGTACTTCACATAAGAATGATGCCTTGCTTAGCAACTGTAATTTCAGTCAGCGCCAATAATCATTTGCTTATCAAATTAATAAAACTCAAAAGGCAACACAAAACATACAAGGACCAAAATCTTGACTGTGCCCCCAGATTAAAATATACAATATTCATGAATCATAGAATATTCCAGCAATATACTTTAAATACCTTGGATATTTAGTTAATATGAAACAAACATTTTTTATGTAACATACATAATTACTTAAATATCATAGCCAGAGGCTGCAGGTTTATAGAACCAGGCAAGTAGGCTTCTTCCTTTGTGTTATTTAATCACATTTTCTAACAAATCTTCAAATGTCAAAGTTGTTCTTAAGATTTAAGGGATGGGCATTTTTATATTTCGTGTGCTATAATCAAATCACTTTGTCACATATCACTTCAACACACTTTGGCTTTTCAATGATTTTATGCATTCAGATTCCTGGATGTTTTAGCAATCTTATCAAACCATCACTTTAAAGAAAACCAGGATCAATGGATTTAGTATCACATATACCATATTTATTCAGTGGCCTAAAGCTATACTTCTCCCTGTCTTATCTTTGTAATACTTCATTCTCTTATACAAGAATAGGAACCCTCTATTAATATATTGAAACCAAAATAACATGCAAATGTGTCATCTTTGTAATCAGTCTGGATGTGCCTCTAGAATCTAGAATGCAAGCTGGTAGCACCTTCCCTTTACCAATGACCTTGCTTATAAATGACCTATTAATACATTTCAGAAAAGTTTGCTGCCAAATCACCCTTGGTCAATTAAAAAAAAAAAAAAAAAGAACAGTCAGGTGCCATTAGGACAATTTCAAGATATTTTCTATCAGACACCAATTCAATATTCCTCTGCACTGGAAATTACAACCCCAGAAATTCAGAAGGCCTTTAAAAAGGGAACATTTGGAAAATTTTACTTAAATCTAAATCTAGTATTATATTTCAGTTGTCCTTCTCAACTCCGTTATAACAGCAAGGATGAGAGGGTAGGAATTCCAGAACAGTTAGGCTATCTGTACACCAAACACAGCTTTTAAATGGATTTTCCTTTTTGCTGATTATTTATACTCCCCTTGGAAATTTGATTTGAATAAAAAAATGTATTTCCCTGTTAGTTTTGTATCATTTCCCCCACCTTAAATAAGTATTATTTATAGTATGTTCACACAGAAAGGAAGATAAGTAATAATACAGTGCAGGCTCCAAGTAAAATCTAGCCCAGTACAGACAGCGTAATAATGATGTCATTAAGACTCCTAGCTGAATGGGATTCAGACAGAACTGTTGTATAGCTGCAGACATAAATCTGAAAGAACTTTTTGGCTACATTCTCAGACTTACCTTGAGAGATATTTAGGAGCTCCAGTAAAATGAGTTGAGAGAAATGCACTCAAAAGAAGAAGGTGTGCAGACTGCAGACAGAGATGTAGGCCCTATAGGGGCATCCTTCTGAGATACAGGAGGAAACAGTTTGTTAAACGGATAAAGACAGAGAAACAATCTGAAGAAGAAGAAAACAGAAAACAAATAAACCTTAATTCGAGCACAAATAAATGAGAGAAAGGCAATTGTGGGGCTGCTCAAAGCCTTTTTGCCTAGCTGAATGAAAGCAATCCCTAAGACTGAATGGGTAATGAGATCCTGGCTCCTGAGATTTTAGCTTTCTTAATCATGTTCATAATTAATTCAAGAACATTGATAATTTCATTACATTCTTTTTGTCTTATCAATAAATGATGTGCCTGCACTTTTGGTCCTGTGTACAGGGAGAGGAGAGATGCTTTGGGTAATATTGCACTAGGAATAGTGGATATATATGATCCAAAAAGGTGAAGTGGTAATTATTATCCTTGACCAGCCTTCTATTATCAGAACTCGATGACAAGCAGCTACAAATAATTAATAAGCTTTTTATGCAGAAATGCAAAGCCTTTGAAAAAAATATGCTGCAAGTAGAATTCCTTTCCAAAGATTATGTACATAGCATAACATGCTTCTACAGAGAAACAGTTTGAAATGGAACTTGCTAAAATGCCTGCATCACAAGTACAATAAGAAAATCAGTAACCTGTTCTTCAAATATCATTTTTAAAAACTTTTCTTCCTCTTAATGTTTTATTTAAAAAAAATTCTGTGTCCTTCTAATTGTCTTCCTGAAGTCCTTTCCAGGATCGACCTACAAAGATGTTAAACTGAACTACCCACTCAGTAAAACCTCCTTTTTTAAACCAAGACGGAAGGCTCTGTCATTAGCTGTCAGTCATCATCAAAGGGGCCCTTTTCCTTTACGGTTTTCTACTCACCCCCATGTAAATTTGCACAAAGCCATCACTCATCAGTTTCACAATCCATGTTCAAGGGTTTGGAGGGAATGTTTAATGCCACTTAATAGCACGAAACAGAAAAGCAGCCTAGTTTCCCCAACCATTTAGATAATTAACATCAAATTAAAGACTGGTCAGTTAGGAAGAGCTGCAAATATGAAAATTCTCCTAATTGGTAACAAGAACAACATTTCAGTTTTCAATACAAAGGAGGTTGCAAATAACTCGTCCTCAAGTGCACACAAGTGATGAACGGCTAACGTTTTTTTAAGTAGACCAATATGGTGGGATAAAATTTCAGCGCGGAAACCATTCCACAGACATGTCTCTGAACTAATTGTGCTATTAAAGATGAAAACAATTCATACGATGCTAAAAAGTATGCATGTTGGCACTTCGATCTGATTACTAAACAAAACAGTCTTTGAGAAGACACTGCAGAATCACTTAGTAAGGCAAGCTGTTGCCTGTGACATTGATATATGGGACCGAGATGATGTATCTACTGGGTGGCTTTATCAGTAAATCACTGACTCTATTTACTTCCCCAAGGAAAAAGACCTGTCCCTGAAAGAGAACTCTTTGGTAGAACCACCAGTAGGGGATTAATATTGGCAAAACATTCAATTTGAATATAGTCCTCCAGAAGATTCATAAAACAATAATTTAATAAGTTAACAGACAAAGATTTAGCACATTGGCAGCATACAATTGCCTAGAGAACATTAAGTTTCTTTATTAATTTCATCAAATTATTTCTCCGTGAACTCAATTATATAAGTTCTGGCCACCAGTGACCTATTTCTCAACTAAACACAACAAATTTTAGGAATTTTAAGTCCCTAAAAATAACTTTTCAAAAACATACAGAATAGGAGAACCATATAGACCAACTGCTACTTAAAAGATACGTTAAATTTAAGCTTAGATGTCAATTTCCATGTGTTCCACAGACTTATAAACATTTCAGGTCTGCTTTTAAAGTTCCAGATAGGGGACAGGCATTGCAGATCAAACATACCACGTAAATGCCGGTCCAACTGAATTTCAGGGACAGAAGCTGCGACTGTAAGTGCTTTCTGTACAGTTTCAAAAAAGCAGTAAAATTAGAAAGACAAATATATATGATGGTGTGTGGCATGCATTAAAGTGTTCCAAATCCTATCGCTTTTGCCTATTATGGCTCACCCAAAGAGAAACGTCAAGGCATCGTTCTTGACATATCTCTCAGATTCTCCCCTGACAACAGGTTGTAATGCTTTGACCTTCCAAATGTTGCCACAACCTGTCCATGTCTCTTTCCATTCCCAAAGTCAGTACCTCATGCAAGCCATCAGATCCTGTTGCCTGAGTTTGGTTATTTTTAAACGTCCTTCTTGCTGCTCCTAGCTTCACTCTCTCCTTTCCGCTTTCACACCACTGCCTGTCATCTTTATAAATGTAAATCTTATGTCATTCCTCTGCTTGAACCATTTTCCTCCTGGAAGACTGTTTGCAGACCCCTTTTTTTCCTGGTACCTTTCTTAACCTCATCGTTTAGCTACACTTTACCCCCAATCACCTAAATTATTTCCTGTTTGTTGGATTGCTCTTTTCTTCCGGCCTTTGCCATATCAAGTGATCGATGGCCAATTATTTTCTAATTAGATTTTGTAAGATGCTTAAAGATTTTTTTCAGTTGCTCTTTGCAATTTCTCGAAGTTCCCGTTCAAGTCAAGACTTGGTCACCGGAATTGGTGGTTCTCCTTCGGCTGATTCTTGCTGCGATCTATCAGCGGGCTTCAGGGCTGCAGGACTCACACCAGCCGCTCACCTGGACGCTGTCGCCTCGGCTGGTTGCTTCCCCACAGAACTCGAGTGTCAAAGATGAGCCGAAAGGTTCATCTAAGTTTACATTTCATCAGATATAGTCTATTCTTGAGAAAGCAGAGCATTGCTCCCTGCATCCCATTACAGGGACATTCTTGCTCCTTGCTACAATTATCCCATCAGTCTCCGATACATTTTTACTTCCTCTGCTGTACATCTGTGTTGGAGTCTGCACAGGAAGGTAAAAGTTGCCAGAACTGAGCAAACCAGATAAAATGGCTTGAACATAGATCATATATCAAAATATTAGTACATTTTGACTGTGTTTTTTAAATTTTCTCTCTTGCTTCCTGAAATTAATTTTTAACAAATGTTTAACGTAGGGGAAAATGTGTGTTCCTTGTTTCTTATATAGTAGATATTTTGTGTCACCTCAGTATTGTGGCGATTGGGAGGAATTCAATCTAAAGACACCAAAGGGTGTATGGAACATAATGGGTATTCGATAAATCGTTGTTCAAAAATAAATAAAAGTAAATTGAGCCTATAAAACTCAACATCTGGGACATTACTCTACATTTCCACCTGACTGCTTTGTAAGAAAAATTCAAATTTGGTCAATTCGTTGTTAACCAAAGTATGGAAATGTGTGATATGTTTTTGAAAAGATTTGCATCAATATTTCATTTCTTGGAAGTTTCAACACTTACAGTGTTCTTGAAATTCCTTCACCAGTCAGAACTTGCTTCCTGATGATACCAAATAAATGCAGTCTAATGCAAAATAAACAGCGTCTCACTGGATTAAAAAGGGGAGAGAGCAAACGCATGGCCATTTATTCACAAGGAATTAAGAAAGCACACGTTTTTTTAAAATTTTTTTTATTATATTATGTTAGTCACCATACAGTACATCCCCGGTTTCCGATGTAAAGTTCGATGATTCATTAGTTGCGTATAACACCCAGTGCACCATGCAATACGTGCCCTCCTTACTACCCATCACCAGTCTATCCCATTCCCCCATCCCCTCCCCTCTGAAGCCCTCAGTTTGTTTCTCATAGTCCATAGTCTCTCATGCTTCATTCCCCCTCTGAATATCCCCCCTTTCTTTATCCCTTTCTTCCCCTACTGATCTTCCTAGTTCTTATGTTCCATAGATGAGAGAAATCATATGATATTTGTCTTTCTCTGCTTGACTTATTTCACTTAGCATTATCTCCTCCAGTGCTCTTGATAAACAGAGGGGTAAAGTTGTAACAGTCCCAGGTGAGAAATAGGCAGGGGGCACTAGGGGGCTGGAGCCCACGTGGTCTACATGGGTTGAGCTCCTCAGCAACTTGACAAAAACACGTTAGCAAATTTCATGTTACTGTCTCAGCCTATTACTTGATATTGGAAATAATTTCAAAGTTTAAATTTTATTTTAGCAGGGCAATAGTGCATAACACTTAAGGAATAATTTAGAAGAATGTGATATTCATATGTTACCAATTAGACATAAGGAGAAAAGTATATATATTGTACCCTTTTCTTGTCTCCTTTTCCATTTCAGAAAGTCACTTTCTCCTGCTTTACATCTGAGTTAAGGAATCCTCTCCTTTCTCTGGAGAGTCAGAGGCCCAGAGAAGAGTTAAAATAAAGTCCTCCAAATACAAATGACAAAAAGAAGAGATGGTTTTTCCACAATAATTTTCCTTACGTAAGAGATAACACCCAAACTTACAAGTTTAGAATCTTTTAGAATTTGGAAAGGTCAGTGAACTACCTAGAACCCACATAGGTGAGATAATATTCTACTGGAATGAGGTTTTTTTTGGAAGCATATTGAAATGTTTTACTTTCATCTTTTTCTCTTTTTTCCAGATGGACATCTTTAGAAGCTGTTTCTTAGACAATTCTAAATGCTCCCTTAATCTGAAATGGTATGTATTAAATATTTAGCTTTTCTTGATGATGTGAGCCAGACTTGTGACAGCTCAGCACCACTGCTCTGTAAAACCATGGCCTCTGACATAGGATTTTCGTACCAGCTCCATGTTGTAGATAAACCAAGGCTGATGGAGGCTGAGTTGCTCTGGGTCACAATGCTTGTAAAGGATGAAAGGAGCCTGTCCCCTCTTCACTGTCCATGGCCTCTAATGCAATGTAGGCAATCTGAATGACAAAAATCAACTGAAATAACCAATTATGAATTACCTCACTTTATCTTTGACCTACTGTCTATGTGGTGTTCCCTCTCCATAGAGTTGTCATTTGGAAACAAGAAATTTCAGGATGCCAGTAGCCATGGATTTCTTTCCCAAAAATCTTCCCAGAGAGTCCAGAATTCCAGGAGCATGAGTGAAGAAATGCAGTCTACATTGTTTGAAGTGGAGAGAAAGGGAGTGTTGTTGGAATCCTCCTTGTCTAGGTCTCAGGGGATTTTTGCAGGAACTACTGTCATATTCTCTGCATTGGGTGTTAGCTACTAGTTTGGGCTGCTCTGTGAATCTGTGTCTCTTCACTCTGGGAGAACCACTCCCTTTCTCAATCTAAGCCATTAAGCTTGTCTTTCCCCTGAGTGCAGGTGTGTACTAGGCTTGATCAATTAGAATATTCCATCCCCCTGGCCAGAGTAACTAGGTTGGGGATGAGAACCAAGTCAGGCCAGCAAAATTCATCCCAGGGATTTTGCTGGAGCTGTTGGGAAATAGATGTTCTCTTTTCTCTGGAATGATTTCCCAATGATAGAAAATTCATGGAGCCAAGGAGCTGGCTAAGCATAAAGCCAACCCAGAGGGAAGCAGAACCAAGAGAAGCAAAGAACAAGTGAGAGAGATAAGCAAATTCCTGACAACATTGGCTGAGTACCTGGATCCAGCCATCCCTGCAGCAAGTTCTACCTCTAGATTGTCAATTACATAAGACTTTTTTTTCTTTTTTGCTTTAGTCTATGTGAATACATTTCTGTCATTTGCCAAAACCATGACACAGAAAGTCTTGATTTCTCCATCTTTGCATTCTTCATACAGCCTATTGCATCACTTTGACATTATAGGACTTCAAAATGTTCAGTTAGATGGAACCTAATTCCTTTGAGAAATGGGTAGCCTCAAACTGGAGGAATGCAGGAAAAAACAGAGGTGAAGTATGAAGAGAGAACCTGAAGGCCAAGGGCACAGGAGTCACTATAAGGAACGAAGACCACTGGGGAATGGGGAATTGTTTGGTGAGGTTAATAGGAACTTTAAGCCTCAGGGCTGGTGCAGAAGGTGATGTTCAGAACAGAGTGGGACAGGAGAGGAAGTGTAGCAATGATTATTGCCCATTTTGAATTAGGCATCGGTTAGGGAAGCACAGACAGTATGGTGCATGAAAAAATTCTACAGTCATCAATGAATGGGATGGGAGCAGTTGCGCCACCAAAATGGTGCAGGGGAAGGAATACAACTCAGCTGCGCCCCCTCTGGGCAACTATGCCACAGCAACAGGAAGATCCACAACTGGGCCGCTTACTAGGATTGTAATTTTCAAATTTCTTAATTTGCTGAGTTTCTGCTTCGTTATCTGCAAAATACAGTTAAAGTTCCCTATTTCTCAGGCTGGTGGGGAGGTCTAAATGAAATAACACTTATGAAAGCGCCGAGCAGTGTCTACCAAAAAGTAGACACACAAGTCCTTTTGGGAAAGAGGCAGAACATAATGCAATACCCAAACCCACTGAAAAGGTTTAAGTATCTGAATGCATCAGATACCATACTAGGTTCTGGGGAGGCAAAAATATATAAGGCAGTCCCTTCCCCCAGGGACCAGTTTAGTGGAAAGCACAGACAGGTAAGTGCCTTAATGAAAACACCCTTTGATTACTGGTACAACAGAAGAAGAAACAAACTGGAATCCAGGGAAGACAGAGATTCACTTTGCCTCTGCAAGTCAGAAAGGGTTTAATTAACTCAGGCTTCAGGATTAAAGAGGGCTTCAAAGAAAATGGGGCATTTAGATGGGGTGTAGAAGAATCAATAGGAATTTTCCAGAATTAAAAAAAAAATAATGTAAAAAGAAGTTATTTGTAAGAACTAGAAAACTTCTAAAGTCTGTTTCAAATAAAAAACATTATGGTTCTGATATAGAGTTTATAAATAAGCACAGGTGGAGATATCCAACATGATTAGCCATCAGGGAAATGCAAATCAAAACCACAACTGTCAGAAAAATGAAAATGAAAAATAATGACAATGCTCAATGCTGGCTAAGATGTGGAGAAATTGGATCTTTCCTACACTGCTGGTGAGAATGTAAAACTCTACGGCCACTCCGAAAAACAATTTAGTAATTTCTTATAAAATTAAACATACAACTTCCATACAACCTAGGAAATTGCACTGTTGGGCATCCATCCCAGGGAAATGGAAACTAATGTTCTTAAAAAAAAAAAAGCTATAAAGGAATGTTCATAACAGCTTTCCTTGCAGTAGCCCAAAATGGGAATTTGTCCAGATGTCCTTCAATTGGCCAATGGTTAAACTGTGGTACATTCAAACCGTGGAATAGGACTTAGCAACAAAAGGAAGGAACTATTAATAAACACAACTTAGGTGACTCTGCAGAAAATTATGCCGAGTGGGGGATAAAGCCAGTCCTCTAAGGCTACACACTGCTTGATTCTATTTGTATAACATTTTTTAAATGACAAAATTTTAGAAATGGAGTTAGGAGTAGTGGTTATCAGAGGTTAATAACAGAGGCGGTGGCAAAAGGGAGTTGAGGAGAGTCCTTGTGGTGATGGATTTGTCTGTACTTGGTGGTGGATACACGAACCTACACAAGTGATAAAAATGGTTAGCAATAAATACGCCAATACACATACAGGAGTACAAATAAAATGGGGAAAATGTGAATAGATTCGGGAGGTTGTGTAGATTATATGAATGTCAATATCCTGCTTGCGATGTTCTGCTGTAGTTATTTCAAAATCGTACCAGTAAGTGGAACTGCCTAATGTGCACAAAGATTGCCCTTTATTATTTCTTACGACAGCATGTGAATCAACGATTATCTCAATAAAAATCTCAATTTAAAAAGCCACTATGGTGGGGCCCCTTGGTGGCTCAGTCAGTTAAGTGTCTCACTTCGGTTCAGGTCATGATCTTGGGGTCCTGGGATGGAGCCCTGAGTCCATGCTCAGTGAGGAGTCTGCTTGTCCCTCTGCCCCTCCCCCCTGTTCGTGCATGCACTCTCTCTCTCAAATAAATAAATAAAATCTTTTTTTAAAAAGCCACTATGGTTCTGTATTATAAAGTAGCTGAGGCTTCATTTAACATAATTTTAGAAAGATTTTAGTTCTTTTTATCCTATAAGGATTTATCGAACCCAGCATTGCAATCAAAGCTTAATATTTGCCATTAATGGAATTCCTTACCCTGTGTCAGCTTACCCCAGCTCAGGTCAACCCTCCTTCTTTTGGCCTCCAGCATGCATTGTATTCTACCTTTGTTCTCGTAACTCCGCACTGATTAAGGTCCCTTTTCTGAACATAATATGGCATATGTGTTCCCTAGAATGCATTTCTGTCCCTCCGAGGCACAGCACTGCCCCGTGTTCCCCAGCTTCCCTGGCAGTTAAATATGACTTTGTGACTAACTTTTGGGCAACAGAATGTGGGGCAGAGGTGACGTATGTCGTTCCTTGTCCTGACCTGTAACTCCTCTGGTGATCTGATCCAGGGTCCAGCAGACGACCTCACAGCCACAGGAGAAAGCGAACACACATGGGAGAAGCCTGTGACTGAGTGACCACACAAAGACCACTCCCTACTAAGAAGCAAATTTACACAGGGATGCCTGGGTGGCTTAGTTGGTTAAGCGTCTGCCTTCAGCTCAGGCCATGATCCCAGAGTCCTGGGATCAAGTCCCCCGTCAGGCTCCCTGCTCAGCGGGGAGCCTGCCTCTCCCCCTTCTCCCCACTCATGCTCTCTCTCACTATCTCTGTCTCTCTGAAATAAATAAATAAAATCTTCAAAAAAAAAAAAAGTAGATTTACACAGTGTTAAGCCATTGAGCAGAGGGTGTTTGTATATTAGAGAGCATAGTATCATTTACCCTAATACATGGGCTCCTCTCTACACTAGATTCGGGGCTCCTTGAGAGCAAGAAGTGTTGTTTTGTTCAGTTTTACATTTCTGGAGCCCTGTACAGTGACAGACACAGGAGAGCTGCTCATCCATGCTTGCTGACAATCGTGCCCCCATCAGTGAACAGACCCTTAATTCACCTGCTATTTCATTGTCTTTGACACACCTATTCTCATCCTTGCATGTGACAGCAAAGCCTAGGATTTCATCCCAAGGCCAAAGTCTCTCTAGTGGCCTTAAGAAGAAGCAGTACTCTGATGAGCTCAGGTACAAATCATACTACTTGGTTACTTCATGTCCTACTCTTAAATACATCTCCACTTTCTTTTGTTTTGTAAGTTAAAGCACATTTGGTTTATCAGAACCTCACTGATTCGGATGTAATTTATCCTTACGCTCAATGTTGCACTAAATAAATGTTTCTGTAAAAATTTAACAGCAAAAAGCTCTAGTGAAAGCTCGTAGTTAGACATCTTCATTATTTTTTAGAAAAATACCACAAGATACTACTGCACTATGAAATTGTATAAATAATTAAAATCAAACCTCACATATCAAAATAAATGCCCTAAATACTTTTCGTGATATATTATTCTTTTACTTTGCGGGTTGGCTCGCTTACAGGATAATTTGCAAAACTTCACTCATCAAAAATAGGTCGCCAGGTCATTTGGGTAAATTTATGACTGCGGGATTCTGGAGTTTTACTTCATAAGAGACTGAAATATTTCCTTTGGACCTTATCTAAGTAGGTACATCCATCATATTTTCAAATCTCAAGAGAAAAATAAGACTAACTTGTTTAATTTGTGCTTTTATAAATATATACTTTGCCTTAAACCAGTCTGTTTGTGGTATTTCATATCCCCTTATAACAATATTGCGTTAGTATTTTGATTACTGTGAATAGTTAAACTATTCACAGGGGTAGCTAGACTATCACAGTATTTAACAATTGTAAAGACCTTCTGATCCAGTACCTTTATTTACAGAAAAAAAAAAAAACAGCTTCTAGAGGTTGTATGGCTATGGAAGCTCACATTGCTGATAAGCAGAAGAGCCAAGTCAAGACGCCATGCTCCTCACTCTGACCAATAATGCCTCAGAATTCTAGAAGTCAAATTCAATGCTGATTATAAGATCTTATAAGCTAGAATATGAGTTTTGCTAAGAATAAATTATTTATGTGACTTCATTCTTGTGATTTAAACTCATATATAATTACATATGAGATGAGTTGAATGCCAATTGACCAGGTTGTGGTTTCCTACTATTTAATTCAACATTTATGAATTTAAATTGTATGGGGCTTTCTTTGGAGAGAACTTTCTCTTCCAGTTCCAAAGTTGTTTTCAATCCCTTGAAAGCAGACAGCTTTATTTGGAGTTTCAGCCATCACCATCATTATTTTTTTCTTTATTTTTATCGCCTGAGTGTTTACATGTAACTCCCTAATCCATGTGAAATTGCTTTTTGTTCTATGATATAAAGTGAAAACTGAGATTTCTGTTTTTCCATTTAACTAATCCTCATGCTTTCCCCACTTATCTGTGATACCTTTTTATCATACACAATATTCTTTTAGATAACGGGTCTATTTTCAAGTTATTTATTCTATGTTGTTAAATACATTTTTATATTAGTGTAGTGTCAGTCAAGATAGACGAGGTAGTAACAGACAACCTCAAGACAGCAAAGGTTTAACAAGCCCTAAGTTCTAGTTCTCACGCCAGTTATATGTCCAATGGGGTCAGTAGGGGGCTCTGTTTATCACCATCACTCAGGAATCCCGACTGTCCAAGGACCCATCTCCAAGAGTGCTTCTAAGATCACAGAAGTCACGCTGGTCCTGACCAAATGCATATCACTTTTGCTCTGTACTTTTTTTCCCCTCAGTAAATGTTGTAGTTTTTTTTTTTTTTTTTTACTATGGGCTATACAATTCTCTTGGCAAAATTTTTCTTGACCAAAAAGTTTTAATGATTTTTTTAATGTTTTTTTATTATATTATGTTAGTCACCATACAGTACATCCCTGGTTTTTGACATAAAGTTTGATGATTTTTTATATTTTCATCATCTATGCAGGTTTTCTAAGAAGTCAGGTTTGACTGTGTATGAATTCTCCCCAAATAATCATAATCTCATTGAGACTCAAATTGTTACTATAAAATTGTACATAGTATGCTCATGCAAGCAGTTAATATCACTTTTTTAGGCCTAATTTCATATATTTGTATTTTATCTCGTTAATTATTCATTAGCTTCAGTAAGTGTTTATCCAGTTGGTTGAATTTCTTAAAAAATAAGCCAGGTCTTAGATTCATTTTCTAGTCATGCATTTTTTACTTCTAATCTACTAATTTCTGACTTTAATTTTATTATTTTCATCTTTTTCACTTTCCTGTCAGGTTTTCTTTTCTTTCTTTTAACTGTTGAGTTCAGTGATTAAATGATTTACATTCTCTCTCTTTTAATAACTAATGTTTCTGAGCACATCTTTAAATACACCACACATTTCAATAGATGAAAATAATATTCTTGTGTTTGCATGTTTGACGTAATCTACAACCTCATTATTGATTTCCATATTAACCAACTTATTACAAAAGCAATTTTCTTAGCTTTTAAGGGCCTGAACATTTCTGTTTACATTTTTTTAATAAAATTTACTGCTTATTATATTATGGTGAGAGAATGTGGTCTGAGAACCTTAGAAATCATTGTTTCCAAATTCTCTAAAATGTTACTAAGGGCACATGTGCATACACACACGTGTGTGTGTGTGTGTGTGTGTGTGTGTGTGTGTGTGTGTTACTTGATCTTTACCTAGTAATTGAGTCTGTTCCAGGATTCTAGGATACATTAGTCCACAGCTCAACTCTAAATGTACTGACTACTACAAGTAAGAGTATATGCAAAAAAGAGAAGCTGCTTCTATTTTGACCAACGGGGAAGATATGTCCTAAACGGTAAATAATAACTGCCCAGTTATCTGCTCTTACTTCTTCATCCAAGAGGCAAGCTGAAGAAAAGAGTCAACATTGTCCTCTATCCTACTTACCAGCCAGCTGCGCTGTTCAGGTTCAAAGTGCATGTGCGAGCTACAACTGGGTTCTTCAAACCAGCGTCTTCAGCCCACAGATGGTTTCCCCCTCCCTCCTGGACTCCGCCATATGGTTGAGTGTTAGCTTTAATTTTCAGAGCATTCAAGCCTTTCAACTTTTTTGCCTTCATTCCCTTTAATACACTTTAAATTTCAACTAAAATATATGCATCTTAGCCCATTTTCTCTTGCTGTCTGAAGTCAATCTGCAGTTATTTTCTCCTGTGGCTCTTCTTGTCTGTGTGTTTCAGTCCCCCAGGACACATTTTGGGAGCCTCCAAGAGGCTGTGTTTTCTAAAAGACATTGAGTTTTCTGTGGGCATTTGCATGGGAAGCTGGCAAAGGTCATATTAGGGACAGTTTTTTGCTTGTGACATGTGTGGGTGACTTTTTTTAAAAGTCAAGTTATGGAACAAATACAGTAAGTCATGCAGACTTTGTTCCTATACCTGCACTTCCAGATTTTCACAGCTAAGAGGAGTAATTACACAAATAAACAAAATATGTCTAGGGATTAGCACATGATCAGATACATTGCTTAGCCTTTAAATAATGCTTACACTTTCCCTTAGTAAAAGTCAGGACCCGGATGAAAAGAGCCAGTGCCAATGCTCAGTATTAGAGATGAGAACCAAGTGTTCACGGGAAGTCAAGCTCTGATTCTGCAGGGTTACCGAAAGATATCCCACACAAATCATTTTAATGATAGGTTACATGAAAACTTAAAAAGCAACTGGCAAAATATATGCCTGCTTAAATAGCCTTTATTTGGAATGTTAAACCAATCATACTTCTCATGTAAAATATTAAATTGCTATAGGTGGTATTAGTTCCACTTGCTAAAATCTCACTCAAGTGATACTATCTGGAATATTTTTAACATATAACAGTGTCTGAATAACTATTAATTAATGTCCACATAACTCCTTAATAAAAATAAGACTATTTCACAATTGTATGCCTGTAATTTTCAACATTTAGTAGAGGACTGGGGATCATGCATTTTTTAAAATTAAGAGTAAAAATCTGCTCAAAATCCCACAAGACAGCAGTACTTGATTCAGCCATAGCTCCTGGATGGCCCTGAACTTTCACATCTACAAAGGGTGATAGAAAATGGTTGGGGGGGAGGGGCAGAGAAAAGAAAAGGTGAACTGGATCACACAATTCTATACCTGAATACAATTCACAAAATATAAGTCTCAAAAGGATGTTGAAGCAAAACAATATGCTTAAATGTTTCTCTTTTGGTAACATTTTGTCTCTTACGTTTCACTCTCAAGTACACAAAGCCTCCATCAGCACCTGCCTCATAGAGTGGGTACCAGCTACTGGGCGGATAGAAGCACGGGTAAGACTTCGGGTCTGCCGCTAGCACTGAAATAGACACAAACACAAACAACTGCAAGACAAAGTTGCGTAAGATAAACAATACAATAGAAAAACCTTAAAGTCTCTGTGAAACTGTGGGAAAAGGAGAGAGAAATTCGATCAGAAGAGACCTGAGAAAATCAGCATTCAAATTAGGGCTGGAAGGGTGGGAGGACTGTAGAGGGCGCACAACTTCACGCGACATTGTCAAGTATTCAATGCCTCTACCAAGACCATGAGGCAGGACAGCAAAGGACTCGGATGTGGCCAAGCGGTGGTGCTGGATTCGTGGCCAACCACCGTCCACCACACAGTTCGATCCCCTGGTCCTGCCCTTCCCTGGAAAGCATGCAGTTACTGTTGAGTCTGCTTCACTTAGTGATTCCCAGAAGACCAAAAGCACAGTCGGCTTCCAACAAACAGGGTCAGCTTTATAGAAAACTATGTATATAGGAGAAGCTTTGCCCCTACTGGGAGAGCAATCCCAACAATAACCAGGCTTTCCTCTCCTTCAAAGACAAGCGATCACTCTGCTTACTTTCTATATAGGATAAAATGCCATACAGATCAAATGCTTTACAGATCAAATGACATCAAGCACGCGTGAGAGCTTTTCAAACCATAAAATTCCACATAAATGTCAGGTGCTGATATTACCATAATAATCCTGGGTGAAAAGAAACATAGTAAGAAGGGAAGTAGGGAGGTGCTTCTCATCTTCACCCTGAGCTCCCAATCCTGGGTCAAAGTGAGAAGAAATATCTTAATGACCTGATGTCTTTCCACGTCCCTACTACCCTCTCGAAGACTCCTACATATATTGAGAAGAGTAGGTGAGCCTTTGAGTCCTTGGAAAACTGGCAAATTTTGAAATAAGAGAGTGTTTCTCAAACTTAAATAATTCATATCGAACTTCATGATTTTTTCTAGAGCCTCATACAGCCTAAACATTTACTTAATTTTCTTTGCATTGACTTCTTTTTAAAAAAAAAATGCATTTGTTTAAAAGTGAAATTTTATATTCCCACCATAAATGGAAAAATAGTAGTACTGGTCATAAATATAAAGTAATCATATAGCATAAGCAATGAAAACCAAAAAAAAATGTTCTAAAACTCTCGGGAGATAAGGTTGCTAGCGAAGGCTGTACAAATGAAGTCACATGCAGGGCGCGGGCCCAGACGACCCACAGAATCATGAGAAAGAATAAGTTGTTGCTCATTTACACACGAAGTTTTGGGGTAGTTTCGAAACCAAACTGAATCATTCAATGGCAGTTCTTCTTACACATTAACATGCATACAGATCATTCGGATGTTTTGTTAAAAGGCAAATTTTGACCCCAAAGGTCTGGGTAGGGCTTAAGATTCTGCAGTTCTTACCAGGAAAAGGGGCTACTCTTGCCACTAGCCTGTGGACTACATTTTGGGTTGCAACATGTTATAAAAGCATAATCTTTTTCTTTACCCCTTGGGGTATTGTATCGTTCCCAAGGGCTGCCGTAAGGAAATACCACACACCGGGCGGCTTACATCGCATAAGCTCTGGAGGCCAGTAAGTCCAAGATCAAGGTGCTGGCAGGGTCGGTTTCTGCTAAGATCTCTCTCCTTGGCTTGTCAATGGGCACCTTCTCCCTGTAGCCTCACACGGCCTTCCCTCTGTGCTCGTCTGTGTCCTAATCTCCTCTTATAAAAACACCAGTCAAATTGGATTAGGGCTCACCCTGATGACCTTATTTAACTTTAATCATCTCATCAAGGGCCCTATCTCCAACTACAGTCACATTCTGAGATCTGGGAGTTCGTACTTCATCATATGAGTACTGGGGGCAGGAGAGGGCACAGAGTTCAACCATAACAGCTGTCTGGAAAAGCTGAAAGAGGAAATCATGGCATCTGAACAGGGACTTCGAAGATGACTTGAGGTTTGCAGCAGCCAAGACACTTGAGGCTTATTTAGGACACTGAGGGGACCCCGGGAGCTCCTCCTGGTCAACTTGGGATGTGCATACAATTTACAAACAGAATTGGTCAGAAAGTGACAGAACCCCAGCTCGTGCCCGCTACTTCATTGAGCACTGTGATTTCTTTAAAAGAGTGCTTCATTATTGGCAGATAGCAAACTCCATCCCCTCTCCGTCCTCCCCCACGAAATTCAATTCCCGATGTAAGGAGAGCGCGGCTTCTGCTCCTTAGGTGAGCATGCGACGGGTCTGCCCAATTGCAGTGTCTGTCCCTCTTCACCTGTGGCACTAAACCGATCCCCTGTCCCTGGAGGTATCCTGGACACAGTCTGCATCTTTTCAGTCGAAGACTGCAGGTGCTGGAACATTCCCCCCACCGAAACCTACCGAAGCCACAGCACTGTCGGATCCAGGGAAGGAGACAAAAGGCATCTCCCGCCTGTGCTTTTCTCTCAGGCTGACAATAAATAATAATACACGGTATTGACGCAGCACCTTCCTCAGAGGAGCTCAAAGTGCTTTCCAGACATTACCTCACAACATCCCTGTGATCCTAACCTGAGAAGTGGCTCCTAAAAGTACGGCCCTACTCAATCACCGCAAGAAATCTAGAAACCAGTGGGTAATATATATTCTTTTAAGGACAAAAGTGGGACTACTTAAATACCACTAAGGGGCTTGCTTTATTTATTTATTTATTTATTTATTTATTTATTTATTTATTTATCTTCCGAGTGCTTAGGTAGCACCGGGGACTGGACGACTCCGCACTCTTCGGGCATGGCACCTGCCGGCCGGGAGGAAGGAGATGAATGTGCTCCGTGGGCCTGACTCCTGTGGCCGTGCGCTCCGGAGCGCGACCCCACTGCCGGCACTTCCTACGCAGCCCGTTCGCAAGCCAGCTACAGAACCACGGTGGCCCCAGCAGCCGAGGCAACGGCGGGAATGAAAGGAGGTGATAGGCCGCGAAATCGCTGCTGCTAACGGCGCCGTGTCTCCTCTTTCCCTTACCTCTGTGCTCTGGGGCACACACACACACACACACACACACTCTCTCGCACGCTCGCACTGAGGTCAGAGGACAAGCCTTTCTCCTCCCGCTTCCGTTTCAAGTGTCTCTAGAGGTGAGGCTTGAAGGGTGCGTGAAGACTGCATAATTTCCCCAAGAGGCCAGCGCTACCCCCTCTAGGCCAGTCACGGAAAGGAGCCCCAGTTCCAGAGTCCTGGAAACCCAGGTTCAAATTCGGATTATTACTTACAAGTTGGGTGACTTTGGACAAGCAGTCTCACTCCTCGAAGGGGCCAGTTGCCACCTGTGAAATAGAAATAACAATGATGCCTACACCAGAGGCCTAGGAAGATACTACCTAAGACCACACATGTCGGAAAGCGAATGTCATCATCCCTGGCAGATCTTCCCTCTTCAATAAATATGCAATAAGCATACACAATAGTAATCACAATAATGACTATTTCCCATTTACCCCTGAAATTAGAAAGGATTGGAGGAGAAAGCAGTACAGGATTCTGAGAGAATGTGGGAGCCCTTGCCCTTTGAACTTTCTACCCCCATATCCCAAAATAAGGAGTGTCACTCAGGCCCACAGCCTTCATGATGTCAAAGGGAATCTTTTGGGGTTTTGTTCAGTTTTGTGACATGTTGCAAAAAGCCAGTACCCACCCACTGCAGTTTGACACAAAGTAGTGCTCTCTGGCTCAGGGTTTGGAGAATTAAAAATAATAAGTGCAATTTTAGGCAAGATTTTAGTTTAAAATAAGACTATGTAGAAAAACAGCTGAACTCTCCATGTCCGTTTAAAATAAGAACCCCCTCTTAGCTACTGATTCTGATCAATTGAGAACTTGACTTCCATTTACTCTAATAGGTGGAGCTAGATATTTTTTTTATTCCAGGGTCATACTTATTCTAAATAATGGGAAGTGGCCTGCGTGATGATACATAGCTGAGTTAGAAACTATTATTTCCTCTGTCTTGAAAACCCTTGATGGTATTTACATTCTAAATTAAACTGAACACTGTATATTGATTTTAATATGTTAAGATGAAATTCAATTTCATGACGCCTGCTAACATCACAGAGCATGTAGGATCAATGTGTCGGCTGATTTCCTGCTTACTACCAATATCTCCCCGAGGGTTTGATACAAGATTTACAAGAATATTGTTTCTGAAGATGGGTGCATAAATATACTATCAAATCAGCTACGGTGCGTTGCACATTAGGCGGCGAATGATTTGTTGGCAGTGTTTTAATCAGCCTAGCATAAATGCTGACACATCCTTTGGAGAGCTCCCTGTAGCCGGTGCACCTAGTGAAGCTCGGTGCCTTTCCCGAGGAGCAGAGCTGGCAGAAGAGGTCTCCCTGTGACTGCTCTTAGAACTCACCCTCTCCTGAAAGAAGAAAGTGCATTTCAACTAAGGCAGAGCTATGGGTGTGCAGGAGGCCACTGCTGAGATGGCAGCAGGCCCAATGGCCACTTAGGTACCAGGAAGTATGTGCGCGCATGCGCGTTGATCAAGCTCCATAAAGCCTTCCTTTGACGACCAGAGAGGCGCTCTAACGCGGTAGATGAGAGCATGGGCATTGAGTCGACCAGCACTAGGATCAAGTCCACAGTACATCATTTACCAGATGGGTGATCTCAGGCAAATTACTTAACCTGTCTGTGACTTGATGTCCTCCTCTGAAAAATGGGAGGAAGAGTCATCAGTGCCACACAGGGTCATGAAGATTTAATGGGACAATATACATAAAACCCTCCCCACAGTACTTGGCACTGAGGAAGAGCTCAATAAATGGCAGCTATTATTATTAGATAAAACTCAGTCATTCAAAAAATTTTTATTGAATTCTCATTATGAACAAGGCACTATATAGACACTTTAAGAAATGCAAAGATAAACCTACCCTGGAAAGGCTTACCTTCTAATTGGGTAGATGATGACATAAATAACTATAACTGACAATGCAACACAGTCAATTCCCAAAGATAGGTATAAAGAGCTATGGGAGTTCACAAGGTAAGTAGATTACTTCCTGCTGGGAGGATCGGGGGGGGGGGGGGGCCCTCTTGAAAAGGATGCCATTGGGTTTTGAGTCTGGAAAGATGAATGGAATTCTAGTATGCAGAAAGTTCAGCTGCAAGGAATAAAGATATGGAAGCAAAAATCTGAGACAAAGAGATGTCCAGCAGTTCTGGTTGGCTAGAGGTCTATGTGGCGATCTGATGGAAATGAGGTTTAGAAAATAGATTGGAGAGAAACAACAGAGCCCTGAAGGCCAAGCTCAAGAGTTTGGTCTATATTGGATGTGAAATGGAGAGTTTTTGAATTGCTCCGCTGAGGAATAAGCTGATCAGAGCTCTGCAGCATGAAAAGCAAGCTGGCAGCTAACACTCATTCAGCACATGCCTGGCACTGTCTGAAATGCTTTACATGCATAGACCCATTCGGTCTCCATGAAATCCTATGAGGTAAGTACTAGTGTTGCTGCCATTTTACATGTGAGGAATCCAAGACACAGAAACATTCAATCAACTGCCCAAGATGACTGCCCATAATGAGAATTCAGGAAGCGCCAGCGGCAGGAATGAATGCAGGTAAGTGGGTTGCAGCTCCTGTGCTCTTGGCCACTAACCCAACGGTCTGCTGCTCCAGGAGAGGGGGCAGTAGTGTGAGGAGGCCCAGGGAGGAGGCCATCATCAGAAGACAGCTGAGACAGAGAAGAGCCTGGAAGCAGTTAAAGCAGAATCATGGGACAGAGAGACAACTCCAAGGACTTTAACAAGGGTAAAACAGATAGGACTCAGGAATGAGTTTCATTTCATGTAGTGAGAAAATGAGAAAGAGGATTCAGATGTCCCCAAATTTGCCTCTGGAAGGCAGACACTCAGGGCATTCCTGGACGAAGGCAGCACAGCACAGAGTGATGCAAAAACACGGGCTCCAGGTGACCTTGTGCAATCTGTTCACTTATCTGGTGAAGGCAAAGGTTTGTAAGGATTCACTGAGATACATAATGCTTCTAGAAGTGGCTGGTACCTAGGAGGCATTCAATAAATATTCATTTCCTTCCCTGCTGAAATGATCAGTGAGCATGGAGGAGAGGACAGGATGGAGGAGGACAATGGTACCAGAGGTTTAACTGTCTTCCTCTGGCCAGAGCTGCTCTGTCTTTGAAATCCCACAAGGGACTTGGAGGGAAAGCAAGGGTTCAGAAGCAGGAGTTGGCCTGAGGATCTCCATCTGCATGGAGATGGTGGATAGAGAGGGAGAGAGAAAGGAAAACGGTGGAGAGAAAGGGACGCTTCTATGGCTCTATCGTGGGGCTGACATTCTGATATCAGGGCTCATGGCAAAGGTACATAAAATAAGAGGGTGACGCCCATGTGCAAATTTCTTTTATAAACAACCAGCCAACACTTGGGAGATGTCCTTGGCTGCACACCCACAATTGTGACCTTGTAACTAATGTGGAATATAAACTTAAAATACTGAAAAGGACCAATGGATTTTAAAGCCACTTGAGAGCCCCTCTGAAGCCTCATGCCATAAGGAAGTCCATCCTTAATAGACTTCACAGCTGAACCAGTTGGCCATTTTAATTACTAAGTTCAGGAGGCTGAAACAGGAACCCAGGAGAAGGGTCACAGAATTGATGAGACTAGATCAATTCTATAGTCAGATTCCCAGGACAATGAGACAACCGGTAAAAGAATTGAACCCACCACCTATTCCATGGACTGCTGAATTAGCTGATCTATGGAGAAGAGAAAAATAGAAGAGATTATGAACTTTATGAAAAAGGCAAAAGAGGGGAGACACTCACTTAAAGAGAAGCTGGATAAAGCTGAAGGGCAATCCTCTACTTAAGTGAATAAAAGGCTCCAACCTTAGAACACCTCAGAAAGACACCTCAGAAACATCAGGCAAGGCTTGTTGAGTTATCCGAATGCCTCAGAGAAACTAACCAGAATTTTTTTTTTCAATGCCTAAAACAGTGGGCCTACGCTGCCGTCAGATTACAGAGCAACAGAGACGACGTGTAGCAGCTGTCCCAGACTTCTCTGGCGGGAGACTCCCCCTAAATGTCCCCACCACACGTCACTCTAGGACCCACACCACTTTATTCTCAATGGTTTCCTTTTGACCAAACTGGACTCCATGCCTTGTCCTTAGATCTGAAACTCTTGTGATTTGAACCAGCCACCAGCTGAGTGTCTTCAGCTGACGGTCTGAGCTCACCACCATGTGAGGGTGTTGGGATCATTCTACAGGAGAAGTTCTCAAAGTCTGGCCCGGAGAGACCAAGTCCCTGAGACACATTCTTGGGACCCACAAAAGACCTCTCTCTTCCAACTACGTATTCCTCTCAAGCTGGATTTTCTTTATATGCTTCAACTGAAAGGACATAGAGCAACATACTGAATGCAGAGGGAGGTATGAAAATCCAACGGTCATTTACAAAGCCAGACATTTTAAAAGATTTGTAAAAGTGCAAAACCCTATTCTTCACAAATTTTTGTTTTGGAAAATATAATTATTTTTCCCAAAGAAATGTTATTGATATTAACATTTTATGGGTTGATCATGTTATTTTTACATGAATTAAAATATTTTAAAAGTTCTTGGCTTTCATTGGTAACGTGGTTAATACCAATAGATATAATCCACCCAAAAAGGAAAGAAACTCTTTGGGGCTCTCAATAATTTTTGAGAATGTAAAAAGAACCTTAATAGTTTGAGAACTGCTATTCGAAATGGATGTTGCCTGTTCTGTTTCCTACATTGGCTGAGATGTCATCTGGTCTAAGAGGAGAAGATTCTTCAGACACAGATATTAGAGAAAAGGGCTGTCAGGGGATTGTGGGGAGATCTTCATTCTGGTAATACAGCTACCAAGTCAGCCGTCTTGTGACAAATAAATACAATGCCATTTTCCCATACTCTTTAGAACTTTTTTAAAGAAATAAAAATATAACTGCAATTCACAAAAGCTGCCATGAATCTCAACTTCTAACCACTAGTGGAATTACTTTCAGACACCCAGTTAGCTACAGGCGCCAGTCCTAGCCAATCGACATTGTTTCTGGGTAAGTGGCTAACCTACGAGTGTGAGCTACCAGTCTAACATTTTATTGCTTCTTGCGCAATGATATCCAAGGTATCTGTTCTTGAGCCCCAGCCCAGATTTCCTGATGCAAAATCCCCCAGTGCGAATCCAGGAAGCCTACATTTTTAATAAGGACCCCAAGTGATATGTGCAGCTAGGTTTGGGAACTAACAGTATTTCTCCTGACTCAGTGCTCTCGAATTGAGCCATCCTAATTCATTTCTTTCTTTTCTTGCAGGGCACTAACTTTTACAAAGTTTTCATGACTCACACACACTCTCACTTCCAGTTTTCCATTCTTACTTTTTCACTTAAACTTCGAAGATAATTTAATACATTAGAAACAATTGTTATGCCCCAGCCATTACCAATTTTCCATTGGATTCCACCTCTCCCTGTGAAAGATGATCTTTGCATTTTATTTACAAAGGGGTCGGATAACTTCGCCACATAGAAACCCAAGTTAAACATGGTTAAGCGGGTAAGGAACAAAATATGATCTACAATAGGGTAGTCAAGGTTATCAGTCCTTGGTAACAACTGAAAGAAAGAGAAAAAAAGAGGGGGGAGGGAGGGAGAGAGAGAGAAAGAAAGAGAGAGAGGAAGGAAGGAAGGAAAGAAAGAAGGGAGGGAGGGAAGGAAGGATGGAAAGAAGGAAGGAAGGAAGGAAGGAAGGAAGGAAGGAAGGAAGGAAGGAAGGAAGGGAGGGAGGAAGGAAGGGCTAAGGAAGGGAAGTAGGAAGGGAGGGAGGGAGACGAAGCTGCAGCTCTACCAGAGCTGGAAGCAGGAACAAGCACAGGCCATTGAATATTGCCTTTAAATTCTTTCCCAGGGGATCCCTGGTGGTTTTGTCCTGGGATCTTCAGATCTGGTTTTTAAGCAATAGTTCCTTTGGGGAGGAAGAGGGAGATGGACTCACGTTATTAGACCTAGGATGTGAACTCTCAAGAAGAAACACTGCCTCCCTTGGACTGGGACTCACAAGGGACATTAGCCTGAATACTATACGGACGTTTGCTTCTGTGTCTGTTTCGTTTTTATTTTCCTTAGTATACACGTCATTATGGGAGAAAGAGAGGAGAGCAAAGCCAAGCAAGCCTCCATCAATGTGCTGGGAGCCGAGTTATCTTGAAATGCCTGGGTACAGTGGTGGTAATAAAGGCCTTTGATTTGTTTTAAATTATTTATACTTCGCTCATTTTTTAAGTAGGCATCTAATTTATAATAGAAACAGAGACTCGAGGAGGAGACCATCCATTCGGCTGTCCACGTCAGCGCAGGGCTGCTTCCTGCGGAACGTTCTGGAGTGCTGGGGCTCGCAGACACTCTGTCTAAGTCTGCTTGCAGGAGCCTAATGCACGGGCGGTGCTCGATCACGGCGCGGAACAGGAAAGCAGCCACAGCACCACTCGCACAAGGGGGCAGAATCCCAGAGACAGGGCTTTCCTGCTCACTCTGGAAGACAGCCTCACATTCCTATTGACGTGCTCTGGAAAAGTATTTCCCGAGCCCCTTTCTCACGCCCCCGCCTCGTTCCCCATGATGCCATTACCAAGTTAGGGCTTTCGGTTGTCATTGATGGAGAGGTGGGCATGGCACGCTTCTAAGTGCTCCTGGAAAGTGCTGACTTGGCAACCGTAGAGCCCGAGGGTTTGATATATCCCCCCAGGGGCAGAGCCTAAGCAATGGTAGCAGGAGTTTTCCACATTGCCTTGCCAACGGATTTCAAACTTGCTTGGTAAAGCTTAATTCTGGACTTGGAGTCTGAGAGCCTGGAGAGGTGATACCGGCCTGGAAGGTGTGATAGTACAGCTAGCCAAGCCCATATTAATTTCTCAGCAGCCGGAGAACAGCCAAATGATTATCTTGACTGCTTAATGCTTTCCTATAACCGTTCCTAGAGATGCGCTACTGACTGCTTTCACGCATTTGGTTTTGATAATACCATCAGGTTAAGGTTTAACACTGTAACTCTTTAAATTAGATCTAAAATTTATGCAGATACATTATATCGGTGGAGATGCCTTTAGCAATAAACCAAAATAACCTACAAAAAAATTCTCTAAGACCTATCCCTCCTCCCTTTTCACCTTCCACATCCCTGAGGGAGAATGGAGAAGAGTGACCAAGGTCTATTCAAAATTTATTTATAAGAGAAAAAAAATCTTTGAGACAAAGAAGCGAATGTGATAGAATTGTGGCTAACCGTGGTCGAAATCCCTTGGAAACTGCCTTTTAGGAAATTCTGATTCTTCAGTTTTATTCCAAGCTCTGTACAACTTAAAACAAGCTTCCTGCTAGGAATAATAATATTAAATTAAAAGTATAAACAATTATTAGAAATATATAGGCTTAGGAACCATTAAATTTGTTCCTTAAGCAGGTTTATTACTTTTCTGCATACTTGCATGAAAATTTTTCTTCTACCAATTTGACATAAAATAGCCAGGATCAGATTTATTCATCTTATCAATACCATTATTTTGTACTGTCAGGTATTTAGAATATTATTTGGGAAGCAGGTATAGTTCCTCAAAAAGCAGACTCTCCCTTCCCCCCTCCTACCAACTCACCAATGTTGAGCAATTATTTTGTTTGTTGAAAAATAAGTTTAGTCTTATATCAAAGGCCCTGCTGTACCTAGAGTGATTTAGAATTCAAATGTGGCTAATTTATAAAACAACCACATATCACTGTTCACAGCAGGAATCAGGTAGTTAAAACAAACTCCACTCAGAACACAGCTCCTCTCTTTTCCTCGGCCTTTTGCTTTCAGAAAAATCTCTGATGAATACTGAAGAACATTTCCTTTCTTCCAGCCTTCACGGGAACAGGGTATCATATTTTGGTTTCGTGTCCAACTCCCCCAGAGCTGGCCAGGACCCAGCCGCCGGCATCTAACGGGTTGGTTGAGAGGGTTCTTAGTGACTGACAAGGGGTACAGTTTACCAGTGCTCTAGGCTTTTCACCCAGTAAACCTACGCGAATAGCAAACCAGGCCCAGGAGACCTTGACTGGAAAGCAAAGGCAGGAGAGAGAAACAATGTGCACAATATAACCTGGTGTAGGGTGTTTGTCTCATGAGTCAAAGCGGAGCTTGCAATGCGTGCTAAACAAAACGGGAGCACAGTGCATGTTCAAAGACAAAAAAGGAAACTGGGAGTTTTTCGAAAAGAATTTTAACAGAGATTCCTAGCCAGAGGGACTGATGGGGAAGAAGAGGACGGAGAAGCAAAGAGCGTGGGAGGAAGAGCTGGCGGGAGGTCAGTGGACATGACTGGGATTTAGCCATGTCACTCACGTAGCTCTGGGACTTGAGTGAGTCACAGTTTCCAGAACTCTAGACGCTTGCCTAGAAACCAGGGGTAATGACACCTGCTTAATGAGGTCACAGGGAGCAAGGAAGAAAATCTATGAATGTGTTTGGTTAAACAAACAAAACCCCCCACACACATGAATTGTCATCATCATCATCATCCTCTTTCCGTTCGTCTTCTTATACTTTTACCTTTTTTTCTTGGTTCTTTCTTCTCAGGGTTGTTGTTTCAGTTTTGGTTTCCTATCCAGAGTCCTATGCCTGCCTTGATAACTGTTGCTTTCTTTCCTCAACTGGCGTGAGTTACACGTTTCTCCTTGAATCTGTCACCCATCTGTGCCAGACATGTGATCTCCCGATTCTGAAACTAGTTCAAACACACAATTCCATTTTACTGAACTTGCTAAGAAGTTGCTTGCTATGTTCATATTCACTCCTACACACAAGTTTGGAGCCTAGCATTTCCCTAAATAAGAAAGAGGACGAGAAGGAGGCAGATAAGGATGAGAAGGAAAGAAAAGGAGAAATCAGTGTTCGCAGTCTTGTGCCCTAGACCTTAATGTTCTTTGAATGAATGAGATGACCGATCATGAAGAATGATCCACCCAAATGAACCTGGGGAGATAGCGCCGTCAGCCTCAAAAAGCACAGGAACCAGGGCAACACCCTGGTGAGGAGCACACAGCCTCCTGTGGATGCTGGTGTCAGAATTATTACGTTCTAAACATCTTTTCTTATGTATCACTCAATCCAACATAAAAATCCCTAAAGCACGGAGCAGGGTCTGGTTGGGACTTGCACTCGCGGGGCACGAGGACACCGTGATTTACATTTCCACCAGAACCACAAAGAATGGGGTGGTTGGAAAACCGTAATGGATAATTACGTGCTGTTACCAAGAGAGGAAGAAAGATAAAGAGAGCATATTTGGGGGAACAGATACTGAGCTGCCCAAACCCACAAATTTCCATTTTGCCACACGGAAGACTTCCACCTCGGAACTCAATTTGGTGGTCTCCGTTTCCTTCAAAAAATACTAATCAATGTATTTTCCACTTCACTCTAATTACAATCAAATATATCGACGGGTGCCTGGGTGGCTCAGCTGGTTAAGCATCCGATTCAGGATCTCAGCTCAGGTCTTGATCTCAGGGTCATGAGCTCAGGCCCTGCACTGGTCTCCATGCTGGGTGTGGAGCCTAAATACACACACACACACACACACACACACACACACACACACACAGAGTAGGGCTCATCTACCTTGTTCTGACTTTTGCCTAAAATTGCAGAAGATTTTTGGCAGCCCCGTCACATTATTCATTCATATAAGTGCAAAGTCCACTGAAGCCCCTAAGTCTTTTTCATGTGAAGTGTCCTTAAACCAGGTCTTGCTAGCATCCTTATATGTGTGCAACTGATTTTTTAACTTAAATGTGGCATTTTACATTTATCGCTATTAAGTGACATCATTAGTTTCATTCCACCTGGACTTTTTCAAAATCCTAATCCTGTCATCCAATAATCTGCCGCCCCTCCAAGGGTGGTTTATACACCATCACGTGGTTTATGAGCTTCTCTATAGGGAGGTGATATATAGGGGGACGGGGGGAGGCAGACAGCCTTGGTTTGCATCCACACTTCGCTGATTACTAGTTCTGCAGACTTGGGCAAGTTTCTCAATCCTTCTGTGTCTCAGTTTTCCCATCTATAAATTAAGGGTAATATTGCCTGCCTTGTAAGAGTTTTTTAAAGGAGATTAAATGAGTTAATTCATGTAAAAAGCAAAGCACGTAATTCATACTCAGTAATTCTTAGCTAATATAAGATTGTCTGTGTACATCTATGCCAGTGATGAAGATGGATAGATTAGAATCCTGGCAGAGCCTTCCTTCCATATGGAATATTCTCTGCATATCACTGAAATTTATTGACGTATCATCCTCTGCTTTGTCAACCTAAACCTAAAAACAGCATTAATATTTAGCCATGTTTCCCCCACGTCATCTTTATAGGATCTTGGTCTGCTTACCCACTTTCAGTGTGCAGAGCAGAGTCTCCAAAGGCTGTTGTAGACACAATTACAAGTCTTGGCTTCCAGTCCCTGCTCTTCAGGTCTTAGCTGAGTGAATATAGGCCAGTCATCTAACTTCTCTGGATCTCATTCATCTGAAAAAAAGAAAAAAAGAGAGAGCGAAAAGAAAAGAAATAGTTGGATCAGATTTGATTTTCTTTAAAACCCAAGTTACTATTAAAATCCATTGTAAAACTCCTTTGTGTCTAAATCCAGCCCATAATACTCTCAGATTCCCACGGCTGTGGATCCCTGAGCCATACCGGCTCTCTGGGCTTCTGTGGGTATTTGCCATCATCTGTTACATGTTTGGGCCACTGGGCCCCATCCTGCCATTGTGACTGTCAGTGAAGAATTCGTACAATCCCCGCAGCACTTTGAATAGTTAGGGGTACAAGGGTGTGTGTGAACCCCTCAAATGGGATTCAGATTCCTAAACCCTGGTCCAGATTTGCTGACTCAGTATTTCTGGGGATGGGGCCTAGAACTGGGTAATTTAATAAGCTCCCAGGTGATTCACACCAAAGTTCGATACCGACCGGCGGACACGAGGCTACACCCCGCAGGGAACTCGCAAGTGTTCCTTGGACGGAGTCATCCTCCGCAGATAAAGAGGAAGCTGCCAGATACGATGGGGGGCCTCCACGCCGGCTCCCTGACTCTGCGTCTGCGTGCTCAGAGCCACACGAAGGGGCTAACGCGAGAGCATCATTCCCCACGCAGACGCTGCTTCTGGGATTCGTTCAGCAGAGGCCCTCAAACCGCACAATCTGCTCTTAGAGACGAGCGCTGGAAAACACTTTCCCAAATAGTCAGAGATGAACTCCCCCACCAGGGGTTTCCTAAGTCACTTCTGCTTTAGAAAATAGATTCTCTTTTCCCTCTGGCTCGGGAGGATACATTAGAGACTGCAGCTAAAGTGCGGCCGTTCTTCCAAAACCTCAGCCAAACCACTCCGAGGGCACCACACAACACTGAGTCACCGCCAGGCGGTGCGGGAAAGCGGGCACCCCCGGGGGAGGGCGAGGGGGGTGAAGGAGAGGCCCCTCCCGAGAGAGAGCTGGTAGTCCGGGCGAAGCACGGGACGACTCCGCAATGGCTTAGTCAAAAGCCATGAGTTCTAAACCCCTCCTGCTTGTCAAAACCCTCACTTCCCCAACTTGGATGATCTGTACCGTTTTATAAATAACACTTGAGTATCATGAAAGGATGCGAAGTGAGCTCATTTTTCTCTTTCCAGTGCTACGAATGCTCAGTGCTACCGTAGTTTTTTGCCTGTTCCGCAGAGAGATGTCATATTTTCAGAACTGACAAAAGGACATTTCCATTATACTAGATTCCATTAAGAAACTAGCTTAGTGACATTTGGTGAACCTCTTCAAGGGGGGGGAGGACAGAATATTTATTTGTTCCCTCTTAATTCAGTCCTCTGCATCTGTTTATTAACAGAAGGTTAATAAATCTGGCCAGGGGGCAGTGAAAGAAACCTGAACACAGGACACTGTCCTTTCATTTTTTAAAAAATCATACTGATTAATCTTTACCAAAATCCCCAAGTTCTTGAGTGCCTTTTCTCAAGGCAAACTGCTCTCCACTCAAACTCTGTTTCTTTGCCAACATGCAGTCATGCCACCAAAGGCAGTTGGGCGAGGGAGATTTTGTTAAGGGTATTTGCATAATGGAACTTTGTCTCTATTTTTTTGATTGGTGTAGACAATTAAAATCATTGGTGGGATTGCCCAGGCTTAATTATTAATTAAGTTTTTAGGAAAAATATTTCATTTTATTGCTTTCAAGTAGATGCAATAGCTATATTTAACACTTAGATGGACTTTAATGAATAGATGTTAGGTTTTCATCATGTCTCCTCTTCTAAAAGCTGTCTGTATTCTTAAAAGGGTTTTAAATGGTACTCTCTGCTTCTATTTATACAATTTTCTTATCAAACACTTCATTCATTGTTAATATAAAGATAAATTTAACCCCAGGTGTGATCATCATAACGTCCAAATAATTGGAAGAAACTTTCAAAAGAAGTTTTGGAGATTTCTGAGAAACTTAAGTAAATCCAGGAGGATAAATATCACAACAAATTATTAGGTAAGATGTGTCAAGAGATTGATGGATTGATTTTTTTAAAATATTTTATTTTATTTTTATTTTAAGTAGGCTCCACCCCCAATGTGGGGCTTCAACTCCTAACCCTGAGATCAAGAGTTGCATGCTCTACCATCTGAGCCAGCCAGGCGTCCCTGTGTCGGGAGGTTTAGAGTTAGAGTCATATAAAGCTCAGAGATGAAATGAAACATAGGACTCCACTATATTGACTACGTTCCTTCACAGATGGGAAAAGGAAGCTCAGAGAGGTAAATCTAAATATGCATAGTGTAAAAACCAGGTTCCAAGAAGCCAAGGCCCAATGGAAAGGAGGGGGATGAATGTCCTAGCATACAAAGGAATTCCAAGAGTGAGGTTGAGGAATTGAGATATGTGTCCCCCAGCTCGGCTTCACTCTGAGCAATTCTCACATCTGTCTCTCTCTGGGTGGCCTTTCTGTGGCAAAGATAGAGACCGGCAGCTATTGGCTTAGATTATCCCTTCCACTCATCGTAACAGTGAGAAGCAAGTGTTTCTTTCCTGATAGTTCCAGCAAAATTCCAAGGAAGACGCTAATTGTCCTGGTTAGCTCACGTATTTGTCGTTGAGCCAATCACTGGCCTGGGAGGTAAGATATAACCCATGTGCCAAAGATTTACAGCCCAGCCAGGTGTGGGGGTGGGGAGGGGCATAATTCCCAAAGGAAATAGGTGCCAGCCAGGCAAAAAACAAGAACAAGAACAAAATGCCCACTACCACAGCCTCACAGTCAACTAGTGACAGAGTCAATAATACAGCCAGAGTTCTTGACTCCTGGTCTGGAGTTTCCTTTCACAAAGGTAGTTTTTTGGTTTATTTTGCTTCATTTTTCTTTGCTTTAATTTTAGAGCCTGTTTGGTTCCTGTTTGTTTTGGCATAATTTAGGGGTTGGGAAAGATGCCTGTCTTCAATAATATCATCTGATGCCTTGCAATATTTCCTATTTTTATTTCAAAAGAGTCAACCTGCCTATCTCTTCCGAGCCCTGTAGAAATATATGCTCCTTTGTAGATGGAATTCCTCCTGGGAGGGATGGTCAAGAGAAGATTCTTAATGTCTGTTATTCCAGTTTCCAACATATGGTCCAACATGTGGCCAAAGAAATGCTGAGGGTGTCTGGTTCCCCCACTCTGGCCTGCTGCCTAAAGTGAGGGAAAACACTGCTCTATGTCCCAAGTGACCAAAACCTTTAGAACCTTTTAACTCTTCTTCCAAGAGCCTCTTACAAAAGAGTCCGCAATTGCCCTAAATGGGGCCTGTTTGAAAAGGGCCACCTCCGTGATCTTGCCGGTTTTCCCTAAGGCTGGCACATGGTGTATTCGCTAAGAGTAAAAGGGAGTAAGTGCACTCCATCAGCCTTCTTCCCTTTTCTAGCAAATGTAAGTGGTGTTATAATATTGATATGATCAAGACTAATGAGCCATTAATTCTAATTCAAAAAAATGAGGTAACTGAACATGATCTTTTACAGAGCATTGATCTGATACGCCAGATGAAGGCAAGGTTACATTTCCTCTTGGAAATATGCCTACTCTTCACAAGCGATTTTAAAATGCTCCCCATATGGATGTGCTTTTCTATGTGCCAAAAATAAATCTAATAGAAGGAGACAAATATAACGTCTGAGGAGAAAATATGGCCACCTTTTTGCATTTCTTCATCCTTCCCCTCTTTTCTTGAAGGGTCAGGCTGGGTGGCAAGTCAATTTGTGGGTCGCCAGAATGTACTTGGGGGAAGCACTGATTTCCTAATGAATGCAAGAATATGAGAGGGTCAAAAAATGTGTTCTCTCTTCCCCCATACATATAATAGTGAACATTGGGAAAATTGAGTTTTAATTAGCAGCCTTAAGTGCCATTGGGGGCTAACTTCACATGCATGTGATTTAGGGTAGGGCTGACAATAAAGACATTTTATTCTGCCATGTTGAAGAGGTCACATATTATGTCAACTTGAAGCTGCAAAAAAGGCTTGGGGTACATTTTCCATAAAACACTTTGTCCCTCCTTTGAAAGAACTAATGGTCATTCAAAAACAATCCTGTTTTCTCAGGGAGGAAAAATATATGTGCATATTTGCCTTAGTCAAGTAGAATGCTGAATGGTAACCCCATAAAAATTATTTTAAATAGCAGTCACATTCTGGTCTCTCAGCCACTTTGATCAAACTACCTTTGCACATACTTGAATAGCAACGTGAATATGTATGCTGTTACGGATTGAATGGTGTCTGCCTAAAACTCACATGTTGAAGTTCTAACCCTTAGTACATCAGAATGGGACTGTACTTGGAGAATGAGTCTTTAAAGAAGTAACTGAGTTAAAATCAGGTCATTAGGGTGGGCCCTGATTTAATCTGGTGTCCTTGTAAGAAGATAAGATTAGGACATAGACAAGTGCAGAGAGAAGGCCATATAAGGACACAAGGAGAAGGCGGCCATCTGCAAGCCAAGGAGAGAGACCTTAGAAGAAAGCCACCCTGACAACACTTGATCTTGGACTTCTAGCCTCCAGAGTTGTAAGAAAGTTAACTAGACCACCCAGGAATGTTCGAAAGGAGATTTTAGAGAACCAAAGCATGCCAGTAATTTGGTTTACCCACTAGAAACTAATGTTGGGGTATTGTAATTAAAAATAAAATATTTTCCCGGGGCGCCTGGGTGGCACAGCGGTTAAGCGTCTGCCTTCGGCTCAGGGCGTTATCCCGGAGTTCTGGGATCGAGCCCCACGTCAGGCTCTTCCGCTATGAGCCTGCTTCTTCCTCCCCCACTCCCCCTGCTTGTGTTCCCTCTCTCGCTGGCTGTCTCTCTCTCTGTCGAATAAATAAATAAAATCTTTAAAAAAAATAAAATAAAAAATAAAAAAATAAAATATTCTCCCAACCCAGAAATCCTCTCCACAAAGCTGGTAGACAAAGAAAACACTTCCCTTATTAAATAAGCATTCAACCAGAATGTGATGGGCTTCACAGGCAGTCTGCTAAGAGATTGCAGAGACGGAAAGGAATCTCACCCTTTCCTATAGCCATGCAGATACAACCCATTGCACACATACTCTCAAGATAAACAGTAGCTAGTCCTCAAATCAGAGGACTTGATAGTCAAGTCAAGTCAAGTACGTCAAGCTGGATTCCACTGGCCTGAGAAGCAGGTCAATGAGCTACCGAGTGAGTGGGAAGCTAGTCTTATGCTCCAACATGGAAAATGTATTTGATGGGACTGCAAGGTAACATAGGATCTTAGAAGAATCATAGTAATCCCTTGAGAAGATAACACCTGGACCATCGGAGAGGCCGAGGAGGACAGAAGGTGAGGGGAAGGGACTGACACTGTGGTAGTGGAGGTCTAGGTACATAAATGATGTGGGTGGCAATAGACCATGACTAATGGCACGCAGCTACTGATGTTACAGCAGAGCAGACCACCTGACGAAGTCCGGGAGTCTCGGCAATAGCTTTTATTTATGTGCTCAAGGTGGGGCACTTACAAGGCACTGTTTATCTTTTAGTTCTTAGTGACTTTACTCTCCCAATAGTAAAACATCATATTTAACAGCCAAAATAAAATCACTGACCAACAGGAAGCCTAACTCAAAAAAAAAAAAAAAATCAGGTTTTTTCATCAACTAACCCATTTCGACCAGCTCCTGAGTGACTCGAGGCTGAGCATAGCTGCAAACACACCATCTTTCTCAACCTTTGTATTTGTACCATTTCAAGCCAATATTTTCTCATAAGATAAATTTCTTCCTCAAAGGGAATAAAACTTACTTGTGAAACTCTGGCAAAGCCTCATTCTGCCTCAGCCCTATTCTATATGAAATAATATCCCTTCATGCAGTCGTCATGGCTGTAGAGGTTTTTAAAAAAAGATAGATCCTACTTTTCCAGAGTTTGGCAAAACCTCCATGGGTGTGACATTCTCTCGTATGGATCTCACTTTTCCAGACTTAGGTATTTCAAAAAACACAAAAATAATGACTACCTTTCATTGACTGCTTATTATAAACCAACAACAATACTAAGTGCTTAACATACATGATGTCATTAAAGCATTACATACACACACAAAAGCTATTATCCCTACATCACAGATGAGGAAACTCCCCTTTAGAACAGTCGTTCATCATTTGGGCTGCACGTTACAATCACCTGAGTAGCTTCTTCCACTGGCCCCAAGCCCAGCCGGTATCTCAGACCACTGAAAGCCAAATCGCTGGGGGAGGGACCTAGCCATCAGTAGTTTGTAAAACTCTGCAAGTGACTCCAATGTACAAAGTTCTCCAAGTGACTCCAGTGTACAAAGTTGACACCACTTTCGTAATTCCATACCCACGGTCATTCAGGTTGAAAATGTCAGAGGATAGTCTTTCTAGTCCAACATCTGTAATCCATACAACCATTTCAAGGTTCTTGAAATCTTGGTAGTACAAGAATTATCTGGGGAAATTTATAAAATTACCGGTACAGACCCTACTCCCGAAGATTCTAAGTTTATTGGTGTAAATTGGACCTCAGCCATGGGTATTTTTATTTTTTTTAATTTTTTTTAAAAGATTTTATTTATTTATTCGACAGAGATAGAGACAGCCAGCGAGAGAGGGAACACAAGCAGGGGGAGTGGGAGAGGAAGAAGCAGGCTCATAGCGGAGGAGCCTGATGTGGGGCTCGATCCAATAACGCCAGGATCACGCCCTGAGCCAAAGGCAGACGCCCAACCGTTGTGCCACCCAGGCGCCCCAGCCATGGGTATTTTTAAAAATCTTCCTGTGCTATTTTAATATGCAGCCAGGTTTGAGAACCATTGCTTCATATTATTCTTATTGGCTTAATAATAAAAAAAAAAGGTCATATTTATTTTCCTGCGTACCTTGAAGGCTTTCTTAAACCAATCTATATTTCTACATGCTTTCCCATTGGTCTTTTCTCCCCCTGAGGGAATGTATTTAGAGTTCTTGACCTTCATCTGCTAATTAATATGATCAATGACTTTAATAATGAGTATATATTGAATACACCCAATATAATATATATATTCAAACATCAGAAAGTGCCTCAAAATCTAGAAACTTATAATATAAATATTTCACTGGTGGATTTTTTTTTTTTGGCAATATACAAGTCTGTAATAAAAAAATTTTTTTTTTAAAGTCTAGGCTAGGCCTAAATAACTTCTAGAAATGAGAGGAGGAATGACTAGCATCAATGAGAAACCTAAAAGCAGAAAAATAAAGAAAAAGCAAATGTCACATATCTGGAGGCCCTCCTAGAGGGCCAGGCATACTGGTAGTCATTTAAGGTACTCTTATAAATGGAAAACATAACAAAAAGGAATTCTAAGAGGGGAACAAGATTCTCAAGTGGAAAAATATGAATGAATTTATAAAGAGGAAAATACTGATTTTTTTCAAATGATTATTTTCTTACTATTTTTTTAGTCTTCTTTATTTTGTTTTAGCCTTGTTACTTTTGTTTCAGAGTTTTTTAATGGCTTTATCGAAGCATAAATATATAGCCTCTATATAACCATGAAACCATAACAACAGTCAAGTTAATTACCTCCAGAAGTTTCATCAGGCCCTATTATAATCCTCTCCCTGCCCCCTGACAACCACTGATGTGATTTCTGTATTATAGATTAGTTTGTATTTTCTAGAGTTTTAAATAAATGAAATCATACCGTATGATGTACTATATGGAATTATCAAGTAGGTACTCTCTTTTTTGTTGTTTTTACTTCTTTCATTCAGCATAACTATTTTGAGATTCACCCATTTTGGTATATATATATATATATATATATATATATATATATATATATATATATATTATAGTTTATTCCTATTCTTTGCTGAGTAGCAGCCTTTATGTGGACATACCATAACTTGTTTTTCCTTTCATCTGTTGGTGGACATTTGGATTGTTTTGAGGTTTTTGCAATTACAGATAAAGCTGCTGTGAATATAACATATTTGTATACAAGTCTTTGTATAGATGTATACTTTCCTTTAACAGAGGAGGTGAATGGTTAGATTATACAGGAAGTATGTGTTCAACCTTTTTAAAAAACTGCCAAACTCTTCCAATAGGATGTCCCATTTTACATTCTCAACGGTAGTTTGAAAGTTTCTGTTTTTCCACATCCATGCCACCAATTGATATGGCAAATTAATGTGACTTTCTTAACAGATGAAAAGCTGTAAAAGTTTATTTTAATGTCCTTGTGTATTATCCTAACATTTATGTGAGTTCTGGGTTGGTTTTGATTCATTGATTTTTCTTCTTTTTCATGGTTGTATTTTCCTGCTTCTTTGCCTGCCTGGTGATCTTTGATTGGATGCCAGACATTGTGAATTTTCCCTTTTTGGATGCTGGATACTTGGTATCTCTATAAATATTAGATATTCTTGAGCTTCAGAGCTTCATTCTGGGATGAAGTTAAGTCACATGAAAACAGTCTGATCTTTTCAGGTCTTGCTTTGTTCATTGAGATCAGAGCTCTGTTTAGTGTAAGGCTTATTCTTCCCCACCACTGAGGTAAATCCCTTCTGAGTAATCTACTGATATGCCATCAATGATAATGCTTTCCAGTCTGGCTGTTGGGAACAGACCCTGTGCCTACCCCTGTGGATGTGTGAGGCATTTTTCCCTATGCTCCTTTCAGATGGTCCTTTCCCCAATAATGGTTAGTTTCTGCATAGGCATGCAAAGGTCAATGCTCAGCTGGATACTCAAGGAGAGCCTCTGCAGATCTTTAGAGTTTCTTTTTCAAATGCTCTGTCCTGTGAACTTCAGCCACCTTCATCTCTCTCCTCAGACTCACATCTCTGTCTCCTCAATTCAGGGAGTCTGCCGGTTATAGCCTGGATTCCTCTTTTCCAAGCTGTAGCCCCAACGCTCTCTCCATGCGGTTAGTTGGAGCAATCATAGACCTGACCCTATTTGTTTCCTATCCCTTAGGGATCCTTGTCCTTTGCCATTTAAAATATTTTATCTGGTTTATTTGGTTTCAGGTGGGGGGATAAACCTGATCCCTGCTCCTCTATATTGGCTGGAAGCAGAAGTATTTTCTAGTTATTTAAAATTCCCTAATTATAGATGTTCAGTACAGTCACAGAGCTAGAACTGCAGCCAGGAGATGGCAAACACAAAATGCCAAACGAGAGCAGGATTCCTCTTGTGGTATACAACACATGCAGTGAACACACATGTAGATTTGGTCTACTCAGCTGGATTGTAAGTACCACAATGATAAGGATTTTGTCTCGCATTCTTCATGGGTCCTTCCATGTCCCTCGCCTGCACCCTGCAGAAGCAGGATAAATGGTGGTAATTACTAATCTGCATTCTCCTTTCACAGCTTAAGTCTGTTTCTTTTCCCTTGGCTGAGACAATATACCAGCACAAATGCTCACTAATATGCCTTACTACAGGGATCTTGAAAGAACTTCTTCTTTAGCATTTTTTTAATAGGCAAGAATAAATTTTAATAAAAGATCCCAAGTCTGGTTCCTTTTGAACCCATATGAAAGGACAGAAGTTACCTCACATGCCTTGAATAACTCTTACAGTTGAGCTGAGAAATGCTGGTTTATAATGGCTGATTGGAAGAATTACTGATGGATAATATATGAGTGAAGAATATATGGTGAGTTTTCTCATGGAAGCCAGTGGAAAGGACACTGAGGTGGCATGGAGCTTTAATGCAGTCTCAGGATCAGGCGTGCCTCGGTGTCAGTCCTGGTCCACAAACCGCAGGGTGTTGGGCAAGCCTCTTGATCTCACTCGGCTTTGACCGGATCATCTCTACGCACAGCAATCCCGCGTTGCAGAATTGGCGTGAGAATCATAGAGATTATTCATAAAACGCTGAGCGTAGGCCCTGCCCCCTCGTAGGAGGCTGCATCTCAGAAATGGATCAGGTCTGCTGTTGATCAGTTACGGGGTTAATGGTTAGTCATTTCAACGTGAGGTTTTGTTCCGACTTCACAGAGCCGGTATGAGGATGATACTGAATAATGCAGGTGAAAAGCACTTGGTAAATCATCTGTTCGTCTGTAATAAATACTTGTTGATTAATCTCTGCCTAGTAACAAACACTGTGACAACCCATAAAACCTCTGTGGGATTCTTGAACAAAATGAAAACACTTGGGGGTGAGAGGTGACAGTTGATATTATAGCCTCCCTCCAACCAAGTCTTCATTTCTTCCAAAGCAACAGTGCCTTCTCCGCAGAACCAAACACAGTTACTCAAGGACTGTCAAGATGAACACCCCAGTGTTCATCAGACCTAATTAATTTTTGCATTATTATTTTTTAAATATTTTATGTATTTTCAATACAAATTGATACAATAAAAACCAAGCAAGCATACAGCATTTTGCATTATTATTTTATCAGGTCTCACATTTTGGCATTAAATGATGATATAAATCAACTAGAAAACAGCATGAAAACACCAATAAAGACAAATATTATCTTAACTTTCTCATATTGTTCTCTTATAACATCTCATAGTAGAAGTGGTTAGGAGGGAAAGAAAAATACCTCTTAAAACGATCCCTACCATAAATATTTAAACTTTGATGTTGTTCATGGTAGACAAAAAAAAAAAAATCTAGGGAAAGAAAATGCAATACTGTCTTCAGTAGTGATGTAGAGATAAACAATAATAATAGCAGCAATGCACCACATAATACATAGAGAAATAAAATTGATAAAGAATCAGAAAATAAAATTCCCTCAAGAAACCTTTTCATAGCGTACATATAAACAGGAATTCTGGAGCAGTTAGAAATCTTTTACTTAATCCCATGCTGACTATACTCAGAATTGTCATGAATGTGAAAGAACAAATAGTTTTTTTCTTTTACAATAGCAGTCACAGAATAAAATAATCCAAATGTACTGAATAGTACAGATATCAGGTTCAAAATATAATATTAAGGTATTAAGATAGTTTGCTACTAATTCTTGCAAGAAACAGAAAAGCCTCTGACACAACAAAACCTAGTTATATAAAGCTAAATATACTCAGAGGTTTTAAAGGGGGGAAAAAAGATCATTTCCCAATAATTTACAGAGAAAATTAATTTACAGAGCAAATTTGTGTTAAAAATACACACATATGCACACATACACACACCATTATTTCTACCTCTTATTCTTTTAGGGCTGAGTCTCTTCACGGGGCAGAGGGGGAAAATATCAGAATTTGGGGGGAAACCGGGTGATCAAAGGCTATGTGGTTTGAACAGTTTCCCAAGTGGATTCTGTGAGCACCTGAACACTGAGCAGCTTTGCTCAAGTTTCTATTTTTCAAAGGGAAAAAAAAAACAAACTTATTCCAAAGGTCCTCATTTCCATCTACATAGTTTTTGGCTCTATCTAAGTTGCTGCTAATTTAATTGCTTTAGTCAAATTCATTATTTACACCTTAGCTTTGAAAGGTTCCAGGTTAAAAAAGGACCCTCACTCCCCCCACCCACACACACCCCGCTTCCAAGAAAAAGCGGTGTTTCCGGGCTGGAGGGAGGTGGGTGGGGGTGGCTGACAGGGTGAGCTGCAATTCTGTGCAAGCACAACTCAACTTCGAGAGTAGGAGACAAAAGACAGTGATCCCCAGCTTCCGGGTGTCTTGAAGTGGAAAGAGAACGCCAAGGACAGAAGAAGAGGGATGAGGAAAGAGACCAGTCGGGTGGGAGAGCCCACCCTCAGGTATTAGACCTATGACTGAAAGAATCTTCCAACTCTTCCACCTCTCCGTCTTCCTTCACCCAACCTGTCTTCAAAATACCAGCATTTCCAAGAATAAGGCAGAATCTATCCAGGTTCTGAACAAGAATCTCTATTTAGGAAAATGACAAATATCAGGTCAGTCTTTAAACAAATGAAAAGAAAGAAAGGGGAACTATCAAAGGACACGGTGCCCCTGAACATAGGGAAACATGGATGACATAGCCTTATATTCAACAAACACATCTGAGTGTTTACTGTGTGCAGACCATGGGCCTGATGTTTTTTAACATGACTGACACTGATGACACATGCTAGTGTGTGTCGGACACTGTCCTACAGGTTTTTTATGAAGCATCTCATCCATTCTCACCAGCAACTCTGTGAGGATAACTCTGCCATTATTCCCATTTTATAGAACTAGGGCTCAGGAACTACAAGCGACTTGCCTGATGTCACGCAGCTTTCAGGGACAGAAAGCAGATTTATACCCAGATAATCTGACTCCAGAGCTCTGTCTTTATCCACCATGCTTTACTGCTAACTAATGCTTTATTGTAGAGTTTGTTAAGGTGTGGAAAATTCGGATCACCAGTACAGACATCATCCCTCATGCACATACCTTACCGTGGCCCTTACACTGCCCTTCTCGTTTTCCTTCATAAGATAAATGTGGGCTAAATTCAATGGCTTTAGTGTAGTATTTGGTTTTCTCTACTTGTATCTGTTGGCACACGCCCACTGAACCTTCAAATATCTTTGCTAATGATGGCAGAGGCCGTTCAAAAGAAGGGATGTGAGGTTATTATGCAATGTGGCATTAGTAGAGTTTTCCTCCTAATCAGGTATTACTTATGTTACTGGTAAAAAGAAATTGATTTCCTAATACTACCGTAGCTGATTAGCAAGGAGGAAGCTACACGAGGACCCTACGGGTCAGCAGAGAGAAACCAGCATAGGGCACAATGGAGACAACTGGGATGCTGTGGTTTGAATCCCAGTTCTGTCACTTAAATCCTGGGTGGTCTCCAGATAGTCACAAGCCTCTCTGAGCTGATTTACCCAACTGTACAGTGGAAAAATAAGACACCTGCCTTGTGAGAACGAAATAGGACAATATCTATAAAAGAGCCTCGAGCCACACTAGCATCTCGTGATCTATGAAATTCAAGATGCTAATCTGATATTTTACTGCCAGTTGGCCAGTCTGGTTTCATCGTAAATTAAATGCCAAGAATGCATTGTGCAAATTGTGTACTGGTAGATCTCATAGTTTACTGTGCATAAGTATCAACTAGGGATACTGTTAAAAGTGCAGATTCTGTAAACTCTGATCACAGAGATTCACATTTAGAATGTTTATGGCAAGGCCCAGGCACTTAAACATTTAGCTAGTATGCCCAGAAAAACACATTTTGAGCATATGTGTGTGTATGTGTGTGTATATATATATATATATATATATATCCCTTTACTTGCAAGGAGTATTGGCAAAATTTGTTAGCATTTCCTTTAGTGTTTCTCTGAACTCCTTTAGCAGTTTCCAATTTTCCTTGGCCTATGAAAGGATATATCTATGTGAAAGTCACCAGTGTTCATTAAGAAAGGACTTTACTTTGGTCAAAGGAATTCATGCTCAATAAATGACGGGGCGAGCGTCAAGCCCGACTAACTGAGTCTGCCTGCATGCAGCCAGGTGCGTGGGCAACACTTCCGGAAGAACTTGGTCATGGGTAGGAAGTATCCCAAGACTTCAAAATAATTTGAAATTTAAATGGAGTCAATATAAGTGAGCTGCTAATTTCCTAGGCCTGAAAAGTCAGTATTCATCCCATCTGGACCTGTTTCAAGATTCCTACAGATACGATGTTCTGGGAGAATGTCCCCGTTAAACCTTATCACAAAGCTGTCTCCAAAAATATAGAGTGGATAGACAGTCTTCATGTGGTGCTCAGAAACTCTCCTCTAAAACACTTCCACCCTTCAGTCCCTTGATTTCTATCATTCACTCTCCCCCAGAAGTTGACATTCCTCTTCAGCTCCGCCATCTTAAATTTGCCCTGATATTC